>NC_134687.1:430038764-431298764 GCF_050947455.1 Rhinoderma darwinii
TCTGAGGTTCTACGGCGCCATTATGCGGTAGTGTGCATGAAGCTTTAGTGTAATCTTAGTGGGGGTAGGCTGGGACTTTTTTTTTTTAAGTTTATGATGGTGCCTTGAAAATTAACATTTAATCTAAACATTTGCTACTTATGCACTGTTAACCCTCCCAGTATTGCATAATCTTCTTACAAGCGGACTTTAGGCACTCTTAACCCTCAGAGTACTATAGCATCTCCTTACACGCGGACTTAAAGAGGTTAAGTTTTAAATAACAGATTTTTCATTAATTATAGGGGATTTTTAACGACAGCGGTTCAGTCATTTTTGTCTCCCCAAGTACTTTGGGTGGAACCAAATGCCACAGTTCTAAGGCTCTTTTTGTCTGTTTTAACAGAAGAATAGAGACAAACGTGTTCGGAGCTGACAGCTCTTTCCTCCCCTGTCATTAAATTATTAACTGCCATCTCACAAAATATGGACTTTTTATAGTAATCAAAAATGCTCTCTTTTTGAAGACACGAGACATTCGACATAATTTACAGCTATAATCATTAACAATGCATCGGGGAACATTCTACATTTTGCATTTATTGACGCTTTTCTTAAATAGTTGGGGAATGTTTAATTTGTTTGAATGATAGAAGTTTTAAAATGACGAAAATATAGAGCCTTAAGGCAAAGCTTATACCTAAGACATATCTGTTCAATGTAATGTTTTCTATGTTCCGCCAGTCTGTCATTGCTTGTTTATTTACTGTTTCTTCTTTGGGCCTGTTCACATCAGCGTCTGGTTCCGTTTGTGGTTTCCATTCATCTATTCCGTCAGAGGAACAGATGAACAGAAAGCCGAGCGGAAACCATCGCTTCCGTGTGTATTACCATTCATTTCAATGGTAATGCTTCCGTTTCAGTTGATTTCCATTTGTTTCCGTTCCGTAAAGTCCCTGTTTTTTTAATGGAAACAATAGCGTAGTCGACTATGCTATTGTTTCTGTGAAAAATACGGAAAGTTTACGGAGCTGAAACAAATAAACCAACTGAAACGGAAGCATTACCATTGAAATGAATGGTAATACACACGGAAGCGATGGTTTCCGCTCGGCTTTCTGTTCATCTCTTCCTCTGACGGAATAGATGAACAGAAACCCCAAAGTGAACCCGACGCTGATGTGCTATTGTATCTATATCACTTTTCTCATTTTCCCTCCCATAGCCAATAGTCTTAATGTAAACATTAGTTGTTGCTATTTGTAGGGACATTCGATTTCCTGCATCAATCCAGACTCCACTATCTCATGCATCTCATTTCCTCCATTCTTTACCATGTACAAACTTTTTCCATTGGAGTCTGAATAACCCTGTTGTACTTCTTATTTTGCAGTTTATAAAACAATGACATTTTTCTCTTTTTTTTCTCCAGGTGAAACTGCTATACCGTTACAGACCACAAGATACCCAAGTCCTGCTGAATTAGATGCCTACGCACAAAAAGTAGCAAACAACCCACTGACTATCAAGATCTTCCCCACCAACATCAGGGTTCCCCAGCACAAGCACCTAAATAGGACTGTAAATGGCTATGACACAACGGGCCAGCGTTATAGCCCTTACCCAATACACACAAGTGGCTACCAAGGCCTTCTTGCTATTGTTAAATCTTCTAGTAAGAGCGTGGTTAAGAATGTAGAGGGAAAACGGACTAAAATTTCTTCTGCCCAGGTTGGTGTTGCTCCCTACCCAATGTCAAGCACTTTAACACAAGGCCAACCTTGCAATGGACAATTTAGTTATATTACAAATCACAAACACATGGATGCACCAGTGCCACCTAATGTAACAGTGGCAACTTCAGTCATTCCTTTAACAGGTAGAAATTTAACACTCCAGCAGTCCAATTTACCCTCTATTCAAAGCATAATTTACCAGATTAACCAACAGTGCCAGGCTCAGGCTTCTCACCAAGCTTGTCAAGGTGTGGTAGTTACTAACTCCAGCCCAGCTAAGCAGGGAATGACCGGTGGATTTACTGCTATGACCGGTGGCACTGTGGCTTATACAGGCACTGTCCTACAAGACTGTAGGTCTGGCCCTGAGTTGGCATTGGGGTCTGCTCCAGTGGTAGCCAAAGCTGGATCCTACCTGGATGGCATGGACTACCTTATTTGGCAACAGAAACAACAGCAGCAGCAACTCCGGATATACAGCAGTGGCAGTGGAGGAGGAGGCGTAGTCAGCAAGTCACCTGAAGTCTGCCCAGGAGTGTCTCGTCCTTATACTCTTGCTAGTGTCGTTGAGAAAGTCAGCTCCTCCCCACTGAACTGTGTTGGCATGCATGGCAATTTCTCTGTTGGTCAATACTTTGCCCCTCCTTGGAACAGTATCTTGGTCACACCCAACAGTGACTGTTACAATCCCCAAGAACTTGCCAATGGTCACAGGGATTTGGGAATACATCCATCAGATGTACTAACCAGCATCCCCAGCAAGACCCTTTGCAATACCTCTATTCTTAGCAGTAGCCTTCAGTCTTTGGAGTATCTCATCAATGACATTCACCCACCCTGTATTAAGGAGCAGATGCTTGGCAAGGGTTATGAAACAGTGTCTGTGCCAAGGCTTCTTGATCATCAGCATGCCCACATCCGTCTGCCCATTTACAGATAAAGTTTTTTCCCCTTTTCTATGTAAAGGTGGCCAACACTGGTACAGTACACTAGATTATGCTACTTAGCCATACGAGGGCATGTTTTATCGGTGCAGAGGGCGGAGCTGAGGCTTGCCATCCCTCAATGCTTTGCAGTCAGAGTGCATAGTGATGAGAGTCCTGGCAGCAAAAGGGTTTATATTTTTCTGCTCTGGTTACGCTGCCTTTGCTCTTGCACTTTATATTATCTGGCAAGTCAATGGAAGAGAATGGCTCAGTCCAAAATGCAGGTTCTTTATTCCATGTCTTATGCCATTGCAATGAAAGAGATATTGGCTGTACCTGTACTGAATGCAAATTTAATTCTCCAGCTTATTTTATTGCTGATTCTAGATCATTATCAGCATCTTGAGTTTTGCTCTAAAATTTCAAAATGAGTCTGAATGCAGCATTCGTTTCTCACCATTGTGGCAGAAAATGAAGGTTAACCATAGATTAGATACGTTTTATTATTTTATCTGAAATAATTTTCATATCTTTCTGTAACCCCTCCACTCCCAACTATTCTGCCCTTATTGTGATAAGGCTTTACTTTTCAATAGGCAAATTCTCCATTCTAAAATCATTGGATGTGCATTTTTAATAATTTTACATGTACTTTATTACTTGGTCAGCTTATTTTTATTTATTACATGACTTGGAGACATCCATAGGAAATTACTATATACACTGTAGGAATAATTCCCTGATGAACACATGTTAAAGAAGGACTCCACCCAGAACTAATGTTTTTGTATGGTTCCAGCCACTGAAATTCGCACTACCATTGGAGTCCAGTTTCAGACCCTTTTTCTACATTTCTAATACTTTCTTCATTCCTGAAATGTATCAAACTCGTCTTGAAATGCTTAATTGTAATAATTTGTTGATGAATCCCCAGTTAGGCCATACATGCCATGGCCAAGCTACTTCAGGACCACATGCAATGCAGTTTTTTGATCACTGGATGTTTGAATTACATTAGTTCTGGTTGGAATTTTCTTCATACACACTTTTTTTTTTTTTTTACGCACGTGAGAAACGCTATGCATTTCGAGCGTTTTTTACATGCAGTTTTGGTGGTGTCTTTTTCATTTAGTGTCCACGTAACCAAGTTAGTTGCTATATCACTCTGATAACCAAGCTGTGTACAGTATGCTATGGATAAGAGAGTCCCATGATAAAGGACCTCTACCAAATTTAGAATCCGTTTGGAGCAAATATAAATATGGCTGAGGTCCAAATTACATGATGACGACTCCGGATTGGCTGAAGCTCTTGTCATAAGTTTTCCAGCATAATAACAGAACGGGTTGAGTTGACCCCTCATGTGCCAGTGAGGAGATCTGTGAGTACTTACCTATGGCACCAGCCGGTGCAGGATGTACAGATATCTTACAACCACAATTGTTGGTGAGATATCTTTGCATCTTTGTTCACAGTGACGCACTCATTTCAGGCATTACTGAGGTTGATATATCTGGGTTCTATCCAGTTTGTCCATGTCTATGTATAACCAGTGTATAACCACTCGCAGCCCAATTTAAGACTATTTTAATCTGACAGTTAAAGGGACTTTAGTGCCTTGAAAGTTTACAGTAACTTCCATTTATAATGTGTGTTTGTATAGATATCTATCTATATACATCTACATATTTTATATATAATTTGAGTTGTAATTTAACACTCATACACTTGTTCAGCTGACAGCTTTTACTCCCGACTCCACCATAAACACGTACGCTTGGCTCGGCTAAGTGTGCATGTTTATTCCAATGAGGAGAGAGGAATAAGCTGCTGCCACCTAATACAGCAGCTTATCACCCACATGAGCAAAGAATCGGGCATGTTGCAATCCAGCATGCCCAATCTCTATTTTCCCTGACATCTGTCGTCCGGAGATGTTTAGGAGGCCCCTACACACACACACGAGATGATCATCTTATCCGGTCACAATCGACCGGTTCGGCCAGTGCTTATCTCAAGTGTATGTCCGGCTTTACAATCTCGTCTTGCTTCTAGTCCTGCACATTTATAATTTGATGACATTATAAAGAGTTTCTTTAATGCTTTTCATACAAGTGCTCACATATGTATTTTGTCTGGATTAGGCGCTTCAGCAGTCGTAGATTAACAATCCGTGGTTTCACATACAGGCACATATAGATATTTTGATGAATTAACCCAGTTAAATTCATGAACTTGTCCTGGCTTACTGAAAAACAGCAAGGTAAATATTAAATCCATGGTATCTGGAAAAGAATCTGATCTCTTTCTACAAAGTGCATTCAAAAGTAGTATGCTATTGTACAATCTCTTAATGCAGCGCTTTCATATCTATTTTTCATAAGTGTGATTTCAATACCTCCATTTCCAAGGGCATGGATTAAAGAACAAGGCGAAGCCATCTAACCCAGGAGATCAGGAAGATAATGACCTAGTACTGGATTAAAATAATTATCTTATTTCATTAAAGGAAAATTGGCAAAAATAGTCTAGATCATTATCTTTCTGCAGACCTAATTAATTTTGTATTTATTTTTTTTTATTACCGCTGCCTAACTTACCCACAATGTATTTCAGGTGTTTGTGGCAGTGAAAGGATTAATTTATTTATACATTTTATTGTGACATTTTACCATGTTTCCACTGGATCTGTGATGCTTTTTGCCCAGTAAATTCAAACTTAAACAGAAATATGTGCAGAGAATGTGAATGAGGGCTAAAGCTTCATAGTTGCTGCTATTTTGGAAACAAATGAAAGAAATGTTTTCTTTTCTTTTTTTGCTCTAAAAAAAAAAATAAAGAAATAAAAGTATATGTATTATCCAAAAATCTATATAATCTTACCAATGTCACATTACTGATATAAAAAAAAAACTATTTGTTCTGTCATTGTTTTGGCAGAAAATGGGATAATTAAACAAAAAATATTAACGTGAATTTCTTTCTTTTCCTTTTTTTTTTTTTTTTTTTTGTTTTTTAGTCCATTACTTGCACTAGTAAAAAAAATAGATGTGAACAGTGAATGCTGGAGGATATTTAAAATACACACAAAAATAATAATTAAAAAAAAGAAAAAGCTTGAAAACTTGAATATAATTTTTGTAGTGTGATGATAATGTATAATTTACTTGTTGGCTGCTATACAAAAATTACATTTCCTCATATCCCATGCTTTCTATGCTTGAAAATACTATTCATTTTTATGTTGTTTTCGCCTATATATTTTTATTCTTCAGTTGTATGCTATTATTTAGAATGGTCAAGAAGTAAAGGAATTGAGATGGTGGTGGTGTATAGCATTTAAATATGCGAATTTGCATCTCTTTTGGAATTTAACATTTTAACCAATTACCAGTCTTACCATTGTATATGCAAAAGGCTCAATGGGAATATTTTAAAGATCGCAAAGCTCAGTCATGTTTGCATCGCAAATCTACGAAGGGGAAAATAATATTTGTAGTTTTGATTTAAGCAGCTCTGTATCTTAGTGCAGGATAGAATATGAAGGGGACTGTGATTGACAGGCCTCCCTGTATACACGCTAACACAAAAAAGAGCAGTCAATCACTCTGTGGGTGGGGGAAGCAGAAGTCCTGTTGTCATTAAAAGAGTGGTCTTGTGAAGACAACCCCTTTTTAAGTCCGGCACCGCAGGTCCGACTTCTTTAACCCACTGCCAATCAGATGTTATTGCTAGACAGGCCCTATCTGGTCAGACATTGTCCATGCAGCAGCCACTCCATGGGGAAATGTAGCATTACATGTTGTCCATTCAAATGAATGGCTGACTATGTAATTCATTAATCGGCCAGTTCGGTCAGAGGGGGAGCTGTTCCGATAGAGAGACGCATTATGCCTCAGAGGGGGTTAGGTTACTGGCCTTCTTCTGATGCACGTATGCCCTAAGATAATGACAGAGCTTTAAGGCTGGCCATACACATTAGTTGTAGGTCGGCCTCACCCGCCGATTTAGGCGCGGCTGGCCGACCAGCTAATGTGTATGGCGGGGTCCCGACTCTCCCACGATGGCAGATGTCGGGGGAGAGTAGGGTTGGCCATGTTTTATTTCAACATGGCCGATCCTTTTGTTTGTTATTAGATAAGCCGCTGCCAGACGAGCGTACAGCCGACCACTGTCTAAAGTGTATGGCCAGCTTAAGTTAAGGGTGGATGCATTATTGTAACTTTTAGGAGACCATGTGGCCAGGTTCACACACAGTTTTGATGCAGTTTTTGGCTCCATTTATGCTTTTCTTTGGTGTGGACACAAAAGAAAAGCGATGCGTCAGTCTTTTCTTTATACCTTTTTTTTCCTTTTGAATCCACTATTGGCTATGGCCCAAAAAACTTAGCCTGAAACTGCACCAAAAACTGAACCAAAATGGTGTATGTGATCCTATACTTACACTACTCCAGAAGCCATTTTTTTTTTTTTTTTTTTTATTTTTTTTTATTATTGACTAAGTTATGATCATTTTTAGATTTATGCAAATTTTTTCTAAATGCCCAACTGGGCGTTTTTTGTTTTTTTTCGTTTCACGAAGTGGGCGTTGTAAAGAAAAGTGTATGACGCTGACCAATCAGCATCATACACTTCTCTTCGTTCATGCCCAGTTTTATTCACAGCTCAGCGTGATCCTCGCTAGAATCGCGAGATCCCGCTGTTATGTCACTTCCGCAGCTCCTCCACCACAGCGACGGGAGAATAACCAGATATCGCCTCCAGCCGTGCCAGGACTGCTGCTGATGAGGATAATCGTCCTGGCACGGCTGGAAGCGATGTCTGGTAATGATTGGTCAGCGTCATACACTTTTCTTTACAACGCCCACTTGGTGAAATGAAAAAAAACGGCCAGTTGGGCATTTAGAAAAAATGTGCATAAATCTAAAAATGATCAGAACTTTGTCAATAATAAACGTCTTCATCAAAGCGTTTATTAGATTAGGTAGGAGATAGAGAAGTATTAAACTGGTGACAGAGCCTCTTTAAACGCTAAAAGAAGAGAAAATACATCAGCCGGAAAGTTCTAAGCATATTGGCTACCTAGATCATGGGATTTGTTCCATTCTGGGTTAAAAATAATATAAAATATGTAAGGTCTTAATACCCCCTGAGAACCAAGAGTCTGTTTACATTAACTTCATCCTCCATTGAACCTATTATAGGGCTTCATACTTTCTTCTTGAACGTCTGCTGACACACCATGTTAATAATTTTAGAAACGGTAAATACCTAATAAATTATTCTGTATGGACATTCATTTCTCAATTGATTCATAAACAGATATTCGCTGTGCACCAAATCAGTCTTAGAAATTTACAGAAGAAATCCAAATTCTTATTGTTCATATCAGCACCCCAAGACTGTTTTCAATGCTGCTTTAGTATCGTTGTAGTTTTTGTGTTTTTTAGATCTAATAGTTGTAGCACTTCTCCGGGGGCCCGTTATTCCATTTCTTTCCAGGGGCATAGGTGTCATTGAATACTGCACATGAGTTCACTAAAACACACACAATACATTTAATGAGTTTACTTCTTTTTTTTTTATGTGCACATGCTTCCATTTCTAATAAGAGTATTAGTGTACACTGCGTTTCTTATAGGGGTTTTCCTGTGATCTACATTTGTTGGTTGTTGTGCCTGGTATTGCAGCTCAGCACCATTCACATGAATAAGGGCTCCTTCACGCGAGCGTGAATCTCGTCCATGTGCTGTGCGTTGATACAATGAATCTCAATGGGGCTATTCACACGTGCGTGAGTTTTCACACAGCGAGTGTCCGTTGCGTGAAACTCTCTGCATGTCCTATATTGGTGCGTTTTCACGCACCCAGCTACCCATTGAAATCAATGGTTGCGTGAAAACTACGGACAGCACACTGTTGCGCATCTGTGTGCTGTCCGTGTTTTACACATCAATTGCATTGAAAAAAAATAAGTTTTTGCAAATGCATGAAAAAAAGACATGCCACTCACAAAGCACACTGATGCATAACGCAACGCACACAGACTGATTTACGCTGTTTTTTTACACGCGGAAATCTGTCAATCTTGTGTGAATGTAACCTAAGACTAAGGCCTAATTCACACGACCGTGTTCGGTCCGTGAAATACGGTCCACATGTCGGCAGTATTTCCAGGACTGAACACAGTGCAGGTAGCCGGGCTCCTAGCATCATAGTTCTGTATGATGCCAAGAGTCCCTGCCTCGTTGCGGGAAAACTGTCCTGTACTGTAATCATATTCTCAGTACAGGACAGTAGTTCCGCGGGCAGGCAGAGACTCCTAGCGTCATACATAAATATGATGCTAGGAGCCCGGCTACCTGCGCTGTCTTCAGTCCGGGAAATGCAGCTGACGTGTGGTCTGCATATCATGAACCGAACACGCTTGTGTGAATTAGGCCTGAGCTGCAGTACCAGACACAGATGCTACAAAATGTACAGCGCTGTGTCGGTAAACAATGTAGGGGCGCGCTGCAGACCCTTTACTCAGATGAAGTCGGACCCCCACCCATCTGATATTGATGGCCTATTCTAAGATTAGGCCATGAATATTAAAGTCTTGGAAAATGCATTTAACTATTTTCTGCCCTAATAGAAACTTTTATTTGCTGATTAGTTGTAGTTGTTATGTGGTATTGTGCAAGTGTGGGATTTTTATGGAGCCGTAATACAGTGTCCATAGACTTCTATTGGGCCCTACTGTACATGCGTATGACTCTGATTTCATCGATCGAATCCGCGAGTGCCTCCGTTCAGTCTCTGTGCACACTGATCTACCTAAGAGTAGATTAAATAATGTCAGCGATATTTACAATTATATTATTAAAATGAACATCATGCGTTGCTGTAAAATTCATTTAATATGGCCGATTAAGTAATTTAACATGTTATTAACTCAACAAGTGCAAGATTATAATATATTCTGGATTATAGTTATCGAATATTTAGCAAATAAAAACTCACTTATACTTTTTGGAAGAAATGCAGCCAAATAAAAATTAGTGTTTAACCCAAAATAAAAATTCTACAATAAGATATGTCTCATAAGTTTGAACAATATGGTGCCTCAAAGTGACAGCATACGATGGCACACAGAGTACGTAATATGAACCCATAGGGATTCTATGTTATTACACATGGCTTGGCCCTAACTGGAAGTTCTATGCCTGAAACACAAGATGACTATAAGATGTCAAATTATAGGCATTTTACATTTTAAGTTTATTCCATTAGCATACTAAAACTTAACTAGCATGAATTCTGCTTCTCCACTATTTATTTGAAATCCTTTTTAACAAATTTTTTTAATTTAAAACAATCTTCACCTCTGCATCTCATTCTATCAGAAAAAAAGAAACATATTTATGAACAATGAGTAATTTATATATAAATATTAGGCCTTTTATTTATTTACCCTCCAGGCATTTATTAATGGAGAATTTTAAGTCCGCAAATACATCACTGCATTGATCGTGAATAGAACTCTGTAGGTTAAAGGTTTTCTCTCTTCTATAACATGCGACTGTGGATCCAACAGTCTGCACTTCAATTGTTTAGGAAATCAAAAGCTAAAAAATGGACATGTACGTTCTGATGTTGATTTCCCAGAGTAAAACTGAAATTTTATTTGAACTGTGCGTCTCAAGTCTCTCATTGCAGATTTCTGTATTTATTGTATAGTTTATTAAAAGTGAAATTTATCTACTGAGATTATAAATGATGTTTACTTTATTAATCATTTTACTTTAAGAGCTATGAAATAGCATGCTGACAAATTGTAAAATTCCCGCATGCTGACCTGGACTAGTCATTCTGATAAATCACTGGAACCAAAAGGTGTATCACTCTGCGTTTAAAGAGATAGAGGTAAAGTCATACAAATATATACACTACCGTTCAAAAGTTTGCGGTCACCCAGACAATTTTGTGCTTACCATGGAAACTCACACTTATAGTTATCAAATGAGTTGCAAAATGACTAGAAAATATAGTCAAGACATTGGCAAGGTTAGAAATAATGATTTTTATTTGAAATAATAATTTTCTCCTTCAAACTTTGCTTTCGTCAAAGAATGCTCCATTTGCAGCAATTACAGCATTGCAGACCTTTGGCATTCTAGCTGTTAATTTGCTGAGGTAAATCGGGAGAAATTTCACCCCATGCTTCCAGAAGCCCCTCCCACAAGTTGGATTGGCTTGATGGGCACTTCTTGCGTACCATACGGTCAAGCTGCTCCCACAACAGCTCTATGGGGTTGAGATCTGGTGACTTCGCTGGCCACTCTATTACAGATAGAATACCAGCTGCCTGCTTCTTCCCTAAATAGTTCTTGCATAATTTGGAGGTGTGCTTTGGGTCATTGTCCTGTTGTAGGATGAAATTGGCTCCAATCAAGCGCTGTCCACAGGGTATGGCATGGCGTTGCAAAATGGAGTGTTAGCCTTCCTTATTCAAAATCCCTTTTACCTTGTACAAATCTCCCACTTTACCAGCACCAAAGCGACCCCAGACCATCACATTACCTCCACCATGCTTGACAGATGGCGTCAGGCACTCTTCCAGCATCTTTTCAGTTGTTCTGCATCTCACAAATGTTCTTCTGTGTGATCCAAACACCTCAAACTTCGATTCGTCTGTCCATAACACTTTTTTCCAATCTTCCTCTGTCCAATGTCTGTGTGCTTTTTCCCATATTAATCTTTTCCTTTTATTAGCCAGTCTCAGATATGGCATTTTCTTTGCCACTCTGCCCTGAAGGCCAGCATCCCGGAGTCGCCTCTTCACCGTAGACGTTGACACTTGCGTTTTGCGGGTACTATTTAATGAAGCTGCCAGTTGAGGACCTGTGAGGCGTCTATTTCTCAAACTAGAGACTCTAATGTACTTGTCTTGTTGCTCAGTTGTGCAGCGGGGCCTCCCACTTCTCTTTCTACTCTGGTTAGAGCCTGTGTGTGCTGTCCTCTGAAGGGAGTAGTACACACCGTTGTAAGAAATCTTCAGTTTCTTGGCAATTTCTCGCATTGGAATAGCCTTCATTTCTAAGAACAAGAATAGACTGAAAGCTCCCTTTTTCTAGCCATTTTGAGAGTTTAATCGAACCCACAAATGTAATGCTCCAGATTCTCAACTAACTCAAAGGAAGGTCCGTTTTATAGCTCCTCTAAACAGCAAAACTGTTTACAGCGGTGCTAACATAATTGCACAAGGGTTTTCAAGTGTTTTCTAATCATCCATTAGCCTTCTAACACAGTTAGCAAACACAATGTACCATCAGAACACTGGAGTGATGGTTGCTGGAAATGGGCCTCTATACACCTATGTAGATATTGCATTAAAAACCAGACGTTTGCAGCTAGAATAGTCATTTAGCACATTAACAATGTTTAGAGTGTATTTCTGATTAATGTTATCTTCAGTGAAAAAAAAACTGCTTTTCTTTAAAAAATGAGGAAATTTCTAAGTGACCCTAAACTTTTGAACGGTCGTGTGTGTATATATATATATATATATATATGTGTGTGTGTGTGTGTGTGTGTGTATATATATATATGTGTGTGTGTGTGTGTGTGTGTGTGTATGTATGTATGTATGTATGTATGTGTATATATATATATGTGTATATGTGTGTATGTATGTATATATGTGTGTATGTATATATGTGTGTATGTATGTATATGTGTATATATATATATATATATATATATATATATATATATATACACATACACATAAACTTATCAGCATTTCAAACCATTAAAGGGGTTGTCTAACATTTTAAAATGTCGGTAACTGCAGTAAATGTTACAAAATCTAAAAAGAAATGTTACTGAACCCTTAAATCCCCCTGCCTCTCCAGCACCAATGCTCTGTTGGTCCCAGCCAGTCCTGCATCAATGATGTCATGTACATCACTCATGTGACCGCTGCAGGTCCGTGATTGGCTACTGCGATTGATTCATCACTGCAGGATCGGAGACCATGGGAACATTGGCGCTGGGGTCCCAGTGAGCTGGTGTTCTGGGTGGCTGCCGCATTCAATTGTATCTGCATGCTCAGGGCACAGATACAATTGAATACTATGGCGGAGCAGAAAGCTATCAGCTCCCTGCTCTGCCATTCACTAGGCTACAGGCCACATTAGGCCTGCAGCCTATAAGACGCTTACGCAAGGATTCCGTCTCAACGCCTCATAGGCTGCAGGACTGAGGAGGTTGTGAAGCTCCGTTCACATCGGGAATGGGGCTAGGTGAGTATAAGGTATGCTTTATTTGTTTGGGGGCACCCGGCCACTATCTACAGGGGGGTGTGGCACTATCTACAGGGGTTGTGTGTGTGTGTGGCACTACCTACAAAGTAGGGAATGTAGCACTATCTACAATGGGGACCATGTGGCACTATCTGGGGGCCGTGTGACACTATCTACAGGGTCTGTGTGTTGCACTGTCTACAGGGGCTGTGTGTGAGGGACAATTTACAAGGGGCACGGACTGTGGAACTATCTACACTGGTTTTTATGCTAGCAGTAGTTGTCAGCACATATCGCCTAGACCATTTTTATTAGAGCTTGTAATAAAGAAGCGTTAGGCTGGTGGATAAGTGCAGACCAATACTCATATCGTAAAAACCAGTGGGTAGTAGGAGCATGGCAAAAATAACTTGGTTTAAAAAGAATGCGTTTGGAAACCCCCCTTTTAAAAATCCTGCGAGTGTCATAGTGAGCATTATCCTGCTGAAAGAGGCCACAGCTGTTAGGGAATACCATTGCCATGAAGAGGTGTACTTGGTCTGCAACAATGTTTAGGCAGCTGGTATGTGTCACAGTGACATCCACGTAAATGGCAGGACCCACGGCTTTGCAGCAGTACATTGTGGAGATCATCCCACTGCCTCAGTCAATTGACGTTCTTCCCATAGTGCATCCTGGTGTCATCTCTTCCCCAGGTAAGTGACACACGCACTCTGTCATCCACTTGATGTACATGTAGGCGCTTTTGTGGTGGACGTGTCAGCATGGCCATTTTGACTGGACTGTGGCTACACAGCCCCAAATGCAGCAAGCTGCGATGCACTGGGTCTTCTGACACCTTTCTATCATAGTCAGCATTCACTTTTTCAGCCTTGGCTCCCCTGTTTCCAGTTCACTGGCTGTCATTCCATGGACCACTTTTAGTAGGTACGGACCACTGCATACTCGGAACACCCCACAAGTCCTGTCATTTCAGTTGTGTAAAATCACTGTCAGTAATTCCCAATTTCCGTTAGTTTTCCCCAACATGTGTAGTTAAGATTATTTTCACTGAGTCTCCGACCTGTTTAAGGGATATATAAATTGGCAGTCAACGCTTCACTGCCAATGTTTGTATCATAAGTATGTCAGCTTATACAAGATAAATGATACAATGTATCAAGAATATGTGTCTAGTGCTTTCGCACTTTGCATTGATACAAAATAAATGAATCTAGTGTGGTAGGTAATAATGCTAAAAAAAAATAACATATCACAGTTAGGAGCAAGGAATATTGTTCTAAGTTCTGAAGTCTAAGTGTACAATGCACTGAATGCAACGATTTGTTGCACCTAACTTGGATGTGCTGGACTTGGATTTAATCTATCTACCTTGTGCAGATCTCTATAGGTGTGGCTATTGGGCCCCATCTATATCTCTGATATTCTATGTCCAGTGTACAAAAATATATGAAAACAAATAAAAACAGACAGCAACTAAGGTGGACATGAATATATGTGATGTTATTTTTTTTATCATTATTATCTACCACACTAGATTCATTTATTTTGTATCAATGCAAAGTGCGAAAGCACTAGATACATATTCTTGATACATTGTATCATTTATCTTGTATAAGCTGACATACTTATGATACAAACATTGGCAGTGAAGCGTTGACTGCCAATTTATATATCCCTTAAACATGTCAGAGACTCAGTGAAAATACCCAGTTGTGTAACCATCACAATTTGGCCCTTGTGAAAGTTGCTCCGATCCTTATGATCACCTGTTTTTTCTTTTGATTGACCATTAAACTGTCATTTATTTTCCTTCATCCTCAGATTGATTTATTTTCCAATTATTTATAATACTACAAATATTAACATATAGCAGTTTAAGGGTTCAGAATATAATCTCCTTATCTCAGGCATACACAGATACGACCAATTTCAAGGAAATTCAGTTACATTCTCATATGCCTTTGGAGCATTGGAGGCAAACAGACCCTAGATGAATGGATCATTTGTCAAGTGACCTTAAAAACTGAGCATTTGCTAAAAATCTATATAAGGGCCTGTTCACATCACCGTTCATTTCAGTTCCGGGGTTCCGTCGGGTGAAACCCGCAACGGAAAGTGAAACTGACAGCACAGCTTCCGTTTCAGTCACCATTGATCTCAATGGTGACGGAAACATCGCTAATGCTTTCCGTTCGTCACCATTCCGTCTGGTTTCCGGTTTTCCGATGGAATCAATAACGCAGTCGACTACGCTATTGATTCCGTCGGAAAAACCGGAAACCAGACATTGAGATCAATGGTGACTGAAACGGAAGCTGTGCTGGCAGTTTCACTTTCCGTTGCTTTTACACTATGTGTGTATATATATATGTGTGTGTTTGTGTGTTTGTGTGTTTGTGTGTGTGTGTGTGTGTGTATGTATACACTGGCGTAGCTATAGGGGTCGCAGCGGTCGCAATTGCGAACGGGCCCCGAAGCCAGGGGAGCCCACAGCCCCCCGCACCACATCAATAAAAAGTTACTATAGTAACGCGGGCCCCTGTTACTATAGTAACAGACTGTATTTACCTTCCTGGTTCCGGATCGCAGCGGAGGTCCTAACGTCAAGCACTGTGCGCAGCGCTTGATGTCAGCGCTATGCGCCGCGCACAACATCGAGAGGAGAGAACTTCCGCCGCGGCTGAAGCGGAAAGTAAGAGTAGTAGCCCTGACTGGCGGGGTCCGACTCCCGGGACCCGCCAATCAGCTGTTTTGAAGGGGCCGCAGCACTCGTACGAGAGCTGCTTCCCCTTCATTCCGGTCACACTGTGAATCAGTGTCGGCGATTCAGTGTGAGCGAGTAGTGAAATGAAGGGGAAGCAGCTCTCGTACGAGTGCTGCGGCCCCTTCAAAACAGCTGATTGCCGGGTCCCGGGAGACAGACCCCGACACATCAGCTATTGATGGCCTATCCTGAGGACAGGCCATCAATGTTTACGATGTAGCAGGCTTAGAGGGCCCATTAGACAGGATCACAGATTGTGTGATCCTGTCTTCTGGGCCCTGTATCTAAGCAAATCACATGGTAGGCTTAGATACATGGCCCATGTGTGATCCTGTCTGATGGGCCCTGTATATAAGCCTACCACACTGTAGGCTTAGATACAGGGCCCCAGCACACAGAAATCTTATACTGTATAAGATTACTGTCTGCTGGACCCTGTATCTAAGCCTACCTTGTGGTAGGCTTAGATACAGGGTCCCACAGACAGTATCACACATGGGCCCTGTATCTAAGCCTAACACATGTGTTACTAATCGTTTTTTTTTGTGTGTTTTCTTACAGATTCGGTCGTTGGACTACGTCGGATTCCAGGACTACTTCGATGACGGCTTTTTTTTTATTATCAATAAAATGGTTAATGCGGGTGTAATGGCAGGAAGGAGGTGAAGGGAAAGTGAGCCCTAATCTACCCACCGCCCTGTCCCTGCCTACTTGCAACGACCCGCCCTAGGCGACGGGGTACAACTGGGCGGCGGTCCCTACGCTGTCTAAGTGCACGGGAGAACAAACAGGGAACACGCAAGGGAAGGGGCAGTAGCCACGGAACGCCGCGAGGAAACAGCGGTGAATGAGTAGTCAGGACCAGGATGAAGTGGAGTATACCAAAGTGAGCACGGAGAAGGAAGCAAGCCAGGGGCAAAGCAAAGCAGGTTAAGCGGAACTGCAGCAAGGCAGAAGCACGGCAGAAGCAGGCTGGAGCAAGCAGCAGTGAGGCCAGGAATCCAGAAGAATTACAAGCACTGAGGAAGAGAACACGGCAGGTAATAAAGGACAGGGGGCGGAGCTAACTCCGACTGACCAGGCCGTGATAGGCTCTCCCACTCCTGAGCCTGCCACCCTGGTTGGTGGGAGATGGTGTCAGTCGAACAGGTCTGGCCTCAGGTGTGGATTGATTAATCCCAGGAGTATACCTAGACGTAGTACCTGGCAGATCCCTAACAGTACTCCCCCTTTTATGAGGGGCCACCGGACCCTTACTAAGAGGACCCGGTTTAGTAGGGAAGAGAAGGTGAAACCTCCTGATCAATACCCCAGCGTGAACATCACGGGCAGGTACCCAAGTCCTCTCCTCCGGCCCGTACCCTCTCCAATGGACCAGGTACTGGAGGGAGCCCTGGACCATCCTACTGTCCATAATCTTGGCCACCTCGAATTCCACCCCCTCAGGGGTGAGAACGGGAACAGGAGGTTTCCTCGAGGGGGACCAGGACGGGGAGCAGCGTTTAAGGAGGGAGGCATGGAAGACGTCATGTATGCGAAAGGATGGGGGCAGCTCCAGACGGAAGGATACAGGGTTGAGGACTTCAATGATCTTATAAGGTCCAATAAATGGGGGAGCAAACTTCCTGGACGGGACCTTAAGGCGCAAGTTCCTGGACAACAACCAGACCAAATCCCCGACGACAAACCGGGGGTTAGCAGAACGTCTACTATCCGCCTGAATCTTTTGTGCGCTCTGGGACGCCTCTAGGTTCTTCTGAACCTGGGCCCAGACAGTGCACAGTTCCAGATGAACATCCTCTACCTCAGGATTATTGGAACAACCAGGGGAAACGGAGGAGAACCTAGGGTTAAACCCAAAATTACAGAAAAACGGGGAGACCCCTGACGAGTTACTGACCCGGTTATTCAGGGAAAATTCAGCAAGGGGAAGGAATGAGACCCAATCGAATTGACAGTCAGAGATGAAACACCTTAAATATTGTTCCAGGGATTGGTTAGTCCTTTCCGTTTGGCCATTAGTTTCGGGATGGAAGGCGGAGGAGAAGGACAGATCAATCTCCAACTTTTTACAAAAAGCTCTGCAAAATAAGGAAACAAATTGTACCCCTCTGTCAGAAACGATATTGACTGGGGCCCCATGGAGACGCAGGATGTGTTTCACAAACAAAGAAGCTAACGTCTTGGCGTTAGGTAGCTTCTTAAGGGGCACAAAGTGGCACATCTTGCTGAAGCGGTCTACTACCACCCACACCACCGACTTGCCCTGAGATGGAGGCAAATCGGTGATAAAATCCATGGAGATATTGGTCCAAGGTCTCTGGGGAATGGGCAAGGAACGTAGTAGGCCCGCAGGTCGGGACCTAGGGGTTTTGGACCTAACGCAAACCTCACAAGCGGCGACGTAAGCCCTAACGTCTTTAGGCAACCCAGGCCACCAAAAGTTTCTGGTAATGAGGTGTTTGGTGCCCAAGATGCCAGGATGACCAGATAGAGCGGAGTCATGGTTTTCCCTGAGTACCCTTAGCCGGTATTGCAGGGGAACAAACAGTTTGTCCCCAGGGACGTTCCCGGGAGCTGCACCCTGATCAGCCGCGATATCAGAAGCTAAATCAGAATCCGTGGCAGAAACGATTATACCAGGGGGTAAAATACAAGCAGGATCCTTCTCAGAAGGAGGATTGGCCATGAAACTACGTGACAGAGCATCAGCCTTAATATTCTTGGACCCAGCCCTATAGGTAACCTAGAAATTAAATCTGGTAAAGAATAGTGCCCACCGAGCTTGTCTAGGATTAAGACTCCGGGCCGATTCTAGGAAAACCAGATTCTTAGGGGCAGTAAGGACCGTTACCTGGTGTCTGGCCCCCTCCAGGAAGTGCCGCCACTCTTCAAAAGCCCATTTAATGGCTAGAAGTTCGCGGTTGCCAATATCATAGTTACTCTCCGTGGGCGAAAACTTCCTAGAGAAGTAAGCACAGGGGCGGAGATGGGTGAGGGAGCTGGTACCCTGGGACAAGACGGCCCCCACTCCCACCTCGGATGCGTCAACCTCCACAATAAATGGCTCCTCTTGGTTGGGCTGAATCAGCACGGGGGCCGAGATAAAGCACTTCTTGAGGGTCTCAAAGGCCTGGACGGCCTCAGGGGGCCAATGGAGGACATCAGCACCCTTGCGAGTAAGGTCCGTAAGAGGCTTAGCGACGACCGAGAAGTTGGCAATAAATCTCCTGTAATAGTTGGCGAACCCTAAAAAACACTGTAACGCCTTAAGGGAGGCAGGTTGGACCCATTCCGCCACAGCCTGAACCTTGGCAGGGTCCATGCGGAATTCATGAGGAGTGAGGATTTGCCCTAAAAATGGTATCTCCTGTACCCCAAAGACACATTTTTCAGTCTTAGCAAACAGATTATTCTCCCGAAGGACCTGGAGCACCTTCCTGACATGCTCCACGTGGGAGGACCTGTCCTTGGAAAACACCAGTATGTCATCAAGGTACACAACAAGAAAATTACCCAGGTAATCTCTCAGGATTTCATTAATAAAATTCTGGAAGACAGCAGGGGCATTACACAACCCAAAGGGCATGACCAGGTATTCGAAATGACCCTCGGGTGTGTTGAACGCAGTTTTCCACTCATCCCCCTATTTGATGCGGATAAGGTTATATGCCCCCCGTAGATCGAACTTAGAAAACCATTGGGCTCCCTGAACCTGATTAAAAAGATCCGGAATCAAAGGAAGTGGGTACTGGTTCCTTACGGTGACCTTATTCAGGTTACGATAATCAATGCACGGCCTAAGACCACCATCCTTCTTCCCCACGAAGAAGAAGCCAGCACCTACAGGAGAAGTCGAGGGGCGAATTAAACCCTTGGCCAGGCATTCTTGGATATACACCCTCATAGCTTCACGTTCAGGACATGAAAGATTAAATATCCTACCCTTAGGAAGCTTGGCACCAGGCACCAAATCGATGGCGCAATCGTAATCTCTATGTGGGGGCAACACCTCGGAGGCCTCCTTAGAAAACACATCGGCGAAGTCCTGAACAAACTCAGGAAGCGTGTTTACCTCCTCCCGGGGAGAAATAGAGTTAACAGAAAGACATGACATAAGACATTCACTACCCCATTTGGTGAGATCCCCAGTATTCCAATCAAACGTGGGATTATGCAACTGCAACCAGGGAAGACCTAATACCAGATCAGACGATAATCCCTGCATCACCAGTACAGAGCACTGCTCCAAATGCATGGAGCCAACCAGGAGTTCAAAAACAGGAGTATGCTGAGTAAAATAACCATTAGCAAGGGGAGTTGAGTCGATACCTACTACAGGGATAGGATAAGGTAAATCAATAAAAGGCATCTTTAGAGACATAGAAAATTCCACAGACATGATATTAGCAGATGAGCCAGAATCCACGAAAGCACTGCCCGTGGCAGACCGGCCAGCAAACGAGACCTGAAAGGGAAGCAAAATGTTATTGCATTTCACATTAACGGGAAATACCTGTGCGCCCAAGTGACCATTCATTCTGCGAAACTCCCTACGTTGTCGAGGGGACATGGAGGCCCCGAGTTGCATAGCTACCTCCGAGTCCTCCGTGGAGGGGCGAGGAGACGGGACCTCGGGGGGGATCGCAGAAAAGTCAGAGGGGAGCACATTGAAGCGTTCAAGCAGACGTTCCCAGAGACGTCGGTCAAGTCATACTGCTAGGGCCATAACCTGGTCAAGGGAGTCAGAAGAGGGGTAGCTAACCAGCAGATCCTTCAGGGCGTCAGATAATCCTAACCTAAACTGGCGCCTTAGGGCCGGATCGTTCCACCGAAAAGCTACGCACCACTTTCTAAAATCAGAACAGTATTCCTCAACCGGTCTCCTACCCTGACGTAAGGTCACCAGCTGACTCTCGGCTAAAGCAGTCCTGTCAGTCTCGTCGTAAATGAGTCCGAGGGCAGAGAAAAAACGATCAACAGAGGAAAGTTCAGGGGTGTCAGGAGCCAAGGAGAAGGCCCACTCTTGGGGCCCTTCCTGGAGTCGGGATATGATGATACCCACCCACTGGTTCTCGGAACCTCAGGAGTGGGGTTTTAGGCGGAAATACAGTCTGCAACTCTCCCGGAAGGAGAGAAACGTCTTATGGTCCCCTGAGAACCGGTCAGGTAACTTGAGGTCGGGTTCTAGAGGTGAGGTGAGGGGCACCACTAAGGCAGCGTCACCCTGGTTGACCCTCTGGGCCAGGGCCTGGACCTGTAGGGAGAGGCCCTGCATCTGCTGGGTCAGGGTCTCAAGGGGGTCCATGATAGCGTCAGCGTAGGAGAAATGGTAGACTAGGTAGGGGCTTGTAATTATGTAATGGCAGGAAGGAGGTGAAGGGAAAGTGAGCCCTAATCTACCCACCGCCCTGTCCCTGCCTACTTGCAACGACCCGCCCTAGGCGACGGGGTACAACTGGGCGGCGGTCCCTACGCTGTCTAAGTGCACGGGAGAACAAACAGGGAACACGCAAGGGAAGGGGCAGTAGCCACGGAACGCCGCGAGGAAACAGAGCGGTGAATGAGTAGTCAGGACCAGGATGAAGTGGAGTATACCAAAGTGAGCACGGAGAAGGAAGCAAGCCAGGGGCAAAGCAAAGCAGGTTAAGCGGAACTGCAGCAAGGCAGAAGCACGGCAGAAGCAGGCTGGAGCAAGCAGCAGTGAGGCCAGGAATCCAGAAGAATTGCAAGCACTGAGGAAGAGAACACGGCAGGTAATAAAGGACAGGGGGCGGAGCTAACTCCGACTGACCAGGCCGCGATAGGCTCTCCCACTCCTGAGCCTGCCACCCTGGTTGGTGGGAGATGGTGTCAGTCGAACAGGTCTGGCCTCAGGTGTGGATTGATTAATCCCAGGAGTATACCTAGACGTAGTACCTGGCAGATCCCTAACAGCGGGTTGTGTGGGTTTTATTTTATTTCAATAAAATATTTTTTCTATGTCTTTGTGTTTTTTTTAAACTATATTACTACCGCCTTAGTAATGGCTGCCGGCTGATTGAAAACATCCATTGCTAAGGTGGGGCTTAGTGTTAGCCGGTGCAGAGGCTAACACTAACCCCCTTTATTACCCCGGTACCCACCGCCACCAGTGGTGCTGGGAAGAGCCGGGTACCATCCAGTACTTGACCATCTGTAGTGATGGTCGGCCACTGGGGTGGCCGCAGGCTGGTATTATCAGGAGGGAAAAGGCCAAAAACAGTGGCCCTTCCCACCCTGGTAATGCTAGGCTGCTGCTGCTTTATTGTATCTAACTGGTTATGAAAAATGGGGGGGACCCCACGTCATTAAAAAAAATTAAATAAAAAATAATTGGATAGAACGATGTCGGGTCCCCCCCCCCCCCAATTTTCATAACCAGCCAGATACAACACAGCAGCAGCAGGCAGCATTACCAGGGTGGTAGGTGCCACTGTTTTTGGCCTTCCCCAGCCTAATACTACCAGCCTGCGGCCATCTGCCCGTCACTACAGATGGTCGGGTACTGGTTAGTACCCGGCCCTTCCCAGTACCCCTGTTGGCGGTGGGTACCGGGGTAATAATGGGGGTTAGTGTTGGCCTTTGCACCGGCTAAACACTTAGTAATGGGCATTGTCAATCATCCAGCGGCCATTACTAAGGTGGTGATAATAAAGTTTAAAAAGATACAAGCACATAGAAAAAATATTTTATTGAAATAAAAAAACACAACCCTCATTAACCATTTTATTGAGAATAAAAAAACGCCGTCTTTGAAGTCCTCGTATTCGAAGTCCAACAACCGGACCTGTAAAAAAACACAAGCACACAAAAATAATTAGTAAATCATAAAGAAGCAAAATTATTATTCTTACCTTTCCTGGGTCCAGCGCTGGAGCCGCAATGTCAGCGAGCTGAGTCCTGTATCTAATCCGATAATGTGTGATACTGTCTGCTGAGCCCTATATCTAATCCAATCATAAGTGATACTGTCTGCTGAGCCACTGTATCTAGTCCTATCATGTGTGATACTGCCTTCTGAGCCACTTTATCTAATCCTATCGTGTGATAATATCTGCCAAGCTGTGTATCTAATCCTATCATGTGTGATACTGTCTGCTGAGCCACTGTATCTAATCCTATCATGTGTGATACTGTCTGCTGAGCCACTGTATCTAATCCTATCATGTGTGATACTGTCTGCTCAGTCACTGTATCTAATCTAATCATGTGTGATACTCTACTGCTGAGCCACTGTATCTAATCCTATCATGTGTGATACTGTCTGCTGGGCCCTATCTCTAATCCTATCATGTGTGATACTGTCTGCTGAGTCATTGTATCTAATCCTATCATGTGTGATACTGTCTGCTGTACTGTGCATCTAATACTATCATGTGTGATACTGTCTGCTCAGCCACTGTATCTAATCCTATCATGTGTGATACTGTCTGCTCAGCCACTGTATCTAATCCTATCATGTGTGATACTGTCTGCTGAGCCAATGTATCTAATCCTATCCATAGTTTATAGGGTCGTAGTGCTATAGATATGCTATGCTGTCTCCTATACACACATTTTTTTGGGGGCGGACACATAAGTATTGGGGCTATTTCCCCTGACATTTTAAGTCCTTAGTGACGCCCCTGGCTACTAAGCTGCATTGTTGGGTCACTTAGGAGACCCAGCGATGCAGCTGAAAGCTGTGGGCCGTCGGCCATGAGAAGTTTGCGAGGGGGGGGCCCAATAAGAACTTTTGCATCGGGGCCCATGAGCCTTTAGCTACGCCCCTGTGTATATATATATATATGTGTGTGTGTGTGTGTGTGTGTATATATATATATATATGTGTGTGTGTGTATATATATATATATATATGTATGTATATGTGTATATATATATATATATATATATATATATATATATATATATAAACTGGCAAAGAACAGCAGCACTCACAAAAAAAGTAGGCGAAGTCCAGGTGCTAAGCAAGTAATCCGGATCCTAGGGATTATATGGATACAGGAAGAAGATCTTGCAGCACTCCAAGTTTAAGTATAAAACTTGTTTATTCAGACATCAAAAAGTTGCAACGATTCAATCCCACATTGGGATCTTTCTCAAGCATGTGTGTGTGTGTATATGTATATATATATATATATATATATATACACCGTATTTTTCGGACTATAAGACATCCAGGTTTTAGACAATACTAAATAGAAAAAAAAAATATTCTGTTTCACCACACTCTGAGAGCTGTTTTTTTTTTTCTTTTTTTTTACACATTTTATTAGTTTCCCTAGGGGACTTGAACCAGTGGCCACTTGATTACATGTGGAGTTACTGAAACATCATAACTCATTGAGCTATGCTGTTTCCCTTATGCTCATAGTAGTGAATGGCAGTTACAGAAGCAGCGTAGCATGCGAGCTACGCTGTTCCCGTAACTACTACGGGAGAGTACAGAAAGCTAGAACGGGGTTTAGGGGGCCCCATTCTAGAGATAGGTGCGGGTCCCAGAGGTGGGACCCGCACCTACCTGACATTTATGACATATCCTGTGGATATGTCATAAATGTCCTTCATAGGAAAATCCCTATAAATGCCGCGGTCAAACTAGTTAAAGGGGTTTGCCATAAAACACATGTATCCCCTATCCACAAGATAGAGGCTACATGTGGGATCGCTGGGGGTCCGAACAGTGGGACCCCCAGCGATAAGGAGAACAGGGGACTGAAAGTCACCCAGAGCGCTACATGAGAAGCTTGAACGTCCGGGTTCTGTGTCCGGCTTATTTGTTCCGCAGCTCCATAGAGATCAATACATAGCCACTGAAACGTAGCTTGATATTGGACATGGAATAATAAACCACGTCTTTATTTGAATATATACACTCACGTGTGATATGTATGTGTATATATATGCTTGTGTGTGCGTATGTATATATATATATATGTTTGTATTGTATATGTATGTATATATATATATGTGTACATATGTGTGTGTGTGTATATATATATGTATATATATATATATAATTATATATATACACATATAAATACATACACACACATATGTATACATATATATATATATATATATATATACTAGTTCTCAATTAATTAGAAGATCATCAAAAAGTAAATTTATTTCAGTAATTCAAATCAAACAGTGAAACTCATACACTACCGTTCAAAAGTTTAGGGTCACTTAGAAATGTCCTTATTTTTGAAAGAAAAGCACCGTTTTGTTCAATGAAGATAACATTAAATTAATCAGAAATACACTCTATACATTGCTAATGTGCTAAATGACTATTCTAGCTGCAAACGTCTGTTTTTTAATGCAATATCTACATAGGTGTATAAAGGCCCATTTCCAGCAACCATCACTCCAGTGTTCTAATGGTACATTGTGTTTGCTAACTGTGTTAGAAGGCTAATGGATGATTAGAAAACACTTGAAAACTCTTGTGCAATTATGTTAGCACTGCTGTAAACAGTTTTGCTGTTTAGAGGAGCTATAAAACTGACCTTCCTTTGAGCTAGTTGAGAATCTGGAGCATTACATTTGTGGGTTTGATTAAACTCTCAAAATGGCTAGAAAAAGAGAGCTTCTATTCTTGTTCCTAGAAATGAAGGCTATTCCATGCGAGAAATTTCCAAGAAACTGAAGATTTCTTACAACGGTGTGTACTACTCCCTTCAGAGGACAGCACAAACAGGCTCTAACCAGAGTAGAAAGAGAAGTGGGAGGCTCCGTTGCACAACTGAGCAACAAGACAAGTACATTAGAGTCTGTAGTTTAAGAAATAGACGCATCACAGGTCCTCAACTGGCAGCTTCATTAAATAGCACCCACAAAACGCCAGTGTCAACGTCTTCAGTGAAGAGGCCACTCCGGGATGCTGGCCTTCAGGGCAGAGTGGCAAAGAAAAAGCCATATCTGAGACTGGCTAATAAAAGGAAAAGATTAATATGGGCAAAAGCACACAGATATTGGACAGAGGAAGATTGGAAAAAAGTGTTATGGACAGACGAATCGAAGTTTTAGGTGTTTGGATAACACAGAAGAACATTTGTGAGACGCAGAACAACTGAAAAGATGCTGGAAGAGTGCCTGGCGCCATCTGTCAAGCATGGTGGAGGTAATGTGATGGTCTGGGGTTGCTTTGGTCCTGGTAAAGTGGGAGATTTGTACAAGGTAAAAGGGATTTTTAATAAGGAAGGCTATCACTCCATTTTGCAACGCCATGCCATACCCTGTGGACAGCGCTTGATTGGAGCTAATTTCATCCTACAACAGGACAATGACCCAAAGCACACCTCCAAATGATGCAAGAACTATTTAGGGAAGAAGCAGGCAGCTGGTATTCTATCTGTAATGGAGTGGCCAGCGCAGTCACCAGATCTCAACCCCATAGAGCTGTTGTGGGAGCAGCTTGACCGTATGGTACGCAAGAAGTGCCCATCAAGCCAATCCAACTTGTGGGAGGGGCTTCTGGAAGCATGGGGTGAAATTTCTCCCGATTACCTCATCAAATTAACAGCTAGAATACCAAAGGTCTGCAATGCTGTAATTGCTGCAAATGGAGCATTCTTTGACGAAAGCAAAGTTTGAAGGAGAAAATTATTATTTCAAATAAAAATCATTATTTCTAACCTTGTCAATGTCTTGACTATATTTTCTAGTCATTTTGCAACTCATTTGATAAATATCAGTGTGAGTTTTCATGGAAAACACAAAATTGTCTGGGTGACCCCAAACTTTTGAACAGTAGTGTATATTATATAGATTCATTACACACAGAGTGATCTATTTCCAGCATTTTTTTCTTTTAATGTTGAAGATTATGGCTAACAGTTAATGAAAACCCATAGAATATTATATAAGCCCAATTTCAAAAATGATGTTTAATACCGAAATATAGGCCTACTGAAAAGTATGTACAGTATATGCCCTCAATACTTGGTCGGGGCTCCTTCTGCATGAATTACTGCATCAATGCGGCGTGGCATGGAGGTGATCAGCCTGTGGCACTGCTGAGGTGTTATGGAAGCCCAGGTTGCTTTGATAGCGGCCTTCAGCACGTCTGCATTGTTGGGTCTGGTGTCTCTCATCTTCCTCTTGACAATTCCCCATAGTTTCTCTATGGGGTTTAGGTCAGGCGAGTTTGCTGGCCAATCAAGCGCAGTGATACTGTGGTTAGTAAACCAGGTATTGGTACTTTTGGCAGTGTGGGCAGGTGCCAAGTCCTGCTGGAAAATGAAATCAGCATCTCCATAAAGCTTGTCAGCAGAGGGAAGCATGAAGTGCTCTAAAATTTCCTGGTAGACGGCTGCGCTGACTCTGGACTTGATGTAACACAGTGAACCAACACCAGCAGATGACATGGCCCCTAAACCATCACTGACTGTGGAAACTTCACACTGGACCGCAAACAACTTGGATTGACGCCTCTCCACTCTTCCTCCAGACTCTGGGACCTTGATTTCCCAATGAAATGCAAAATTTACTTTCATCTGAAAACAAGACTTTGGACCACTGGGCAACAGTGTTGGTCCACCGTGTTATATCAAGACAATTTTGATAATTCACTTCACTGCAGCAACTGCGGTGGTACGTCAGCTAGTGTATTTTAACTACCAATCCTCTCTCACGATTGAAAGTCACCTGATCATGTTTGGTTTTTTCACATAAAATTTAGCCCTATCTTTCAATACACTAAGTAACTTTTACCATTAAAATTACAACTTAGGCCTTTCCAGCAGGTGGGCAACAATAATCATAAGTTGATGGTGTTATCACATCAGACAGCTATCATAAATTTAAATTCATCCATATATTATTCTCCTTATTGGAAATTATGATAAACTTCTGTCTGCCTGCAGCCGCCACAAGGGGAAGCTCACCGAAGACTGATTAATACAGTTCCCTTTGAACTAAATGTCAAATCTGTCAGTAGTGAGTAGGCAGCCATAATGTTATTTAACGCTAAGGTTGTGTGATGGGAAGGAGATTTAGATCTCTGTAAAATGGATCTCTGATCCCGATAGACATATATTGTGATTTTTGTAACCTAATTGGAAAAAACACAAAAATTGGACAGGGGCAGTTTAAGAAACTAGTTTATTGTTTAATAATACTAATAAAAAACTTTTGTATTTTAGAAGAGTAGATCCGATATGAGAGGCCTTACCAGCAGCATTTCTAACCACCCTTAAAATTCCCACAAAGCTTGAAAATGTTGCGTATTTATGATAGGTGTAGAAAATAATACAGTGAAGATTAGATAAAATTGAATAATATGCCACTGCTAATAATTAAGATAAAAAATTGAAGGTGACTGGTTCTCTTTAAATCTCCTTGTGCTCGTACTCCAGAATTGACCTGCTCAGACCTTATGCACTAGTGAAGCCTCATATGTAGTACTAAACTATTAAATCCAATTTTATAACATTGTGATTCATAATTTGCTGGCAGCTGCTCTGTGAACAATTTATATATAACTATATAGTATCCGATAGCTGCACAAAGATTTGCCATTGACACAAGACCTTTGCTTAGGATGAATGTTATTAATGCATCAAATAAAAGCATAAAATATGTAAGCACATCTGAATTATGAAGCGATATGCAATGTTCACAGGAATAGGGTAAAATGAAACCATTCGTGTCTTCTTGCTTATGTTAAAATCACGGGAGTAGGTATAGGTGGTGCAGAGGTTACGGTCCCCAATGGGGCCTGGTGTCTAAGGGGTCCCAAAGGCCCCTCGGCCACAAAAGAAGCTACCAGTATTATAAAAGGTATATAGTAGATGCGGTACCCCGTTATGTGGCATTTGGCCCCATGAGTTTCTAGTAAGATGTCCTTGAAGTCATATGCTATGCTGCCGTTTAATAATGATAACAAATCTAACAAGGTCATGTATCATATACTGTGGACAGTAGAGTTTGGGGGAATTATAATTGATCGTTTTTGGTTTTCTGTGTGTATTAGAACATGACAGAATGTGATGCTTTAGTTAACTCAGAAACAGTTATAGAAAGGAGAGAACTTTCTGGAGCTAAAAACCCACAGCAAGAAAAAAATCCCCTCAATTGCTGACTACACTATATCCTTCACAATATGGGTAATCCAGAGTAATACTGGCCTGGCCGGCACTGGCACAGCCCGCACGGCACACAGATTTCTGCCGTGAACAATAGAGAAGCTTGCATTAGTATAATTGTATTAAACTCCACACATACTCACTGCCGCTATCACTCAGGGGCTTGTCTATCTCAGCTGCCTTATAGAGAGGAGCATATGGTGTGTCATTACCAGGGCCCGAGGCCTAGCAGAAAATAAAGAAAGCTTAACACTAAGACAAACAGATGTATTTGAAGGTTCTCTGCTCATTAGAGGGAATGTTTTATCTTAAAAGGAATTTGTTTAGATTTGTTCTTATTCATTCTTCAGGCTTCTGAAAAGAAGGCATTTTGTTCCAGTTAATGAAGTCTGTACCCCCCTAGACGATAGTTAAACACAAGGTGCCCGCGCCATAGTGTAGTATATAAAGAATTACTAATCTTGTCAATATAATTTGTACTTACATTTAAGAGAAGATAAACGCTCCTTTCAGAGTAATGTATATGGGCGCAGGAGATCCTCGTCGTCTGCACAGCAGTATGGCCGTCTTTAGATATACTTTACTTGACTCGGTTTAAGTTAAAACAATTGATGTCTTTTTATTACAAGTATACAATAAAATAGGAGCTCAACGCTTCAGGGGTTGCCACGCATTATCGGGATACAACAGTCATCAGTTAAGATTCCTTTATATTAAATACAATTAGCACACATCATGCGACCCAAAAGTACATAGATTACGTAAAAGATTTGATGTATTACTGGAATAGAATAAATTCATTATTACATAAATTTATCTATAAATACTGTGTACTATAAACCTCTGTTGCTTCGGCGTTCTGTGTGGCTGCTTAGGCCCAGTTCACACAGAGTTTTTGGACGCAGAAACCGCGTCGGAAAACACGCCAAAAAACGTCAGAAAATGCCTCCCATTGATTTCAATGGGAGACGGAGGCGTTTTTTTTCCCACGAGCGGAAAAAAACGTTTGCTGGAAAAAGAAGTGACATGCCCTATCTAAGGGCGTTTACGTCTCTGACCTCCCATTGACATCAATGGGAGGCAGAGAAAGCATATTTCGCAGCGTTTTTGACTGTGGCGCTCAATGGGCGAGAGCGAAAAACGCTACAAAAAACACGGCAAACGGAGTGCAAGCAGATCAAAATCTGCCTCAAAATTCCGTTTTTTGATGCGGTTTTATTTCCGTCTCCCATTGATTTCAATGGGGTTATTGAGGCGGAAAACACCTCAAGATAGGGCATGTCGCTTCTTTTTCCCGCGAGCATAAAAAATGCCTCCACCTCCCATTGAAATCAATGGGAGTCAATTTCGGCCGTTTTTTGCCGCGGTTTCCGCGCAAAAAAACGCGGCAAAATACTCAGTGTGAACAGGGCCTTAAAACGTAGTGGCCTGTGCTTGTATAGAATTTCATCTCTAATTTAAAAAATTTCTATATTTAGGGCGAACAGGCGCTTTGTCCTAACATGTAGGGAAGCCCTTTGTGGGGTTCCCTATAGGTTTTACAAAGACTATTGCGCCTGCGTATTGCACTTCCCCCTTTTTTTGTGTTAGGAGCAAGTTCCAGGATCTCTATTGGATATTTTTCCCAAATTTTACATTTAGAGTTTTCTGTTACATATATTACTATTATTATTATTACTAGAATGCCTCTGGATTTTTGGTGAGTATTAGGGTATGTGCACACACACTAATTACGTCCGTAATTGACTGACCTATTTCGTCCGCAAGTACCGGACCGAACACACTGCAGGGAGCCGGGCTCCTAGCATCATACTTATGTACGATGCTAGGAGTCCCTGCCTCTCCGTGGAACTACTGTCTCGTACTGTAATCATGTTTTCAGTACGGGACAGTTGTCCTGCAGCGAGGCAGGGACTCCTAGCATCGTACATAAGTATGATGCTAGGAGCCCGGCTCCCTGCACTGTGTTCGGTCCGGTACTTGCGGCCGAAATACGTCCGTCAATTACGGACGTAATTAGTGTGTGTGCACATACCCTTAATGTCCTGTAAAGTCTATGATTGAATTAAGGCCCGATGGTTTCAAGTTGCCTAACTTGTAGATCCAATATGATTCTCTGGCATATTGATGCAAATATAGACCTTACCAAACATTAAAGGGGAACTTTCGATTCACAGTGAATTTATTCGGATCAAATCGCACTGTTCCTGGCCATTTAACCCCTCAAATGCTGGGGTCAATTGCGACCACAGCATCTGAGGCGTTGAAAAGAGGGGGGCGGCCCCCTCCGACATCTCATCGGCGGCCCCACACTGCGATCGGGGGGTGCTGATGGTTGTCATAGCAGCCCAGGGGCCAAATAACGGCCCCCAGGACTGCCTTCTGTCCGCCTCTGTTAAGCCGTGCCTCATTATAAAAGAAGCCTGTACAAATGACAATATACTGCAATACATTAGTATTGCAGAGTATTGTAGCAGCGATCATTAGATCGTTGGTTCAAGTCCCCTAGGGGGGCTAATAAGATGTGTAAAAAAAAGTTTAATAGTGAAAAAAAAACTATTAAAAGTAAAAAAAAACTTTTCCCATTTTTCCTCTAAAGTAATGTAAAAATAAACAAAATTTGTATTGCTGCATCCGTAAAAGTCTGAACTATTACAATATACCATTATTTAACTCACACGATAAACGCCGTAGAAAACAAAAAAACAAAGCCAAAATCACAGTTTTTTTGGTCACCATAGCCCTAAAAAAATGTAATAAAAAGTGATCAAAAAGTCATATGTACCAAAAAATGGTACTAATAAAATCTACAGCTCGTCCCGCAAAAAATAAGCCCTCATACTGCTCAATCCATTGAAAAATAAAAAAGTTCTGGCTCTCTTTTTTCTTTTCTTTTTTTTAAAGTAGTAACATTTAAAAAAGCTATATAGATTTGTTATCACCGTAATCATATTGAGCCGCCGAATAAAGTTAAGTTGTCATTTTTACCACACAGTGAAAACTGAATAACAATGTAGGAATCACAGTTTTTTCCAATTTCAGCCCGCAAATATTTTTTTTTCACTTTTTCAGTCCATTATATGGTACTTTAAATGGTGCCATTAGAAACTACAACTCCTCCCACAAAAAAATAAGCCCTCACACCACGTCATTGACGGAAAAATAAAAAAAGTTATGGCTCTTGAAATGCGGGTTAGTGAAAAACAAAATTTTTTAAAATGTCTCAATCCTTATGGGGTTAAACATATTTAAAAAAAACTTTTGTTGATTTTTTTTTATATCTTTTTTTACTTATGTCATTATCTATATTAAAAAATAATCCTAAAATCCTGCAGTTTTTACTCTGACCACTGAGCCTCACAATAGACTGACACTTCCTGTTCTGTAGAGATCACTTCTAACCAGTCATCTCATTATCATCACAGGCAGGATTACAATGGAAGGTAACACCTCTATATAGAGACACAGGATTCACAATTGACAATAGGTAATGGACACGGCTCCCCTCCTATCCCCTCCCTGCACAATGACCTCTGCACAGGTCACAGAGCATGCCGAGAAAACTCTCCCATAGAAGTCAATAGGTCCCCTCCAGTTCACAGGTTCCTATGGTCCATGTGGCTGCTGCAAAACCTTTCTCCAAATTCTGTTAACAGCGGCTCCGGTAAGATGGCTGCCCCCATAATCATGTACAGAAAATAGAATAAAAAATCAAAACTGATTAGAAAAAAATTTATGTTTCACTATCTAGTTTTAATTAGGAAAAAAAACTAGGTGATACATTCCCTTTAAGTTTACTGCTCTTTCAATCCAACTCTGGTTAACATTAAATGAAATGTGATTTAGCATAAAGATTTTACAGTAAGCTTTAATTATATAGTACCAATTTATAATCACATGTTGTCAGCACTTGAATTAGTTGTTCATATAGCAAATAGACAAGTATTCACTGTCAAATGCAGTTTTAAATATACTTATTTCATAATCCGACTGCAATAGAATACAGCACAAGCACCTCCATTTTCACCACTTGATATATGTGACATTGTGATGTGACTTGATGCCCTATTATGTGACAATGCTACACCGGTTGCAGAGTGAGCAATTGCAACATCTTGGACCTCAAAAGCTACCCATCCACATAAGAAGCTGTCTTAAGCTGGCCATACACATTAGATGAAAGTCGTCCATAAATGGCTTAATGTGAGAATTTTGGCTGACCATCGGGTTAAATTATACACAAATTATTGTTGTATATTTTCGGCCATCGCCGGCTGAAACTAAGTGTGTATGGCATGCTCAGCAAATTACATCTAATCTTTCATCACTCTGCGCAAGCATATTTCGTTGTCTTACACTTTTTTTTTACCTTGTCCCTTATCTGCCAGTTTAGTCTGACATGCTTATAGTCAAATCTTTTGTAGGAATGATCAGACGTACAATTGATTTGCCACATTGCAGCCGATCCTAATCTTAAGTGTAGGGTCAAGAAATAAGATCTTTGTAACATGCCATGCACAGCACATCCATGAAAGCCTATGCCTCATGATAGCGCCAATTTTTTCTAGAAGTTCCAGTTTATAGGCCAATGTAACTACAATAACCAGTTTGTCAGAAAGGATTCATGATCTTCCTTAACCTTCTGGTTCTCTCCTTGATCAGCTAGAGTAGTGATTCTCAAAACAGTCCTCAAGGAACCCTAAAAGGAAATCCTCAAAACATGATAATTTGAGGTTCCCTGTGGGCTGGATTCAAAGAACTGGACTAGAGCATTGTAATGGGTGGTGCTATAATTCAGAACATGTGCGGTACTTTCTGTTGGTACCCCCCCATATGGCATACAGTCATACAGTGTACGAATAGCCCATCGATACAGTGTCTAATTGGAATCTCTATATAGTATAGTGCCCAGATATCACTTTCATACAGATACCTAATTAAAAATTGCTTTACAATGCCGACATCATAATACGATAAAAAAAATATTTCACAGTCCCTAACTAGTAGCAATGACAGAAAAACTAAATATCACTATTCAGTGCTCAAATAATACCAACGTAGAGTGACCACATAAAAGATCCACGCAGAAAGTAATTTTGTTTTAATGTACTGTAAGAACACTCCTATACAATGTCCATATAATACTACTATACAATGAATGTTAAGATTCATGGTGGTCACAAGCCTTGGGTGCCAGGTCTTCTGTGGTGCCCCCTGCCAGGAGAGTCTGATGCGCGCTGCCAATGTCTCCAAATGAGATATAGAAAGATTATGGGTTTTTTAGCCTTTAGATTGCAATTTGAAAAAGTATAGGATCATATATTTTTTTATTTTTAACCTTCAGTATTTTTTTTAATGCCCAGTAGGAATAGCTCTTCAAGAACCAAGCCAGGCACCCATAGATAAAAGATTGGCTCCACCAAGTAGCCACCAGATAGGAAATAACAGGCATGAGTGGAAGAGAAACAGAACATTTGTAAATAATTGTAAATAATCTTAAATGTTTTATTAAGTCCCATCTCTTCAGGGGCTTCATAGCAGCCCTATGTGAAGAGATTCTTTCCCAAAGGCGTAATTCTAAGCTCCTAGACCCCAATGCAAAATCTGGAACAGCCCACTTACCATGTGCCATTTATAATAATGCTGTCCTCTTATGTGGCAAAGGGTTCCTTCAGGCATCAGTGCCCAGGTGTGACAGCTACCTTTGTATCCCCTATAGCGAGCCCTGCCTCTATGGTACGTACACCCTTGGCTGTCTTCTAGGGATCAATAGGAAACACATAAGACAGCCCCCTTTGTAATATGGATTGAATGCTGATGAAATTCGAGTGCAAAAAGTTTCAGTGGACATTTCCAAACGAGAAACGGTAAAAGTGGCGCATGCTGCTTATTTCTAATATGCGTGTATTCTATACAATCATGTGAAAAGCTCTATATAGTAACATAACATTGACATATATGGAAATAATTAGGATGAAACATACGCTTGTGTAAAAGCAGCCTTTACTGAATTGCACAACACATTACCTTTGTAACTATGGCAAAAGCTTATGTTTTGTTTTTCAAGAAAGTGGATTTTGGTGCTGGCTTCTGTAACATGTTTGTAGATAAGGAACTTGTTGGATAGGCTTTACTAGGACTTTGAAGGTTAGTTATTTTAAAATAAACATACTAGTTTAGATTATAATACTTTATACAGCTTTTTTGGGCATTGATCGGCATCCTTCAAAGAGTTACTCAGACCTAAACAGGGTCGCTTGCAAATTACCCTTTGTTCCACATTTCACATCTTGTTATTGCTGTTTTGTTAACCCGGCGATTCAGTCTATTGAGAACAAGAAAGGCTCAAGCAAACAGATCCACTTTGATGAAGCTTGTGTTCATTTGAGGATAAATCAGGAAGAAGTTTCTTTTCATCTCTTAAAAATGTCTAGAACTTGCAATAATTCTAGGCCCCAAACTTCAGTCTTTTAACTTTTTATATTAGCTTCCACTTCATTTGCCATTCTATCACCATATACGATATTTATAAATATGGAAAATGGATTTTGTCATTTTCACCATATAATTGTTTATTTACTTTTTGTCAATGCTTTTTAAAATTCAATTTGCCTATTAATACTATGTCGTTTATTCACACTAAACTCTCGTCATCTTACAGTAGCTTTGTAAGCCTCCATCGGACCTTACAGTATTTTTTACAAGAATAGTGCAGTCTGCAGCGATATTCTTATTGTGAAAATACCAGAACTCAGACGGACCCTATTATAGTTAATGGGGTTTGTCAGTTTGGATCCATAAAGGGAAGCCATAATGAACAGAACATAACTGAGATTCTTGTATTGGTATTGACCAATGTTTATGCTTATCCACACTGCTGCAGGTTGTCCTCTTAAGAGGTCAAAACGTCTGTACTTTAATTATATCTAAAGCAGCACATGAGTGTCAGTAAAGAAAGTTCAATCTTCTATACATGACATGCCTAGTGGCAAAGGAATATAGGTCAAGCCGCTGGAATTCATTTGGCATGAGTAAGCAAAAGAGCAAGTACTGTATGTATCTAATCCTACTTGGGCCTATATACTTCTCAGACCCCCTACCTCTGTGTTCTGCAAAGTCCATATTTGATTGTGGTCCCTGCATAGACCTACAAAGTAGAAGAATTAACACTGTTCACATTTTTCTCAAAAAGACGACAAACCGTAGAGACCGTAGACTTCAGGAAGCACTTAAAGGGAATGTGTCGCTAGGAATTATTTTTTTGCGTTTTTTTTTAAACAATTATTATTTAAGTGATTAAACATTGTTTTAATTTTTTTAATTTTTTCACAAGTCAGGAAATATTATAAATTAGATTCTAATTTATAACATTTCCATGTGCTGGCCACTAGAGGGAGTAGTTCCCAAAATTGCAGCATGGTCACTGTGGTAAAGCAACCTCATTGATTTATGCTGCAAATTTGTGGTGGACATACTCTCCTTTAGTGTCCTCAGGGGGGATTCACACGAACGTGTATTGGGTCCGTGCGGGCCGCGTGATTTTCACGCGGCACGCACAGACCAATACAAGTCTATGGGGCAGTACAGACAGTCCGTGCTTTTTGCGCAGCGTTTGTCCGCTGCGCAAAAAGCGCGACATGTTCAATATCTCCGCGTATTTCGCGCATCACACACCCATTGAAGTCAATGGGTGCGTGAAAACCACGCAGGTCGCACGGAAGCACTTCCGTGCGAACTGCCTGTTTCGCGCACCAGCTGTCAAAAGGATGAATGTAAACAGAAAAGCACCACGTGCTTTTCTGTTCACAAACATCCAAACGGAGTGTCTTTGAGATGAGCGAACCCGGACAACCGAACCGAACTTCACCAGGTTCGGCCGAACTCGTTTTGGCAGTACCCGGCAAAAAAATTTCTGGTACGCGACGTCAGGAGATAGTCACTGAAAGAGTTAAACTGTTTCAGCACCCTGGACAGTGACTTCCGATCCCAATATACATGAACGTGTAAAAAAAAAAAGAAGTTCTGACTTACCGATAACTCCCGGCTTCTTCCTCCAGTCTGACCTCTCGGGATGACAATTCAGTCCAAGTGACAGCTCCAGCCAATCACAGGCCAAGCACAGGCTGCAGCGGTCACATGGACTGCGGCGTCATCCAGGGAGGTGGGGCCCGATGTCAAGAGAGGCGCGTCACCAAGGACGCGTCACCAAGGCAACGGCCGGGAGGGAAGTTCTCGGTAAGTACGAACTTTTTCTTTTTTTTTAACAGGTTTCTCGATATTGTGATCGGCATTCACTGTCGAGGGTGCTGAAAGAGTTAACTGCCGATCAGTTAACTCTTTCAGCACCCTGGACAGTGACTGACGTCGACTAGACTCATCTCTATGATGAATTTAAATATAAAGACTCAATAGGTTTAGGTAACGGGTTGGGTGCCACTTACAAGTGTCTGAGCACCCCCACTATAAATTAAAGGCAAACTTCAAATAATGCTGAGAAAAACTTATATAGAACCAAGAAGTCAAGAAGCCACAAAAATAATGAAAAAAGTACAAAGTTTATTAGGACATACAACACAAAATCGCAAATATTAAAATTCAAGGAGATCTAAAACAACAGTATGGGTAGTGAAACCGATAGATTCAGGGTGTCCTACAATAAATGGAATCCATGACATGACAAATGACAGTGCATCTGACAAGGGGAAGGGGAGGGGGATTATTTGCAATGCTGAATAGGGCACATATGGTCGGTCTATCAATGAAGTAGCAAATATACCTGGACATCAGTATATTAGGTGCAATATTACAGTAGATGTTGATAAGTGTCCAGGGTCAAGGGGTTGAAGACCCTATCTTGCCAAAATAGAAATGGGTAAAGAAGCGGCCGACAGCAATAGAGTCAAAGAAAAGCAAAGAAACATGGAAAACATTCAGAGTGCCTGTAGATCCAAAGGGATCTGCTGAAGGAACATATCAATTAAGTGGCAGGCTTACCCATGATGGTGAGTGTATGTACGGTCCCACACTGCGGCCCAAAGTGATAGCGCCATCTCTATGATGGCGGCTGCGCGAAAATCACGCAGCCGCGCATCATACACGGATGACACACGGAGCTGTCAAGTGGTTTTTGCGCGTGCAAAACGCCGCGTTTTTTGCACGCGCAAAAACGCAACGTTCGTCTGAATAAGCCCTCACACAATCCCCCCTCCCTTCTTCTGGCTAGTGCCAAGAGAAGGAGAGGTTTGAAGGTCTTCAAACCTCCTACACTGTGTGACGCCATTTTCTGAGCGACTGCACAATGTAGGAGGATTAGATACAGGGCTCAGCAGACAGTATCACACAAACATACACGCACATAATAGACACATCATACACGAACATAATACACACATCATACACGAACATAAATTACTGCTCCTGCCGCCGCCTCCACTGGTCTAGGCTCCTCTTCCTTGCGCCTTCGCTTTGTTGAACATATGGCCGGAAGCCGCAGCCGGAAGTCGTCATCTTACTGTCCGGCAGCGGCTTCCGGTCCACTTGAAAACGGAGCCGGATATCACTCTACGAACGAGCTTTGTTTTGGTCTGTGTGAGAGCGGCGAATTCCCACACAGACGGCGCACGCTTCTGAGAATGGAACAGCTTCCGTTCGCATTCTCTATGGGGTTGTATGTGCCGTATAGCATCTCTGTATGTGTCGTTAATCGACACATACAGAGATGAAAAAAAAATGGCAGCCCCCATAGAGAAGTAAAAATAAGAACACAGTAAAAAGTAGAACATGAGAACACAAATAAATAAAATTTATGTTAATATCATATTAAAAGCAATATAATAGTAATAAAAAAAAAAATCATGACACCTTCCCTTTAACAAACATATTATGGGTCAGATAATGCAAGAGACAACAGAGATCAAACAAAGGAAGGTAAAGAAGACAGTGGAGCACACACCAACTCGAGCGGGTGGAAAAACAAGACATTCAGGCATAGAAAGATGTGTGGGGGACCTGCCGGAGTGGGCGTACAGAAATAAGGGGTAGCAGTTGAAAGGGTCATAGAGATTTCGATATTTGCTGTTATATTATAATGTTATTCTATCGGCCTCTTATATTTGCAGTACTAGCTCACATTTCTCAGTTAGCTCACTGTGCTTATAGTATGTTTCTGTACGTGCGTCAAATATTTTATTCTTTTTAATACATTTTGAACAATATATAAGAATTTTGAGGATTGTTTTACCTTTATAACTCTATATGTTTGTAAAAAAAATGTTATCATCTTTTGTCTCTCAATGTTAGTTGAGTTGCATGTTGTTTTTTTATCATTCTGTTCTTAAAGGGAATGTGACGCTAGAAAAAATTTTTTTTTTTTTTTTAGTTAAACAATTAGTGTATAGGTGATTAAACATTGTTCTAATTTTTGAATTTTTTTCACGAGTCAGGAAATATTATAAATTAGATTCTAATTTATAATATTTCCCAGTGCTGGTCACTAGATGGAGCAATTCCCAAAATTGCAGCATTGCATGTGGTAAAGCAACCACATTGCTTTATGCTGCAAAATTTGAGAAAACTCACTCGCTCTAGTGAGCTCTCAGAATCCCCCCTCCTTTATCCTGGCTAGTGCCGGGAGAAACGAGGGGATTGAACGGTCAAACCTCCTACACTGTGTGTCGCCATTTTTTGAGCTAACACACAGTGTAGTGGGTTTATATACACTAGTAAACACACAGTAAAACACTTACATACACAGAAATAACTTACCTGCTCCAGTCGCCGCCGCTCCCTCCGGTCCGTCCGCTCCGTCTGCTACCGCCGCTCCAAGTGCACAAGTCCGGAAGCCGCGACCTGAAGTAGTAATCTTACTGTCCGGCCGCGACTTCCGGTCTACAGGAAAATGGCGCCAGACGGCGCACAGTTCAACTTGTATTGTGTGGGAGCGGCGCATGCGCCGTTCCCACATAGACGGCGTACAGCATAGTGGATGGAACGGGCCCCGTTCGCATTCACTATGGGACTGTAGCTGCCGTATTCCATGTCTGTATGTGTCGTTAATCGACACATACAGAAATGGAGTAAAAAATGGCAGCCCCCATAGTGAAGAAAAAGTTCAAAAATAAAAAACAGTAAAACACAAACACACAAATAAATATAAAAGTTTTTAATAAAACACTAAAATCAAACTGATGTAAAAAATAAATTTTTCGTGACACTAAAGGCTATGTACACCTTTGAAAACGTGTTGTTTTTTTTTAATAAAAATGTGTATCAATGTGTTTGGTGGAACTTTCTATTTACTTTTTTTTAAAAAGTATTTTTATTTTTTGAGATACAGCTGCTTTGTATCCTTCTGTATCTAGCGCTGAGACCTGAATCCGTCAGGTCCAGCGGGACAAGACGGGTTCAGTGACAGCGGGTGCTGCATGTCTCTCACACGCAGGATCCACCTGCTATCAATCACATCTAAGTTCACAACTTAGATGTGATGGATAACAGCTCGGTCCTGCGTGCCAGAGACACTGAACCCGTCAGTGCGGCTGACCTGATGGATACAGGTTTCAGCATTAAATACAGCTGCTCTGTATACAGGATACAAAGCAGCTGTATCTCAAAAAGTTAAAATTATTTTCAATAAAAAGTGATTAGAAAGTTGCACCAAACACACTGATACACATTTTATTAAAAATTTTTTAAAAAAAAGGTGTACATAGCCTTTAATATCCTTTTACATCGGCCAAGATGGGCCGTGAAAATGAGCGCCGATCAACGAGACAGCTCATTGATCATCATTCATTTGCTCCTTTCATAAGGAGCAATGATTGGAAATGTATAGGGACGAGCAATCGTTACTACAATCGATCGTCCCCATACATTTCCATCATGTCGGCAGCACATCTCCCTGTTTACATAGGGAGATGTGCTGCAAAAATTGTCGCTGCTGTTAATCACATATTAACCGATGAACGAGCACTTCCCCGTTCATCAGCTGATCCTTGCCCTGTTTACACAGTGTTGTCTCCACCTTGGGTGCTTGGCACCAGGTTGTCTGACCATGGAAATCACTGATGAATGATTCGCATTGGCTATATGTGTCTACATATATCTGTTATACCATTAGGTGCTGTTTATTTAGTAATGACTAATCATAAAGCATGCTTATTAATATAACCTCATCATTTAGATGCACATATGCACTGTGGAGTGTAAATGATGGTGTGTGTGCATTTGTGTGTATGTGCGCACACATTCTTATCAGCGCAGTGTTTTTTGTACTATTATCTGAACACTGAGGCCCTGAAGTTCTAATAAGATCAAGGTTAGCTGTTAAAATCTATCCTAATAAAGGCGTTTAATTAAAGAGGCATTATAATTCCCCTAAGCAGTTATACGCGCGCATATCTCTGCTCTCAATCTTCGGAATTCTGTTAAAAGGCATTTATCAATTAACAAGACCTTGAGAAAGGTCCTTTTCGTGCCCAGCCATAGGGAGAGAATATAGCGCACAAACTCTTGTTTATCTATTCTTATCCTTCGGGACTCTAATCAGCTTTCTCTGACACTTCTCACATTCTTGTCAAGAAGGTTTTTTTTTCCTCTTTAATCAACATGTCAAGGACATTTTAGAAGACAAAACAATATAAAACCCACCTTTTTCTATAAGCAAGTTTAATGTAACCTATTCAGAGATGAGCACGAATAATATTTAGAGACTGTCCTTGAAAAGTAATTTATTATTCATTTTTAATAAGAAAGAAGCAACTCATATGAAAAAATGCTGTGGTATGTAATATGCTGTAGACACCTTCCTGATGAACCGAACAGGGGATTGTTAGTTCTGTCAGATTGTAGAGAATTTTAGTTACTATTATCACTTGCAGTACCATTGTTTACCACTTATCAGTAACAAATCCTTGCTTTTAATTTATCCTTATTTATATCAGAGGCATTGCTAGGGTCTTGCCCAAGACACATGTTTACCTCCCCGGAAAAAAAAAGATATATATCTCGGAGACAGCATATGTATATGCATAACTTGCAACTTTCAAGTATCACAAAGAGGGACAGCTGGTGTCGCGGCATTTTTTTTTATTTTTCAGCCACGCCCCTAATCCCACCCAATCCCCGCCCATACACACACACGTTTCAGCCCACACAGTATCATACTCCCATAGTGCCTCCCACACAGTATAATACCAAATAGCTGCCCCCACATAGTATAATGCCCACATAGCTGCCACCATACAGTATAATGCCCCCATAACTGCCATCATAGAGTATAAAGCCAACACAGATGCCCCCATACAGTATAATGCCCACACAGATGCCCCATACAGTATAATGACCGCACAGATTCTCCCAAGTAATATAATGCCCATATAGATGCCCACATGCAGTATAATGCCCAAACAAATTCCCCCATACAGCATAATACCCCATAGATGCCCCCATGCAGCATAATACCCCATAGCTGCCCCATACAGTATAATGCCCCCATACAGTGTAATGCCCACACAGATGCCCCTATACAGTATAATGCCCCCATAGCTGCTCCATACAGTATAATGCTTCATAGCTGCCCCATACAGCTTAATGCCCCCAAAGCTATCCCAGACAGCATAATGCCCCATAGTTGCCCCATACTGTATAATGCCCCCCTAGCTGCCCTTATACAGTATAATGCCCCTTTAGTTACCTCTAGTGCCAGTGCCCTTGTAGATAGTGACACAGTGCCCATGTAGATAGCACCAGAGTGTCCCCTGTAGATAGTGTCCCTATATAGGGCCACAGTGTCCATGTAGATAGTGCCACACCACCCTTGTAGATAGCGCCACCCCCCCCCCCCTGTAGATAGCGCAAATGGGACTCCTTCTAGGAGCAGAATCCCCAGCCTGGGCATAGGCCGGGGATTCCGCTCCTAGAGGGAAGCCCTGATGTCACTGTCCATCCTCAGGGCTTTCTTCTAGGAGCAGGAATCCCAGGCCAGATCATCGGCAATGGGAATTCCGCTCAAGGAGTAGCCACTGACGTCACAGTCCATATATGGACAGTGACGTCATTGGCTTCCCCGATCATAGAGCTTAAAGTAGCGCTGTGCCCAGGGAGCCCTCGGCGAGAGGAGGAGCTCCCTTTTCTCCTCCACTCTGAACTAATTCTGAAGCAGGGAGTTGATGGTTCCCTGCTTCAGAATTGGGTTCAACTGTATCTTTGTCCCAATGGCAGATCATCATATGGGCGGTTCAGGCGGCCGCCCGGGGCCCGAGGCATCCAGGGGGCCTATGGCTGCCCAAACTGCACATAATCTTAAAAACTATGCAGCGCACTTGTGCTACTAACTGTCGCTGCGGTGAGGGGGAGAAGGTGCAGGGAGAGCAATTCGGGGCAGGCTTAGCCGGGATAGTGAAAGCTATGCCTCTCCTGCTCCGAATAGTAGGCTAAAGGACCTTTGATGACTTCATGCCCTTGTGACCCCGCCCACCAATCAGGTCCTTCTACCACAGTGAAGAAGCAGAATATCTGCAGGGGAGAAGACCCGCCTACCAGTCAGGTCTTTACACAGAGCTCCAGGCTGGTGAGTGCTTTTCCAAACCCCCATCCCTTTATCCCTCCCTCCATCTCTTCATCAATTCATCCCTCCATTACCCCCTCCCTTCATCACTCACTCCCTCCCCCTTCATTCCTCCATCACTCACTCCCTCCCTTCATCCCTCCATCACTCACTCCCTCCCTTCGTCCCTCCATCACTCCCTCCATCCCTTCATCATGTCCTCCCTCCATCACGAACTCCCTACATCCCTCCATCACTCACTCCCTCCCTTCATCACTCCCTCCCTCACTTCATCCCTCCATCACTCCCTCCCTTCATCCCTCCATCACTCACTTACTCCCTCCCTTCATCCCTCCAACACTCCCTCCCTCTCTTCATCTCTCCATCACTCACTCCCTCCATTTATTCCTCCATTACTCCCTCCCTTCATCACTACTGTGTGTGACGCTATCTACAGGGGCTGTGTGTGTGACGCTATCTACAGGGGCTGTTTGTGACGCTATCTACAGGGGTGTGTGTGTGGCGCTATGTACAGGGGCTGTGTGTGTGACGCTATCTACAGGGGGATGTGTGTGACGCTATCTACAGGGGGATGTCTGTGACGCTATCTACAGGGGGCTGTGAGTGGCACTATCTACAGGGACCTTTGTGCATGTGTTGCTTTACTATACAGTGTTTGACACAATTATATTCAGGGGCGCAGTGTATGGTGCTATTATATTTAGAGGCACTGTGTGTTGCACCATGATAATTTTATCTTCGTTTATAGGTGTGGAAATGTTGGAAAAGTGAGAAACAGAAGACATCTAAGTGGCAAATTCCGCAGAAATGGGTCATGGCCAGGAGAAGTCGTCATGAAGTCTGGACCGGATGGAGAAGAAAAGAGGAAAAAAGTTACCAGAATCTGAGAAGTCGTCACCTGTGAGTTACTAGATTTATAGAGAATCTTTCACCGCTCTTGACATGTTTATTATAGGAAATCCTTGTGTTTCACAAAAAGTCTTTTCGCAGACCAGGACTGATAGACAATTTCCCTTGTCAAGAGGATGTGTCCCTGCACAGTGTGATACTGTCAGCGATGGTTGGAGACTGTCAGTATGTAGGGACACAGCCCTTTGACAAGGGGAATCGTAACACCCATTTGTTAATGCTTGCACAAAAAGGTAGTGTTAACAATAGTTACGGCGCGGCGGGGGAGAAGGGGGGCCCAAGTTTGGGTAACAGCCCAGGGCCTATAGTCTACTTAATCCGCCACTACTGCATCCTGAGGACGCAGATACAGTTGACAGCGGGACATACCCCCGGCCGCCTGGGACAGCGGGACACCGGCCGGAATCTGGGACGGTTGGGAGGTATGCTATAAGAATATGGCCACTAAAGCTACCCCATCCTGTTGATGTTGCATCACGACCCAGGAGCTTCTAGTTACGACACTAACTGTACCCAGAGGAAACCCACACAAATTGTATGTAAATAGTAATGCTGCAGTGCCACTGATATAATTCATGCAGATCATCGGACCTTGGAATGCGTCCATTTTTAAAGAATATAATACAAATGGTAAAGCCTTGGTTAATAAGCATGAAAAAAAATCTGCTACTACCACCTTTAAGATAAGGCACAACATATATTGTCTTATCTTTGCCAGCACAATACCTGGCTATTCACTCATTGACCTAAGGACATAGCTCCTGTCCTCTGAATATCATCCAGCTACCTGCTATCAGTCCATATCCTGTAACCTGGTTCCAGTCCGCATCCAGCTACCTGCTATCAGTCCATATCCCGTTACCTGCTTCCAGTCCGCATCCAGCTACCTGCTATAAGTCCATATCCTGTTACCTGTTTCCAGTCCGCATCCAGCTACCTGCTATCAGTCCATATCCTGTTACCTGCTTCCAGTCGTTATCTAGCCACATGCTATCAGTCTGTGATCTACTACCTGTTGCCAACCTGTGACCCGCTACCTGCTACGAACAAGTGACCTCTGACCTGTACCAGCCTATTATGGTATCTTCTGCTTGCGCCTGACCCCATGATGCACTTCACCGTTGTCTCCTGGTCCATTGGTTATTACAGACAGTAATATATAACAAATATGCAGAACTTGTGCCAATGAGATATTCATAAATAGAGCGCATAGACTTCAGGAGGACACCTCCTATGCAGTCACAGCACAATCTCTCTCTATATCTTGTTATCAAGGACTCAAGGATTCCCACACACTATAGGGAGTCAGAAATCAATGGGTTTGCCAGGGAAAAGCCAATTTTACTATGGGGTTCTTCCCTCATTGTGTTACTAGGGGGTCCTTATCAATCAAAATGGTGGCTCACCAACTGCTCCAGAGACCGCCTCCCTGTAGCTCCTCCCTTTTCAGCCCGCCTCCAACACACCAACAATGTTAAACACAGACAGGGGACAGACACGCATTGGCAGACAGGAGAAAGAGATGAGGGGTACACAAACCACATCACCACATTCATCAGGCACACAAGGGACATTTAAAATTAATATACAGCATACCCCTTACACATATGGTATGCTATGAAGTACTTTTAAAGGGTACCTGTCTCTATGCCCTTTAAAGGAACAGTGTCACCAAATTTTTTTTTTTTATATCAGTTTGATGTTAGTGTTTTATTAAAAACGTTTATATTTATTTGTGTGTTTGTGTGTTACTTTTTTTTATTTTTTCACTTTTTCTTCCCTATGGGGGCTGCCATTTTTTTTTCCATTTCTGTATGTGTCGATTAACGACACATACAGACATGGAATACGGCAGCTACAGTCCCATAGTGAATGCGAACGGGGCCCGTTCCATCCACTATGGTGTACGCCGTCTGTGTGGGAACGGCGCATGCGCCGCTCCCACACAGTCCAAGTTGAACTGTGCGCCGTCCGGCGCCATTTTCCTGCGGACCGGAATTCGCAGCCGGACAGTAAGATTACTACTTCCGGTCGCGGCTTCCGGACTTGTGCACTTGGAGCAGCGGCAGCAGACGGAGCGGACGGACCGGAGGGAGCGGCGGCGGCAGGAGCAGGTAAGTTATTTCTATGTATGTTCGTGTTTCAGTGTGTGTTTACTACTGTATGTAAACCTACTACACTGTGTGTTAGCTAAAAAAATGGCGACACACAGTGTAGGAGGTTTGACCGTCCAATCCCCTCGTTTCTCCCGGCACTAGCCAGGATAAAGGAGGGGGGGATTCTGAGAGCTCACTAGAGCGAGGGATTTTTTTCCAATTTTGCAGCATAAAGCAATGTGGTTGCTTTACCACATGCAATGCTGCAATTTTGGGAATTGCTCCATCTAGTGACCAGCACTGGGAAATATTATAAATTAGAATCTAATTTATAATATTTCCTGACTCGTGAAAAAAATTAAAAAAATTAGAACAATGTTTAATCACCTACACACTAATTGTTTAACTAAAAAAAAAAAAGCAACACATTCCCTTTAAAGAGTACCTGTCTTACAACCCATAATACATGACTGTAGGGTTAGACTACACCGAATTTGTTTGTAGTTTCACAATGGAGACACATAATTCTGCATAGGAACTGTAGACACAAAATGGTAGGATATTTTTAATCAAGACTTTTTTCAAAGTTTCTTAATTTTGTATTTTAGATATAATGGAGCAATTCTTTTCTGAAAAATCTGCAGCATCATACAGTAGCAGCAAAGTGGATATGATTTGAACAAATCCTATCCACATGCTGCGTAAATGCTGAGTGGAAAAACTGCTCAGAAATTGACCTGCATTGCGATTTTTTAATCCACATCATGTCAATTGTATTTGCATAATTACAGCTTATATGTTACGGGTTTTTCCCATTGAATTCAATGGGAGTCAAAACACAAAAAATATCAGATGTTGCATTCTGGGTAAGTATAAGATTTTTTTTCTGAGTTGCGTTTTTTGCAGCGGAATCACTGCTTTTCCGCTGCAGAAAAATGCTACTCAGAAAAAATCTTATAGTTACCCAGAATTCTGTGTTTCTTCGTCCAAGCTGGCTTCCTGGGATGAAGTTTCAACTCATGTGACTGCCAGGGTTACTTACCGTCCATTAATTCACTGACAGTCCGCAAAAAACGGTTGTTTTTTTCTGCCGTCCGTAATGTCCAGCAGAAAAAAACACTGTCCGTGATTTATTTATTTTTTCTTGAAAGTTTGCACTGCGCATGCGCCAAATTGATATGTGCAGTGCAAACAAGAAAGTGACGACACTACACTAGAAGGCAGAGTGCGGTCTTAGCGGTGGTGGGGATGGAGTCCGCCTGGCAGGCATTGGTCCACAACGTCCTCAAACCCAGCCCCATTTATTTAAATAAACGTGCGCCATGGCGAAGGACCGTGCCCATCGATGATGGGGGTAATATTATAGAGATGCTGGGGGTTAAATACACGGAGTATGGGCGTTAAATACAGGGTTGAGGGGGTAATATACGGGGATGATAGGGGTGATATACGGGGATGATGGGGGTCCCTGTATATAACTCCTATCATCCCTGTATATAAAACCTATCATTCTTGTATATACCAGCCAGCCATCATCCTTGTATATAACCACCATCATTCCAGTATATAACCCCCATTATCCCTGTATATAACTCCCATCATCCCTGTATGCAGGGTTGATGGGGGTACTATACAGGGATGATGGGGGGGTTATATACAGGGATGATGGTGGTTATATACAGGGATGATGATGTTTATATGCAGGGATTATGGCGGGTATATACAGGGATAATGGTTGGTATATACAGGGATGATAGCGGTTATATAAAGTGATGATCGCGGTTATATAGAGTGATTATGGGGGTGATATATATGAATGATGGGGGTTATATACAGTGATGATGGCGGTTATATAGAGGAATTATGGGGTTATAAACAGCAATGATGGGGGTTATATACAGGGATGACGGTGGTTATATACAGGGATGATGGGGTTTATATAGGTGATTATGGGGGGTGATATAAATGGATGATGGGGTTATATACAGGAATGATGGGGGTGATATACAGGGATGATGGGTACATCAGGTTTATCACTAGCTCTTAATTTTGTAATGTGTCTGTAAAAATTTTGTTCTGTCTGTGATTTTTAGCTCCAGAATTTACTGAAGTGGTGGTTGGTAACCCTGATGACCGCTGCAGCGGTCACATGGGATGAAACGTCATTCCAGGAGGCCGACCTTCAGGATGGCAGAGGGACGCATCGCCATGGCTATGTAATTATCAAACTTTTTTTTTAATATGCAGTTTTCCGCAGTGGACATTCCAGACAAAAAGCTGCACCACAATTTGGTGCAGTTTTTCGGCTTGAATTCTCTGCGGTGCCCAGGATGGATACGCTGTGTGCTTTTACGCCGCATATCCTCCCTGTGTGAACATACCTAAATATAGCCTGTGTTCTCATTACAATAGAAAGAATATAGGCTGCCTTAAGTAGAGCTTTGTACTCTGCTGATAGACTTGTGTAGCGCCAGCGACTTCTGATGCTGGCATCTCTCTCTCCTTGGCAGCTGCCAGTTAGTTCCCAGCCTCTGGTCCCCTCCTTCCTATGGACGCCAGCGTGCTCTGCATCCTGTCCTCTCCCCTGCTCTGTCTGCCCATAGAGTGCGCGCATGCTCCTGCTGTGTCTTGAAGGGCCAGCGCGCGTGGCAGTAAAAATTTCCCTAGCCTATCCTTGCACACGCTGGGCTATATAGTTAAGCCTACCCACTGTCCAAGTGCCCGAGCAAAATTTGACCGTTACCTGTCGGTATCCTGTATCCTGTGTCCTTACCTGTCAGTATCCTGTGTCCGTTACCTGTCAGTATCCTGTGTCCGTTACCTGACGATATCCTGTGTCCGTTAACTGTCGGTATCCTGTGTGCATTACCTGTCGGTATCCTGTATCCAGCATCCCTTACATGTCGGTATCCTGTATCCTGCGTCAGTTACCTGTCAGTATCCTGTGTCCGTTGCCTGTCAGTATCCTGTACCCTGTGTCCATTACCAGTCGGTATCCTGCATCCTGCTTCCGGTAATCCCTCAACAGCCTGCTTCCAGTAATCCGGCATGGGCTTGGTACCAGTAATCTGGCATCAGCCTGCTTCCAGTAATCCGGCACCAGCCTGTTTCTGGCGAAGTAGCCCATTGGGTCCACAAACCTGCTGGTCGTTACAACTTGTTATTTCAAGTCAGAGATCATTAAGAGGATGATTCTGATAATCGATACAGTATATATTAAATGAGTATTCCCAGCTTACATAAGTGGCTAAACCTACATCGGAAGAAATAAGTCAATGAAAATTATATCTTTATTAGTTATATCGTAATAAAACAGTATATTTAAAAAGGAAGATTGAGTTACACAACAAGGAACAGAATGGCATTTATAGCTCATTTAAACATATAGTAACAAATTATTGCTGCTGACATTTAGCCACAATATGTCTTATATCACAAGTATCAAAAAATGCTGAAGTGGAATAATGAAAGGAAAAAACAACATATCGGAAAAAAATATTATAGTAACAAACCCATATGTATGAGACCACAGGAATATCATCCTTCCTGATGTGTATTTCGGCCAAGAAGACTTTGTCTGGGGTTGGTGCATAGTTGTAACAACCTACTATTTAAACATCCTGTTATGGCCGGAAGAAGGGGAAGGGGATAAGTGAGCCCTAATCTACCCACCGCCCTGTCCCTGCCTACTTGCAACGACCCGCCCTAGGCGACGGAGTACAACTGGGCGGCGGTCCCTACGCTGACTAAGTGCAAGGGAATACAAACAGGGAACAAGCAAGGGAAGGGGCAGTAGCCCACGGAACACCGTGAGGAAACCAGAGTGGTCAATGAGCCAGTCAGAATCAGGAAGTCACGAAGTATACGAACGCAGAGCAAGGAGCAGGAAGCAAGCCGGGGTCAGAGCGAAGCAGGATAAGCGGAAGCTGTAGCAAGGCTGAAGCAAGGCAGTAGCAGGCTGGAGCAAGGCTGTAGCAGGGCCAGGAAACCAGGAAGAATCACAAGCAATGAGGAAGAGAAAACGGCAGGTATAAATGGACAGGGGGCGGAGCTAAGTCCGACTGACCAGGCCGCGATAGGCTCTCCCACTCCTGAGCCTGCCACCCTGATTGGTGGGAGCCGGAGTCAGTCTAAGAGGTCCGGCCTCAGGTGTCGATTGATTAATCCTGGGAGTATCCACAGAAGTAGTGCCTGGCAGATCCTTTACACATCCCCAGGCCATTAGAGTTCTGTCATGATCTAGGGGTATGTGGACCCACTAGGCCGCTCTGCCATGGAGAGGCAGCTGGCCAAGTCACAGTCTATGCAAAGTCTATACAAGAAGTCCGTAGCACAAGGGTATCTGAGATAGTCCAGATGGTGGCAGAGGCTCTGGCATGGATGGGGCTAGATGTGGCAGGTGGCACCAGGCATGGCGGATGGTAACAGGAGTGGCAGGTGACACCATATGTGGTGTATACTAGCAGGCGTGGCAGGTTGCACCAGACGTGGCGGATGATACCAGTGATGGCAGATGACACCAGACGTGGTGTATACCAGTAGGCGTGGCAGGTTGCACCAGACATGGCGGATGATACCAGGGATGGCAGATGACACCAGACGCGAGGAATAAAAGCAGGCGGCACAACACGATTCCAACACTAGACAGGCTCAGGAACAAAACACATCACGAGATACAGGATACAGGTAGCAGGGCACGGGAACACTGGGAGCAGGATAACACTAAGGAACATTTGCAATACGAACATGGGAATACTACAACCACGCTCAGGCAAGGAGTGAAAGGGCAGGGCCCTTTTTATAGTCCAGTGTGATCTGGGAAAAAGTAATTAATTAATTAATTACATATGCGCACGCTGGCCCTTTAAGGCCGGGAACCAGCGCTCACCCCCTCACGGACATTGCAGGACAGAGCAGACAGATGCGCTGACGTCTTTGGGGAAGGAGGAAGGTCTGCGGTTGCGGCCGTCAATAGGAAAGGGAAGGCGGCGGTCCGCGACCGCGGCCATTAAAGTACCCCCCATTAGGCCCCCTCTTCTTGAATCCAGAGCGAGAGAGGAATTTTTTAACGAGGGTAGGGGCATTAAGGTTCTTTTCTGGTTCCGAGGACCTCTCCTCCGGACCAAACCCTCTCCAGTCCACCAAATAGAAAGTCCTTCCACCTACCCTCTTGCAGTCCAGGATCTCCTTTACCACAAACACAGCAGATGCACCACTGGGAGTAACTGCAGGACTAGGAGTTTTACTGTATCAGTTCAGGACAACAGGTTTCAGGAGGGACACATGAAAGGAGTTGGGGATTCAGAGGGTAGAGGGCAGCCGAAGCTTATAGGAGACAGGGTTTATCTGTTGTAGGGTCTCAAAGAGTCAGAGGAAACTGGGAGCAAATTTGTATGAGGGCACCTTCAAACTAATGTTTCTTGAGGATAGTCAGACCTTGACTCCAGGAGAGAACTGAGGAGGAACTTTTCTTTTATTGGCATGCTTTTTCATGCGGTCCACTGCCCCCCAGGCAGACTTAGTTTGCTGCCAGATATGGATAGAAGTCCCAAATTAGGAATTTGCTGCTGGTACTTGAGTCATCGCTGGCACAGGAAGAGGAACTCGAGGATGCTGGCTGTACACAATGTAGAAAGGAGACGAGACAGTAGATTCACTTGTGTAATTGTTGTATGAGAATTCCACCCAAGGCAGATGTTGTACCCAATTGTCATGTTGGGTGGAAACGAAATGACGAAGATAGTTCTCCAAAATTTGATTGCTCCTCTCCCCTTGACCATTGGACTGCAGGTGATAGGTGGAAGAGAAGTCCAGCTTAACATCTAGCAGGTTGCACAGGACTCTCCAAAACGTAGACACAAACTGTACACCCCAATCCGAGACAATATGCAGAGGAAGTCCTTGTAGACTGAAGATGTGTAGAGTTAACAGATTTGCCAGACAAGAAGCAGACGGAAGACCAGTCAATGGAATAAAGTGTGCTCTTTTAGAAAAACGATCCTCTACTATCCAGACCGTAGTACATCCAGCTGAAGGGGCAATGTCTGTAATAAAGTCCATAGCGATATGATGCCAAGGAGCATCAGGGACAGGCAGGGGTAGGAGCAGACCAGTAGGTTTGCAGTGGGTAGACTTGTTTGAGGCACAGTTCGTACATAAAGAGACATAGTCCACAACATCTTTAGGCAGCGTGGGCCACCAGTACGGATGAGCTATGAAGTCCTGAGTCTTTCGAGCACCTGAGTGCCCCACCATTTTGGAGCTGTGTCCCTAGTGGAGAATTATCTTCCTGTCTGCAAGGCGGACAAAAGTCTTTCCAGGAGGAATGTCTCTAATTTGCAACGGGTTAGCGACAATAATCCTAGACGGATCTATAATATATTGAGGAATCTCCTCCGAGTCATTAGTCTCAAATGATCGAGACAGGACGTCAGCCTTCACATTCTTATCAGCAGGACGGAAGTAGAGCAAGAATTGAAATCTAGCGAAGAACAACGACCACCTGGTTTGGCGAGGATTTAGTCGTGGTGCTGACTGTAAGTACGTAAGGTTCTTGTGGTCCGTACAGTCTAATAACTTGACTGCCAGCAACTCCCGATCCCCGATGGAATAGTTGCGTTCTGCCGGAGAGAATAATTTAGAGAAGTAACCATAGGCCACCATCTTGCCCTTAGAGTTTTTTTTTACATCGTAGTCCTCCAGCACCAACGGAAGATGCGTCCACTTCCAGAAAGAACTGCCGAGAAGCATCAGGGTGATGGAGAACAGATGCTGAGGTGAAAGCGCTCTTGAGCTTAGTAAATGCTGATTCTGCCTCCAGAAACCAAACCTTGGCATTCACCCCCTTCTTGGTGAGGGCCGAGATTGGAGCAGTCAGAGATGAGAAGTTCGGGATAAATTGCCGATAGAAGTTTGCGAATCCCAGAAATCTTTGTATAGACCGAAGACCATGTGGACGTGGCAACTCTAAGACGGATCTCACCTTCTCTGGGTCCATCTTGAGGCCACAGTCAGATACAATGTAGCCCACGAAGGGCAAAGAGTTTCTCTCTAACAAACATTTCTCAATTTTAGCATATAGGCGATTCTCCCTTAACCGCGACAGAACTTGGCGAACATGCTTCCGATGTGTCACCAAGTCAGGTGAGTAAATCAGGATGTCGTCCAGATAGACCATCACACAGACATACAGCAGATCCCAGAAAATGTAATTTACAAACACCTGGAACACAGCTGGAGCGTTACACAGTCCAAAGGGCATCACAAGGTATCTGTAATGGCCGTCTTGGGCGTTAAATGCGGTTTTCCATTCGTCACCGATGCAGATACGGATCAAGTTATATGCTTCGCGTAAATCCAGGTTGTGAATACCTTGGCCCCACAAATTCTATCAAAAAGTTCTGAGATGAGCGGCAGAGGATACTTATTCCTTACCGTAACTTGTTTCAGACCCCGGTAGTCGATACGTGACTCTGGACTTGATATAACACAGTGAACCAACACTGTTGCTCAGTGGCCCAAAGTCCTGTTTTCAGATTAAAGTAAATTTTGCATTTCAGTTGGAAATCAAGGTCCCAAAGTCTGGAGGAAAAGTGGAGAGGGGTCAATCCAAGTTGCTTGCGGTCCAGTGTGAAGTTTCCACAGTCAGTGATGGTTTGGGGAGCTATGTCATCTGCTGGTGTTGGTCCACTGTGTTACATCAAGTCCTGAGTCAACGCAGCGTCAACCAGGAAATTTTAGAGCACTTCATGCTTCCCTCTGCTGACAAGCTTTATGGAGATGCTGATTTCATTTTCCAGCAGGACTTGGCACCTGCCCACACTGCCAAATGTACCAATACCTGGTTTAATAACCACAGTATCACTGCGATTGATTAACCAGCAAACTCGCCTGACCTCAACCCCATAGAGAATCTATGGGGTATTATCAAGAGGAAGATGAGAGACACCAGACCCAACAATGCAGACGAGCTGAAGGCCGCTATCAAAACAACTTGGGCTTCCATAACACCTCAGCAGTGCCACAGGCTGATCACCTCCATGCCACGCCGCGTTGATGCAGTAATTCATGCAAAAGGAGCCCCCGACCAAGTATTGAGGGCATATACTGTACATACTTTTCAGTAGGACAACATTTCAGTATTAAAAATCATTTTTGAAATTGGCTTATACAATATTCTAATTTTCTGACACTAAATTTGGGGTTTTTATTAATTGTTAGCCATAATCTTCAACATCAAAAGAAAAAAATGCTGGAAATAGATCTCTCTGTGTGTAATTAATCTATATGATAGGAGTTTCACTTTTTGAATTGAATTACTGAAATAAATTAACTTTTTGATGATATTCTAATTCATTGAGTAGGACTATATACATTATGGCCATATATGTATTTATCTGGAAAAATGCTTATACTATATGATACTTATATTCAGGTTTGCATATGTTACGCTTCTTATTTAAAAATAAATAAATAAATTGTCTCAAAAGGAGTAATAGACGTTTGTAAATAGCAGGTCTGGGGGAAGTGTGGTGATGCTAAATTAAGAGATTTAGGCCAGGATCACACACACAGTTTTGATGCAGCATTCGGCACAGTTTTTGGCTTCGTTTTTTTTAGCCAAAGCGAGACGTGGATCCAAAAGGAAGGAAAGGTATAAAGAGAAGACTGATGCATATGCTTTTTTTGTGTCCCCTCCTTTTTGGCTAAAAAAAACCAAAAACGACCCAAAAACTGCACCAAAAAATGCATCAAAACTGATTCCCAATCTTTTTACCATGGGAGAACCCCTATAAAATGTTTGCTCTCCCAGGTAAACCCTAGTTCTACTTCAAGCAAGCTTGATGTGGAAATCTCTTGACAGATTTGCCTTCTCCACATCAATTACCTTGTAAAAGTGACAAGCCTTGGTCCTTGCTGTTTTCCAGGTTCCAAGGAAGATCAGCATTCCACAGAACCCTGGTTGGAAGCACTGTTCCATGCAATGCAGACAATGTCCACAGCATACAATAATGTGAGCACTCCTTATTTGTCCTAGATGCGGAGCAGTTAAAAACGTCGAAATATCTGTAAAGACAAATGTCCAGAAACGTTCATAGGACCTTTGTCAACTGTTAGGGCATGTTCACACGGCTTATTTTCGGACGCTTTTCGGGCCATAAACTATCCCTTGAAAACAGCTCTGTATTTTCAGACTTTTTTTGCTAAGCGTGTGAACATACCCTAACATCTACATTGGTGGGTATGTCATGTAACACAAGTGGCATCACTATTCTCAATTTATAGGTTATATTTTATAGAAGTGACTTGATAAAAAGAAATGATGACCATAAACTGATCTAATATAATGGTACGCACAACAGATCTTGTGTTATAATAAATTTGCACGTTCTTTATTTTTGATAAGCTTTTATAGGGGTAACCCAGCCAAATAATTTCATATTCATAGCAATTCACAGAAAGGAGAATTATATGCACTGTAAAGCTCCTATACAATAAAAAAATCTTTTTACTTTATGCAAATGTTGGCGAAGGGCAATATGTTTTCATTTTTAGATAATTTTTACAGTTTTGCTGTACAACTTTAAAAAAGCTAAAGCATTTTAGGAAATACTAGAAGAAGTAATTAAGGCTTTTATTATAAGAAGTAGATAGTTGGATTGAACATTAGCAGAGCATAATCTACAAATTATGGCTAAGTGATACAATGCAGACAAAGTTTAGTGGTCTGGAATGATAGAGGAAATAAAGATGTTTCAGTTTGAGAGCTGCAGTATAAATCTTTTATTTTACATATTGTGTTTGACGTTCTCTGCAGGCATAGATAATTCTTGGCTCTCTGCGGCTGAGTACGTGAGAGAAATACATCACTATGTTGTATCATTTTGCAGTTTGGAAATGGAGCATATAAAAAAATGAAAATGAAACTTTGATAGAGCTCTGAGTAAATAAAGCTTATAAAAAATGCAAAATGTGAGGCTGCCATAATTTTGATATAGGATAGCTTCATCTTAACCTAATGAATCCAAAATGAACTGTTCTCCATTGTGTTCTATAGACATTAAAACTTTCAATTGTGGGGGATTTGGTGAAAGGCTACATTTCAATAATGCCTTATGTAAACAAAACTCATTCATTGTCTAAGGCTGCATGCACATTTCCGTCGGCCGTTGTACGGCCGCTAATGACGGTTCCGTGAAACACGGGCCGCACACGGATGTCTTCCGTGTGCAGTCCGTTGTTTCAAGGACCAAATCAATGAAAAGGCCGAGACTGTTCCGTCAAAAACGGGCAGGAGTAGGACCTGTCCTATTTTTTGACGGAATGGCCGCACGGTTCCGTTAAAACAACGGAAGTGTGCTTGGCCCCATTGAAATTAATGTGTCAGGGTGCTAGTAGTTAAAACAACGGATATTACCCTGATTAAAAAAAACTGAAGGGGGCATAAGGCCTAAGGGTCTTTTTACATGTGAAGATAAATGTGTAAAAATGAGAGCAATGGTATATCGTGTTGTTAGTTTTTTTTTTTTTTAAATAATCATTTGGTATTTTGTTCATTTGATCGCTTTTGGGATCGCTCGTCTTTCTGGCACAAAAATTCCACACCTCCTGTCTCGTCTTCTAATGACTTGCAGATGCCTTTTTACATGAAGGAATGTACCTCGAAAAACAATCATTTTTAGGTCATCATAAAATCTTGATTGTATATTGATCAACAACAAACGATCAATTTCTCACTGATCGTGCACAATGATTGTTAGCTACTTTGTTATTTATGCTAGCCAAGTGGGAATGGTGATGTGTAGTATTACTTTTTAGCCATTTTTATTAAATGTAACTAGCATATAATGTAAAAACTAAACTAAATCAACTGCACTAAACTAAATCAACTGCACTACAATTTCTATGAGTGACGCCGCATAAGCCAATATTGATACATGTGAGACTTTGTGTCGCAATCTATGGGGGCCGTGTACCACTACCTACATGGTGCTGTGTGTGGCACTATCTACGGGGGGCTGTGTGTGGCACTATCTACAAAGAGTGGAGTTTGGAACTATCTATAGGTGGCAATATTTACCGGGGGCTGTGTGGCGCTATCTATGGGGGAGGGGCGTGGCACTATCTACAGGGGGTGTGGTTCTAACCCCACGGGGGTGTGGCACTATCAACAGGGGTGGTGTTTCACTATCTACAAGGGGTGTGTGGCGCTACCTACAGCGGGTTGTCTGGAACTATTTACAGGGGGCAGTGTGGCGCTTTCTACAGGGGCAGTGTGGCGCTATTTACATGCGCACTGTGGCACTATCTACATGGCAATGTGGCCAATGGCGGATCATCATTAGGGCGTTTTGGCGGCTGCCCGGGGCCCTGAGGCTCCCGGGGGGCGCATGGCCGCCCAAATTACAATGCAGTTTGGTCGCGTTTTTTACAAGAATCACCGCAAAAAAACGCAACAAAACTGTATTGTGTATGTCATGACCTTATGTCTGCAGGTCTTGTTACTGTTTAGAGACCTGCTGGTCACATGACCGCAGGTCCTAGAACAGCAGCAAGACTCTAGAGAGAAGACTGTGAGGTGAGCTGCTATAAGGGGATGGATTTGTTTAAGGGGTCTGTATTTAGGGGGTCTGGTCTGTGGTCTGTATTTAGGGGGTCTGGTCTGGGGTCTGTATTAGTTTAAGGTGTCTGGGGTCTGTATTTAGGGGCTCTGGTCTAGGGTCTGTATACTTAGGGGGTCTGTATATTTAGAGGGTCTGGCCTGGGGTCTGTATCAGTTTAAGGCGTTTGTATTTAGATGGTGTGGGGGTCTGTATTAGTTTAAGGGGTCTGGGGTCTGTATTTATGGGGTCTGGTCTGGGGTCTGTATTAGTTTAAGGGGTCTGGGGTCTGTATTTAGGGGCTCTTGTCTAGGGTCTGTATACTTAGGGGGTCTGTATATTTAGGGGGTCTGGCCTGGGATCTGTATTAGTTTAAGGGGTCTGTATTTAGAGGGTGTGGGGGTCTGTATTTGTTTAAGGGGTCTGGGGTCTGTACTTATGGGGTCTGGTCTGTGGTCTGTATTAGTTTAAGGGGTCTGGGGTCTGTATTTAGGAGGTCTGGTCTGGGGTCTGTATTTAGGGGATCGGGTCTGTATTAGTTTAAGGGGTCTGGGATCTGTATTTAGGGGGTCTGGTCTGGGTCTGTATTTAGGGCTCTGTTCTTGGGTCTGGTTTAGTTTATGGCGTCTGGGTTCTGTATTTAGGGGGTCTGGTCTGGGGTCTGTATTTAGGGGTCTGTTCTTTGGTCTGGTTTAGTTTATGGGGTCTGGGTTCTGTATTTAGGGGGTCTAGTCTGGGGTCTGTATTAGTTTAGGGGTCTATATTTAGGGGGCCTGGGGTCTGTATTAGTTTAAGGGGTCTGGTCTTGGGTCTGTATTAGTTTAGGGAGTCAGATCTGGGGTCATTATTAGTTTAGGGGGTAAGGTCTGGGGTCTGTAGTTAAGGGTCTGATACGAGGTCTGTGTTTAGGGAGCTTGTTCCGGGATATGTATTTTTTTAGGAGGGGTCTAGTCTGGGGACTGCAATAGTTTAGAGGGTCTGTATGTATTCTAGGAGCTGGTCTGGGGTCCAAATGTATTAGTCTTAATAAAAGGGGATGTCCGCACATCGATAGGTCATCAGTATGAAAAACTGGTCTGTGCCCGGACAACCCCTTTATTGTATGGTCCTTGGCCTTGTTGTCTGAATTTTTGTGTTTCTATAGAGGATGAAAATGGCTGAAGAAGCAAGGGGCAAAGATGTCTCATCAGGAGACGTCACCATAACGGTCTGTGTCAGATGGAGAAGAAAAGTGAACGACTCCCATCAGAGAAAACATCACTTATGAGTCTCTGGATCTATAGGGGATCTGTCCCCTCTGCTGACATGTCTGTTGTAGGAAAACCTTGTATTCCACATAAAGTCTTTGTGTACCCCTGACTAATAGACAAATGTGTGTTACCATTCCCATTGTCAAGACGATGTGTCCCTACACAGTGTTAGGGGGGATTCACACGAGCGTGTATTCGGTCCGTGCGTGCCGCGTGGTTTTCACGCGGCACGCATGGACTAATACAAGTCTATGGGGCAGTACAGACAGTCCGTGCTTTTTGCGCAGCGTTTGTCTGCTGCGCAAAAAGCGCGACAGGTTCAATAACTCTGCGTATTTCGCGCATCACGCACCCATTGAAGTCAATGGGTGCGTGAAAATCACGCGCACCACACGGAAGCACTTCCGTGGGACGAGCGTGATTCGCGCAACAGCAGTGAAAAGGATGAATGAAAACAGAAAAGCACCACGTGCTTTTCTGTTTCCAAACATCCAAACGGAGTGTCTTTGCGAGGAGCGAACCCCGACAACCGAGGCAAACTTCACCGGGTTCGGCCAAACTCGTTTTGGCCGAACCCGGCAAAAAAATTTCCGGTCCGCGACGTCGGGAGAGATTCACTGTGCATGGTGCTGAAAGAGTTAAACTGTTTCAGCACCATGGACAGTGACTTGCGATCCCAAAATACATGAACCTGTAAAAAAAAACGAAATTCTAACTTACCGATTACTCCTGTCTCCTTCCTGCAGTCCGACCTCCCGGGATGACACTTCAGTTCAAGTGACAGCTCCAGCCAATCACAGGCCAAGCACAGGCTGCAGCCAATCACAGGCTGCAGCGGTCACTTGGACTGCCGCGTCATCCAGGGAGGTGGGGCCCGATGTCAAGAGAGGCGCGTCACCAAGGACGCGTCACCAAGGACGCGTCACCAAGGCAACGGCCGGGAAGTTCTCGGTAAGTAGGAACTTTATCTTTTTTTTTTACAGGTTTTTCGCTGTTGTGTTCGGCATTCACTGTCGAGGGTGCTGAAAGAGTTAGCTCTTTCAGCACCTTGGACAGTGACGGGCGTCGACAAGCCTCATCTCTATGATGCCGGCTGCGCGAAAATCACGCAGCCGCGCATCAGACACGCATGACACACGCAGCTGTCAAATGGTTTTTGCGCTCGCAAAACGCCGCGTTGTTTGCGCGCGCAAAAACGCAACGCTCGTGTGAATCTCCCCTAATACTGTCAGTGATGGTTGGAGACTGACAGTATGTAGGGACACAGCCCTTTGACAAGTGGAATCATAATAGACATGTATCAATGCCCACGCAGAAAGGTGGTGTTCACTATAGAAATGATGCAGCAGAGCAGTGGTGGAGAAGGGGGGCCCAATATTGGGGAACGGCCCAGGGCCTATGTTCTACTTAATCCACCACTGGTTACAATGTATTAGGCCTCATGCACACGACCGTATTTTTTCCCACCCGTAAATACTGACGTAAATACGGGTCCGGTGTCACACGTATTCCACCCGTTTTGCACCAGTATTTACGAACCCGTGCTCGTAAATATGGGTCCGGTGTCACACGTATTCCACCCGTATTTACGAGCACGTTTTTGGCGGCAAAATAGCACTGCACTAATCGGCAGCCCCTTCTCTCTATCAGTGCAGGATAGAGAGAAGGGACAGCCTTTTCTGTAATAAAAGTTAAAGAAATTCATACTTACCCGCCGTTGTCTTGGTGACGCGTCCCTCTCTTCACATCCAGCCCGACATCCCTGGATGACGCGGCAGTCCATGTGACCGCTGCAGCCTGTGATTGGCTGCAGCGGTCACATGGCCTGAAACGTCATCCAGGACGTCGGGCGGGATGTCGAGAGAGACGCGTCACCAAGGCAACGGGCGGGAGACCGGACTGGAGGAAGCAGGAAGTTGTCGGTAAGTATAAACGTCTTTTATTTTTATTTTTTACAGGTTTATACTGATCGGTAGTCACTGTCCAGGGTGCTGAAAGAGTTACTGCCGATCAGTTAACTCTTTCAGCTCCCTGGACAGTGACTATTTACTGACGTCGCTTAGCAACGCTGCCATAAATGACGGGTGCACACATGTAGCCACCCGTCATTACGAGAGCTCCATAGACTTCTATGGACTGTCCGTGCCGTTATTACGGCCTGAAATAGGACATGTTCTATCTTTTTCAACGGCACGGGCACCTTCCCGTGAGAAAACGGGAAGGCACCCGTCGCCAATAGAAGTCTATGAGCCCGTTATTAGGGGTCGTAATCACGACCCGTAATAACGGGAGTTTTTACGGTCGTGTGCATGAGGCCTTAATCTGTGAAATCTTCTGCCAACTCAACACAGTAGCAGCAGAGATATTTTCAGCTGACTCCAGGGTGATAGCTGTTACCTATCCTAATACATTGTAGAAAACTGCAGCAGTATAAATGTAGAATTAGAGGCAAAGACCTTTTTTTTTGTCTTATCGTTTGTTCATCTGTTTTGATAACTTGTCATTTTACTTAAAAAGTATGTCAGAAATCTGTGTAACTTTTCTTTATTCAATGATTAAGCTTTAATAACTGTTTTTTTTGTTTTGCCGTCCCCCCATATTCTGGCTAATCACATGTAATGCTGTTAGAGCCTGTTCTACAATGCCCAACATGATCATAGATCAGCAACGTTTGGCATAGATCGGTAATGTTTGGCATGTAAAGACAAATCTTATACAAGGATGTGTCACCTCTCCTGATATGTAGCGACTACGCTATTGATTCCGTTAAAACGACGGAACCCGACAGAACCCCTGCACAACTGAGACAAACGGAAACCATTGGCACCGGATCCATCACCATTGAAATCAATGGTAATGGAAATGGAAACCTCTGGTTTCCGTTTGTGTCAGTCATGGCTCCGTTCCGACGGAAAGCTCAGACGGAACATCGGAACGGAGCCCTGACGCAGATGTGAACAAAGCCTAAACATGTTATTTTCTTCTGTGTTTACTGATGAGCTGCCAGTGGCAGATACTCATGGGGACAATAATAGAGGTTAAAACTAAAAGAAGTATAGCTGCGCCTACGCAAAATAAATATTGATAAAACCTCAAACGACATTGATCCATATGTATTAAGGGAATTGAGCTCATAACTGCTCAGTCTCTCTTGTAACAGGGTCAGCGCTACAGGATTGGAGAATGGCTGATGTTGTACCAATATTTAAAAAGGGTAAAACTGTGTAACTACCTACCAGTAAGTCTAACATCTGTGTCATGTAAAATATTCAGGTATCTTACATAGCAGAAAATAATCTAATAACCAGTATGGATTCATGAAAAACAGATCATGCCTAACCAACATGCTCGATTTCTATGAGGATAGAAGTGTAAATCTGCATTTTGCAAAAGCATTTGATATTGTACCACACAACAGCCTTGTTCTGAAGCTACAGAGGCAGGGACTGGGAGAACATGTATGTACATGAATAATAAATTAGTTACGAAACAGAAAACAAAAAGTCGTTATAAATAGTACACATTCAAAATGGGCTGAAGTCAGCAGCGGGGTACCACGAGGATTTGTGTTATACCCAATTCTTTTTAATTTCTTTATTAACCCCTTCCGGACCACCCCACGTAGATTAACGGGCTGCAGCACTGGTCCTTGTGCGTGTAGCCCGTTAATCTACGTGTGCTCCTAACGGAGCACACAGGCGGTCCCCGCAGCCCGGCATCTCCCAGTACAGGCTGCTACTAGCAGCCTTAGTACTGGGGGAAAACATCGGGTCGGATCACAGCGGTGATCCAAACCGCTTAACCCCTTAAATCCGGCAGTCAATAGCGACCGCCGCATTTAAGTTGTTATAGCAACATCGGCACCCCGCTACGCGATTGCGGGGGGCGATTGCTATGGCAACCGGAAGCCTAACAAAGGCTTCCAGTCTGCCATCTATGGAAGGCGATTGGTTCCTGCCAGAGGCAGGACCTAATATGCCCTGTCAGTGTGAAACTGACAGGTATAATACCCTGCAATACATAAGTATTGCAGTGTATCATAACAACGATCCAACAATTGGATCTTCCAGTCCCTAGTGGGGCTAAAAAAAAAAGTTACAAAAAGTTACAAAAAAATTTACAAAAATAAAATGTCAAAATAATAAAATTTAAAAATCGCCCTTTTTCCCTTATAAAGTCCTTTATTATTAGAAAACAATAAAATAAACTATGCATAATAGGTATCACCGCGTCCGTAATGGTCTGAACTATAAAAATATAATGTAATTTATCCCGCACGGTGACGGCCATAAAAAAAATAATTACAAAAAAACTATACCGGAATCGCTATTTTTAGTCACTTCAGCTCCCAAATAATTGCATAAATAGGGATCAAAAAGTCGCATGTACCCAAAAATGTTACCAATAAAAACTACAGTTTGTTCCACAAAAAACAAGCCCTAACAGCTCTCCTGATAGAAAACTAAAAAAGTTGGGGCTCTTAGAATATGGTGACACAAAAACGAAATAATTTTTTTAAAACCGTGATTTTATCATGCAAACACCGTAAAACATAAAAAGCCTATATACATCTGGTATCGCCGTAATCGCATCGACCCACAGAATAAATTAAATATGTAATTTATAGCGCACGGTGAACGCCGTAAAAAACAGAACAGAAAACTATAGAAGTTTTGACGGCCTAATTACACTAAATTCAGCAAAAAACCTATGGGATCAAAATGCTCACTATACCCCTCGACAAATTCTTTTCAGGGCTGTAGTTTCCCAAATGGGGTCACTTCTGGGGGGTGTCCACTGTTTTGGTCCCTCAGGGGCTTTGCAAATGCGACATGACAGCCGAGAACCAATTAAGTAAACTTGAACTCCAAAAGCCAAATAGCGCTCCTTCCCTTCTGAGCCCCGCCGTGTGTCCAAACAGCCGCTTATTACCACATATGGGGTATTGCTGCCGTAATCAGGAGAAACTGCTTTACAAATCTTGGGGGGGGGGGGGGTTTCTTCTTTATTCCTTGTAAAAATTGATAATTTCTACGTTTTATAGGAAAAAACGTAGATTTTCATTTTTACGGACTAATTCCACTAAATTCAGCAAAAAAGCTGTGGGGTTAAAATGCTCGCTATACACTTTGATGAATTCCTTGAGGGGTGTAGTTTGCCAAATGGTGTATTTTTGGGGGTGTTTCCACTGTTTTGGCACTACAAGACCTCTTCAAACCTGACATGGTGCCTAAAATATATTCTAATAAAAAGGAGGCCCCAAAAAAAAGAAATTTGTAAATTCCCCCTCTACTTTGCTTTAATTCCTGTTAAACACCTAAAGGGTTAAGACACTTTCTAAATGCTGTATTGAATACTTTGAGGGGTACCGTTTTTAAAATGGGGTGACTTATGGGGGTTTCTAATATATAAGGCCCTCAAAGCCACTAAAGAACTGAACAGGTACCTATAAAAATAGGTTTTGGACATTTTCTTGAAAATGTGAGAAATTGTTGCTAAAGTTCTAAGCCTTGTATCGTCCTAGAAAAATAAAAGGATGTTCAAAAAACGATGCCAATCTAAAGTAGACCTATGGGAAATGTTAATTAGTAACTATTGTGTGTGGTATTACTATCTGTCTTACAAGCAGATACATTTAAGTTTAGAAAAATTCTAATTTTTGCTAATTTTTTCTAAAGTTTGGTGATTTTCACAAACAAATACTGAATTTATTGATAACATTTTTCCACTAACATACAGTGCAATATGTCACGAGAAAACAATCTCAGAATCGCTTGGATAGGTAAAAGCATTCCGAAGTTATTACCACATAAATTGACAAATGTCAGATTTGAAAAAATTGGCTGCGTCCACAAGGCCAAAACAGGCTCAGTCCTGAAGGGGTTAATGATCTTGTGGATGGGATTGATAATAAATTGTCAGCTTTTGCTGATGATACAAAACTTTGTATGATACTTAAAACTGAGCTTGACTGTAAAATATTACAGCAATATCTTGATAAGTTGGCAACCTGGGCAAGAAGATGGCAGATAAAATTTAGTGTCTATAAATGTATAGTAATTCACCTAGGCCGCAGTAATAGTATTACTGCATATTCATTTAATCGAATAAAACTGGGGATAATAGAACAAAAGAAGTGCCTGGTGTCACGATCTAGGGTATCGAAGAGGCAGCTGGCCAACTCACAGTCTATGCACAATCTTGTCGAAGAGATGCATAGCACAAGGGTACCTGAGATAGAACAGATAACGGCAGGGCTCCGGCACAGATTGGGCTAGGTGTGGCAGGTTGCGCCAGACGTGGCTGATGGCACCAGGGATGACAGATGACACTAGACGTGGTGTATCCAGCAGTCACGACATGACTCAGATACAAGGCAAGCTCAGGAATGAAACAGCACAGGATACAGGAGATAGGATGCAGAGAACGGGAACACTGGGAGCAGGGAAACAATAAGGGACCATTTGCAATTCAGACATGGGAAAAGTACAAACATGCTCGGGCAAGGAGTGAAGGGGGGAGCCCTTCTTATAGTCCAGGATGAACAGGGGTTAATTAGGGAATTTTAACATGTGCACGCTGGCCCTTTAAGGCCGGGACCGAGAGCGCGCACACACTTTAACACTCAGAGCAGGGCCGGAAGGCCACGAGTACTGCCGTCTCCAAGGAGGGAGACGCTGGCGGGATACCAACGGTTTGTGGTCGCGGCCGTCGCAAGGTAAGGAACGGCGGCGGTCCGCAACCACGGCCATGACACCTGGGAATTCTGGTTACAAGAAAGCTAAGCAGAATGGCTCAATGCCAAGCAGCAGCTGTAAAAGCAACTACGATTTTAGGCTGTATAAAAAGAGAGATGAAAAGCTGTGATCCCAATGTAATATTACCCCTGTATAAATCCCTTGTAAAACCACATCTTAAATATGGCATTCCGTTTTGGGCTTCACATTATAAAAAGCATATAGCAGAGCTGGGCAGGGTTCAAAGGCAAGCGACTAGATTCAATTAAATGGGAGTTCTCTCTGACATGAAGAGGCTAGAAAAATTGTCTGTGTTCCATTTGGGAAAAAAATACCCCGTAGAGGTGACCTTATAAAGGATAAAAAGTATATGTGTGTGGTAAAAACAAAGAACTAGCACATGATTCCAAGAACTATACAAAGGACCAGGGGACATTCTTTACATGTGGATCAAAGGCGACTCAGACATCAATATAGGAAAGGGTTCTTTACGGTTAGAGTAGTTAAAAGATGGAATGCCCTACCCCAAGAGGTAGTGATGACATATACAATTATCACATAAAAAAAAAGGGCTAGATGCTTATCTAATGACAAATGGCATAGAGGGTTGTAAACAATTCAGTATTGAATGATGTAAGATCCAAGAAAGGTTGAACTTGATAAACATGTATTGTTTTTCAAACTATGGAACTTTGTATCACAAAAAAACAGTTCAACATACAGAATTACAAATGCTAGGTGTCATGGTGAGAGGTAAATGCTTTGTGCTAATGGAGACTTAGAAGCCATGAAAGAGATGATAGTGGGACCTATTATGTACAATTAGACTGTGGTCTTCTCGTTATTTATCTCCTTATTTTGCCCATTCTCTTTGTGAAATGATCCTATATTTTTCCATTCCTTGGAAAGCCATCTGAAGTATCCTTCACTGATGCTGCTTTGTGTCTTTCTCCAACAATATAGCAGTCTTCATAAAATCCTTGGATCCACTGCTCCTGACTTTGTTTCGTGTCTACTTGCACTATTTAAAAATAAAGGCAGCTTTGTAGTAGGAGGAGTACAAAGTCAAATTTTTCACAATATTTTAAGTATACAAGAAAACAAAGAAATTATCCACTAGATAAATTAATCTCACTAGTGTATACAACTATGTTTCATTGACATGGGATTTGTTCTTTTTTTTAATTGTAACTACACAATGTAAGGCCTTATGCACCTGACCATATTTTTGCGGCCGCCATTTATCCGCATTTTTTCACATAAATTGCGGACCAATAATTTTCTATGGCCGCATGCACACAACCGTGATTTAGATGGATCGCTGCGGGGGGCACAAATCCAGACCGCAAATTCTCAGGACAAGTCATTTTACAGTCCGGGTTTGCGGATTCACCAATACTGGTGAATTGTTTTGGAGTCCAAATGACACACGGATGCACAATGAGGTTTTTTGTGGTCCAACGGATCGCAATGGATCTGTGATTTTGCAGACAGCAAAACCTATGTTGTGTGCGTTAGGGCTTAAAAAAAATGCCTACTTGCATTCATTATACTTTTCCTACTTATTATATTGTCTACTTTTTTTTAATCATCCAATACTAATCCGGCTAGTCTTCTGCATCCATTAGAGAACAGTTTCCGATGTGAAGAACACATCACATTTATTCCAGAAAATGCTAGTAAATTAATTTATGCAGAAATTACAATAGTATATGCCACTTGTGCAAACTTGTAATACCCTTTCGACAGATCTGCTGAGGACACTGTATGTGTAACACCCAGATTTATACAGTAGTTAATAAGACAGGACACAAAAAGATTCTTGTAAAATGCCACTTTCCCCCATATTTTATGTGTGGTAATGCTTTTGATAGCACAGTGGTAGACTGACTTGGCATGTCACTCATTGTTACTAAATTGATGAAGACATTGTAAAATACTTAGTAAAAGCTAATGTCACATTGAGAACAAAATTGCTAAGTCAGGACATTAAGTTTTGTACATGGCTGGAAAAAAATTACCCACTGAAAGGACAGAGCAATTATGAAAACTGCAGATGAACAGACCTGCAATTTTACTAGGATTTTAGATTTTGCTTTAATTTGGACTGTAGCCAAATAGAGCTCTGCGGATTTTATGAGTGTGTATATACCCTGCCTAGATTAATAAAATAACACTGTACAAAGCCTCAGCAAAAAAATAAAATATTCCCAATGGGGCTCCTTGTGATAATATTGCAGCGTTTTTTTCCCATCCCATTATCTATATGAATTCATATGTTGAAACTCTATTAAGTTAAATAACTTTCTTGAAATGGAAATGTAAGCAATCTGTCATATTGCTCATTATAATTATTTTGTTTTGTGTGGTATACCAAATTATGCTGACGGGGGAGTCAGAGTTGGCACTTCCTTCTGGGCTAACATATAGCAAGAGTTTGGTTACAGACAGCAGAGGGCCACTGTGAAAGAACATTAAATGGGCCCCTTGGTTTCCAATTACTAATTTGATGAGTGTGGTGTTCTAGTTATGGACAACCCCCTTGAAGGGTTGCCCCACAATTAAATATTAACCCCTTAGTGACCAGCCTATTTTAGGCCTTAAAGGGGTTTTCCCATTTTGGAGAATTATGGCATATCCACAGGACATGCCATAAAAGTCCGATAGATGCGGGTCCCACCTCTGGGACCCGTACCTATCTCTAGAACAGGGCCCCCTAAACCCTGTTCTAGCTTACTTGGCTCTCGCTGCCTCCCGGCCACTTCCTGGTTAGGTGGTCGGGAGTTACGGAAACAGCCAAGCTCACTGAGCTACGCTGTTTCCGTAACTCCCATAGAAGTGAATGGGAGTTACGGAAACAGCATAGCGCGGCGAGCTACGTTGTTTCCGTAGCTAGCGAGTTCAGGAAACAGCGTAGCTCGTCGTGCCTCGCTGTTTCAGTAACTCCCATTCACTTCTATGGTAGTTACAGAAACAGCGTAGCTCAGCGAGCACTCGGCTCTTTCCGTAACTCCCGACCACCTAACCTGCAAGTGGCCGGGAGGTAGCGGAGCCGAGTAAGCTAGAATGGGGTTTAGGGGGCCCCGTTCTAGAGATAGCTGCAGGTCCCAGGGGTCGGACCCGCATCTATCGGACTTTTATGGCATATCTTGTGGATATGTCATAAATATCCAAGATAAGAAACCCCTTTCATTTTTTATTCGTTTTTCCATCGTTCGATTCAAAGAGCGATAACTTTTTTATTTTTTCATCGACATTGTTAGTTGTATTCTGTAATGCACCATTTTGGGGTACATATAATTTTTTTATTAACTTTTTTGGGGGGAGAATAGAGAATTCCGCCATTGTTCTATGCGTTTTAAATGTATGCCTTTCACTGTGCAGCATATATAATTCATTACCTTTATTCTATAGGTCGATATGATTACGGCAATGTTTTACTACTTTTGCACAATAAAAACACTTTTGAACTAAAATTATTTGCATTGTTGGTTTTCAAGAGCCGTAGTTTTTTATTTTTCCGTCTGTTGCCACCTGAGGGCTTGTTTTTTGCGGAACGCAATTTAGTTTTTATACGTACTATTTTAGGGTACATGGGACTTATTAATTAACTTTTACTATTACTTTTTTGGGGGGTTAATGGGAAAAAAATCACACTTCCACTGTTGTTTTTTTGCAGGTTTTTCTTTTACGGCATTTACCTTATGGTTCAAATTACATGTTAACTTTGTTTTTCGGGTCATTATGATCGTAGGGATACCATATATGTGTGTTTTTATTTATTTTTTACACCCTTACTAAATAAAACCACTTTTTATGGAAAAAATTGGTTTACATTTTCTCTTACTGTGCACATTTATTAATAATTTTTATTTCACATAAATTTTTATTTGTTTCACATATATAATACTTCGGTCTACTTAGTATACCAAAGCATTATTGCCTGTCTGGATGAAACTGACAGACAATCTAATAGGCCATGCTTCTAGCACAGCCTAATAGGCGTATAGCCAGGCCAGGCCTGGGGGCCATTATTAGGCCCCCGAATGCCATGGTAACCCATCGAAGGACCAAGATCGCGTTTGGGGGTCGCCGATGTGTGACAGAGGAAGCCCCTTCCCTCTGCAAACCACTTAGATTGCAGGGTCGCTATTATCCGTGCAATCTAAGGGGTTAAACAGTCGTGATCTAAGGAAACTTCGATTAATACCATTAGAGCAGGAGCCTTGCTATCATAAGACTGCCTAGTACCCATGAAAAGGTGGCGGCCTAGCCTAAGCCCCGTAAGTGACCGCCGTGAAAAGGTACATTGAACTAACGGGTTAAATGTCTCTATTATCAAATGCAAAACAAAAATATTTTTTTATTGGAAAATGCTCCTGTGTGCAGACATTGCAGTTACATACTTGTCATTACGCCCCTTGGTGTTCTTTGGATTCCCTCTCAGAACCTCCACCTAATGTATAGTGCCGGAGAAAATACATGCCAAGTAGCTCAGTCTTACCGCCTACATCCTTTTGTGCACAGGTAACAAAAGGATTCCTGCTATTATGCAGGGGAGCCAATAAGAATTGGCGTACGGGAAGCAGCTTCTCTCACCGGCACTGGACACATTAGGTGGACGTTCTGAGAGGGAATCAAAATACAACAAGCGGCGTCAATATTTAATTATATGCACAGGTAATCCAACCACATAATAAAATAAATAAGTATTTTGGGTGAAGTTACCTTTAAAAAAACAAAGAGCTCTGCCCCTACAGAAATATCCACTGCACTCCTATGTCTCAGCTCTACTTTCACAACCATTATTTATATGAAGCACTAAGCTCCATAAGCATCAACTAGTGAAATTGCATTTCGTATGCAGAGTAGGAAGCATCATACAGTACAGTTCATCAAAACTTAGAAACTGTTGTGCTTGCAAGATGTTAAAAACATACCTTCTGAAATGAATGTCACTGCACATTATGGACTTTGGCAATTATATCCCAGTAGCACACTACAGCTTGATAAGCAGGGTATATACTGTAAGTGTATGTGATTTTTAGTAGCAAGAAATATTAGTCTCACCTTTCAAATCCCCCTGCCGCTCTCGCGCTGGCGGTTTCCTGGTCCCCTAGTGGTCTTTGTATACACTGCTGCAGCGATAAAGTATTATCCTAACATGTGATCATTGCAGCCATTTAGTAGCCATAACATCAACAAGTCTATCCGATTCCGATATGTCATCGTGGCAGTGATGTAAACAATAGCTTACATAGAAGTAAAGGGGCACCAAAGCTAAAGCTAGCAATACACATAAGATGAAAGTCATCCGAAATGGGCGATATCGTTCATTTCTGACAGTCATTGTTATTCGAACGATCACGATGGCCGACGACTGACCGATGTCTGCAAAAAGTTACTGAAACTATGCGTGTATGGAATGATTGACCAATTATCGTCGATCAATCAGCACATTGCACAAGTGTATTCTATTTATATATTTTTTTTAAATATTAAACTACAGCATGACCCTGATCTGCCAGCTCATACTGGCATGTTGCTGTTCAGATCGTTGGTACACGATCCATTGTACACTGCATGCATTGTGGCTGATTCTAATCTTAAGCGTATAGCCTATTTAAAGGGGTAATCCCAGAATCGACATGATCAGGGGACTGTAGAGTGCGTACACTCGTACCAGGGGCATGTGGCTTCCCTACTCACCTTCCCCATTAACGGCCATACCTTTTCCAAACCCGCCCGTCCCTGTAATAAGACTCAGACACTTGGGTTGGATAAATTTGGCCACAGCAGCCATTTTATTTACAAACAAACATCAAGAACAACAATTTACAAATAATAACAATGGAAGGGGAGTCCTTGGAGTTACAAAAGTCTGTCACGAAACAGCCCACCTGCATAGTATTTTACTCAAAGCCGTCACCCTACTGGCTCAGGGACACCGTTATACCTGCAGTTGGCTGACCTCAACCGCAACCACTCCCCGGGACACCACCCAGCAGGAGCCCAAATTGACCACTCCCCAGGACACCACCCAGCAGGAGCCCAAATTGACCAGACTACCAACCATAATAAATTGGGGAGGGACCATACCCCCTATGAATCCCCCCCCCCCCCACAGTAATTTACCACCAACTCCAAGGACCCCCAATCCGCCATACAACTGCTGCGACATTGCAAAACTGTTCCACAGCATCCTCCGGTACCTGCGGAAAAACAAAAACAACGAGGAACAAAGCGAAATACCAAAATAGTCACACAGATGAACACAACATTTTGGGAGGGAGGGTGGGACAAGCTTCCCTGTGCTGTTACTAAAGATGGCGACGCCTTCCTCTCTCCTACCCTTAAGTAACCTGACCTCGCCCCCCTCACATACGCCCCCTCCTAACCACACCGCTAACTCCTTAACTCCTTCCCTTCCTAACCTCCCTGATCATGGTGGCTTCCCCCTATGGCATTCTGCCGGGTCCAGCCTGTACTTGATCAGGGGACTGTAGAGTGCGTACACTCGTACCGGGGGCATGTGGCTTCCCTACTCACCTTCCCCATTAACGGCCATACCTTTTCCAACCACCCCCCCCCCCCCCCCCCCGTCCCTCTAATAAGACTCAGACACTTGGGTTGGATAAATTTGGCCACAGCAGCCATTTTATTTACAAACAAACATCAAGAACAACAATTTACAAATAATAACAATGCACGACCAATATGGAGGACAACCTGAATTCCCCTTAAATTTTATCCATTAGTAGTATCGTATTTGCGGGGCAAAGGGCATACAATAGTGCCTGTGACTATACGTAACAAATAGCAATGACTCCTAGAATATCTAGAACAACAACCTAAAAAATGGAGTCAATACAGAGCTTTGACTAGTAAAAAGTAATTTTTATTGATACAAAACATAAAACATGAAGAAAATCACACATTAAAATCAGAGATGGCTGCCACAGTGTGGAAAAATTGGAAGCCAGACAGATATAACAGTATAAATAACAGTGTATGAATATAGGAGTATAATACTCCGAAGGATAACACCAGAAAGGACTTGGAAAACCACTCTAAATTAAATATGAAGTCCTGGTACACAGTTGTAAACATGAAGGCATGAAGAGGTGCCTATCCACATGATCATGTGGGAAAATGCATATGAGTAACATGTTGATGCCTTACCCATAATGTGTTATCCTGCTGTCTGGCGTCACACCCGACGCGCGTTTCGGCGGAAAAGCCTTGGTCCGGGGGTGGTGCCAGAGAGCCAGGAAGAGGACTTTATGTAAACGGAGCACCAATCAGGTACATGGCATGTAAACAGCCTCATCATTCACAGCTGACGGGAGGCCAGCAGCAAGTACCGAGGCGTTATAAACGCATATCGCGTCCCATATACGGCACCTCGCAGAGTTCAAAAAGCAAATCAAAAGACTGCGCATGCGCGAGCGATGCTCGAGACAGAATACAGCCTGCACACATACAACTTGGTCATCTGACACACCAGAGCTGAAAAATCACGTGGCCAGATCACTCGTCAGAATCACATGATCTGGCAAATGTCAACAAAGAGTATCAGAGCTGCATCTATATGCGTAAGTACATCACTATATATCACAGTTTCAGAGTATAATTACATGTGATCACATTTGGAAAACCATTGTACATCATTGTATGCAGCCTTGAGAATATACTATCCCTATCCTTTCTCTATTTTACAATATATAAAATATGTAGAGTATATGTGTATATATGTAAAAATAAAAAACCAAAATATAAATAAATAAATAAAAAATAATTAACAAATAAAAAGCAAAAAATATATAATAATATATAAATGAATGAAGTACAAAACACAAGAGATTGTTCACAAATAAATAAATTATGTAAGTGAAACATACATATATCCATATACACAAATATATGTACACACACACGCATACACATATACATATCAGACCATACACATAATGTATATAATGAAGACTAAAAATATGAACTAATCAAAAATAGTGCTGCATCAACCAAATATCGTGAAAGAACAAGGAAAAGGAGTGTGTACATAACAGGTTTTTAATAATTAAATGTGTATATTTGTGAAATTCACAGAAAAATATTTTTATTTTTTATTTTTTATTATTTATTTTTTCATATATTATTGATAAGTGTTACTGCAAATATGTGAATAAATATAAAAATATTTAAAAAAATATTAATGGATAAAAATATAAAAGAAATTTTTTATGTTTTGTATCAATAAAAATTACTTTTTACTAGTCAAAGCTCTGTATTGACTGCATTTTTTAAATAATAACAATGGAAGGGGAGTCCTTGGAGTTACAAAAGTCTGTCACGAAACAGCCCACCTGCATAGTTTTTTACTCGCAGCCGTCACCCTACTGGCTCAGGGGCACCGTTATACCTGCAGTTGGCTGACCTCAACCGCAACCACTCCCCGGGACACCACCCAGCAGGAGCCCAAATTGACCACTCCCTGGGACACCACCCAGCAGGAGCCCAAATTGACCAGACTACCAACCATAATAAATTGGGGAGGGACCATACCCCCTATGAATCCCCCCCCACAGTAATTTACCACCAACTCCAAGGACCCCCAATCCGCCACACGAACATACTTAGACACCTTTAAGTATGCGAGCCCCCACCCAACGAGAGGGCCCTTTCGATACCTTCCTGCAGGCGCAGAGTCCACAGGTCGATCCCCACGGCCGTCAGGTGCACACCATCACCTAGCCAATAATTACCCTGGCCATCCTGGAAGTCATAATGACGCACGAAGACCCCCCCGTTTCTCACCACGAAACCCGAAACTGCTTGATTAACCTTAACCCTGGCTTTATTTAACCGCGGCACCGATCTTGCATGCCGCCAAAGCTTCCGCGGGACAATCTCTGACCACACCACCTTAATACCCGGGAAAACGGACCATAACCTGAGTAGATCGTATTTTATATCCTGATCAATTCCCGAAAAGGACGACTACCCATATCGTTATCCCCGACGTGCAACACCAAGACATCCGGGGACCTGTCCATCAGCGCAAACCGATGCACGTCCAGCAACACCCGACTCCACAGCATCCCCCTACTCCCCAGCCACCGCACGACTACATCCTCCCGCCGAAAACCCAACTGCCGCCCGTCCGGACGAACATCCGCCCGCTCCGCCCCCCAATGAACGTAGGAATGCCCGACGATCCACACCAATCGGCCCGCGGGTCCTGAAAAATAAAACCACTGATTAACAAAACGAGTAAGGATGCAAGTGAAACATGGAGGAGGAGAGAAAAAACGACGAGGGGAGCAGGAGGGAGTGTAGAGAAGGAGGGATTACGACTGGACAATTATATAAACTGAGGGCGCATATACAGCTGGAAACGGCGGGAATCCCATCGACCTATCCGCTTTACCACTTCCTCACCCAACCCCCATGCCACCGCCTCCGTCGCTGCCCCAATCCGAAAAAAATGGGGTGAAAACAAAGCCTCCTCCAATCCCAACTGCCGCAGACACCTACGAAAAACCCATGTAAACTGATACCGGGACACCGTTGAAACCTCTCTGAACCCCGCAAAGCAGGCGACCGGGCACATCCTGACCCCCTTGGCCACCCCCAACACCACTCTCTTACCCCGACCCCCTTGATCCGTCTTAGACCGCCGGATCCAGAATTCCACACTCCGATCCGTTACCAACACATCTTTCATTCTCAACCCCCCAGGTCTCCTTGTGCTGGGCGCCACCAGCTCCCCGACCCTCAGGGCCCCAAAAAATGCCCACGAGAATGCCAACCTATACAGGGTCACCTCGTAGCTGGAAAAACAAATGTCACACAACACCCCCCACAACTGTTCCAACAACATAAAAGACACTGGGCGCCGCCGATCCGGCAACGTCCTCCCTCTCCTGTACCCCCTCAGGGCCTGGCCAACCCAAAAACTTTTTGTAACATCCGTGTACCCCCGGACCTTAAAACCAAAAGCCAGGGCTGCCACAAAACGATTTACCTTGGACACTGACCAGCCCGCGATAGAGACTTGCCCCAGAAAAACTAACAACGCCACCACCCGATCATCATCCGTCACTACACCCTCCAGAACTGCCAACCAACTCTCCCACTCCCGCCACGCCGAATCATAAGCAGCTCAAGTACCCTGAGCAAGCGAAGCCTGAATCAAACCTCCTGCGGCTCGTAACCCAGCCCCCACAACCATTCCGGGCAAGCGACCCCGTCCTCCTCCGCGTCCGGAGCCACCATCCTGAAACGCTCCCACTGCAAGCGAGAAAGAGAATCTGCTATGTCATTTTTGATCCCTGGCACATGAACCGCCACAACCCAAGCGTTCAAAGACAAGACCTTGACTAGCGCCCCCGGCCCCTCGTCCTTTTCCCTTCCGAAAACATTTAACCGCTCCGTGAGAGATCCCCCCGCAGGAGGAGCAGCTATGTTTGAACTTACAACCCGGTCCGAACTTACACTGGCCCTCATTAAACTGCCAGCAGAACCCGGATTTTCCTCCTGCTCCCCTCCCAGAAGGCAATGAGGGGCCGGCCACCCCGGCCCCACCCCCTTGAAAGGACTGGCCAAAACGCACTGGAGCCATGAGCCGCAACCATAACCCTATGTCTTTGTTATCCCACCTAATGTCAGGTCTCACTGCCTTCCGCTGCCTGAACTGCTCATCATAGCGCAGCCACGTCTGCCTGCCGTAAACTCAATGAGCCTCTCCGATAGCATCCATATAACAGAAGAGGCCTGAACAATGTTCTGGCGTCTTCTGTCCAATTACGCTTGCCAAAATCGCAAACGCCTGCAACCAATTAACAAAAGTTTGGGGAATCAACCGATACCGACGTTTTTCCTCCTTCTCCTTCTTGCTTTCCAACCACTTCCCTTTATCTAAATTGAACTTCTCCAATGGCAACAATGAAAAAATTTCCACATATTCATCCCTCCATATTTTTTCCCTTACTTCCGGTTTCAGATGCGCCCCCAATGGGCCCTCAAAACAAACATAGACCTCGCCCTTCGCCTTATCATCCAACCGCACCTCATCCACTGCCCCATCCTTTTCTGTCTGCACCGACACTGCCACGCCCGATTCCCTAGACACCACCCCAGCTCCACATAGCGCGCTATCCACCACTGCAGGCCCCGACGGCCCCACCCAAGCTGCAACCGGGGACGGGGAACCCATCGCCCCCCCTCCGCATCGCGCCAAAAGGTCACGCACACAACTCAACAATTCTTGAATCTCACCCCCACCACCCGTACTTCCTGTAATCCCCCCGCTACACCCCGGCAACCCCGTAGGCGAAAGTGAACCCCCACCCCCTACCCCCGGGGACCGAAATACAGCAGGCAATGAAAAAGTAGGAGACAGCGACTCACCGGGCTGCGCAGGTGCTGTGTCTCCACCAGCCGGGGCAAAGGATCCATCCAGACGTCCCTCTTGGTCACCGAACTCCCAGTCGTCCACTTCATCCTGCCCAGACGGCCCAGGACAAGCGCCGCACGCATGACATCCCCGACCTTCTGATGGAGCGCTCCGGACCTGCGCCGATGAACTGGGCCTCTCCGCCCGTCTGTTGGGGGCCTCGTCCACCCCGCGGCCCGCAGGTAGCCACTCTCCTGCCCGCCGTGTCACCACCGACCATGGCACACGCCTGGAATTGGTTGCATCATCCTGGGTACAGGTGGGCCGCCCGACTGGAGCATCGCCAGCACGGCCCACCGCAAGTCCTGGGTCCCGTCGCCTGGAGGCAGAGGGAGGTCCCAGCTGCACGGGCGCCTGCCCTACCACCTCCGCTGAGCCAGGCCGGCTTCCAGGATTTCTCTCAGACCGGGCCATCCTGCTCACGGCAGCCGAGCGAGGGACCCGGCCTGGAGGATCCCTCGTGGGGCTCCTTACCCTGCGCCTGGCTCGCGGCATCACTTCCGGGCTCAACCTCTCCGGAGGCCTCGTGCGACGTGACCGCCGCCGGGGAGGAGAGGACGGCACCGCCCGCGCCCCAGATCCAAACACAGCCGCGTCCTCCGTACTCGCCCCCGAACCAGGGGGCTCCCCATCTTCCTCTCCTCGTCCACTCACCGCCAAGCTCGGAGCCCCAGACAGCGGGCCAGAAAGCCCCAGCCCCTCCGCTAGCCAGGCCATGCCTCTTTCTGCTACTGCCGCCCGGAGTTGGGTAAGTAGTGCATCCATTGTAAAGTCCTGGACAAGCTTCCCGTGCTGCTACAAGCTTCCCTGTGCTGTTACTAAAGATGGTGACGCCTTCCTCTCTCCTACCCTTAAGTAACCTGACCTCGCCCCCCTCACATACGCCCCCTCCTAACCACACCCCTAACTCCTTAACTCCTTCCCTTCCAAACATCCCTGATCATGGTGGCCACCCCCTATGGCATTCTGCCGGGTCCAGCCTGTACTGGATAGGTGATCACTGGGACCCCCACTAATTGCGAGATTGGGGGTCTCAAACCCCATGTTCCTTCTCACTGCTCGTTTGCAGTGAGGAGGACATTGAATGGAGCAGCGGACAAGCATGTAGATAGGTGATATTTGTAGATTTTGGACAACCCCTTTAAGATCAAAATGGACCGTTATTATGGTGCGTGATTTTGCCAGCAAGGACAGAAGGGCCTGATGTTTCTTTACCTCTCCATGCCCCTTCTATAACCATTGGGCCAATTGCCATCCCCCATGTTTGCTAACAATGTAGCTGAGAGAGGAAGAGGAATCCTACTTAGTCTCTCGCAGCCCAAAAGCAAAGGTGATGAAACTACCAGAGCAGCGCCCCTCTCTCCAAGGAACTCATAGCAGCCGCATGGACTGCCTCTATGGTACATATACCCTTGGGTGTAAAGACCACAGACCCATAGTAGGAGAGCAGTTATTTTACCTTGGTTACCTCTACTCTCATGGACAAAGATAAACTACCTGGTCCTGATCTTTCTTGAAACAACGCAATGGAGTAGACACTTTATTTCCATATTTAGGTACAGAAATCCTAGTGTAGGACATATATTATGGTGACCCACTAGATTATCATTGCCATTGTGGTTTTCGAGTATTTTTTTTAACTTTCTTTATCGATTGTACAATAATTTATGCCCCATGTCCCATTTCTTGACTATATACAGTAACACAGTCGTCAGATACAGATAGTGCTATTTCTGTAGGATATAAGAAAAAAAAGTTTCCAGTAATTTATTTCACATCTTTTTGGCAGGAGCTGCTTTGTGGTAATTCAAAAGGGTAACTATATCCATTGATCATCACATCTAGAGACATAGATGAAACAAGAGCTTGAAAAGGAACATTTCGTTTGACACATCCGAGAAAATGATTGAAGAGACTGACATTATTTTTATCCTAAAGTGCTACATGAAGTGCTTTAACACAGGTTAATTTACACACACCTATGAACACTGAAGGAAATTTCCCATTGGGATCATTGGTAGCCTAATTTCACAACTACAAAAGAAGACTAACAAAGTGGTAGTGATGGGATTAACTTTAGTTAACAGAACGCTAACTTGATTTCAATATAAGTATAAGTTCACCAAGGTAAAAACCCCTAGTGGTCATGTATTTGTCTAAAAAAGCTACACATAAAACTCAAGTCATGAGTCCTGTCTAACTTGGAATTCTAATTTGCATAGGCTCATTGAAATATTTGGGGGGTGCCAACTCTCATATACAGCAATTTGTATATTAAAAATAGGATTCCATAAGGTTGTATAGAAAGTCCCATCACTAGCTGATTTTTATAGTGGAGAAGATGGTGACAAATCTTTTTTTTTAGCTAAAGTTATTCTTAAAGGGGTTTACTATGGACAATCTATTTTTGTTAGAAGGGTCCCTGATTGCAGGATGTCCAGCGGCTGAGACCCTGAGCGATCAGTGGTCAGCTGTAAGGATGCAACAAGTTTTCAATTCCTCTGCAGCGCCATTACAGGGCAAATAGAGCATTACATCAGAGCATTACATAGTAAAATCAATAGGCTGTCGATCTTTTGCACGGACTTGCCAGGAACTATAGAGAACTAGGGAAAGCACTCTGAAAGCTTTGTTGTCTCATGTATTCTAAGACGAGTAGGGGGGACTTTTTATTTATTTACCATTCAAATCTGAGAAGGCTGGGTTGATAACCTCTATTAGTTTTCACTTAGCTTTCCTGTTCACAGATATGGGCCTAGATTTTTTAACAACTTGACAGAATATTTAGATTACTGATGATTTTTTTAATTTTAATGTAAAATTGCGCTTTTAATGTAGATTGTATAATATAGATTGAACTAGATAAATCTTTTCTCCTACATGTGTTGACAGCAATTAAAAAAATAGACAGAGGCGTTTCCACAGCCCCAGTGCCCTCCCCACCAACACCTAATTGGCAAGGCTGTTATATTTCATTGTACATAGATATTTAATTGCATGATCTATATACACAAAAAGTGTACATTTGCGTAAAACTTTATTTTTAGCATGAAATTAGATGCATGACATGTCATTGCATATCCACAATCACTGCGATTCTTTTATGTCGTAGATGGCCCTTTTGTTCCCCTCTAGACATATGGGCCTATGTGTAATGGTACCGTCTGCTACTTCTCTGTAAATAGTCATTCTTTAAGCATTACACTGACTGGTTATATTTTATGTTTCTTTCCTTTTGTTGCCTAATTGTGTAATTGTATTTGTTATTGGAATAAAAGCAAAGAATATCGTAATGAGGAAATCAATACAAACACACTTTGTAAACTAAAGGAATGGCAGGAAATGTACTGTACATACAGGTAGTCATTCGCAATACATTATTGATGACTTTCCTTTTCAAATTCGTGCAGTGTCCATCCTGTGGTGGTAGCTTATAAATATTCCTGTTATAGAAATACAGGAAAACAGGTTTAAACAACAAAGCATTGATCACTTATACACTAAGAAATGTATTTTTCAAATGTCAAAACTAAGAAGTGCATCCTTTAAATGTTACAACTAAGAGCTGCATTTTATAAATGTCACAGTTAAGCGCTAGCTTTGACTTGTGGTGTGATAACAGACAATCACCTTAAAATTCACCATGTTCCATTTTGTCTGTGCTCTTAAATACACATTTATTATCCAGTAAATGCCTTAAGCAGATACCTAAGAAACATGGCAATAATAAGAGTAATAATAAAATGGAGCCACCGATGCATGCAAAGGGGCAGCTCGTCTTGGCACAGGTAGATAGCAATGCAGTACATGTAGTACAGGTAGAGAGCAGTACAGTACATCTAGCACAGGCAGAGGGCAGTACAATACATGTAGTACGGTAGAGAGTGGTACAGTACATGAAGTACAGGTAGAGAGTGAAACAGTACATGTAACACTACCTATGGGCAGTACAGTACATGAAGCACAGTTAGAGAGCAGTACAGTACATGTAGTACAGTTAGGGAGCAGTACAGTACATATAGTACAGGTAGAGAACAGTACAGTACATGTAGTATAAGTAGAGAGCAGCACAATACAGGTCGAGGGCAGTACAGTACATGTAGTATAAGTAGAGAGCAGTACAGTACATGAAGTATAAGTAGAGAGCAGTACAATACATGTAGTATAGGTAGAGAGCAGTACAGTACATGTAGTACAGGTAGAGAACAGTACAGTACATGTAGTACAGGTGGAGAGTGGTACAGTACATAAAGTACAGGTAGAGAGCAGTACAATACAGGTCGAGGGCAGTACAGTACATGTAGTATAAGTAGAGAGCAGTACAGTACATGAAGTATAAGTAGAGAGCAGTACAATACATGTAGTATAGGTAGAGAGCAGTACAGTACATGTAGTACAGGTAGAGAACAGTACAGTACATGTAGTACAGGTGGAGAGTGGTACAGTACATAAAGTACAGGTAGAGAGCAGTACAATACAGGTCGAGGGCAGTACAGTACATGTAGTATAAGTAGAGAGCAGTACAGTACATGAAGTATAAGTAGAGAGCAGTACAATACATGTAGTATAGGTAGAGAGCAGTACAGTACATGTAGTACAGGTAGAGAACAGTACAGTACATGTAGTATAAGTAGAGTGCAGTACAGTACAGTACAGTACAGGTAGAGGGCATTACAGTACATGTAGTACAGGTAGAGAGCAGTACAGTACATGTAGTATAAGTAGAGAGCAGTACAATGCAGGTAGAGAGCAGTACAGTACATGTCGTACAGGTAGAGAGCAGTACAGTATGTGTAGTACAGCTAGAGGGTAGTACAGTACAGGCAGGTAGAGGGCAGTACAGTACATGTGGTACAGGTAGGGAGCAGTACAATACATGTAGTATAATTAGAGTGCAGTACAGTACATGTAGTATAAGTAGGGAGCAGTACAGTACAGGTGGAGAGGAATAAAGTACAGGTAGTACCTGAGGAGAGCAGTACAGTACATATAGTACAGGTGGAGAGCAGTACAGTACATGTAGTACAGGTAGAGACTGGAGAGTGGTACAGTACATAAAGTACAGGTAGAGAGCAGTACAATACAGGTAGTATAAGTAGAGTGCAGTACAGTACATGTAGTATAAGTAGGGAGCAGTACAGTACAGGTGGAGAGCAATACAGTACATGTAGTACAGGTGGAGAGCAGTACAGTACATATAGTACAGGTGGAGAGCAGTACAGTACATGTAGTACAGGTGGAGAGCAGTACAGTACATGTAGTACAGGTAGAGAGTGGAGAGTGGTACAGTACATAAAGTACAGGTAGGGAGCAGTGCAATACATGTAGTATAAGTAGAGTGCAGTACAGTACAGTACATGTAGTATAAGTAGGGAGCAGTACAGTACAGGTGGAGAGCAATACAGTACATGTAGTACAGGTGGAGAGCAGTACAGTACATATAGTACAGGTGGAGAGCAGTACAGTACATGTAGTACAGGTAGAGAGTGGAGAGTGGTACAGTACATAAAGTACAGGTAGAGAGCAGTACAATACAGGTAGAGGGCAGTACAGTACATGTAGTACTACCTGTGGGCAGTACAGTTCATGTAATACAGGTAGAGAGCAGTACAGTACATGTAGTGCTAGTAGAGGGCAGTACAGTACAGGTAGAGGGCAGTACAGTACATGTAGTATAAGTAGAAGGCAGTACAGTACATGTAGTACAGGTAGAGGGAAGTACAGTAAATTTAGTATAGGTAGGGGGCAGTACATTACATGTAATATAAGTAGAGAGCAGTACAGGTGTAGAGCAGTACAGTACATGTAGTACAGGTAGATAACAATACAGTACATCTAGTACAGGAGGAGAGCAGTACAGTACATGTAGTACAGGTAGACGGCAGTACAGACCACGTAGTACAGGTAGAAGACAGAACATGTAGTACAGGTAGAGGGCAGTACAGTACATGTAGTACTGGTAGAGGGCAGTACAGTACATGTAGTATAGGTAGAGAGCAGTACAGTACATGTAGTACAGGTAGAGAACAGTACAGTACATGTAGTATAAGTAGAGTGCAGTACAGTACAGGTAGAGGGCATTACAGTACATGTAGTACAGGTAGAGAGCAGTACAGTACATGTAGTATAAGTAGAGAGCAGTACAGTACATGTCGTACAGGTAGAGAGCAGTACAGTATGTGTAGTACAGCTAGAGGGTAGTACAGTACAGGCAGGTAGAGGGCAGTACAGTACAGTACATGTGGTACAGGTAGGGAGCAGTACAATACATGTAGTATAAGTAGAGTGCAGTACAGTACATGTAGTATAAGTAGGGAGCAGTACAGTACAGGTGGAGAGGAATCAAGTACAGGTAGTACCTGAGGAGAGCAGTACAGTACATATAGTACAGGTGGAGAGCAGTACAGTACATGTAGTACAGGTGGAGAGCAGTACAGTACATGTAGTACAGGTAGAGAGTGGAGAGTGGTACAGTACATAAAGTACAGGTAGAGAGCAGTACAATACAGGTAGTATAAGTAGAGTGCAGTACAGTACATGTAGTATAAGTAGGGAGCAGTACAGTACAGGTGGAGAGCAATACAGTACATGTAGTACAGGTGGAGAGCAGTACAGTACATGTAGAACAGGTGGAGAGCAGTACAGTACATGTAGTACAGGTAGAGAGTGGAGAGTGGTACAGTACATAAAGTACAGGTAGAGAGCAGTACAATACAGGTAGAGGGCAGTACAGTACATGTAGTACTACCTGTGGGCAGTACAGTTCATGTAGTACAGGTAGAGAGCAGTACAGTACATGTAATGTTAGTAGAGGGCAGTACAGTACAGGTAGAGTACAGTACATGTAGTATAAGTAGAGGGCAGTACAGTACATGTAGTACAGGTAGAGGGAAGTACAGTAAATTTAGTATAGGTAGGGGGCAGTACAGTACATGTAATATAAGTAGAGAGCAGTACAGTACAGGTGTAAAGCAGTACAGTACATGTAGTACAGGTGGAGAGCAGTACAGTACATGTAGTACAGGTAGATAACAATACAGTACATCTAGTACAGGAGGAGAGCAGTACAGTACATGTAGTACAGGTAGATAACAATACAGTACATCTAGTACAGGAGGAGAGCAGTACAGTACATGTAGTACAGGTAGACGGCAGTACAGACCACGTAGTACAGGTAGAGGACAGAACATGTAGTACAGGTAAAGGGCAGTACAGTACATGTAGTACTGGTAGAGGGCAGTACAGTACATGTAGTACAGATAGAGGGCAGTACAGTACTTGTAGTATAAGTAGAGAGCAGTACAATACATGTAGTTCAGGTAGAGAGCAGTACAGTACATGTAGTATAAGTAGAGGGCAGTACAGGACATGTAGTATAAGTAGAGAGCAGTACAGGACATGTAGTATACGTATATAGCGCAGGTAAAGGGCAGCAAAGTAGATTTAGCACCTGGAGAGAGCAGTACTAGACGGTACTAGAGAACAGTACAGTACATGTAGTACAGGTAGAGAGCAGTTCAGTACATGTAGTACAGTTAGAGAGCAGTACAGCACATGATTCCTCTCTTTCTAGATTGGTGAGTGCCAGCTGTTGATGTTTTTAATAATTACATTGCTTATATTTTATAAACTTTTTAATACTTTTTGTAACACGAGGATATTACACTTTATGAAAAGCAATATATTATATCATGTTTTATCTTTTGCACCATTGATACTTATGTCACTAGTCACTTTATATCATTGTATGATGACAAAAAATCCTTTTATTGTATTATTGTATACTGATTGATTGCACTGATTGTTTTGGGTTGTACCCCTTATATATACGTATGTATTTCTAACACACACTACTTGAAAATGCCTTCATAGAGGAGGTGAAACGTTGTGGTTCCATGTTGGATGAATAAATTCACTTTATTTGAGTGCTGCTTCACGTTCTCTTTTTTGGATATCTAACACATAAGGAGAGGTCACTCCTTTATTTTTGAAGCTTTGCACCAGCCTAGTCAGGCATTTGTTCACAGTGCTGCTCCAATCCTCTGCTTTTTTTTTGTACATGAAGTACAGGTAGATAGCAGTACAGTACATGTAGAACAGTTACAGAGCAGTACAATACATGTAGTATTAGTAGAGGGCAGTACAGTACATGTAGTATAAGTAGAGAGCAGTGCTGAACATGTAGTACAGGTGGAGAGCAGTACAGTACATGTAGTACAGGTGGAGAGCAGTACAGTACATGTAGTATAAGCAGAGGGCAGTACAGTACATGTAGTACAGGTAGAGGGCAGTACAGTACATGTAGTACAGGTAGAGGGCAGTACAGTACATGTATTATAAGTAAAGGGCAGTACAGTACATGTAGCACTACCTGTGGGCAATACAGTATATGTAGTACAGGTAGAGAGCAGTACAGTACACAGTACAGGTAGAGGGCAGTACAGTACATGTAGTACAGGTAGAGAGCAGTACAGTTCATGTAGCACAGGTAGAGAGCAGTACAGTACGTGTAGAACAGGTAGAGAGCAGTACAGTACATGTAGCACAGTTAGGGAGCAGTACAGTACATGTAGTACAGATAGAGGGCAGTACAGTACGTGTAGTACAGGTAGAGAGCAGTACAGTACATGTAGTACAGTTAGAGAGCAGTACAGTACATGAAGTACAGGTAGATAGCAGTACAATACATGTAGTACAGCTAGAGAGCAGTACAGTACATGTAGTATTAGTAGAGGGCAGTACAGTACATGTAGTATAAGTAGAGAGCAGTGCAGAACATGTAGTACAGGTGGAGAGCAGTACAGTACATGTAGTACAGGTAGAGGGCAGTACAGTACATGTAGTACAGGTAGAGGGTAGTACAGTACATGTAGTACATGTATAGAGCAGTACAGTACATGTAGTATAAGCAGAGGGCAGTACAGTACATGTAGTACAGGTAGAGGGCAGTACAGTACATGTAGTACAGGTAGAGGGCAGTACAGTACATGTATTATAAGTAAAGGGCAGTACAGTACATGTAGCACTACCTGTGGGCAATACAGTACAAGTAGTACAGGTAGAGAGCAGTACAGTACACAGTACAGGTAGAGGGCAGTACAGTACATGTAGTACAGGTAGAGAGCAGTACAGTTCATGTAGCACAGGTAGAGAGCAGTACAGTACGTGTAGAACAGGTAGAGAGCAGTACAGTACATGTAGCACAGTTAGGGAGCAGTACAGTACATGTAGTACAGATAGAGGGCAGTACAGTACGTGTAGTACAGGTAGAGAGCAGTACAGTACATGTAGTACAGTTAGAGAGCAGTACAGTACATGAAGTACAGGTAGATAGCAGTACAATACATGTAGTACAGCTAGAGAGCAGTACAGTACATGTAGTATTAGTAGAGGGCAGTACAGTACATGTAGTATAAGTAGAGAGCAGTGCAGAACATGTAGTACAGGTGGAGAGCAGTACAGTACATGTAGTACAGGTAGAGGGCAGTACAGTACATGTAGTACAAGTAGAGGGTAGTACAGTACATGTAGTACAGGTAGAGAGCAGTACAGTTCATGTAGCACAGGTAGAGAGCAGTACAGTACGTGTAGAACAGGTAGAGAGCAGTACAGTACATGTAGCACAGTTAGGGAGCAGTACAGTACATGTAGTACAGATAGAGAGCAGTACAGTACGTGTAGTACAGGTAGAGAGCAGTACAGTACATGTAGTACAGATAGAGGGCAGTACATTACGTGTAGTACAAGTAGAGGGCAGTATAGTACATGTAGTACAGGTAAGGTAGAGAGCAGTACAGTACATGTAGTATAGGTAAAAGGCAGTACAGGACATATAGCGCAGGTAAAGGGCAGCAAAGTAGATCTAGAACCTGGGGAGAGCAGTGTTACACGATACAAGCTAGACAGCCAATCAGTGCATGCACTTAAGTATTTAGCACCGTACCCCAAATTGGCTCTACTTGCCCCCAATATAAAAACTTTGATTTATTGGTGTTGTACTGGTGAAATGCATTTACTGATTGGCTGAATCTTGTGCCACAGACCGGCCCTGCCACAGACAGAAATTGAATGTAAGTTCAAATTCTGATAATTGAGTAAAGACCATTGTCAGAACTTGAAGGACCACTGTATATACCCGTAAGAGTTGACATAGTAAGCGTGACATTCTTAGAAGAGACAGGACAATGGCATGTTTCCCTTATGTTCATACAGTAGAAAACATGCTTATTAATTTGATGTCTTTAATTTAGGTTGATCAGGGTTGAAATAGGTACTAAATTTGTGTATTATTATGATTTGATATTACAGTCAGAAAAAGGTAAGAAATATAGTATTGTTTATATGTAATATAAATAATTTTGCCCATACTCTAACCTGCAAATCACAAGTTGTTTTTTATAGCATTAAACGTGTTTTTTCATATTGATTCCTAATATTCCACCTAAAGTAACAGTTTATGGAGTAATTAAACCATTCTCATATTGACCGACTATTACCCGCTACAATATATTGAGTATTATTTATTCTTCATTTTAGTTTTAAATAGGCACGCACACTTCTACTGGAATGCTTGAGTTACTTAGATATAGAATAAAGGTCAGTATTCATATATAAGACATATATAAGACATATATATGTCTTGTTATGAACTTTTACTTCTGCCTATAAAGTTTCATCATGTGCCCTTTCCCTTTAAGTTTTTAGCCGCCAAAGTTCCAAGGACATGACAGATGGATAAAAAAGTCAGTCGCGCAATTACAGGGACAAGGTGACTGCTGATCCATGTATGATAAAGCCATCTGATCTGCCATAAATCCATCACACAATACAGTTTACGATATCATTGGTTTCCGAAATTTATACTGAATCCTGCAGCAAACTATGGTTTGCTGCAGGATTCAGTATAAATTTAGGAAAGCAGTCTCCAGACAGAGCATACTGTGACCATAGCCACGGATATAGCCCTTAATTAGCAGTCCGGGAACAAGTAAAATAATTAGTTATAGCAATCTATCAGTACTGAAGCACTGGGAAGTAATAGTATTGCACTGACCTTGCATTCTGGTGTGATGTGACATCCATTTTTTATGCCTTATTGAGTTCATGTTCTTTGGCCAGCTATGCATTAAACGGAACCAAAACCAAGTGCCAGGTGTTTTTTGCCCAAAATTTAGTCCAGTGTGCTAAAAAGGATCATTCCCTTAACTGCCCTCTGTTGCTTTAATATGCATCATATATAGTAATGCAACATACATTAAACCCTTTATGCATATAGTCACATGGCAAATGACTGCCCAGGACAGAGACTAAAGTGAGATTGGATTGGATTTATTTTTTTTCATAACGTGAGGATATGGGTCATCTTCCTGATAATGGCATAAGTGCTAATTTTCTGATTGCTGGGGACCTCCACCGTTTGTGAGAACAGGGGTCTTGAACCCCAGATCCTCCTCACTGCCCCCCCCCCCCCCCCCCCGCACAGTGAGAAGGAACTTGAGTGGAGCCGTGGTCTATGAAAATGATGAAAACAGCCGAGCATTGTATTCGGCTGTTTCCGTAATTTCCATAGACTTTAAATAGAAGGCAGCGCGCATGTTCGACTGACGGAGAGTGAAATGAGTTTAGGACCCCTGTTTTCACGATCGGTGTGGGTTCCAGTGGTTGAACCCCCAGGGATCAGAAAATGATCACCTATGGATATATGACAATTTATAATTCTGGGAAAACCCCCTTAAGTTAAATTTTGGGTGTTGCTGCATTAGAAACTCTCGGTGTACGTCTGCTTTTATTTCGCGCCATTTCACACCTGCACTTTACAGAACCACCAGAGGGCTGCTAGTGATAATCTACAGAAAGATCTTTAAATACAAGCTTGATATAAAAACAGTCATGAATTTTGTTTCCTGAAACAAACCAAATAGAAAAACCTATGAAGTTAACATTAGTAACAGAGCGATAATAGATTCCCTAATGCAGGACAATGGTGGATAATATCGATTAATAAATGTCTGATCCTTTAGAAGATTTTCTGCACAGCTAGAAATGAATTGTCTTCACTGGACAGCAAGTCTTTAGTTTAATCTTTCTCCAGTCAATAGCAGTTTATGGATGAACTATTATTTTACTATTGCACATCCACAGCAGTCTGTGGATAGTGCTGATTTTAATAGCTCTTGCATTGTTATAGACCGCTTCCTTGTACAGTATCTAAGCACATTTTATAGACTGCAATGCTGATATGCTATTATTCCAAACAGATGGTTAATATGTTTGATATGACCTTGCTGTTTCTGCCAAATCGAAAACTTTTATACAGCGAGATTGTTAAAATGAGCAAAGTACAAAAAATAGTGCGCATTTGTAGCTCCTGTTTATTTAGTATTTATTATACTTTTTTTTATATAGATGTGATATATTCCACAACACTAGGCAGGGAATGCAGACATCAACACTGCCCCTTTAGTCTGTGACACTGGGAGACTCTAGGCCCACAGTTGTCTGTGTGAGGCCTCATGCAGACGACCTTTATTTTTACTCGCAATTACGCATCCGTAATTGCGGATAAAAATACTGATCCATTAATTTCGATGGGCCACGGACACCTTCCTGTATATTTACAGATAAGTGTCTGGGCTGTAGAAATGACCTGCAAAAAATAGGACATGTCCTTTTTTTTTTTGCATTTACGGACCGCGCTCCTATACTTTTTAATGTAAGCACGGGCCACAAATGCGGGTGACAGTCTGCGGCCAGTCCGTGCCATAATCACGGACCGTACACATGGCTACGGCCGTGTGCAGGGGGCCTGAGAGAGTGGCCATTCTGAGAAACATAACAATTTCCCAGGAATTCATAAACATCTGAATGTGACATACTACCCTGCCAACCCCCCCCCCCCCCACCCATGTCACTGCAGGCCACAAGTGTTTGGTTCCAAGGTGCATGTGCTGATGGTTGGGCTCGGAACCCTGATAGCTCCATAATAAATAAGCCATCTGATATTTATGAAGTTAAGGCCCTTTTACACTGGCTGATAATCGGCCGGTGCAGCGAGCGCCGATTAACGAGACATCGTTGATCGGCGCTTGTTTGCTCCTGTCACACGGAGCTATGGATGGGGACGAGCAGTCGTTACTCTGATCGCTCGTCCCCATATGTTAATATCATATCGGCAGCGCGTCTCCCTGTTTACAGGGGTAAAAAAGAATAAGCAGACACATTTATGCTGTTTTATATAAGAATTGTCTATTTAGTAATATATACTAATGTATACTTGAAAGTCAAATTCACCACCATTCTCTATGACTTGTGAATTAGAAACAGCAGACAGATTCTGTAATAAAAACACTTATATGCAGCTGTATAGATTGTACCAATGTTTAAATCAGATCAATATAATTTATGGAGTCAGGAACAAATATCTGTAGGTTGAGTTCTTTAAATCTTTGGATCACTGGGTCTATGGCTCCTAACTGACAACATAAGAGCAATGACAATGATTATTCCTAAAACCATGGTGGACTGCTCAGTGTATCTGCAGTAAGGTGTTCGGATTACTACTGGGCTAACTTAACCCCTTAATGACCAGGTCTTTTTGCACGTTAATGACCAAGGATTATTTTTAGTTTTTTCACTGTTGCGTTCTAAGGGTATGTTCACACGTCAGCGTCCGTAACAGCCGAAATTACGGGGCTGTTTCCAGGAGAAAACAGCCCCGTCATTTCAGCCGTAACGGCATGTGCAGGCGCTTGAACGCCGCGTCCATTACGGACGTAACTGGAGCTGGTTTTCTATGGAGTCCATGGAAAACGGCTCCATTTACGTCTGAAGAAGTGACATGACACTTCTTTGGCGCGGGCGTCTATTTACGCGCCGTCTTTTGAGCGTTCAATGGGCAGATGTTTGCCAACGCTATCGAGGCGCATTTTCGGACGTAATTCGAGGCGTAAAACGCCCAAATTACGTCCGTAAATAGGCCGTGTGAACATACCCTAAGGGCATGGCACCACGTGGCGTATTTCTTCCGCAACTGTCCGCATCAATGCCGCACAGAATCTGCGTTGCAGATTCTGTTGCGGATCTGCCCAAAATGTGCAGTAAATTGATGTGGACTGGCCGTTGTGTATTGAGGTGAAAGTACTTCCCTTCTCTCTATCAGTGCAGGATAGAGAGAAGGGACAGCACTTTCCCTAGTGAAAGTAAAAGAATTTCATACTTACCGGCCGTTGTCTTGGTGACGCGTGCCTCTTTCGGCATCCAGCCCGACCTCCCTGGATGACGCGGCAGTCCATGTGACCGCTGCAGCCTGTGATTGGCCTGTGATTGGCTGCAGCCGTCACTTAGACTGAAACGTCATCCTGGGAAGCCGGACTGGAGAAAGAAGCAGGGAGTTCTCGGTAAGTATGAACTTCTATTTTTTTTACAGGTTGCTGTATATTGTGATCGGTAGTCACTGTCCAGGGTGCTGAAACAGTTACTGCCGATCGCTTAACTCTTTCAGCACCCTGGACAGTGACTTTTTACTGACGTCGCCTAGCAACGCTCTCATAATTATGGGTGCACACACGTAGTCACCTGTAATTATGGGTGCACACACGTAGTCACCCATAATTATGGGAGCCCCATTGACTTCCTCAGTCTGGCTGTAGACCTAGAAATACACATAGGTCCAGCCAGAATGAAGAAATGTCATGTTAAAAAACAAATACGCTCCGCAGCACACATAACATCTACATAACATCTGCGGACTTCATTGCGGAATTTTGAATCTCCATTGAAGTCAATGGAGAAATTCCGCAATGAGTCCGCAACCAGTCCGCCACACGTCCGCAACAACCATTGTATGCTGCGGACACCAAATTCCGCACCGCAGCCTATGCTACGCAGCGGAATTTTCCGCATCGTCTAAACGAACACTACTAAAAAGCAGTGGAAGGCAATGGAGAAACGGGTCCGATGCGGATTAACGCTGCGGAGTGTCCGCAGCGGAATTCCAGAGCAATTCCGCCACGTGGGGCCTTGCCCTAAGAGTCCTAATTTTTTTTTTATTCCGTCGACATAGCTGTATAAGGGCTTTTTTTTGTGAGACGAGTTGTATTTTTCAACTGCACCATTTTTGGGTGCATATAATATATTGATTAACTTCTATTAATTTTATTTTAGGAAAGAATTGAAAATAAGCAGCTATTTCAGCAATGATTTTCGCGTTATAAATTTACGCCGTTCACTATGCGGCATAGAAAACATGTTACCTTTATTCTATGGGTCGGCACGATTACGGGGATACCAAATATGTAAAGGTTTTATATGTTTTCCTACGTTTGCAAAATAAAAACCCTTTTAGGGTAGGAACGCACACAGCATATTCAAGGCAGATACACTGCGTCAAGCTGTGCAGCGTATCCGCCCTGAACACCGCAGGGAATGCTGTCCGAAAACCCTCACCACAATGTGGAGCGTTTTTTTGGGCATAAATTCCGCTGCATAAATGATCACACATACTTACCCCCTCCCACCTCTGACATCAGCTCCAGCCGCCCTGGATGACGTTGCAGGCCATGTGACCGCTGCAGCGGTCACATGGCCTGCTATGTCATCCAGTGAGGCCGGACTGGAGAAGAAGCAGGGAACTCTGAGTAAGTATAACTTTATTATTTTTTTTGTAAAACTGATTTATGGCCTAATAGACAGTTGCTGAAGGCAGACCTGGGGGCCTTTGTTAGGCCCCCGGCTGCCATGGAAAGCGATCGGCACCACGCAATATCGTTGCGGGGCTGCCGATGGGATGACAGAGGAAGCTTCCTCCCTCTGTCAAACACATTAGATGTCGCTATTGACAGCAGCATCTAATGGGTTAAACTGCCAGAATCGGAGAGCGCTTCGATTCCAGCAGTTGGGGCAGAAGCCCGGCTGTATATAACAACCGTGCTCTTGCCGCTGATCTCGTGGGTACAGTGGCAGTACCGACCAGATCAGAGCGACGGATATATCAGTCACTATGTAGGAACTAGCACCTGCGTGTGACAAATATATCCGTCGCTCGTCGTTAATGGGTTAAAGGGAATGTATCATATTTTTTTTTACTAATTAAAACCAGATAGTAAAGCATATTATTTTTTTCGAATTTGTTTTTTGTCTGATTGTAGATTTTTTTATTCTATTATCTGCCTCATTTGCTTCTCTACTCTCTTAACAGCAATCAGAGATATGCTTTATATCAGCTACATAGACCCTAGGAAATAATAGTCTGGAGACTATTGACTTCCGTAGGAGAGTTTTCTTGGCATGCTCTGTAACTTGTATATTGGTCCTGGGATAGGAGGAGAGCTGTGGCCATCACCTATTGTCTGTGGTGGATCCTGTGTTATCTGCCACCAGCTTTATAATAGAGGTGTTACCTTTCATTGTAATCCTGCCTGTGATGATGAGATGACTGCTGAGAAGTGATCTCTACAGAACAGGAAGTGTCAGCCTATTGCGAGGCTTGAGGCCCTTTTACAGCAGCCGATAATCGAGACATCGTTTGCCCCTGTGACACGGAGCTATGGATGGGGATGAGCAGTCGTTACTCTGATCGCTCGTCCCCATATGTTATTATCATGTCGGCAACACGTCTCCCTGCTTACACAGGGAGATGTGCTGCCGACGACGAAAATGTAATTTTTGAAAACGATATAATCAGCAGATGATTGAGTGTTTGCTCGTTCATCTGCTGATCGCTGCCCTGTTTCTATGAACGGTCGTCTGCACGATAATCACCCAGTGTAAAACCCCCTTTAGAGGCTGGGTGGAAACTGTAAGATTTCAGGTTTGTTTTTTTAATATAGATAATAACATGGCAAATAAAAAAAAATCCAAAAATTCCATAAAAATATGTTTAACATAAAAACTTGATTTAAACCATAGGTAATTTTCTTATGACATATTCCATTTCAGGGCTATGGTAATCATTATTTAAGTTAATATTGTGAGAGTTAAAATCTAATTCCAACACTGCTTAGGATAGGCCATCAATGTATGATCGGTAGAGATCTGGCCTCCAGGCCCACCCGCCAGTCAGCATAATACAGGGGCAGGGGCCATGGAGCTCGCAGTCCCCATACTTGTTTACACAGGCACAGTCTTATCTCGAGGATAGGCCATCAATATTTCAGTCCCGGAGAACCCTTTAAAACCTGAGATTTTACTTGGACAATAATTTACTAGCAGTTAATAGTTGTCCTAAATTTTACACATAGTAGAAGCAAAACTGAAACTTTTCCACAAAGTATAGAAAGGGAAGGTAGACTTATGTAATGGAATTTAAATTGGTCTGCCTATCCTCACCATTATGCAGCCCACAGTAGAAAGAAAGGTCACTGGATCAGGGGTTCCTGGTGCAATTAATAGGTAAATATAATAAATGTATTTGGCTGTATTCCAGCACGGCCCTACAGGGCTAAGTTCAGCAGCCACTCTGCCTTATTTACATAGGATACCTATGCATGTAATGCAACACACCCGAGACAGATCCATTTTTAATATTCAGCGTCTGTGATACTGAACGTATGTTCCCCCTGATTGTGAGATGGCTCTAACATTACTCAGGGTGCTGGTGGTATTGCTAGGAATGTACCACATCAGTGTGATATTTCATTTATAAACCCAAAATACATCATTTCACCACTAGAATGTCATATCATCATAATTGTTCCTCTAAGCTTAAGAAGTATGAATAGTTTTCGAAATTAAATATTACAATTTACTGATGTTCTATTCTAGATAGAAAAAAAAGGGACACATATAGTCCTTATCTGGTGTATCCCCTTCTAGACTCACAGAATAAACTATTTTAAGGCTGGGTTCCCACAGTGCAGATTTTTATCTGCATTTTGTAAGCCAAAACCAGAATTGAATCCAGGAGAGCAGACGTATAAGGCCTTTCTTTATATATTTCTTCTGTTTGGGATCCGTTCCTGGTTTTGGCCAAAAAAAAAACGCATGCAAAATCTGCAGCAAATCTGCACTGTTGGAACCCAGCCTTAGGAGGATACTAATGAGTGATTGATTACTCAGTGATTATGCCCATATCTGCTGAAAATTAGCATTTTTAGGTAAGCAATAGAACAAGAAATAAGTATTTTTCATTAAAGTTAGTAAAGTAGTATACGAAACATATAGTAATAGCTTTTTTTGTTCGGGTTCACAGATTGTATTTACAAGTAGGCCCATGTTTAGCTGAATTTAGGGGGTGGCACTTTACTGATGCAATTTGTTTTACATTTCTTTTTTTTTTTTTTTTTTAAATAATAAAAGTTTTTATTGAATCAATATGCATCACAACACATATTATTCAAGTATATCAAAGTGTTGGTTCAAAATTTTACAAAAAACAACAACATAACATAAAACCAGAATAACATGGTCCATTTAAAGTAGTATACAATATCAGTATCTATCTGTATCACATCACATTGCTATGATATCCTGAATCTTTCCATTTATCCCAATAGGAAGCCTTCCTATACACACCTTGAATCGAGGCCAGTGAACATTCCATAACACAATTATTACTCGCATAATGTACAAGTTCAGGAATAGTAGGTACAGTAACAGATTTCCAATATTTTGCAATCAAAATTGTTGCCGATAACATCATATGAAACAATATTAGTCTATCATTATGAGCAAAGTCAATCAAACCTACATGTAACATGCCAGGGCCGGTGATAACATAATTGAAATTCCCATAATAGATTTTAAAAGACTCTCGATTCGTGTCCACAAAACTTTAATAGCTGGACAACCCCAAGAAATATGAAGTATCGTACCTCTAGAGGCCAGGCACCTCCATCACTGAGCAGAGGAAGAAGGATATATAAGAAACAGACGATGTGGAATATAATACCATCTATACAACATTTTCCGTGAAGCCTCTAAATGTGTCGCACACTTTGAAAAGGGAGCATGTCAATTTAACCAGTTCAGGACCGGGCTATTTTGAGCCTTCAGGACCAGACACCGTTTAGCCATTTTTAGACACGTGTTAGTTAAATGGCTATAACTTTTTTTATTTGTTGGGCTAACTACGTGATTTTTGCGATGTTTTTTCCATAGACAATTCAGGTTTCTTTTTTTATCTTTTTTCTAAACATCCTTTTTGCTATTTTAGAATTTTTATTCTTAAAGTTTGAAAATAATAGTAAAAAAAAGAAGCTGACCATGGTCCATAATATCAGAAACTACTTCAATCCCTGCATCAATCCAATTTTGCAATACTATATCAGGAGTTAGAAAAGGAATAAGTCGAAGAGGTAAATCAAGACACCTCATCGGAAAAATAGGAGCATCTACACAGAACTTTTTCCAAACTCTAAATCCTGCATCCAATGTTAGAAATGTAGACCTGGGAGGTTTCTCACCTCTAGCTAACATCCACAATTGAGCATCAATTGGAATATTTTCATGTAACTCCTTTTCCATAGATATCCAATGTTTCTTAGGATACTGGCTAGACCAAAACCTGCTTTGATCTAAAATCACTGCATAATAGTAATGAGACATCTGCAGAAGACCCAAACCCCCCCTTACCAATAGGCCTGTATAAGGCTGGATTCACATGAGCATGTTTGGTCCGTAAAGGACGAAACGTATTTCGGCCGCAAGTCCCAGACCGAACACACTGCAGGGAGCCGGGCTCCTTCCATTCTAGCCTAAGACTTCTGCTGAGATTCTGGGACGTGAATGCTTCCAGACATACCTATTAACTATATCTTGAAGTTGTTTTAGAAAGGCTTTAGACAAGAAAATAGGTAAATTCCTAAACATGTACAATATTTTTGGCAACACCATAATTTTAATAGCGAAAATACGACCCACCCATGATGCTTCATATTTTAAATAATTAGCCAGGTCCTGCTCAACTTGTTTTAGTAACGGAAGATAATTATGTTTATGAAAAAGGGAAGTGGGATAAGCTAATTTTATACCTAGATATGGTATGGCATCTACTGCCCATAGGAACGCATATTTGGTTTGTAAAGACCTCTGAAGAACATCTGGTATATTCATACCCAATATTACTGACTTACTCACATTCAACTTATAGTATGAAACTGAACTAAACTGTTCTAAAATCTTAGTAACTGCTGACAAAGACACCTCAGGTTTAGACATTGCAATAATCACATCGTCTCCGAATAAACCAATTTTATGATCCGTTGCACCTACTTTAACACCACTAATCTCAGGATTTGAACGAATTAAAGCTGCCAAGGGTTCCATCACCAAAGTAAAAATAAGCGGGGATAAAGGACAACCCTGCCTTGTCGCATTAGTAATCTCGAATTTTTTGGAAGAATATCTTGATGTATATACCAGTCCAGACGGAGAAGTATAGAGAGCCATAATACTATGGTGAGCCACCCCATTAATACCAAATTTGGACAGAATTTCCCCCAAATAGCGACAATGAACCAGATGAAAGGCCTTCTCCGCGTCAAGGGAAAGAAGCAAAGAAGGCACCCGATCTCTTTCAACCAAACCCAATAAAATCACAAACCTCCGAGTCCCATCTGGAGAAAGCCTCCCCCTTAAGTTTTAAATTTCTTTTATAGCAGTTGCCACAGATGGGCAAATTCTTACAAATCTGGAGGCCCCATGAGCATGTTGTGTGTGTGTGTGTGTGTGTGTGTGTGTGTGGGGCTTTGTAGAGGCAGTGTTTGTGCTAGTGATTCATTCTACTAACTGTACTGCCAGCATCTAGGAGTCGGAGCCAATGAGAGATGGCATTACTGTTGTGCAGAAGTGTGAGCCATGTGTGCTCTTATCTTAGTATTGAAGGGCTCAGGGTAGCATGGTGGCTCAGTGGTTAGCATTGTTTCCTTGCAGCACTGGAGTCATGGGTTTTAGTCCAACCAAGGTCAATGTCTGCATGTAAGTTCTCCCTGTGTTTCCTCCTGGTACTCTGGTTTCTTGCCACATGCCCAAAAGAAATTAGGTTAGTTGACTCCTACTAAATATCCCCTAATGTGTCTGTTATAGGGAAATTAAATTGTGAGCCCCATTGGGGACAAGCATTAGTGTGAATGTTTACAATGTCTGTACAGCACTGCAGAATATGTTGATGAAATGTAAGCAACAATAAATATCATTTTTATATCTAATATCACAAAAATGTGCAGTATATTGAGTCTCAGTGCCTAGGGCAGCATGAGCTGTAAATTCAGCCCAGTTTACACTATAAGGGTATGTTCACACAGAGTTTTTTTAGCGCTGTTTTTGATCTGAAAACTGTGTCGGAGATCGCACCAAAAAATGTCCGAAAACGCCTCCCATTGATTTCAATGGGAGGCGGAGGTGTTTTTTTTCCCATGAGCGGAAAAAAACGCTTGCGGGAAAAAGAAGCGTCATGCCCCTTCTTCAGACGTTTCCGTCTCTGACCTCCCATTGACATCAATGGGAGGCAGAGAAAGCGGTTTTCACAGAATTTTTTTGCCCACGGCGCTCAATTTTGCGACTGAAAAAAGCGAGAGTGCAGGCAGGTCAAAAACCGTCTCAAAATTCCTGAAGGAACTTTGAGGCAGATTGTTCCGCCTGCAAAAACCTCTGTGTGATCTAGTCCTAAAAAATACATGCCATCTGCCTAGAATAAGGTCTTGATTTATTGTATGCTTATAATGAATATTTAATTTTTTTTACTACTTGTTGCAGCAACCTGTCATTTGAACCGGTAATAAATGCAATGTCAAAGCCTAGGGCTGCGTTTATACTACTGCACAAGGGTTATGATTTTGTGTGCCATCTGTTTAACTGACCACATTTACTGATAACTCCCGCATTGATATAATTCAACTGACATCAACAATTCAATCTACAATTGCTTTGCCTTTATAATTGAAATTATTCTGAGCTGTTAAAACTTTAGTCATTCCTATTTCGAGAACTGATGGCACAGGCTCTGAATGTTACACTGTGATCAACATTATATGTTGCAAGTGCAGCGGCCCACTGCTCTTGTAGGAGCCCACTCGGCCGCCGGGTGCTTTAAGCCGCCCACCTGCTTAAATTAACTATAGCCGTCTGTGGTAGATTTCAGAGAGGAGCAGATAAAAATAATTTAAAAAAACTCACCTAACACGTTCACACGACGAGCTGAACGGTCCCGTCACTGACTTTTTACTGGTACTTGGCGCCGCTCGCATCCACAATAACAATGCATTGCGGCAAAGATGACATAATCATGTCACGCTGACATGATTACGTCATCTGTGCCTCAATGCTTTGTTATTGTGGATGCGAGCGGCGCCAAGTACCAGTAAGAAGGCAGTGACGGGACCGTTCAGCTCGTCGTGGGAACGTGTTAGGTGAGTTTTTTTTAAATTCTTTTTATTGGAGCAAAGGCACCAAACTGGGGGATTAGGTGGATTAGCTTTTATATGGGAGCACAAGCAACGGACTAACTTCTATATGGGGGCATTTATGTATGTACAGTGAGAGATAGATTATATTTAAAAAAAAAGCAGAAAATCACATTGTCAAAATTATATATATTTATTTGCATTGTGCACAGAGAAATAAGTATTTGATCCCTTTGGCAAACAAGACTTAATACTTGGTGGCAAAACCCTTGTTGGCAAGCACAGCAGTCAGACGTTTTTTGTAGTTGATGATGAGGTTTGGACACATGTTAGATGGAATTTTGGCCCACTCCTCTTTGCAGATCATCTGTAAATCATTAAGATTTCGAGGCTGTCGCTTGGCAACTCGGATCTTCAGCCTCCTCCATAAGTTTTCGATGGGATTAAGGTCTGAAGACTGGCTAGGCCACTCCATGACCTTAATGTGCTTCTTTTTGAGCCACTCCTTTGTTGCCTTGGCTGTATGTTTCGGGTCATTGTCGTGCTGGAAGACCCAGCCACGAGCCATTTTTAATGTCCTGGTGGAGGAAAGGAGGTTGTCACTCAGGATTTGACGGTACATGGCTAAATCCATTCTCCCATTGATGCGGTGAAGTAGTCCTGTGCCCTTAACAGAGAAACACCCCCAAAACATAATGTTTCCACCTCCATGCTTGACAGTGGGGACGGTGTTCTTTGGGTCATAGGCAGCATTTCTCTTCCTCCAAACACGGCGAGTTGAGTTAATGCCAAAGAGCTCAATTTTAGTCTCATCTGACCACAGCACCTTCTCCCAATCACTCTCAGAATCATCCAGATGTTCATTTGCAAACTTCAGACGGGCCTGTACATGTGCCTTCTTGAGCAGGGGGACCTTGCGGGCACTGCAGGATTTTAATCCATTACGGCGTAATGTGTTACCAATGGTTTTCTTGGTGACTGTGGTCCCAGCTGCCTTGAGATCATTAACAAGTTCCCCCCGTGTAGTTTTCGGCTGAGCTCTCACCTTCCTCAGGATCAAGGATACCCCACGAGGTGAGATTTTGCCTGGAGCCCCAGATCGATGTCGATTGACATTGATTTTGTATGTCTTCCATTTTCTTACTATTGCACCAACAGTTGTCTCCTTCTCACCCAGCGTCTTACTTATGGTTTTGTAGCCCATTCCAGCCTTGTGCAGGTCTATGATCTTGTCCCTGACATCCTTAGAAAGCTCTTTGGTCTTGCCCATGTTGTAGAGGTTAGAGTCAGACTGATTAATTGAGTCTGTGGACAGGAGTCTTTTATACAGGTGACCATTTAAGACAGCTGTCTTTAATGCAGGCACCAAGTTGATTTGGAGAGTGTAACTGGTCTGGAGGAGGCTGAACTCTTAATGGTTGGTAGGGGATCAAATACTTATTTCTCTGTGCACAATGCAAATAAATATATATAATTTTGACAATGTGATTTTCAGTTTTTCTTTTCATATAATCTATCTCTCACTGGTAAAATTAACCTAGCCTAAAAATTCTAGACTGTTCATGTCTTTGACAGTGGTCAAACTTACAAAATCAGCAAGGGATCAAATACTTATTTCCTTCACTGTATGTATGTATGTATGTATGTATGTATGTATGTATGTATGTATGTATGTATGTATGTATGTATGTATGTATGTATGTATGTATGGCCATGTATAATACTGTCTGCTGGGGCCCTGTATCTAAGCCTACCTTGTGGTAGGCTTAGATACATGGTCTAACAGACAGTATCACACATGGGCCCTGTATCTAAGTCTACCACATGTGTTACTAATTCTTTTTTGTGTTTGTGTTTTTTTACAGGTTCGGTTGTTGGACTACGTCAGATTCGAGAACTACTTCGATGATGGCTTTTTTTGTTTTCAATAAAATGGTCAATGAGGGTTGTGTGAGGGGGGGTTTATTTCAATAAAATATTTTATCTATGTCTTTGTATTTTCTTTTAAACTTTTTTAACTACCGCCTTGGCTGATTGACAGCTTCCATTACTAAGGCGGGGCTTAATGTTAGCCAGTAAAAAGGCTAACACTAACCCCCATTATTACCCCAGTACCCACCACCATCGGTAAGAGCCAGGTACGATCCAGTACCCGACTATCTGTAGCGAAGGTCGGTCATTGGGGCGACTGCAGGCTGGTATTATTAGGCTGGGGAAGCCCAAAAACGGTGGTCCTTTCCATCCTGGTAATCCTAGCCTGCTGCTGCTGTGTTGTATCTAGCTGGTTATGAAAAATGGGGGGGACCCCAGGTAATTTTTTTGCTATTATTTTTTTTTAAATAATTGGAAAAAACGATGTGGGGTTCCCTCCAATTTTTCATAACCAGCCAGATACAACACAGCAGCAGCAGGCTAGCATTACCAGGGTGGGAAGGATCACTATTTTTGTCTTTTTACAGTCTAATAACACCAGCCTGCGGCTGCCCCAGTTCCCAACCATCGCTACAGCTGGTCGGGTACTGGATCGTACTTGGCTCTTCCCGGCAACCCTTGTGGTGGTGGGTACCGGGGTAATAATTGGGGTTAGTTTTAGCCTCTGCATCGGCTAACGCTAAGCCCGCCTTAGTAATGGACACTGTAAATCAGCCAGCGGCCATTACTAAGGCGGTAGTAATAAAGTTTAAAAAAATACAAGGACATGGAATAAATATTTTATTGAAATAAAAAATCCCACACAACAGTCGTTAACCATTTTATTGAGAATAAAAAACCGCCGTCATCGAAGTAGTCCTCAAATCCAAAGTGGTCCAAGACCTGAACCTGTAAAAAGACACAAACACAAAAAAAATTGTAACGCATAAAAAAAGCAAAACAATTCTTATACTTACCTTTCCTGGGTCCAGCGCAGGAGCCGCAATGTCAGCGAGCTGAGCCCTATATCTAATCCTATCATGTGTGATACTGTCTGCTGAGCCACTGTATCGAATCCTATCCAAAGCTATAGGGTCGTAGTGCTATAGATATGCTGTCTCATATATATATATATATATATATATATATATATATATATATATATATATACACACATATTCACACATTTTTTGGGGGGTGGACATATGTTAGTACAAGGATACTTACTGCTGGGGCCCTGTATATAAGTCTATCATGTGTGATACTGTCTGCTGGGCCATGTATCTAAGCCTATCATGTGTGACACTGTCTGCTGGGGCCATGTATCTAAGCCTATCATGTGTGATACTGTTTGCTGGTGCCATGTATCTAAGCCTATCATGTGTGATACTACCTGCTGGGGCCATGTATCTGAGCCTATCATGTATGATACTGTCTGCTGAGACAGTGCATCCAATTCTATCCAGTGGTGTAGCTATAGGAGCCTTCGTATTATAAATATGTTATCTCCGATATGTATCTAAATGTTTATTTATTTTTTGGGGGTAAATATATGTCTCAGGGCTTGTGCCCCTAATCTTTTAAGACCCTAGTAGCGCCCCTGGGCCTAACTAATATATGGGGGCACAAAGGAGACCTAAAAAATATATAGGGACACAAAGGGCACCTTACTAATATATAGGAACACAACTAATATATGGGGGCATGAAAGAGAACTACTATTCTTTAGGGGCAAAAATGGGACATTACTACTGCGTGGGAGCACATAGGGAGGTATTACTGTGTAGGGAGTAGAAAAGTGGCACTAAAACTGAACCATAACTATTTTCTTAAAGGTCACCTTTTTTGGGGGTTGGTGCCCTGTAAGGGACAGTATAGGTGGTATTGGTAGAGGCAGTTTATCAACATCACGTTTACCTCTAATTCCCCCAGGTACTGAAATACTCAAGCCTACAGATACCAGGTCTTCCGGAAATCACAACCTCCATGTAACAGGTACATCAAGATTCACACATCGCAGAAACTGCACTATCTGGATTGATTGGCCCATGACTTATAAGTGAATGGTAAGTGATCCATGGTTACATCCTTCTGGCATTATGTTTCTGCCTTTATACTGCCGCCGCTCGAGTTGCACCGCAAAGGGGCCCACTTCGGTTCTGTCGCCCAAGGGCCTACATAAACCTGGAGCCGGCCCTGATTATATACTATCAAAAAATTGATAAACATTGATTGTACAATTGTATATCTCCCAACTGGTTAAAAAGGGACACTGATGGTTCGTTGTATAAAAGATTATTTTTTTTAGTGCATGTCTGTAAAGTTGAATAGTTCATCATTTACAGATTAGCACAAAAGGTCCAAATTGCATCAAATCCCTGTTGTGTATATCCATAAAACGGCACAAATAGAAATCTATGGGCTCACGTATGAATTCATGAGAAAAAAAATCATGGTATGTTTCAATTATCCATAGTGTGCCTTACGGAAGGATTCTCAACTAAATTCATTGCTTTTTCAGGGGAATACAGCGTCGTACAGTGGCACACAGAGGTCTGTGATACAGGACCATAAGGACTCCATGTGATGCTGTTCACCTTAGCTTTATGATATCAGAGACACATACAAATAAATACTTATACCGTGAATATGCAGGTGCTTTAAAAACAAAAATACAAAAAATCAGCAAGGAGATATGGATAGGTGGCTATATTACCGGTGTTTTAAAAAAAAACAAAACACGAATAACATCAAAGTTCACAGCAACTCTGCACTGCAAAAATACTAAACACACGTCAGTGCTTCAGACATATCAGGCGTAGTTGTGTCTGGAATTAAAGGAATGTCAGACATGCTCTTTCACCATCACAAACACTTCAGATCCACAGATAAGAAGTGCTGATCCTTTACTTGTATATAAGCTGTAGAGCTCTTGCCCTCTCACTGCGTCTCTGTATATTTGTCTCTGTTCAAGGCATTCCAAAAACTCAGTACAATTTTTGTATTGAAAACCTATTTCAAAAATATGTACGGACATTCTGACTTTCATAGGTGGATGGACAATTATTGATCAGAGCGCTGGATGTCCAAAGATGTTCCTGGGACAAGCAATTCTGTTGTTCGTAGCGGCATACCACATATAAATGGAGGAAATCTGTCTTTAATAATGAACTGCCTTGAGGTGAATAACCAAAGCAATGCCACAGGGAGAAGAGCATTAGTTTAGAATTTATATCCATTGCTTTCAATACCTGGTTCTACATAACCCTTTTTGGGGTGTTCCCGTCTCTGTGGGCATTCCTCGTATTATTGAAGTTTGATAATATATCCGGCTTTGTAATTTATTTATTGCAATGCATACCATAAAGGCAACCCGTGTGGTTCTGCTATGAGGCTCATAAATGGGAGGGAACATGCACCGTAAGGTTAACTTAGAAGTGAGGGACAAACGGCCTTAGTGCTCTTCTCTCCTACAAGGAATGAAAAGGGGGTGGCGTATGGGAAACAAGTACTGAACCCTCCTGACATGGCATGGAGGCAAGTGCGAAGGTCCACAATGTTGGAAGACTCATGCAAAATTTTTATCTTAACACCACTGATGGGGGCAATAAGCCATGTTACTAGATGCAGATTAGCAAAATGACATTATTGCCTATGTTTCAGTATAGATTTTGCAAGCTAGAGGCACAATTTGGAATCAGAGATAGGTAAATAAAAGTGAGAATAATTAATGTTTGGCATTAATCACTGGGGCTCTGTGTAGCATTAAGGGGCACAGTATGGCACATAAGGGGCACATTGTGGCACTGAAGGGGCACATTGTGGCACTGAAGGGGCACTATATGGCATTGTTTATCTGGACCCTGCAGGACCCTATTTATCTGGATACCCATGTACTTTTCATCTGGTTGCCATATGGCAAATGACCCTTTATCTGGACACCGTAACACACTATTTTTCTAAACACTGTAAGAGATTATTTATCTGGCTGCTGTATGACACTATTTATCTGCACACTGTTCTATATATATCTGAACAAATATATGGATGGAATACTCTAGAATGCACTTTGCCGGTCAATTAGACTTAAAGAGGCTCTGTCACCAGATTTTGCAACCCCTATCTGCTATTGCAGCAGATCGGCGCTGCAATGTAGATTACAGTAACGTTTTTATTTTTAAAAAATGAGCATTTCTGGCCAAGTTATGACCATTTTTGTATTTATGCAAATGAGGCTTGCAAAAGTACAACTGGGCGTGTTGAAAAGTAAAAGTACAACTGGGCGTGTATTATGTGCGTACATCGGGGCGTGTTTACTACTTTTACTAGCAGGGCGTTCTGACGAGAAGTATCATCCACTTCTCTTCAGAACGCCCAGCTTCTGGCAGATCACGCTGTGACGTCACTTCCCCAGGTCCTGCATCGTGTCGGACGAGCGAGGACACATCGGCACCAGAGGCTACAGATGATTCTGCAGCAGCATCGGCGTTTGCAGGTAAATCGATGTAGCTACTTACCTGCAAACGCTGATGCTGCTGCAGAATCAACTGTAGCCTCTGGTGCCGATGTGGCCGACACGATGCAGGACCTGTGAGTGACGTCACAGATCTGCACTGCCAGAAGCTGGGCGTTCTGAAGAGAAGTGGATGATACTTCTATACACAACGCCCAGCTAGTAAAAGTAGTAAACACGCCCCGATGTACGCACATAATACACGCCCAGTTGTACTTTTACTTTTCAGCACGCCCAGTTGTACTTTTGCAAGCCTCATTTGCATAAATACAAAAATGGCCATAACTCGGCCAAAAATGCTCGTTTTTTAAAAATAAAAACGTTACTGTAATCTACATTGCAGCGCCTATCTGCTGCAATAGCAGATAGGGGTTGCAAAATCTGGTGACAGAGCCTCTTTAAAGAGACTCTATCACCACATTATAAGTGCCCTATCTCCTACATAAGGAGATCGGCGCTATAATGTAGGTGACAGCAGTGCTTTTTATTTAGAAAAACTATCTATTTTTACCACGTTAGGAGCGATTTTAGCTTTATGCTAATTACTTTCTTAATGCCCAAGTGGGCGTGTTTTTACTTTAGACCAAGTGGGCCTTGTACAGAGGAGTGTATGACGTTGACCAATCAGTGACCAATCAGCGTCATACACTTCTCCCCATTCATTTACTCTGCGCATAGTGACACTGCGTTGTCCGCTATGTGCAGTCTTATACTGACATATTAACGTTACAGAAGTGTTTAGACAGTGAATAGACATTCCTTCCAGCCAGGATGGGATGTCTATTCACAATCCCTGCACTTCGTTAACGTTTCTGTGGTACATACAGCAGAGCCAAACGTAATCTCCCTGTAACCTGTCATTTACAGCGTGACCTCGCGAGATTACGCTTGCTCTGCTGTAAGTACCACAGAAACGTTAACGAAGTGCAGGGATTATGAATAGACATTCGCGTCCTGGCTGGAAGGAATGTCTATTCACGGTCTAAACACTTCAGTAACGTTAATATGTCAGTATACGACAGCACATAGTGAACAACGCAGTGTCACTATGCGCGGAGTAAATTAATGAGGAGAAGTGCATGGCGCTGATTGGTCAGCGTTATACACTCCTCTGTATAACGCCCACTTGGTCTAAAGTAAAAACACGCCCACTTGGGCATTAAGAACGTAATTAGCATGAAGCTAAAATTGCTCATAACGTGGTAAAAATAGATCGTTGTTTCTAAATAAAAAGCACTGCTGTTACCTACATTACAGCGCCCATCTCCTTATATAGGAGATAGGCCACTTATAATGTGGTGACAGAGCCTCTTTAAAGGAACAGTGTCACCACAAAAAAAAATTTCATGTCAGTTTAATGTTAGTGTTTTATTAAAAACGTTTTTATTTATTTGTGTGTTTGTGTGTTACTTTTTTCTATTTTTTCACTTTTTCTTCCCTATGGGGGCTGCCATTTTTTTTTCCATTTCTGTATGTGTCGATTAACGACACATACAGACATGGAATACGGCAGCCACAGTCCCATAGGGACTGCGAACGGGTCCCGTCCCATCCACTTCTGTGTACGCCGTCTGTGTGGGAACTGCGCATGCGCCGCTCCCACACAGTCCAATTTGAAATGCGCGCCATCCGGCGCCATTTTCCTGTGGACCGGAAGTCGCGGCCGGACAGTAAGATTACTACTTCCGGTCACGGCTTCCGGACTTGTGCACTTGGACCAGCGGCAGCAGACGGAGCGGACGGGCCGGAGGGAGCCGCGGCGGCAGGAGCAGGTAAGAGAGTTCTATGTATGTTCGTGTTTGTGTGTGTTTACTACTGTATGTAAACCTACTACACTGTGTGTTAGCTCAAAAAATGGCGACACACAGTGTAGGAGGTTAGACCGTTCAATGCCCTCGTTTATCCCGGCACTAGCCAGGATAAAGGAGGGGGGGGATTCTCAGAGCTCACTAGAGCGAGTGCTTTTTTCCCAATTTTTCAGCAAAAAGCAATGTGGTTGCTTTACCACATGCAATGCTGCAATTTTGGGAATAGCTCCATCTAGTGACCAGCAATGGGAAATATTATAAATTATGTGCCCACATCAACCTAAAGCCAGCCATGGCCCAATGTATTCTTGAAATGTGGGTTACTTCCGCCCACGACTGATTGACAGTTTTGTGCCTGTGCATGTGGATAAGGAATTATTTATAAGCTGACAGACTTATTTATATTCTGCTTCATTAGTTAGTACCTTGTGTACATAATGGTGTACTGCTGTGAATGTGATGTGCATGATTGTATTAAAGGGATTTTTCCCATAATCATTATTTATCACCTATCCACAGGATTTGTGATAAATATCTGATTGGTGGGGGTCCAACCTCTTGGACCCTCACTGATCAGATCAAGAAAACGGGCTTACCTTGCCACTCCTGGGAGCCCCATCAGAATGGAGCGGTGATGCGCATGCTAGACCACCGCTCCATTCATTTCTAAGGGGCTGCCGAAGATAGCACTCGGCAGCCCCTTAGAAATTAATGGAGCTGTGGTTGAGCATGCGCACTACCGCTCCATTCCTATGGGGCACCCTGGAACGGCAAGATAAGCCCGTTCTCATGATCGGTAAGGGTCCAAGTGGTCGAACCCCCACCGTATCATGTGGATAGGTGATAAATATTGACTATGGGAAAACCCCTTTAATAACACCATAATACCTCCTTTAGACTTGATCAAAAACCCAATGCAAGTACAGCGAAACCTCTCCAAAAGACCCCTTCTTTGCGGAGACCAATCCTCCATCAGGATGTCAGCCTATTCTTTAAGCGGACCACCCCCATAAAAGACCATTTGTCACTGTCATTTTGGGTGGTCATCTCAAATAGATTTCACTTTATTAGGAATCCATGGGTAAGTCAGACAATCTGGATCTTTATGTATTGCTGTACATCAAGCATTATTGTGTTTATGAGCCCACTATGAATTGGCCACAAAAGCTATGATTAGAATAAAAATCCATGATAAGATCCATCAACAGCAGCTAGCGTTTTTGTTGTAGTTTTCCATGTGGTAAAATATTTTTTTTAAACAGAAAAAACAGCAATCGTATTAATGGAGATATATTTTTTGGCTACAAAAACAATGTTAATCAGGAAGCGTTTCACTTTAGGTGATATGAGGTCATACTCTTTTGCGAGATTCTTCTTTCAATCAACATGCCATGCCAATCCTTGATGGATTGTACCAATTCTATGAATAGCACAAATCTGTTTGTTGCATGGTTTGCCTTTGCTTTTGTATATTGTATTAAATAGGTTTGCATAATTCCTTCCATGCTAATTCCATTATTCAACTCTATTTTGTTGAAGAGGAACTGCAGCTGTGTGTATTGTAAAACGATGGTTGTATATTATATAGATGTAGCAGAACTGAATCTGTAATTAAATTGTATTTTTGTGCCTCATGAACATTGTCAGCGTAAAGATAAGAAGGTAGGTGTAATGACGGGGGTGGGGAGACAGACAAGTGAGCCCTAATCTACCCACCACTCAGTCCCTGCCTACTTGCAACGACCCCCCCTAGGCGACGGGGTACAACTGGGCGACGGTCCTACGCTCAATAAGTGCACGACAGACAAACAGACAAGGGTACACAGAGCTAGGGGGAGAAAGGGGCAGTTGCCCACGGCAAAACCGTGAGCAACAAGAGAAGTGAACAAGCCGAGTCAAACCAGGAGAGTACGAGGTACCAAACGCACAGCAGAAGAGCAGTAAACAAGCCGAGTCAAACCAGGAGTGTACGAGGTACCAAACGCAGAGCAGGAGAGTAGTCAGCAAGCCGGGGTCAATATGAAGCAAGGACAATGGTACAAGAAGCTGCAGCAGGGCCAGGAAACCAAACGAGAAGAATCACAAGCAAAGGAGGAACAGGAAAGGCAGGTATAAATAGACAGAGGGCGGGAGCTAGCTCCGTCTGGCCAGGCTGTGATAGGTTCTCCCACTCCTAAGCCTGCCACCCTGAGTGGTGGAAGATGGAGTCAGTCTCACAGACATAGAAGCAGGTGCAGACTGATTATCTATGGGCGTTAACCCCGAAGCTGTGCCTGGCAGATCCTTTACAGTAGGTTTACGTGCAGTCCTATGGAAAAACACTGATAACACATCATGATATGGTGGGCTGTGCCAAACAACATACTCAGCCATGCTACATCTTAAGGACCATTTACACAGGCCAATAATTGACCAAACGAGAGTTCCCGATTATTGGGCCATGTAAATAGGGCAGCGATCAGCCAACAAACAAGCAAACGCTCGTTTGTTGACTGATCACATCATTTGTGCAGCCTATAAAAATCATAGTTGTCGGCAGCACATCTTCTCGTGTATAAACGATCGTTCATCCCTATAGAATATAGCATCGGCCAGTGTAAAAGGGCCTGTTAATGAGCGCTGATTGACTTGTTATATTGTCAGCCGGCGCTGTTATGGGCAGAAATCTGCCTGTGTAAACTTATTAAAGTTGTACCTTTACTCAGGGCTGTCTTACCACATTGGTGAGTCTAGTACAGAGGATTCATGAGTGTCCACCCCCCCCCCCCCTCCCTTTAACATTGTCAATTGTTTTCTAATGTCTTCAGTCAATTAAACATCATATAAACAATTAGATCTATTAAGGACAATCTTTTAGGTAAATTTATGGGAAAGGTTGTGATATTTTTTATTAGAGTCATTAAGTCTCCCTTTTATTCTCTATCCAGCCCAGACTGCCATGAAGACTTCTGCTAACCATGACTCGCCTGAGTATGCAGCCCAGACATCTTTGGCTCCTTGCTTTTCCAGCATACTATTTGCCACCCTCTACACAAAATTTTCCATCCTACTACTACCCCCAATGCTGTACCTGTTGCGTCTGTGTTCGCCCTAATTACTGTCACTTCTCTATTGAACTGTGCTCCTAAATACTATATTTCAGAAATATCATAACAAATTAAAAAATCCAGCAACAAAAATATCGCTGTCAACTATAGTTACACCAAAAATAATAGTGCCAGAAAAAGAGTGCCCCTGAAAACAAAAGTGCCATAAAGATACGTAGTAACTGAATTAGTAATAGTATCCCTGACAGTAATAGTGCCCCACACAGAAATAGTGCCCATTTGTGCTACACACGATATTAGTGCCCCCTTTTGTGCTCACACAGTAGTAGTTCTCTTTTTAGGTGCCACACAGTTAATAGCCCCCTATGTAATAATTCCCCTTTTTGTGCCCCCACACAACAATAAATCCAATTTTTGTGCTCCCCCCAGTTATAGCCATAGAACTAAAATAAAAAAATGTATACTTACTTAACCACGTTCCCAGAATGAAAAGAGCAGCTGGCGCCTCTTTTGCCATGGGTTGGGCCCCTCGGAGCACAGTTAGAGTGGGCCAGAGGCATCTAGGCCTGGGGCAGGCGGCACAATGCAGTGATGTACTCGCGCCACCTGTGCTGAGCCACCAAATTCTTATGCTCTCAGTGGTCCGGCACAGATTGCACAATGCCATCACTGCATCGCGCTGCCTCCCCCGGGCCTAGACACGTATGGCTTTATATAGAGAATGGTGGGGCAGGGAGCCGATTGCTCCCTTCTTCACCATAGTTATCAACTGTATCCGGGTCCTGAGAACACAGATACAATTAATGGTGGTGTCACTGCCAGGGGGCTTGGTACAAGTGCACCGCTATCCCTATGGTTAAAACAGCCTTGCCTCTACCTATATCAAAGCTTGCAGAAATATGTGGAAAAGAGAAAGTTATATAGTCGACTTTCTTTTTAGCTTTTTTTTCTGCAGATCCTCTAATATCATGTATTTTCCCCATAGCATTTTCAAAAGCACCGGTTGCTACTGGGTAACCAACTAAGCAAGGAAACAGCCTATTCAGCTTCCTCTAACCCCAAGTGCTACATTCAGTGGGCAGTCAAGTCAGAGAGTACAAAAATTAAGAGGACCATCACATTCCCCATCTGAAGCCCTTTTACAGGAATTTAGGATCTGTACTTTCCTGACATCATTCTGAAGTATAATCCCTGATGAAAATTGAAAACAAATTCTTTGTTGGGGTAAGATCTGAAAAAAATACACCAACTGACTAGGGAATTATTCAAATTAACATTTAGATAGAAAGATTTGCTCTAGGATTGTTCTACATAATCTTCTGAGTAGCAGCTGCAACAAACATGGAAGTCTATTTTTGAAAGATCTTAGTGAGTACAAGCTAATATTAGATGTAGTTAAATCAGAATCAATATTCATTGTTCATTACCCAAGAACCATTATTAGGCAGAGTTCACATATGGAACAGAAGAAAGCCATAGTGGTGCAACTGAGAATTGCATTTTTTGGCAAGGTTATTTAAAATAAACTGTTTCTATAGAACATCACATATAAAGTACAGTATGTTAAAAGGAACGCTCCAAGAAAAACTGATACCCTGTCTTATACCTAGTGTAGGACCTGAAGGGCATGACTTCTATCTTTAGTGTTCTTTAAAGCCCTGAGTTCTGCACTGCCCACATGGGCCTTGCACTAGGCATAACACAGTTTCTTGGAGTGCTCCTTTAAGTGTTTTTTACATTGCGTTTTTATTACAATGTATTTTTCCCCATGGGAGCCAATAAAGTACAATCGTCAGCAACCACACCTAGAGAATGCGGTGACTGCTGCAAAATCAGGCACCTGCAGTGGATAAACAGGTGAAAAAGCAAGAAAAACACCCCATATTTTTACCAAGCTCAAAGCCTGAACCAAGCTTCATCTTTTATGCAGACCATTCTTTGCATTCATTTGTGGAATTAATTTGCAGTAGACTAAATGTGGATTGTAAAACTATGTTGATGCTACCAATCAGATCTTTGCCCAGGGCACACCAATGTTTTAAAGCAGCCCTCTATAAAAGAGCTCATTTTTGTTGAGATTTTTATCTGCCTTTATTTCCATTTCAAAATAATTTTCCTTTTTTATGTGTTTTAACAGCTCGATTGTGGAACTGATAATTGATCTCCCTCAAGCTAAAAATCTAAATATATTTGTCACGTTATTTCCACTGCAAAAAAAAAAAGTTACACGTTGCTATTTTATTTGAGGATGTGAAAATTAACATCGTCTCTGCTAATGATATACCTCCCATTTCATATCTTCTTAATCTTGTTATGAAGCCTCAGAGCAAAGCAAGCAAGGAATTTAATAAATTAATACAGGGTTAAATATTACTAAGATAATACACTAACTGTATTCATTAAGTAAAAAGATTGGACACCATCTGGATGCTGCTTATTTAAACAAAATTTGTGCCATAAATCAGCCGACTTTACAATATGAAAAAACAAAACAAAAAATAAACAGTATTTCGATTCTTTTATGAGAAAAGACTGTAAGCGCTTTTCATTTTCTTAATGCAATATAATCTTTCTCCTGTCGAATGCCTTTTACAATCTTCTACTATAAGAAACCATAGTGTCTCTCCTTGGGCAAATTGAATAGTAGTGAGATATATACTAGCATGTCCTTGATGTTGCTGACACTCACATAACACAATATATTCTTTGTCCTACTTTACCGGGTTCGACCAGGCTAGATTTACAGCCCACATGTAGAAGAGGTGCCTAGTTCCACTTAAAACCCTTGAGGATTATTATCCCTGTTGAGTTCAGCAAAGCTGCTTACCTTTCTGACAAGGTGGAGAGAGGATACACTTGCCCTTCAGCTGTGGAAATCTTGCAACCCGGATTAAGTTACATTAGTTGTTTCAAGACCGGCAGCGCCATACATTATAGTCACAAGCAGATGGCTTTTCTCTGAGATGGGAAACCCATCTCCTATAGAAGAGCTTCTAAAATATATTAGATTCCGTTTTCAGGAAGCTGCTTTTTACAATGACTTATGTTACATTCTCCGTCTGTTGCAGTATAAAATGTATTTACTTTCAGATATTACTCAACACCAGCTAACAAATCCTTGATAAAAATGAAGAGAAATTATAAAAAAAAAAAAAAACTATAACATATGTTTACTGATGTACACATTTATTAGAAAACGCCTCAACATTTTGGCATATTCTTTCTTTCGAATATCATTTTCAAACTTCATGTTTCAAACTCCAAATCTTCAACCATCTTGCTCTATGACTTTGTTTGAAGGGGTTTTCTTAAGATAGGCCATAAATGTGTGATTGGTGGGGAATAGGCCATAAATGTGGGATTAGTCGGGTTCCCCCAACTATCGAAGGGATCCTGGCGTCCCAGTGTGCGTTTCTCCTTCAATGCTGATTCAGGCACAGAGGCTGGTCCATACATGCAATTTTGCCTGGTACTGACCCTCTCCGATCACACATTGATGGCCTATACTAAAGGTAAGAGATTTACCCACGAGGTACGATATACATTAATGTGAGCCCTCTCGGTGCTTCTATCCAGCTGAGGGGGCTCATATGGCGGCTTTTTCAAGATCCATCAGAAGATCTTTGTCTGGTAAAAAAAAAAAAATGACAGAAGTAACAAAAGGGAATTTGCTTATCAAGTCTAAGCTTACAGCCAGTCTTACATTGGTGTATTACTGAAGCAACACCTGGACCTCCCACAGTTTTACTTGAGTGCAATGGTGATCAGTGGTTCAGTGCAACTAGTGATGAGTGAATTTCCTTAAATTTGTTCCAGGGCCAATTCTATTGAATCAGCCCTAAACAAAAAGTTTTGGTCCAAATAAATTCGCTGCGAATAACAAGTCCGCCGATAGCCCTGTCAGACTAGGATTGTATCCAAGTGGGCGACAGTCCTAGATGACATCAGAGTGTCAAACAAGGCAATCGGGGCACTTGCAATTTCACACAAAAAAACACACACACCCACCACTTCCCCTGGTCTCCTTTAGCGACGCGTTCCTGCCGGCAAGTGAGATGACGTAGCTGTCCCAGGTGATCGCTGCAGCCAATCACAGGCTGAAGCTGTCACATGGGACAAAACTACGTCATGAGATAACGACAGCTATATTATGTCACCTTCTGGCAGGGGCGCATCGCTATGGGAGACCAGATCTTCTTCTCCCCCCTTTTTATCTATAATCTCCAAAATGGTGTCCGGTGCTCGTTGGCGAATCTGAAACTTTTGGGAAATTCAGATTAAATTCAATTTGTGCCAAATCGGTTCGCTCATCTCGAAATACAACCAACGTTGGTCCAAATGTTGCAGCCATATGTCAACTGGATTAAGTCATATTAGAAGGGGGAAGATAAACTATATGGAACCTAAATCTTCAAAAATCTTCAGCAAAATGTGGATAAACTAAACATCCCGATTAAAAGTAACCTGTCACTAGATTTTGGGGCACTAAACAACTAGCATGTTGTTCTACTACTAAAATTAAGCGCCCTAAACATGCCAATTGCAAAACTGTCTGCTTTAGCATTTTGTCTAAAAAGAAGATATAATACAGCGTGCGCTGAATGTACGGTAAATTACCAGAGAAGAGTCCAACATCATCCTGTGCATGCGCAGTGTTCAGAGGAAGCCGAGACCAGTACACCTGGATTCTTCTCAGAAGGACTCATAATTTACAGTTTCCCTTTAAAAACACTGACAAAGGTAAATAAAATGAATGAATAGAAGTTTGAGTAAAATATGTCTTGGGCCCCCTAGCAATGACCTAATTTTTTTCATATTCAAAGTTTTTATTGATTTTCAAAACAGACAATAAAGAGAACAATAGGGATATAGCCCCAACAGGAAGGTGAGAATTATATCCCTTTACAAGCAACGACATTTAGTTTCAGTGTGAATAGGTATATCAAGCGGAAGTATTGCGAGATGATAGGAGAAAAGCACAATAACAATTTAGGTTCCTTCGTACATTGCGTTATATCACAATAACCTAATTTTAATTCCTCAAAGTAATAAAGCTTTTTGATTCAACAATAGCAAAACATATTCAGAAGACGATAAAGAGGAACAAATTGAAGCTACCTGCCATACCATGCTTTGTTGCCAGCGTTTTCTTATGGTTTAAAGCAGGGGTGGGGAACCTTTTTTCTGCCAAGGGCCATTTGGATATTTATAAAATCATTCTCGGGCCATACAAAATTAACAACTTAAAAATTAGCCTGCTATACTAAATGTGAGCGAGTAGGGCTGATGGAGATAAGGAGGTAATGACATGGCGGCAGCGGCAGTCAGAGTGAGGTCGGGGCGTGCTGTGACGGGAGTCGACCAGTTCAGTCACCAGACCTCACATCACTGACGTGAGGTTAGGTGACTGGACTCTGCGGCCCGGGAGTGGACACCAGTCCGGTCACCTGACCTCACGTCACTGACTCAAGTCAGGTGACCGGACTGGTCCACTCTTGGGCCATCACGCAATGACCTCACTCAGACCACCGCCGCCGCCATATTTGGTACCATCCGCCCTTCTACTGCTCCTAAATGAGAGTGAGTAGGGCGAACAGAGCCAAGGAGGGAATGACATGGCAGCAGCGGCTGTCAGAGTGAGGTCGGGGCATGCTGTGACGGGAGTGGACCAGTCCTGTCACCTGACCTCACGTTATTGATGTGAAGTCAGATGACTGGACTATGTCGGCCCGGGAGCGGACCAGTCCGGTCACCTGACCTGAGTCACTGACTCAGGTCAGGTGACCGGACTGGTCCACTCTCGGGCTGGAACGCACCGACCTCACTCAGAGCGTGGTCTGAGAGAGGTCGGACTGGACCAAATGATCTCGCAGGCCTTATATGGTTCGCGGGCTGGACATTCCCCACCCCTGGGTTAAAGGCTATGTAAACCTTTAAAAGTGATTTTTTTTTTTTTTTTAAATAAAAATGTCAGTCAGTGTGTTTGATGCAACCTTCAAATTCATTTTAATCAAAAAATATTTTTACTTTTTGAGATACAGTTGCTTTGTAGCCTATATACAGAGCAGCTGTATCGTTCGCTGAATCCTGTACCTGTCAGGTCAACGGAACTGAGGGGTTCAGTGACAGCGGGTCCTGCGTGTCTCTGACACGCAGGATCCACCGGTTATCCATCACATCTAGGTTCATAACTTAGATGTGACAGATTACAGGTGGATCCTGCGTGACACTGAACCCGTCAGTCCCGCGGACCTGACAGATTCAAGTCTTCGCAAACGATACAGCATACAGAGCAGTTATATCTCAAAAAGTTAAAATCATTTTTAATAATAACTAATTAGAAAGTTGCACCAAACACACTAACTGATATTTTTATCAAAAAATATATATATATCACTTTCAAAGGTGTACATAGCCTGGTATTACAAGAGCTTTAAAAGACATCAACGGTAAAGAAGAGTGCCAAATGGAAAACAGGAGTCCAAGATCAGACATGGGTAGTGAACGTCTTTGAAACAGTGTGGAACAGAGAAAAAAAAACATGGGTTTATGTGTTAAATATCAGTCACAATATGGCATATCAGAGTATAGGCAATGTTTAATATGCATTTTTAGACGTTCTACTGATAGACTGTCCGGTGAATATGTCAGCATCAAACCAGTTGGGCATTGCTTACACAAGCCTGTACTTGTTAACAGGAGAAGGAGATATTGAGCAAAGGGAAAACACCAGAAGCAGCCGGAATAGCCTACAGGTAAAGAAGCATCCAACAGAACACACATATCTTGAATCATATCCCAAGAGGATGTGACTGTAAACATGAGCAATGCATTTCATGTGCATGCCTGAAGTTTTACAATTGTCATTTTCTGATTTAGTCCATCTGTTCCTGTTTAAAATGTTCGAGGTTGGATCCATAGTTTTACGACCAGTGTCAGCAACTTATAACTCTCCACATATCACTGTCACTAATGTCTTATTATTGTGTCTAAATGTATGGGGTTGCAACCTGGGGCATAACTAGGAAAGACTGGGCCGCATAGCAAAATCTTTACTGGGCCCCCCCCAGGTGCCACACACAGCCCCCTTAGGATAGTGCCCCCTGTAGATTGTGCCATATTGCCCCCTGTAGACAGTGCTATACAGCCTCGCCTGTAGACAGTGTCACACCCCACATGTAGATAGTACCCCCAACCTCCCCCTTGTAGATAGTGTCATACAGCCCCCCTGTAGATATCGCCATAAAGCCCCCCCTGTGTATAGCACCATACAGCTCCCCCTGTAAATAGTGCCAAACAGCCCCCTCCCTTGTATATAGTGCCACACAGCCCCCCCCCCCCCCCTTAGTAGGTAGTGCCACACAGCTCGCCCTAAGTAGATAGTGCCACACACAGACCCCTGTAGATTGTGCCACACACAGCCCCCTGTAGATAAAGCCACAGCCCTCCCCCTTGTAAATAGTGCCATACAGCCCGCTAGCAGATAGTGCCACACAGCCCCCCCCCCTTAGTAGTGCCACACAGCCCCTTGTATATAGTGCCACACAGCTCCCCCATGTGTAAAGTGCCACACAGCTCCCCCTTGTGTATAGTGCCACCCCCCCTTGTATATAGTGTCACACAGCCCCCAAGTAGTACAAGGCAATGGCGCATCCGAGAAAGTTGTATCAGCCAGGAGGATGTCAATCAAGCATGGAAAGGTGGGTCTGGAGGCAGGACTATGTGACTCTTCAGGATAGCGGCACCACCTCATGACCTTTCAATGAGTAATTAGCATATAGTGTGCGCCGTTTTAAAAGTTGATTTTATAGATTTTGCTGCATCTGAAAAAAAACATACATTTGGAAATATTGTCTGGTCATGTATTACCGCATGGTGGCGGTTCACGGGGTTAAAACTACCAGACAGGTTCCCATTAAATATACAATGAATTAAAAACAATTCCATCTGCCCAGCAATTTTGTTATTATAAATATACCCTGAATAATTACAGTTCCAGAACCAAGCTCATACATATATACAATACCACAACCAAGCTAAGTACCAGGGGCATAACTAGGAAAGACTGGGCCCCATAACAAACTCTTGACTGGGGCCCCCTAGGTGCCACACATAGCCCCCCTTATAGATAGTGCCCCCTGTAGATTGTGCCATACAGCCCCGCCTGTAGTCAGTGTCACACCCCACTTGTAGATAGCACCCCCACTTCCCCCTTGTAGATAGTGCCATACGTCCCCCCGCTGTAGATATCGCTATAAAGCCCCCCTGTATATAGCGCTATACAGCTCCCACTGTATATAGTGCCACACAGCCCCCCTCCCTTGTATATAGTGCCACACTGCCCCCCCTTAGTAGATAGTGCCACACAGCCCCCACTTAGTTAATAGTGACACACACAGACCCCTGTAGATTGCACCACACACAGCCCCCTGTAGATAGAGCCACAACCATCCCCCTTGTAAATAGTGCCATACAGCCCCCCTAGTAGATAGTGCCACACAGCCCCGCTTAGTTGTGCCATACAGCCCTTTGTATATAGTGCCACACAGCTCCCCATGTGTATAGTGCCACACAGCCCCCCCTTGTGTATAGTGCCACACAGCCACCCTTGTATATAGTGCCACACAGCACACAAGTTGTACAAGGCAATGGCGCATCCGAGAAAGTTGGATCAGCCAGGGGGATGGCAATCAAACATGGAAAGGTGGGTTTGGAGGCAGGACTATGTGACTCTTCAGGATAGCGGTACCGCCCCATGACCTTTAATGAGTAATTAGCATATGGTATGCACCGTTTTAAAAGTTGATTTTATAGATTTTGCTGCATCTGAAACAAACATACATTTGGAAATATTGTCAGGTCACGTATTACCGCATGGGGGTGGTTCAAGGGGTTAAAACTACCAGACAGGTTCCCATGAAATATACAATGAATTGAAAACTATTCCATCTGCCCTGCAATTTTGTTATTATAAATATATTCTATATAATTACAGATCCAGAAACAAGGTCATACATATATACAGTACCAGAACAAAGCTCAGTACATATATACAGCACTAGAACAAAGCTCTGACATATATACAGCACCAGAATCAAGCTCTAACATATATACAGCACCAGAATCAACCTCAGTACATAAATACAGCACTAGAACAAAGCTCTGACATATATACAGCACCAGAACCACAGTCTGACATATATACAGCACCAGAATCAACCTCTGTACATAAATACAGCACTAGAACCAAGCTCAGTACATATATACAATACCAGAACCAAGATCAGTACATAAATACAGCCAGAGAACCAAGCTCAGTAGATAAATACATTCCCAGAACCAAGCTCAATACATGAATACAGCACCAGAACAAGCTCAGTACATATATACATACCCAGAACCAAGCTCAGTACATGAATACAGCACCAGAATCAAGCTCAATACATAAATACAGCCCCAGAAACTAGCTCAGTACATATATACAGCACCAGAACGAAGCTCATACATATATATAGCCCCAGAACAAAGCTCAGTACATATATACAGCACCAGAACAAAGCTCAGCACATATATACAGCACCAGAACAAAGCTCAGCACATATATACAGCACCAGAACAAAGCTCAGTACATATATACATCCCCAGAACAAAGCTCAGTACATGAATTCAGCACCAGAACCAAGCTCAATACATAGAGCCCCAGAACCAAGCTCAGCACATATATACAGCACCAGAACAAAGCTCAATACATATATACAGCACCAGAATCAACCTCAGTACATAAATACAGCACTAGAACCAAGCTCAGTACATATATACAATACCTGAACCAAGATCAGTACATAAATACAGCCAGAGAACCAAGCTCAGTAGACAAATACATCCCTAGAACCAAGCTGAGTACATGCATACAGCACCAGAACCAAGCTCAGTACATGAATATAGCACCAGAACCAAGCTTAATACATATATACAGCCCCAGAAACAAGCTCAGTACATATATACAGTACCAGAACAAAGCTCATACATGTATACAGCACCAGAACAAAGCTCAACACATATATACAGCACCAGAACAAAGCTCAGTACATATATACAGCACCAGAATAAACCTCAGTACATAAATACAGCACTAGAACCAAGCTCACTACATATACACAATACCAGAACCAAGATTAGTACATCAAAACAGCCAGAGAACCAAGCTCAGTAGATAAATACATCCCCAGAACCAAGCTCAGTACATGAATACAGAACCAAGCTCAGTACATATATACATCCCCAGAACCAAGCTCAGTACATGAATATAGCACCAGAACCAAGCTCAATACATAAATACAGCCCCAGAAGCAAGCTCCGTACATATATACAGCACCAGAATAAAGCTCATACATATATACAGCCCCAGAACAAAGCTCAGTACATATATACAGCAGCAGAACCAAGCTCAGTGTAGCGTCCATGGCCGCGGGGCGTCGGGTTTACTCACCTCCCGACGCCCGCAGCCATGGATCTGTGAGCGCTGGCCCTCATATCCTTCCTAGGACACGCCAGCGCTCACTTCCGCTCCGGTCTGCTGTGTCCCGTAGGGTGCGCGCGCACGCTCGTGCCCGGCCTTATAAGACCAGCGCGCGCACAAAGGAAATCGTCATCATCATCAACTGCCACAATTTCCTGGTCTATAAGAAGGCCCCAGGCCTTCTGATCCTTGCCTGAGTGTTGTTAGTTTTCCCAGTCTGGCTTGCAAATGGTCCCTTACTGTTTCCCGTTCCAGTTGTTACCCGTGCCTTATTACCTGTTCCTGTTTCCCGTGCTGTGCCTTTAGTCGTGCCACGTCCTGTGTCAACTGCGACGTCCAGAGGAATCCGCCATGTCCGGTGTCTTCTGCCACGTCCAGAGGGATCCACCACGTCCTGTGTCATCTGCCACGTCCAGAGGAATCCGCCACGTCCTGTGTCATCTGCCACGTCCAGAGGAATCCGCCACGTCCTGTGTCATCTGCCACGTCCGGAGGAATCCGCCATGTCTGGCACAACCTGCGGCACCTGTGTCATCCGCCACGTTTGGTGTTGTCTGCTGCACCCATCTCCATCAGTGCCAGAGCTATGGCCACTGTCTGGACTATCCAATACCCTTGTCCAGGACATTTTATTACTGGGGTTTCCTGTTGTTTGGCCAGCTGCCTCCCCGCTATGGTGGTATGGCCTAGTGGGTCCACTACCCGCTTCGTGACACTCAGCACATATATACAGCATCAGAACCAAGCTCAGCACATATATACAGCACCAGAACAAAGCTCAGCACATATATACAGCACCAGAACAAAGCTCAGCATATAAATACAGCTCCAGAACCAAGCTCAGCATATAAATACAGCCCCAGAACAAAGCTCAGTACATATATACAGCACCAGAACAAAGCTCAGCATATAAACACAGCCCCAGAACCAAGCTCAGTACATATATACAGCACCAGAACAAATACAGCTCAATTTAGTGCAACCCCTGCCGTATAGGTTTGTACGGCGTAAAACTACAGCTCCCAGCATGGCCCGAACAATGGTAAGGATATGCTGGGAGATGCTGTTTCACAAAAAAAAATCATACCACCCATCATCTCGCGGCAACTCATACAGTGACTAAAGTACTGATTAGAGGCAGAATAAACATCTACATTAAGTGACTCACTGGTGACGTCTCAGATTCTAGTTCTTCTCTTTTCCCTCCGGTCCAGACCTCTATGATGACTTCTCCCGGCCTCGACCCATTTCTGCAGTTTTCCGCTCAGATGTCTTCAGCTTCTCACTTTTAAAACATTTCTGCACCTATAAACAAAGATAAAATTCTCAACACCTCTAAATATAATAAAGCGCCATACACTGCACCTCTAATTATAATAGTGTCATACACGGTGTGCCTGATTATAATAGTACCATACACTGTGTCCCACACACACACCGTGCCCCCTGTAGATAGTGTCCCCCATAGCCCCCTGTAGATAGTTACCCCCATAGAGCCTCTGTAGCTAGTGCCCTACATAGAAGCCAGTGTAGATAGTGCCCCACATACAGCCCTCTGTAGATAGTGCCCACATATGGACTCCAGAGCTGCAAGGCAATAATACTAACCACTGAGCCACTGTGCTGCTCTACATAAAGCTTCCCCTATAGATAGTGCTCCACATATAGCCCACCTCTGTAGATAGTGTCCCACATATAGCCCACCCCAGTAGATAGTGCCCTATATATAGCTCCCCTTGTATATAGTGCTCCACATCCCCACATATAGACCCCCCATGTAGATAGAGCCCCCACTATAGATAATGCCACTCACAGTGTTAGGCCTCATGCACACGACCGTATTTTTTCCCTCCCGTAAATACTGGCGTAAATACAGGTCCGGTGTCACACATATTCGACCCGTTTTGCACCAGTATTTACGGACCCGTGCCTGTAAATACGGGCCCGGTGTCATCCGTATTCCACCCGTATTTACGGGCACGTATTCTCTGCAAAATTGCACTGCACTAATCGGCAGCCCCTTCTCTCTATCAGTGCAGGATAGAGAGAAGGGGCAGCCCTTTCCGAGATAAAAGTAAAATAAATTCATACTTACCCGTCCGTTGGCTTGGTGACGCGTCCCTCTCTTGACATCCATCCCGACATCCCTGGATGACGCGGCAGTCCATGTGACCGCTGCAGCATGTGATTGGCCTGTGATTGGCTGCAGCGGTCACATGGGATGAAACGTCATCCAGGGATGTCGGGCCGGATGTTGAGAGGGACGCGTCACCAAGGCAACGGCCGGGAGGCCGGACTGGAGGAAGAAGCAGGAAGTTCTTGGTAAGTATGAACGTCTTTTCTTTTTTTTTACAGGTTGCTCTATATTGTGATCGGAATTCACTGTCCAGGGTGCTGAAAGAGTTACTGCCGATCAGTTAACTCTTTCAGCACCCTGGACAGTGACTATTTACTGACGTCGCCTAGCAACGCTGCCGTAATGACGGGTGCACACACGTAGCCACCCGTCATTACGGGAGCTCCATAGACTTCTATGGGCTGCCCGTGCCGTTATTACGGCCTGAAATAGGACATGTTCTATCTTTTTCAACGGCATGGGCACCTTCCCGTAAGAAAACGGGAAGGTACCCGTGGCGAATAGAAGTCTATGAGCCCGTTATTACGGGTCGTAATTACGACCCGTAATAATGGGAGGTTTTATTGTCTTGTGCATGAGGCCTTAGTAGAAAAAAAATTAAAAAAAGCTTTACATACTCACCCTGATCCCGTTCCCGCACCGTCCGGTGGCAATGCAGGTCTGCTGGAGCTGAACGATGCAAGCAGCATGTCGTTGAAAGGCGCTGAATGGCAGGGTGTTTAATCAGCACCTTTCAACCACGGAAGCGGAGCGATGACGTCATCGCACTGGTAGCATCGTTGAAAGGTGCTGATTGGCGGGGCAAGTCATTTTGCCACGCCAATCAGCGTCATTGTAAGGCGCTGAATGGTCGGGCACGGAACGTGCCCGGCCATTCAGCGCTAATGGATGTATTTGTACCTGCGTACTATAGACGCAGGTACAATTACTGCAACAGAGGGTGGCTGTCGCTAGCACCGGGGCCCCCTTCGGTGCTAGCGATGCCACCGGGCATGAGATGGCCCGTGCCGACCGGCCCATAAATGTTAGAGGCTCAGCCGCGCGGGCTCCGTAGTAGCGTCACTACCGCTGTAGCAGCCATAACGGCTGCTAGCGGCGCCACCGGACATATGCTACAGCTGTAGTTACGCCACTGGTTGCCACTATTCTTAATTTGCACATATGTATCACAAAACATTTTAGTGTTATTCATAGATAGAAAAATCTAAGAATAAACTAGATAGTATGGAGAGTCAGGGCTGGCAGTACATCAGGTGCTAAAGCTTTTAGTTTTATTCTGCATTTTTCTGGAATATGCAGCTAGATAAAACAAAAGTCATGCTACTGACAGAAGTGACAGACTGCCAAATATAATCAGCCTCCATGGCTTGAAGGACATTAGACTGTTAAATCCAGCAAAAAAAAACAAGCTTTTGCTTTCATGGTCAGAGTTAACTTCATTATGGAGATACTGTACACCTCTTTCTGCTTTGACTGCTTGTATTTGAGACCTCCACTCCAAAACTTCCTCCTGCAGTCAGCATCAAGTTGTCACAGTAAGGCTACATTCAGACGAGCGTAGCTAACGTCTAACTTCGGACGTGAAAAACTGCAGTTATTCACGTTCGAGGTGCACCCGTGCAGAGCGTGTTGTCACGGATCCCCCATAGACTATAGAGGGATGCGTGACACCCAGTAAAAGAGGACATGTCCTATTTTTCCACTAACCCTTCACACACTCCATTAAAACAACGGTCATGTGAACGACCCCATTGAAGTACATGAGTCTGTGTGACGGCCGTTGTTTTAATGGCCGTCACACGGACTACATATATGCTCATCTGAATGAGCCCTAAGGCTAAGTTCCCACCTGCGTTGCTGCTTTCCATTGTTCTGCCCTGTCAAAAGAGCAGAACAAGGGAAAACCAGAAGCGACGATTCTGTTGCACCACAGACACTATCGGCGGCCGACGGAATCAAATGACTGGTTTCCGTGGCTTTACCAGAAACAATAGCGCAGCACGCTACACTACTGTTTCCAGTAATCTATGCCGGATCTGTGGCGAAGGCCCCCAACAGAGCCACCAATGCAGATGTGAACAGAGCCTAATGCTTGCCATAGACACCGAGGGTGTCAGGGCTGGAGTGGGTCACGGGGCGATCAGCTGATTGCCCCAACAGACGAATTTTGAAATGAGTTGTCTCTGCGGAACAAACCCCTTGGTACTAAAGACAATTGTTTCTAACCAATAGAAGTCCCTCAGTCGCTCACATAGTTATTTTTATTTGTCATTAGTAATTGTAGCAACAATCTTTGCATTTACTCATTATAGTCTGAGAAAAATGCATGTAGAGGAAATATATTATATTCCCTACAAAATGAATGATTTTTTTTGGTGATAGAATCATTCATATAGCAGGAAATATCTAATCCTGTATGCTCCTTTCCTGACAAGTGTCCCAATTTCAAAAACTATAGGAGCTGGTTGTATCTGGGGAAAATCTTACTCCTATGGCCAGAATAAGATTGGTATGTTAATAATATTTGAGCATTTTTCTTGTAGTTTCTGCTATAGAATATAAATCAAGGCAACAAAAATAAAGTATTTTACATAAATATTTTTACACTGCTTTTTATAATTACCCAATGCTCCAAAATAGACCCGCCTACACTTTAAATTACCAAAATGAATCTGTTAAGGGTTAAGAGCAGGCAGGTAACCAGTAGTTTTCAGAAAGAATTCCTCATGTGGCTTGGTTCACATGGATTAACTGGGTACGGCCGTTTTGATGTAGCCCAGCAGCCAATAAAAGTCCTTGTTTTGGCCCTCAGTGATGCTGTACATCTGTGGAATTCACATTGTGCAGTTTATAAGAGACTCAAAGTGTTAATACAAAGGTACATTGTTGTCCCGACTCTGCAAATATTTAATCTGCACCTAAAACAATATTTTATGAGAGACAGTGTCCTACTATAGAAACATAGAATGTGATTGTAGATAAGAGGCTCTTGGCCTAGTTGGCCTGGCCTTCTCTTACCTGCTGTAAAACATCAGACATGTTTGATCTTTGGCTTTCTTTCATGTGAGGATACTTACAATTGTATGAAGCAATTCCTTTACAGTTTTCCCCAATGCACCACTCTTTACTAATGTAACAACTACTGCAAGATTACATTGTCCTCCAGTTTCAGAGCTAGATTTATTATTTCAGCATCTTTCTTTTTCATTTGTTTTGAGCCATAAATATAAAAAAAACAAGTTTATTTGCACATTATTCTTCAGCATTGCTGGATATCAATACTCTCCTGCAGCAACAATGTAATCAAAGGTTGTATTATCATTCCATGGAGCATAAACTTTTCGGTAGCAGTCAGCTGGTAAACCTATATAGCTTCCTCAGATTAAACTTCCCACGATCCCACAGTAGGACGCCCTCTGGGCCCCTCTTACCCCGATTTGGGTGCTTCCCTTTCCATGTAGTTTCACAAATAGTGGCAATGCTACTGTTACATGCCACCTTAGTAGCGCCATTAACATGGATTAGCCACATTGAATCATAATGGGGCTGATACGTGTGCAGATCCTTTCACACATCCATAGCAGAAAGCCGAGTTTTAACCTCTGGTTTATTTTGCCTAGGGCAAACCTGACTTGGTGAACATAGCCTAATTTTGTTGTAACCGTTTTCTGAAGGAGTACACAGAAATTACATATGGGTCCCCTGTCACAAAGCACTTCCAACAGCCCTGAAAAGTAGAAAATGACTACCAATGTATATCACAACCACTGTGAGAGTATACTACATGGCCACAACCGAGCAGCAGTGATTGAAAGGTATGCTAGGCGAATGGGAGTTAAAGAGGCTCTGTCACCACATTATAAGTGCCCTATCTCCTATATAAGGAGATTGGCGCTATAATGTAGGTGACAGTAATGCTTTTTATTTAGAAAAACAATCTATTTGAAACCACTTTATGAGAGATTTTTAGCTTTATGCTAATGAGTTTCTTAATGCCCAAGTGGGCGTGTTTTACTTTAGACCAAGTGGGCGTTGTACAGAGGAGTGTATGATGCTGACCAATCAGTGACCAATCGGCATCATGCACTCCTCTCCATTCATTTACACTGCACTAGCGATATAGTTATATCGTTATGTGCAGCTACATACACACACTATAACATTACTGTAGTGTCCTGATAATGAATATACATCACTACCAGCCTGGACGTGATGTGTATTCCGAATCCTGACCACTTCTGTGAGATTCCAGCAAGGCAAACGTAATCTCGTTTGAAATGACAGGTTACATCGTAATCTCGCGAGATTACGATTGCCTTGCTGTATATCTCACAGAGACGCTACAGACGTGTCAGGATTCTGAATACACATGATGTCCTGGCTGGAGGTAATGTATATTCATTATCAGGACACTACAGTAATGTTAGTGTTTGTGTATGTGGCTGCACATAACGATATAACTATATCGCTAGTGCAGTGTAAATGACTGGAGAGAAGTGTATGACGCTGATTGGTCACTGATTGGTCAGCATCATACACTCCTCTACAATGCCCACTTGGTCTAAAGTAAAAACACGCCCACTTGGGCATTAAGAAACTCATTAGCATAAAGCTAAAAATCGCTCATAAAGTGGTTTAAAATAGATTGTTTTTCTAAATAAAAAGCATTACTGTCAGCTACATTATAGCGCCGATCTCCTTATATAGGAGATAGGGCACTTATATGCCAAAAGCAGGGTGGGGAGCCTTGGGGCACAAAAGAAAACTCACACAGTCCTTTTTCATGGGCCTGTTGACATCAGAAGATAAGGAGAGCTGGCCACCCTTGTGTACGGCTTTCTCCAATCAAGTCAAAGTCTTGTGATACCGATTCTGTAAGTTCCACAGACTTGGATTGAGCTTCATTCATAACAGTTCTCCTTGTGTTTCCCTCCTATTTGGGCCCCCCGATCTCCAGATAGAGATGTTTATAGCTTATCCTGTACATATTGGAAATGTCTTTGGTCCAATGTCCAGTGCCATGAGCACTTCCTGCAGTGCATAGGTTGCTGTTTTAGCTCCTGGAATCTCATCAATCTTATTTTCCTGAAAGCTGTATAATTTATATAGTTATCTATTGTACCCGACAACAAAGTAGTATGGGATGATTCTGCTGAAGCGTTGATGAGTAGAAGGGTTGGTGGGTCCAGGTAATAACCCTTTTATCCAAGTCATTAATATTCATATTACCCCTTATATGAATAAACATTATGCAGAATCTGCTACATAAAAGTGTTATTATTTTGATTGTGAAGGGTCTACAGTGCAGTGACCTGAAACTTTTAAATGAATATCATATCATAGACACGTCTTCCTAATACATTAGCATGATCTGCCTACAAATCTTTGTTGGTTCAAACAGAGCATGTTGAGCAAATTACACCCAGGAGTACACAGGATTTCTTAGCCTTTGATGTTCCTCTGCATAAATTTAGCACAAAAAGGTCTTTTTCCTCCTTCCTCCATTTTTGCTACAGAGGCTTTTGATATCTCACAAAATATGTTAGTAAAGTGGATCAACCACAACTAAATTTATAATTTTCACAGAATTTGAAATTGCTCACAGACATTACAAAAATACACGAGCCTATTAGCAGTTTACATGAAAATAAAGCCACATTATGTTCCATTTCAAAACTTGAAAATATTATCCGTTCATTAAAATAGCATCTTATGTTTTAGAAGAGATTAAGGGAAGATAATTGGAGACAATGACATTGCCTGCTGAATGCTCAGAGGCAGCATATAAACATTGTCTATAATGGAAAGTATGATTTTTTTTTTCCTTTTATTGCAATTAGTTTCACAGATTAAGATTTCAATTTATCTGATAATATAGAAAAAAATACTAAAGGGTGGCTGCTGGCATAGATAATAAAACAGAATTGCTGCTAAGACGATCTGGTAAGAAAGTAAAATAGAATATACACCAAAATATGACGTTATGGTCCATTACAGACCAAAGTAACAAAGGCTGTAGTATCTGTAATAACTGAAATTTATAGAAACTTACTATACAAAGTGGTCTTAGGGCACGTCCAGACGCGGCGGAATTGCTTCGGAATTCCGCTGCGGACAGTCCGCAGTGGAAATCCGCATCAGACAGTTTGTCCATTGGTTTCCACACCTTTTTAGTTATGTTCGTGCAGACGTTGCGGAAAACTCCGCTGCGGACCATAGGCTGCAGTGCGGAATTTGGTGTCCGCAGCATACACTGGCTGTTGCGGACTTGATGCGTACTTGTGAAATTCTCCATTGACTTCAATGGAGTTGCACAATTCCGCAATGAAATCTGCAGATGTTATGTGTGTTGCGTTGCGGATTGCTTTCACGAACAGGATATTTCATCATTCTGGCTGGACCTATGTGTTTCGAGGTCTATAGCCAGACTGAGATGGAATGTTTTAAAAGAGAGCAGGACGTACTCTTCACCTGAAATCACAACGACTAATGCGCAGCAATTTACTTCTCATTTTAGGCAAAGGCGCGACGGAATCTGCAACGCAGATTATGTGCGGCATTGATGCGGACAGTGTCTGCAGAATTTCACCACATCTGAACATGCCCTTAAGCTAGGTGCATACCAGGTTTGGCTGTTACGTTCAGAGATATATTTTTGGCATATGTATGACCTTTAAAGTCTATAGGCACATTGGCGTATATGTTGGGAGATTTTCCATACGCATGGTGTAAATATATCCTAATGCTATTGGCAGTTAAAAATGAGATTAGACTCACATGAGCACTAAATTATATTAAAAATGGCATTACTACTGATAATACTGTGAAAATTGTGAAAAAATCATGAATGTCATTCAAAGAAAATCATTTGCTTTCCTACTTCCCAGGTCTTCCGGAGAGAGAAAATTGATGGCCTCAGATTTGGCCATCAATATCTGATCAGTGAGAGTCCATCTCTCGGCACCCCCAACAATCAGCTGTTTTGAAGGGGCAGCGGCGATCATGCGAGCATTGCTTTCCCTTTATTGCTCACATTGCTTACAGTTGTTTATAGTATTACAGCCTTCTCCCACTCACTTGAATGGGTGAAGGCTGTGATACTGTAAACTGTTGTTATAAGTGTGATGACAGTTTACAGTATTGGGAATGACAGGTAAGCAGTGCTCGCACAAGTGCCGCGGGATCTTTAAAGCGGCTGATAGGCGGGGTGCAGAAAGTCGGACCCCGCCTGATCAGATATTGATGGCCTATCCTGAGGTTAGGCCATCAGTTTTTGCTCTCTGGATAACCCTTTGAAATGCTAGGACTTCTCCACTCTTTATATAATAAACTCTTCACTGGAAGGTCAAATGATTAGCTAAGTCAACATCATGAGGATACCCCTTCTTACCTTGTTGAACCATCAGTTGACAGGCAACACTGTTCTATGGGCTCTTATAGCCGACACATGAACAACAAATTTCTATTTAACAGCCTAAACACATCTTCTGACATGTTATATAAGTATTCAGATCCTGCATCGTTTCTCCATATGAAGGGATGGTAGCTATCTTTTGTGCAACTGAACTCCGGCTTTTAAGTTATGGAAATCTCAGAGCATTGCTGAAGAGCTTCTGGCCCTTAAAAGAGCACCACAGTTGTCCATTTGGAGAAGTGATCCAAGTTTGAGCACTCAGACTCTTAGTTCATCTCTTTTTATATGGTTAAAAACTGTACATACCACATTAACTGTGTACAACCCGTATATGTGCAAAGGGAAATCTCCCAACATATATGTTGGACCTATAGCCCAGACGTATTTTGGAAAGCGTAGTCTTTAAAGGCTATGTACACCTTTGAATTTTTTTTATTTTTATTTTTTAATAAAATGTCTATCAATATGTTTTGTGCAACTTTCTAATTACTTTTACAGGCATAACAGCCAAACATATGTCAAAAGGTTAATTATAGGCTATAGATACTTTTGTTGTCTATGCTAGGAACATTTTCGAGTGTATATGTTGAACGTATGCACCACATTCACTGTGAGTATCACTTTAGTTTTGTTAGAAGAAGTGATTCCTTTTTAATAAATTAAAAAAATAACACATTTACACTCTCTAGTAAAATTATTAAAGCGTACCTTTAGTGGAAAATAAAAAGTTCACTGTGCTTTTAGATCCTCATGTTCAGTACCTATGTGAAGCCTTTCCCTTTCAAAGCTCATCCGTTTGTGCTGGATACCTCTCCTTCTTCCTAATTCCCCCTTACCTTTCCACAAATTTTGGTAAGGACTTCAATTTCTCACAATACAAATTCAATACATTATTGCCACATGCTAGCAAAACCATCAAGAGGCTGCTATTCACATCACAACGGAGAATGTTGCAATAGTCTAGGAGGGAGATAAGGGCATGAACTTGTATTTTTATTGACTCGAGGGTGAGGAAAAAGCTGTATCAAGAAATGTTTTTGAGGTGAATGTGCCAGGCGGTGGTAAGCGCTTGGATGAGTGGTTTGAAAGACAGAGCGGAATCAGAGGCTATTCCGAGGCAGCAAACTTGTAAAGCCATTAATTGGGGGAAAGCTGGTGAATTCAGTTTTCATTACGTTGAGTTTTAGAAAGCAGGGGGAGAAGAAGGAGGAGATAGCTTAAAGGACACTCTGTTTAGCAGAGAGGTAATAACTGGCCCAGAGAGGTAAATTTGAACGTTATCAGTATAAAAGGTGTACTGAAAGCCATGGGACTTTATGAGCTGTCCCAGCCCAAAGGTATAGATGGAGAAAAGTCTGTGTCTTAGGACAGAACCTTGAGGGACACCAACAGAGAGAGGGTGAGATAAGGAGGTTGTGTGTTAGTGGGAGCAGTGGTGTAACTATAGGGGTTGCAGCAGTCCCAATTGTGACCAGGCCCCAAAGCCAGGGGGCCCAGGGCCCCCCGCACCACAATAATGAAAGGTTACTATAGTAACTGGGGCTTATGTAATAAACTACACAGGCCCTTATTACTATAGTAACTGACAGTACTTACCCTCCTCTTTCCGGAGCGCAGCGGAGGTCCTGACGTCACAGCGCTGTGCGCAGCGCATGACGTCACAACACTATGCGTTGCACACAACATCCCGACCCTGGATGGAGTCAGGACCTCTGCTGCGGCCGAAGAGGAGGGTAAGTTTAATACCACTGTCTGATGGAGCTGATAGGTTCAGGGTCCGACTCCCGGAACACCAGCCAATCAGCTGTTTTGAAGGGGGTGCAGCGTTCTTACAAGCGCTACTTCCCCTTCATTCTGGTCACTTTCTCACAGTGTGAGCAAGTAAGGCAAATGAAGGGGAAGTAGCGCTCGTACGAGGGCAGCATCCCCTTCAAAACAGCTGATTGTTGGGGGTCCCGGGAGTCGGACCCCGACCCATCAGCTATTGATGGACTATTCTGAGGATAGGCCACCAATGTTTAGGGACTGGACAACCCCTTTAAGCCTACCATGTGACTGGCTTAGATACAGGGCACCAGCAGACAGTAATCTTATACTGTATGAGATTACTGTCTGCTGGACCCTGTATCTAAGCCTACCTTGTGGTTCCGTAGGAGGTTTCCGTCGGGTAACCCCTCAATGGAAAGGCAAACTGAAACCTCAGCATCCGTTTACCTCACCATGGATCTAAATGGTGATGGAAATGTTGCTAAAGGTTTCCGTTTGTCACCGTTGTGACAGGGTTCAGTTTTTCTTGACGGAACCAATAGCGCAGTCGACTGCAGGCTAGCATTACCAGGGTGGAAAAGGCCACTGTTTTGGGGTTTTCCCAGGCTAATAGTAACAGCCTGCGGCCGCGCCAGTGCCATTCCGTCCCTACAGATGGTCGGGTACTGGATCGTACCCGGCTCTTCCCGGTACCCCTGGTGTATTAATGGGGGTTAGTGTTAGCCTCTTCATGTCTAACATTAAGCCCCTCCTTAGTAATGTACGCTGTCAATCAGCCAGTGGCCATTACTAAGGTGGTAGTAATAAAGATTAAAAAAAATACAAAGACATAGAAAAAATCTTTTATTGAAATAAAAATCCCACACAACCCTTGTTATTTATTTTATTGAGAATAAAAAAAACTTTGTTATCGAAGTAGTCCTCGAATCCGATGCAGTCAACAACCGAACTTGTACAAAACCACAAACACACAAAAATAATTAGTAACACATAAAAAAGCAAAACAATTCTTATACTTACCTTTCCTGGGTCCAGCCCTGGAGCCGCAATGTCAGTGAGTTGGGCCCTATATCTAAGCCTATCATGTGTGATACGGTCTGCTGAGCCACTGTATCTAATCCTATCGTGTGTGATACTGTCTGCTGAGCCATTGTATCTAATAATATATATGTATTGGGGCTATTTCCCCTGAAGTTTTAAGACCTTAGTAACGCCCCTGGCTGCTAGTGCTGCATTGTTGGGTCACTTAGGAGACCCAGCGATGCAGCTGAAAGCTGCGGGCCGTCGGCCATGAGAAGTTTTGGGGGGGGGGCAAGAAGAACCTTTGCATTGGGGCTCATGAGCCGATAGCTGAGCTCCGGAGTGGGAGACACAAAATGTTCAGTTGGTGGGGTACGTGGAGATCTAGGAGAGGGTCAGTTCTTTGATGCCTAGGGATGAGAGAATTTGTAAGAGATAGTGGTTAACTGTGTCGAAGGCAGAGGACAGGTCTAGGAGAAAGAGCACAGAGTAATGCCATGTGGCTCTGGCAGTTAACAGATTATTAGTGAAGCCAGATTGTAGATGGTTGAAAAGATAGTTGGATAAGAGGTTGGAGGACAGTTGAAGGTGGACATGTTGTTCAAGGAATTTTGAGGCAAACGGGAGAATGAATATAGGGCTATAGCTGGACAAAGGACGGTTGAGGGATAGCTTCTTAAGGATGGGTGTGATGGGTGCATGTTTAAATGAAGAAGGGAAGATGCTAGTGATTAGCCAAAGGTTAGAGATAGGTTAGAGATGGGATAAACACAGTAATAAGGTTGCGGATAAGGTGGGATGGGATTGAGTCAAGGGCACAGGTGGTGAGGTATGATTTGGAGAGTGGGGTGCATAACTTTTTATTGGTAATGTTGAAGAAGCAGGTTATGGGGGAAAAGCACTCAGTAGTTGTGGAGATTTGTTTTGGGGACGGTCAATTGAAGCTTTCTATAACATGTCACTCTTAAGGGTCGATATGTGGCAAACTTCACAGCTGAGATAAGAGATGTGGGAAGGGGCACTGGAAGATGGAGTAGGGAATTAAAGTGTTAAATAATTGTTTGGGGTTGTGGGACAGAATAGATATGGCAGTAGTGAAGTAGTCCTATTTATTGCTTGCTTGTATGTATTAGAGTCTTCTTTGGAGTGGGTTTTCTTCCAAAGTCGGTCTGCAACCCAATGTCAGATTGGTGTGCCATCTCTGCCTATTCACTTGTCGAGTTCTGTGAGGAGGTACTGAGTCTATAGCTGAGGTAATTGTGGTGTTATAGAAAACAGTGGCTGCTTCACTCTCATGAAGTGAGATTGTGTAGAAGAGAATCAGAGAGTGTATGAATATTGCTCCCACTAAGTAATGATTTCAGAATAACTATACCTAAGCATTCCCTCACCTCATCTATCTTAGAAATATAAAATGGCATAATGACCCATAACACATCAGTAGTCCTAGAAAATGCATTAAAGTAATTTGGTGTGCCTGACATTAATTTTCTTTCACCATGAAAAAGGGATACATCTTTTGTTTTTATGTATACTAACTGTGACTCTGTTGTACTTATGTGAATATAAAATGTTGTATGTGTACTAGTGTGTTCCTTCTCCTAATGTATACTTTTTGTTAGAGAAAAAAAATGCCTTTCATGGAGATGTAAATGCTATTTACTTATATTTGTAATATTTAGTGGTAAATACTTTCTTGGCTCACACTGCAACCAATATTATTAAGATATGAACATTTCTACTGTGCACAACCTTTTGCTAGCATTAAATCAGAAAACTGAAACGAAATATTGAGTACCAGACATGGAAAACCAAGACTGATGGTTTCAGAAAACGTAACGTAATGAAAAAGTAGAGAAATCCATACGTTTTCATAACAGTCGTTTATTTGACTGTTTGATTCTAGTCTTGGCCAGGGTTGGACTGGCCCACCAAAGTACAAGGGGATCCTCAGGTGGGCCCATGCTCCAACACAATAATGGGATAAGGGACAGACATATAGCCTGTGCAACCAATCCTGCTGCACAGGGGCCAGATCCAACTGCAGAGGGTTTTAACTGGTTCAAGACCAGGCACCATTGAGCCATTTTTAGCACGCATTAAAGTGTAAATAAACTTTCAACAAACTTCTAACATGTCATAGTGACATTTCAGAAGTTTTGATCGGAGATTTCCAAGACCCCCACCGATCGCTTAAACGAAGCTGCAGAAGCGCTCGGGCAAGCGCTGAGCCGCTTCGTTTCTGTTCTGCTTTTTTCAGAAAGCCGAGAAGTTGGTGTACGGGCCCATAGACTTTCTATTGAGTCCGTACACCGTTACATCGGCTTTCCGAGAACAGCCGATCAGAACTTAAGCGGGACAGCACTTCCCGAGCGCTTCTGCCACTTCATTATAGCGATTGGTGGGGGTCTCAGTGATCGGACACACACCAATCAAATCTTCTGACTTGTCACTATGACATGTCAGAAGTTTGTTGAAAGTTTAGTTACCCTTTAAATGTTTTTATATGTTGGGCTAGCAAAGTTATTTTTGCGATTTCTTTTTTTTGTGATCAACACAGGTATTTTTTCTTATCAGGACTTTCTGGCTGTTATCCAGAGAGACACCAGTAAAAACTATTTTTAAAGTCATTATTTTTAAGTATGATTAAATTGTGGGTATGCTGGCAGAAGGGAGCCAACACATAATTTTTGCACAGGGGCTCTCAGTTGTTTGTGTCCGCACCTGATGGGACCCAAAGGCCCAGCAGAACAAAACTCTATTTGGAGCTGACTTTGTAGTCAATCACTTGCCTGTAGGGTCTTTTTCTTATGAGTTATTTAAGGTCATCTATCTGACCTCACTGAAAATATGTCCCGGGTGTACAATGATACAGTTAATTGTACACATGTAAATATTCTGTATAGATGGAGGGTGGGCCATGGTATTTAGTTACAGGAACGGGGTAAGCAAACAAAATCTTTTCCCCAGGTGAAGGAAAGACTTAAGGCCCTTTTACACCGGCCGACAATAGGCCGGTGCAGAGAGCGCCGATCAACGAGACATCGTTGATTGATGCTCATTTGCACCTGTCACACGGAGCTATGGATGGGGATGAGCGGTCGTTTCGCCGATCGCTCGTCCCCATACATTATTATCATGTCGGCAGCGCGTCTCCCTGTTTACACAGGGAGATGTGCTGTAGACAACGATAATGTTTTACTTTTTTAAAACGATACAGATGATCGATTGTTTGCTCATTTATCTGCTGATCGCTGCCCTCTTTACACAGGGCAATTATCGGTAACGAGCGTTACATGAATACTCGTATGCACGATAAACACCCAGTGCAAAACCCCCTTAACTATGACTCTGCCTGATGACACACAAGTTGAATCTCCAACTTTTAGGTGGTTGAAAGCGAACAGACTTTTTCTAATTTACCGGACAGAAAATATAATATATGGTGCTACATAGTGCTGTCACCCTGACACAGCACGTAGTCATATGTTCTGATGTACCAGTCATAGTACCCATAAACTAGTTGTAGCCGGGATGCCCATATAATGGTATTAACCATAATGCCTTTATAATAAGTCACTAACAGTTAGTATTCGGAGAGCCAGTCACAGTGCAGTGCACATATAACAGAGGCAGCAATAATATACACTTACCTGCTCTCCTCTACTAACAGGCAGGTTATCTGTGATCGGTCAGAGGACGGGGCTGCAGTTAAGCAGAAGGAACAGTTGTCTTTTGGCAGACATACTTTATGTAATCAGCATGAGCGCTGTGTAATTGCTCCTGTTGATCAAGATGGTCGAGAGGCTAAAGTGTCCCCTAGGCGGAGAGGCAGCTATGCTGGTGACATCTTCTGGCAAATATAGTTTCAATAGCTACCTCTTATCTGATGCACTATTTATCAGATACTTCTGGAACGGGGGTAGCACCCACAAGCCACTCTGCCTTGGCCATGTTAATTATAAACAAGTCTAGGGGTGAGCAAACGAAATACTTGTCGTAGGTAAAGGAAAGGCTAGATATGACTGTCCCTGATGACACAAAGTTGAATCTCAAATTCTCTTGGCAGTCCAACATTACAATTAATGCATCCTGATATTAAAGTGTTGTGTTTATAATTTGTATTGTTACTATCACTTTCCACTATTAGAGTACAAGACTTCTAAAGGCAATTTCAGTAGGAATACAATTATATTTGTTTTAAAGAATAAGAAGATAAATATTCGATAAGCAGTATGTATGTGAGAAGATAGATGATAGACAGACAGACAGACATGAGATAGATAGATGATAGATAGATAGATAGATAGATAGATAGATAGATAGATAGATAGATAGATAGATAGATAGATAGATAGATAGATAGATAGATAGATAGATAGATAGATAGGATAGATGTGTATTTGTTTTAAATATTTAAAGCCGTTTATATTTGTATGTGTCAGTATGTGTAGAAAATAATTTTGAATACATTTTACATGTTATTGTTGTGATAGTAGTGGAAATGTAATACATGAAGTCTATACACGCATACTAGATGTACTTTGATACTTGGATCACAACATTAGATATGTAGGAAAATATTATGTTAATCTGTTCATTATTTTTTATTTTTTTGCAAAATAGTAAAACAATGAGATTTGCATCAGATCCACAGGAACACACAGAGACATGCATAGCACCTATATTTCATCTCCTTTCCCATTCCTAGTGTTTCTCTTTCCTCTCACTACATTATTAAAGCAATAACCCACTTGCCAATGACACATTGACCCAGAAAGATTCTGCAACCTCCTCGTGCAGCTTGGGTGAAAATTGGCTTATAAATCATGAGTAAAACCATGTTTTTACTCTGCTCAGTGCAGTATTTTGTATCCTCTTAACACCTTGAGTACCAGGAACACTTGGGATGTTGTGAACGGTCAAGGAGTTTCTCCGATACACCTAGAACAGTCTGATCATGTCTCCCGGCTAGGGAACATTAATATAACAAGTAACTGAACAGCCACTTGTATCTTCTGCATGGTGATTCTGTCTATATAGAGACTTTCAACCGCCACAAACCACCTACTATTCACTGCTCTGTCTAATAGGCCTCCACTAAATATATTTTATTCAAAAATTATAATAACCCACTTATGGGTCCCCCCCATAAGAGCACAAATATTACAAAAATCCCCAACTATTTTGAAGGTGCCCATCAAGGGTACACAGTGGGGTACAAGACGGAGTGGGAGTAGAGTGTTCAGGGAGCCCTGATCATTGAACTATATGGGGCCCATATCGTTTCCAAACAGCAGTCCTGCACGAATACACATTTAAAAACCGTCTCTTACACAAATTGAGTCATTTTCACTATTTGGTCTGTATTTTGTGTTTTGATAGTTAATGTATAGTCAAGATGTTCAGTAAATATTTCTCAATGAGATTCAAGTCTAGTTTCTGATGAAAATTGGTGACTTTGGGTAAAGTTGAATTAGTGACTTATGATACAAGAGCCACTGCCTGGTGGTTATAATAAAGTTGGTAATGAATATTCTGTCATAACAGATTGTGCGCTATTTAATAAGTATATGCACACATGAAAGCTATCTATGTAAAACTCTTAGTTATGGCTATTACTGTATATAAAACAGAACTTGTTATTTATAGAGCAGAAGTCCTAGATACTTTTGCCATCATTACACTGGCAACTATGCAACATATATATATATAGTACAGCATAATCAGATCCATAAAGTAATTTATAGTATATCTTTGTTTGCTACACAGTGGAGAAGATGTATCAATAATGTTGGCAAAAATGAAATAAATTGTGCCAAATTTATGAAATTGGTACATGTGGCATAATACATTTAGCACAATTACATAGACATATTAGACAACTTTCTCTTCCTTACACCACCTCATGGTTTCCATACACCCATTAGTAGATTTACATCTTAGGAGCCTGTAGGCATAGTAAGGGGTGTGTGCCTACACAGTCTGGTACTGTCAGCACTGATTGGACAGTGTCAAACTGAGTAGTGCCACACCCCAAACTGCAAACAGCCAGGTGTCAATTTATTCATAAATTTCTCAGAGGAATAACAGAGGAATGGCAGAACGAAGAATTCTAAGAAAAGCTTTTCCAGAATTGTTATATCATGTGGAATGCAAGTATTTACTAAAACCGATACGTCAAGAGAGCTGACAGGTCCTTTTTAAGTCATGTATTGCTTTTAAATAATTGCCTGCTCTTAAAAAATAAAGCAGAGATTTCATAGTCTGCAATATTTTTGCCTAAGTTACAATCTTTCATTTCTCCTATACACAGCTGAGATGTTCTTGTCCTGACCACAGGCTGATTTCAAATGTTCAGCATTGCCTCTCATCTCCACTGTATTCTGGAACACATATTGATAAATACACATTCGCAATAATATGCTAGCGTCACAATCATGAACATTTACTAATGCTGGAGTATCGGGGTATGCCAGTATGTAGTAGACCATAACTTCCAACTCTTAAGTATGGCAAGGCGGGACAACTTTTTAAGCTTTAAGCCACGCCTCTAACCCCGCCTAATCCCAGCCCTTACACACCCTTACAGCCCTTACAGTATAATGCCAAATGGCTAACTCCACAGTATAATGCCCTCATAGCTGCCACCATACAGTATAATGCCCCATAGATGCCCCCATACAAGATAAAGCCAACACAGATGCCCCCATACAGTGTAATGCCCACACAGATGCACCCATACAGTATAATGCCCCATAGCTGCCCCCATACAGAATGCCCCATATCTGTCCTATAGAGTATAATGCCCTCATAGCTGCCCCTAAACAGTATAATGCTCACATATATTCCCACATACAGTATGATGCCTCCAAAGATGCCCCCATACAGTATAATGCCCCATAACTGCCTCCATACAGTATAATGCCCCCACAGATGCTCCCACACAGTATAATGCCCCCATAGCTGCCCCTATATAGCATAATGCCCCCGTAGCTGTCCCTATTGCCAGTGCCCACAGATAGTGCCACACAGTGCCAATGTAGATAGCACCACAGTGTCCCCTGTAAATAGTGCCATGGTGCCCATGTAGATAATGTCACACCCCCCTTGAAGATAGCGCCACCCACTGTAGATAGCATTACTCCCCCTGTAGATAGCGGGGCCGGAGATTCCGCTCCTGGAGAGATCCCCTGATGTCACTGTCCATATATGAATGGTGACCTCAAGGGCTTTCCCAAGACAGGAGTCCCCGGCCAGAGAGCTTACATTGCTCTGGCCGGGGACTCCATAGTTGAAAGCCCGACATCACTGTCCATATATGTACAGTGATGTCAAGGGCTTCCCTGGGCTCAGCGCTTAATGTAGCGCTGTGCATGAGGATTCTTCCATGAGTGGACAGTGAATACTGAAGCAGGGAATGAACAGTTCCTTGTTTCAGCATTGGATTCAACTGTATCTGCAGCCTGAAGACGCACAGTTGACACCGGGACACCACCCAGAATCCAGGACTGTCCCCTCTGAATCCGGGACGGTTGGGAGTTATGTAGTAGACAGTGTAGTACGTGTAGTACGTGTAGTAAAAGCTGGCCTCCCATGGCAAATGCAGTGATTTGAGATAACTAAGTGATAAAAAAGGGAGGGTCTCCCTTTGAATATACATCACCGGCCCCAGCGACACAATCGTTTGTCTCAGTTGTACAAGGGTTCCATCGTTTTGACAGAATGAACAGCATAGTCGACTACGGTATTGCTTCCGCCAAAATGACGGAACCCTTGCACAACTTAGACAAACGGAAACCATTTGCACCGGATCCGTCGCTATTGAAATCAATGGTGATGCAAACGGAAACCTATGGGACAAAAAATAAAAACAATTAATAAAGTTTAATAAAGTTTTTAAAAAAAATAAACAAAATAAAGAATAAACATTTATGTTAATAAAAATAGCATGTATTGCAAAAAAAGTGATTCAACATAAAAATAAGCAATACATATTTGCTATTGGCGTAACCCTAACGACCCACAGAGTAAAGTAAACAACTTTTTCCCATAGGCTTAAATTTAAAAAAAGCATGAAAATTGTTTTGCATGAAGATTGGCCCAAAATTCATAAGCCATTAAACTGCTTATAGCCTGCATGCAGGATTTTTAACAAAGCTGACAGCTGAAACAATGTTGGTCATTAAAGGGGTTTTTACACCACTAAAGCGTGTTTAGTGGTGTAAAACACAGCAATTTACTAATATACTGTTATTTTAGAACTGCACAGATCATTTGACTGTAGCCGTGGTCACGTGATCCCGGAAGTGATGCGCCATCACAGCCTTACCCCTCGCTGTTTGTCTACACGTGACCAGTGACGTGATGAAGGAGCTGGATGTCTGGCTCAGTTCATTAGCTACACCAGCATCCCTCCTCTACTTTTTGGACAGCTAGGTTATGACAAAGGAAATAAAATAACAACATTCACATAGCATGGGAGGGGTGTAAAAATAACCACCTAAATAACCAAAATGTATCCACTATCGGATGACCGTAATTTCATCTGCATCCCTCCTTATAGTCCAAAATCTAGGTTTCCAGGGGCAAATAGGGAAATTCCTGAACAACTAAATACGGGTACATATTATAGCCCAAATTAGTTTATTGGGCTTTATTGATATGCAACACTACACCTACTTAGTAAGGCACTGGAAACAAACTGAGGAAATTTGATGAAATACCTGTACCTGTACATGGTAGTGTCACACCTCTCTGTATGATAGAACCTCTGATAAGCCTGACTGTTATAAGCTGCATGGTTCCATGATATCATGAGAAAGAAATAAACCAAATCACTCATTTCACCTATTGGACCCTCTTTTCCAGAAACTTCGGTTTGGGTCTTGGTACTCTGCTGGTTCTATGACTTAAGTACATGTTGGTTAATTGTTTCTCTGGGCAATGTTGATAGAACACAGGCAGGACAAACGTGGTGGAGTAAGGAGTTGCCAGTAGCCACATGAAGCCTCAAAGTTATCTAGCTGGGTCAGAAAGAACCAGTTGAGTATTGCCCAAAAGAATACAGAGAAAACACAGTAAAAAAAAACTAGTCGGGTCAGAACAAAGAAGTATTGCAGCCAAAAATGCAGTACAAGTGGGCATAGACCTATTAGCAAAGTCACACTAGACAAGGTCAGGAAATAGAAAGGGTAAGAAATCCAGATGAGGGTCACAAACAGTGGCGTAACTACTGCTGTAACAGCCATAGCAGCTGCTACAGGGCTCGCGGCATGAGGGGGCACATGCCATCCACAGGCAGGGCCCCCACCATGCCTGATGGAGCTGCTAGCAGCAGCTATGGATGCTACAGCGGTAGCAACGCCACATTCAATAGTATCTGCATCATTAGGATGCAGATACTATTGAATACTATGACAGAGAAGGTTGGTATCTCCCTGCTCTGCCATTGGCTACAAGCCATTCCCTGGATCACGTCAGTCTACGCAAGGATTCCGTCGGAGATGAGGAGGCTTGTGTAGAAACTCTGTTCAGACCTAGATGAGTATAATTTTTTTTGTTATATTTGTTTGAGGGGCGCTATCTACAGGTGGAGGGCTGTATGGCAGTATCTACAGTGGGGGCTGTATGGTACTATCTATGAGGGGGGTGCTGTATGGCACTATCTACAGTGGGGGAGTTGTATGGCACTACCTACAGGGGGCTGTATGGCAGTATCTACAGGGGGGCTGTATGGCAGTATCTACAGGGGGGCTGCATGGCAGTATCTACAGGGGGGGCTGTATGGCAGTATCTACAGGGGGGCTGTATGGCAGTATCTACAGGGGGGGCTGTATGGCAGTATCTACAGGGGGGCTGTATGGCAGTATCTACACGGGGGCTCTTTGGCAGTATCTAAAGGGGGGCTGTGGCTGTATGGCAGGTTCTACAGGGGGGGCTGTATGGAAGTATCTACAGGGGGGGCTGTATTTCGCTATCTACAGGGGGGCTGTATGGCGCTATCTACAGGGGGCTGTATGGCGCTATCTACAGGGGGCTGTATGGCGCTATCTACAAGGGGGATGTATGGCACTATCTACAGAGGGGATGTTTTCACTATCTACAGGGGGCTGTATGGCAGTATCTACAGGGGGGCTGTATGGCAGTATCTACAGGTGGCTGTATGGCAGTATCTACAGGGGGCTGTATGGCAGTATCTACAGGGGGGCTGTATGGCAGTATCTACAGGGGGGCTGTATGGCAGTATCTACAGGGGGGCTGTATGGCGCTATCTACAGGGGGGGCTGTATGGCAGTATCTACAGGGGCTGTATGGCAGTATCTACAGGGGGGCTGTATGGCAGTATCTACACGGGGGCTGTTTGGCAGTATCTAAAGGGGGGCTGTGGCTGTATGGCAGGTTCTACAGGGGGGGCTGTATGGAAGTATCTACAGGGGGGGCTGTATTTCGCTATCTACAGGGGGGCTGTATGGCGCTATCTACAGGGGGCTGTATGGCGCTATCTACAGGGGGCTGTATGGCGCTATCTACAGGGGGGATGTATGGCACTATCTACAGAGGGGATGTATGGCACTATCTACAGGGGGCTGTATGGCAGTATCTACAGGGGGGCTGTATGGCAGTATCTACAGGTGGCTGTATGGCAGTATCTACAGGGGGCTGTATGGCAGTATCTACAGGGGGGCTGTATGGCAGTATCTACAGGGGCTGTATGGCAGTATCTACAGGGGGGCTGTATGGTGCTATCTATAGGGGGGGCTGTATAACGCTATCTACAGTGGGGGGGGCTGTATGGCGCTATCTACAGGGGGCTGTGTGGCGCTAGCTACAGGTGGGGCTGTATGGCGCTATCTACAGGGGGGCTGTATGCCGCTATCTACAGGGGGGGTGTATGGCGCTATCTACAGGGGGCCTGTATGGCGCTATCTACAGGGGGGCTGTATGGCGCTATCTACAGGGGGGCTGTAGGACACTATCTACAAAGGGAAGGTGGGGGCGCTGTTTACAGGAGAGCTGTATGGTGCTAACTACAGGGGGAGGTGGGGGCACTATATACAAGGGGGCTGCATGGCACCGTCTACAAGGGGGGCACTATCTAGAAGAGGGGTGTTACACTGTCTATAGAGGGCTGTATAGAATTGTCTACAGGGGGGCACTATCTAAAGGGGGTTGTGTGTGGCACCCAGGGGAGTGGGGCCCAGTCAAAAGTTTGCTATGGGGCCCAATCTTTCCTAGTTACGCCCCTAGTCACAAACATATAGCATTGTCAAACAATCTGGGTAAAACACAAAGTACACAATGATCAGTAACAAACAGGATATCAGCAAGGTACAGGAATTTAACCACTATAACTGACAGGCCAGAAATGTAAATAGCATGCAATAGCAATAGCCATGTGTACTGTGCATGTACCACCTGCCATCCCTGCTGGCCCTACTACAGCACACAGAATGTCAGCAGTGGCCATGATCTACAGATATTGCAATAGTGAGGTCAGGTAGATGCTTAACAGATATGAATACAGAATGTGTTATCTAGTAATCACATCTCCAAAGCCTGAAGGTACAAGTCTCGTGCCTTAGACTACACCCATCAAGTCTGGTTGCACCTTATAAGGGGTATTCCAGCTTACAGCATTTTTCACCTATCCACTTAATAGGTGATAAATGCTAGATCGGTGGGGGCCCAACCGCTGGGACCCCCACCGATCGCCAGAATGAGCGACCCCGTTCCCCCCAGCTGCAAGAGAGCTGATAGGAGGAGTTTAAATGGAGCAAAGGCCGGGCATGAGTGGTGCCCCTCATTCAAAACAAATCTATGGGACTAAGGGAAACAGCCGAGCGCAGAAAAAAAATAATACATATTCGTCCATAAGGAATCAGAGATATATGGAAGTACAGTAATGTATAGCCCCATAGATTTTTGGGGTGCTGTAATAAGGCAACTCGGGGATTGTTCAGGGCTGTAATATGACTGCATCCGAGGGCATTGAGGCAAGGTTCTCATTAGCACTGAAACTTTCAATGCTAGTAAATGGTAGAATTGATGTTTTATATGCATCAGTTATGCCTTTTGCCGTTGAAAGTAACAGGGGACAAGGTAAGATATACCGAGCTGCTTTTTCCCCTCTATTAAAATAGTGGACCCTAGAAGCTCTGCTTGTTTTTATAGCAACATTATGAAATGCATCAGTGATGCCAATTATCAGTGCTAAAATAGAGAATACTTTATTAATGCTGGTGGAAATCCAGTGTAATATAGATCATTTAAAAAACACAACTTAATGTCCAGTGCCCGACTGTTCTGTAACTCTCTACTGGGCTTATAGAACCAGCTTTACTCGTATACTTTCCATGTCCCTCACTGCAAATGTCAATTTATTTTCACCATTAAGAATTTTTTTTAATAGAACTCTGGTCATGTGAAGAACTAATTAGAGGACAACAGCGGGGATACAATTTAAAACAAGAGCTGGTTAATTAAGAAAAAAATGCTTACGTTAGACATTCGCAACCCCATTATTTGTACTACTTTTCCCTTATAATTGTGTTGGCTTTGTTTCCTGAAAAAAATAACACTTTGTGTGATATCGGATATTGCAATTTTGAGGTTTGTAATGTTAACTTTTATTTTCATAAACCAGTGACTATAAATCAGTCCGATACATATAATATATTACATTAAATGGACATTGATCACAACTGTAGTAGATCCGAAATACTAGTCAATGTTATACATCACACATACATTTTGCTTATTTGTGGCATAGTACAATGAATAGATACAACCTCTCTTGGATGAAAAAAAACTTTATTTTGGCAGAGAATGAGTTACCAGTGGGTACCACTAAATAGAAGAGTATATGTCCCCCTCCTTCCCTCACTACCCCCGCAGGGAAATGTTTCAAATTGAACAATCACAGAATCCCCAGGCAATGCTTTTTATCTTGGCCTCTCTCACCCTTACCTACCTAAAGTGTGTTCCAGAAGCTGCAGGAGGTGCAGTTACCGCTAATGGAAGAGTCTGGAACAGGTTTGTTTTTTTCACATCTCAGAGCGCCAAGACAGGGGAGCAGGGAAAGATACAGACATAGGAAGTAGATAGCCACAACCTCAAAACTCTAGTTCTACACATGATGCGTATCAACTCTCAAACTGAGCTTTTCTAATTATTGGACATTTTTTTAGTATAGGTTTGTCCCCGAACTGCCCTGAGATACTTTAATCTTCCTAATATAAAATAATATAAATAATATTATATATTATAATATATAATAATAACTCAAGGGACACAATACTGTGGATGTAATAGTATTAAGAAAATACAAAAATTCTGCTGTAAAGCCATTCTAAAAAATACAATATGTGCAAACCAACAATACAGAAAAATCACATATAAGGGTATGTGCACACACACTAATTACGTCCGTAATTGACGGACGTATTTCGGCTGCAAGTCCCGGAACGAACACAGTGCAGGGAGCCGGGCTCCTAGCATCATACTTATGTACGATGCTAGGAGTCCCTGCCTCTCTGCAGGACAACTGTCCCGTACTGTAATCATGTTTTCAGTACGGGACAGTAGTTCCACGGAGAGGCAGGGACTCCTAGCATCGTACATAACTATGATGCTAGGAGCCCGGCTCCCTGCACTGTGTTCGTTCCGGGACTTGCAGCCGAAATACGTCCGTCAATTACGGACGTAATTAGTGTGTGTGCACATACCCTTACTATTACTCCCATCAAACTAGTAATGGCTTTAAATGCAGCTTCATAAATAACAAGTCGTCCCCATAGCTGCAGAAGATATGGTGGGGATTGTCTAGCGTGCAGTTTCTTTGTGTGGAACTAGATTTCAATGTTCTGCAGAACAGTATATATTGAACCATTTTTCTCCTGCTGTAAATTATAACACTATCAATGGTCACCAGGACATTTTCTGATAATATGAAGGCAAAATCTAATAATTGCATTTATACAAGTCATGGAAAGTGTAGCCAGAATTGATCTTTAGACTTGTCAGAACATCACAAAAGTGGAAGCTCTGTGAGGTCAGATTCCAATGGATTCTCAAAATAATGGGGTTGTGAAAGGAGATCAATTCTGGTTAGAATTCCCGTTTCTGGAGGTTCTTGGACTTCGTTGTGTCTAAATTAGGACATTTAACAATTTAGGACAGTAATTCAAAGAGGTCGGTCATTATTAAGCTCTGTTAGCTTTATATATAAAGGACATCATTACTCAATGTGTTGATACTCAATGCTTTATTTGCAATATTTCTAAAAAAATAATTAAGGAGTACATGACTATGAGGAAAATATACATGAAAATAGCATTATCTATATTATAATTTCTTCAAAGATAATAAAGATATATACTGTTAAGCTGACTAAATGCATGAAATAGCTTTTGGACGAACACTTTTTTAATTGACAACTATGTTGACCCAATTTCCCCATAAACATCCACGCCCAGATAGACCAAGCATGCATGTTCATTTCAATAGTAAGAGGATGATAAGCTCCTGCCAGAGGGGGGAATCTAACATGATTGATCCTTGTATCCCCCAGACAATCAATATGTCCCCATACACACATACACAGGGCCGCATCTGCCATGAGGCGAGGTGAGCTTCTGGCCTCAGGAGGCAGGGTGCAGCATTTCTAAGGCCCTGTTCACACTTAGTTTTTTGCCGCGGCAAAAAACAGCCAAAATTGCCTCCTATTGATTTCAATGGGAGGTGGAGGAGTTTTTTCCCACGAGCCAGAAAAAAACGCTCGCGGGAAAAAGAAGCGACATGCCCTATCTTGAGACGTTTTGAAATCAATGGGAGATGGAAATAAACACTTTTTCTGCAGCGGTTTTTGACGCGTTTATTGACGCGTTTTTTTCGGCAAAAAAGGCTCATGGTTATTCCCTCTATCTGTTGAAGAAATAGCTAAAACACACCTCCAAAAAAACGCATCAAAAATCGCGTCAAAAAATGCGTGTGGTGCAAAACCACTTCAAATGAACTGGAGCGGATTTCTCCAGGCAGAATCTTCTGTCTGCAAAAAACTCTGTGTGAACATACCCTATGCTAAGAACTGCTGTCCGACTGTAATAGCAGCTGTAGTCTGTCCTGCTATCTAACAAAACTCCCTGTGCTACTTTAAAATCTCCCACTCCAGCCCCCCTTCCCTACTCTTCACACCTCTCCTCCTGCTGCTGTTACCAGTCGGGACATGAGGGAGGGGAGGGGGGAGTCTGTCGGCGGGCTCTGTGTAGGGCGGTGAGCAGGAGAAATGCTGGAGTAAAGGTTCTCACCACATCAAGCTGCTGAACTCCCTTCACAAATATCCTACATAAAAATTAATTGCATGTAATGTGCATATTTATGTGTCTGTAATGTATATATATTGTGTGTGAAGTGTACATGTGTGTATATATAGTTTGTGTGATATATATATAGTGTGTGTGATGTGTACATGTTATATATAGTTTGTGTGATGTGTGTATATAGTGTGTGTGTGATGTGTACATGTGTGTATATATAGTTTGTGTGATGTGTGTATATATATAGTGTGTGTGTGATGTGTACGTGTGTATACATTGTGTGTGTGTGTGTGTGTGTGTGTGTGTGTGTGTGTGTGTGTATATCAGTGGCGTCGCTAGCACCGGGCATCCAGGGCCCAAGCCCCGTATTATTAGCCCAGTGCCCCGAATCTCCAGGGACTGCCACATGTAATTATATAAGCGTCCTCAGGACGCAGATACAATTAATTTCTATGGCGGAGTAGGGAGCTATCAGCTGAGCTCTCTGCTCTGCGATTTACTAGGGGCAAGGGGGCATGTGCCCCCGGGCAGGTTCTCTAGTAGTAGCGTAGGGGAACATTGGAGAGAATGCCTGCTGTAATTCTCCTGCACAGATCATGTGACCTCCGCCTCGGTGACTGCATTGTTCAGTACAGAACAGCAGTTCCGTGGGGAGGCAGACTCCTAGCATCATAAATGTCTATCATGCCAGGAGTCCCGTTCACCTGTATCGTGGTCGTGTGCAAGATATGTAAATGTAATGTGTGGGGTAAGGGAAATCTGTTTTAATTGTTTTATTATTAAAAAAAATATCTTATATTTCAGATACAGCTTCTGTGTTGTACATAGAAACTGTATCTTGCCGTCAAAGCTAAATCCGTCAGATCTGCAGGACTGACAGCTTAAAGGGGTTTTCCAGCCTGTAAAAAATTCATGGCCTATCCTCAGGATAGGCCATCAATAGCTGATGGGTCGGGGTCCAAGTCCCGGGACCCCTGCCGATCAGCTATTTTGAAGGGGGTGCATCAATTGTACGAGCGCTGCTTACCCTTCATTTCTACTTGCTGACTGTCAATCGTCTACACGCATTTAGCCTAGATTCACAGGTATTGCAGCCTTTTCTCCAAGTGAATCGAAGAAAAGGCTGCAATATCTGTGAATCACCGCTGCGTGTCGACGATTCACAGTGAGCAAGAAGAAATGAAGGGGATGCAGCGCTCGTATGAGATCCCGGGAGTCAGACACTGACCTATCAGTCTGTATGTTCATTACCCTGCACATAAACCAATCACGTTCTCTGAATATTCACAGCGCAACCAATCTGAAAGTTTACAGTGCTTGGGAATAAGTGACTGGGGCAGAAGAGGATGGAGGCGCAGCCTTATATAGTGGATCGAGCGGGTTCCCCAGCAGCATTTAAAAAAAACAGGATCCTGACCTGTCCACAGAGTTTAAGGCAGCACAGAGTATTTCAGGAGATGAGCGTGCGGATCTTGTGCGGGGTGGTGACTTGCCAATCATGTGAAGGTGTTATTGAGGACAGGAGTGGAGGAGAGGTAACAGACTGAGAGCTACGTAATGGTAAGAGCAGAGTTCACAGCAGCACAGAATATTTCAGGAGAGGAGCGTACAGATGTTGAGGAGTGTATGACGCTGACTGGTCACTGATTGGTCAGCGTCATACACATAAACACGCCCAGTTAAAATCACAATACACGCCCAGTTGGACATAACGGAAAAAAAACGCCCAGTTGTGCATTTCAAAGCTCATTTGCATAAATATAAAATAGCTCATAACTTGGCCAAAAATGAACGTTTTTAAAAATAAAAAAAAACGTTACTGTTATCTACATTGCAGCGCCGATCACATGCAATAGGAGATAGGGGTTTGAGAATCTGGTGACAGAGCCTCTTTAATGTCCATGCAGTTTTTTGCAGACATTAACAATCATTTGAAAACCGCACCGACTTTTGGTAAAACTGCATGTGCTACGTGTTGTATTGGACAATGGTTGTTACAATCTGATTGTTTGCATTAAAGGCTATGTACACCTGTATCTTACACTGAATCCTGAACCCATCAGGTCTGCGGGACTGACAGGTTCAGTGTCAGTGGGACCTGTGTGTCTCTGACATGCAGGATCCACCTGTAATAGATCACATATAAATGTGATAGATTACAGGTGGATACAGTAGACTACTCTATTGAGTCCGCCAAAAAAACTGAAACCTTGTGGAACGGAGACAAACAGGAACAATTATCAATAGAAGCGTTACCATTGAAATCAATGGTAATGCAAACGGAAAGCTATGGTTTCCGTTCGTGGGTTCCCCTGATGGAAAGGTCTGACGGAGCCCTGACACAGGTGTGAACGAAGCCTAATTATTACTGTATGATCTGTACAGATGGTGGAGTGTACTATTTTTTGTGGTGTAAGCAACTCCCAGTATATCATTACCATTGTTCTGGTCATACTGGAAGCTTCTAACCTGATTTTGCAAATTGTCTCTGTACTAAAATGTATTTGTACTGGGCTTTGTTCTGGTTCTGTATGTATGTACTGAGCTTGATTCTGGAGTTGTATATATGTACTAAACTTGGTTCTGGTGTATTTATGTACAGAGCTTGGTTTTGAACTGCCACCATGCAGTAATATATGACCTGACAAGATTTCCGAACATTCCCCTGTATGTTTGTTTCAGATACAGCAAAATCTATAAAATAAACTTTTAAAACGTAGCACACTATATGCTAATTACTCTATAAAGTGTCATGGGGTGGTGCCGCTATCCTGTAGAGTCACACAGTCCTAACTCCAAACCCACCTTTCCATGCTTAGTTGACATCACCCTGGCTGTTCTACATCACTACCAGTCTCCTCCAACTTTCTTGGATGCGCCATTCCCTTGTACTCCATGAGCAGGCACTATTCAGCGAGGTCTACTCTGCCAGGCTTCATCGCAGCACCACGCATGCCAGGAGAGTACAAGGCAATAGAGAAGGCTGGTAGTAATGTAGAACAGTCAGGGGAATGTCAATCAAGATCTGTAGGGCGCCATTTCAATTTTCGCCTCAGGCAACAGAAAAGCTAGAATCGGCCCTACTCATATACACATTAGATTGTCGGCCATTTAGAAAGAATGAACTCATTTGAATGAGGCTTAGCTGCAATACCAGTCATAGCCTGCCATGGACAAGAGTGGCGCTGTTTCTAGAAAAGAAAAAAAAGCTGACATTTTTTATCTCAAATTCAAACAACCTTTTTAAGGTATAAAATATAAAACATTGTGTGGACCATTAGCATCATAGCAATCTTCAAACCTCCACTACTTAATGCCTTTTTTGCATGTTTTAATTTGAAGAATTACTTTGCTTCATGAAATAATGTGCAGTATAATCCATGACTGTTGTCAAGGCACAGTCCATGTGCTGTGCTAATTCTATGACCAGTTTGAACCAGTATATTGACAGATGTGAGACCTAGACAGGATATAAAAATGGTATACTAGCGTTAAATCCTATCAAATGACCCGTTTTGTTAACCTCCGTTTAGTCTACACAGCCTGACACAACGAGGGTTCAGTAGAGTCTGAATAACATTTTTCTCAACTTGTCTGTACTGTGAATATCTTCTGGCAAGACCTGACAGACCTGGAAGGAAGTTACTATCCTGGTACGAGATTAGAAGAAAGAAAACTGCTTTACCATGTCATGATGCACACTTCCATCACCATTTTGACTGTTTGTCACGGATCCGTGTGTCCATGATTGTATCAGCGTGGTTCCCGTGTGTACTCCTTGTACACTTCCGTGTTTCCGTTTCCAAGAGGAAACTAATTCCCATTCACACTATGCACCCAATGTCAATGTCAATGTCAATGACAGCGTTTCATTGTGAGTAGCGGTACACAGCATGGACAGAGACAGGGTCCTGTAACATTAGAAATCTATTGTGAGCGCTGTGCATGGTACTCACTGTCCAGCGGTAGTCACTGTCCAGGGTGCTGGAAGAGTTACGATCAGTGCTGGATAGAGAGAAGAGGCTGCTGATCAGTGCTGGATAGAGAGAAGAGGCTGCTAATCAGTGCTGGATAGAGAGAAGGGGCTGCACTGATCGGCAGTAACTCTTTCAGCACCCTGGACAGTGACTACCGCTGGACAGTGAGTACCATGTGCAGCGCTCACAATATAGATTTCTAATGTTTCCTTAAAAAACCTGCAACAAATAGTCAAGTGTAGCGACTTCCGCTGCAAAAATAACTCAGAAAAAAAAAGTTTATACTTACCCAGAACTCCCTGCTTCTTCCTCCAGTCCGGCCTCCTGAGATAAAGTTTCGTCCCATGTGACCGCTGCAGCCAATCACAGGCTGCAGCAGTCACATGGACTGCCGAGTTATCCAGGGAGGTCGGACTGGATGTCAAAAGAAGGACGCGTCACAAAGACAACGGCCGGGGTACGTATGAACTTCTTTTTCTTTCTATCGCAGCGCTCCGCTGTGGAAAATCTGCCCGAAAGTGCTGCCCCTTCTCTCTATCCAGCACTGATCGCCAGCCTCTTCTCTCTATCCAGCACTGATAGAGAGAAGAAGCTGCTGATCAGAGCTGGATAGAGGGAAGAGGCTGGCAATCAGTGCTGGATATAGAGAAGGGGCTGCCCCTTCTCTCTATCCAGCACTGATCAGCAGCCTCTTCTCTCTATCAGTGCTGGATAGAGAGAAGGGCCTGCCGATTAGTGCAGTGCAATATCTCTCTCTACATGTACTTCTGACCGTCCGGCCGTTGCTAGGCAACGGCTCCATCACACACCTTCCGTGTGCCTTCAATTTTTTGGACAGACCCATTGACTTGTATGGGCCTCACGGTCACGGAATCTTGGACCAAAGTAGGACATGCACACTTCAAAAAAACTGAAGTGTGCATGGCCCCATTGAAATGAATGGGTCAGGGTGCTAGCCATCAAAAAAACGGCTAGCACCCTGAAGTAAAAAAGGGAAGTGGGCATGAGGCCTTAAGCAGAATGGCTGACCTTGACAAGCCATCATCATGTTCATTTGGAAATTTCCAAGAAGTCACAGGATCCTTTCTTACACCATCCAGCATGGCTGTGTGTAACAACTATGGATCTCTTCCATTCATGTGTGTCTAAATACAATGGGGGGGGGAGGGGGAATATATCAAAAGGTTTACATCAGTTTTCTGGTGTAAAAAAAAAAAAAAGTCATAAAATTTGGTGCACACCATAGATGCACTAAAATTTTAGACGTTTTACTTCTCTCGCCATTTTCCACCACCAGAACGACAGATTTATTATAATTTACCCCAAACGCTGGCAGAAGTTATGGCGCAATTCTACCCTTGCCAACAGTAGGCGTAGATTTGCATTTCTGTTGCTCGGACAGCCAAAGATGCGCCAAATACATTAAGAGATGTGCATGTTTTGCACATTTTCCAGCAACGTAAATTAGTTTAAGACGAGCGTTTGAAACACCAGTCTTAAAATATCCCCCCCCCGATTGGCTTTTGAACTCTTAATGTGAAACACACCAAGTCTTTTAGATGCTCTAGAATAAATGTACAAAAAGGGAACCGTAGAAAGATATCCAAGCAGATACTCAATGTCCGCTTAAATGGGTTCTACTGGATTTTTTTTCTAACCCTCTTATTCAAGAGAAGTAAGGAGGATTTACCAATACATGTTATATAAAATATGGCCTTCCTTGCTCCGGCACCCACTGACCTGAGCACCGCTACATGTAATTATTGCAGCGGCGCTGTGGTCCGTGCATACCCCCACCCTGCGTCTCACTGTGCAATAAACGGGACACCCATAAAGTGCAGAGAAAGGGTGTTCCCGCTGCAGCTGTGTAACATATTGTCCAGACAGTGGAGGGGGTGGGGCATGTACGGACCCGAGTGCTGCGGCAATGTTTACATGCATCGACGCTCAAATCAGTGAGCTTCAAAGGTAGGGAGGGCATATTTTTTATAACATATATTGGGAAAACCCTTTAACTCTTTATGAATAAAAGGGGTATACAAAAAAACAAAAAAAAAAGGCAAAAAAACTCATTTAATTATATAGTATGCATGCTCAAACCAGGCCACAGCGCAAGGCAGAGGTCGATATATAAATTTATCTGCGATTAAATTGAAACATACGATTGTCTACCATTTATCATTTAGGCCTCATTTACACGAGCGTGTGCGTTTTGCGCGCGCAAAAAAACGCTGCGTTTTGCGTGCGCAAAAGGCAATTGACAGCTCCGTGTGTCATCCGTGTATGATGCGCGGCTGCGTGATTTTCGCGCAGCCGCCATCATAGAGATGAGGCTAGTCAACGCCCGTCACTGTCCAAGGTGCTGAAAGAGCTAACTGATCGGCAGGAACTCTTTCAGCACCCTCGACAGTGAGTTCCGATCACAATATACACCAACCTGTGAATAAAAAAAGACGTTCAAACTTACCATGAACTGCCTGCTTCCTCCAGTCCGGTCTCCCGGCCGTTGCCTTGGTGACGCGTCCTTCTCTTGTCATCCGGCCCCACCTCCCAGGATGACGCGGCAGGCCATGAGACCGCTGCAGCCTGTGATTGGCTGCAGCCTGTGCTTGGCCTGTGATTGGCTGCAGCTGTCACTTGGCCTTAATTGTCATCCCGGGAGGTCGGACTGGAGGAAGGAGCCGGGACTTATCGGTAAGTCCGAACTTCTGTTTTTTTTTACACGTATATGTATATTGTGATCGAAAGTCACTGTCCATGGTGCTGAAACAGTTTAAGTCTTTGAGCACCGTGGGCAGTGACTGTCTCCTGACGTCGCGTACCCGAACATTTTTTGCCGGGTTCGGTCAAAACGAGTTCGGCCGAACCCGGTGAAGTTCGGTGCGCTCTTCTCTAATTTGACACTCCGTTTGGATGTTTGTAACCAGAAAAGCACGTGGTGCTTTTCTGTTTACATTCATCCTTTTGACAGCTCTTGCGTGATTTTCGCGCAAGCAACGCAGGACCGTCCGTGTGGCATGCGTTGTTTTCACGCACCCATTGAAGTCAATGGGTGCGTGTTGCGTGAAAAATGCAAGAATATAGAACATGTCGTGAGTTTTAAGCAACGCACTCACGCAGCGCAAAATTCACGCATCGTCTAAACAGCCCCATAGACTATTATAGGTGCGTACGACACGCGTGAAAAGCACGCGCGTCGCACGCGCGTATAATACGCTCGTGTAAATGAGGCCTTAAACTTATCGTATATCATTGTCCAGAAAGACAACATTCATATAGACCAAATGTAAAAATACGTTTTCAGATCGCAAAAAAAAAAAATACAGCCAAAACCAAATTACTAAAATTAACAAAAAATAAATAAAAATACAGTGACTGTCCACTATTCAACTAGGCAACAGCATGTAGTAACCTTGATCCTAGCTTATCACAGCAGGAGAATATTGATCATCCTCAAGGCTAATGTCTGAAGATCTCAGTATATCATTTTAGCTTTGCCAAGGTTCTGCAAATTATTTAGTTACTATTTTATAATGACCAATTTAATGAGCAGTTTTAACAAAGAAAGCTGTAGTTGGTTCTAATGCAAACGTATGATCAAATAATTCTGTCAATTGTCAGATCTCATAATAAGGCCTCATTTACACGAGCGTATTATACGCGCGTGCGACGCGCGTGCTTTTCACGCGTGTCGTACGCACCTATAATAGTCTATGGGGCTGTTTAGACGATGCGTGAATTTTGCGCTGCGTGAGTGCGTTGCGTAAAACTCACGACATGTTCTATATTCTTGCGTTTTTCACGCAACACGCACCCATTGACTTCAATGGGTGCGTGAAAACAACGCATGCCACACGGACGGTCCTGCGTTGCTTGCGCGAAAATCACGCAAGAGCTGTCAAAAGGATGAATGTAAACAGAAAAGCACCACGTGCTTTTCTGGTTACAAACATCCAAACGGAGTGTCAAATTAGAGAAGAGCGCACCGAACTTCACCGGGTTCGGCCGAACTCGTTTTGACCGAACCCGGCAAAAAATGTTCGGGTACGCGACGTCAGGAGACAGTCACTGCCCACGGTGCTCAAAGACTTAAACTGTTTCAGCACCATGGACAGTGACTTTCGATCACAATATACATATACGTGTAAAAAAAAACAGAAGTTCGGACTTACCGATAAGTCCCGGCTCCTTCCTCCAGTCCGACCTCCCGGGATGACAATTAAGGCCAAGTGACAGCTGCAGCCAATCACAGGCCAAGCACAGGCTGCAGCCAATCACAGGCTGCAGCGGTCTCATGGCCTGCCGCGTCATCCTGGGAGGTGGGGCCGGATGACAAGAGAGGGACGCGTCACCAAGGCAACGGCCGGGAGACCGGACTGGAGGAAGCAGGCAGTTCATGGTAAGTTTGAACGTCTTTTTTTATTCACAGGTTGGTGTATATTGTGATCGGAACTCACTGTCGAGGGTGCTGAAAGAGTTCCTGCCGATCAGTTAGCTCTTTCAGCACCTTGGACAGTGACGGGCGTTGACTAGCCTCATCTCTATGATGGCGGCTGCGCGAAAATCACGCAGCCGCGCATCATACACGGATGACACACGGAGCTGTCAATAGCCTTTTGCGCACGCAAAACGCAGCGTTTTTTTGCGCGCGCAAAACGCACACGCTCGTGTAAATGAGGCCTAATACACAGGAAATTCTAAGAAAAATGTTCCAAAAAATGTCCTAATGATTAATATATTTCTAAAACGGAATGAGTGTATATGTTTTTAAAGCATATGTTAACATTTTGGGAGCACTCAGATATCATATGTTAATTACACATTTATACATACATACACCCAGTTGCGTTAGGCCCCATTAACATCTCATTTTTTGCCTACATTTAAAGTATACACCAGGAAAAGCTTTCGACATATACGTTAAACATAGGCTACGGTGGATGCCTAGAAGTCATCCGTCACCCATAGGCTATAATGGTATACTTTAAAAGTATCCATCATTAACTTTAATAACCCTTTTCATGACGTATGAGTTAAACACATACCATTATAGCCTATGAGTGATGGATGCCACTGTTAGGCATCCTAGTAAATTGCAAGGTGGGAACAGCAACCTTCCCTTTCAAACTGTGATGCAAAGTCGCCCCATGGGATGGCTCACTCCCAGTTTCACAGTCAGCTGACAAAAATGATTGACATCATCTTCTTACATCAAAAAATATTATTTATTCAAGCCAAACCTGTGTATATGGAGATCGGTGACGTTTCGACCCCATATAACTGGGCCCAGTCGTATGGGGCCGAAACGTCCCCTATCTCTATATGCACAGGTTTGGCTTGAATGAATAATATTTTTTGATCTAAGAAGATGCTGTCATGCATTTTTGTAAGCTGACTGTTAGGTATCCATCACCATATATTACGGTATCCGTTTAAAGTATACATCATGAAAAGCTATTGAAAAGTCCATTACATATACGTTTAATAGATACCTTTGCCATGCAGTGTCACACGTCACCAATAGGCCCCCTTTTTTTTAAAACATATGCTGCGGGGTATATGGTATTTTGTGGGATCCAGCAGAATAAAATAATGTAGTCTATTACTTTATTCCATACCTAAAAAAGGCATACTAATGTAAACCAGCCAAATGGAGCCTAAAAGGACTCCATCTGGCTAATGGAGCCCTATAGACACGTCTAGCATGTAAGTCAGGAGTTTTTCCGATGTACACGCTAGACCCAAGAAAAGAAAAAAAAGATGTTAACAGGGCTTTACATGGGACTTTCACTTCATGAAGCAATCTTAGGACTTTATCATAGAAAGATTAAATATCCACCCAGCACTCAAAGACAGAGGACCAGCACGCTTACGCAGTTTTAACGCCAACTGCATTCTTGAGAGATAGAGCGAGACTTTTCACTCTGGCTAACAGACACCCCTCTATTAATACAATACTAATAGGGTACTTAAATTAACCCCTTTAATGACACATCTTGAATATCAAGAGTTGATCATCATCTCTAAAGAGCTTTTTATGCAGAACATTTTACAAAATCCTTGATGCAACCTACAATATGACTGTGTGTAAGAGTTTCTGGATAAACAGACCTGAGGAAATGAGTTTGACTATAAGGACCCCCGCTAATTTTCCAATTTTCACATTACTTTCTATGACTAAGAATAACGCTTCTACTTTGCAGGCTACCGAACAGCATTATTGCTCTAATACAGCAAAGAATGAACACAATATAACAAAAAAAAATATCAAGAAATATTTTTACTACACTGTATATGGCACAAAATAAAATGAATAAAGAGTAAATCTACAGCTCGTTCCCAGCGTACATACCCCTCCTTCCAGCATGTGTGGAAACCATGACAGTTTCTACGTACCACCTCCGCATATCTATCTACACAGACATCTCCACATTCTTAATGGACCTAAAACTAAAGAGCTTTCTTCTAGACCTCCCAACAAAACACATATAGAAATAAACAGAATCATGACTTAATGTCTCAAGTCCTATACCATGCCTCTATTACCTTACTTTACACTCTTCCTTACACTACACCCTTACCACTTATCTGCTTTTGGCCATAGATGGCAATAGTTTAAACTTTTTCTTTTTTTTTACATTTTTAATTTGCAACTGGAAGGTTCCCATGGTGGGCCCCTCATGGACACAGATCCTTATCTCAAAAATCAATATATCTACAACGTATTGGTATTTGTTTGGTTTGAGTGCCCCTTTAATTCCACTATATGATTGTGCTAAATTTGACATATTAAAATGTATCTTGTTATGCTCTTTTACACTCACTTCGTAACGCTTTTACTTGATATTTACCGATACTTGTTTTAATAAAAAGATTAAATAAAAAAAGAAAATTAACAAAAGGTACATTAGAATGAAATACTTGGGACATTGTTGTATAGTAAGAGGATGAAACAAGAAAGTCAATCTATATCAATCTATTATCGTGCAGTCTACTAGGTTTTGGCTCCCCCTGCTGTACACTAAATATATGGCAAAAAATAGGAAAAAGAAAAACAGGTAACTTTTCAAGTCACCACTGCTGTGATCGATACATGCAGTTGATGTCTCTCCACCCTCATCATCAATCATAGAATAAACACGACAGTACGATCTGTATATAGAAAACTTTTTATTTTTATTTTATACACAAAAAACTTGACAGTACAAAAAGATGCAATATTCACCATAAATCTGAAAGTCTCAACATTGGCAAAAATTGCCTAATAGAGTCCATAATTAATGGAGAGACGTTGCTGGAGGAGAACAAGCATTAATTGCTTGAGAAAGGAGTCCCCCAAAACGTTGCGTTCAGTGTGAATTAATGCTTGTTCTCCTCCAGCAACGTCTCTACATTGATTATGGACTCTATTAGGCAATTTTTGCCACTGCTCGGACTTTCATACTCATGGTGAATATTGCATCTCTTTGTACTGTGAGTTTTTTGTACTGGATTGATAAAAGAAAGTTGAAAACGTTTTCTATATACAGATCGTACTGCCTCGTTTGTACACTGAATATATACAGTACATAGGAGCAAATGAAACTAGAAGTTTCTTTGAGTTCATTGATCTAACTTTCTATCGGGTTAAAAAAAAAATTAAGACATAGTAAGATACTGTGATCTGATGAGAGGAACGATGTTCCGATCCACCAACACAAAACTTTAGCGGAATTTAAATCTAGCCGCAGCATGGTAGCTTAGTAGTCAAACTGCATGGAGTTTTTATGTTCTTCCCGTGCTTGTGCGTGTTTCCTCCAAATTCTCCGGTTTCCTCCCACGCTCCAAAACATACTCAAAAGTGGGATTTAGATTGTGAGCCGTATTGGGGACAGTGAGCGATAATCTCTGTGCAGCGCTACGGAATATGTTGGCACTACATAAGCATAAATAAATTTACGGTGCATCTCATGTTATGTGAATGTATCCCAGTACGTTGGGTCCACTGAACTACAGTATAGTCTATGCTTTGAGAATAGCTTGGCCTCCAGTCTGAGGAAACAAATTCTTCTTACTATTGTGCTTTTATCATTCGTTGTATGTATATTTGCAGTAGGTTCCTTCCTCAGGCACAGGATCAATAAACTACATAAAAGATCTGTCCCTTTTCTGATTCTTTCTTCTCAGAGAACTCATTAGGAAAGGGATATACTGTGCATGTAAAGAGATTTGCCACAATGCAAACACATTTTCCTGAAAATGATTTGTATCCTGGCAATGATTCAACACTTGCATTGCCTCGTGTATTTTCTTTGGATGGCAGTGAAGTAAATACTAAGGGCCTGTTCACATCAGCGTTGCCCTTCCGTTGAGGGGTTCCGTCGGGTTAACCCCTCAACGGCAAGGCCAACTGAAACCTTAGCATCCATTTCCTTCACCATTGAGCTCAATGGTGCCGGAAACGTTGCTAATGGTTTCCGTCTGTCACCGTTGTGACAGGGTTCCGTTGTTCTTGACCGAACCAATAGCGCAGTCGACTGATTAATAGATGAACGAGCTTAATTAGGCCTAGATCTGAGAATCTACTCCCCTATAAATTAAGATGTAGCATATGGGGAAGGCACTCGTGCAGGGGGGCACGACGGCAGAAGTCATCTCTGTCTAAGGCCCCATGCACACGAACGTATTTTTTCCTGTCCGTAAATACTGGCGTAAATACGGGTCCTTGGTCACACGTATTCGACCCGTGTTCCACCAGTATTTACGGACCCGTGTCCGTAAATACGGGTCCGGTGTCACCAGTATTCCCTCTTCTGACATCCAGTCCGACCTCCCAGGATGACGCGGCAGTCCATGTGACCGCTGCAGCCTGTGATTGGCTACAGCGGTCACATGGGATGAAACGTCATCTCGGGAGGCCGGACTGGAGGAAGAAGAAGAAAAAGAAGAGTTCTGGGTAAGTTAACTTTAAATTAAATTTTAATTTTCTATTAACTCCAGCGGTAGTCACTGTCCCGGGTGCTGAAAGAGTCAGTGACTATCCCCTGACGTCGCCTAGCAACGCTCCCGCAATTACGGGTGGCCCATAGACTTCTATGGGCCTGCCCGTGCCGTTATTACGGCCTGAAAAAGGACATGTTCTATATTTTTCAATGGGCGGGCACCTTCCCGTAAGCATACGGGAAGGTACCCGTGACCAATAGAAGTCTATGGGCCCGTAATTACGGCTCGTAATTACAGGCGTTTTTACGTCCGTGTGCATGAGGCCTAAGTGTCATATTGTCAAAGTGTCCTGGCAGTTATACATGGCAGTTGGACAGGGTCAGCGACAGGTAAGCTGCAAAACCAAACAAACTAGCACACATTCTAATTATTAGATTCCATATTCTATCTCATTACAAACAAAATACAAACAAACATGTTCACTACCACACATCATTATAGCTGCTATTGGTTTACAATCCTACCGCCCATTTAGGCCTTGGCAAAAAACAGTCCACATCAGTCCCTCTCTCCTTGCCTCGACCCATGTACAGCTCCCATGCACTATTCACTTTCCTCAGTCACCTTAACCCATCTCATCCCACTGCTCAACATAAAAATCGCTCTCATAAATCACAGAACCATTTGCAGTCTCCCTCCATTCTCCTGCTACTAGCTGCAGGGGACATCTCTCCCAACCCTGGGCCTCCCTTTTCTTCTGCCAAGCTCAACCACTTACCTGCCACACATAGAAACCCTGCAAATCTTGTACGTCTTCTGTCTCTTTTAACTTTGCTCTCTGGAATTCTTGGTCCATGTGCAACAAACTCACCTTTATTCATGACTCATTCATTTCTAACTCTCTCAATCTCCTGGCTCTTACAGAAACATGGCTACACCTGTCTGACACTGCTTCCCCTGCTGCTCTATCTTATTGTGGTCTCCATTTCTCTCATGGCCCCAGACCTGAGAACAGGCAGGGTGGAGGAGTAGGTATACTTCTTTCCCCACACTGCACTTTTCAGGTCATTCCCCCGGTCCCCTCACTCACATTTCCCTCTTTTGAAGTCCACACCCTCAGACTCTTTCACCCTTTTTCCCACCGAGTGGCAGTTGTCTACCGCCCCCCCGTACTCACCGAGTCAATTCCTGGATCATTTTGCTGCCTGGCTTCCACAATTTCTATCCTCTGAAACACCCACTCTCATCATGGGTGACTTCAACATCCCCATTGATAGCCCATTCTCTCCATCTGCCTCCCAGTTTCTATCTTTAACCTCGTCCCTAGGTCTGTCACAACACTCCGAACCACCTGACAAAGACGACGACAACCCTGGCACACGCCTCAATCCCGCTTTCTTCAGCGGTTTTTTGGGAGGTGCCGAATGACTGTGGAGAAAGTCTCATTTGACTGCAGACTTCCTTCATTACAAATTTATGCTCAAAACTTACAACTCTGCCCTTCACCGCGCCAACCAAGTCTATTTTACTTCTCTCATCTCCACACTATCTAATATTCCAAAACGCCTCTTTGATACTTTTCACTCCCTCCTTAGTCCTAAAGTGCAGACGCCAATCACAGATCTCAGTGCTGATGACATGGCCACTTATTTTAAAGTTAAAATTGACAACAGCCGGCATGATATTATCTCCCAGTCCCCTAGTAACATCGATCCCCTTCCCGCCCGCACTCCCTCTTCTTCACTTTCAGCATTTGACCCAATAACATAAGAAGAAGTCTCTAGGCTCCTCTCTTCTTCTTATCCTACTACCTGCCCTAGTGATTCTATCCCCTCACACCTCCTCCAGTCCCTCTCCCCAGCTGTCACTAGTCACCTGACTAAAATATTTAACCTCTCTCTTTCTTCTGGTATCTTTCCCTCCTCTTTTAAACATGCCATTATAAACCCATTACTGAAAAAACCAACTCTTGACCCATCCAGCGCTGCTAACTACCGACCAGTCTCTAATCAGCCCTTCATCTCCAAACTCCTGGAACGCTTGGTCTACTCTCGCCTTATCCACTATCTCTCTGCTCACTCCATTCTAGACCCCTTACAATCTGGTTTCCGCACTCTACACTCCACAGAAACTGCCCTTACTAAAGTCTCAAATGATCTCTTGGCGGATAAATCGGACGGTAAATACTCTCTCCTGATTCTTCTGGATCTCTCTGCAGCTTTTGACACAGTAGACCACAAACTCCTACTTAACGTGCTCCACTCTATTGGCCTCAAGGACGCGGCTCTCTCTTGGTTTCCCTCCTATCTCTCTGACCGCTCGTTCAGTGAGTCATTTGCTGGTTCTACTTCTTTTCCTCTTCCCCTTGCTATCGGGGTTCCTCAGGGATCAGTCCTAGGTCCACTTCTCTTTTCTCTCTACACAGCTCCTATTAGACAAACCATCAGCAGATTTGGCTTCCAGTACCATCTCTACACTGATGACACCCAATTATATGCCCCTTCCCATGACATCACCCCTGCTCTAATACAAAACACCAGTGATTGTCTGTCTGCTGTCTCTAACATCATGTCCTCTCTCTATCTGAAACTGAATCTTTCTAAAACTGAGCTCCTTGTGTTCCCGCCATCTACTAACCTCCCTAAACCTGATGTCTCCATCTCAGTGTGTGGCACTATCATAACTCCTAAGCAGCACGTCCGCTGTCTCAGGGTTATTTTTGACTCAGATCTTTCCTTTACTCCTCACATTCAATCACTTTCACGCTCCTGTCATTTTCACCTCAAAAACATCTCCAGAATCCGCCCTTTTCTTACTGAGGAAACTGCCAAAACTCTCATTGTTGCTCTGATTCACTCTAGTCTTGACTACTGTAACTCATTACTAGTCGGTCCTCCCCTCACTAAAGTCTCCCCTCTCCAATCTATCCTTAATGCAGCAGCCAGGCTCATATTTATGACCAACTGCTACACCAACGCCTCTAATCTGTGCCAGTCACTGCACTGGTTGCCCATCCCCTTCTGAATAAAATTCAAACTTATTACCCTCACCCACAAAGCTCTCCACAGTGCTGCACCTCCTTACATCTCCTCCCTCATCTCTGTCTACCACCCTACTCGCGCTCTACGTTCTGCCAATGACCTTAGATTAAAATCCTCCATAATCCGAACCTCCCACTCCCGTCTCCAAGATTTTTCTCGTGCTGCACCAGTACTCTGGAATATGCTACCCAAGACAATCAGATTAATTCCCAATATCCACAGTTTTAAACGTGCCCTGAAAACACATCTATTTAGACAGGCCTATAACATTCCCTAATCTGACTCCTTTCCATGGCCCCTTTTAGATTAGTCATCAGAATAAGATTCCCTCACACTCCTTCTCTTCATGTCCGTCATACACGGATACTGGCTGGTGACCGGCTTATGCAGCTTTATGTGTACTACCCATGTGTATAAAAAATGGCTGGACTATTGTACAGAACAAACACTGTTATACTTTGTGTCTCCCTTATTTCCTCATAGATTGTAAGCTCTTGTGAGTAGGGTCCTCACTCCTCTTGTATCTCTTACTATTTCCTCATAGATTGTAAGCTCTTGTGAGCAGGGTCCTCACTCCTCTGGTTTGAATTGTAAATTATCTTTGTCACTATGTAATGTCTGATATTGTTTGTTTCATGTTCCCTCTAAATTGTAAAGTGCTGTGTAATATGTTGGCGCTATATAAATAAAGATTATTATTTAATCCCTTGCTCTTGCCAAGGCTGAATCTGTCTTGACAAAATATCTCAGGCACTTTTATGAATTTGATAATAAGCCTAGCAAGGCCTTGGCTAGGGCACTCCACCTTCAAAGAACACGCACATATATTGCCACAGATTGTGGATGCTGGAGTGGCGTGCTGCCACCTCCCAAAGCAAATTGTTGAGACATTTCACTCTTATTACCATTCTTTGCATAACTTTTCACAGGTTTTATCCCCCTGGCATTTGTCGGCATATTAATCAGCTATTTGCTCTTCTACCCGAGAATCAGGTCTAGGTCGTCTCCCTTCTGAGATTTTGGAAGCTTTAGAATCGACAATTACAGAATTATAATGGTTGGCTGCTTTTAACCCCTTAATGACTAGGCCTTAAAAAGCCTTATGACCAGCCAAATTCTTTTGTTTTTCCCTCTCAGCATTTCAGCAGCCATAAAGTTTTTATTTTTTCATTGAAGTGGCTGTGTGAGACCCTGTTTTATGCAGAAGAAATTGTATTTTTTTTTTTGGTGCACAGTTTGGGGTACAAATAAGCTACTGTGTAGTTTATATAATTTTTGCAGTCTGACCAGATGAAAGGGGTCCCCTTTGATCATGCAGCATTTAAAAGTTTAAATAGTCAGGAGGCTTCTCTACGTACAGGAGCTGTTAGTAACCGCTTGTTCTTAGAGAATGAGCGTGCACTGAAGCGCTTCTTAGCCTCTTCTACAGCGACACCAAAAGATGTCATCGTAGACTGAGGACCTGCACCGCCCGCTGTCAAAAGACAGTGAGCGGTCGTTAAGAATTCTCAACCAGGCAAGGACCTTGGCCCAGTTGAGTCTTTTCTAACTTACTATAAACACTTTACTCACACTCTTAAGTCACACTTCCTCTCTGAATTTACTCCTTGGCCCAGGGTTTTGTCTTCCCCTGAGATACATTATGAGCTCTATCACCGTCACTCCAAAAGATCCATCTCACTGCTCAATGTGGACCTTCAACTTTTTTCAAAGGTACTGGCCAGTAGACTCTCCCCTCACTTACCCTGGATAATACACGTGGACCAAGTGGGATTTACACCCACCCGAGAAGCTCAGGATAATACTACTGGGGCCATCAACCTCCTTCAACGTGCCATGTCGGATGCCTCCCCAATCAGGGCCGGCCTTAGGGGTATGCAACCTGTGCCATTGCACAGTGCGCATCACTCCAGCAGGTGAAGGGGGCGCTGTGCTGGCTCCCTTCCCCTGCTTGTTTCAGAACTTCTTCACTCAGTGGCGTCGCTACAGCTGCAGCAACCATGGCAGCTGCTAGCGGCGATACCGGGCATGACGGAACCCGTGTCACCCATCGGGACGGCCCCCACCCCATGGCCAGCGGCGGTATCTTCCTACTCTGCTATCTACTAGCACCACTGTAGCTCCCCGAAGGAGCGTGTCTCTGTACATATATGGACAGTGACATCAGGGGCAACTCCTGAAGTGGAATCCCCGTCCACAGCGTTGCTGACTCCGTGGCTGGGGATTCCACTCCAGGAGAGGCCCTTGACGTCACTGTCCATTTATGGACAGAGACGTCAGGAGCTGTGTGGCACTACCTACCAGGGGGCTGTATGGCACTACCTACCAGGGTGCTTTGTGGCACTATCTACAGGGGGCTTTGTGGCACTATCTACAGGGGGAATCTGAGTGGCGTGCTGATGGTAATTTGCTGTGAGTGCTAGGCTGATGGTAATTTTACTGTGAGTGGGGGCTGATGGTCATTTTACTATGAGTGGCGGGCTGATAGTCTTCAAGTGGTTTCCACCTCTGAGCTCCAATTGAAAATAATATGGGCAGAAAATACCTGCGGTGCTCGTTTGGAGTGCTTTTTTGCCTGTGTCTTTTGCATTAGCTTCAACAGCTTAAAAAAACGCAAAAAAATAAAAGAAATAGGTCAAACAACGCTGTCAATTCAAAATCTGCTTCAAAATTCCTGAAGGCATTTTGAGGCAGATTTTTTTTGCCTTACAAAAAACGTGTGTGAACATAGGCACTAGATTTGTAGGGTGCTTTTAGCCGTTTTCGGTCTTTCTCTAAAGAATTTTTGGTAGGGGTGCCCTGAGGAAATTTTATTTTTCCAGTGGTGCCTCGAGTCCGAAAAGGTTCGGAAACTCTGTACTAGGCTACAGGATCACGTCAGCCTACCCCAGGATCCCGTCGTGGAGCAGCTCAGTTCGTCATGGGAACAGGGCCTAGGTGAGTACAATTTTTGGGGGGCTGTATGGCACGATCTACAAGGACGTGGGGGATTATGGCATTGTCTACAGGGAGGCTGTATGGCACAATCTACAGGGGGCACTATCTACAAGGGGGGGCTGTGTGTGGCAGCCAGGGGAGGGGGACATTATACTGTGTGGGGGCCACTAGGCAGACATTACACTGTGTAGGGGTACTACAGGGGGCATAATACTGTGTGGGCACAATTAGAGGACAAAATACTGTATCCTTGAAGGGGTTATAATATATTATATTATTAAATATTATTAGTATACTGTATGGGGGCACTAAAGGGGCATTATACTGTGTGAGGGCACTATATAGGGCATTATATTTTTTTATGGGGCATTTTTTTATGATGGGGTGGAGCGCCGAAAGATAATTTTGCACGGAGCGCCATCCATCCTAAGGCCGGCCCTGTCCCCGATGTATAATCTATCCACCAATGCCAAGAAGGCATTTGACCGGGTGAATTGGGGTCTATGCAGGAAACTTTGACTGGCATAGGCCTAGGACCTAATATGTTAGCATGGATCACTAGTTTTAACTCATGACCTTCACCATTGCAGAGGGTAAGAGGTACACCAACTGCTTGGCTTCCTGAGAATAGCCACCCGAGCGCTTTGGTCGCTTCGTTTTAGCGTTGATGTCTCAGTGCTCGGACCCCCACCGATCAAAACTTTTGACATGTCACTATGACATGTCAGAAGTTTTTGGAAAGTTTAGTTACCTGTTATTTTACTGACAGGTAGTAACAGTTAACTGACTTTGTTTGCATATCAACTGGACCTCTTTTATCATTGCGACTAAGCCTGCAATCTTACTGGCTCTCGGTCTTACATGTGGACGACCTGCTCTTTTTTCTCTCGTCCCCCAGAATCTCTGCTCCCAACATACTGGCAGAGCTACGTAGATACTCGCTGCTCTCAAACTTTAAGGTGAATTACCAGAACTTAATGTTACACTAGCTTCATTCCTCTCTAATGGAAGATTTGCGAGGCTCTTTTACATTCTGTTGGATGAGAGATTTAATAAAATATCTATGAATCATCCTTAGTGGTGACATATCACTTTTGTACTCCCTCAATTATCCCCAGCTCCTCATTAAGATCAAATTAGACGAAAGATACCTCCACATGGCTTGGGCGATGCTCTATCTTCAAAATGAATATTTTCTCCTATATTTTGTTTTAAGCACTGCCTATTCACCTCGCATCCCTCTTTTTCTCGTCATTGTCCTCTTTGCTTACTAAATTCATCTGGATGTAAAAGCCTGTCAGAATTGCTAAAACTCTCTTGGCTAGTCCCAAATTATGTGGCGGTACTGTATCAGATTACCGGACTTCCTATCCTATTACCACATCTCCCATTTACTACAGATTGTAGACTGGTGTAGACATGGCTCTACCAAGCAATGGTTCCTGATTGAACAAGCGTTTTCTCCTCTCCATTGCCGGATTACCTTTGGTGACAATTACACCATCGTGACAACTCTCCAATTACCCTACCATTTCCCCTACGCTTAAAGTTGCGATCCAGTTGTTTCCCAACAGTGATGTCCCCCAGCACCCTTCATCACTATTCCCAATCTTGGGTAACCTCTGGGACTGAAGAGAGGATCATTCCGTACATAGCTGTCATGCAACTAGTTTAGAGTTTTTGCATTTCTAGCAGGATCCTCTTGGAAGTTGACCTCAGCTCTACTGGAGTGTATGGAGCCTTACTCTCAGTCTCCTTGGCAAGGGACCCAGCTCAAGCATTTCCTGGGATCTCTCAGGTCCCCTAGGGAATGCACTTGAGCTAAGGCCCCGCTTTGTCTGTGGTTATACGACACGCTTTGTTGCACATATATGGGATCCTCATTTCTTCATCAAATGCCCCTCCCCCACCTACATCCGTAATTAGGAGAGAGACCTGGAGATGTCTTTTACATCAGAACAACTGGAAAGTCTATACCGACTTGCCCATGGGTCCTCTATTTCCAGAAGGACACAATAGGAAGGTTTAAGATACTCTTTACTATCTTTTCTATAAAAGAAGAATCCTTCACGGGGATGTATTCTTAGAGCTGCTTTCATAGACTGCATTTAGCTTCCATGTAGAAAGCTCAGAATCAATAGGTGATACACTTAGAAAAACTTGCTTCAGGAAATGTAAGCATCAGAGGTATGCCTTTAGAAGACCATCTGCTGCTGTATAGATTTCTTCCATTATATGCGGCATATTTAGTGGAAACTTTCAGTACTATAGAGATGGTAATATTGTGGGTGCATTGACTGGGAGGAAATACAATAGTGTGGGTCAACAAAATTCAATTGTGCTAAAACCTTGGAAATGTCAATTTAATAGAAACATTGTTGTGATGGCTTCCAGAGGGCCAGCATAGGCAATCCAATAATCCTGATACTGGAGTTATTCCCAGCAGTAACAATAGCTACGACTCAGCCATAGCAATATTAAGAAAACATTCACTACCATACATTATCATCATCATTACAGAATACAACAAAACAAGGATTGACAAAAGGTGAAGTTGTTCCTCTCAGAACTTATTCTATAAACCAATGTACTATTAAACATACAAGACCGCAAAATGTAAGTTTGTTATGTTCTTTTATAAATATCCAACATTTTCCTTTCTCCTTGAAGAGAAATCTGTTGTTTTTGAGATTACAGATCCCCCGAGGCATAATTGTAACAGGGCCCGTCCTCTTCCATGTCCCAATTATTCTACTGGTGTCTTTTTCTGTGGAAGAGGGGCCTTTGGTCCCCATGCAGACACCAGGCGTGACTATTTCCTCTGCACCCCCTAAAGCTACTGCTCTGTGCCTGGCACACCTCTCTAGAGCTATACTTATCATATTGGTTACTTGGGTGCTACTGAGAACACAAATGTACCCCATACAAATGCAATGGATAAGTATTTGGTTGTAGAGTTTGATGTTACAGTGAAGGAAATAAGTATTTGATCCCTTGCTGATTTTGTAAGTTTGCCCACTGTCAAAGACATGAACAGTCTAGAATTTTTAGGCTAGGTTAATTTTACCAGTGAGAGATAGATTAAATATTAAAAAAAAAAAAAGGATATCACAGTCAAAATTATATATATTTATTTGCATTGTGCACAGAGAAATAAGTATTTGATCCCCTACCAACTATTAAGAGTTCAGCCTCCTCCAGACCAGTTACACGCTCCAAATCAACTTGGTGCGTGCATTAAAGACAGCGGTCTTAAATGGTCACCTGTATAAAAGACTCCTGTCCACAGACTCAATTAATCAGTCTGACTCTAACCTCTACAACATGGGCAAGACCAAAGAGCTTTCTAAGGATGTCAGGGACAAGATCATAGACCTGCACAAGGCTGGAATGGGCTACAAAACCATAAGTAAGGCGCTGGGTGAGAAGGAGACAACTGTTGGTGCAATAGTAAGAAAATGGAAGACATACAAAATGACTGTCAATCGACAGCGATCTGGGGCTCCATGCAAAATCTCACCTCGTGGGGTATCCTTGATCCTGAGGAAGGTGAGAGCTCAGCTGAAAACTACACGGGGGGAACTTGTTAATGATCTCAAGGCAGCTGGGACCACAGTCACCAAGAAAACCATTGGTAACACATTACGCCAGAATGGATTAAAATCCTGCAGTGCCCGCAAGGTCCCCCTGCTCAAGAAGGCACATGTACAGGCACGTCTGAAGTTTACAAATGAACATCTGGATGATTCTGAGAATGATTGGGAGAAGGTGCTGTGGTCAGATGAGACTAAAATTGAGCTCTTTGGCATTAACTCAAATCGACGTGTTTGGAGGAAGAGAAATGCTGCCTATGACCCAAAGAACACCGTCCCCACTGTCAAACATTATGTTTTGGGGGTGTTTCTCTGCTAAGGGCACAGGACTACTTCACCGCATCAATGGGAGAATGGATGGAGCCATGTACCGTCAAATCCTGAGTGACAACCTCCTTCCCTCCACCAGGACATTAAAAATGGCTCATGGCTGGGTCTTCCAGCACGACAATGACCCGAAACAAACAGCCAAGGCAACAAAGGAGTGGCTCAAAAAGAAGCACATTAAGGTCATGGAGTGGCCTAGCCAGTCTCCAGACCTTAATCCCATCGAAAACTTATGGAGGGAGCTGAAGATCCGAGTTGCCAAGCGACAGCCTCGAAATCTTAATGATTTACAGATGATCTGTAAAGAGGAGTGGGCCAAAATTCCATCTAACATGTGTGCAAACCTCATCATCAACTACAAAAAACGTCTGACTGCTGTGCTTGCCAACAAGGGTTTGCCACCAAGTATTAAGTCTTGTTTGCCAAAGGGATCAAATACTTATTTCTCTGTGCACAATGCAAATAAATATATATAATTTTGACAATGTGATTTTCTGTTTTTTTTTAAATATAATCTATCTCTCACTGGTAAAATTAACCTAGCCTAAAAATTCTAGACTGTTCATGTCTTTGACAGTGGTAAAACTTACAAAATCAGCAAGGGATCAAATACTTATTTCCTTCACTGTATATTCATACAGTGAATGGGGCAGTACATACTCAGCCCTGGCTCTTAGTGGTTACAAAGAATAGTTGGCACCGTTTTCTATTTAAGCCTTCTACCAGATTGCCTTTCACTGTTATTTTATAACTAGGAAGACAAAAGAATCAGGTATCTCAATGTATGCATTATTTGCATTTTTCTTTATTGAAGTCTCCTAATAATAAGATACTTATTTCTTTTCAATGAATTACTATTCTATTTACACAGTCAATACCAAAACCGCCCTCATAAAATGGGCACCTTTTTAGCAATAAAGGGGTTTTCCAGCCAGTAAAAATTGATAGCCTATCCTCAGGCCATCAATAGCTGATCGCTCGGGGTCCGACTCCCGGGACCTCCACCGCTCAGCTGTTTTGAAGGGGGTGCAACGCTTGTACTGAAGTGAATGTGAGAAAAGGATGCAATACCTGTGAATGGCCGCTACATCCCTGTCAACTAATCACAATGAGCAAGTAGAAATGAAGGGGAAGCAGCGCTTGTATGAGCGGTGCACCCCTTCAAAACAGCTGATCGCCGGGGGTCCCAGGAGTCGAACCCAGACTGATCAGCTGTCGATAGCCTATCCGGAGGATAGGTCATCAATTTTTACTGGCTGCAAAACCCCTTTAATGTTTTTCACTTGTTTAGTCACATCGGGTACTTTGTATTAAAGTAGTTAAAAGGACAAAATAACAAATTCTGCGCCCTTGAATCTTTGTGCTTAGTCCCCCCTTCCCCCCCAAGGCAGCTGGTACTTGGGACACAGTGAGATCTTTCTAAGCAATGAGAAAAAATAGTTGCCAAAACAACACACGAGCAGTTTAACTGCTTCTATAAATTCAACTCAGGATCAGACTGAGCAAATTGTATGAGACAGAGAATCTGGAAGCTTCTTTCTCTACAAAATAGTCTGTATTCTAGAAACTACTACACCCGTTCTGTCACCTCAGTACCATTGCAATGCAGAATGGATCTTGTATACGTTGTAAAGCATTATATAAATATTGGAGTTCTGAGTGCTAAGCACCAGAACAGTCAAAAATCAGTCAAAAATCAGGTGCTTCTCAAGTAGCGGAATCCCCAGCCAGAAAGTTGGCAATGCTCTAGCTGGGAATCCCACTCCAGGAGGAGCCCCTGAAGTCACTGCCCATATATGGACAGGGATGTCAGGGGCTACCTCTAGGAGCGGAAACCCCGGCAACGCTATGGCCGGTGATTCCATTCCAGGAGCAGCCCCTGACCATAAATGGACAGGGACGTCAGGAGCTCCTTCAGGAGAAGTCTCCCCAGCCTGAGCTTCAGCAAAGCTTTGGCTGGGGATTCTACTAATAGAGGGAGCCCTAATGGCGCTAACTACAAGGAGGGGGCATGGATGTAGTGCTTTTTTATATGTATACTATATAGCCCCCCCTGTAGCTATAGCCCACCCCTGTATATGGTGCTCCATAGTTAGCCCATCCCAGTATATAGCCCCCCCTGTAGATAGACACCCCCCGTAGATAAAGTCCCCCCGTAGATAAAGCCCCCCCGTGTAGATAAAGTCCCCCCTCCGTAGATAAAGCCCCCCCCTGTGTAGACAAAGTCCCCCCCATGTAGATAAAGTCCCCCTTGTTGATACAAGCCCCCCCATGTAGACAAAGTCCCCCCCCCCCCCCGTAGATACAGCCACACACTTTTATTACAATTTAAAAAAAAAAAAAAACACTATTCAAACTCCTTAATCCCGCTCCCACACAGTCCGGCAGCCATGGAGACCTGCTCTCTTCTGCGCAGGTCTCCTGGGGGTTGAGCACAGCGTCTATGAAAGGCGCTGATTGGCTGGGCAGGATGACTTTCCCTGTCAATCAGCGCCTTTCATCGACGGAAGCTTCACTGGTACAAAAGGTACCAGTCGCTTCACTCGTGGAAAGGTGCTGAATGGCCGGGCACGAAACGTGCCCGGTCATTCATTGCTTCTAATTGTACCTGTGTCCTTGTGACACAGGTACAATTATAGTGCAGGAGGAGGTGGCGCTGGCGCCCCCCTCTAAGTTGCGCCCGAGGCACATGCCCCGCCTGCCCCCCCCCTAGCTACGCCCCTGCATTTACCATGGATGTGCCTTTAACTACAGGCCTTTACTTTTACACTATCCTTTTTGAATCCCCCTGTACCTCAAATGACCACATGCCAGAATTAAAGGAAGGGTGTCGCGAAAAAAATAATTCTTATATCAATTTGCTTTTAGTGTTTTATTAAAAAATGTTTTATTTATTTGTGTGTTTGTGTTTTACTTTTTTTTATTTTTTTACTTTTTCTTGTCTATGAGGGCTGCCATTTTTTTTTCATCTCTGTATGTGTCGATTAACGACACATACAGACATGGAATACGGCACATACAGCCCCATAGAGAATGCAAACGGGACCCGTTCCATTCACTATGCTGTACGCCGTCTGTGTGGGAACGGCGCATGCGCCGCTCCCACACAGTCCAAATGGAAGGTCTTCGGCCGAGCGACTTCCGGCGCCATTTCGTTGTGGACCGGAAGCCGCGGCCGGACAGTAAGATTACTACTTCCAGTCGCGGCTTCCGGACTTGTGTTCTAATGCAAGCACTTGGAGCGGACGGAGCGGACGGAGCGGAGGGAGCGGCGGCGGCAGGAGCAGGTAAGTTATTTCTGTGTATGTACGTGTTTTAGTGTGTGATTACTACTGTATGTAAACCTACTACACTGTGTGTTCGCTCAAAAAATGGCGACACACAGTGTAGGAGGTTTGACCGTTCCATCCCCTCCTTTCTCCTGGCACTAGCCAGGATAAGGGAGGGGGGATTCTGTGAGCTCACTAGAGCGAGTGTGTTTTCTCAAATTTTGCAGCATAAAGCAATATGGTTGCTTTACCCAGGGGCGTAGCTAGGGGTGGCAGGCAGGGCAAGGGAAGGGGGGGGCGCCGAAGAGCAGCTGATCGCTGCTGATAGGCGCCCCATATGTTTACACAGCGGCATTCTGACTGGGTTCTGTGACGGCCAGGGAGTGGACCAGTCCAGTCACCTGACCTGTCACCTGACCTCACGTCAGTGACATGAGGTCAGATGACTCAGGTCAAGGGACAGGTCCACTCCCGTGCTGCAGCCTCCCAGCATCTGCTTCTACTCTGTGCTCTGCTGTTACAGCCGACGAGCAGAAGAGGAAGCTCCGCCCACACACAGCCCGTCCTGACCTGTCAGCAAGGAGACATGGTGAGTGTCTGTGTGTATATGTGTGTGTAGTGTGAATACAGTGTGTGTCTCTGTCTTAGTATGTGTATATGTTACAGCGTGTGTGTGTGTGTGTGTGTGTGTGTGTGTGTGTGTCTCTCTGTTTGTCTGTCTGTGTCTCTGCATGTGTTTGTCTCTTACATCTACTACATTATCTGTACTCAGAGAGTTATCACTGTGTCATCTGTGGTGTTACATAGGACTGCAGGTAACACTACTAGATTATCTGTAATCAGAGAGTTATCACTGTGTTATCTGTGGTGTTACATAGGACTGCAGGTAACATCTACTACATTATCTGTGCTGTGTACATATGTTCCGGTGTGCGTGTATATATAGGTCTGTTTGTGAATGTGTCTTTGTGCTTGTATATTTGTGCCTTTTATGTATTTGTATATGTTCCTGTCTGTGTATTTATCTGCCGGTGTGTGCGTATATGTGTCTGTACGTCTATATATTTACCTGTATGTATGTATTCCAGAATGTGTGTATGTATATTTGCCTGTATGTCTAAATATCTGTCTTTATGTATGTACAGTATATATGTTCCAGCGTGTCTATATATGTGGTTAATTTTTTGTTTGTGTAGGGGGCGGCAATAGAGAGGCCTGCACAGGGTGCCATCCAACCTAAGGCCGGCCCTGGGGGTCACCAACCCTAGTCAGAAGGAACTCCGCCACTGCCTGCGCCGCATGACCTCCTCTGCTCCTCCGGTAAGTCACACCAGGCAGAGCGGAGAGTGGTAGCGGTAGGCTACCGCTCACCGCTCTGTTCACAGTGTGGCGCTATTTACAAGGGGGGGGAGTGTGGCGCTATTTACAAAGGGGCAGCGGGCTTTGTGTGGCACTATCTACAAGAGAGGGGCTGTGTGTGGCCTCTTTCATTTATTTTCTTTTAATTTATTTTTATGTTAATTACATTATAGAACTACATAGCTTGTAAAATTTAGAAATGCTTTTATACTCGAGTTACATTAAAAAAATTGTGAAAAACAATTACACCTCATTGCTTGGTAGAGAAAGCAAACATGGCGAGGGGGAAGGAGATGCCGGGAAATAAGTTGGGGGGGAGGCGCCAATCTGAATCTTTGCCCCGGGTGCAGGAGAACCAAGCTACGCCTCTGCTTTACCATATGCCAATGCTGCAATTTTGGGAATTGCTCCATCTAGTGACCAGCACTGGGAAATGTTATAAATTAGAATCTAATTTATATTTCCTGACTCGTGAAAAAATTAAAAAAATTAGAACAATGTTTAATCATTTATACTAACTGTTTAACTAAAAAATAAAAATAAATGTTCTAGTGACACATTACCTTTAAAAGTTCATCTACAATATCTTCAGACACACTATAAACATGGACACCTAGAAGACGTGGTATGGGGGTTGCTATGTAATAAAAGTTTTCCTTTTTTTCTTCTGCTGGAATCATTGCCCCTTTGTTGCGGGAAAAAAAAAAAAGAAATCTGAAAATCGTGTGTGAATGAGCCCACATTCTTTAGGTCTGGTGCCACAAATGTAAATTTTCTTGAATGATCTATGCAAGCAGTGCTTGCATTAAAAATTTTAAATACTCTTAAGTGCAGCGGTTATTCTATAAAGAGATCTGGTTTTAAAGAGGCTCTGTCACCAGATTTTGCAACCCCTATCTGCTATTGCAGCAGAGCGGCGCTGCAATGTAGATTACAGTAACGTTTTTATTTTTTAAAAACGAGCATTTTTGGTCAAGTTATGACCATTTTTGTATTTATGCAAATGAGGCTTGCAAAAGTACAACTGGGCGTGTTGAAAAGTAAAAGTACAACTGGGCGTGTATTATGTGCGTACATCGGGGCGTTTTTACTTCTTTTACTAGCTGGGCGTTCTGACGAGAAGTATCATCCACTTATCTTCAGAACGCCCAGCTTCTGGCAGTGCAGACAGCGTGTTCTCGAGAGATCACGCTGTGACGTCACTCACAGGTCCTGCATCGTGTCGGACGAGCGAGGACACATCGGCACCAGAGGCTACAGATGATTCTGCAGCAGCATCGGCGTTTGCAGGTAAGTCGATGTAGCTACTTACCTGCAAACGCTGATGCTGCAGAATCAACTGTAGCCTCTGGTGCCGATGTGTCCTCGCTCGTCTGACACGATGCAGGACCTGGGGAAGTGACGTCACAGCGTGATCTGCCAGAAGCTGGGCGTTCTGAAGAGAAGTGGATGATACTTCTCGTCAGAACGCGCAGCTAGTAAAAGAAGTAAAAACGCCCCGATGTACGCACATAATACACGCCCAGTTGTACTTTTACTTTTCAACACGCCAAGTTGTACTTTTGCAAGCCTCATTTGCATAAATACAAAAATGGTCATAACTTGGCCAAAAATGCTCGTTTTTAAAAAATAAAAACGTTACTGTAATCTACATTGCAGCGCCTATCTGCTGCAATAGCAGATAGGGGTTGCAAAATCTGGTGACAGAGCCTCTTTAAGTCGGTTTGATTTGATTTGTCGAATGCCCGTACTGCTTCCTTAGTTACCCCATCAACAAACTCAAATCGGGGAAATCAAAATAGGGTAAAAAGGAAAAAGCATAGTTGTTGTCCATAGCAACCAATAAAGCTTTTGGGGAAAAAAGCAGCAATCCGATTAGTTGCCATGATTAACTATTCCACTTTTTCTTTGCATCAGTTTTGATAAATGTCACCCGTGCGTACACTCCAACGTTCTAAAATCCCAAATAGGTATTACCTATTACCATGAGCAGGGCCGGCCTTAGGGGTGTGCGAGCTGTGCCTTCGCTCAGGGCGCATCACTCCAGCAGGTGGAAGGGTGCGCTACGCTGGCTCCCTTCCCCTGCTTCTTTCAGAAGCGCCCGGGCCCAGCGACTCAGCAGTCGCCTTTCCGCCCAGGCACTTCTTCATTTAGTGCCATCGCTACCGCTGTAGCAGCCATAGCGGCCATTAGGGTGGTGACGCCGCTAGCAGCCGCTGCGGCTGCTACAGCGGTGGCGACGGCATTATAGCAGAGCAGGGAGGTATCTCCCTGCTTTGCTATCTACTAGCGCCACTGTAGCTCCCTGAAGGAGCGCTCCTTGATGTCTCTGTCCATATATGGACAGTGACATCAGGGGAAACTCCTGCAGTGGAATCCCCGTCCACAGCATTGCAGACGCAGTGACCGGGTATTCCACTTAAAGGAACAGTGTCACCACAAAAAAAAAATTCATGTCAGTTTAATGTTAGTGTTTTATTAACAACGTTTTTATTTATTTGTGTGTTTGTGTGTTACTTTTTTCTATTTTTTCACTTTTTCTTCCCTATGGGGGCTGCCATTTTTTTTTCCATTTCTGTATGTGTCGATTAACGACACATACAGACATGGAATACGGTAGCCACAGTCCCATATGGACTGCGAACGGGTCCCGTCCCATCCACTTCTGTGTACGCCGTCTGTGTGGGAACTGCGCATGCGCCGCTCCCACACAGTCCAATTTGAAATGCGCGCCGTCCGGCGCCATTTTCCTGTGGACCGGAAGTCGCGGCCGGACAGTAAGATTACTACTTCCGGTCGCGGCTTCCGGACTTGTGCACTTGGACCAGCGGCAGCAGACGGAGCGGACGGGCCGGAGGGAGCCGCGGCAGCAGGAGCAGGTAAGAGATTTCTATGTATGTTCGTGTTTGTGTGTGTTTACTACTGTATGTAAACCTACTACACTGTGTGTTAGCTCAAAAAATGGAGACACACAGTGTAGGAGGTTAGACCGTTCAATCCCTTCGTTTAACCCGGCACTAGCCAGGATAAAGGAGGGGGGGATTCTCAGAGCTCACTAGAGCGAGTGCTTTTTTCACAATTTTGCAGCAAAAAGCAATGTGGTTGCTTTATCACATGCAATGCTGCAATTTTGGGAATAGCTCCATCTAGTGACCAGCAATGGGAAATATTATAAATTAGAATCTAATTTATAATATTTCCTGACTCGTGAAAAAAATAAAAAAAATTTGAACAACGTTTAATCACCTACACACTAAATGTTTAATCAAAAAAAAAAAAAACATGTTTTGCTGGCAACACATTCCCTTTAAGGAGAAGCCAATGACGTCATTGTCCATAAATAGACACAAATGACAGGAGCTTCTCCTGGAGTGGAATCCCCGGTCACAGCATCGGCAACGCTGTGGACGGGGATTCCGCTGCAGGAGTTTCTCCTGATGTCACTGTCCATATATGGACAGAGACATCAAGGAGCGGAATCCCCGGGCACACAAGGGGGTGGTTGCTATCTACAAGGGGGCTGTGGGCTGTGTGGCGCCACCTACAAGGGGGCTGTGGGCTGTGTGGCGCCACCTACAAGGGGGCTGTGGGCTGTGTGGCGCAACCTACAAGGGGGCTGTGTGGCGCCACCTACAAGGGGGCTGTGGGCTGTGTGGCGCCACCTACAAGGGGGCTGTGTGGCGCCACCAACCAGGGGGGGCTGTGTGGCGCCACCAACTAGGGGGGCTGTGTGGCGCCACCAACCAGGGGGGCTGTGTGGCGCCACCAACCAGGGGGCACTGTCTACAAGGGGGAGATGGGGGACTGTATGGCACGATCTACAAGGTGGAGATGGGGGGGGGATTATGGCTCTGTCTACAGCGAAACTGTGTGGCAAAATCAACAGGGGGCACTATACTGTGTGGGGGCCACTAAGCGGACATTATACTGTGTAGGGGTACTACAGGGGGTATAATACAGTGGGCACAATTAGAGGACAAAATACTGTGTCCTTGAAGGGGTTGTAATATATTATTAAATATTATTATTATACTGTATGGGGGCACTAAAGGGGCATTATATTTTTTTTATGGGGCTTTTTTTTTCTTTTTTTTTAATGATGGGGTGGGGCGCCGAAAGATCATTTCGCACAGGGCGCCATCTATCCTAAGGCCGCCCCTGACCATGAGCCTTTCCTGCACTTGTGCAAAGTAGCAAACAAAACACTGAGCTTCATGCTTTTGCCTTCAGATTTGAACTGCTTCAATAGATGTCACATCCAAATGCTTGAAACTTAGCGAGTTGCTGGTGGTCGGTCTATTTCTTCACCTCAGCTATTCTAGGATTGGCTAAAGTAAAAAAAAGTAGTTTAAACAACTAGTCTTGATTTAGGTGGAACAAACCCGGAAAAAAAAATCAGTACTATACCACCCAAATCTGTATACTGTATATGTATAGATGACTAATTCAGGTCAGTAGGGACAGTATATCAACTGAACATAGAAAGTAACTAACAGAGGGGAAGAAGCAATGGAACTGTGAAACCTACAAAACAGCCAAGACCAGGCCATCGGTGCTCTTAATAGAAGAAATAAGATATGATACAGATGGTACATTTTACATTTTCCACAAAGGGTAAAAAAGTAAAATATTCTAAAAATAACATTTATGATCAAAATCCTGTAAATAGTTGGAAGACTTTAATGCCACAGAAGGCTTCATTCATTCATTCAAACCTTAGGAGTGTATTAGAAGTATTAAAAAATACTAAGACTCCAAGAGTATTGGCGAATGATATGAAATGATGTACACCGTGTTCCAAATTATTATGCACATTGGATTTAAGTGTCATAAACATTTAATTATTAGTTTTTCAATGAAACTCATGGATGGTATTGTGTCTTAGGGCTCTTTGGATCATTGTAATCAATCTCAGACACCTGTGATAATTAGTTAGAAGGACGTTCCACATTATTAAGCGGGCCACAAGTTTCAAGCAATATGGGAAAGAAAAAGGATCTCTCTGTTGCCGAAAAGCGTGAAATAGTGCAATACCTTGGACAAGGTATGAAAACATTGGATATTTCAAAAAAACTTAGGCGTGATCATCGTACTGTGAAAAGATTTGTGGCTGATTCAGAGCACAGACGGGTTCGTTCAGATAAAGGCATAATGAGGAAGGTTTCTGCCAGACAAATTAATAGAATTAGGAGAGCAGCTGCTAAAATGCCATTGCAAAGCAGCAAACAGATATTTGAAGCCGCTGGTGCCTCTGGAGTCCCGCAAACCTCAAGGTGTAGGATCCTCCAGATGGAGTGCCGTGCAACCCTGGATGGTCCAGATGGATGGAGTAGTGGATGGTTGGTGAATGGCCATGTCCCAAAAAGGCTGCGACGTCAGCAAGGAGGTGCCGGAGTCATGTTTTGGGCTGGAATCATGGGGAGAGAGCTGGTAGGCCCCTTTAGGGTCCCTGACGGTGTGAAAATGACCTCTGCAAAGTACGTAGAGTTTATGACTGACCACTTTCTGCCCTCGTACAAAAAGAAGAACCGTGCCTTCCGTAGCAAAATTATCTTCATGCATGACAATGCACCATCTCATGCTGCAAAGAATACCTCTGTGTCATTGGCTGCTATGGGCATAAAAGGAGAGAAACTCATGGTGTGGGCCCCCATGTTCCCCTGACCTCAACCCTATTGAGAACCTTTGGAGCATCCTCAAGCAAAATATCTATGAGGGTGGGAGGCAGTTCACATCAAAACAGAAGCTCTGGGAGGTTATTCTGACATCCTGCAAAGATATTCAAGCAGAAACTGTCCAAATACTCACAAATTCAATGGATGCAAGAATTGTGAAGGTGATCTCAAAGAAGGGGTCCTATGTTAACATGTAACTTGGCCTGTTTAGTTGTTTTTTTATTGAAAGACCTTTTGATTTCTGTAAATATGACCTCCTGATGCTGCAAATTCAACAAATTACCATTTTAGTTCTCTTTACAACCTTTAAAATGGTTTGATCTCTGTTGTGCATAATAATTTGAAACAGAGATTTTTTTTTTAGAAGTTAAAAACTCAAAATGCAGTTATCATTAGGAGATTTGTTCAATAAAATTCACATTATACTCCAACGGTTGATGGCTTGAAGATTACACTGACTGTCATTTGCATCGACTATTTAGGAAAATCAGCGAAAAATAACATTTGCATAATTATTTGGAATGCGGTGTATAATACTCACTGTAATATAATACATATTTTAAAGCATGAAATGTACATAAAAAAAGGTAGCTAAAAACGATTACAATACGTAGATATGTATAGAATCTCCTATCATAGAACAAAAACTATCCTGTTAAAGTCTTGACTCCTCTTAAAAGGCATATAGTGAAAAACTGTAACATTAAAAAAATCTTTAAGATGGAAAAGAAAAATATTAAAAATTAAATAAAATATTGACTTAAAGTTCGGATCCAGCCCCTGGCAGTTGCCCATATATAAAATAAACATTTGTGCAAAAGTGCAAAGTTCCAGGCACTGAATAGCAGCACAGATGGAGATGGACCTCTGTTTCCAATATGTTATAAGTGTCTATAGGCACAAAGGGAGTCGGAAGGCTGTGGCGGATTAAATATGGGTTTCATCTTTCTTGGAGTTGTGTGGATACCCATGTTTTTGGTCATTTGGATGTACATGTTGCATATGTTCCAGTGGAACCACAACATCATCAGGATTATGGGGTGCTTTGTTTAGTTCTACCACTCGAGGTACCACCACCGACCAGCGATCTGGAAAGCATCAAGACAGACACATAGGGTTATATAAGAATCAATGAATATCACACATACATACACTACAGAAGCCACAAACATTTCACAGTTAAACTTTAAATACAATGTTGAGTAACTTTGCAAAACTTTTTCTGATTAGGTCTAATGCAGAATTCAGGATTCTGTTGGTAATGTTTGTAAAGCAGTGCATTGTGGGAACACAGATTACATGGTACGTTCAAATAAGAAATCTTATTTTGTTAATTCCCCACTATAACTGCAATCACCATTCCTCTTAGGAGTACTCCCGGCCAAACTTAACCGGTTAAGGACTAGGCTGTTTTACAGCTAAATGACCAGAGCAAATTTCACAATTTTGCTATGCGCTTCTTTACATGACTATAACTCAGCAGGTGAATAAAGTTCATCTTTGAATTTTACACTCTTTTTAAAGGACAGATAGGGCTTTGTTTTAGTGGCATTTGTCAGTATATATCATTTTTTTTTTTTTCACTAAAGTGGGCAAAATTGGAAAAAAATGCAAGAATTTAACAATTGCGTCGGTTTATGCTAGCATTTTTCACACACGGTATGAACCACGGCCAAAATTCATCTCCTTTCACATTCTTCCACTTCTCCCGTGCATGGGGATACCAAATATGTGAGCCTTATTCACTGTGCGGGCATGTGCCAGGGCTTGGCATAAAAGGAGGCTTTTTGGCCTTTTCGGTCCAGGAATTTTGCATTTGATTTTAGAGCCGTATACTGTTTTCTGGGGGGCCTAATGCTGCTGAAACATTAGAAACACCCCATAAATGACTTCATTCACACAAGTAGACCCCACAAGGTTTCCTTCAAGGGGATTATCATATTTTTAGCAAGTCCAGTTTTCTTCTGAAAGTTTCTTGAATAAGATGGAACAAAATAAAATCAGCACTTTTTTAGCAAATGCGTCAGTTTAGGCTAGTATTTTTCACACACGGTATAGACCACGGCCAAAATTCATCTCCTTTCACGTTCTTCCACTTCTCCCGTGCATGGGGATACCAAATATGTGTGCCTTATTCACTGTGCGGGCATGTGCCAGGGCTTGGCATAAAAGGAGGCTTTTTGGCCTTTTCGGTCCAGGAATTTTGCATTTGATTTTATAGCCGCATACTGTTTTCTGGGGGGCCTAATGCTGCTGAAACATTAGAAACACCCCATAAATGACTTCATTCACACAAGTAGACCCCACAAGGTTTCCTTCAAGGGGTTTATCATATTTTTAGCAAGTCCAGTTTTCTTCTGAAAGTTTCTTGAATAAGATGGAACAAAATAAAATCAGCACTTTTTTAGCAAATGCGTCAGTTTAGGCTAGTATTTTTCACACACGGTATAGACCACGGCCAAAATTCATCTCCTTTCACGTTCTTCCACTTCTCCCGTGCATGGGGATACCAAATATGTGTGCCTTATTCACTGTGCGGGCATGTGCCAGGGCTTGGCATAAAAGGAGGCTTTTTGGCCTTTTCGGTCCAGGAATTTTGCATTTGATTTTATAGCCGCATACTGTTTTCTGGGGGGCCTAATGCTGCTGAAACATTAGAAACACCCCATAAATGACTTCATTCACACAAGTAGACCCCACAAGGTTTCCTTCAAGGGGTTTATCATATTTTTAGCAAGTCCAGTTTTCTTCTGAAAGTTTCTTGAATAAGATGGAACAAAATAAAATCAGCACTTTTTTAGCAAATGCGTCAGTTTAGGCTAGTATTTTTCACACACGGTATAGACCACGGCCAAAATTCATCTCCTTTCACGTTCTTCCACTTCTCCCGTGCATGGGGATACCAAATATGTGTGCCTTATTCGCTGTGCGGGCATGTGCCAGGGCTTGGCATAAAAGGAGGCTTTTCGGTCCAGGAATTCTGCATTTGATTTTAGAGCCGCATACTGTTTTCTGGGGGGCCTAATGCTGCTGAAACATTAGAAACACCCCATAAACGACTTCATTCACACAAGTAGACCCCACAAGGTTTCCTTCAAGGGGTTTATCATATTTTTAGACAGTCCAGTTTTCTTCTGAAAGTTTCTTGAATAAGATGGATCAAAATAAAATTAGCAATTTTTTAGCAAATGCGTCAGTTTATACCAGCATTTTTCACACACGGTATAGACCACGGTCAAAATCAATCTCCGTTCACATTCTGCCACTTCTCCCGTGCACGGGGATACCAAATATGTGGCCTTATTTATCACAGAGATGTAGGAGGGCGGAGGATAGAAGAAGATTATTTCACAAATCGCTTTTTTTCAAAGCTGGTTTTACAAAACTCAACAGAGTTTCTATAACACTTCCAAAATATCTGCTCTTGAAGCAGAAATCCCAAAATATTCATCTAGGGGTATAATGGGAATTTATTTTTTGGGGTTTTCTAAAATAAGAAATTTCAGGTTAATGCAAATGGAGCTCTCCAGCAGATGAACTTTAGAAAACATCAAACATGACATCCACCCCCCACCCATTCCACCCCCCCACCCTTGGAGTAAAATCAGGGGAAAAATAAAAACGTAATGTAGGGCAAATATATTTTCAACAAATTAACTAAAATCTAATAATGCAGAACAGTGGGGTATTTTTTAAAACATGGCTCAATGCACAGGCCTGGTTGTGAGGGACATGAGGGACAGAAATATCGGGAATCTTTGCGGTGCCCGTCTTTTCTGCAGACGCGGCACTTTTTCTGGGCGTTGCTTCTGGTTGCTGTTGGGGGAATCCGACTGATGAAGTGTCTTTCAGTCAGTCGCGTGACATCCTCAGACTGGGGGCATTCTCGGGTGTCCTGAACATCAAAAATGAGGCCTTCAATAATTTTCTCCTGGAAATCCAGGTATGTGTCTCTGCCTCTGTTTTTTTTATAGAGCACAAATGAGTTGTGGATGGCCACCTGTAACAGATGAATGGCCACTTTTTTGTACCAGGTTTTAGTTTTGCGTTTTACTAAATAGGGCTGTAAAACCTGGTCGCTTAAATCCACCCCCCCCATGTACTTGTTATATTCGGACACGCTCACTGGTTTGTGCTTGTCCGATGTTGCCCCTCTTTCCCTCACTGCCACTGTTCCTGCGGTATGAATCGTGCTTAGCACATACACATCTTTGCGATCCCTGAACTTGACCGCCAGCAATTCTTCAGATGCATAAGCACAGGAGTCCCCCTTTACCATGCGCTTCCCCACTAATTGCTGTGGAAAACCAATTCTGTTTTTGCGCATGGTACCACATGCCCCAGTCCTTGCAGCATGCAAATGCCTAAACAGGGGCACACTGGAATAAAAATTATCACAGTACAGGTGGTACCCTTTGTGAAGCAGAGGCTGCATTATCTCCCACACAATCTTACTGCTGGTGGAAAGATCAGGGGGGCATCCAGGAACATTTATTGTGCGGTCCCGCCCTTCATAAATCCTGAAGGCGGTGGTATATCCTGACCCGCTTTCACACAATTTGTAGAGCTTAACGCCATATCTTGCCCTTTTTGAAGGTAGATATTGGCGAAAGCTAAGTCTGCCATGAAAGTTGAGGAGGGATTCGTCCACACTTACATTCTGCTCAGGGGTGTAGAGTTGCAGAAATAAATTGTTCAGGGAATTTATTAGCGGTCTTATTTTGAACAACCGATCCCGGTTTGCATCGGTACTTGGGGGGGCCTGTGCGTTGTCATTGAAGTGGAGGAACCTCATTATTGTCTCATAACGAGACCTGGGCATTACTGCAGAATATACTGGGGTGGCTTGGGCGGGTCTTGTTGACCAGTAAGACCTAATGGAGGGCTTTTTGACAATACCCATATTTAGGGTGAGCCCCAAAAAAATTTTTAATTCCTGCAAATTGGTGGGCGTCCAATCTCTGGCATGGGTGGATGAAGGTTTCTGCCTTATATATTGCGTGGCATATAAATTTGTTTCGTGGACAATCTGATTTAGGATGTCGTCCGTTATAAATAAATGGAAGTAATCCATTTGGACAAAATTTGTATTGTCCACGGTTATGCCAGGAGTGGCCGTAAATCCGTGGATTCTAGGCCCAAAAGATGGGGCAGGTGCCCATACAAGAGCCTGGACTGGAGGGACCAGGCTGTCCCGTGCTACAGCGCTACTTGGCCCTGAGCTTTCAAGTTCTGCAGTTTCAACTGCATCAGGGACAACGTCCCCTGAAGATGAACCTGAAGTGACGCTGTCATCGTCACTGCCCAAAACAGGTTCCATCTCGGACGCCATCTCTGATGCGGTCTCCGACTCAGACCACAGCATGGCGTATGCCTCCTCGGCGCTAAACAACTTCCTCGCCATAACGTAACTAACACTAACACTAACTAAACAAATTTTTTTTTTTTTTTTTTTTTTTATAAAACACACAAACTAACTGCTATATATATCTACACTACCGCTAACAAAAAAATAAACCGCTATTGCTATATATATTATATATATGTGGATATATATATAATTATATACTCCCTACCTGCCTATTCTAATAGAATAAAAGAAAGAAAGGTAGATAGATAGAAAAAAAGATAGATGGATAGATAGATTGTATAGATAGATAGAAATCTATCTATACAGAGAATGTTTTAGTGTAACTGTATTTTTTTTCACTGTAATCTTCTGGCAGCAATTCTCCCGAGTCTCTTCTTCTCCTCAAACTGAAACAATGTTTGAGGAGAAGAAAAGAGGCAGGAGATTTACTGCCAGAAAAGTCAAAATAAAACAAATGTGGTCGCTGTGATAGGTTTTCACAGCGACCACATGATCAGGGACCATCAGATTGGTCCCTGATACTCTGCCCAGTGCCCAGAGCTGTTGGTAACAGCGAGGGCACAGGGCTGTGTGCACGCGATCGCGTGCACACTGTTTTCTATGCAGAAATGCATGTGATCGCTGTGATTGGTTGTCACAGCGATCACATGTTCAGGGGCCAAAAGATTGACCCCTGACATTCTGCCCAGTGCCCATGGCTGTTAGCAACAGCCAGGGCATAGAGCTGTGTGCACGCGATCGCGCGTGCACAGTCTCTGAAGTGCGGCCGTATATATACTATACGCCGGACTTTAGAGACCCTGACCGCTGGCCGTATATTTACGGCCAGCGGTCGGGAACCTGTTAAAGGGGTTATCCGGGATCCAAAAATTCCATTACAATAATATATTTCTGTGAAACGAAGTAACTCACTAATATACTTTAATTTAAAATTCTGTACTAAATGGTGCAGTTCAAATCTCGTGGATTGTTCCCGGAAGCCCTGGAGCTCTTCTAATAATGATGACGCTCCGACACGGCCCCACGTGACTGAGCTCTTGCTTCATGTGCTGTTCGTGAACATGACCGCAATGGGTAGTCACATTGCCTATCGCTGGAGTCCTGAGCAGAGCATCAGCTAGCGCTTTGCTCGGGACTCCAGCACTGCTCCAGACGTCCATATTTGGTCAATTCAGGGGTTTCCTATCGCTGGAGTTTCCGAGCAGAGCATCAGCTGATGCTCTGCCAGGGGACTACAGCACTTCTGGCCACGTCACTATCAACGTCCAGTAATGCTGCCGACATCATTGTCCATATATGGACAGTGACCCCTTTAAATACGTGCTCTTAAAATCTCTACTCTTCCATCTGTAACTACTAGGGAATATAAGGCAAGCTGCTGCACGGCCCTGCACTCCGGAGGCAAATTCCCTTTTAAAGGGAGTCTGTCACCAGAACTTCCGTTTTGAACTAGCAGTATGCGAATATAGTTCATGCGAACCGGATTTGAAATGTGTTTTCCTTGTTCCCCTGGGTGCCGGCTTTGCATTAAAAACACTTATGTTTATGCAAATTAGCATTTCGGTGCAACAAGGGCGTGTCCGTTGCACCAAAATAATAGCGCATCATTGCCCTATTCAACCCCCCCTCCCTCCCCGCTTCCTGTGATTTACATGGCGAGTTCATGCCTGGCCCCATAGTGAACGCGCTCGCTTTCCTACATCTTAGTCGGCGCATGCGCAGTATAAACAATATGTTTGTCGTCGTAATTTGCACTACTGCGCATGCAGCATTATGAGAAGATAAATATGAGAAGATAAAAATTGGTGAAGTCTGTTTTTGGACGACCCCGATATCCAGAATAAAAGAGCACTGAAACCCCTTGGACACTGCTCAGAAATTTGTGTTACTGGAAATCTAACAGCATTCTCAGTAATAGACCATTCAAATCAATGGCAATGTATTCAGAATGTCGCATCCCATTCTTTTTTTAAATCAGACAAGTTTTTATTGAGAATACAACATGTATTATACATTTTTTACATTTCTGGTAAAGTACAAAGAAATCTTCCAACAGAAGAAAAAAAAAAAACACAGTAACAGTATTTCATCTTGTTCTTGATACAAAATTCCTGCAATTACATTACACTTTGCATTCCCATCATCTTTAATTGCACCTTCACATACATCCCCATCCCTACCCCTTTCAACCGAACTCCCCCCCCCCCTCACAGTACCTCCTCTGTCTCCTGACTCGCCAGTCTCCTCCACCCTTTCCATCCGTTCTGTATTCCAACCAGTGATCCCGTCATATCTTGATCAGATAGATACATCAGCCCTCCTTCAAATCTCATCTAATGTGTCACATTACTATAATTGTTAACCCATTTACTCCATTGCTTATCATACTTATGAATCGCCCCTCTTTTCAGATATATTCGGTGTTCCAGTGATACCGTGTGGTTAACATATCCAACTAATTCAGCCACCTCCGGGGGATCCGCCTGCAGCCAATATTTTGCAATTAATTTCCTAGCGTGATACAGAACCTTTTTAATAGCCAGTAATTCCACTCCATCTCCTCCTTCCTCCCCCATACATCCCAATATAAAGATCTTAGGTTCCAGTGGAAAATCTCTACCATATACTCTAGATACCATTCCTTTAACTGCTTTCCAATATACATTTAGCATCGGACAGCTCCAAAACATATGTTTTATGTCCGCCCCATCAAACATACACCTGGGACACTCCTTTGTTGTTCTAATTCGCATTTGCCACAACACCTTAGGTGTCCTATATACCCTATGTAATAGAAAGAGTTGTGACCTCCTGTGCGCTACACTAATAGAGACTATTTTGGGCGATCCGAGTATTTCCTCCCATTCTTCATCCGCTATAGTCCCTACATCCTCTTCCCATTTACGTCTAGTCTCTACCAGTGGGTCTCCTAGGAATTTGGCGAGTAGCATACTATATAGCACCGAAATAATCCCTTTAGTGTCTTGTGCCCCCAGCACCCTTTCCATCCCTCCCATAGTGGAGCAGCTCAAGTCCACCATCCTCTCTTGTGCCTGCGTCGCATGCCTTAGCTGGAGATATTGGTAGAACCGCTGATGTGAGAGTCCAAACTCTTCCTGAAGTTGTGCAAAAAGCTTGAGAGTCCCTCCCTCGTATAACTGGTGTACATATCTGATTCCTGCTTGTTCCCAATCCTGAAATCCTTCCAAAATATTAAATTCCCATAGATATGGATTATCCCATAGAGGCATATAGTTGGAACATCCTGTAACCCCCAATATCTTTTTACTTTCCCACCAAACTTTATGTAGTAATAACAGAGTCGGTTTCCCTCTCGCCTCCCTCCGTAATTTATGTGACTCCATGGCCTCTAATAAATCCGTTCTCTTTCCCAAGTAGTACACCAGTTTCCCACTAGAGTTCCACTCCTCCCTATTCTTCCATCCTTTGAAGTGTTGTATTTGGGCTGCTAGATAATATATCCACGCATTTGGAATAGCTAACCCCCCCTGCTCTACTGGTAATTGTAACTTTTCCATTTTAATCCTGGGGATCCCCCTTTTCCACACCAAGTCCCTAAACAAATTATGTATTCTCCTGAACCAGTATTTAGGCAACCCAACTGGGGCATTGTGTATAATATAGAGTACCTGGGGCATCAGAATCATTTTTATGAGATTTGCCCGTCCCATTGCTGACAGCGGCAACCCAAGCCATACTTTAGTCCTATCTGTTAATTTATTCACTAATGGTATCACGTTCAACTCAACAAATTCCTGCACCCTTGCTGATACCGTAATTCCCAGATATTTAAACTTCCGTACACACGGTACTTCAATTCCTCCAACTATCAATGGCGTAACTACTGGCTGGAGTGGTAGCAACACCGACTTGCTCCAATTAATTTTTAACCCTGAAAATCTGCCGAACCTCTCCAATATCGTCATTATCACTGGCAATGAATGATCTATCTCCCCCAGGAACAGCAGTATATCGTCCGCGTATAGTGCTATTCGCTCTTCCAGCTCTCCACAACGAAACCCTTCTATCCCCGGATGTTGTCTTACCATATTTGCTAGGGGTTCAATTGCCAGTGCAAACAGCAACGGAGAAAGTGGGCATCCCTGTCGCGTCCCCCTCTCCAACCTAAAAGAGTCCGACATCCTTCCATTTGCTCTAACCCGAGCCACCGGTTCCTTATACAATAATTGTACCCACTTTATAAAATTCCGTCCAAAACCGATCCGTTCCAATACAGCCCACAAGTACCCCCATTCCACACTATCAAACGCCTTAGTGGCGTCCAACGACAGCACTGCTCTCCCCCGCTCATCCGGATCATCTGTCTGTAAATTTAAAAAAAGCCTACATAAGTTAACTGCTGTAGAACGAGCTGGCATAAATCCCGACTGATCCATCCCTACGATTTTAGTCACTACTCGCGACAACCTATTAGCTAGTACTTTAGCTAAAAAATTTATGTCTGCGGTCAACAGAGATATCGGTCTGTAAGAATCAGGTTGCGTCCGATCTTTCCCCTCTTTAGGAATTACCACTATAGCAGCTTCATACATTGTCTGCGGTAAACGCCCTCTGGCAAAACTATCCTGGAACACCTCCAGTAGCTCCGGCAAAACCGTCTCTCCATATGTTTTATACAATTCAGTGGGTATACCATCTATCCCTGGAGCCTTTTCATTCGCCATAGTGCTCACCGCCTCCTGTATTTCCTCTAAAGTAATTAACTCCTCCAACCCCTCCCTCTCTTCCTCCCCCAAAGTAACCCATGTCATTTCTGCCAGATATTCTGACAGAAGATCCTCCGAATAGCCCACCTTAGTGCAATATAGTTCCTTATAAAATGATGTCAACACACCTAATATATCCCCTGTTTCTCCAACCAGAGTCCCACTTGTTGTCTGTAGCTGATGGATGAACGCACTCTCCCGCGCCGGCCGTGCAATATTTGCTAACAATCTGCCCGTCATTTCACCCTCTTCGTAGTATTTTTGTTGCAAAAACAATCTTTTATTAGCTGCCTGCTCCATCTGATGTTCCCTAAGCAATTTTTGAGCAGCCTTCCATTGGGCTAAGGTTTCCGCAGTGTTATTGGTAACGTGGCTCACCTCTGTTATTGTCACCCGGTCTGTCAAATGTTGACCCACTTGCCTTGTCTTGGTTTTTATGTGTGTGATCTCCCTTATATACACCCCCCTTATATTCGACTTCATAGCATCCCATAGAATATCCGTAGGAACCGTACCCTTATTAAATTCGAAATATTCTCTCAGGCTCATAGTTATGGTCTCCTCCCCCACCAAGCGTATCCAAAATGGGTTGAGCCTCCAGTGCATTCTCAGCCCCCCCGTCTGTAAACCTGTTTGGAGCTTTAACAACATTGGAGAGTGATCAGGCAGTGATCGCGGCAAATATTCCACCCCCTCCACACATTCCATCCCCATTCCATTATTAAACATTAGATCTATTCGGGACAGTGATCCATATGTAGATGAGACACACGAGTATTGCGTAGTAGAAGGCCACTTTACCCGCCAAATATCCGTGAGCCCAACTTCCGTCATGTATTTACCAAACCTCGTTAGACAAATATCTCTCCCCCCCCCCCCCCCCCCGTTTGGAAATTTATCCCACCCCTTATCCATTATGTTGTTAAAATCTCCCATCAATATGGTCGGTATCATAGGCCATCCAGCCAGTTTCTCCAACACCTCTCTTATTGGGACCACAGAGTACGGGGGAGGTACATACATCACCACAATTATACATTCCCAATTAAACAATTTACAATGCACCCCGACATATCTACCTTCCCTATCCTTAAAGGAGTCTAAACAGCTAAATGGCACATCTCTATGAACTAGGAGGCTAACCCCCCTTGAGTATGTAGAATGGAAAGAATGGAAGCTGTGTTGTATCCACACCCTGTGCACCTGGTGCACTGTATCAGCAGTAAGATGGGTTTCCTGTAAGCCCATCACTCCAGCAGACTGCCCTTTCATATAATCAAATATAGCTCGCCTTTTAGCTATCTCCCCCATACCTCTCACATTCCAGGACAACAAATTTACCCTACCCCCCATCTGAACACTTCTTGCTTTTGACAGTGGCTATTCCTGTTACCTCCAGTGACCATCAGAGAGTACTGTGTTTCAACCTCCCTTTCCCTCCAAAACCTCTCCCCTCCCCCCACCCTAACCCCCCCCAACTTTCCATAAACATACCCTCCTAAGAGGGCCCGGGCTAGCGAAGAAACCTTCACCGCTATGACCCCACAGCTTCCCGCTCACTTTGTAGAGACACATTCTGTTTCCCTACAATTTTATCCTTCAGAACCAAGAACCTCCCGCTACCTCCTCCTCAATAAACAATTAGTATTTTTATAACTCCAACATCCCATTCTGCCTTTGAACTGACAGCACTTTCTTCTTCTCCAACCATCAATGATATATGGACTGTAACCCAACCTTATATCAACATATAAATGCATAACAACAAGGCCTTATGCCCTCATGTAACTCATCTTCCTCCTTGCAGAGCAGAGTCCCCTCTTTAATCCTCCGCCTGTTGATCACGCCGCCGCCTCCTCTCGATCCTGCCGTAAGCGATCTTCATGATTGTCCAGCCATCTGAGTGCATCTTTTGGATTTTCAAAGAATTGCACGGATCCCAATGCCGCCACCCGAAGCTTTGCAGGATACAACATAGAATACTGAACCCGATGGTTCCTCAGCCGCCTTTTTATGTCCAGAAATTGCATCCTCCGCTTCTGGACTTCTGCAGAAAAATCCGGATAAAATGACACCTTCACACCGTTCACCCGAATATCTTGCCTTTCCCGGGCCTGTCGAAGAATTATATCTCTATCTTTATAATGGAGCAGCTTTACCAGAACAGGTCGCGGTGGCCGCCCAGGTGGGCCAGGACGCGTGGGTACTCTATGAGCTCTTTCCACTGCAAATAATGGGTTCAGCGAATCTTTTCCAAAAACCTCCAATAGCCATTTTTCAAAAAAGGAATCCGGATTGGACCCTTCCACTTTTTCAGGAATTCCCACCATCCTCACATTGTTTCGTCTTAAACGATTCTCCAAATCATCAGCTTTAGATAAGAGGTACTTTACATCCTCCGCCACCGCATTTACATCCCGTCTCATGGGCAGCATGCCATCTTCTAAGTTACTGACTCGGCCCTCCACCGCTGTTGTGCGCTCTGACACCTTCTGTAAGTCATGGCGTATAATAGACAGATCCTCTTTGATTCCCCCCACCTGACAAGTAAGTTTAGAGAGCGTAGTATTACTCAGGCTTACCGCCGAAAAAACATCTGCCAGTGTGGGGCCCTGCTTGTCCAAGCTCTGCGTTCCTCCTCCTGAATCACTTGGAGCGTCTCCTCCATTTTCCTCCTCCTCCTCTGACTCCATCTGTGCTCGCAGCGGCTCATATCTCGAGCCTGAACGGCCAGCCTGTTCCTTCCCTCCATCCAACCTTCCTCCATCTGCCTCAGGTTTCATAGGGGTCTTCCTGGCGAAGCGCTCCAGCCTGGATGCCGCCGCCCCTCTCACATCCCTGCTCTCTGTATACGAGCACATGTCGACGCCATCTTGCAGCCCCAGCTCACCGTCCTCTGCCGCCTTAGACTTCCTGGACCGGGTCATAACAGCCTCCTTCGGATCCAAAATCGTGCCTGCAGGATCACCACCTTTTCCCCTATCACCTCAGGTATGTCCGCGTTAGTATAGTGGAGTCTCAGGATGATTTCTAGGATATCGGCAGCGGGAGCTCCGGTTCCTGCGTCCTCTCACATATGCCGCTAAGCCACGCCCCCGCATCCCATTCTTAGTAACAGAAATATCTGAGAAGTCTTAAAAGGGGTTTAATCAGTCTATAGAGCCCTTTCATTCTGGATATCAGTGGTGGTCTGAGATCACAGACTTCCCCAATGTCACGGTCTCATATGTACCTATGACATGTCAGAAGATTATTTTGACATTTTAAACTTCCCTTCAACTGCTGAGAACTTGTAGTCTTTAAGCCCAGTTATGGTGGTCCCTCTAATATAACCTGCTCGATTTACATGGAAAACTAGCAATGTCAAAAGAGTATTAACCTAAATATTAAACTACAACAACATTGGATAAAAGGAGCACTATATACACAATATTTAAATGGTAACCCCAGATGAAGCCATTGCCATGAACTCTATTTGGATGCGGAAGGGCTCATCCATTAAACACTGTATATGCATTAATAGTCTGCTCATTTTTGAGACAAGCTGCACTATTGTCAGTGGAATGTTTGATGGATCATTTACTCTTAGAATCCAAACATGCTATTAGCAATAGAACTAATCCATTAAGCATACTGAAGTCACAGTCCGCTAATAAAGCGATGACCTCACAGGCTTGAAGTGGGTGGGGGGAGGGGGGAAGAAAAGTTGTCAAAATCTCTATCCTTATATAGAATATAATAAGTCTACCAAATATATATTATTAAAAAAAAGTCAGGCCTACCTCTCCGTAGACGCCCCACGGTTTGTGAAAAACCGTAATATTGATAAGTATCATTCTTCCCGGGGTCTTCATTAATAATGCCAAGATTCTGATTCCAATGGGACCAATTCACTTCATCCACCCTAAAATAAATACAACTCTATGTCATGAAGGCCGCAACATCAGAAAATATGAGATGTGGTCACCGTTTTGTTGTGGCAGTTCTTTTTAGCAATGAAGAAGAACTATTTCTACTACATTCACAAGCATATGATGTATATTATCCTGAACTGTACATTAAACATTTCATTACTACAGGTCTTCATGAATTAGTTTACTTACACATGCCAGTAAAACGTGCTACATGCTTATGTCTTGATATTTTATTCTAAGATGTTTGATGTACTGTAACACTATTCTGGTATTCTAGTTGATGGGACTGCAAACAGCAAATAATGCTATTCATAAAGATGTAGCAGAGCGGAGTTGGTCATTTGCAGTGAAGCCAAGTTTATCACAATGTGCTCCATGGGTTTACATAGCACTATAGGGAAACCTAGTGCATTATCTTAACTTTGATTTAACACTATGCACAAGCAATGCCCCCTCATCTTTCTCTCTGTTTAACCTTATTTCTATTATATTAACACTGGTATGTTATGACCATTTCAGGAAATATTAAACACAATCATTTTTTTATGTTCCCTGTTAGGAAATTAAGGCTATGTTCACACGGGATATTTTGCAGGAGGAATATCTGCCTCAAAATTCCGTTTGGAAGTTTGAGGCAGATATTCCTCTCCCTGCACGCCGATTTTCGCTGAGTTTTTCGCGCCGTTTTTCGCCCGCGGCCATTGAGCGCCGCGGGCATAAAACAGCGCGAAATACGCTTTATCTGCCTCCCATTGAAGTCAATGGGAGTTCAGAGGCGGAAGCGCCCGAAGATAGGGCATGTCGCTTCTTTTTCGCGCGAGGCAGTTTTACTGCTCGCGGGAAAAAGACGCCGACGCCTCCCATTGAAATCAATAGGAGGCATTTTCGGGCCGTTCTTGCCGAGTTTTGCGACGCGGTTTCCCGTGTGAACATAGCCTAAAAAGGTTTTGGCAAGAAATATACAGGGCTAGTAGAGACTGAAAATACAGCCCCCTTACATGGTTCTTGTCATTGGACTCACCCAGGACACTCAATTTTACTTTATTTCGATCCATCTAGTCCAGTACTTCTCAAAATTTACGGCGGACTCCGATGTCGCACACCCTAGTTATTAGTAAGGCGCAACTGGGTAGGCAGTTTTGACAGTAGTGATCACATGCTACACACAGGCCCTTCTCTGCCTCTGACATAGAAACACGACAGACCCAATTGTGTATTTTAATGTTACACTGGGTTTAATTTTGTTACTTTTAATTTACCTTCATTTAACGTTATATTAACAATATTATGTATTCCAATGGTCAGGATATAAAAACAATAAAATAAAATCAGATCCCGGTCGTTTAACCACTTAGATGCCGCGGTCAATAGCGGCCACAGCATCTAAGTCACTAACCCCCTCTGTCACCCCATCAGCTGTGACTGGGTGTCTATGGATGTTATGGCAGCCTAGGGGCCTACTGGAGGCCCTCAAGCCTGCCATGTTAGATCTTCTACTAATCCCTTATTGTGAGCCTGTTAAAAATACCATACACTGCAATACATAAATATTGCAGTATATGGCACCAGGGAGCAAACAATCATTAAAAAAATAAAGTTTAAATGAACGTTTTTGGCCTGGACCTTAAAGGGAGTCTGTCACCAGAATGTCTGAGTTAAACTAGTACCAGGGTATTGTAGATGAGACTAACCCGTTTCTAATGTTCATTTTCTGCTTACTGACTCGGTTGTAGAGAAATAGGTTTTATTAACTTTATGCTAATGAGCATTTAGGTGCAATGAGCATGTTACCATTGCACCGAAATGCTCTTACGTCGCTCCCCAGTTCAACCCTCCTCCCTCCCCTCTTACAGTGATTGACAGGGGCCAGGCAGTGTAATCAACACATTCATGCGTGGCCCCGGACTGTCTAACACGAGCACGTCCCTGCTCTTCATTCGGCGCATGCGCAGTACGATATTTCTGCTCAACGTTCTGATCGGCAGTACTACGCATGCGCCGAATAAAGAGCAGAGATGCTGCACATGCGCAGTAGTGCAGATTAGAACGTAGAGCAGAAAGATCATACTGTGAATGTGCCGAGTGAAGAGCAGGGACACACGCGCGTTACGGGGCCAGGCATGTTTGCGCCGATTACGCTGCCTGGCCCCTGTCAATCACTGTAAGAAGGGAGTGAGGGGGGGGGGTTGAACTGGGGAGCAAAGTAAGAGCATTTAGGTGCAATGGTAACGTCCTCATTGCACCTAAATACTCATTAGCATAAACTTAATAAAACGGATCTCTCTACAATGGAGACAGTAAGCAGAAAATGAAAATAAACGCTAGAAACAGGTTAGTCTACAGTACCATGTTACTAGTTTAATAAGGACATTCTGGTGACAGAATCCCTTTAAAGGGTTAAAATTAATGTTAATGCCGTAGCACTAAATACCTCTCACATTTAAAGTTGGGTTTTGGTTTAACTGCCGGATGAACCAAGACAACCTTTTCATTCCATGCAGAAATGAGCACAAAATAGACAAGGGTGTAATGAGGTCTAATTATGAATCAATAACAGATATTCCATTAAATACTGTCATAATTGCCAGTCACTGCCTGTCTCTCATATTTACCAGAAGATTTAAATACCATCTGTTAATTCATGCTGTGCCTTGTGGTATAGCAGGAGACTTTATTAATATGCAAATGAGGACCCACCACAACCTCCACTCTAATGATCATGAGTGATGCCCTTGGGAACTTATCTGGCCTAACCACTTTCTAGGCAAGTATGTAAATGCCAAGAGCCACTCTAAAAAGGCAGGCACGTGGTCTAGTAGGAGCACTAAAATCCAGACGTTTAATTTGAAAACTAACATACCCATTTACATACAGGATTTATAAAAATTACACAAACTGAAATGCATTGAAAGTAAGTGAATTTTCCATCCCACCCACCAATTTGCAGTTCTCTTCCTTTGGAAAGTGAAGACCCTGTGCCTTCTGGGTGTGCTATGCAGAGTTTAATCACATACAGCGTGGTGATCTCAAATGAGAAACAAATTATTTACCGGTAGTCCCTTTTGTACTAAAATTGCTTGTAAATTGCTTTATAATCAAGGAGCCGATGCTGTGCTTGTGGATTGGTGCCTGCATAATCTAGTAAGTAAACTATTCTGGAAGTCTAATAGATGTTCTGTTTACTGCAACTACGTATATATCATATACTTTGCATCTAAATTAAAGTGTAGCTTAGAGAATCAGAATTTTTATATTCTTGGACTTCTGAAAGAGGGTGAAAGGGCTTTAATTTTTCTGCTCCTATTTTAGAAGAACTTGCAGAATTATAATATTTTTTTTACCTCTATTTTACTACATTTATTGAATGACCTTTCTTCCTGGTAGAACTTGATGGACATAAACTGAATTAGATTAGTCTGTTCATTGTCTGATTATAATTGGTCATTCCATGTGTTGACTGATCAGTGTCAGAGTTTTCTAATCAACTAGTGTCAAGGTAATCCCAATCTCAGAATAAAAAAAATTGTAAAAAAATATAATTTAACTGATGACTCAGACATCTTTTACAGATTTCAGTAGGACAGTCTTCACTGCCAAAATTACAAATGTGCAGTTCGTCAAAATGTTGCCGTTCTGGGGGATAATAGGGATTAGGGATGGGGTTTAAACGAATATTCCCGTCTCAGAAAAAATAAAGGTTATTTTTTTTGTATAGTGAAAATCTATACAGTTTTCCCAATACACTTTCTTCATCAATTGTTTGTGGTTTTCAAGATCCCTGCTAGCGGTCATTCAAAAGGAGCTTTCACTGTTTACTTTTACATTTTTGACATTTACAATACAGTTATCAGAGCTATGTCTTGTAACGAGCCGTGCACTTGTGTGTACATTACATAAGGACTGATTTTTTTTCCAATGAAGGTTCCTATTGAATGGTTGCAAACCGAGATCCTGATAACCTGTGAGGAACTGAAACAAAGAATATTCTAAAACTTCCTAACTTTTCATTATATAAAGAACAACCTTTATTTGCCTGAAGTATTATAAGAACACACAATGGATGCTGTTGTAATTGTAGTAGCTGAATATTCACTACAGTTACGCTTTAGATGTCGGCCAAACGCTCGATTGTCCGTTAGCTATTCCTCGCGACTACCCCATAAACTACTACGCGATTTTTTTAATGGGAGAGGGGAAAAAGCCACTGCCAGGCATCTCAGACAGCAGCTTATCTCCCGTGACAAAGGATCGAGCATGTTGGATTTCGACATCTGCCGTCAGTGGAGAGCCAGGTGGCTCCCAAGCGCACTCGTTTTTCCGATCTTGACAATCAGCCCCATACACATTAGATAGTTGGTCACTTTCACCTTAATTGGCAGGTTCAGACAACTTTTGTCTAATGTGTACGGCCAGCTTTATTAACTAGATGGTATGTTAAGTTAGCAACACATTCGGTGACAAATGTAAAGTCAACTACCCTTAACTAAAGAAAGCTTGAACTTTAAATTCCGAATGTACAAATACGTTTTTAAAAGGATCTTTTTATTTTTTCAGATAAGAGATGCAATAGTGGAGAAATTTAGTATTTTTATTACAGGTCATTGGACTGAATAAATGAAAGATATGGCATATTCATAATGTTGAACACATTACCTGAAACACCATCGTCGATCAGGAGTCCCATCTAAATTCTTCCCAACTGTAACCATCTCTCCAGAGCGAAAAGCTTTTCGTATGAAGACTGGAAATGACCGTTCAATGTCCAGGATGGTGGTGGCCCACTGATATATATAAATCAATATGAGTTCAATGGTTTTACTACCGAAAGAGTGGCCAACAAAAGATCAATTCAATGACATGTGCACAACGGACAGAAAAAAGAACTTACTAAAGTCAGTGCAATTAAAATGTAATTCTTGTTCTAAAGCTAGATATTTTAGTTGAAAAGAAATCAGCCATGAGTATTAGAGGAATTTTCCCAGATTCCGATGAATCTTGGAAAACATTTTTACTGTGCCTGAGTTACAAGAACAAGTAGATTTTAAACATGCGGTTTTGAAAGTGCCACACTTAAGCGAAGTGCCGGATTTGTCAACTTACAATGGGGTACTCCGGAGTCCGGTGCAGTTTTCCGTAATTTTGCATGCAGCGCTATTCATCCCATCAAATACAGTTAGGTCCAGAATTATTTGGACAGTGACACAAGTTTTGACATTTTAGCGTTTTACCAAAACATATTGAATATACAGTTACAAAATCAATATGGGCTTAAAGTGCACATCCCAATTTGAGGAAGGGTTTAGGAATTACAGCTCTTTAATATGTAGCTGCCTCTTTTTCAAGAGACCAAAGGTAATTGGACAATCATCTCAAAAGCTATTTAATGGGCTGCATGGGCTATTCCCTCATTAATCCATCATCAATTAAGCAGGTAGCAGGTATAGAGTTATTCCAGGTGTGGCATTTGCATTTGGAAGCTGTTGCTGTGAACCCACAACATGAGGTCAAAGGAGCTCTCAATGCAAGTGAAACAGACCATCGTTAGGCTGAAAAAAAAAAAAAAAAGAAATCCATCAGAAAGATAGCACAAATGTTACGAGTGGCCAGATCCACAGTTTGGTACATTCTTGGAAAAAAAAAAAAAAAAAAAGGAGTGCACAGGTGATCTTGTGAACTCCAAAAGGCCTGGACGTCCACGGAAGGCAACAGTGATGGATGATTGCAGAATCCTTTCCATGGTGACGAAAAACCCCTTCACAACATCTACCCAAGTGAAGAACACTCTCCTGGAAGTAGGTGTATCAGTATCTAAGTCTACCATAAAGAGAAGACTTCATGAGAGCAAATACAGAGGGTTCACCACAAGGTGCAAACCATTAATCAGCCGCATAAATAGAAAGGCCAGATTAGACTTTACCAAACAACATGTAAAGAAGCCAGCCCAGTTCTGGAACAGCATGAAACTAAGATCAACCTGTACCAGAATGATGGGAGGAAGGAAGGAGAAGGCTTGGAACAGCTCATGATCCAAAGCAGACCACATCCTCTGTAAAACATGGTGGAGGCAGTGTGATGGCATGGGCATGCATGGCTGCCAAAGGCACTGGGTCACTATTGTTTATTGATGATGTGACTGAAGACAGAAGCAGCCGGATGAATTCTGAAGTGTTCAGGGATTTACTTTCTGCCCAGATTCAACCAAATGCAGCAAGGTTGATTGGACGTCACTTCACAGTACAGATGGACAATGACCCAAAACATACTGTGAACGCAACTCAGGAGGTTAAGGCAAAGAAGTGGAATATTCTGCAAAGCCAAGTCAATCACCAGATCTCAACCTGATCGAGCTGCATTTCACTTGCTTATCACAAAACTTAAGGCAGAAAGACCCACAAACAATCAACAACTGAAGACCGCTGCAGTAAAGTCCTGGCAAAGCATCACAAAGGAGGAAACCTAGCGTTTGGTGATGTCCAGGGTTCCAGACTTCAGACAGTCATCGCCTGTAAAGGATTCTCCACAAAGTATTAAAAAAAACAACATTTTATTTATGGTAATGTTAATTTGTCCAATTACTTTTGAGCTCCTGAAATTAGGAGGCCGTGTAGAAAAATGGTTGCAATTCCTAAACATTTCACAGGATATTTTTGTTCAACCCCTTGCAATTGACATGTAGACTTTTAGGTTTAATTCAACTCACTCGTTTAATTTAAAATCCTTTGTGGTGGCACGCAAAGCCCAAATCATGAAGATGGTGTCACTGTCCAAATAATTCTGGACCTAACTGTATGCAGAGCCTGCTGGAGGAGATTCTAAAAAGAGTTTGAAAAGATTCAGAAGTATAACCATAGCCTAAACCACTACTGCCCACTGCTTCCAGTTGGTCTCTGCTTACCATATCGGGCTGTGACTACAGCGGCCAATTAAGGCAAGACGCTGTGGAATCTGCAGTTACGTAACGTAGCGTCACAGGCGACACATCATAGCCCGGATTTGTAAATAGAAACCAGTGGAAGAAGTGTACCGCAGTTACAGATGCAGCCGTCTTTACCTTGACTTTTAAAGAGGCTCTGTCACCACATTATAAGTGGCCTATATTGTACATGATGTGATCGGCGACGGAATGTAGATTTCAGCAGTGTTTTTTATTTAGAAAAACAATCATTTTTGACGGAGTTATGACCTATATTAGCTTTATGCTAATGACTTTCTCAATGGACAACTAGGCGTGTTTTACTATATGACCAAGTGGGCGTTGTGCAGAGGAGTGTATGACGCTGACCAATCAGCGTCATACACTTCTCTCCATTCATTTACACTGCACTAGCAATATAGCTATATCGCTATGTGCAGCCACATACACACACACTAACATTACTGCAGTGTACTGACAATTAATATACATTACCTCCAGCCAGGATGGGATGTGTATTCAGTATCCGGACCACTTCTCTGCACTTCTCTGTGATTTACAGTATAGCAGGCGTAGTCTCCCGAGATTACAGCGAGCTCTCGCTGTGCTGTAAATCACAGAGACGTGCAGAGAAGTGGTCAGGATTCTGAATACACATCACGTCCTGGCTGGAGGTAATGTATATTCACTGTCAGGACACTGCAGTAACGTTAGTGTGTGTGTGTGTATGTGGCTGCACATAGCGATATAGCTATAGCGCTATGTGCTGAATAAATGAATGGAGAGAAGTGTATGTCGCTGATTGGTCACTGATTAGTCAGCGTCATACACTTCTCTCCACAACGCCCACTTGGCCATATAGTAAAACACGCCCAGTTGTCCATTAAGAAACTCATTAGCATAAAGCTAATATAGGTCATAACTCCGTCAAAAATGATCGTTTTTCTAAATAAAAAACACTGCTATAATTAACATTACAGCGCCGATCACATTATGTGGAAGATAGGCCACTTATAATGTGGTGAAAGAGCCTCTTTAACGCATTAAATAAACAATAGCTAGATCTCTTATCTTGACTTTTTCAATGACTTTTCAATGGCTTTTGTTGTGCGACATCACGCTGCAGCAAGTTATCAGAATCAAGTTAAAGATGGCTACATCTGTATTAAGGACATTTCCAAAATGGCAAGTATTATTGAAATATATTTGTTTTCCTAATGCAAGCACAGTAAAAGGGATTTTGGAAAGCTCCTGTTAAATTTAATGGACACTAGTTTTATGTGAATCATGTTAACTTTAAAATTGTGTTCTTTATTATTATTATTTATTTATTTTTTAAATGTCAGGCAACTAAGTAGGACAGTACTAGACTGATTTTATTCAGTGGTAGTTCTTATGCCCATATTTCTCATTCCCATTTAGATATAATTTTTGATGTGTCTGAATATATTTTTACCTGTAACTTCCAGATTTGTTTGCTCTCCTTTGACACTTGTCCAACGGTTTCCCCCATTAAAGCGATTAACATGTTAAGAAGGAGGACAAAGGTGAGGATGATATACGTAACCAGCAGAATGATGAAGACAGCTGGGTACTTGGCACTGTTGATCATCTCTAGATCTCCCATTCCGATGGTTAGTTTGAAGAGATCCAGCAAGAATTTACTAAAGGTGCTACTGTCTCGGCAAAATGGATATTCAGGAACAGAACAGTCAGTTCCATTGTTTTTGCAAATCTCCTTTGTGGAGCAGGGATTCAGCAAGGACACCAGAGCTGAGAAGAAGTAAGGAATGACAACCTTTACTAAATATATCTCCATACCACATACACCATTTACTGTAAACACAATAAGTAGACTTTTTAATTTCATGCATCTGGTATTTCTCAGTTTGTAAAACCAAACCTCTTATTTACTTTGCTAAACGTACATTTCAAAACTCTACCACCACTGAAACTGAAGCCAGAAGAACACACTGCTATGTTATTAAATAATGCATAGATCTCTCATTTTGAAAATCTAAAGCCATGTCCACAGAGATAGTTTTCAGATGGTAAGCAATTTTAGGCTTACCATAAGGCCAGGATCACACACACAGTTTTGATGCAGTCTTTGGTGCCAAGGCCAGAAATAGATCCAAAAGAAAGTAAAAGGTATAAAAGAAAAGACTGATGCATCTCCTTTCTTTTCTTTCTACTCCTGTACCTGGCTCAAAAAACGGAACCAAAAACTACATCAAAACCGCATGTGTGGCCTTTAGGCTGGTTTCACACAGGCGTGATTGGTCCGTAAAATACGGTCCGTATGTCGGCAGTATTTCCCGGACCGAACACCGTTCAGGGAGCCGGGGTCCTAGCATCAGTTATCTATGACGCTAGGAGTCCCTGCCTCCCCGTGGGAATACTGTCCTATACTATACTGTAATCAACTTTTGAGTACAGACAGTATTCCCATGGTTAGGCAGGGACTCCTAGCATTATAGATAGCTATAATGCTAGGAGCCCGGCTCCCTGAACGGTGTTCGGTCCAGGAAATACTGCCAACATACGGACCATATTTTATGGACCTATCACGCCCGTGTGAAACCGGCCTTATTAGTGTAAACCGTTTTTAAGTACAGTGAATAATGGTCCTCATAGAAATTGTTTGGACTTGGACCTCAAGCACATGGCAGAGCCATGTATACAGATCCTGTACAGCAGCACATGGATTCACTACAATCTACACTACTGTTCAAAAGTTTGGGGTCACCCAGACAATTTTGTGTTTTCCATGAAAACACACACTTATATTTATCAAATGAGTTGCAAAATGACTAGAAAATATAGTCAAGACATTGACATGGTTAGAAATAATGATTTTTATTTGAAATAATAATTTTCTCCTTCAAACTTTGCTTTCGTCAAAGAATGCTCCATTTGCCGCAATTACAGCATTGCAGACCTTTGGCATTCTAGCTGTTAATTTGCTGAGGTAAATCGGGAGAAATTTCACCCCATGCATCCAGAAGCCCCTCCCCCAAATTGGATTGGCTTGATGGGCACTTCTTGCGTACCATACGGTCAAGCTGCTCCCACAACAGCTCTATGGGGTTGAGATCTGGTGACTGCGCTGGCCACTCCATTACAGATAGAATACCATCTGCCTGCTTCTTCCCTAAATAGTTCTTGCATAATTTGGAGGTGTGCTTTGGGTCATTGTCATGTTGTAGGATGAAATTGGCTCCAATCAAGCGCTGTCCACAGGGTATGGCATGGCGTTGCAAAATGGAGTGATAGCCTTCCTTATTCAAAATCCCTTTTACCTTGTACAAATCTCCCACTTTACCAGCACCAAAGCAACCCCAGACCATCACATTACCTCCACCATGCTTGACAGATGGCGTCAGGCACTCTTCCAGCATCTTTTCAGTTGTTCTGAGTATCACAAATGTTCTTCTGTGTGATCCAAACAACTCAAACTTCGATTCGTCTGTCCATAACACTTTTTTCCAATCTTCCTCTGTCCAATGTCTGTGTGCTTTTGCCCATATTAATCTTTTCCTTTTATTAGCCAGTCTCAGATATGGCTTTTTCTTTGCCACTCTGCCCTGAAGGCCAGCATCCCGGAGTCGCCTCTTCACTGTAAACGTTGACACTGGCGTTTTGCGGGTACTATTTAATGAAGCTGCCAGTTGAGGACCTGTGAGGCATCTATTTCTCAAACTAGAGACTCAAATGTACTGGTCTTGTTGCTCAGTTGTGCAGCGGGGCCTCCCACTTCTCTTTCTACTCTGGTTAGAGCCTGTTTGTGCTGTCCTCTGAAGGGAGTAGTACACACCGTTGTAGGAAATCTTCAGTTTCTTGGCAATTTCTCGCATGGCATAGCCTTCATTTCTAAGAACAAGAATAGACTGTCGAGTTTCACATGAAAGCTCTCTTTTTCTAGCCATTTGGAGAGTTTAATCGGACCCACAAATGTAATGCTCCGGATTCTCAACTAGCTCAAAGGAAGGTCAGTTTTATAGCTCCTCTAAACAGCAAAACTGTTTACAGCGGTGCTAACATAATTGCACAAGGGTTTTCAAGTGTTTTCTAATCATCCATTAGCCTTCTAACACAGTTAGCAAACACAATGTACCATTAGAACACTGGAGTGATGGTTGCTGGAAATGGGCCTCTATACACCTATGTAGATATTGCATTAAAAACCAGACGTTTGCAGCTAGAATAGTCATTTAGCACATTAACAATGTATAGAGTGTATTTCTGATTAATTTAATGTTATCTTCATTGAAAAAAACTGTGCTTTTCTTTAAAAAATAAGGACATTTCTAAGTGACCCTAAACTTTTGAACGGTAGTGTATATCACACTGTATTCGCTCTTTGATAAAGCTTTTTAAAACATATGCCACAATTTTCTTCTCCCTGATTGTTTGAAATGGTAAAAAAAAAAAAAATCCTCTGTGCACACGAAGGTACAATATGGGCGTTGCATTACAGAGCAGTACAACACGTGGCAATGTGCATATACATATCATTGACCAGATAGGTCAAATAACGGAGCCATCACAGCTATGCTGGATCTGGTTTTAAACAGATACAATAAAATTCTGACAGACCCCGTTGACTATTCTTGCCGTTAAAAATATAGCCGGAGAGAAACTCTGGCAGACTCGGTTCACATTAGCTTTAATGGAGTCTGAATACGTTTTTAAAACTAAGAATAAATATTTACCAATACCATAAAATCTGAATATCATATTATAGTTTCATTTTAAATTAATTGCACAGGATTAGAAAAACATGGCTGCTCTCTTTCAGAAACAGCCACCACAACGGTCTATGGGTTGTGTGTGGTATTACAGCTCAGTCGCATTGAAGTGAATGGGGCTGAGCTGCAATACCACACACACAACTGGTGGACAGGTGTGGCGCGGTTTCTGGAAATAAGCAGCCAAATTTTTCTAATCTTGTACAACAGCTTCAAAAGCGCTTTTATTTCTGATCACGCCATACTGTTTCTACCTTTCTAGAAAAGAAAAACTTTAAACTTGCATACAAAACAAACAAATCTAGATTACTTGCGGCTGAATACCAGAATGAATTTGAACATGTACAGCAAATTAAGTTTCGCTGATATTTCCACGGTTTACAGGAAAGGAATATAAATCCCACTTTCATTCCAGTTTCTCTTACATACCTGAAGCATAGCCAATCATAAAGAGGAGGTACACCAGGAGAAAGCGAAACAAATCCTTAAACAAGATCTAGAAAATAGAAAAGTAAGTATTTGGGATAGGAGAAATACAAACAAGACCTGTAAACATAATTATTGGGATTCATAATTCTGTTTAAACTGCAATTCTATCCAACCTATGGATCGATCGTGGATACAATTTCTGTTTCCCTTAAAAAAGGACCTGTCACTTCTCCTGACATGTCTATTTCAGCAAATACATGTTTACCCATGAAATAACAATTCTGAAACATATTTTCATAGAACTTTGCATTGTGCCCTTTCTCTTTTATTCCTCAGTCATTTATGAAAAAATTGACAACTGTGTGTTACTGTTCCCTTTGTCAAAGGGATGTGTCCCTACATAGTCTCACTGTCCGCACTGATTGGACAATGTTAGTCTGTGTACGGAGCCCCCCCCCCCCCCCCCATCTCCCCAATAGTAATACCCAGTTGTCAAGATATTCATACATTTCTAGGAGGAATAATGGAACAACGTAAAATTCTTAAAAATAAAAAAAATGCTCCCGAATTGTTATTTCATGGGGAATACAATTATTTACTAAAACGGACATGTCGGGAGAGGTGACAGGTCCTGTTTAAGTAGTCAGTTTTGAAGAGGATAAAGACAACTATTTTAAGCACATTTCAAGCTAACATTTACTGTAGGGTCACATCTTCCAATCGGTGATTTAGATCAAAGGCAAAATTGATTTTTCACCTTCTTAAAAGTGAGATGCACAGTAAAATATCATCATCAGTTGTAGTACTTTAGGTAACTTGCAATCAATAAAGACCAATACGCATTCTGTTCCAATCTAAAAGTAGTTGTCAAAGTCTGCTATGTAGGTTGTCGGATGGCTGACTGCTCACAACATGTCACCCATGTAGCCCTATCCTTAATCGCGGTCTTGATAAATATTATTTATTAGTTATGCAAGCAATTTCTAACATACAGTGGTTTAGGAATGGTCAAAGTTACAATTGTTCCCAGGCCCCTATGCCCTGGCAACCCCTGGCGCCCTTTAACACTTTAAAGAACAACAGTGCTATAAGAGCGTGGAGCACAGATGTGGAAGATGCCATAGTATGCTTATTGTACAATGTAGAACAAGCTTAGACAGTGTGTGACAGCTGAACCTCACTATAAAAGCAGGGGCGGCCAGAAAACAGCCGTTTGGGAGCCACAATAATGGCTAGCTGCCTTTCAGGAACCTGAGGATGCAGATACAATTAGAACTGGGACATACGCCATGCCGCCTGTAATCTGGGACTGTCCCGCTGAATCCAGGACAGTTGGGAGGCTTGAGTTATATGGTGGTGTGTTACAGCACTAGTGCTTCATTCCAGATACTGAGCAAGTTAAGAGGAAGCTGAATAGTTTTAAAATTCTTGTTAATGTTGCTGTGAATTATTTGCCTGACACAGCTTCTGTGTCGACGCCCGTTGTTAATCAGCCTGCATCTGTTCCTAGGTCTGCTAGAGTGACTCAATCTGCTACCACTCAGGCTGGTAGGCTGAGCAGTGGGAGAGCCTATCGCAGCCTGGCCAGATGGTTCTAGCTCCCGCCCTTGGTCTACTTATACCTTCATTTGCTGCTTGTCCTTTGCCTGTGATTCTCCTGTTTCCTGGCTCTGCTGTTCCTGCTGTTACCATTGACCTCTGCTTCATATTGACCCTGGCTTGACTGACTATTCTCCTGCTCTGCATTTGTTACCACGTACACTCCTGGTTTGACTCGGCTCGTCCACTACTTTCTGTTGCTCAAGGTGTCGCCGTGGGCAACTGCCCCACATCCCTTGCTTTTGTGTTCCCTTGTTTTGTTTGTCTTTCGTGCACATATTGAGCATAGGGACCGTCGCCCAGTTGTACGCCGTCGCCTAGGACGGGCTGTGCAAGTAAGCAGGGACTGAGTGGCGAGTAGATTAGGGCTCACCTATCTGTCTCCCTAACCCTGACATTACAGTTGCCCTTTCCATCTAAAAACAGTCTGCAGTATAGGCCTACTAGCGGACTAGAACAAAATATATTTCTCAACATACTTCCACATTGCACTTTAGCATTGTGTTGATCTGTTGGGCAAGCGCTCCATTTTTCCTTTGTAGAACGCTCACATGAATGCTCACATAACTAAAGTCACCCACAAGCAATTAGCAAAAGCAATTAAGTAAGAGCTAAAACTAAAAGGAGTGGTCATTTACCCCAAACTGTATTCTTATACCTTAGATAGGAGGAAACATATACCTAGACTACAGTTTAGAACAAAACATTACACTATATGTGGACTAGACATGCCGGTTTTGAAAAGACAACAATACCTATAAAGAGCTAACTTCTTATCACTTCAATAGATCCATCAGAACAGAGGGATATTGCACGCTTATTTGATTTTATTATATGTACTATACCTGCTTATATTAGTCTAAATGTTTAAGGTTGAGATTTCTCTTAGATTTTTTCACTCTGCCTATAAAAGAAAAAAAAAAACATACCCACCTTCTGAAGCATAATGCTGTATGTTCCAGTGAGTTTCAGTCCTCTGGTAAAGTACAGTGCATTCATCCATCCTAAAACCAGGGCAAACACCATAACAGCCAGATAAGCCTCAATACCAGCCAAGTAGAGCGCAGCGGTGACAATAATTAATACTGAATAGATAAAGCTGGATTCAGGAAAAAGGAGAAAAGGAGATAAAAGTTAAATTTAATATAAAATATATAAACACAGCCGAGTTACATCACGTGAGATCATAGTTCCACGGAAGGCTCCGCTTTCCTAAATTACCCTGTAGAACATACTGGATTATAAAACATTCCAGATTATCAAATGGACCAACATTATTTTGTGTTGACATAAAACACAACATCATAAACTATAAAACGATCAGTTTATTTTTAAATCAATAGATTCTACTAAATCATCTTTTACAGCTCGTTGATCGGCGCTCGTTTGCTCCTTTTACAAAGAGTTATAATCAGTAATGTATTAGGACGAGCGATCGTTCTTATCATTGTTCGTCCCCTTACATGTCTATCATGTCGGCAGCACATCTCTCGGTTTACACAGGCAGATGTGCTGCCAACAACGATAATATTTTGTGCAGCATAAATGATACCATCACCCGATGAAAGAGTGTATGCAGGGAAAGGATCAGGAACGAGCGTTCATATGAACGCTTATTTTACCGATCATTTGCCCATGTAAAAGGGCCTTAAATGTCTACATGCAAGATTATCACTCAGTTCTGTGCCACAAACAAGTGTAGGTCTATCAGAAAGGGGAAACTCTGCCTAATATTGTAGCTTGAGTTTTTAGCAGTCTAACTACACAAAATTGTACCCTTACTGCCAAGCAGGGGCGTGGGTATAGAAAGTGCAGAGGTAACAGTTGCACCTGGGCTTCAGTGCCCGAGGGGCCCCTCTGCAACATAAGAAGACACCAGAATTATAATGGGCACATGGTCCGTGGTAGCCATGTTACATTCAGGCCCAGGAGCATGAAGTTACGCCTCTTCTGCCATGATTGGGAGTGCCCTCCCTATATCTCAGGTCAGCAACCATATTAAGAGGAATTAAGTAAACCGTAACTTAACTCTGTCATTACGTATGGTGGTGAATTGCTGTAAACACGATTTAAAACTCAATTTTACGTTTTTGTAGGAGTTCCCCTTGAATATAACCTTTAAGTACTTTCATTTGGAAAAGGAACACTTACTACAAAAGTTGAAAGGATCCATCTATAAATAAGGAATTTACTCCCGGACACTTCTTCATAAACAGATCTTTAACCTTCAAAAATTATACAATGAAAAAAAAAGCAAAATTAGTAAATAGAAAGCAAATGAAGGGTTATTAAGAACGGGATTAACCTGCCTTTCTTATGATGTAATCTTTGAAGGATTAAAGTGAATTTGCCTAATGCAGATTTTGTCACATTTACAGAATTTTAGAATTAGAGAGAAGTTATATTGGTTTAGTATGACTGTACTGTAAAGTGAACACTAATAGGTGTGTTAATAAAAATAAAATTGTGTTAAAAACAAAAACCCCACTAAAGTCCCTTGTATTATACGATCAAAAATGAGGATTTGTGAGGGCAGAAGCTAAAATGAGTAGTGGACATGTCTGGGAAACCAAGTAAAAACTACTTATCAAAACAAGTTTTAGGTGTTATTGATCCTAACCAAAAACTTTTAATGAATTGCTAGTACTTACATTGGAAAGGAAGAAAAATATCCCAGTTACCAAGGTTATTATCTCTCCAGCCAGTCGTAGGTAATCCACGGTGGTTTTATATGGGTAGGGTGGCTGGAAATTGAAAATAACATTTTAGCCCACGTTTCTTACAACAAAAGCTCAGATATATGATATAAATAAATGACATATTAAATAGTTTTTCTCCAAAAGGCCTCATCTCTAACATTTGTAATTCGCATACTAGAGGATCTTCAAAGGAGTAAAATCAAAAGTTTACTGTATAGGTTTTTAATATTCTCCTTCTATACAGACATCTGATCGATTGAAGTTACAGGCCTAAAAATGGACGTTGCATTAACAAGAGATTCTGATGGCAACATCCCCCCTGCTGATTTCTGTCAGATGCAGTATTTTCAAGGATGTCCTTATTTCAATTAAAAAATATAGCCAGGAGCCAAGTCAATATTGTTGAATATTTGGTCACTTGAAGTCACATATGGGATGAGCGGAGCATGCATGTTTATTTTAATAGTGAGAGGGATATAAGCCGCTGCCAGAAACTTCAGCAGTGCTCATCTACAAGCGAACGGGCACATTGAAATCAAACATGCCTGATCCTTGTTTACCCCAATGGCAGACAACAGGCTGCCACAGACACCACTATTAATCTGATGTATTATCCTTCCCCTAAGGAGTCACAATTTATAAAAAAAATGGTGCATAACTACATTAATTCACATCACGTTGATGTTCTGTAACCTAGCTCATAATTTGGGTTTTTGCCCTTTAGGCAACCTCTTCTCACTCACGGAAAGCCCCCCAACTAAGGTGGGGGTCCTGCTGTGGTAATCACCAAAGGAAGTGTCTGGCAAGTCTTCATTTCTCCTGCTGAGTGCACCATGTAATAGGCAGGGCTGTACAAACCCTGTCTCACTATAAAAAAAAATCCTACCTTTCTCCATTTTTTAGATATCGGTGCAGTTATATGTAAATAATCCCCTGAACAGTCAATGGGGCGTGTAATTGGCAAGGGGGCGTGTAACATTGCTGTGACACCGTCCAATCAGATACGGACAGTGTCACAGCAAGAGCTGGAGAGAGGAGAGCGAGAGCGTGTGCGCACTCGCAGCTCTGCCGCAACCACAGAACAGAAGAGGAGAAGAAGAATGCAAGTTATTCTTCTTCTTCTGTTCCATGGAGGCGGGAGTATCTTCGGCAGCAGCATCGGAGCTGTGCGGGTGGGGCGCGTACAATCTCACTCGCTCTTCAGCTCTCGGCAGACAAGAACAAGACTGTGATCTCAAGAGATTACACAGTCCTGTGCAGCTCGTCCGCCGAGAGTATTCATTTCTATGAGCCTGGACCGCAAAACACGGCCGTAATAAGACATGTCCTATCTATGGAAACCACGGTTGTGTGCATGGGCCCATAGAAATGAATGGGACCGCAACTCACCCGCAGATTTGCGGGTGAATTGCGGGAGCAAAAACACGTTCGTGTGCATAGGGCCTTATAGTAAAAGTTAGGTTTTAATGCTAAGGTTAGTGTTCTACAGTTTAAGGGTACCCTTCAATTTGAGTTATTCCGGAATGTAAATTAAAGTTTTTCACAGAAACAGTATTGTGATTTCTAATCTTTTACACTTACTATGCCTTCCATAGGTCTGTAATACGCAATTAATGTAAATATGATCATGGCCATGAGGTAGGAGACAACACTGATGTAGAATGTGACCGCTCCAAATTTCCTCCATTTGTCCCTCAACAGTTCATTAATAGGTTCCACTGCCAGCATTTCATGGCGATTCTGTATTAAAAAAAAAAAGTAGTATCTTAATAGGTAGAAAAAAAACAAAAGCATATTCCAGTGCCTTCCCCCAGCGATAACAGCCAATCGTCAGAGGTTAGAGAAGCCGGTTCCGCTGATCTCCATGCCAACATGGTACCCTGAATTAACCTTAAAATTTGTTCTTTATGGAGTTGACAAGCAGCAGAGTGGAGATCATCATTTGCAAAATTTATTTTGATATTCCACAACAAATAAAATAACAGATATGATCTGCACATTTATTTTTTATAGTTATCTCTTATTGCTGAAAACGAGGATCTTTTTACAAATTTTAATAAACTTGCCACTTTAGGCTAACCTCATTTAAATGGGTTCATGCTATCATTATTCACAAGACCACACAGTGACCAAAATTGCTACAACATGGCACCTGCAGGGGTAACCCAGCACCAACTTCTACCAGGTCTTAAAAGATCAGGGGCACAAGACTTAACGGGGTTTTACACTGGGCAATTATCGGGCAGACAAGCGTTTATAGAATGCTCGTTGCCGATAATTGCCCTGTGTAAACAGGTGAGCGATCAGCGGATGAATGAACAAATGCTCATTCATCTGCTTATCGTCTAGTTTTAAAAAAGTTAAATATTATCGTTGTCCGCAGCACATCTCGCTATAATGTATGGGGACGAGCGATCGGAGTAACGACCGCTTGTCCCCATCCATAGCTCCTTGTGACAGGAGCAAATGAGCGCCGATCAACGAGCTGTATCCGGCACCGCCGAAGATTGGCCAGGGTAATAGGGCCTTAAGTCTTGTATTAAGACCTTGTATTATCTCGGGCTAAAAGTAAACCTACTGTGTGATCCTAAATCAGAGTTATGATGCAGAAATAATGCAGCCCCAGAGAGAAAAGTGAAAAATTCAGCTTTACAATTTATTGATGTGTTTACGGTAGATATTAGTGTACAGAAAAAGACGACAATTTAAGTTTAATAGACATCGCAGGTGCGTTCATCTGCGCTCACCTCAACCTTGCTATTATAAACCAAGATTTCAAGTACAGAGACTTCTTCACCACATGTATCTAAGGAAGATAAGTCGTATAGGGAGGAGTAAACGGGGCCATAAGCCCAATCCCGGAATTTACGAGACAAGTGTCTGGCTTCTTCATCTTTTATCTCTAGCCGGATAATATGCTGAAATATCTAAAACAAAACAATATAAGAAATTAGTTAATTATCATGATTACATTTAATAAAATCTTATTAGCAACATGGTTTCAAGAGTATAAACAAAGAAAGACAGATGTTCCTGATCTATTGGAGTTGAGTTTTTACATGCTTGTGGAGTCTGACTGCTTTGAAAATTTCCAATTCGTAATAATTGATGATCTGTAAAGTGACACACACATTTTTTATTTTTTTTTATACATACATATACTGGAGTATTTTGAAATTGGGTGTAACTACCTCTATTAACACAAGGGAGCAGTAGAATACAGAAAACAAGGCATTGCGCTCACATTAGCACAAGGCTTGAATTACCACTCGTGTTCAGCATTCATATAGTATAATATTATACACATGGTATTTACAATGGATGGCTGTAAACCTACATTGGAGTCGCACCTGGTGGACAACGGAGTTTATAAAATATTACAGAATAGCTTTGGTTATTAACTGCTTCTGCCAACTAGGGCATATGGTGACTGACAAAGATGATGTAGCTTACAGGTAATGGAAAAGAAAGCACTAGGCCATGGTTATGCTTATAACTCCATTATTCCCTGTATGTATATATAGCCTAGTGTACATGATAGATATGTCCAGCTTTACCTTTTGCTTGCATTCGGTTAAGGACTCTAATTCCTCAAAAAACAAATACAATACAATATTGCTACATGCTAGCAAAACCCTTGATCTGCTGCAATTCAAATCACAACCCCTGGTTGGCCACACAGACACATATAGCATAGACAGAGTATCGCAAAGTCATGGTTGGTTTATTTTAAAGCTGTTCATTGATCCTGCGCGATACATCTCTACTCTACAGGAATTTTAGATGTAGCATGCCACAAGGTTTAGAAAATTTTTTAGGGATTGCAAGTAAAATACTCACTCCTATTTTACCGATTTTTGCCGCCATCATAAGGGGAGAAATGCCATCATTGTTCATTATAGCCTCCAGGCTACAGTCAGGATAAAGCTTGTAACACTTTATTACCAGAAGATCATACATCTTTGTAACAAATTTGGTATTCTCCCTTGTATTGTCAGCAATAGCAACCAAAGCATGCAAGACTGTATTGCCCCTTAAGTCTTGTCGACGCAGATCGGCTTTCTTGTGAGCATTCTCTGTCAGGTAGTGCACAATGTCAGGCTGATTGGTGCAAGCTGCGAGAGATAGTGGGAGTTCACCTAGGATAGTAAAAAGAAGGCGACTTTATTATAGTGTTCATAAACAAAAATATATATATATACATATTTACCACTTGGCAAAAATCAGAAGTAGCAGCCACACTTGTAGAGGTGTGAAGTAATTCAATTTTACCACACTCACAGGGTCAGGTGAGATTCACAAGTCATGACCCAGTTTTTGACAGACATGGAAATCAAGTTGCCAGAGAATGAAAAATGCACAGAGAGCTTTCACTGAGTGCTTTGTTTTACCAATGAGAGGACCATCCAGGCATGGGACCATTAATACCTACCCCAGCATAGACAAGCAAACATAACTTAATTAACTACTTCACCAGTCTAAACCACCAAGAAAAGGAAGTATTAACTACTTAAAGAGGCTCTGTCACCAGATTCTCAAATCCATATCTCCTATTGTATGGGATCGGCACTGCAATGTAGAGAACAGTAAAGTTTTTGGTTTTTTTAAAAACTTTCATTTTTGGCCAAGTTATGAGCTATTTTATATATATGCAAATGAGGTTTGAAATGGAGAACTGGGCGTTTTTTTCCATTATGTCCAACTGGGCGTGTATTGTGTTTTTAACTGGGCGTGTTTACGTGTATGACGCTGACCAATCAGTGACCAGTCAGCATCATACACTCCTCTACATTCATTTACACAGCAGCGATGTGCAGCCACATAAACAGAGATTAACGTTAACCAAGTGTCCTGATAATGAATACACATGATGATCCAGCCTGGACGTCATGTGTATTCAGAATCCTGACACTTCTGAATCTTTTCTGTGAGACTCCGGCAAGGGAAGCGAAATCCCGCGAGCAGGGGCGTAACTAGGAAAGACTGGGCCCCATAGCAAACTTTTGACTGGGGCCCCCCCTCCCCTGGGTGTCACACAACCCCCCCCCCCCTTGTAGATAGTGCCTTTTTTACAAACCCCCCCCTTTTGATAACGCCATACAGCCCCCCTGTAGATAACGCCATACAGCCCCCCTGTAGATAACGCCGTACAGCCCCCCTGTAGATAACGCCATACAGCCCCCCTGTAGATAACGCCATACAGTCCCCCCCTGTAGATAACGCCATACAGTCCCCCCCTGTAGATAACGCCATACAGTCCCCCCCTGTAGATAGCGCCATACAGCCCCCCCCTGTAGATAGCGCCATACAGTCCCCCCGTAGATAACGCCATACAGTCCCCCCGTAGAGAACGCCATACAGTCCCCCCTGTAGATAACGCCATACAGCCCCCCTGTAGATAACGCCATACAGCCCCCCTGTAGATAATGCCATACAGCCCCCCCTGTAGATAACGCCATACAGCCCTTTGTAGATATCTACAGAGGGGGCTGTATGGCGCTATCTACAGAGGGGGCTGTATGGCGTTATCTACGGGGGGACTGTATGGCGTTATCTACGGGGGGACTGTATGGCGTTCTCTACGGGGGGACTGTATGGCGTTCTCTACGGGGGGACTGTATGGCGTTCTCTACGGGGGGACTGTATGGCGTTATCTACGGGGGGACTGTATGGCGCTATCCACAGGGGGGGGCTGTATGGCGCTATCTACAGGGGGGGACTGTATGGCGCTATCTACAGAGGGGGGCTGTATGGCGCTATCTACAGGGGGGCTGTATGGCGCTATCTACAGGGGGGCTGTATGGCGCTATCTACAGGGGGGCTGTATGGCGCTATCTACAGGGGGACTGAAAGGCGCTATCTACAGGGGGAACTGTATGGCGCTATCTACAGAGGGGGCTGTATGGAGTTATCTAGAGGGGGGCTGTATGGCGTTATCTACGGGGGGGCTGTATGTCGTTCCCTACAGAGGGGGCTGTCTGGCGTTATCTACAGGGGGGACTGTATGGCGTTACCTACAGGGAGTCTGTATGGCGTTCCCTACAGGGAGTCTGTATGGCGTTCCCTACAGGGGGGGTCTGTAGGGAACGCCATACAGCCCCCCCTGTAGGGAACGCCATACAGCCCCCCCCCCTGTAGGGAACGCCATACAGCGTGTCCCCCCCCTGTAGGGAACGCCATACAGCGTCCCCCCCTGTAGGGAACGCCATACAGCGTCCCCCCCCTGTAGGGAACGCCATACAGCGTCCCCCCCCTGTAGGGAACGCCATACAGCGTCCCCCCCCTGTAGGGAACGCCATACAGCGTTCCCCCCCCCTGTAGGGAACGCCATACAGCGTCCCCCCCCCTGTAGGGAACGCCATACAGCGTCCCCCCCCTGTAGGGAACGCCATACAGCGTGTCCCCCCCCTGTAGGGAACGCCATACAGCGTGTCCCCCCCCTGAAGGGAACGCCATACAGCGTCCCCCCCCCTGTAGGGAACGCCATACAGCGTCCCCCCCCTGTAGGGAACGCCATACAGCGTCCCCCCCCCTGTAGGGAACGCCATACAGCGTTCCCCCCCCTGTAGGGAACGCCATACAGCGTCCCCCCCCCTGTAGGGAACGCCATACAGCGTCCCCCCCCCTGTAGGGAACGCCATACAGCGTCCCCCCCCTGTAGGGAACGCCATACAGCGCCCCCCCCTGTAGGGAACGCCATACAGCGCCCCCCCCCCCTGTAGGGAACGCCATACAGCGCCCCCCCCCCTGTAGGGAACGCCATACAGCGCCCCCCCCCTGTAGGGAACGCCATACAGCGCCCCCCCCCCTGTAGGGAACGCCATACAGCGTCCCCCCCTGTAGGGAACGCCATACAGCGTCCCCCCCCCCTGTAGGGAACGCCATACAGCATCCCCCCCCTGTAGGGAACGCCATACAGCGTCCCCCCCCCGTAGGGAACGCCATACAGCGTCCCACCCCCGCCTGTAGGGAACGCCATACAGCCCCCCCCCCCCTTGTAGGGAACGCCATACAGCATCCCCCCTCCAAAAAAAATGCGACCTACAGTGTGTCCTAATAAAAGACATGTATCCCCTATCCACAGGATAGGGGAGACATGTGTGATCGCTGGCAGCGATAGGGAGAACGGGGGACCGAAAGTCCCCCTGAAGTTCTCCATGACTAACCTGACTTCCGGCGTCTGCGCAGCTCTGTAGAAATGAATGGAGCGCTGGTCACGCATGCGCACAAGCGGGACCGGCGCTCCATTCATTTCTACGGAGCTGCCGACACAGACCCCGGATGTCCGAGGTTTGTGATGGAGAACTTCAGGGGACTTTCAGTCCCCCGTTCTCCCTATCGCTGCCAGTGATCACACATTTATCCCCTGTCCTGTGGAGAGGGGATACATGTCTTTTGCTTAATGGCAGAGCAGGGAGATACCTCCCTGCTCTGCCGTACTGTTCAGTGGCGTCCCGCTGTAGCATCCATAGCGGCTGTTAGCGGAGCCTCCGGCCATGGTGGGGGCCCGTGCCGGCGGGCGACACGGGCCCCCTCATGCCACGGGCCCCGTAGCAGCCGCTACTGCTGCTACGGCGGTAGTTACGCCACTGCCCGCGAGATTACGGAGGTAAACGAGATTTCGTTTCACTTGCTAGAAATCTCAAAGAAAAGAGTCAGAAGTGTCAGGATTCTGAATACACATGACGTCCAGGCTGGATCATCATGTGTATTCATTATCAGGACAATTGATTAACGTTAATCTCTGTTTATGTGGCTGCACATCGCTGCTGTGTAAATGAATGGAGATGAGTGTATGATGCTGACTGGTCACTGATTGGTCAGCGTCATACACGTAAACACGCCCAGTTAAAAACACAATACACGCCCAGTTGGACATAACGGAAAAAAAAACGCCCAGTTGTTCATTGCCACACCACCTTTGTCAATAGGTAAAATTCTTGTTTGAATGTTGATCCAGATTGCCACTTGGGATCAGAAGGGAATTTTTCTATTTTAGGAAAGATTGGTAAATGCCTTATGGGTAATTTTATATTTATTTTGTTTATTTTATTTAAACCTTCCTCTGGATCAATAGGGGTAAAACAAAGTTCTATAAATGATCCTTTCTCTTCCCTTTCTCCCATCCCTTGGTTGAACTTGATGGACATAGTGTATTTTTTCAATCATACTAACTATGTAACCGAGCATGTGCTATCATTCAAACAGGTATTTTTTTCTGTGTACTAAAGAATCACCAGTCTCAGCCTAAAACATGGGTCTCAAACTCGGCTGGGTAAATGGGCCGCACATAGAAAAAAACGTGAAGTGGACGGGCGGCATTACTTTCAAATATGATACAATACAAAATTATTGTTAATCGATTAGTTATTTGAACTACTATAACAATACTACATTACTATAATAGCGCTAGGTTTAAACTTAACGGAAATTTGTGAATTTACTCCACGTGCTTATTTTAACAATCCAGTTTAAGTGTCGCTAATTGGGGTCTGGCTGCTCAGTTGGCAGCATTTGGCAGACAAACTAAGATTGGGCAGCCCCTTTTTAGACAGTGCCAAAGAGTCCTCCATAGATAATGCCACACCCCCCCCCCCCCCCCCCCCAGTAGATCGCTCCATTGGGGCTCCCTCTAGGAGTGGAATTCCCAGCCAGAGCATTGCCGACGCTTAGGCCGGGAATTCCTCTGGTGGAGGAGCCAGTGACATCAGTGTCCATAGAGGCAATACGCAGGGGGAACCCCAGAGCTGGAGTCCAAGGCAGAGCGCTAGTAGCACTCTGACAGACTCCAGCTCTGCTCCTGACATCACTGTCCATATATGGACAGTGATGTCAGGGGCTTCATCCGAGAAGGTGTCCCGGAGCAGAGCGCTAGAATAAACTCTGCTCTGGGACTCCAGCTCGGGGGAAGCCCCTGACATCACTGTCCATATATAAACAGTGCCATCAGGGGCTTAATCATTCGCCGGCGCACTCTTTCAGCATGCTCTCTACTTTTCCGAGGGAGCTACAGTACCCCGAAGCCGCAGATGACAGCCTCAGGTGCCGCATGTTTGAGTCCCCTGGTCCAACACCTCTACACTTTTTTTTTTCTTTCATAATGTAACTGCAGAAATGGCAACGCAGTCTGCTTAGTAAATATAATAATCTTTAAAATTCGTAGAAGCATATGACAGCATCAATGGGCGCAATTACATAGAAGCAGCAGTTGTCTAGTATGTACTATACAGGCAGTGCTCGAATTTCTGGATTTTGGGGTACCCCAACTCATTTACAGCCCCAATGCCCAAGAGCCTTTACCTAGGTCACTAATGACATTCAAACATATATTTTTATTTGATGTACTAACACCACATTGTCTTGGCTAATAGATTAGGAGAATATATCAATAATGGCAGAAGATTTGCATTACAATTTCTTTTATTATAAATAAGGGAAAATGAGAATTATGATTTATAAATAGAAGTGATACTGTTAAATTAAACAAACATGTAGTTTGCTGGGTTGTAGAAAATGAAACTTCACACTGGATTCATATTATATTCAAGTCTGATGTAGGTAATGCTATATTCTTACTGCTCAGGTGGCACTGTCCTGCTACTGTGGTAACGCTGCAAAATGCCTCACACCCCCACCTGCCCTGGGGACAGTACACAGGTGTGTGAAATGACAGATTAGTTTCAGGTCTGTCATTAGAATGGCTTGTTTACATAATATTGGCTCAATGTATGAGCAAATTTATATTCGGCTTCCGGAAAGGCCATGTTCACACGGCATACTTCAGCATGTTTCGGAGCCTAAAATACTCGTATTACACTCCGAACTACGCTTGAAAGACGCCTGCAAACAGCTTCCTATTGATTTCAAAGGGAATACACCGTGTATTTCATATGAGGCGTGTTTTTAGGGTATGTTCACACGCAAACGCAAAATACGTCTGAAATTACGGAGCTGTTTTCAGGCAAAAACAGCTCCTGAATTTCAGACGTTTTTGCAAGTACTCGCGTTTTCGCGGCATCTTTTACGGACGTAGTTGGAGCGGTTTTTCATTGGAGTCAATGAAAAACTGCTCCAAAAACGTCCCAAGAAGTAACATGCACTTCTTTGACGCGGCGTATTTTTACGCGCCGTATTTTGACAGCGACGAGTAAAATTACAACTCGTCTGAACAGAACATCGTAAAACCCATTGCAAGCAATGGGCAGATGTTTGCAGACGTAATGGAGCCGTCTTTTCAGGCGTAACTCGAGGCGTAAAACGCCTGAATTACGCCTGAAAATAGGTCGTGTGCACATACCCTTACACTGATAAATTAAAAAACACCATGTAGAAATAGGTTTAGTAAAAAAAAAAAATGACATGTTACTTCTTGAAGCGTTTTACAAACGGATTCTTCCCATTTCCTATTGACACAAGAACAAAATAAAAAACACTATTGCAAAAAAAAAATTTCTCTTGAAAGCAGCTTTGTCTTTTTCAGCCGATACATATGCAATATGAACAGGGCCTTAATATTATAGTGGTGACCAAGTAATTTTCACATTACAACGTGATAATTAGCGCTATATATTAGAAATAGACATTCTGTAAATTAGGGTTTTCTCAGACTTTTATGTTAGACTCTTATTATAAGGATTATGAATGTAAAAAGAAGCAAGGAAATAATAGTAACTGTTGATAGAGAAAACCAGGTTCCTCCGATTCCCATCCTTTAGGGCAGGAGCAAGGCTGTCATTAGTCAGCCAAGCACCCACTCCAGGGTGGCACGGGACTCCCATGCAGCACTTCTTATACAGCGCAGCAAAAACAATGCTGTAGAATAAGTCCCCATAATAACCGTTTTGAAGAGGCATAGACGGTCATTAAGGGGTTAAAATGGGTTTACTTTAAACACAAAAGGCAATGCTGGATCTCAAAAGCAAAAAACGTTCGGTTTGGTTAGTTCGGACCCTATGGACCAGGCTTCCTGTCATGCATGGCCACCTCTAGGCAAAGGCCTAATGTTAAACTTGATTCAGTGGCATATTTTTACAAAAGTTTTGTAGTAGCAAAGCTTTTACGCAAGCAAAAATGATGCAAATTTTATCAGAGTATTCAAAAAATGGCACATAATGAAATTTGTATAATATATTAGCGTGCTAATTCATTCACGGACATATTGGACAGAGAGTAGTAAAGGGCTGCATTGCGATACACTGCAATGCAAACTATCGAATAATTGTTCCAATATTTGCGACAGGGATGTGAGAACATTTACGAAGAGGCGACTTATTCAAAGCATAATAAAAGGAAACACAATCAGGCTCTGTTCACACGGACATCATTGCTGTTTTTTGTAGGATGTGATAGATTCATCATGATCTGTTAGAATTAGAATGGACTTATGAGCCAGGTTTCCATTAGGTATCAGGTTATTTACTATATAGAATACCGCATCATGCTGAACTATGATGACCTTTAAAAAGTGCTCAAAACCCGACAAAAAAGAACTAACACACATGTGAACAGAGCCTTACTTATGCACAGGTACAACATTTCACTCTTCAATGTATGTCAAGTCTGACCTGGTGCTGGTTGGCCAACAGTTTTTTCAGTAAAAAAGAAAAAAGAAGACGTTTAAATGAATTATGTTATTCTGAGGTCCATCTCAATTAATTAGAATATCATCAAAAAGTTAATTTCAGTAATTCAATTCAAAAAGTGAAACTCGTATATTATATAGATTCATTACACACAGAGTGATCTATTTCCAGCATTTTTTTCTTGTAAGGGTATGTTCACACGGCAGCGTCCGTAACGGCTGAAATTACGGGGCTGTTTTCAGGAGAAAACAGCACCGTAATTTCAGCCGTAATGGCATGTTGAGGCGCTATTTCGCTGCGTCCATTACGGACGTAAATGGAGCTGTTTTTCCATGGAGTCAAGGGAAAACGGCTCCAATTACGTCTCAAGAAGTGACAGGCACTTCTTTGACGCGGGCATCTTTTTTACGCCCCGCCGTTTGACAGCGGGGCGTAAAAAAATGACCGTATGCACTGAACATCGTAAGACCCATTCTAATGAATGGGCAGATATTTGCCAACACTAATCGAGCCGCATTTTCGGACATAAATCGAGGCGTAAAATGCCCGAATTACGTCCGTAAATAAGCCGTGTGAACATACCCTAATGTTGATGATTATGGCGAACAGTTAATGGAAACCCAAAATTTAGTGTCTCAGAAAATTAGAATATTATATAAGCCCAATTTCAAAAATGATTGTTAATACCGAAATGTTGGCCTACTGAAAAGTATGTACAGTGCACTCAATACTTGGTCGGGGCTCCGACTCTGCATGAATTACTGCATCAATGCGGCGTGGCATGGAGGCGATCAGCCTGTGGCACTGCTGAGGTGTTATGGAAGCCCAGGTTGCTTTGATAGCGGCCTTCAGCTCGTCTGTATTGTTGGGTCTGGTGTCTCATCTTCCTCTTGATAATACCCCATAGATTCTCTATGGGGTTTAGGTCAGGCGAGTTTGCTGGCCAATCAAGCACAGTGATACTGTGGTTATTAAACTAGGTACTTGTACTTTTGGCAGTGTGTGCAGGTGCCAAGTCCTACTGGAAAACTAAATCAGCATCTCCATAAAGCTTGTCAGCAGAGGAAAGCATGAAGTGCTCGAAAATTTCCTGGTAGACGGCTGCACTGACTCTGGACTTGATATAACACAGTGGATCAACACCAGCAGATGACATGGCTCCCCAAGCCATCACTGACTGGAAACTTTACACTTGACCGCAAGCAACTTGGATTGATGCCTCTCTTTTCCTCCAGATTCGGGGACCCGGATTTCTATATGAAATGCAAAATTTACTTTTTCATCTGAAAACAGGACTTTGGACCACTGAGCAACAGACCAGTCCTTTTTCTCCTTGGCCCAGGTAAGACGCTTCTGATGGGGTCTCTGGGTCATGAGTGGCTTGCATGGAAGGAGTGGTCATGAGAGGAATGCGACAGTAGTAGCCCATGTCCTGGATACGTCTGTGTGTGGTGGCTCTTGAAGCACTGACTCCAGCCGCAGTCCACTCCTTGTGAATTTCCCCCAGATTCTTGAATAGCCTTTTCTCGACAATCCTTTCAAGGCTGCGGTTATCCCTGTTGCTTGTGCACCTTTTTCTACCACACTTTTTCCTTCCTCTCAACTTTCCATTAATATGCTTGGATACAGCACTCTGAACAGCCAGCTTCTTTAGCAATGTCCTTTTGCGGCTTACCCTCCTTGTGGACGGTGTCAATGACGGTCTTCTAGACAACTGTCAAGTCAGCAGTCTTCACCAGGATTGTGTTGCCTACTGAACCAGACTGTTGCGCCATTTAAAGGCTTCGGAAACCTTTGCAGGTGTTTTGTGTTGATTCGCTGATTAGAGTGACACACGATGAGTCTACAAACTGCAACTTTTACCCAATATTCTAATTTTCTGAGACACTAAATTTTGGGTTTTCATTAACGGTTAGCCATAATCATCAATATTAAAAGAAAAAAAATGCTGGAAATAGATCACTCTGTGTGTAATGAATCTATATACTATAGGAGTCTCACTTTTTGAATTGAATTACTGAAATAAGCTAACTTTTTGATGATATTATAATTAATTGAGAAGGACCTGTAAATATATATCAATCTGCTCAGCTTCCCCTGCTTTATGATAACCATTTTCAATATGACAGGTTCCCTTTAATTCTTTACTTGCAGTAGAAAATAATCATTACACTACTCCATTAATATCAATAGGCGGTCTATTAATTTCAATGAATGAGCCTGGTTCTGCATAGTGGGAGATACCCAATGCAGCAGCATGCTTATCTGGTTAAAAGAGGGGGTCATGAACAGGGGTCCCACTCTTACCTCAAAATGCCTTAACAGGGCAATTAACAGGGGGTTGTTTAAATCAGATAGCCCCTTTAACCCCTTAAGGACGCAGCCTAGTTTGGGCCTTAAAGGAACAGTGTCATCACAAATTATTTTTTTATATGTTAAAGATGTTAGTGCTTTATTAAAAACGTTTATATTCATTTGTGTGTTTGTGTTTTACTTTTTCTTATTTTTACACTTTTTCTTCCCTATGGGGGCTGCCATTTTTTGTTCCATTTCTGTGTGTGTCGATTAACGACACATACAGACATGGAATACGGCAGCCACAGTCCCATAGGGACTGCGAACGGCTCCCGTCCCATTGACTTCAGTGTACGGCGTCTGTGTGGGAACTGCGCATGCGCCGCTCCCACACAGTCCAATTCGAAATTGGCGCCGTCCGGCGCCATTTTCCTGTGGACCGGAAGTCGCGGCCGGACAGTAATATTACTACTTCCGGTCGCGGCTTCCGGATTTGTGCACTTGGACCAGCGGCAGCAAACGGAGCGGACGGGCCGGAGGGAGCCGCGGCGGCAGGAGCAGGTAAGAGATTTCAATGTATGTTCGTGTTTGTGTGTGTTTACTACTGTATGTAAACCTACTACGCTGTGTGTTAGCTCAAAAAATGGCGACACACAGTGTAGGAGGTTACACCGTTCAAACCCCTCGTTTATCCCGGCACTAGCCAGGATAAAGGAGGGGGGGGATGCTGAGAGCTCACTAGAGCGAGGGCTTTTAACCCAATTTTGCAATGCTGCAATTTTGGGAAATAGCTCCATCTAGTGACCAAAAATGGGTAGTATTATAAATTAGAAATAATTTATAATATTTCCTGACTCGTGAAAAAAATAAAAAAAATTTGAACAATGTTTAATCACCCACACACTAAATGTTTAATTAAAAAAAAAAAAAACATGTTTTTCTGGCAACACCATGCCTTTAAGGCTCAGAGCCCATTTTTCAAATCTGACATATTTCACTTTATGTGGTAATAACGTCGGAATGCTTAAACCTATCCAAGCGATTCCGAGATTGTTTTCTCGTGACACTTTGGGCTTCATGTTCGTGGTAAAATTTGGTCGATATATTCAGTCTTTATTTGAGAAAAATTGCAAAATTTAGAGAAAATTTAGAAAAAATAGCATTTTTCAGAATTTAAATGCATCTGCTTGAAAAACATACGGTTATACCACCCAAAATAGTTACTAGTTCACATTTCCCATATGTCTACTTTACATTGGCAGCGTTTTTGAACATTATTTTATTTTTCTTGGACTTTACAAGGCTTAGAACATAAACAGCAATTTCTCATATTTTTAAGAAAATTTCAAAAGCCTTTTTTTTAAGGTACCTGTTCAGTTCTGAAGTGGCTTTGAGGGGCCTATGTACTAGAAACCCCCATAAAAGCACCCCATTTTAAAAACTAGACCCCTCAAAGTATTCAAAACAGCATTTAGAAAGTTTTTTAACCCTTCAGGCATTTCACAGGAATTAAAGCAAAGTGGAGGTGAAATTTGCAAATTTCGTTTTTATTTCTGAATTTCAATTTTATTCTATTTTTTTTCTGTAACAAAGAAGGTTTTACCAGAGAAACACTACTAAATATGTATTGTCCAGATTCTTCAGTTTTTAGAAATGTCCCACATGTGGCTCTAGTGCGCTCGTGGACTAAAACACAAGCCCCAGAAGCAAAGAAGCACCTAGTGCATTTTGGTGGTGCTTTTTTATTAGCATATATTTTAGGCAGCATGCCAGGTTTGGAGAGGTGTTGAGGTGCCAAAACAGTAGGAATCCCCCAAAACTGACCCCATTTTGGAAACTGCACCCCTCAAGGAATTAATTTATGGTTATTGTTACCATTTTGACCCCGTAGTTTTTTCACAGCGCGTATTTGAATTGGGCTGTGAAATTAAAAGAATGACAATTTTTCCAATAAGATGTCATTTTTGATCAGAATTTCTTATTTTCACAGGGAACAAAATGCCCCATTTTGTTGCCCAATTTGTCCTGAGTGCGGCAATACCCCATTTGTGGTGATAAACTGCCGTTTGGGCCCATGGGAGGCCTCAGAAGGAAAGGAGCGCTATGTGTTCTTTGGAGCCCAGATTTTGCTGGATTGGTTTTCGGGTGCCATGTCGCATTTGTAGAGCCTCAGAGGTATCAAAGCAATGGAAACCCACCAAAAGTGACCCCATTTTGGAAACTACACCCCTCAAGGAATTCATTTATGGGTGTTGTGACCATTTAGACTCCACAGTTTTTTCACAGAATTTATTTGAATTGGGCTGTGAATTCAAAAAAATGTAATTTTTTCAAATAAGAGGTAGTTTTGGCTCAAAATTTCTTATTTTCACAAGGAATAAAATACCGCATTTTGTTGCCCAATTTGTCCTGAGTGCGGCAATACCCTATTTGTGGTGATAAACTGCCGTTTGGGCCCATGGGAGGGCTCAGAAGGAAAGGACCACCATGTGGCCTACTGGGAATTTTCTGGTGCTAAGTCGTGTGTGCAGAAGCCCCTGAGGTATCAGTACAGTTGAAACCCCCGAGAAGTGACCCCGTTTTAAAAACGACACCCCTTAAGGAATTCATCTAGAGGTGTAGTGAGCATTTTGACTCCACAGGTATTGTGTAAAAGATAATGTGCAGCAGTTGGTGCAGAGTGAAATTTGCAATTTTCTATACATATATGCCAATTCAGTGTCCGATATATTGTGCCCAGCATGCGCCACCGGAGATATACACCTCATAAACTGTAATGTTGGCTCTCCCGGGTACGGCAATACCCTACATGTGGCTGTTATCAGCTGCCTGGGCACACGGCAGGGCTCAGAGGGGAAAGATGAGGAGGGGTAAGCTGTGCGAAGTGGATCAGAGCGAGTAAAACTGGGGTAAATTAAAAATAAAGGGATGGATGATAAATTTGAAAACACTCTTTCATACAGAGCTCTGGTTTTTCGGGACACGTGTCACATTGATATATTGTGTCCTCCCTTATCCCCCTCTTATAGCAGACTCTGCACCTCTTTTGACTTTTTCCCTTCTTGCCAGTTTGGGGAACTTCTCCTAAAAAGTGTTGCCCTGGTACGATGCCTGTGGCCCCGCTTCCAGAAGTACTGTTAGGCTTCAGGATCTGATCTGACAAGTCCACCCCTCCCATGTACCTATTGTAGTCCAGGATGCAGTCTAGTTTGGGGGTCCCTGTACTGGTACCTCGTACAGGTACATGGGTACTGGTGTGGCATCTCCCTGGTCTTGTACTTGACACACAATATGTTGCTGCTAGATTGTGCCCTGCTCTCACCCCTTCTGAGTGTTTGCCCAAGCAGAGTCGTAGGGAGGCCTCTCAGGTTTCTTCTAGCAGTGCCGCATGCCGCAGGACTTCTGGAAGCGAGGCAGTTGAAGAGTGGGACGCTGGTATAAAAATTATCCAGGTAGAGGTGGTAACCCTGGTCCAGCAGTTGGTGCACCAAATCCCACACAATTTTTGTATTAACTCCCAGTAAGGGGGGGCATTCTGGGGGCTGAGAACTGGTGTCCTTCCCTTCATATATCCTAAACCTGTAGGTATACCCTGATGCCCTCTCACACAGCTTATACATCTTCACGCCATACCTTGCCCTCTTACCCGGCAGGTACTCGCGGAATTGAACCCTCCCTTTCAAATGTACCAGGGATTCATCTATAGAAACACACTTCTCGGGGGTGAATGCTGGGAAAACCGGGCACTGAAATGGTCTAATAGGGGTCTCCGTTTATACAAACGGTCAAAACTGGGGTCATCTCGGGGTGGGCACGGCTCATTATCAGTATAATGTAAGAAGCGAAGTATTGCCTCATTTTTATTTTATTTTTTAGTTTCCAGCTCAGTTCTGAAGTTGCTTTGAGGGGCCCATATATTAGACACCCTTATCAAACACCCCATTTCAGAAACTAGACCCCTCAAAGTATCCACAACAGCATTTAAAAAGTTTATTAACCCTTTAGGCGTTTCACAGGAATTTAGAACAAAGTAGAGGTGACATTTAATTAATTTAATTTAATTTATTAGGCACCATGTCCGGTTTGAAGAGGTCTTGTGGTGCTAAAACAGTGGAAACCCCCCAAAAGTGACCCCTTTTTGGAAACTAGAGACCTTGAGGAATCCATTGTAGTTTTCTTGGGGTGCATGCGACTTTTTGATCCGTTTTTATTCTAATTTTAGGTGGTGTGGAGACTAAAAAAACAGCAATTTTACTATTGTTTTTATTCAATTTTTTTTTACAGCGTTCACCGTGCGCTATAAATGACACATTCACTTTATTCTGCGGGGCGATACGATTACGGCGATACCAGATGTTTATAGTTTTTTTTATGTCTTATGGCGTTTGCACAATAAAATACATTTTGTAAAATATAATTTATTTTTTGTGTTACCTTATTCTAAGAGCCATAACGGTTTTATTTTTCCATCAGGAAAGTCGTGCGAGGACTTATTTTTTGCGTAACGAACTGTAGTTTCCATCATTACCATTTTTCGGTACATGCGACTTTTTGATCTCTTTTTATTCCATTTTTTGGGAGGTGAAGTGACCAAACAATTGTGATTCTGGTACGGTTTATTATTATTTTCTCTTACGGCGTTCACCGCGCGGGATAAATAATGAAATAATTTTGTAGTTCAGGCCGTTACGGACGCGGCGATACCAGTTATGTATAGTTCATTTGTTTATTTATATATTTTTATTAATAATAAATGACTGATAAGGGAAAAAGGGGGACTTTTTCTTTTATTACTTTTAAATCTTTTATTTTCTTATTTTTACACAACTTTTTTTTACTTTTTTACACTTTTTTTACTTTGTCCCACTAGGGGACATGAGGGCAGGAGGCTCTGATCGCTATTCTAATACACTGCACTACATGCGTAGTGCAGTGTATTAGAGCTGTCAGCTGTTCGCTGACAGCAAGCATAGTGGGTCCTGATTTTGTCGGGACCCACTAGGCTTCCGTCGATGGCGTAGCCAGAGTCCATTGTTAGGATTCTGGTTGCCATAGTAGCCATCACGGCCCGCTATCGTGTAGCAGGCCGGCGATGGCAGCTTAACCCCTAAGAAGCCGCGATCGCTATTGAACGCGGCTTCTAAGGGGTTAATCGGCGGGGACCACCGCGATCGGTCCCTGCACACTAAGCTGTGATAGCCTGCTGTCGGAAACAGCAGTTATCACAGCTCAAACACGCGCCGGGATTAAATGGCGCCGTGTTTACTCAGGTCAGTAATAGTACTGACCTGAGCGCGAACGTTCTACTTAGCAGGACGTACTATTACTGACCTGAGCGCGAAGGGGTTAATACAACTACCATTGGATTTACGATAAAAGGCTCAAGAAAAAGAAAAACATTTTCATTGGTCAGATAAAAAAAACTTTGAAAAACTGTGAAAGTCAAATTACATGTACACAAATGTATATGGGTTAAATCCATCTAAATTTACTTAAAAAAATAGAGCGCTTCTTTCTTTTATTACCCCCTTCATTTGTACATTTGTGTTTCAGTGGGGTGCTGTGTGCAGAAATACTTACCGATCCCGCCAAATGCAGTTTTCGGGTCCAGCGCCGCCCACATGATCTTCACTCTGACCTGTCTGCAGGGGCGTAGCTAAAGGCTCATGGGCCCCGATGCAAAAGTTTTTATTGCCCCCCCCCCCCCCCCGGAAACTTCTCATGGCCGAAGGTCCGCAGCTTTCAGCTTCATCTCGTGTGTGCGTGTGCGTGTGTGTGTGTGTGTGTGTGTGTGACAGCATAGCATATCTATAGCACTACGACCCTATAAACTATGGATAGGATTAGATACATTCTAAGACCGTATCACACATGATGGGATTAGATACAGGGCTCAGCTCGCTGACATTGCGGCTCCAGCGCTGGACCCAGAAAAGGTAAGAATAATAATTTTGCTTCTTTATGTGTTACTAATTATTTTTGTGTGTTTGTGTTTTTTTACAAGTTCGGTTGTTGGACTACTTCGGATTTGAGGACTACTTCAATGACAGCGTTTTTTTTTTTTTTTATGCTCAATAAAATGGTTAATGGGGGTTGTGTTTTTTTATTTCAATAAAATATTTTTTCTATGTGCTTGTATTTTTTTTAAACTTTATTATTACCGCCTTAGTAATGGCCGCTGGCTGATTGACAACCTCCATTACTAAGGCGGGGCTTAATGTTAGCAGGTGCAGAGGCTAACACTAACCCCCATTATTAACCCGGTACCCACCGCTACCAGGAGTACTGGGAAGAGCCAGGTATGAACCAGTACCCGACCATCTGTTGTGACGGTCAGGCACCAGGGTGGCCGCAGGCTGGTATTAGAAGGCTGGGGAAGGCCAAAACCAGTGGCCCTTCCCACCCTGGTAATGCTGCCTGCTGCTGTGTTGTATCTGGCTGGTTATGAAAATTGGGGGGGACTCCACATCGTTCTTTCCAATTATTTTTTTTATTTTTTTTTAAAAGGACGTTGGGGTCCCCCGCATTTTTCATAACCAGACAGATACAATAAAGCAGCAGCAGCCTAGCATTACCAGGGTGGGAAGGGCCACTGTTCCAGGCCTTTCCCAGCCTGATGATACCAGCCTGCGGCCGCCCCATTGCCCTACCATCAAGTACTGGATCGTACCCGGCTCTTCCCAGCACCCCTGGTGGTGGTGGGTACCGGGGTAATAAAGGGGGTTAGTGTTAGCCTCTGCACCGGCTAAAACTAAGCCCCACCTCAGCAAAAGACGCGGTCAATCAGCCGACGGCCATTACTAAGGCAGTAGTAATATAGTTTAAAAAAAAAAAACACAAAGCCATAGAAAAAATATTTTATTGAAATAAAAAAAAAAACACACAACCCTCATTAACCATTTTATTGATAATAAAAAAAAGCAGTCATCGATGTAGTCCTGGAATCCGACGTAGTCGAACGACCGAACCTGTAAGAAAACACACAAAAAACAATTAGTAACGTGTTAGGCTTAGATACAGGGCCCATGTGTGATATGGTCTGTGGGACCCTGTATCTAAGCCTACCACAAGGTAGGCTTAGATACAGGGTCCAGCAGACAGTAATCTTATACAGTATAAGATTACTGTGTGCTGGAGCCCTGTATCTAAACCTACCGTGTGGTAGGCTTAAATACAGGGCTCATCAGACAGGATCACACATGGGCCATGTATCTAAGCCTACCATGTGATTGTCTTAGAAACAGGGCCCAGCAGACAGAATCACACAATCTGTGATCCTGTCTCATGGGCCCTCTAAGCCTGCTACATCGTAGGCTTAAAGGGGTTGTCCAGTCCCTAAACATTGATGACCCACCAATCAGCTGTTTTGAAGGGGCCGCAGCACTCGTACGAGAGCTGCTTCCCCTTCATTTCCCTTACTCGCTCACACTGTGAATCGCCGACACGGATTCACAGTGTGAGCAAGTGACCGGAATGAAGGGGAAGCAGCTCTCGTACGAGTGATGCGGCCCTTTCAAAACAGCTGATTGGCCGGCTCCCGGGAGTCGGACCCCGCCAACAGACAGGGATATTAATCTTACCCTCCTCTTCGGAAGTTCTGTCCTGACTCTATCCAGGATCACGATGTGCGCGGCGCATAGAATTGTGATGTAATGCGCTGTGCACAGTGCTGTTACGTCAGGACCTCCGCTGCGCTCCGGAACCAGGAAGGTAAGTACTGTCAGTTACTATAGTAACAGGGGCCCGCAGCTCGAGTTACTATAGTAACTTTTTATTGATGTGGTGGGGGGGGCCGCGAGCCCCCCTGGCTTTGGGGCCCGGTCGCAATTGCGACCCCTATAGCTACGCCACTGCCGGACTGGAATCACTGTGCTTTTCAGTAAACCGAAACTGAGGCTTTCAATGCATTCCTATGGGAGCCTCGTTCTGGCTCCCATAGGAATGCATTGAGAGCCTGACTAGGGCCTAGCATGCGTTTTAGAATATTACATTTTGATTGTTCCGGATGGCAGATGAGGCCATATTTGTAATAGATACAACCATCTAGGGAAACGGGTGTGAGGGTCAGCATGTGATTGATTGTTCTTGACTGCATGCAATAGAAACCATGGTGATCTTTATTACAAAAGAGCCCTGCCTTCGTCGAGAGCAGTGGAAATTTTACATGCTGTCACAGATGATAGAGTGTAGTTTACAGCAGTTTGTATTCTGTAAATGTGATTTATACCCCATAGCCATAACCCATGAGCACACAAACATAGTTTACATTCACCACACAGCTAGTGGGCCTGTGTGCTTTTACAGACCAGGGCTGAAGTTCAATCCCAGTCTGGCCCTGCTTTCAGCTCCTTATTTAACATATTATTGTGGCAAGGCAACTGCAGAATAGAGGAAAATGGCTTTAAAGTGTATGTATTTTTTTGTACTTTCCAGGAAAGAACATTACCTTTTAGGTAATGAGTGTCAAAATCTGCTCAACTGTCAGAGTGCCCAAATACGTATGTGTTTCTTCGATCCAGTATTCTCAACAACCAAATATGTTCCAACACAAATTATTAATTTACTTACGGGAAGACAGGAGAATGAAAGATTTTCACCTGGATACTATAAATAGCTTAAGTGGCTGTGGAAAATACAGAGTCATGGGCAATTATTGCTTCAGAACTGACTGCAGTGGATTGATTTCTACAAAGAGCTTAGCGAAAAAGGGAAAGAATAACAGAGAAATGGAAAATTATATTTTGTCTTCAAATAAAATATTCAGAAATTAACAATAGAAAAAAAATTAAAAAATGTGGGTGTAGTATTTATTGAGGTTTACTAAGTTCCCCAGAGCCTCAAAACGCACCACAATTTAGCTACCCTATGTAATATAAACAATTATACTGTCCACATAGTTCAATACTAAGAATTATAGAAAAAAAAAAAAAAAGTATAGCATTTATGATGAGGGCAAGTATAAAATATTAATAGGCAAAACTTGTTCTACATTTTTTATGCCCTCCTTTTTTATTCTATACCTGCAATCCAGCTAAAACGAATTGATTTTTCATGGGCAGTTGACAAAAGTAGAATACGGCAGGATATCTCGATGGGCTCGGCAGAATGCCAGTGGCATTAACATGCAATGCATGTTCACCCATTCAGCAGGCAGTAACTTCAGTTTACGGTTTGAAAAGACATCAAGAGCTTGGCATTCATTGTCGCATTGTCAGCAGGGTCAAAGAAACAAAAATATATATTTTATTAATAATAGGGCTACCATTTCTCTAAGCAGACATGTGACATGGGAGGTTTGGGATTACACCTTGCAGCTTTTCATCATTTCAGGTCATAGATTCTATGCTTTCCAGCCTCTCCCTGGTTTAGGGTGAGATTATGCCAATTAAAGTGTCATTTGCCTGGTGAAGATGAATGAAAGGCCCCTTTGGTACTCTCACAACAAGCCTCTGTCCTCTGGCAATGTTGTCATCAGGGAATATATATAGTCAGCCTGTTCACACTGAGGGAACTCCCTTTACTGCAGGACGTGCTGGCTCGCTCGGAGTTTACATTCGGTGCGCTCACTTCCTGACCAGGAAAGACTAGAAAAACAGTTCTGTGCAGACAGTGGAATGGCTGACCAACATAAAACATAAGAAGATTAGTGTACTGCAACATGGCGTCTCATAAAAATAAGCACCAGGAATAGCTGCTCGATCCCATACACAGATATTGTATTATGTACAAACTAGGGAAGAAATGTTAACATAGGAAGGTTGAAAAAGGACACCAGTCTATCTGGCTCAACTTCTACTCCTGCAGTGTTCATCCATGTGCAGGGATACAGTGTCTGAGGCCCCGATAATTTTCCTCATCTTGGTGCTTTGCAACCTGAGGAGTCACTTGCAGCATCTACTACAGCTGAGCGGTAAAAAACATTTTTTTAAAAGCAAACTAAAAAAAAGTGAGTGTGGGGCTTGCGAGTGTGTCTTTATCTAAAGTGTGCACCTTTGCTTGCGGAGAAGATGGCTAGGAGATTGGAGACCGGGGGAGGGCAAGATAGTGTAGATAGAGAATTGGGACTTCTTAATGGAATGGGGAGCTAGATGCCTGACACATAAAATTGATGAACAGAGATTAAGAACATCTGAGGAAAAGCATGACATAGTGAGGAGGACAGCTACGACTTGGCGGTTAACTTACAGGGTTAGGGCAGATACAGACGGACGTTGCGTTTTTGCGCGCGCAAACAACGCTGCGTTTTGCGCGCGCAAAAACCATTTGACAGCTGCGTGTGTCATCCGTGTCTGATGCGCGGCTGCGTGATTTTCGCGCAGCCGCCATCATAGAGATGAGGCTAGTCGACGGCCATCACTGTCCAAGGTGCTGAAAGAGCTAACTCTTTCAGCACCCTCGACAGTGAATGCCGAACACAATATCGAAAAACCTGTGGAAAAAAAAGAAAAAGTTCGTACTTACCGAGAACTTCCCGGCCGTTGCCTTGGTGACGCGTCCTTGGTGACGCGTCCTTGGTGACGCGCCTCTCGACATCGGGCCCCACCTCCCTGGATGAGGCGCCAGTCCATGTGACCGCTGCAGCCTGTGCTTGGCCTGTGATTGGCTGGAGCTGTCACTTGGACTGAATTGTCATCCCGGGAGGTCAGACTGGAGGAAGACGCCGGGAGTTATCGGTAAGTCAGAACTTCGTTTTTTTTTCTACAGGTTCATGTATATTGGGATCGGAAGTCACTGTCCATGGTGCTGAAACAGTTTAACTCTTTCAGCACCATGGACAGTGACTATCTCCTGACGTCGCGTACCGATAATTTTTTTGCCGGGTTCGGCAAAAACTAGTTCGGCCGAACCCGGTGAAGTTCGGTTCGCTTGTCCGGCTTCGCTCATCGCAAAGACACTCCGTTTGGATGTTCGGAAACAGAAAAGCACGTGGTGCTTTTCTGTTTTCATTCATCCTTTTGACAGCTGGTGCGCTGTTTCAGTCGGTTCGCACGGAAGAGCTTCCGTGCAACCTGCGTGGTTTTCACGCACCCATTGATTTCAATGGGTGCATGATGCTCGAAATACGCAGAGTTATTGAACCTGTCGCGCTTTTTGCGCAGCAGACAAACGCTGCGCAAAAAGCACGGACTGTCTGTACTGCCCCATAGACTTGTATTGGTCCATGCGTGCCGCGTGAAAACCACGCGGCCCGCACGGACCGAATACACGCTCAAGTGAATCCCCCCTTACAGTTGTTCAGAAAGTGTCATAAAAACCGGAAAGGGGGAGGGGTTTACTTATTTGGTTCTGTCTAAAGCCCACACTACAGCACTGGTTACTCCTGAGGAAGCCGCTCATGTAATGCTGTGCGGAGGCATCATGAGATTAATAGCATAGCAGTGAAAGAAAAAGCAGGGTGATATCTAAAATTCAAGATGATGTCTGATCAGAAGCAGGATGAACTACAATATACATAAAAGTCGCCCAAAGCTTGACAGACAATCATGTGGGGGTGCAGTGATGGATGGAAAGTTGTGTTTCCAATTATGGTCTTTTTTTCTTCCTTTTTTTAAGGACCACCTGCAGTCAATGTATGGCGGACTAGTCCTTAAACCTATGCCATTGCATGGGTTTAACCCTTTCTGGGAATTTGACGTACACGTATGTCGGGGTGATCGTTTGGGTACAAAGTTGTACTCACGGTCAAAATCAGGAAAAAAAATCCCATCCCAGCCCCTAAAGCATCTCAATCCATGTAGATTGTGGTATTAAAAAAGTGAGAGGTCTGTCTTTGTTATGTCCTCATGAGCCCATGCATTGTAAACCTTAACTAAACATAAGCCTGTGCATAATGTGTTTCTACAACTTAGCATCATTTACAATTTACAGCTTCTTTTAAACTACAGCTTGTCCCTCAAAAAACAAGGTCCCATACAGCTAAATAGTCATATGAATAAAAAAATTATTGCTGTCAAACTATTGGGAAGCAAAAACAATATTGGCTTGGCCCTTAAGGGGTTAAGATGGCTGCCCGAGCAAACCGGCAGCCTTATGTCGGATGCAAAGCTGTTCGAGACAGACACAGACCCAGAAGCGAAGACTGAAGCCACATGTCTGATTTCCCGCTCACTAGGGTTTTACTGCACCAATTACAGTGGGAAACAATAGGGTGTAAAAAATATAAGAAAATAATACATTTCCCCAAAGGTCTTTTCTGACTTATTTTTTTGTAACTAAATTGTTGTAGTTATTACGGACCCTTGTAAGAGCCACAATACAAATTCAATGTTAATGTGGGAAATTTTTTTTGTTTTGTGAAGTTCAGAATCAATTTTACCCTCTATGAATTGACATTGCCATATCAGGATTGGAGCAGATAATTTTTCCCTTGTGTTTTAGAACTACTGTCCTTTCGCTGGGCAATAGTATTCCGTCCGTGCAAGCTCCATCCCTTGCAATGGGTTGGACAACTGGCCTGGTAGTCAGAAGATATGTCTTCCCCCAAACCAACAATTCTTGAAAGGACGATTCTAGTGTTCTTCACTAAGATTCCAGACAGGAGTTCCCAAAATGTCTGTCTCCATGATCCCTACTTTATCTCACAGATCTCCAGTTCCAAGAACCTCCAGAAATATTTAGACACGTGTAAATGATATTAGAAGCCCTCTTTATAAGCTGCACACTCATAATCTTTATACCGGTGGTTTAATGGTCCTTTAAATATTGTAAGGTATTAATTGCCAAGTTACATCTTTCCATAGTCATGATGTTGAAGGTGTATTTAGGATTCAGTTGTTGTCACAACATTATCTATTATCACACATATTTAGAACCTGTGTTTATATCACAGTGACAAACACATGAAACTAATAAACAAAGGTGCGCCATTTATGCAGATACTGCATCTCATGTGATAATGGCAAAAACTGGCGGACTTTACAGTACAATACATGCGGATAGTGTTCTCAAAAACACAGGAACCGCTCCTCTGAACCCACCCGCTCTGCTTCCGGAAATCAGGAGTGTTCAACATTATGAGGACACTCTTACATTTTACATCCATTTAACTCTATAGGACAATGACTATTTACATGATAAAGGATTTTGATACCTATAGTGTATGATCGATCAATTTTTAGAATTTTGTGCCTTTCAACTGTACAATTATTCGTAATCATTTGGGAACATGCGAATTGGAATGATAATTTTTTAAGTATAAAAGGGTCCTAGAACTCCACAATGTGCTAAGAATGTGGAGCATGAGGAGAGGATATGATTGGTCAATGCTTAAATAGCGCAGAGGTTTCACAATATGCTGCAAAATCTATTTTTAGAGATAAGGAAAAGTAATGTCACCAATGGCGGTATATTAATGTCGATTATGCCGCCAATGACGATAATTTTTTCATTAGACCGATTGATAAAGATAAAACGGGTTTAAAGTTTATCTTTTCCTGCATTTACACTGAGAAAATATGAGTACTACCACTCCGGAATGAGCACTTTTATTGGATAGTGTAAACTGGTTTTATGGCCAGCTAAGCAAAGAGCGCAGAGACTGTATATGTGCTACTTAAATTATTTTATTAAATGTGATTTAACCCAGTATTCTAAACAAAAAGAAAGCAGTGTATAAAATACATTATATTCTCTAAAACTTTTTTATAGGTACTTACCAAAAGGCTTGAGAAAGGCTCTAGGCACATGGGGCAATAAAGTACCCACTTTTTTTCACTATACTGCAAAGTGCTGCCTATTTTTTGAATATTGTATAGCTGGGATCTTGGTCTGTTCCCTAGGGCTTGCACCCACACTTTACCGGTGCTGCTGGATTTGTTTTTTCCTTGTCTACTACTTACCAAAAGATCTAGATTTAAAATCTATAGGTCAGATATTCTCCAGTAGGCCATGAGACTTCATGCAGAAGTATTACTGTGGAGATAGACTACACATTAAGGTCTCATGAACACGACCGTAGTCATGTGCACGGTCCGTGATTAGGGAACAGACGGGACTAACCGTGCACACACAAGATGTGCATTGACTTCAATGAGCCCGGACCACAATTGTGGTCCATAAAATGACATGTCCTATTTTTTTTTTACGGTATGGGCTCCAGGCAATGCATGGACCGTAGAAATCACGGTCGTGTGCATTCGCCCATAGGATAGAATGTGTTCTATACTAACTGCAATTGCGGCTCTGCAATTTCGATAGTATACAGCCGCAAATGCACGGTCGTCTACATGACGCCTAACACCACTCTATAGTATGGATGCAGTGCGTTCAATTTTTCCTCATTGTTCCACAACTTGAGATTTGCTTCCCTCACAGTATCAACTATTTGGGGCAAATTTGTCATAAAGAGCAACTTAAGACTTACCAAAGTAGAAATATCCACCCTCGTCCTTCGGCTGGAAAAAGCGCCCTCTGGCCTGAGCATATACATCAGCTCCCTTCTCCACCAGCAGCTCCACATAATGCTTACAGCGTCTTTCAATAGCTATGTGAAGAGCAGTCTGCCCTGAAAGAACATAACAGACAATCCAACTTAGTCTTTCCTAGCTCCTAACCGAATATAAAAGGTTTGGTACTGATGTTCAGATGGTTTTTTTCTGCTGTCTATCTGGTTCGTCATTTTACAAATAAGAGATTTTCTAGTAAAAACTATTTGAGTGGGGAACCTTTCTGATAGGACACTATATTACACGATTACCAGTACTTGTTTACATTGCAGCCCACCCTGGACTATTTAGGTCAGCAGTATGGTCTGCCAGCAGCGAAACAGCGACTTGTAGTCCTGCAGGAACTACAAGAGGGTGACAGATATTGGCACAAATGGAGGGAGCTTATACATACTCTTTTTGTTCTAAAGAAAAAAAGATAATTTACGATTCCTATTTGTTCCCGAGAGGGACATATGGGGTTAATTCCACAGCACATCTAAAACAAGATTAAGTCAATGGAGCATGCGCGAGATGCGTTCCATTGAATTAATGCGTGCCATGACTCGTTTTCAAGTTGAGGGCAGGAACAGCCCTATGCGTGACATTACGTCTAACGCATGCGCACTCATTCCCGGAAGATGCCGAGAAATCAAACCAGCATGGAGGAAGTGAGGGGATCCACTTAACGCCGATCCTGATTAAAAAGCTTTTAATATTTATAATGTTTTACACCTGCACTTTATCTATTGGCACTTAGCCAATTAGACCATATTTATATTTTTATACAGTATGGGCGATATGCCCTCGTAATCATTTGTATGCAATGTATATAAAAAGATTGTGCTCAACACGTTGGTGTTTTTTCACTGCACTGTTTATTTCTGAAATCAGAGAATTATGTAATATTGAATTTTTTATTGCTTTATTATGTAATTTTGTAAACCATATATTTATACGTGCACTGTTCACTGAGATGTATTGCTTGAGAAAGGCCCCATGGAGTAGGGCTGAAACGTCGCAAGTGGTGAGTAAAGTGATCCGATTTTTCACTGAATTTGGAGTGCTGTCTTGTGTTTTGGATCTTGCTTGCTATTTGGGACACTGGTCGTGTGTCTGAACAAGAACCTGTGCACCCGATACTGGCAGAACGGTGCTGCTTTTGTTTTGCATATATATATATATATATATATAGCAGAAAAAGAATGGCGACAGCACACTGCGACACTAATGCCACCTAAACCACTAAATATAAATAAATATGCACTAAAGCTAAATCTACTTATAATAGGGAGGTTCTTAGTGCACATTTTGATCAAAAAGTGTTTGCCCACCTGCCACGACAAGGCACCCTCTTTATTTATATTTAGTGGTTTAGCTGGCATTAGTGTCGCAATGTGTAGCATATATGTAGGCTTAGTCCCAGTTCTGGGTGTATGTGCAGCGTAGGTTCCCACCTTACAGAGGTCGCCTTGTTGTGGCAGGTGGGCAAACACTTTTTGATCAAAATGTGCACTAAGAACCTCCCTATTATAAGTAGATTTAGCTTTAGTGCATATTTATTTATATTTAGTGGTTTAGGTGGCATTAGTGTCGCAGTGCGCTGTCGCCATTCTTTTTCTGCTGTATATTTGCAGTCACAGGTGTTCCTGCACCTGCATACACATTTTATATCATTTAGTTGGAATGTGCTGTTCAAATTTTTGTTGTTTATATATATATATATATATATATATATATATACACACATACACACACACACACACACACACACACACACACACACACACACGACACTCTTTTTAGGTCTTTTTACAGATCTAATTAAATAATTTGTTTTAATAAGAAAAACATCATCTACTTATATTAATTCTACATTAACTAGAGAATAATGAATCACTGCAGAGCATTGAGATGTAATGAAACTTGGTAAATACCTCTATAATAAACGTCACGGAAAGGAGAATTGAGAAATTCACGGAGATTTCCTGTTTTTTCAGCAATATCAATCAGGATTGGAATTGTGTCATTCCTTCCTCCTTGTAGATTTAGCAGAGCTTTAGGTAAGCAAGTCTTCCCTGTTGATGGCTCTGAAGAAAAAAAAAAAAAGATATACAAAGACAAAAGTTACAATGTGCTTGTATTCTGTTAAAGGGGTTCTAATGTTTTATAAGCAAAATTGATAAGTCATGAAAAAGTAACTTTGTAAATCGTATCTCTAGTTAGCAGTTTTACAGTTCTCTGCATGTAGCAAGAAATGTAAATAATGGGTTATCATTATAGTTGTCACATCTAGTATATATTAGTATATCTAGTATAGACACGCGAGTATGTTTTTTTGGGCATGGGCAGTTTTTCATACTCATACTGATGACTTGTCCTGTGGATAGGTAATATGATCGGTGGGGATCCGAAAACCCCACACCAATCAGCTGTTCCAGCTGCCGCCGGGCACCGGAAGTTATGCAGAGGACGGGGCCGGAAGCAGATGGCTCCGACCACTGTATAGCGTCCGTGCTGCAGTACTGTAGCTCTGGTCCTATTCACTTAAATAGGTTGTATCCTGCTGCTGTGCTCCCACACTTTATAATGCCCCTATAGCTGCCCCACACAGAATGCCCTTACAGCTGCCCCCGCACAGTATAATGCCACTATAGCTGCCCCCACACAGTATATTGTCCCTATAGTGCCTCTCCCACAGAGTAAAATGCTCTCATAGCTGCCCCTACACAGTATGACCCCATAGCCTGCCCCACAGTATAATGCCACTATAGAGTTTAATGCCCCTATTGCTGGCCCCAAACTGTATAGTGCCCCTATACAGTATATTGCCTTATAGCGGCCCCCCATAGCCAGTTTAATGCCCCTATAGTGCCCAATAAAAAACTAATAAAATTACTCACCTATCCCCGATCCCACAACAAGTGGAGGAGATCCCTCTGCTCCTACAGTCTGTGCCGCGCGTAGCTTGGTGCAGATAGGCGCAATGACGTCACTACATCGCACCTATCTGCACCGAGCCACTCACAGCCGGCATTACATAGTGAACGTCGAAGCAAGGACCTGTCCGCTTCCTGCTCCAGCATTGTATTCAACTGTATCTGCGTCCTAAGACGCAGATACAGTTGAAACTGGGACATGCCACCGCTGGCGGTCCGGCCCTGGGGCCAATGGTAAGTGGCTCGCGACCCCTGGAGATCGTCACACGACTCCCTGGGGTTCACAACCCATAGTTTGGGAAACACTGCTTTGAGGGGTCTGTATTTATTTAGGGGTTCTGCTCTGCATTCTGTATTTGTTTAGAGGTTCTGTATTAGTTTTGAGTGTGTGATGAAGGGGATCACAAGCACTATTTGTGATTCAAATGTCTTGATTTAGGAGCGTATCCTATATTTTTTTTAAAAAGGATTTTTTTTTGCATGCAGCCGCTTTTTTCAATGCTTTTCAGAGTCTCCCTGATGTCCCTTCTCAAAAGTTGGCAAGTATGCTATACCTGCATTAATGTCCTGGAACATTGCAATGGCATTCTGGAAATGGAACTTCCAAAAGCTAGTCTGAACACACTCAAACGTCTCTTAACTAGAGCCCTTTTCTGCCTAGGGTAAGGAGACCCCACTTCGCCCAGAACGTGACAAATGCCCTCAGCAACTCAGTATATGGTACATTGTAACTTTGAAGCTTCTAATACACTTTATGACGTGTACTGTACATCATAAATCACCCTCGCTGGACATGAATGGGTTACCATTACTCCACACGTGCACGTTAGAATTTGCTTACATTGGAAGCTTAAAATTCCTGCAGATTAAACAATACTGGATGCTTAAACCCAAGTTAAAGATACACAGGACAGTTTTGAACGTCTGCACCTAACCTCGAAATTCCTCATCGGTCAATCGCTTCTTCTGAGACAACAAGAAAGGCAGGAATCCCTCCAGCTCGGATGTAGCGCCTCTAGATACGATGTCAAAGAGGATATATCTATTAAACATCTTGATGACTGGAGGAGGGTCAGGGCTTGAGTTCTGGGAATTTTGTTTATCTTTCCTGGAAGAAAGCAGGTGGTATTAATACTTTATAACAGACAAGAGACAATACATGGTAAATTACTACATTGCCGATTTTCTCTCTAGTTGCCCACTCCAGCAACCAGTACAGGAATCTTGGTATACGGAAGAAGTACATTTACCGCTCCACTTACCAAAGTAAGCTTTATTAAGAGTGGGTCACTGTACACTATTCTTGGGACCAACAGCTGCTGAAAAACAAAGCTTCCTGTAGCAACAATCCCACAAAAAAAATGTTCACAGACCAAACGTTAACAGACAGTTAGGCTTAAATTCTTAGGGATTAAAGAGGTGGTCCAGTCAAAAGAAATTGATGACCTATCCTAGGCCATCCATTTCTTATGACTGGACCACCCCATTAAAGGCTATGTACAGCCTTTTTCAAAATCATTTGTTTTTGTGTCTCCATATTTGAAGAGCAATAACTTTTTTATTTTTCCGGCGATGCAGTTGTATGAGGGCGCTTTTTTTTTTGCGGGACAACTTGTAGTTTGTACTGGTACCATTTTGGAGTGATACGACTTTTTGATCACTTTTTATCACATTTTTTAAGGCAGGATTCACAGAAAACAGCAATTTTTCAATTGTTTTTTATTTATTTTTTTACAGCGTTCACCGTGTGGGTTGAATAATGTAATATCTTTATAGTCTGGGTCGTTATGGATGCGGCAATACCAAATACGTGTAACTGATTTTATTTTTATTTTTTATTTTTTTAATAGTAAAAGCATTTTGTAAGGGGAAAAAAAAAATCGTGAAAAATAGCCTTTTCACACACAAAAAAAAAATCCCAGAAATCCTCTTTTAATCTCTTTCTCTTTGATCCGGTCTCATATTGCAATTAATACTGAGAAATATAAAAATAATTATTCTACTCACAAGCCTGTGGCTGGCTATAAAGACAACTGGCTGCAGCAGGAGCCTCCCCACTCGACACACCGATTTTGACCCATTGCTAAGCTCCACCCCTTCTACCGTTCGCCAGCCAAAAATAGAACAGTTCAGCAGGAAATGCTCTGTGCAGGATTTCTACAAGACCGTTTGTTTAGTTCAAGAACATGCAAATGATCCTGCAGTCTGACAAACCGTGTGAGCAAGCTTATCCCCCCTTTTTATTTTATCATTCATTTCTAGATTTAGTGTTCCTTTAGGGCCCTTGGTCATCTAATCACTGCACCTAAGAAAAAAAAATCCAGTGTTAAATACTAAACACTCCTTTGAAAAAGGTACACCACCACACCTTACAGGTATTCAGTTAGACACTCGTAACAAACAAGTCTACCAAAAACTATTTTGCTTTTTTTTTTTTCAATTTAGAAATGCTTATTTCTATTCTTTATTACAAGTTTCTACCTGAAAGTTGATATAGATAAAACATTGTCTAAGTAAAACCGTTTTAGTGGTAATGAGTGGTGGTCAGTATTGCTGTAGTTCTGTGTCTGTGGGGGGACGTTTCACAGAGCCAAGGTGGCCTAGACTGGCAGCATGGGTGCTGTTGGTCTACCAGGCTACTCCCTCTGCAGGTGCTGTGTTGCAGTGGCACTGGTTGCCATGCGATACCGCACTTGATAGAGTAGGGACCCACTTTAAAGCGGTCACCGTGAAGTGACAAGTGGCTTATACAGTTTGATCACAATGTAAACTAAGAACCTTGTAACGTCTATGGCCATGGCCCATCGTTCCGACTTAAACCTCGACGGCCGTGGCCATGGACATCCTACCTGTGTGCAGCGTCGTCCTCATGTCAGGCGCTGGCACTCACTTCTGGACATCGAGTCTGTCTCCGGAGGGTGCGCGCGCCCGCACGGTCTTAAAGGGCCAGTGCGGGCATATTACAGAAAGTCTGCAATCTAGCCCATGATGCCCTGGGCTATAAAAAGGGCTCTGCCCTCTTGCTCTTTGCCAGAGCATTGTTTGTTACCCGAAGTTTGTCATGCTAATGGTCTCCCAGTTTCCCAGTGTACCTTGTTCCTGTATCCCGTATCCTGTTTCAGTGTTACCCAGTTCTAGTGCCGTGCTGTGCTGTTGCCATGTTGTGCTGCGGTCTACGCCTGTTTTGCTACGCCTCACCTGACGTCTTCCTGCCGCCTGGTCCCAGACGTGCCTGCCTTGCTACGGTCTACGTAGCAAGGCAGTTTTCCAATCTACGTATTCCAAGCTGTTTTCTTCCGCAGAGCGCAACTATCAAGCTGGCTCTGCAGGAGTGGAGACATCTACTGGAGGGCGCGGTTCATCCTATCCTGGTCTTCACGGATTACAAGAATTTGACGTACCTACAGATGGCCCAGAGGTTGAATCCTCATCAAGCCAGGTGGTCGTTGTTCTTTGCTCGGTTCCGGTTCGAACTCCACTACCGACCCGCCAAGAATGTGAGGGCCGACGCCTTGTCTAGGTCTTTTGAAATGGAGGACACTATGGAATCCCCACAGATTATTGATCCATCCTGCAACTTCTCTGTGAATCCCCTGCTAGTTAGAGACATTCCTCCGGGAAGGACTTTTGTGCGTCTGGCAGACAGAGGAAGAATTCTTCGCTGGGGTCACAGTTCTAATCTGGCAGGTCATGCAGGTGCTCGTAAGACCCAAGATCTAATCACCTGTCAGTTCTGGTGGCTCACGCTACCCAAAGACGTTATAGACTTTTGTCTCCTCATGCACGGTATGCGCAGCAAATAAAGTTGCTCACTCCAGACCTGCTGGCCTGCTCCAACCACTGCCTGTGCCCGTTGCCCCCTGGCAACATGTCGCTATGGACTTTGTCACGGATCTTCCTCCTCCTGCAGGTTACAGTGTGATCTGGGTGGTGATAGATCAATTTTCCAAGATGGCTCATTTCATCCCCTTGACCGGCCTGCCGTCTGCTACGCGATTGGCTGACCTCTTCATCCAACACATCTTTCATCTGCACGGCTTGCCCCTGCATATTGTCTCGGACCGAGTGGTCCAGTTCACCTCAAAGTTTTGGAGAGCACTCTGCGGTCTCCTCGGTGTAAAATTGGACTTCTCTTCAGCCCATCATCCCCAGTCCAATGGGCAAGTCGAGAGGGTTAACCAGATTATGGAGAACTATCTACGTCACTTTGTTTCCAAGCGGCATGATGATTGGGTGCAGTTGCTCCCGTGGGCAGAGTTCTCTTAGGGTACGTTCACACGGCAGCATCCAATACGCCTGAAATTACGGAGCTGTTTTCAGGCGAAAACAGCTCCTGAATTTCAGATGTAATTGCATGTACTCGCGTTTTTCGCGGCGTCAATTACGGACGTAATTGGAGCGGTTTTTCAATGGAGTCAATGAAAAACGGCACCAATTTCGGCTCAAGAAGTGACATGCACTTCTTTGACGCGGGCGTCTTTTTACGCACCGTCTTTTGACAACGGCGCGTATAAAAAAATCCTGTGTGCACAGAACATCGTAACCCCATTGATTTCAATGGGCAGATGTTTGCCGGCGGTTTGGAGCCGTATTTCCAGACGTAATTTGAGGAGTAAAACATCATCATCTACATCATCTACGGCCAACATCCTCGTATACCGCTTACTGTCTCTACTATGTCCCAGGTTCCTGCAGCCGACTCGACCTTCAGGGACTTTCTACAGATATGGCAACAGACCCGATCTTCTATCCTGTTGGCGGAGGACGGCATGAAGAGAAAGGCAGATACAAGAAGACGGGCTCCTCCGCAGTTCCTTCCAGGAGTCTGGTTGTCTTCTAGGAATATCCGGCTGAGGGTGCCATCGTGCATATTTGCCCCTAGGTTCCTCGGACCCTTCGAAATCCTGCTACAGATCAACCCGGTATCCTACAAGCTGCAGCTCCCCCCTACCCTCAAGATTCCTAACTCCTTCCATGTCTCCTTGCTGAAGCCCGTGGTCCTGAGCTGCTACTCCAGGACTCCTAGTTCCGCAGTGGTTCATCTGGGACTTTCGAAGTAAAGGAAATTCTGGCCACCAAGCAGGTGGGAGGAAGGACATTTTATTTAGTGGATTGGAGAGGGGTTTGGCCCAGAAGAGAGGTCTTGGGAGCCAGAGAAGAACATCGATGCTCCTGTCCTTGTGAGGAAATTTCTCTCCCGCTCTGGTCCCAAGAAGAGAAGAGGGGGGAATACTGTAACGTCTATGGCCACGGCCCGTCGTTCTGACTTAAACCTCGACGGCTGTGGCCATGGACATCCTACCTGTGTGCAGCGTCGTCCTCCTGTGAGGCACCGGCACTCACTTCCAGACATCAAGACTGTCTCCGGAGGGAGCGTGCGTCTTAAAGGGCCAGTGCGCGCATATTGCAGGAAGTCTGCAATCTAGCCCAGGATGCACTGGGCTATAAAAAGGGCTCTGCCCTCTTGCTCTTTGCCAGAGCGTTGATGTTACCCGAAGTTTGTCATGCTAATGGTCTCCCAGTGTCTTCCAGTTTCCCAGTGTACCTTGTTCCTGTATCCCGTATCCTGTTTCCGTGTTACCCAGTTCTAGTGCCGTGGTCTACGCCTGTTTTGCTATGCCTCAACTGACGTCTTCCCGCCGCCTGGTCCCAGACGTGCCTGCCTTGCTACTGTCTACGTTGCCTCAGGTATCCTCACTGAACTATTGAACTCTGTACTTTACCTGTTTGGCCAGTGGGTCCATACCCTGCATCGTGATAAACCTCATGTTTATAAAAAAAATTAATTTTGCTGATCCGCAGTAGATGAAGTATAGCATAGTGGATTTGCGGTCCAGGTTTTCTTCTCTCCCATGGTGATTGTCTAAGTAATACATCCACATAATTCGTTTCTTACAGTATATTTAAAAAAAAAAAAAAAAAAAGTTCAACACAGACTGTAATGAGATATGTCAATGATTTAGATGTATTCCTAGGTCATAGAAAAAGTCACTAGACAAGTTTCATGCATTTCAACTGCCAAACAGCAGCCTCTAAAAGCCTCATTCAAGAGGGTTATTTTTTTAATGAGCTGGACAACACATTGATGGCCTCTCAGATATTGTGCATGTAGGTCTCCTAATTGAAGAGCATCACAATAGTGGAAAAATATAGGAATGGTTGCTGTATTGGAGAAAATCAGTAAATTAAAAGGTCTTTTCCCATCTTGTACAATTTCTGGCGTATCTTGTGGATAGGCTATAAATGTCTGATAGATGGGGGTCGCACCACTGACTCGAGAAGATTGGGTTTTTCAGACACATTTTCTTAATAGGTAAGGGGGCCAGGCGACAGTTGTTTTCTTTTGTGGAAACCAGGGCTAATAAACTGCCAGACGCCTCTGGTGTTGCTAATCTTTGAGGAAACACATCTGAATGGTTAGAAATTCAAAACTTGTCCAGTCCTATTGTTTGGACATCTTTATAGATCTTAGATTCTTATTGGATCCTGATGAAATAGGTGGGATATGCTGCAAAAAAAAAAATCCATTCTCTCTATGGTCATTTTAATTTGGCAAGCAGTCCTTAGAACTGCAGTACCAGGTACTACTGAACGTACAGATGCACCGCTGCGCCTGGAAAAACACATTAATGGCCTTTCCTATTTATTGGCCATTACAAGCCCTATATTAGAATACACATTTCTAAAACCTATACCTTGATTCTCCCTCAATACTCCCTATTAACCTTTTAATGACCAAGCCCATTTTGGTGTTACATTTTTTTTGACAGACGTAACTACGGTACTTCTTTTTTCACTATAGCTTTGTAAGGGCACAATTTAGAGGGAAATTAGAACAGCAAATCATTTTTATAAATTTTTTTGTGGGAGGTGAAAAAACTGCAATTACATATTTAACTTTTTTTTTTCTACATCAATGACTATGTGGTATAAATAACATTCTATGGGTTGTTAGAATTCAACTGCCAGGAATTGTGTATTCTTGGAAAATCCCTTAAAGGGCTTGTCCACACGTAGCGTAATTGCTGCGTATTTTTAATCATAATAATAATTAGGCTGAACTATTATTAATCTGTTTAAACAAACAGATTTCAAAACTAAAACGTTCATTTCTATAATCATTTAGTTTGAAACCACAATACAAAAGTATTGTCGTTTATGAAAATTCATAATACATTCATGTTGTGGCTGTAATATGGACTATAAAATGTGTTTGTTTTCCGGCCATCTGAAATGACACTTACGTTGAGTACGATTTTAACAAAGTCATCTTTCAATGTAGGTATTAATACGTGTGTCTGTTTTAAAGAGAAATGTTACAATACGGCAAGTTTGTCTGATGATGGACAAACAGTGTGTGTTTGGTCAGCTTTAGTCCACTAGAAGCCTAAAAGATGCTCATATTTGTACATTACAACCCACCGCTTTTGGCAGGATCGGACCATGATGTAATGTGTATGAGGGCCTCCTGACTTCCCCCTGATGGCAAATGTCAGGGGAAAGAAGGATCGGCATGTTGGATTTCAGAGGTGTCTAGCAGCAGCGTATATTCCCCTAAACCCCATTATATAAACACGCACGCTCTGCAAGTCGAAAGAAATAACCGTCAGCCAAACGAGTCATATGGTGTGTATGGTGTATGGCCAGCTTAACATACTGGAACCTTCAAAGTGACTCCGTAGAAACCTCATGAGGGCACTATATTCTAGAAACAAATGATAAATTGAACGATTGTCTGATCTTTCCTTTCACACAAAATTATTAGTTGTGAGAAACTGGTCAGCAGCATTCCAGAAGCCCTGGCTAAAGAAGGAAGTTCTGAGGAGCCAGAAAAAATAAAAAAAACAAAAAAATTCTACTTGAATGACCTAATACAATGCGAACAAACATATATCACATACACTAAGTGTAAGTGTGGCTGTATTGGTAACTAAAACAGAAGCTCTCCAAAAAAAACATGCCTGAATATGCACCTCTGGTACTACTTATCTCCTGCGGTAACAAAGGTTTAGGCAGGTTAAAATTCAATGTCTCCAGATTTGGGGACCATTGAAGAATCCCAGTGGTGTGAGTTATTGAAGTCAATCCCCACCCTATTCCTTAGTCAAGCTTATAGACTTTCACATCTGTACCGAATATAGGACTCCGTTATTTTTTTTTTTTATATTAGTGCTCATGACTCGCCTATGTGCCGTAGACGCAAAGCAGATAGAGCTGAATTCATGCACATAACGTGGCGGTGCCCAAAATGATTCCGGTACTGGAGAGCGATTCTAAGCCTAATCAATTCCACATGTAATGAGGCACAGTCGCTAAATTTGGGAAACTATGGGCTAGATAGCTGGATACACCTGGATTGGCTCCATATACACGAACATGGGAAAAGATACTTAAAGGGAATGTGTTGCCAGCAAAACATGTTTTTTTTTTTAGTTAAACAGTTAGTGTGTAGGTGATTAAACATTGTTCTAATTTTTTATTTTTTTTCACGAGTCAGGAAATATTATAAATTGGATTCAATTTATAATATTTCCCAGCACTGGTCACTAGATGGAGCCATTCCCAAAATTGCAGCATTGCATGTGGTAAAGCAACCACATTGCTTTATGCTGCAAAATTGGGTAAAAATCCCTCGCTCTAGTGAGCTCTCAGAATCCCCCCCTCCTTTATCCTGGCTAGTGCCGGGATAAACGAGGGGTTTGAACGGTCTAACCTCCTACACTGTGTGTCGCCATTTTTTGAGCTAACACACAGTGTAGAAGGTTAACATACAGTAGTAAACACACTGAAACACGAACATACATAGAAATAACTTACCTGCTCCAGTCGCCGCGGCTCCCTCGGGTCCATCCGCTCCGTCTGCTGCCGCTGCTCCATGTGCACAAGTCCGGAAGCCGCGACCGGAAGTAGTAATCTTACTGTCCGGCCGCAACTTCCGGTCCAAAGGAAAATGGCGCCGGACGGCGCGCATTTCAAATTGAACTGTCTGGGAGCGGCGAATGCGCCGTTCCCACACAGCGGCGTACACGAAAGTGGATGGAACGGGCCCCGTTCGCAGTCCCTATGGGACTGGAGCTGCCGTATTCCATGTCTGTATGTGTCGTTAATCGACACATACAGAAATGGAAAAAAAAATGGCAGCCCCCATAGGGAAGAAAAAGTGTAAAAATAAAAAAAAGTAACACACAAACACACAAATTAATCCAAACGTTTTTAATAAAGCACTAACATCTTTAACATATTAAAAAAAAAATTGTGGTGACACTGTTCCTTTAATAGAGTTTCTTATGACATTCTTGACCTGTTTGTATCATCCGAACTCACTCTGCTATGTTACTAGAGTACTCATTGCACCCTTGTTCTGGACAATGTGAGGAGTCTCATTTAATCTATCCCTCCATATAAAGCCCTCCTTTCGATGGATGGAATATGTGAAACTTAATGTTGTACGTACTTTGTTTGTGGCGGTGTCTACAGCATATCATGATAGACATTACATATCCTACTATTTTGTATCATCAATTACATAGGCTTCTTGTATCACTCGTGAGTTTTGGTTAGAGCTTTGGGTTAGGGTGAAGGATGAGGGCTGGGTATGGATTGTTTACAGGTCTCTATAAATGTGAAATACTCAATAAAAATTGACTTGATAAAAAATATAAAAATCAACGTCTGCAACTCTTGTTCCCTCCATAGTGTCCCAATAAACATTACATATTCAGTGCTAGTTCCAAAGAAGCGTGTACAGCACAAAGCCTATTATTATACAGAAAAAGAGAAAACTATTTCAGGAAAGACCGCCAGCATACTGTACAGAAGAGGTCTTATTTTATAGGAGTCCGTGAAATAAGCTTATGGCAGGAAGGGATCAGAACTCATTTAACAAATTAACTAGGAACATTAACATTTTCCCTAACAGAAGCATAGGGATTACTACTGCATAAACGCACAATGATCAATGTGAGATGAAGGCATTAGGGGTTAATGCTATACCCTACGGATGGCTTATAACAACTCACATTCTTGCTTCTTTTCCAAAGGGAGGATACAACAGGTATGTGTAGGGAGATAAAGTAAAATGTCTCAAATATTCCCTAATCTCTGCAGCCTTTGTAACGTCCATTTAGGGAGAATATCTCAAGGAAAAATTGTAGATATGATCTTTTGCAATGGCAATTAAAGAGTGTCTAAAGATAGCCATAAACAAGAAAAAAAGTTGACCAAAAATCGGTCAATTTTGCCAACAATTTTTTGTGTTTGTTTAATGTTGATTTTCCATACATTGCTAGATACTTGTTCTCAATGAGATAAGCCTCTGGTAGAGGTTCCTGGCAGCAGTTTATTCTCCAATCCCCATTGAAATAATCATGCATTTTTTGGCCGAGCGTACAGGTTTATGGTGGAGTCGGGAGGAATAGCTATTGAATGAGCATTCGGCCAACATCGCTTTCGTACTTATGGCCATCTCTAGTGCGAGTAGTGGCACACACGCTAATAACAACGCGGTCACACAAAGATTTGGAATATCTGGCACTTCTGTCAGTAAGCTCTTATTGTCACCTTCAAGGGAAGCCTACACATAGTCGGACTGTAAAGTGTCTAATTAGTATACAGCTGTATAGTGGTGTAATCAAAAACCTTGCATGCCAGATTTATATAGCAAAAGTAGAATGCCACAGAAAGGTCTGATTATGACAGTAATAGCTGAACAATACATAAAAGACAAGAAAAAAAATGGCATAACAGTCACGTAACATCTAGGGAAAATAAGACTTCTTTGTAGAGATTTCTACAGGAGTGTGTTGCTTTTAGTCTTAACACACAATTGTGTAGGACTTAAATATTTAATCTAAGTCTCTTTTCTTTTTCTTTTTTTTCTTGCATTTGAATGGGTCAGAGTTGCAGTTCTCTGCCCAGCACATGAACAAGACCGACACTGTGCAGGGAGAGTGCCTCTGCCCTTCTGTTCTGTGATCATTGGGGGGTCCCTGCACTTGGACCCCAGCAATCAGCAACTAATGGCATATCCTAGGGATGTGACATTACTGGCCAAGTTGGGAAAACCACTTTAAAAACTGTCCAAACTTTAGAACCACCAAGATCCAACAACAATCTAATGGTATATGGGCCCAGACAAACACCCACTCGAGGGCTACCAGGGGGGGGGCGGGACGTTGGCCTGAAAGGTTAAGAAGTCATACCAAAGCTGTAAGCCAGACACTTATCTCCCCTGTAAAAAAAATAAAATAAAATGGTTAACCTAGCCAACCCACTTTTAATGAGTACGATTTAAAAAAGGGCTCACACATTTGTAAAACATTTTTATCATCTTAAGCAAAATAAAGCTGGTGACAAAAAGTTCTGGCATTCTAAGTTAAAAAGAACATTACACAGAAATGATAAACCCTTTCTTATGTGTAAGGAACATGAGCTAAATTTCAAGTTTTATCATCTCCAACAATCATGTATACAAGAGAGTTAAAAATCACAAACAGTACCAGAAAGAGGATACCACTTACTCGGTGAGTATTTTCTTTCTCCTACGCCGGTTTTCTGTAGGTTGATGATGATAAGTTCCATAATCAAACAAGGAGTCCATAGGTGCTTTCTTTGGTGCTGGTACCACTGAGGATTCATAAATAGTAGATTCCAAAAGATCCATTGGATTTGTAATCCCTTTTTTGAAAGCACCTTGAAATCTTATTCGAAGGTTTTGCTTGCCATCACCAGAAGGCTGTGGAGTCCGATTTACTTCTGTGGGTGCTGTCCCCTCTTCATTTTCAAACAAGTTGGCCAAAGAGGATAGTGGAAAAGTGTCATTATGTGTTGAGCCATCATCTCCTGGACCTTCATCAATATCTAGAGATGCACTCTGCTTTTGCAGGTGCGAAGGATCGGTCATGCTTCACTTTCACTTCCTGGATTAGAAAAATATTATAATTATTCAAGAAAAAAAATCATAAGAATTAGCCTACATCATTTAAAAATTATAATTTTCCTAGTAGTTTCCTTTAAGGGGAACCGGTCAGCAGTTTTCATGCCTCAAGTGATGAACTTCTGACAGAGCGATAAAAGGGAGGGGGAGGGCATTTTAAAAATACCTTTTGTCCCGGTCATGCAAGTTGCTCCAGCACGCCAATCTCAATTGCCACGAAGGCAGGACTTGATGTGCAAATAGTCTTGCACTGCAAGCCCTGCCCCTCTGCTCTGAATGACGACTCTAGCTGTCTCCTGATTGGCCGCTGGAGCCGTCATTCAGAGCAAAGAGTGGCACTCGTGACCACCACATTGGGGGAATCAAATGCCGTTTTTTCAGTCATGCAACTTGCATGACCGAGTAAAAAGGTATATTTAAAATGCCCCCTCCCTCCCCTTTATTGCTCTGTCAGCAATTTTGAGACCTCATAACTGATGTCAGGTTCCCTTTAAGTTCACTTATTTAGAATTTTAGAAAAAAATAAGTCAATTTCATGAGTTTGTAAGTTTTCCAAGTGTTTGGGTACCCTTGTTTCCTCACACGCTCTATAAAATAAGGTTAGCTGGTCAATAGGTTCATTAGTTTCGTATGAAATTAGCGTGTGTGTGTGTGTGTGTGTGTGTGTGTGTGTGTGTGTGTGGGGGAGATTCGGTTGTGAGTCACATTGTCTAATGTAAACGGTGACAATTTCTGTACAGTGCTGTGGAATTCGTTGGTGCTACAGAAGCAAAGGAATAAAAAAATAATTGATTTAAAGAGGCTCTGTCACCAGATTTTGCAACCCCTATCTGCTATTGCAGCAGATAGGCGCTGCAATGTAGATTACAGTAACGTTTTTATTTTAAAAAAACGAGCATTTTTGGCCAAGTTATGACCATTTTTGTATTTATGCAAATGAGGCTTGCAAAAGTCCAAGTGGGTGTGTATTATGTGCGTACATCGGGGCGTTTTTACTACTTTTACTAGCTGGGCGTTCTGACGAGAAGTATCATCCACTTCTCTTCAGAACGCCCAGCTTCTGGCAGTGCAGATCTGTGACGTCACTCACAGGTCCTGCATCGTGTCGGCCACATCGGCACCAGAGGCTACAGTTGATTCTGCAGCAGCATCAGCGTTTGCAGGTAAGTAGCTACATCGACTTACCTGCAAACGCTGATGCTGCTGCAGAATCAACTGTAGCCTCTGGTGCCGATGTGTCTTCGCTCGTCCGACACGATGCAGGACCTGTGAGTGACGACACAGCGTGATCTCTCGAGAACACGCTGTGTGACTGCACTGCCAGAAGCTGGGCGTTCTGAAGAGAAGTGGATGATACTTCTCGTCAGAACGCCCAGCTAGTAAAAGTAGTAAAAACGCCCCGATGTACGCACATAATACACACCCACTTGGACTTTTGCAAGCCTCATTTGCATAAATACAAAAATGGTCATAACTTGGCCAAAAATGCTTGTTTTTTAAAAATAAAAACGTTACTGTAATCTACATTGCAGCGCCTATCTGCTGCAATAGCAGATAGGGGTTGCAAAATCTGGTGACAGAGCCTCTTTAAACAAAGTGATAAGTTATTTTTCTATTTCTTGCAAAATAACTTACCAAAAATACTTGCTTCTATGGAGTTCTAACGAACATTAGCCTATAAGAACCCCCAAACCACCTGGTCACTACTAAATCTAGTGCTCTAAATACTACTGTAAAGAAAGTCACTCTGCCAAATACATTGCATAGCTAGATACAGGCATGCTAATGTTTTCCAAGGTTTTATAGCATCCACAAGTACAGTAACCATGACCATTTCATTCAACAGCTGACAAATATAAATCAGGTATTATGTAAAAAAAAACAAAAAAAACAAAACAATTCTTGCTTTTGAAACAAATGGAATGGGCATGTACTGTATGGATAGATTCAGCAAATGTGTATGGTAACCAGACAGAAATAAAACTCTGTATAAAGTCGGAGTCCCTTTCTACGGACTGTATGAAATCTATTCGTTTTGCAGTGGAACAGCACAGTGTAAGCTATTTTTGCATTATGAAAAACTGATGGGATAGAGAAAGCTTTCAGATTTTAGAGTTGTTAGGGCAAATATCTGAAACACTTATGTTGCATTACGTCATCACTTTCTTTGATGGGAATAACCCTTTACGTGCGATGCACAGTGTTTCAGAAGAACTAACTCTCACCGCCCCCCCCCCTCCCCCAGCCTTCTGTAACATGCATTTTTATCTCTCTCAGAGAATCACTACAATAAACTTTATCTACCCATCTCCAGTCACGGCGCCCAATACCAGACAGGGTTTTACAACAGCTAGCCTTCAATGTGCCAATAACACTACCGATACAATGCCAACACAATGGTGCCATATAGTGCTCACACAATACAGCCATAAACTGCATAATTCTGCTATATAATGTCCAAATAACAGTGCCGTACATCATCCACATAATGGCGTTAAAAAATGTCAAAATAATAGCGTCAAACATTGCCTAAGTAAGGCCCCATGTACATCACGTTGAGGCACTAAGTTTATCTTGTAGGTTAGGAAAGCTTCCGACGTACAAGATAAAAGGGTCCATAGGGCTCCATTATCCCGATGGAGGCCAAAAGGACCCTCTATTGGTCTCCGTCGGGCTGGTATATGTAGATATAACTTTTATTTGAATTATGGAGTAGCGTAGTAGACTACGCTATTCCACCCCGAGAGACACCGCAGAAAAAACGCATACCTCACCAAACGTATACCTCGGGGAGCTCCCGACATCACTGGCAATATAGGGATGGTGAAGTCAAGAGTTTCCATAGCGTTGGAGTCCCTGGGTAGAGCGCTATTAGATGGCTCTGTCCCGGGACTCCAGCCCCCTGAAGTCCCTGTCCATATATAGACAGCTGATGCTCATCGAATCCAGCGATATGGAACTCCTTAAGTCACTGTCCATAAATGCACAGTGACTTCAGTAGTTTTGCCTGGGCCGGTCCCCGGGCAACATATCCCATACAGTGGGATACGATTGGGCCTTTTGTCGGAGGTATACGTCGGGGGTCTTCCCAACGTATACCCCTGACGGAACCCCCTAACGTGATGTGAATAGGGCCTAATAGTGCCATACAAAGCTGAAATGCAGTACTCAAATAATACTTCCATGCAGTGTATAAATAATACTGTAATAATTCACTGATTGCTACAGGGCTATACGTGCTGTACTGCTTCATATTTTCTTATATTAGGATGACATTTAGGTGGCTCCAGGACCAATTATTATGTTTTCATGGTCTCAAGTTACAATAATTTCAAGATACAACGGTCATCCCAGAATAAAATTAATATTGTCACTTGAGATTTATATTGGCTTCAGGGTATTGCATGCAGTCATTTTGTGTTTAATAAGAGTTCAGTTATTTTGTAGACACTTGCTTTAAAATGCCTCATCTACTCCAATGAAATAAAATGTTACACAATACAAATTAAAAAGTTGAAACAAGGCTGATAGATACAGTGCCTAGAAAATGTATCAGCAGTAACTTTGTGGAGATCTATCCCATAAACAAAACGCCAAAAATGTTACGACTTGGGCCACAGGCAAAGATTCAGTGTCATACGGTCTTTGAAAGATTTTCTCATTAGAGGCTACAGTATAAGCCACTGTGCAAACGTTTCCCAGATGTGGTTAGAAGCGGAGCCTAAATGCAGCTCAAAACAGTCCCCCTTTCATATTCACTATAAATATACACAAGCATGTCATTTTGCAGGAACATTCAACTGCTTTTAAACCATTTTTTTTTAATTTTTTTTTTAAAAGACAACTAAATGATAGGCATAGATTTCTATATAGAGATATATTATTGTAAAGAATGCTGCATACGAATGAACACAAATTATATATTTCAAATGGATAAAAGTTTGCTTGCTGGTCAATTAACCAAATTATTATTGTAAAGATTTAAAGGCTATGGACACCTTTGACATGGAAAAAAATATTTTTTACATATGGTTAGTGGTTACCTGGAGATTAAAAAAAAATAAAAAAAAGTTCCACCAAGTTTTAGGCTGCATTCTTAATTCCATCATTAATTTTTAGACCCCGGATATGCAATTTGCTTCTAGTTTCAGACTTTTCTCATGTGAGCATGTCCCTCCCAGAAATGCTGGATGTGAGTGGTGTGTGTCCAGGATGCTGCTGCCTCGCTGTCCTGTATAGGCACAGCTTTCTTCTTATAGTAAATTTGCCTTCTACAGTCCATGAGGAGTGTGCAATTTACCCCTTCCTCCCCCTGAAGAGTCTACCATGTGTGTGAGTTCTTCCCGGTCTTCACTCTGATACTGACAGCCCATGTTATCTTCCCTCCCTAAAGACTTGGATGTTTTGATCACTCTCTACATTCTGATCTTCAGTGAACAACCTCCTCCCCCTCTCTGCTAGTATTTCCAACACAGAGAGAGGAGGAGAGCATAAAAAGTCGGCCAGATTCACACGAACATGTGTAAAAAACGTAGCATTTTTCCTGCATTGCAATTTCGTGTGCGATCAGTGTGTGTTCCGTGTGGCATCAGTTGGTGCACATTTTATTTATTTTTTTCTCTACATTTCTTTAGCAACTGGTGCGTGAATCACAGCCGGCACACAGAAGACATCCATGTGCGGTCTGTGTTTTTCATGCCCCGGTGCGTGATCTGCAAAAAACGCACCAAAATAGGAAATGCAGCGAGTTTCACGCAATGGACACACACTGCGTGAAAACTCACGCACGTCTGAATAGCCCCATTGAGCTGCATAGGTCCATGTGCTGTCCTTGTTTTCTTGCACAGCACACGGACGTATACAACGTTCGTGTGAATCAGGCCTAAACAGCAGTGTGCTGTCAAATCTATGTCAGAATCAGCAGGACAGCCAGCTAGCTGAAGAAGTTACACAGACTCTACAGCACCAAAATGGCAAGAAACGTTTAATAAAGTCTATTCAGAAAGTTACTTAATTTTGCATTTAATAAGCAAATTAACTATTAAACGAAAAAAAGATAATAAAATTTGTGCAAAGGCGTCCATAGAGTTTAAGACTGCAAACCGCTTTCTACTATAAAACTCATACAGACAAAACAGTCCATGAACACAATACCTGTGAAATATATTAGAAAGAAGAACTTCAACTTAATCTTGCTACAATGTTTATAGCATGACCACTGAGATCTGTGCATGCATACAAAGAATTTATGTGGCTAGTGTTGCTGGAAGAAACTTATTTTGTCTGTTTTTTTCTTGTGAGTGACATTTCACTTCTGCTTTGTGTACCGGCTTTGTAATGAACACAAGATAAACAAAAAAACAAAACAAAAAACTCAGTTTATGGGCCTATTCACATCAGCATCGGATTCCGTTTGGGTTTTCGTTAATCCATTCCATCAGAGGAACAGAAGAACAGAAAGCCAAATGGAAACTATACAAAAGCGTAGTAGACTATGCCATCGTTCGTGAAAAAAACTGAAACCTTACGTAATGGAAACAAACGGAGCCCGACTGCAACGGAAGAATTACCATTGAAATCAATGGTAATGCAACTGGAAGCTATGGTTTCCATTCATGGGTTCCCCTGACGGAAGGGATGAACAGGAACCCCAAACGGATCCAGACACTGATGTGAACAGGGCCTAAATCAAACTATGTATGCGATATAGATACTAAAATTCATGGAACTATATAGTGAAAAGATAAAGCTAGGGCTTCATGGCCACATGGAGTCGACCCGCAATTCACTGTAAAATAACAGAACTACTATAATTTGTGAGCATCTTCAAGGTTTTATTACCTGAAAAGAAATTGCAAGGATTGTTTGTTAATTTTGCAACCCCCCCCCCCCCCCCGACAGACAAACAATGTAGTCACCTACAGAGTTGCGGTAATTCTACGATTTAAAGTAGAATCGTGGTTGACTTAATGTCGCTTTGTCACGCTAGCCTCTCAAGCACAAGAGTCTGCAGATTTTCACAGCCCAGGTCACAGTATAGTATATGTTCAAACACGTCAAGATGCATTTGCCTAGACACATTCCTGATCAGTTCAATGGCATTCAGCCTGGTTGAAAAGGACTGCATGCCCTAAGGCACTGTTAGAACCTTAAAGAGGCTTCGTCACCAGTTTAATATTTCCCTATCTCCTACCTAATATAATAAACGGTTGGAGGGAAATAACTACTGTTCTGGGTTTTTTGAAAAACGTTTATTAGTGACAAAGTTCTGATCATTTTTACATTTATGGTAATTTTTTTCTAAATGCCCAACTGGCCGTTTTTTTTTTAGTTTCACCAAGTGGGCGTTGTAAAGAAAAATGTATGACGCTAACCAATCAGCGTCATACACTTCTCTTCATGCATGCCCAGCTTTATTCACAGCACAGCGTGATCTCGTGAGATCACGCTGTGACGTCGCCTACTCCCGCAGCTCTTTCACCGGAGCGACAGGAGAAGACATCGACGATTATCCTCCACAGCAGCAGTACTGGCACGGTTGGAGGCGATGTCTGGTCATACTCCCGTTGCTCCGGTGAAGGAACTGCGGAAGTGACGTCACAGCGTGATCTCACAAGATCACGCTGTGCGGTGTATGACGCGGATTGGTCAGCGTCATACACTTTTCTTTACAACGCCCACTTGGTGAAACTAAAAGAAAAGAAACCAAAAAAAAAAACCGCCCAGTTGGGCATTTAGAAAAAAATTGCATAAATGTAAAAATGATCAGAACTTTGTCACTAATAAACGTTTTTAAAAAAAAAGAACAGTAGTTACCTACATCAAAGGTTTTTTTTTTAGATTAGGTAGGAGATAGGGAGATATTAAACTGGTGACAGAGCCTCTTTAAATGTATATATTGGAGGAGGCAGAATGCTAAGAGCCAATATACATAGCAGTCTGTTAAAAACAATGCTACACCAAACAAACTTAAAGGAAAACTCCACTCTTAGGCTGGATTCACACAAGCATGTTCGGTCCGTAAAGGACGGAACGTATTTCGGCCGCAAGTCCCGGACCGAACACACTGCAGGGAGCCAGGCTCCTATCATCATAGTTATGTACGACGCTAGGAGTCCCTGCCTCGATGCGGGACAACTGTCCCGTACTGTAATCATGTTTTCAGTACGGGACAGTACTTTCACGGAGAGGCAGGGACTCCTAGCACCATAGAGCACTGACACTAGAAGCCCAGCTCCCTGCAGTGTGTTCGGTGCGGGACTTGCGGCCGAAATACGTTCCGCCCTTTACGGACCGAACATGCTCGTGTGAATCCAGCCTTAGGCCTCATGCACACGGCCGTGCCTGTAATCACAACCTGCGATTGCGGGCACGGCCGGCCATCGATGCCCGCGGGCTGCATTTTCAGGCCGTGCTCCCACACAAAGTATAGGAGCACAGCCCGTAAAATCCTAAAAGTAGGACATGCTCCATATTTCCCAGCATGGTTCTACGGCACGGACACCTTTCCGTAACACTACATATTGCGGTCCGCAATTACGGAGGTTTTTTTTCACGGTCGTGTGCATGGGGCCTTAAATTACAGTCTATAAATCGCCACACTTTAAGTCTACATAAAAAAGGTGAGTAACTTTGTAAATTATTTGCTTTACTTTTGCCACTTTTTAATCAGATGATGTTTTACTGGCTGTTCAAACAAAAGTAAATTCAAAATTCTGACTGTTACCAGTGCATTGTGGGAGGTCAGATGATAGTTACACAGTTAGAATTACACTGTTAGGTCACATGCCAGACAGCAGAATGGAGCTAAACCACTGTCTGGACCAAACATAACTAGCAGTATTTTGTACGAGTATTGAAAGCAGCTATATATAGAAATGAAGAACACAACATGAAGTAACAAAAGCAGCAAAGCAAAGTATTTGCAACGTAAGGTCTCATGCACACGAATGTAGCTTTTATCTGCAATTATGGATCCGTAATTGCGGAAAACATACGAACACATTCATTTATATTGGCCATGGACACCTTTCCATATGTTTACAGGTGTGCGTCCAGGCCATAGAAATGAGTTGCAAAAAATAGTACATGGCCTAGTTCTCGCATTTACGGACCGTGCTCCAATACTTATTACTGTGAGCACGGTCCTCAAATGCGGATGACACTCTGCGGCCAGTCCGTGCAGTATTTACGGACCGTAAATATGGCACGGTCGTGTGCACGAGGCCTTACTCAACTTTTTATTTATAAATCAACTGTGACATTTTCCTACACAAATATAGCATAAGAAAAACAGAACTCTATAGTTTGGTCAACCAAAGCTAGCCAGACAACGATCAGGCTGAGACGCAACCTATGTATGAGCAAATATCTAGCATTTCTGTTGATTAGTAATATTATGCGGTCTTGACTGTATTCCCATAGAAAAGGGTGGTATCAGACCAGCACTGTGGTACTGGAGGTGCTGAGGGTAATTGAGGGTGGACAGATGTCTGACTGTCCAGCAGTAAAGGTGGCCATACACAGACAAAGGTCTGCAGATCCCACTAATTGTGGCAGGCTCCGCCGACAATTTAATGTGTATAGGGGCAGCCCAAAAGGATCAGGTATATCGGATTTCAACACGCCTAGGCCTTTGGTTCTCAGGAAAAGATGCTTATCTGCCCTTTTCAATAGGAATATTTAATATCTCTATTTTATGCTAGTGAAAAGGAAACCGACCTAGACTAGCATTATCAAAAAAAGGGGCCGAGCATAGCCTGCAGCTAGTAACCAAAACATACTATTGAAATAGGATAACAAACAAGACAAAACGCCATTATTTGTGGGTGAAGTGGAGGTGGGCCACAGCTTTATTAACATATGGAGACCTTGTCTGACAAAACAAACTTATGCATAAAGTTTAAACTAGACGGTCAGGCCACCGCAGCCGCGGTGAGCATATCTTTGTTGGTATGTCAGGGGACAGGTTAGATCTTCTTCACCACATATCAAAAAGAACAAGGTCATGTATGAGGCAAGAATACAAAAACATACTGTAAAGGATCTGCCAGACACAGCTTCTGTGTCAACGACCATAGGTAATCAGTCTGCACCTGCTTCTATGTCTGAGAGACTGACTCCATCTTCCACCACTCAGGATGGCAGGCTTAGGAGTGGGAGAGCCTATCACAGCCTGGCCAGACGGAGCTAGCTCCCGCCCACTGTCTATTTATACCTGCCTTTCCTGTTGCTTGTGATTCTTCTCTGCTGGTTTCCTGGCCCTGCTGCAGCTTCTTGAACTACTGACCCTCTGCTTGTTATTGACCTTGGCTTTACTTACCACTTTTCTGCTCTGCGTTTTTGTACCTCGCTCATCTCCTGGTTTGACTCGGCTCGTTCACCTCGCTTGTTGCTCACGGTGTTCCCGTGGGCAACTTCCCCATTTCCCCGGCTTCTTTGTACCCTTGTCTGTTTGTCTGTCGTGCACCTATTGAGTGTAGGGACAGTCGTCCAGTTGTACCCCGTCGCCTAGGGCGGGTCGTTGCAAGTAGGCAGGGACTAAGTGGCGGGTAGATTAGGGCTCACCTGTCTGTCTCCCTACCCCGACATTACATAATCACAAGCCCATATACCTAGTCTACCCTGGTCCCTGACACTACTATGGACCCCCTTGAGACCCTGGCTCAGCAAATGCAGGGCCTCTCCCTACAGGTCCAGTCCCTGGCTCAGAGGGACAACCAGCCTGATGCTACCCTGGTAGTGCCCCTCACCTCTTGAACCCCACCTCAAGTTGCCTGACCAGTTCTCAGGGGACCGGAAGACTTTTTCTCCTTTCGGGAGAGTTGTAGGCTCTATTTTCGCTTAAAGCCCCACTCCTCTGGTTCTGAGAGCCAGCGGGTGGGTATAATTATGTCCCGGCTCCAGGACGGGCCCCAAGAATGGGCATTCTCCTTGGCTCCTGACGCCCCTGAACTTTCTTCCGTTGATCTTTTCTTTTCTGCTCTCGGGCTCATTTATGACGAGACTGACAAGACTGCCTTTGCCGAGAGTCAGCTGGTGACCTTACGTCAGGGTGAGAGACCTGTTGAAGAGTATTGTTCTGACTTTAGGAAGTGGTGTGTAGCTTCTCGGTGGAATGACCCTGCCTTAAGGTGCCAGTTTAGATTGGGTCTGTCAAACGCCCTGAAAGACCTGCTAGTTAGCTATCCCTCTTCTGACTCCCTAGATCAGGTTATGGCTTTAGCGGTACGACTTGACCGACGTCTCAGGGAACGACGACTTGAACGTTTTTGTCTTTTCTCCTCTGACTCCCCCATGATGCCTCCCGAGGTTTCGTTGCTTCGTTCTTTCACGGAAAACTCGGAGGCACCTATGCAACTCGGGGCCTCCGTGTCCCCCCAACAACGTAGAGAGTTCCGCAGGAAGAATGGTCTCTGCTTCTACTGTGGGGATGACAAGCATCAAGTGAACAAATGTCCTAGGAGTAAGAATAAGCAGTCGGAGGAACTTCCGCGTCTAAGTGACCATCGGAGAGGTCACTTGGGCCCACAGGTATTTCCCGTAAATATGAAACGTAATAAAATATTGCTTCCCTTTCAGGTCTCTATTGGTGGTAAGTCTTCTACCGGCAGTGCCTTCGTGGATTCAGGGTCTTCTGCTAATATTATGTCTGTGGAATTTGCTATGTCTCTAGCTATGCCATTGATTGATTTGCCTAAAGCTGTCCCGGTAGTGGGTATCGACTCCACTCCTCTTGCTAATGGTTATTTTACACAGCATACCCCTGTTTTTGAACTCCTTGTTGGCTCCATGCATTTGGAGCAGTGCTCTGTACTGATGATGCAGGGATTATCGTCCGATTTGGTTTTAGGCCTTCCCTGGTTGCAGTTGCATAATCCCACGTTTGACTGGAATACTGGGGATCTTACCAAATGGGGTAATGAATGCATGACGTCATGTTTTTCTGTTAATTCTATTTCTCCCCCTGAGGAGGTGAACACTCTACCTGAGTTTGTTCAGGACTTCGCTGATGTTTTCTCTAAAGAGGCCTCCGAAGTGTTACCTCCTCTTAGAGAATACGATTGCGCAATTGATCTGGTACCAGGAGCTAAGCTCCCTAAGGGTAGGATATTTAATCTCTCTTGTCCTAAACGTGAAGCCATGAGAGAGTATATCCAGGAATGCCTGGCCAAGGGTTATATTCGCCCCTCTACTTCTCCGGTAGGTGCTGGCTTCTTCTTCGTAGGGAAGAAGGATGGTGGTCTTAGGCCATGCATTGACTACCGAAACTTGAATAAGGTCACTGTAAGGAACCAGTATCCCCTTCCTTTGATTCATGATCTCTTCAATCAGGTTCAGGGGGCCCAATGGTTCTCTAAGTTTGATCTACGGGGGGCTTATAACCTTATCCGCATCAAAGAGGGGGATGAGTGGAAGACTGCGTTTAACACGCCCGAAGGTCATTTCGAAAACCTTGTCATGCCCTTTGGGTTGTGTAATGCTCCCGCGGTCTTCCAGAATTTCATAAATGAGATTTTAAGAGATTACCTGGGGGTATTTCTTGTAGTGTACCTTGATGACATACTTGTGTTTTCCAAGGACTGGTCCTCCCACATTGAGCATGTCAGGAAGGTGCTCCAGGCCCTTCGGGAAAATAAACTGTTTGCTAAGACCGAAAAATGTGTGTTTGGGGTGCAGGAGATACAATTTTTGGGTCAAATCCTCACTCCTCATGAATTCCGCATGGACCCCGCCAAGGTCCAGGCTGTAGCAGAATGGGTCCAACCTGCCTCCCTGAAGGCGTTACAGTGCTTCCTGGGGTTCGCTAATTATTACAGGAGATTTATTGCTAACTTCTCGGTCATCGCTAAGCCTCTTACGGATCTCACTCGCAAAGGTGCTGATCTCCTCCACTGGCCTCCTGAGGCTGTCCAGGCTTTTGAGGTCCTTAAGAAGTGCTTTATCTCGGCCCCTGTGCTGGTTCAGCCCAACCAAATGGAGCCATTTATCGTGGAGGTTGACACGTCCGAGGTGGGAGTGGGGGCTGTCTTGTCCCAGGGTACCAGGTCCCTCACCCATCTCCGTCCCTGTGCCTACTTCTCCAGGAAGTTTTCGCCCACTGACAGTAACTATGATAATGGCACCCGCAAACTCTTAGCCATTAAATGGGCATTTGAAGAGTGGCGCCACTTCCTGGAGGGGGCTAGGCACCAGGTAACAGTCCTTACTGACCACAAGAATCTGGTTTTCCTAGAATCTGCCCGGAGGTTAAACCCGAGACAAGCTCGATGGGCGTCATTTTTTACCAGATTCAACTTTTTGGTCACCTATAGGGCTGGGTCTAAAAATATTAAGGCTGATGCACTGTCGCGTAGCTTCATGGCCAGCCCTCCTTCGGAGGAAGATCCTGCTTGTGTTTTGCCTCCAGGTATAATCATTTCCTCTATTGATTCTGATTTAGTCTCTGAAATTGCGGCTGATCAAGGTTCAGCTCCGGGGAACCTTCCTGAGAACAAGCTGTTTGTTCCCCTGCAATTCCGGCTAAGGGTACTTAGGGAAAATCATGACTCCGCACTATCTGGTCATCCAGGCATCCTGGGTACCAAGCACCTCATTGCCAGAAACTATAGGTGGCCTGGGTTGCCTAAAGACGTTAAGGCCTACGTCACCGCTTGTGAAGTTTGTGCTAGGTCCAAGACTCCCAGGTCCCGACCAGCAGGCTTACTATGTTCTTTGCCCATTCCCCAGAGACCTTGAACCCATATCTCCATGGATTTTATCACCGATTTTCCTCCATCTCAAGGCAAGTCGGTGGTGTGGGTTGTAGTAGACCGCTTCAGTAAGATGTGCCACTTTGTACCCCTCAAGAAACTACCCAATGCTAAGACGTTAGCTACCTTGTTTGTCAAACACATCCTGCGTCTCCATGGGGTCCCTGTCAATATTGTTTCTGACAGAGGGGTACAATTTGTTTCATTGTTTTGGAGAGCCTTCTGTAAAAAGTTGGAGATTGATCTGTCCTTCTCCTCTGCCTTCCATCCTGAAACTAATGGCCAAACTGAGAGGACTAATCAGTCTCTAGAACAATATTTAAGGTGTTTTATCTCAGACTGTCAATATGATTGGGTCTCATTCATTCCCCTCACCGAATTTTCCCTTAATAACCGGGTCAGTAACTCGTCAGGGGTCTCCCCCTTTTTCTGTAATTTTGGGTTCAATCCACGGTTCTCCTCCCTTTCACCTGGTAGTTCCAACAATGCCGAGGTAGAGGTCGTTCATCGGGAACTGTGCACAGTCTGGGCCCAGGTTCAGAAGAACCTAGAGGCGTCCCAGAGCATACAAAAGACTCAGGCAGATAGACGACGTTCTGCTAACCCCTTGTTTGTGGTCGGGGATCTGGTGTGGCGATCGTCAAAAAATTTGCGCCTTAAAGTCCCGTCCAAGAAGATTGCTCCACAGTTTATAGGGCCGTACAAGGTCATTGAAGTCCTCAACCCTGTCTCCTTCCGACTGGAGTTGCCCCCGTCTTTTCGAGTACACGACGTGTTTCATGCCTCCCTCCTTAAACGCTGCTCCCCGTCCTTGGCTCCCTCGAGGAAACCTCCGGTCCCTGTTCTCACCCCTGAGGGGGTAGAATTCGAGGTGGCCAAGATTGTGGACAGCAGGATGGTCCAAGGCTCCCCCCAGTACCTGGTCCATTGGAGAGGATACGGGCCTGAGGAGAGGACTTGGGTACCCGCCGGGATGTTCACGCTGGGGTATTGGTCAGGAGGTTCCACCTTCGTTTCCCCAATAAACCAGGTCCACCTAGAAAGGGTCCGGTGGCCCCTCATAAAAGTGGGACATCATTGTGTGAATCATACCTGCCTTGTGAAGTCGCTATTGACTATTATTTGTATGGTGTTACTTCTATTTGGTCATACTTGTGCTGTGACAGCATTGGGTATCCCGGTTTAGAGATATTAGTGTTTATTATCCCTGTTCTGTGACATCACGGTGTATATTATCTGTGTCACACACACACACACACACACACATATATATATACACACACATACACACAGGTTGAAGTCCAACGATTCCTCTGTCACATAAGAAGATACCTGTACTATAAATTGCATTGGGGCCCAGAAACGTCAGTACGTTTTAGATTACATGGATTGCTGGAATATCTTGCGCACATGTAAAATGCATGTCATAAGGCAACAAGTATATACGATCTTTCACAATATTAAATTTAGTTTTTGGTTGTTGACTAAATGTGCTGAAAACATGGCCTTACTGATTATTGTTGGAAGAAAAAAAGTTAACCAGTGAACAGATGAGGCAACCCATATTTTATTACCTCCCAGCTATCATATACCATTATGGTAAATATAATCTATCTGGAGTGTGAAATTCACACCATTAATATAACGACTTGTCACCAGATTATAAGTGCCCTATCTCCTACATAATGTGATAGCCGCTGTAATGTACAGGGTGGGTCATTTATATGGATACACCTAAATAAAATGGGAATGGTTGGTGATATTAACTTCCTGTTTGTGGCACATTAGTATATGGGAGGGGGGAAACTTTTCAAGCTGGGTGTTGACCATGGCGGCCATTTTGAAGTCGGCCATTTTGTATCCAACTTTAGTTTTTTCAATGGGAAGAGGGTCATGTGACACCAAACTTATCTAGAATTTCACAAGAAAAACAATGGTGTGCGTGGTTTTAACGTTACTTTATTCTTTCATGAGTTATTTACAAGTTTCTGACCACTTATAAAATGTGTTCAAAGTGCTGCCCATTGTGTTGGATTGTCAATGCAACCCTCTTCTCCCACTCTTTACACACTGATAGCAACACCGCAGAATAAATGCTAGCACAGGCTTCCAGTATCCATAATCCATAATTTCAGTTGCTGCACATCTCGTATCTTCACAGCATAGACAATTGCCTTCAGATGACCCCAAAGATAAAAGTCTAAGGGGGTCAGATCGGGAGACCTAGGGGGCCATTCAACTGGCCCACGACGACCAATCCACTTTCCAGGAAACTGTTCATCTAGGAATGCTCGGACCTGACACCCATAATGTCACCCATAACTTGTAAATAACTCATGAAAGAATAAAGTAACATTAAAACCAAGCACACCCTTGTTTTTCTTGTGAAATTCTCGATAAGTTTGATGTGTCACATGACCCTCTTCCCATTGAAAAAACAAAAGTTGGATACAAAATGTCCGACTTCAAAATGGCCGCCATGGTCAACACCCAGCTTGAAAAGTGTCACCCCTCCCATATACTAATATGCCACAAACAGGAAGTTAATATCACCAACCATTCCCATTTTATTTAGGTGTATCCATATAAATGGCCCACCCTGTAGATAACAGTGGTTTTTATTTTGAAAAACTATTATTTTTGAGCAATTTTAGATTTATGCTAAATAGTTTCTTAATGTTTTTACTTTCTACCAACTGGGCGTTGTACAGAGGAGTGTATGAGGCTGACCAATCAGTGACCAATCAGCGTCATACACTTCTCATAGTTCCAGCCCAGCTTCTTTCACTGCACAATCGCACTGTAACAATGGGCTGGAACAATGAGAAGTGCAGGACGCTGATTGGTCACTGATTGGTCAGCGTCATACACTCCTCTGTACAACGCCCAGTTGGTAGAAAGTAAAAACACGCCCAGTTGGTCATTAAGAAACTAATTAGCATAAATCAAACATTTCTCATAACTTGCTAAAAAAATGATCGTTTTTAAAAATAAAAATCACTGTTATCTACATTACAGTGGCGATCAGATTATATAGGAGATAGGGCACTTATAATCTGGTGACAGAGACAGTTTAATTCTTCACACCACCTAAACGGTTAATGTTTTCCAGTGTTTCAGTTAAACGTGGCTTCTCTGACAGCAACAAATGGTTAACTGTAATTAAATCCCATGCTCTGGTTGGTGTGGCATTGTTTCACCTCGTAGTTTTTCATATTCGTCATGTTATGATTATACGCAGCAACAGTTGCTTATGGAAAGGTATAATTACAGCAAAGAAAAAAAAATCATAGCATCTCCTTATGTCATGTCAAGAATGCTTTGTGAACATTATCATACATATGATCTACGTTACAAAGGGAGCTTGTCCCCCTTGGATTAAAGAATCTGTAATTGCACTAATTTTTGACACCCCCCCCCCCCCTGTCCTTGAAATACCAAGAAGACCCCTCCCACGTGACTCTTTAGAAACAAGCTCCTGATTGGTACAAATTACTTATGGCATATTTGTTGCGGATTTTCAGATTCTGTACAGAAAAACTGCATCAAAGCACAGTACAATGCAAATAAACCGGATTTTACACACACAAAAAAAAAATAATGAAATCTGCCTGGAGGAGCATTTTGTTGTTTTTCAGTTTTTTTCTAGCATTCTAGCTAGGAGTTTAAATCCACGACCAAATCAGAACCAAAATCTGAGGCAAAAATCCATGTGTTACTGGTTAGCCGAGAGAGCGAGAATGAAGGAGTCTAGGCCGCTTCTGTGTTTGTCCTGCATAGCGCTGCTCCTGTCTATTAGTGCAGTAACTGCACAGTTCCTAGATTGGAGTGCAGGTAAAAATGAAAAAAGGTCTCTTTTATTCTACCAATTGGCAGGGCCCCAACAGTCAGACCCCCCACGATTAGCCAATGTTGATGCATCATTGTCATACTGCATGCAGTCACTTAAAGAGGCTCTGTCACCAGATTTTGCAACCCCTATCTGCTATTGCAGCAGATAGGCGCTGCAATGTAGATTACAGTAACGTTTTTATTTTTAAAAAACGAGCATTTTTGGCCAAGTTATGACCATTTTTGTAGTTATGCAAATGAGGCTTGCAAAAGTTCAAGTGGGTGTGTTTAAAAGTAAAAGTCCAAGTGGGCGTGTATTATGTGCGTACATCGGGGCGTTTTTAATACTTTTACTAGCTGGGCGCTCTGACGAGAAGTATCATCCACTTCTCTTCAGAACGCCCAGCTTCTGCCAGATCACGCTGTGACGTCACTCACAGGTCCTGCATCGTGTCAGACGAGCGAGGACATATCGGCACCAGAGGCTACAGATGATTCTGCAGCAGCATCGGCGTTAGCAGGTAAGTCGATGTAGCTACTTACCTGCAAATGCTGATGCTGCTGCAGAATCAACTGAAGCCTCTGGTGCCGATGTGTCCGACACGATGCAGGACCTGTGAGTGACGTCACAGATCTGCACTGCCAGAAGCTGGGCGTTCTGAAGAGAAGTGGATGATACTTCTCATCAGAACGCCCAGCTAGTAAAAGTATTAAAAACGCCCCGATGTACGCACATAATACACGCCCACTTGGACTTTTGCAAGCCTCATTTGCAGAACTACAAAAATGGTCATAACTTGGCCCAAAATGCTCGTTTTTTTAAAAATAAAAACGTTACTGTAATCTACATTGCAGCGCCTGTCCCGATCCGCCTTTATAACTGCCACATTTTTATTGGTTCTTGACGTTTTTATTTCGAAGAACGATCAATTTTGAAGGAGTTATGACCTATTTTAGATTTATGCTAAGGACTTTAATAACTAGGCATGTTTTTACTTTTTGACCAAGTGGGCGTTGTAAAGAGAAGTGTAAGACGCTGACCAATCAGTGACCAATCAGCGTCATACACTTCTCTCCATTCATGTACTCCAACATCGTGATCTGTCACTTACTCACACATTAACGTTACTGACGTGCCTTGAGAGTGAAAAGACATTGCCTCCAGCCAGCACACGATGCCTATTCACAATCCCGACACTTCGGTAACGTTTGTGTGGGACTTAATGACAGCCAGCGTGATCTCGCTGTAAAGGACAGCACAACGTGATCTCGATGTGCTGTAAGTCACTCACAATCCCGACACTTCGGTAACGTTTGTGTATAGACATCGCGTCCTGGCTGGAAGCGATGTCTTTTCACTCTCAAGGCACTTCAGTAACGTTAATGTGTGAGTAAGTGACAGATCACGAAGTCGGAGTACATGAATGGAGAGAAGTGTATGACGCTGATTGGTCAGCGTCTTACCCTTCTCTTTACAAGGCCCACTTGGTCAAAAAGTAAAAAACACGCCCAGTTGTCTATTAAGAAAGTAATTAGCATAAATCTAAAATAGGTCATAACTCCGTCAAAAATGTATCATTTTTTGATCTAAAAACCACTGTTATCTACATTACAGCGCCGATCACATTATGTACAAGATAGGGCACTTATAATGTGGTGACAGAGCCTCTTTAGGCAGTTTTTCCGAGTTTCATGCAAAATTTCATTGTGTACTGCTGCACGATGCTCCTCTGCATTTTATTCCATGACGAGAGGGAGAATAAGAGTGCACTTTTGTAAAGTACCGATGCTTTGAAAGGCTCGGGCTCAACTGAATATGGTCTGGCCATATACTTGATACCCCCAAAATAACCTCCATCTCCACATTCCTCACGCAGACCTTGTGGGGAGCGTAAAAATGAATTTGCATTACTTTTAGGACGCACCTCGTACAATGTTTCTGACACATTCAGTACATTCTTACTTCAGTCACATCAGCGATTGGCCAAAAGTAATGACGGACATGCTGCATATTGAGAACCCGCACCGCATGTCAGTATTATAGTAGGTTTTTTAATGCAGCATGTGGATTAAATGTGTTCAAATCTCATCCACTTTGCTGTTATTGTAAGGGTATGTTCACAGAGTTTTTTGGCGCGGTTTTTGATACAGAAACGCGTCGGAAACCGCACCAAAAAAAAAAAAAACTTTCAAAAACTCCTTCCATTGGTTTCAGTGGGAGGCGGAGGTGTTTTTTTTCCCCATGAGCGGAAAAAAACGCTTGCGGGAAAAAGTTGCGACATGCTCTTCAGGATTTCAGTCTCTGACCTTCCATTGACATCATTGGGAAGCAGAGAAAAGCATATTTTATAGCGTTTTTGCCCACAGCGCTCAATGGCCGCGGCTAAAAAAAAAACACTGCGAAAAGTGTAGTAAAAATTGCGGCAAAGAGTGCAGGCAGGTCAAAATCTTCCTCAAAATTGGCAGATTTTTCTGCCTGCAAAACACTCTGTGTGAACTAGGCCTAATACTATGTGGAATCTCGCACAAAAAACCCAGACAGAACTTGCCCACCTAGCAAAAAAGAGAAATTCCCCTTTGACTTTTGGATATCAATCGGATAGGAGCATGTATACAACCTAACAAATGCAAGATAAGACGGTGTTCACATCACCGTTCCTTTCCGCTGAGGGGTTCCATTGGAGGTTTCCATCGGGTTAACACCTCAACGGAAAGGCAAAACAGAAACCTTAGCTTCCATTTCCCTCACCATTGAACTCAATGTTTTCCGTTTGTCACAGTTGTGACAGGGTTTCATCGTTTTGACTGAATCCATAGCACAGTCGACTGTGCTATTGGTTCCATCAAGAACAACGAAAGTAGTAAGAAGAATTAGTTTCTTCTTACTGGAGGCCAAGCTATTCTCAATGCATAGACTATACTGTAGTTCAGTGGACCCAATGTACTGTTCACATGATAACGAAACGCGAGATGCACAATAACGGTGACAAACGGAAAACATTAGCTAGGTTTCCGTCAGCATTGAGTTCAATGGTGAGGAAAACGGAAGGCAAGGTTTCCGTCTGCCTTTCCATTGAGGGGTTAACCCGACGGAAACCTCAGACGGAACCCCTCTGCGGAAAAGAACAGTAATGTGAACAGGCCCTAAGATAAATGATTGCCAAGCTGTTTTCCATAGAGAAACAACATACATGTGATGCGCAATGTTTTTTCTCAAACTTCAGTGTATTTATTCTACATGTGCTAATGCGATTTCCAAAATAAGTACAGACAGGGATAATTATAAAACAATGGCACGGCATGGTTACTTTTATCTAAAAACATATATAACAATATCATCTCTGCTGAGGAGATCTCGGGTACAATGGTTGAGGCTTTGAATGCAAACACAGCCATATAATAAAAGTATATTGTACTTGCTAGGTTAACACCTTGTTTTGCGGTACAGTTTGAAATGGTCCCACCAAACATACACCCCAGACGTATGCAACTGTAAGCTGGCAGAGGCAGTGTGATGCTGCGGGCAATGTTCTGTGAGAAACCATGGGTCCTGGCATTTATGTGGATGTTACTGTGACACATACCACCTACCTAAACATTGTTGCAGATCAAGTACACCCCTTCATGACAATGGTATTTCCAAACGGCAGTGCAGCGGCCTCTCAGCAGGATAATGGGCCCCGCCACACAGCAAAAAAAAATAAAAAATTAGGAACGGTTGAGTAAGATGGCAAAGAGTTCAAGGTGTTGACTTGGCCTCCAAATTCCCCCGGATCTCAATCCGATCAAGCATCTGTGGGATGCGCTGGGAAAAACGAGTCAGATCCATGGAGGCTCCACCTCGCAAATTACAGGACTTAGAGGATCTGCTGAAAACATCTTGGGGCCAGATACCACAGGACACCTTCAGCGGTCTTGTGGAGTCTATACCTGGATGGATCAGAGCTGTATTAGTGGCACGAGGGGACCTGCACAATATTAGGGAGGCAGTGGTAATGTTACGGTTAATAACGATAACTTTGTTTCTGTTCCTTTTCAACTTTTCTGACCGATCATAGTACTTTGCAAGAACAATTTGCATCCCTTAGAAATAGTTCTAGATGAACATGTGAATAAGATCTTGACAGTCCACAGATACGTCAAGGAATGTGACAACACCACAAATTTCTACATACACACAATTCCTGTTCTACGTGAAGTAGAGCTGGGCTATTTTGCTAAAAAATAAAATTAGATTTTTTTTTTCAACCCGATTTTCTTATTACTTATTATTTAATAAATTTTCTTCATATAAAGAACTTTATAACATATTACTATAACAATCGTACATAACTACGTTCACAACTTTTAACCTCTGCAAGTATGTATATATATATATATATATACAGTTCAATGGTAGATGAACACAGCACTCCAATGGTTTCCAGAAAATCAGGCCATGTGCTCGTTACCTGGGGGTGAATCAATTCCCCAAGAGAATAGAGAGAAGCGTAGAACACAGTAACGGCACCAGGACTTCAGAGTAGATGAAAGCAAAAAGTGGATTTATTCACCTCAATAAAGCAACGTTTCGGTTCAACAGGAACCTTTCTCATGGCTTGAGAAAGGTTCCTGTTGAACCGAAACGTTGCTTTATTGAGGTGAATAAATCCACTTTTTGCTTTCATCTACTCTGAAGTCCTGGTGCCGTTACTGTGTTCTACGCTTCTCTATATATATATATATATATATATATATATATATATATATATTTCTTTTTATCAGAAATACAATTGGAAAACTTATATCTAATGGATTATAACTTTTGTTAACATGTTCCCCAGCAGGGAACAGGTTAACAGAATCTATAATCAATTATGGACTGCGTGCATCAACATCCCTCCCTGCCCGTCACCACCTCAGCCGGTCTCAGACATTGCAGACGAGAGCAGCAACCCCAGTAGATCGCGCCGAATGTGCACTTTGGATGAGAGATTACGTTAGTGTCGGAGAAGGACACTGTGCAGTACCAGCCCTACGATGGTGTCTTAAATAAATGACATTTACACCGGATTTACACGACCGTGAAAAACTGTCCGTGTGTCAGCCAGATTTCCTGGCCCGACCATGGTACATGTGAACGGGACTCCTAGAATCATGGTCTTTTTGGCTACACCCACACGAAAGTGAAAAAATATGGCCATTAAAAACTGATCAACTGTCAGTTTTTCATGTCCATTTGCACGGTGTCTGCAATTTTTCATCCATTTCCAGTCAGTCTGTACACAGGACAGTTGTAAGGAAATCAAATTTCTTGCCACTGCCCTACGAATTCATTAGCAGAGTACAGGTTGTTTAGGGTAGCCTGTATTTTGATAACGGTCCATAAGAGCAGCTGCAAGGTATATGAATACCCTTCTCAATTTTCAGAATACTCATGTAATTCCTAAATTAATAAACGTGTAGGGAATTGAAGTTTATGCAATTATCTAAGCGCGGTTTCACCAGAGCAACCAGCAATTTAAAATAGATAAATTAAATTCGGACAAAATTGTCAACGTATTGTTAACAACATGGAAAACCATCAACAGGCAGGAGGGAATTTTATAGAACAAAAGAGGATATAGGCTCAAAAGAGACTGAGGCTTTACAACAGGTAAGACAAGGGCTGACTCCAGGGGTGGGGGATTTACAAAACCCAAAGGCAGTTGTTAAATAGATTTAGGAAACGCTGAGACCACTCTTTCCTTTATTGTAATAGATGTGATCAATGGCAATGGGAAACGACATCCTATGCAACATCACCATTCAATCTAGCACGGTATGCAAGTTCTGTCCAAGCCATTTAAAGGCTTAGTAATACAGTGAATATATCGAGAATTTATTTGTGCTCCCTTATGCAACACCAATCAGATTTAGTTAAGGCCCTTTTGCACCGGCCAATCGAGCGTTCAAAGCATGCTCGTTCCTGATAATTGCCATGTGAACAGGGCAGTGATCAGCAGATGAACGAGCAAACGCTAGATCGTATCGTTTTATATGTGAAAAATATTATTGTTGTCGGCAGCACATCTCCCAGGAAGACGTGCTGCCAACATGATAATAATGTATGGGGACCATCGATCGGAGTAACGAGCGCTCATCCCCATACTGCCCTCTTGTGAAACAAGCGCCAATCAACAGGCTGACTCGTCGATCGGTACTCGTTGCACAGGCCAAAATGGGCCGATGTAAAAGCACCTTTAGGTCGTTTACTGGTATGCATATGACATATTTAATATCACTTAATAGTTAATCACGTATAGAATTATCAAATCACATAGGCAAGGCAAAAAATAGTTTCTGATGTATGTGTGGTGTAAGCCAGGAGAAGACACAGACAGCAAAGGGCCCCTGTGCAAGAAGATTACATGCGCCCCGTCCTCGCCAGCAGCTCATTCATAGCACACTCCTTTAAATCTCTCAACAGTCCACCAATAACCATGAGACATTGCCATTAGATCATCCCTTAAAGGAACAGTGTCACGACCAACTTTTTTTTTAATATGTTATGTGTTTTAGTGTGATAGATCAATAAATTTTATTAATGTATGTTGCTGTGTTGTACTTTTTACGTTTTTAATTGATTTACTTCTCTATGGGGGCTGCCATTTTTGTTTCCATTACTGTGTGTGTCGATTAACGACACACACAGACATGGAATACGGCAGCCACAGTCCCATAGGGACTGCGAACGGCTCCCGTCCCATTGACTGCCGTGTACGGCGTCTGTGTGGGAACTGCGCATGCGCCGCTCCCACACAGTCCTATTCGAAATTGGCGCCGTCCGGCGCCATTTTCCTGTGGACCGGAAGTCGCGGCCGGACAGTAATATTACTACTTCCGGTCGCGGCTTCCGGACTTGTGCACATGGAACAGCGGCAGCAAACGGAGCGGACGGGCCGGAGGGAGCCGCGGCGGCAGGAGCAGGTAAGAGATTTCAATGTATGTTCGTGTTTACTACTGTATGTAAACCTACTACGCTGTGTGTTAGCTCAAAAAATGGCGACACACAGTGTAGGAGGTTACACCGTTCAAACCCCTCGTTTATCCCGGCACTAGCCAGGATAAAGGAGGGGGGGATGCTGAGAGCTCACTAGAGCGAGAGCTTTTAACCCAATGTTGCAATGCTGCAATTTTGGGAAATAGCTCCATCTAGTGACCAAAAATGGGTAGTATTATAAATTAGAATTAATTTATAATATTTCCTGACTATTTCCTGACTCGTGAAAAAAATAAAAAAAATTTGAACAATGTTTAATCACCCACACACTAAATGTTTAATTAAAAAAAAAAAAACATGTTTTTCGGGCAATACCATGCCTTTAAGGGATGCAGAATAAAAACACTTTTGAACTAAAATTATTTTATTTTGCATCGCTGCTTTCCAAGAGCCATAACTTTTTTATTTTTCCGTCAATGTCACCATATGAGGGCTTGTTTTTTGAGGGACTTCATTGCTACCCTTTTGGGGTACATGGGACTTGATTAATCTTTTATTATTATTATTTTGGGGGAAAATGGGAAAAAAATAGCAATTTTGCCGTTGTTTTTTTTGCGTTTTTTTACGGGGTTCACCTTGCGGATTAAATAATATTTATTTTAGGGGTCATTACGATTGCAGGGATACCATATATGCGGTTTTTTGTTTTGTTTTTTACACTTTGGCTAAAAAAAATTGTTTTATTTTCTTTAATGTGTACCTTATGAATTTTTGTTTCACATTAATTATTTTTTCAGTCTCACTAGGAGACTTCACTATGCAATCTTCAGATCGCTGCTATAATGCTTTGGTATACTTCATATACCAGAGTATTATTGCCTGTCAGTAAAGAACGGACAGGCATCTATTAGGACATGCCTCTGGCACGTCCTAATAGGTATATAGCCAGGGGAGACCTAGGGGCCTTTGCTAGGCCCCCGGCTTCCATGGCACCCCATCGCCGATGGGTGACAGAGGGAGCTCACTCCCTCTGTAAACAACTCAAATGCAGCGGTCACTAATGAATGCGGCATTTGAAGGGTTAAATGGACGCGATCGAAGTTAAATTCAGACATCGGACAGCCGAGCCCCGGCTCCAGCCTGCACGGGAGACCCTTGCAGGACGTTGGATTAGGCCGCCGTGAAAAAGGCGGCGGCCTAGAATAAAGCTCATTAATGACCGCCGTGAAAAGGCGTATCAGCGGTCATTAAGGGGTTAAGAATCATTGTTGACGGCAGCACATCTCCCTGTGTAAACAGGTAGATTACACAGGGAGATGTGCTGCCGACATGATGAAAATGTATAGGGACGAACGATCACAGTAACGAACGCTCATCCCCATACATAATCAACCATTGTTCCGTGTGAAAGGAGCAAACGAGCGCTGATCAACGAGCTGTCTTGATCCAACGACATCCAACGCATGGGTACATTGTTGTCGTTAGGTACTTAACGCAAGCCAACGTATGGGTAAGCTGGAGCGTTAAGTGGACACCGTTCAGAAATTCACTCCTTATACAATCATGAGTTTGTTGATGAAGGAGCCAAGGTGACCATGAAAACCAAACTAAGGTCGGATGTATGTTGCTATCTGATTGCACTAAGATTCCGAGAGTGATACTAGATTGTCTATGGACTGACGAACATACAACAGATGAGTATACCAAAATCTATTGCAGATCCCCTATACGCTCACTGTTCATTCTATCTTACCGGCCGTACCTTGGCTCTTTGATGTGCTTAATAATCATGCTGTTCCAACAGGCTTGACATGACTGTCTTTCTCTGGTTGTAAATGGTCACATGTGTTTTTTGCTGATCTATCTAATTGTACTTATATATACTTGAAAAATATATCTATATACAGTGAAGGAAATAAGTATTTGATCCCTTGCTGATTTTGTAAGTTTGCCCACTGTCAAAGACATGAACAGTCTAGAATTTTTAGGCTAGGTTAATTTTACCAGTGAGAGATAGATTATATATAAAAAAAAACTGAAAATCACATTGTCACAATTATATATATTTATTTGCATTGTGCACAGAGAAATAAGTATTTGATCCCTTTGGCAAACAAGACTTAATACTTGGTCGCAAAACCCTTGTTGGCAAGTACAGCAGTCAGACGTTTTTTGTAGTTGATGATGAGGTTTGCACACATGTTAGATGGAATTTTGGCCCACTCCTTTTTGCAGATCATTTGTAAATCATTAAGATTTCGAGGCTGTCGCTTGGCAACTCGGATCTTCAGGTCCCTCCATAAGTTTTCGATGGGATTAAGGTCTGGAGACTGGCTAGGCCACTCCATGACCTTAATGTGCTTCTTTTTGAGCCACTCCTTTGTTGCCTTGGCTGTATGTTTCGGGTCATTGTCGTGCTGGAAGACCCAGCCACAAGCCATTTTTAATGTCCTGGTGGAGGGAAGGAGGTTGTCACTCAGGATTTGACGGTACATGGCTCCATCCATTCTCCCATTGATGCTGTGAAGTAGTCCTGTGCCCTTAGCAGAGAAACAGCCCCAAAACATAATGTTTCCACCTCCATGTTTTTGGTTAAGTTACTAGGACGGCACCATGTGGCATCCCAGCCACAATTTTTTGGGTTGTTTGGATATCTTTTTTTCTACCTCTGATCACCGTTCAGACCGACCAATCGCGGCTTTTTGCGGCTATAACCCATCACTGTGATACGGTGGGGATTGGTGCGGTCTAGGACGGCACCAATCACTGCCATGTACTTGTAAGGCAGTAGTGATGGTGCCACGCCCCCAATCGCTACCATTGGTCAGTCTGACCGACCAATCGTAGCCATGGCGGGCGTTTCAAACACCCTGCACCAGCTCTGCCCACCTCATTCCAGTTAGGAATGGTGAGCAGAGCTCGTGTGATAGTCTGTGAAGCGAATACTTACCCTTGCTGAGGCTGCGATCGTCCTCTTCTGCATCTTGCTGTGTGATCACTCACTGTGATGATGATCATCATCATCAGTACTGCTGCAGATTTTTTTTTCTTTTTTAGCAGCAAAAGCACTAGTGATTCCTGAATTTCCCTCTCAGTCCCTGGTCCAACCCACCTGCCCTTCCCCCCTCCTCCATGTACATCCTGCAGCCGCAGATCAGTGAGCGCCATCACTGATCAGCAATTTTTGTCACAGAACTTTTTTTTTTTTTTACAGTTTTGAAGCATCTCCGTGTGTGCGCCTTGCGGCCACGGAGTGCTAATCACTATAAGCCCTTTACATAATATAACCTATTCCGCACAAAACAAACTTCAACAATCAATACAATGCAGATTTGAGGGCCTCCTGTGGATTATAACCACAGCATGCCCTGTGGGTGAAATCTGTGGTCAAATCCACAGTAAAACCTGCAGCAAAAACAAATAACACATGGAGATTTTAGGTCATTCCTACAGCAGAGGATTTCCACTTTATGTGAACATGGCCCAATGATCCGTGTTCGACCTTCACTTACAAAGCCAATACAACAGACAGACATTTCTGATATACAAAGAAAATATTTTGTAATTTTCTTAATTCAATTTACAAGTAGACATTTGTGCCCACCAGCAGGGACAGAGTTAAGTTATACTATTTATATTGTGTGTAATAGAAGTGGATTACGATGACGCTGGTATCGAATACCTGTTGGGACTTGCAAAATATCTCAATACTTCCAGGAAAGCTATGGTGTAATTATATAGAGTCTAATATTACTACAATGAAATGAACATAGACATATTGCTACCCAACACATTGTATAGAACTGTAATTTATACTTTCTACACTAAAACATAACACCTCATTGAAGAGTCATCTAAAGACAGGTTTCAGTGTGGAAAATTTTTTTCTAGTCTCGACCTACACCTCATTTTTTCTGCGGTTACCTGACTATGTATTTTGAAGCTCAGGCCCACAAGCAACATTCATTATAAAATGTAAAAAAATAAATATTAAAAAACAGTTGGGGAAAATATTGCGAACTGTATTAAAGGGGTTGTCCGGTTTCAAGTTTTTTTTGTATAATTAAAAGTTAAACAATTTTCCATTATCATTTTCAAAGATCTCTGCTTGCTGTTATTCAGTAGGAACATTCATGGTTTACTTCCAGTGGATAACATTCTGTCCATGGTCATGTGATGGAGGCACAGGTGCTGGGATCATTAGAAGACAAAGCTCTGATACATACTGGAACGATCCCACCACCTGTGTGTACATCACATGACCATGGACAGAATGTTATCTACTGGAAGTAAACTATGATTTTTCCTAATGATAAACAACAAGCAGAGATCTTGAAAACCATGAGGAATTAATACAGAAACTATATTGGAAATTTTTTTAACTATTAATTATACAAAAAAAACATCATACATTTGTTGAAACAGGACAACCCTTTCATCTACAGTATATCTTTATTCTCCCATAGTGATGCAAAGTTAAACCAAGGTAGGAGGGATGTAGTGTCTTGTGATTTCAACAACCAAAAAGTATATAGCTTTAGGAGAAGGCGACTAGCGAAGATACAGGCCTGTGTTTGGAGTAAATCCACATAAACCAAGGCATATTATTCTGACTCCATGACCAGGCTGTAAGTTGTAGGGCCCTTGAGACAATCTCACTGTATATGTCTGTATTGAACCGGTACTCACACCAAGACACTGTCAGATAGCGTCAACTCAGCTGAAGAGGCACGTGGGAAGTTTCCAGAGAAGTTTATTTTCAGGCTGAAATACTTGTAATGTACACAAACCAGCAGGTGAAAAGATGATATTTTGCCAGAGTTGAGCAGGAGATGACTACACAGTATGGGAACCATGAGGAAAGACAACTAGGCACAGAAAGAAGGGAGGAGCTATTACCTCAGAGCATAGCTACAGGGAGATAGCAGGGACAAACTAAATAAAGCAAAGCAACTGCAATAGGAGCATATAACATAACATGACAGTGAATAGAAACCTAAGTCGAGGGACATGACACTCCCCGTCTGAAATCTTTAGATTTCACAATAAAATCAAACTTGAAAGAATGTCCTTGAATAATGTCCAGTAGTGGATCCTGGAACCTGAAAGACAAAAAGAACATGCAAACAATGACAATAGTTATAGTCCAAGTCTGTTGTCGATAGTCCGCAACAGTAGGTATCCGCTTGTACAAGTTCCAAGTAAAAAACCCATCTTCGGATTGGGGAAGCCGCAACTTGCCAACACTTCCACCAACCCACTGTATATTCCAAATGGTAAGGTGTTCCAAATATAACACAGCTAGCAGGCAGCTGGGGGCTGTGTCCTTTATGTGCCTTCTTTCTTTGGAAGAAGAAGCACTAGTTCAGTGATTGGGCGGAAGAAAACTCGCACTGAGCCTCCTTTGGTCACCTTGACCTCTATCTTTCGAGTCTTTCCATCATCACTAGGCATAACCTTGGTAACAAGACCCATTGGCCATTCATTGCGATGGGCTTCCTTATCCTTTAGAAGAACAAGGTCACCTTCCTGGAGGTTAGGTCTCGACGTCTGCCATTTGTGACGGCTTTGAAGTATGTGCAAATACTCTGTCTTCCAGCGGTGCCAGAACACGTTGGACAGGTATTGTACCTGTTTCCATTGGCGTCGGTAAATGTCGCTGTGGTCAAAGATTCCCGGAGGGATTGCAGCAGTCCCGATCTTCTGGGTAAGAAGCGTAGCCGGGGTAAGAATAACTGGGGAATCAGGGTCCGAGGATACTGGGACTAGTGGCCTTGCATTGATTATGGCGGACACCTCTGCAAGAAAGGTGACCAAGATCTCATGAGTAAGCAAAGACTTGTGATCCAGCAACATGGAGTCAAGGATTTTGCGTGCAATTCCAATCATGCGTTCCCATGATCCTCCCATGTGAGACGAATGTGGAGGGTTAAACACCCATGTGCACCCATTGTTAGACAAGAAATTGTCTAACTGCAGTTCTTTGCTGGCTCCCACGAAGTTAGTGCCGCAGTCAGACCTCAGTTGCTTGACGGGTCCTCGGATAGAGAAGAATCTTCGGAGGGCATTGATGAAGCAAGAAGAATCCATAGACTCAATCACTTCGATGTGTACTGCTCGGATGCTGAGACATGTAAACAGCACAGCCCACCGTTTGCTGTTTGCGACTCCACCACGGGTCCTTCGTGTAACAACTGACCATGGGCCAAAGACATCCACCCCAACATAAGTAAAGGGCGGTTCCGTACTTAGTCGGTCTGCTGGGAGATTTGCCATTTGTTGTTGATGGTGTCTTCCTCTTAACTTATGACACTTGACACATTTATGGAGCACGGAGGAGATGCATCTCTTCATCCCTACGATCCACAAGCCGGCTGACCTGATGGCACCTTCCGTAAACTGTCTGCCTTGGTGCTGCACTCTTTCATGATGGTGTCGGACCAATAGTGTAGCAATATGATGCCGACCTGGTATAATGACAGGATTTTGTTCCTTGCTACTTAGATCAGATCTCACTATACGGCCGCCCACTCTCAGCAATTTGTGATGATCAAGCACTGGATTCAGTTCAAAGAGTGCACTGCTCTTGGAAAGATTGATACCCTTTGTAATATTGTCAATCTCCTGACTGTATACTTCTTGTTGCACACAACGGGTAATGACTTCTTCAGCATGTTCGATGTCTGCGACAGTAGGGTGTTCTTTACAGATATGCCAGCCATGACACTCTGATGTGTCCTTAGCAAAGCAGTGAGCGATATGAATTAGGTGAGCAACAGCTCGCACAATAGATGACCAATTTGAGAAGCGTTCAAAGCGATGTGACTTCAGCTTCAATTTTGGAATTACAGAAGTGAAGAGCGTGGTATTTGTAGGCCTGATTTCCTTGTCAGACTCGGGATCCACCATCTCATAGGTGGTGTTGGTAGGAATTAAACAGGGATCCTCATACAAGAATCTTGGAGGTGACAACCACATGTCACATGGGCCTGCTGCCGGTTCAGGTCTTGTTCCACGATCAGCTGGGTTAAGGTCAGTGGAGATGTACTGCCACTGCCCAGGAGTAGAAAAACTTCTAATGCGTTCTACTCTGTTGCTGACATATACATAGAATTGTTTTGTTTGGTTGTATATATAACCAAGCACAACTTTACTATCTGTGTAGAAAACAAATGAATCAATTGCAATGTCCATTTAGTTTTTAATAACTTCAGCAATCTCTACTGCTAGCACAGCTGCACAAAGCTCAAGTCTTGGCACAGAGTGTGCGGGTTTTGGGGTTAGTTTGGCCTTACCCAGGACAAATCCACAGTGAGGCTTGTTGGTTCCTGGGATTCTCAGATAGGCTACTGCGGCTATGGCTTCGATAGACGCATCAGAGAAAATGTGTATTTCTCTTCTGATGGCAGCTGAAAGAGAGCTGGGAACATAACAACGTGAGACTTGGAGTTGTTCTAATATTTTCAGAGACTCCTTCCATATCTTCCACCTTTGTTGTTTCTCAATAGGCAGAGAAGTATCCCAGCCTATGTTCTCAGTGGTAAACTGTCTCAGCAATTTCTTGCCTTGAATGGTGACGGGGGCTATGAAGCCAAGAGGATCATAGATGCTGTTCACAACAGATAAAACTCCTCGCTTGGTAAAAGGTTTGTCACTGGCTGACACTTGGAAGGTGAATGTGTCTTGCTTAATGTCCCACAGCAAACCTAGGCTTCGTTGTATAGGAGGAACATCAGAACCAAGATCGAGGTCTTTCAAGTTGGTTGCATGATCTTCAGAGGGGAACGCTTTCATTACCTTCTGGCTGTTAGAGATAATCTTGTGAAGTCTGAGATTTGCTACAGACAGCATTGCCTGCGTTCTGGTGAGGAGATCGATTGCCTCTTCACTTGTGGGTAAGGATTTAAGTCCATCATCTACATAGAAGTTCTTCTCAACAAATTGACGAGCATCAGATCCATACCCCTTCTCACCTTCCTGGGCTGTCCTTCTCAATCCATAGATTGCTACAGCAGGAGAGGGGCTGTTGCCGAAGACATGTACCTTCATCCGGTAATCTGTGACCTTGTTGTTGACATCATTGTCTTTGTGCCATAGAAACCTGAGGTAGTTCCTGTTGTCTTCCTTGACAATGAAGCAGTGGAACATTTGCTGGATGTCAGCCATTACTGCAACAGGTTCTTGTCTGAAGCGGATGAGTACTCCTATGAGGTTGTTGTTTAGGTTAGGCCCAGTGAGGAGCAGGTTGTTTAGAGAAACGCATTCATGCTGAGCGCTGGAATCAAACACCACTCTGATTTGATTAGGCTTGCGAGGGTGATACACGCCAAAGGATGGAAGGTACCAGCATTCTTCTCCTTCCTTTAGTGGTGGTGCAGGTTCTGCATGATCTCTATCAAATATATTTTGCATGAAGTCTACAAAATGTTTTTCCATCTCTGGTTTCCTCTTTAGGGTGCGTTTTAAAGAGGAAAATCTCGAAACTGCTTGCTGTAGATTGTTTGGTAATTTTGGTCTTGGGGAACGGAAAGGCAAAGGTGCTACCCAGCTGTTAGACTCATCCTGAGCAAATTCTTTGTCCATAACCTTGAGAAATTCTTTATCCTCTCTTGCAAGTGCCAACTTATTGTCTTCACTTGTAGAATTGAACACTGTTGCTCCAAGACTGTCATCCCAGGACAGGAATGTGTTCATATTATCTTGGTGGTCAAGCTGCCACTTACTGTTGTTCAGCTTCTCTTTCACCCAGTAATGGTGTGGGCATGGCTGAAAATAAGTGTTGCGACCATTTGGCAAAATGTGAGTTTTAAATGAGGAAATCTTGGTAGGCTTCTTCATCTTGTCTATACAGACGTTGCCTATGATAACCCAACCTAAATCAAGGCGTTGGGCAAACGGAGCATCATGTGGTCCGTTGATTTGCTGGCGTACCTTATGTACCCTGAGAATGTCTCTACCGAGCAGAAGTAGGATCTCTGCACTCTTGTCAAGGGCTGGTATTTCTTTCGCTATAGCCCTTAGATGAGTGTGATGAAGAGCAGCCTCTGACGTAGGAATCTCATCTTTGTTGGATGGTATCTGGTTGCACTCAACAAGTGTGGGTAAGGGTATCTCCTGATTGTTGAGAGAAGCCACTATAAGTCCACTGGCTCTTCTTCCGGAGACCTCTGTAATGCCACTACAAGTACCCAAGGTGTAAGGGTAAGCATCTCCTTTTAAGTTGAACAGGTCAAAGAGTTCTGATCTTGCGAGTGAACGGTTGCTCTGATCGTGCAGGATGGTATACACCTTTCCGGCCCTTTCCGGTTGACCCTTGGGGTATACGTTGACTAGACATATCTTTGCGCAGGACTTGTCGCAAAGGTCGTCTCCGCAGACTTCTGTGCATGAAGAAGATACAGTAGTAAGATTTGCTGCTTGCTCTGCCTTCTCCCCGCCATGATTTATCGCAGGAGTGGAATGTGCAGGTGGAGCAGGACTGAATTGAGATGGATGGAGCGCTTGCACATGGTCCTCACAGCCGCACTCTATGCATTTAATAGTAGTTTTACAGTCTTTAGCGAAATGTTCAGTAGACGCACAACATCTGTAACATACCCTAAATTTCTTTAGAAGCTCTTTGCGTTCCTGGAGCGGTTTCTTTCTGAAGCCAATGCATTTCTTGAGAGGATGTGGCTTCTTATGAATAGGACATAAGCGATTAGGATTTTCAATCTTTTCACCTTGGTTGTACTTGTCTGGAGCTGATGAGGGTGTAGGAAGGACATCAGTCTTTTTCACTGACACTGGACCTCTGTGGTTTCTATAGTTAGAACGTGGGCTGTCGTACTTAGGATGGGGTGAACCAGGACCACTGGACTCACTGGAGGTAAAGCTTGGGTCATTCTTGGATTCTGCAATGTTCCTGATAAATTCACAGAAGTAAGAAAATGGAGGAAAGGAGACTTGCTTTTCTTTTTTGTATCTCGACCCAAGTGTAGTCCACCTTTCTTGAATATTGTACGGCAGCTTGGAAACTATTGGGTTTACCCCACGAGCTGTGTCTAGGTAACTGAGGCCAGGTAGGTGTGGGTCTGCCTTGGCCAGCTGGAGCTCTAAGAGTAGGTCGCTGAGCTCTTGGAATTTTTCATTGTCTTTGCCAGATATTTTTGGAAAACCTTGCAGCCGTTTAAACAGAGCATTCTCTATGGCTTCAGGACTGCCAAAGCTTTGTTCCAGTCTCTCCCAAGCAGCGATGAGGCCTGCAGTTGGATTCTCGATGTGGACAGATCTCAATCTCTTGACACGTTCTGTAGACTGTGGACCGAGCCACCTGATCAGCAGATCTAGTTCTTCAGCAGCAGTAATGCCAATGTCACTAATAACGGTTCTGAAGGCACATTTCCAGCCCCTGTAGTTCTCAGGCTGGTCGTCAAACCTTGTGAGGCCGGTTTTAGTAAGTTCGCGGCGAACCATGTATCTTGCAAACTCTGTCATGTCAGTTCTCTCTGACTTTGGGCAGAGTATTGCTGGCTGAGTAGTGCTGATCATATTATTTGCGGAGTTCTGGCTAAGAGACATAGGGAAATACGGGTCTGCATGGGCGTTCAATCCAGGAGATAGTTTAAAGTCCATAGGTTTAGCTACACATGGAACTGGAACTATGTGGTTGCCAGGAGTCTGGTGACTTGCTAGCATATTGGATTGCACCTGGGCGTCTGTGTAATGAGCTTGCTGAGGTGCAGGGTTCTGGTGCAATGTGGTATGTGGAGAAAGGTAAGGATGACAAATTGGTAATGCATTGTACTGACCTTGGATGCAGAATGCTGCAGAAGAATCTGTGCCCCGTTGCTCTGGAGAAATATTTGCGCTGTCAGGATCATTAGCAGCAATCACAGGTTCACTGTTTTGGCTTAGTACGTAGTCTCTTGTGCGCTTAAGAGGATCTTCTACCTCCACTTCACATACACTGATGCTGTCTCTTTCACTTCCCCTGGCAGCTTCTTCTAAAACCTTTAACCTTGCCATAGCTGTGGCATGCTCGCATTGTTTGTTTAAAGTTTCTATTTCCGCCTTTTGGCGCGCTGCATCGGCTTCCATATCTGCCTTTTGGCGCGCTGAATCGGCTTCCATATCTGCCTTTTGGCGCGCTGCATCGGCTTCCATATCTGCCTTCTGGCGCGCTGCATCGGCTTCCATATCTGCCTTCTTTTGCGTAAAGACGGCCTGTATTTTAGTAGCCTCTGCTTCTGCCCGCGCTCTTATGAGCTGTTCGCTGAGCGTGGAATATTTTGAAGATCTTGACTTAGAAGATAGTTTTGAACGACTGGTAGACTTAGAAATGCGAGACGACGTTTCCTGTAATTGGGCGATTCTTGCCTCTGTGTTAGACTTAATTTTGCATACTAGGCTGTCTCGTTCCAAATTAAGTTTCTGGAAGCTTTCAAATTCTTCTAAAGAATCCTTTGTATTAAGTTTCTTCAAAATGCCAACATATTCCTGGCTTTTCAGTGAATAATGTTCATATGCTGTACAAAGCTGTTCTAGAGCTCCCTCTAGTGGTGAAACATTGTGAGCAGGCTGTGAGATGGTGGAGATGTGACTCAGCAATCTTTGCCATAAGTTTGAGACAGCAGAAGAAAGTTCATGTTTTGCACCTTCTAGATTCTCTGTAACCTTCCATGTAGGCTTAGCAGAGCGTTTAGCTCTCTCACTGTACTGCAGACTAGGATCCATACTTTCTTCTGACTGTAGGTACTGTTCACCTTGAGAAGACTGTGCAATGTTCTCTTCAGACATGACACCTCACAGACAGGATGTGGATAATACAGAGGTGGGGGTGCTAGCTTGCTAGAAGGGTCTATGCTGTGGGGTCACACACACTGATGATTTCTTCTGCAGGCAGTTGCTTGTCTGTGACTATCTCTGCAGGAGCTGCACATTGACTATACAGCTGGATCTGGCAGATATATAAGCATCTTTTCACTATTCTGACTCCATGACCAGGCTGTAAGTTGTAGGGCCCTTGAGACAATCTCACTGTATATGTCTGTATTGAACCGGTACTCACACCAAGACACTGTCAGATAGCGTCAACTCAGCTGAAGAGGCACGTGGGAAGTTTCCAGAGAAGTTTATTTTCAGGCTGAAATACTTGTAATGTACACAAACCAGCAGGTGAAAAGATGATATTTTGCCAGAGTTGAGCAGGAGATGACTACACAGTATGGGAACCATGAGGAAAGACAACTAGGCACAGAAAGAAGGGAGGAGCTATTACCTCAGAGCATAGCTACAGGGAGATAGCAGGGACAAACTAAATAAAGCAAAGCAACTGCAATAGGAGCATATAACATAACATGACAGTGAATAGAAACCTAAGTCGAGGGACATGACACATATTATTAATGAGTTCCAAGCTTGTCCATTAGAGAACCTTTCACCTGCCCATACATATGCAGCTGAGTGCAGCATGTAATAGGCAGGGCTTCACAAACCTAATCTCACTATAAAAAAAATTCTCCTATCCTCCGTAATTTAGATAATCGGTGCCATTATATTTGGCACCCAATATTTAAATAACCCCCTGAGCTGTCAACGGGTCGTGTAACATGGCTGTGACACTGTCCAATCAGCTACGGACAGTGTCACCGCAAGACATGCGTGTGCGCGCAGCTCCACCGCCACCATAGAACAGAAGAGGAGAAGGTGAATTCTTCTTCTGTTCCATGGCGGCGGGAGTATTTTTGGCAGCAGCATCGGAGCTGTGCGCGCATTCGGGCGGGCGCGCGCACGCTCTAACTCTTCAGCTCTCGGCAGACAAAACTGTGTGATTTCTCGTGATAGATCACACAGTCTTGTCGTCCTTATCTGCCGAGGGCTGAAGAGTTAGAGCGTGCGCATGCGCGTACAGCTCCGAGCTGCGCGTGCCTGCGCACACACACGCTCTCCTCTCTCCAGCTCTTGCTGTGACGCTGTCCATAGCTGATTGGACAGTGTCACAGCGATGTTACACACCCCATGTCAATTACATGTCCCATTGACAGTTCAGGGGGTTATTTAAATATCGGGGGACAAAATATAATGGCACAGTTATCTAAATAACAGAGGAGGATAGGAAAAATGGTTAAAAGTGCCCCAGGGTTTGTGCAGCCCTGCCCATTACATGCTGCACACGTATGGGCAGGTGAAAGATTCTCTTTAACATCACTCCTATTACTAACCTATTAAAAAGGTTGTGAACTGTATGAACTTTGATCCTCACTGGCGCAGGATTCCGAGCAAGAGACCACTTTCCAAGTGGAATAGCCCTGATGGTAGCCACAGTCTTTTTCATGAACATAAATGGTAAGCTGCCATACCTACTTCTGATCACATTACCACTAGTAATAACAGTAGCCCATGCTAATGAGCCCATGTACATGGCTGCGTGCACAGAGCCTGTGCTTCAGCACATGGAGCCCCTATGGTCCCTTATTCTGGATCAGTATAGCGCTTCAGTACGACACCATACATGCCGCAGCAACTTTTCTTAACAGATTCCATATGAACCCCAGAGAAAAAAAAACTTCTGTATGCCGATGTATGAAAGTAGAGGCATAGAGAGGTATTGTACGGGTTCCTGGATTTACATGGGTGCTGGATTACAAAGTCATGCAACACTAATCCGTGTGTATGAGGCGTTCGGACGAATCGTGACTAGTGATGATATTTGTAGAATCAATCTCCATACAAAACTGTTCTGTAGTTGTTTATCAGCTTCAAAGTTCCCATAAAGAAATCGATCACAAAGGCACCAATATTTTTTATGACAGGTAGGCAGTTGGGTGCCAAAAAAGTGGCCTAGTTTGGACACAAAATGTAAGACCCAACCTAGATGAATGAGATTGTATTGAATCCATTGGTAACTAAACCTTCAACAAACTTCTGACATGTCATAGTGACATGTGAGAAGTTTTGATCAGTGGGGGTCGGAGCACTGAGACCCCCACCGATTGCTAGGAAGAAGCGGCGGAAGCGCTTGGGTGAGCGCTGAGCCGCATGGTTTCTGATCGGCTTTTCTCAGAAAGCCAACGTAGCGGTGTACGGACTCAATAGAAAGTCTATACACCGTTAGGCTGGGTTCACACTACCTATTTTCAGGCGTAAACGAGGCGTATTATGCCTCGTTTTACGCCTGAAAATAGGGCTACAATACGTCGGCAAACATCTGCCCATTCATTTGAATGGGTTTGCCGACGTATTGTGCAGACGACCTGTAATTTACGCGTCGTCGTTTGACAGCTGTCAAACGACGACGCGTAAATTGACTGCCTCGGCAAAGAAGTGCAGGGCACTTCTTTGCAACGTAATTTGAGCTGTTCTTCATTGAACTCAATGAAGAGCAGCTCAAGATATACGAGCGTCACAGACGCCTCGTATATTACGAGGAGGAGCATTTACGGCTGAAACGACGCAGCTGTTTTCTTCTGAAAACAGGCTGTCATTTCAACCGTAAATGACAGCTAGCGTGTGAACATACCCTTACATTGGCTTTCCGAAAAAAGCAGTTCAGAAACTGTCACTATGACATGTCAGAAGTTTGTTCAAGGAGTGATCTCATGTACATGACGCACAAACTGCACCACTGAAGTTCCAAGTGGTCCATATTTGTTTAATAGGAGTTCCCTATGAGTACAGACAGCTAATGAACATGTATTGCCAATTTGAACGACAGTAATGGCCAATATAGACTAAAATGTCTATGGCTGCATCGGCGTAATGATCGTTCACCAGATGATCATTCGCAGTTGTTTAACCAGCAATCCATTTCTATTTAAGGGCCTGTTCACATCAGCGTTGGCTTTCCATTCCGGGGTTCCGTCTGAGGTTTCTGTCGGATGAACCCCGCAACGGAAAGTTAAACTGAAACCACAGCTTCCGTTTCAGTCACCATTGCTTCCGCAGTCAACTCCGCTATTGATTCCGTCGTTAAAACGGAAACCTGCCAGAATGGTGACGAACAGAAACCATTAGCAAGGTTTCCGTCACCATTGATATCAATAGTGACTGAAACGGAAGGTGTGGTTTCAGTTTGACTTTCCGTTGCGGGGTTCCGCGACGGAAGCCTCAGACGGAACAGAAAGCGAACGGTGATGTGAACAGGCCCTAAGATGTATGGCCACCTTTGGAGTCTAAACATTGCAGTTGCAAATGGGCTTCGAAGATCTGAAGGCATCTTATTGCCTACTTTCCCCAATTACGACTTGAGAACATTCATGATCTGTTCAAGGAGGGCGTCGGGAGAAACCATGTAAGACTTGACTGGATTCAAACACTCAGCTTTTGGCCTTATTTAAGTATAACGTAAGGATCCTTACCTCTTCCATGTTTTAGACCCACTCCTGGCTTTACCTTACAAATACTGATGCAAAATACACCCATGTGAAAGTGGCCTTAGGGTAAGAACCCACAGAGCGGTATTATTAGAATAATAGCACGGCCAAAGTCTAGGTACAAACCGGTCATTAACAATAGAAAGTTCTCAATCAGGATATATTCACATGTGGCATTATCACCGACTCCATGTCTCCAGTGGATTTCTGTAACATGGACAGTAAAATAACGTCACGTGAATATACCCTTAAAGTGACACCACAGCTCTTAGATGATTGCATCATTTCTACAGGAGTCCTGAGCTGCCATAAAAATTTGCTAAAGTAGCAATGCTAGGTGCATGTAATAGATTTCAATAAAGCAAAACTTTGAGGATACAACTTTTTGAATGGGTTCCAGCAAACTCGACCCTGATCCAGAGCCACACGCAGCAAACCAACGCAATTTATTCCCTTAATGTCCAGTGCAACGTTTCAGCCCTATACCAGGTGTATGTGTGTGTATATATATATATATATATATATATATATATATACATACAAATATATAACACATTATGGTAGTCCTATCACGATCATCTATAGTGAAGGAAGAATTGAGCTTAAACGATTAAATAAAGTTCACTTACGTAATCCCGGGACCATGTTTTGCAAGCCTTCTTCCCATTTATTCCACCATGTTAACCCTGCTCTCTAAGTAGTCAGACAGTCATCACTTGGCACCGATAGATGTCTTTAGTAAGATGCGATAAACCTTCTAGTTCTAACACCGGCCCCTTATATCTATCTGTAGCCAATCGCTGGATTTATACGGTATCATTTACTGCAGCACATTTCTATATTGTCGTAGAACGGTTATATTGCATTGGTAACACACATGGATAGTGCAGTGGGCTACACATAGTACGAAGGGAAATCATTGGCAATCTGGGCATTGTACCCGCATGACCCACCTTGACAAGAAGTAACTGAACATACCTGTAAATGATGTAGATCACAACCTCTGTCTGAAAACCGATAGTATGTACTGGGAATATAATCCTAGAAATGAAGAAACTGGAGATTGACTGAGATTATAGCAGCAGCAGCAGCTCATAGATTGTAGTTGCAGTGATCTACTCCACAGACAGTCAGGTACTATGTTATTACCCAGTGCTGACTGAGCCTTTGTATTCAGTCCCTCAGAGTAATGGAAAGTGCAAAATGTTTTAGGAACCCCTCATTCATACTCCAGCCCCACCTGTCCTTATGTGAATAGAAACTACACCTCCTACTCCTTCCACACAGCAGCACTCCCCACCCCCTCCTCAGCAACAACATTCCCTCCCAGATCCCCTCCCAACCCTCAAAATAACGCCTATATCTACTCTCACATCCCTCTTTACTTCCAGCAGCCTGTGTAAGCTGAGGCAACTAATGCTACAAACACGTCTAAGGCTGGATTCACACGAGCACATTATGTCCGTAATGGACGGACGTATTTCGGCCCCAAGTCCCAGACCGAACACACTGCAGGGAGCCGGGCTCCTAGCATCATAGTTATGTACGACGCTAGGAGTCCCTGCCTCGCTGCTGGACAACTGTCCTGTACTATAATCATGTTTTCAGTACGGGACAGTAGTTCCACGGAGAGGCAGGGACTCCTAGCGTCGTACATAACTATGATGCTAGGAGCCCGGCTCCCTGCACTGTGTTCGGTCTGGGACTTGCGGCCGAAATATGTCCGTCCATTACGGACGTAATGTGCTCGTGTGAATCCAGCCTAAAAGCATGTGGAGGTTTCTAGTTCCACAAAAACAAACTAAACATTGACTTTTACACCAAATATTTTTGAGATAAAAGATTTTGAGTGGCACAGCTTACTTTGTATGTATTTAAATGATAAGATCTATAGGTGGCAATACATACATTTCTCACAGACAGTGAATTACCTGCCTATCCTCAAACCCTAAGGCTATGTTCACACGCTTAACCAAAAACTTCTGAAAATATGGAGCTGTTTTCAAGGGAAAACAGCTCCTGATTTTCCACCGTTTTTTAAACAAACGCATTTTTCACAGTGTTTTTTACGTCCGTTTTGGAGCTGTTTTTCTATAGAGTCAATGAAAAAGGCTACAAAAACGTTTTCCTAAACGGCCGTGTAAAAAAACGCCCCGTCGGAACAGAACGCCGTATTTCCCATCGAAATCAATGGGGAGATGTTTGGAGGCGTTCTGCTTCCGATTTTTCGTGCGTTTACGGCCCGAAAATTGTCCGAAAATAAGCTGTGTGAACATATTTATCAGATGGCTCACACGGCTTATTTTCGGACGTTTTTCAGGCCGTAAACACCCGAAAAATCGGACGCAGAACACCTCCAAACATCTGCACATTGATTTCAATGGGAAAAAACGGCGTTCTGTTCGACGGTCGCGAAAAGGAAGTGCAGGTCATTTCTTGAGACGTTTTTGGAGCCGTTTTTCATAGACTCTATTGAAAACAGCTCTAAAAACGGCTGTGAAAATCGCGAGTGGCTTAAAAACGTCTGAAAATCAGGAGCGGTTTCCCTTGAAAACAGCTCTGTATTTTCAGACGTTTTTGAGTTTGCGTGTGAACATACCCTCAGGCAGGATTCTCACACAGAGGTTTGCACTTCGTTTTTTATTTAGGTAAAAAACGCTGAGGCCGGATGTTACTTTAAAGTCTATAATGAAATATTGAAAAGTCTACATACACATCGCTTTGTTTGTGGCATTTTGGTGGAGTTTTTTGGGTTCAGCTTAATTTTCTCTATAAGGCTGGGTTCACACTACCTATTTTCAGACGTAAACGAGGCGTATTATGCCTCGTTTTACGTCTGAAAATAGGGCTACAATACGACGGCAAACATCTGCCCATTCATTTGTATGGGTTTGCCGACGTACTGTGCAGACGACCTGTAATTTACGCGTCGTCGTTTGACAGCTGTCAAACGACGACGCGTAAATGGACTGCCTCGGCAAAGAAGTGCAGTCACTTCTCTGCACTTCTCTGCAACGTAATTTGAGCTGTTCTTCATTGAACTCAATGAAGCACAGCTCAAGATTTACGAGCGTCTCAGACGGTTCGCAAAATGCGAGGAGGAGCATTTACGTGTGAAACGAGGCAGCTGTTAACAGTCTGTCTTTTCACACGTAAATGCCTCTCATCGTGTGAACATACCCTAAGACTTGATAAAAATCCCATAAAAAGGCATTTTACATTTAGGTAACACTTGTGTTTTTATATGCAGTTTAAAACCCCAGACAGAAACACTGTGTGAAGAAGAGGGAAGGATAAGGTTATTGCAAGAAGATTTCACAACATGTTTGGCTACGTCAGAAGGATACATTTGTATAGTATATTTGTAGACTGTGACACATGGACCAAACCTATGGTAATAGTGTCCTTTTGGCAAATATCAGGATGAATGTATGTATGAAGTGTACGGCATTTTTTTATATATACGTACGGATTTTGCTGCCGATTTCCCCCCTTCTACATTGAAAAGGGTGAACATCCAGAACAGAATGAGCATGATGCGGATATTAAAACCCGCAGCATGATCTGATCCGTTGCTTCTGTTATTCCCTTGTTCTGCTCCTATGACAAAGCAGAACAACGGAATGCCACAATGCAGGTGTGCGGGCACCCGAGGGGTTAACGAAAGGATGCCTTCTGACTGAGGGGGCTAGGAAAAGGGGTATTTCATAATAGCGGGCTTTTGGCAATTTGCCGTTGGGTCCAATTGTTAACTAGAGGTGGAGCTAAGTTAATAAAAGTTTGAATGCAACTAATTTTCCCTCACCCAGCGTGTTCTGGTAAAAATGTAAAAATCGGACCTCCCACCCTCCCTTTAGAGTCTTCTTTATTTCCTTTATTATTGTGCAATGTAAATTTCGGTAGTAGGCACGATGGCATACTGTTTTTCTTGATCTTTTTGTACAGATGACGTTTATTGATATTTGTTTTTTCTTTGTCACAGCTGGAGCGGAGAGAGCAGTGTTTTACAAAGAAGGGTCATCTGAGTCAAACATCAGTCATGCATGTCCACCGCGAATAAGCGGTGGCCGATATTCGAGGTGACCACTTCAGATATTTATGCTCTCATATTTTATGTTTTATTAATCAACAAGAAGTCTCCATTGTTCTCCTTTCTAATATTTATAACTTACATACCCTATGGGTAAATGGTGAAGCATGCTGGTAAGTGAGCAGCTCCCCTCAGTCTGAACGAAGCCTAAGGGTATGTTCACACGTAGTCAACAAAAACGTCTGAAAATCCAGAGCTGTTTTCAAGGGAAAACAGACCCTGCTTTTCAGACGTTTTTTTACCAACTCGCACTTTTCGCGCCGTTTTCGCGGCGTTTTTTACGTCCGTTTTTGGAGCTGTTTTCATTGGAGTCTATGAGAAAACAGCTCCAAAAACGTCCAAAGAAGTGTCCTGCACTTCTTTTGACGAGGCTGTATTTTTACGCGTCGTCGTTTGAGGGTATGTTCACACGTAGTCAACAAAAAACGTCTGAAAATCCAGAGCTGTTTTCAAGGGAAAACAGACCCTGCTTTTCAGACGTTTTTTTACCAACTCGCATTTTTCGCGGCGTTTTCACGCCGTTTTCGCTGCGTTTTTTACGTCCGTTTTTGGAGCTGTTTTCATTGGAGTCTATGAGAAAACAGCTCCAAAAACGTCCAAAGAAGTGTCCTGCACTTCTTTTGACGAGGCTGTATTTTTACGCGTCGTCGTTTGACAGCTGTCAAACGACGATGCGTAAATAACAGGTCGTCTGCACAGTACGTCGGCAAACCCATTCAAATGAATGGGCAGATGTTTGCCGACGTATTGTAGCCCTGTTTTACGTCTGAAAATGAGGCAAAATACGCCTCGTATACGTCTGAAATTTGGCCGTGTGAACATACCCTAAAAGGAATGAAATGTATAAAGAAAAGACTGATGCATTTCCTTTCTTCTGTGTCCACTCCTGTGTTTGGCTCAAAAAAATGAGACAATAATGGCTTGTCCACACGTAGCGGAATTGCTGCGTATTTTCCGTCCGGAATGGTGGACGGAAAATATGCAGCAGAATACAGTAGCAGCAAAGTGGGTGAGATTTAACAAATCTTATTCACACACTGCGTACAATTTCCGACCAGAAATTGACCTGCGGTGCGTATTTTTCGTATCGGGGCATGTCAATTCCTGCTGCGGAATGTGGACTAAATTGCTGCGTTTTTCAGAGGAGAGATCACCATCTCCCAACATTGTGAAAAACGCAGCAAAATACGCACCATTTTCTGCAGTAAAAAACGCAGGAAATGGTGCGGTTTTTCCACAGCGAAAATTCTGCTAGTTTCTGTGGAATTGCTGTAGAAATTTTCTGCAGCTATTCCGTTACATGTGGACGAGACCTAACACAAAACTGAATGTGTGTGATTCTGGCCTAAGTGACTGCAAACAGCATTCTGTAGAATTCTTGCAGAGTCAACCCCTGCCAGTTACCAGATACCTTTATTAATAATTTATATTTATATGAAGCTCAATGGACTTTCGGTGTTTGATTTAGCATTCTGTCAATTAAAGACATTACTGGCTCTCGCTCTAGGCTCCAGCTGGTGATACACAATGCAATACTTCAGCCATCAGGTTATTTACATGAAAATATTGAGAGATTCTGAAGAAGGGGAGCAGGTCAATACTGCATCAAGATTTCCCTGCATGTTTTCACATTTCCATACAACTGATCGATCCTTCCATCTCCACATAGAACACAGACAGATCGGATCCTTGCTGTACCAACCAACCAACCAACCAACCAACCATCAGTGCTGGCTTTAATCTAAGCAGAGTGCGGCTGATAAGAGCTTCCTAGCATTGAATGTAAATGATGTGACAATAGAGCAAAGAGTTCTACATATTACAATACAGCTCTGGGTGGAGGTTGGAATGTATATGTGCAATAAGCGTACAAGTGTCGCCTGCCTGACAGACTAAGGCTCTGTTCACATCTGCGTTGGGGTCCCATTCTGACGGAGCTTTCCGTCAGAACGGGACCCTGAGCAGACACAGACTGACACCGACGGAAACCAGAGATTTCCGTTTCCATCACCATTTGCTTCCGGCAAAACGACGGATCCGGTGCACAAAAGAGACAAACGGAAACCACGGGTACCGGATCCGTCACCATTGAAATCAATGGTGATGGAAACGGAAACCTCTGGTTTCCGTCGGTGTCGGTTTGTGTCTGCTCAGGGTACCGTTCTGACGGAAAGCTCTGAAGGAACGTCAGAATGGGACCCCAACGCAGATGTGAACAGAGCCTAAAATAGCAGATGACTGCAGGAAAGGTTAGGGTATGTTCACACGGCCTATTTACGGACGTAAATCGGGCGTTTTTGCCCCGAATTACGCCCGAAAATAGCGCCTCAATAGCGCTGACAAACATCTGCCCATTGAAAGCAATGGGCAGACGTTTGTCTGTTCACACGAGGCGTATATTTACGCGCCGCTGTCAAATGACGGCGCGTAAATAGACGCCGGCGTCAAAGAAGTGACCTGTCACTTCTTTGGCCGTAATTGGAGCCGCTATTCATTGACTCCAATGAATAGCAGCGCTAATTACGGCCGTAATTGACGCGGCGTTCAAGCGCCTGCACATGCCGGTACGGCTGAAATTACGGGGATGTTTTCAGGCTGAAACATCCCCGTAATTTCAGCCGTAACGGACGCCCTCGTGTGCACATACCCTAAAAGTGACGAGCAGTGCTGCCCTAGCCTCACTATTAGAGTAAGTTCACACGGCAGCCTCGGTTACGGCTGAAATTACGGAGCGGTTTTCTGGAGAAAACAGCTCCGTAATTTCAGACGTAATGGCATGTGCAGGCGCTTTTCGCTGCGTCCATTACGGACGTAATTGGAGCTGTTTTTCCATGGAGTCAAGGGAAAACGGCTCCAATTACGTCTCAAGAAGTAACAGGCACTTCTTTGACGCGGGCGTCTTTTTTACGCGCCGTCTTTTGACAGCGGCGCGTAAAAAAAATGACCGTCGGCACAGAACATCGTAAAGCCCATTCAAATGAATGGGCAGATGTTTGCCGCCGCTTTGGAGCTGTATTTTCAGACGTAATTCGGGGCTAAAACGCCCGAATTACGCCCGTAAATAGGGTGTGTGAACCCAGCCTAAGGGTATGTTCCCACAAGGGCGTCCGTAACGGATGAAATTACGGGGATGTTTCAGCCTGTGCAGGCGCTTGAACGCCGCATCCATTACGGACGTAATTGGCGCTGCTATTCATTGTAGTCAATGAATAACGGCTCCAATTATGGCCAAAGTAGTGACAGGTCACTTCTTTGACGCGGGCGTCTATTTACGCGCCGTCATTTGACAGCGGCGCATAAATTACGCCTCGTGTGAACAAACGTCTGCCCATTGCTTTCAATGGGCAGATGTTTGTCAGCGCTATTGAGGCGCTATTTTCGGACGTAATTCGACCTGTCACTTCTTGGGGCGTAATTGGAGCCGTTATTCATTGGCTCCAATGAAAAGCAGCGCCAATTACGTCTGTAATGGATGCGGCGTTCCAGCGCCTGCACATGCCGTTACGGCTGAAATTCTCCTGAAAACATCCCCGTAATTTCAGCCGTTACGGACGCTGTCGTGTGAACATACCCTTAGGGTATGTTCACATGCTTAACAAAAAACGTCTGAAAAATACGGCGTTGATTTCAGAGAAAACAGCCTCTGATTTTCAGGCGTTTTTGAAGCGGGGAATGAAATTTGGAGCTTCTTTTGAGGCTTATTTTCAGACGTTTTTTGAGGCGTTTTTCATAGTGTTCAATGGAAAATCAGCTCCAAAAAATGCCTCAAGAAGTGACATGCTACTTCTTTTTACGGAGCGTCTTTTTACGCTCCGTTTTTTGACAGCGAAGCGTAAAATAAAGGCTCGTGGGAACAGAACATCGTAATTCCCATTGAAAGCAATGGGCAGATGTTTGTAGGTGTATTAGGGGCGTTTTTTCAGGCGTAATTCGAGGCGTAAAACGCCTCAATTACGTCTGAAAAGAGGTCGTGTGCACATACCCTAAGGGTATGTTCACACGGCAGTGTCCGTAACGGCTGAAATTACGGGGCTGTTTTCAGGAGAAAACAGCTCCGTAATTTCAGCCGTCATGGCATGTTGAGGCGCTATTTCGCTGCGTCCATTACGGACGTAAATGGAGCTGTTTTTCCATGGAGTCAATGGAAAACGGCTCCATTTACGTCTGAAGAATTGACAAGGCACTTCTTTGACGCGGGCGTCTATTTACGCGCCGTCTTTTGACAGCGACGCGTAAATATACGCCTCGTGGGAACAGACCAACGTAAAACCCATTGCTTTCAATGGGTAGATGTTTGTCAACGCTTTCAAGCCGTATTTTCGGGCGTAATTCCACGAGTAAAACGCACGTAATTACGTCCGTAGATAAGCCGTGTGAACAAACCCTATCCCTTTGTCTAGAGAGCATGTAATGGATAGCTGGTTGTTTTATGTAATCTTTTAACAATTTCTTGGGTACTGCAGGGTAGAAGCCACATTGCATTGCACCCAGGTCGGGGGCACCGCTGGAACCACCAACGATCGTAAGACCGGGGTTCCTAACCTCCCGATCCTTCCGTTCTTTTAACGAACAGCGCACAAACGTATAATACGCTCGTCAGAATAAGGCCTTAGGGTATGTGCACACACACTAATTACGTCCGTAATTGACGGACGTATTTCGGCCGCAAGTTCCGGACCGAACTCAGTGCAGGGAGCCGGGCTCCTAGCATCATAGTTATGTACGATGCTAGGAGTCCCTGCCTCTCTGCAGGACAACTGTCCTGTACTGTAATCATGTTTTCAGTACGTGACAGTTGTCCTGCAGCGAGGCAGGGACTCCTAGCGTCGTACATAAGTATGATGCTAGGAGCCCGGCTCCCTGCACTGTGTTCGGTCCGGTACTTGCGGCCGAAATACGTCCGTATATTACGGACGTAATTAGTGTGTGTGCACATACCCTTAGTCAAATGATCACTTGGCTGACAGATATCAGCCCAAAATCCCTCATTAACATATACACTTGGCTCTGTTAAAACATTAAACTTTGTACTTAAAGGCTATGTACAGTACACCTTTTGAGGGGCATTTTTTTTTTTTAATAAACAGGCCAGTCAGTGTTTGGTGTAACTTTTTAAATAGTCTTTATTGAAACTGTCCTCCATACAGAACAGCTGTATCTTTCGCCATGACCGGAATCCGTCAGTCCCGCGGACCTGACGGGTTCAGTGTCAGTGTGCCCTGCACGTTTCTGACATGCAGGATCCACCTGTAATCTAACACATCGAAGTTATGAACATAGATGTGATGGTTAACAGGTGCATCGACACGCAGGACCCACTGTTAGAGCTCATTTACATGAGCGTGTTAAATGTCCGTGGCACGACCGTTGAAACAGCGGCCGTCCCACGGACCTATGTAATTCAATGTGGCCGTTCACACAGCCGTTGTTTCAACGGACCGTGTGAAGGGTCTGTGCGAAAATAGGACATTTCCGTTCTTTTCGCGCATCACGCATCCCTCCATAGACTCTCAACTATGGGGGATGAGTGACATCGCGTCCCGCAGCGCTGAGCACGGATGAACCTCGGACGTGAAAAAAGTTTTTCATGTCCGAGATGCGGAGCACTCGTGTGAATCAGGCCTTACTGAACCCGTCGGTCCCGCGGACCTGATAGGAACAGGATTTAGCACTACATACACCTGCTCTGTATACAGAATACAAAGCAGCTGTAACTAAAAAAGTAAAACAAATTTTTAAGACTAATTAAAAAGTTACACCAAACACACTGACTGACCTGTTTATAAAATAATAAAATAAAATAATAATGCGTATCTAAGGTTTTCAGGGCCTTTAAACCTATTCATTTGCGGATATTTAAAATTGACCTTCTTACATTTTACAAAATGGTATTTACTGCCACCTTTTGGTTATGAGCAGTAATACACTTAACTAATAGGGTATGTTCACATGACAACGCCAAATACGTCTGAAATTACGGAGCTGTTTTCAGGAGAAAACAGCTCCTGAATTTCAGAAGTTTTTACAAGTGCACGCGTTTTTCGCGGCGTCTTTTACGGACGTAATGGGAGCTGGTTTTCATTGGAGTCATTGAAAAACAGCTCCAATTACGTCCCAAGAAGTGACATGCACTTCTTTTGACAAGCCGTCATTTTACGCGCCGTATTTTGACAGCGACCGTAAAATGACAGCTCGTCTGCACAAAACATTGTAAGACCCATTGCAAGCAATGGGCACATGTTTGCCGACGTATTGGGGCCGTCTTTTCAGGCGTAATTCAAGGCGTAAAACACCTCCATTACGTCTGAAAAGAGGGTATGTGCCCACGCCGCTGTCAAAAGATGGCGCGTAAAATGACGACTCGTCAAAAGAAGTGCAGGACACTTCTTGGGACGTTTTTGGAGCAGTTTTCTCATAGACTATTGAAAACAGCTCCAAAAACGGCCGTAAAAACGCGAGTTGCTCAAAAAACGTCTGAAAATCAGGAGCTGTTTTCACTTGAAAACAGCTCCGTATTTTCAGACATTTTTGAGTTTGCATGTGAACATACCCTAAGGGTATGTTCACACGGCAACGCCAATTACGTCTGAAATTACGGAGCTGTTTTCAGGCGAAAACAGCTCCTGAATTTCGGACGTTTTTGCATGTGCAGGCGTTTTTCGCGGCGTCCATTACGGACGTAATTGGAGCTGTTTTTCAATGGAGTCAATGAAAAACGGCTCCAATTACGTCCCAAGAAGTTACATGCACTTTTTACGCGCCGTCTGCACAGAACACCGTAAGACCCATTGAATTCAATGGGCAGATGTTTGCCGACGCTTTGGAGCCGTTTTTCCGGCCGTAATTCCAGGCATAAAACACCTGAATTACGTCCGTAAATAGGGCGCGTGAACATATCGTGTGCACATACCCTAAGGGTAACGGCAAATACGTCTGAAATTACGGAGCGGTTTTCAGGAGAAAACAGCTTCTGAATTTCAGACGTAATTAGTGGTACTCACGTTTTTCGCTGCGTCCATTACGGACATAATTGGAGCTGTTTTTCTATGGAGTCAATGAAAAACTGCCCAATTACGTCCCAAGAAGTGTCCTGCACTTCTTTTGACGAGCCGTCATTTTACGCGCAGTCTTTTGACAGCGACGCGTAAAATGACAGGTCATCGGCACAGAACATCATAAACCCATTGAAAGTAATGGGCAGATGTTTGCCGACGTATTGGAGCCGTCTTTTCAGGCGTAATTCGAGGCGTAAAACGCCTCCATTACGCCTGAAAAGAGGTTGTGTGAACCCAGCCTAAGGGTACGAACAGATACAGCATAAACACTGCGGATTTTCCGCAACAGATTAATTGCGGAAAATTCGCAGTGTTTTACAGTAGCACCAGTGTGGGTGAGATTGCAACAAATTTCGTCCTCACACTGCGGAAAAATCCCCCTGAAAAAAATGCTCATAAATTGATTTGTGGTCCGGTTTCTTCAACTACAGCATGTCCATAAAGGCTGTGTTTTTGCAGCTCTTCCGTTGCACCATCTCCCATTGAATTTAATGTGGTGCTTAAACCCGCAACAAAGCAGTGTGTGTTGCGATATTTGCAGCGGAATAACAGCGATTACGCCGCAAAAATCGCAAGCATGAAAAAAATAAAATAATAATAAAGTTATACTTACCCAGAGTTCCAGGCTTCTTCTCCAGTCCGGCCTCCCTGGATGACGTTGCAGGCCATGTGACCGCAGCAGCCAATCACAGGCTGCAGCGTCACATGGCCTGCTACGTCATCCCAGCAGGCCAGACTATGCGCCGAGAAGAGGGAGAGGGTAAGTATGAACGTTTTTGGGGGGTTTTTTCCAGCGCCGCTCCGCAGCGGAAATTCCGCCGGTAAAACGCACCACAATGTGGTGTGATTTTCCAGACGGCATTCCCTGCGGTGTTCAGGGCGGATACGCTGCGCAGCTTGACGCAGTGTATCTGCCCTGAATACGCTGTGTGTTCCTACCCTAAAAAACAACATGACAAATCAGAGATGCGTTAGGATCCATGTACAACATGTTTCTGGGCTGTCAGAAGGATAAGTATGGTTAAAAAAAAACAAAAAACGTACCCTGTGGCGTACATATAGATTTCCAAACGTATACTAAAAAGGTGTCCTGACATACATTTGACAGCTAAACGTCTGCATTATAATTTTCTTGATTGTATTGAAAAGCAAAAAGTCTATCATGCTCATTAATACTGGAAAGAAAGGTATGAGTAATTCCAGTCTGAAATGGGAGTAGCAGAGTGGACTCAGTACAAGCTGTAGCGCCCATGGCCACGGACCGTCCGGATTACTCACCCCCCGACGGACGCAGCCATGGATCTGTGAGCGCTGGCCCGCATCTCCTGCTCAGGAGACGCCAGTGCTCACTTCCGCATCACTCTGCGGTGTACCGTAGGGTGCGCACGCACGCTCGTGCCCGGCCTTAAAGGGCCAGCGTGTGCACGTATGTAAAATTAGCCCATGATCACCCTGGACTATAAGAAGGGCTCTGCCCCTTCCTTCATTGCCTGAGCGTTGTTGTGTTTACCCGTGTTAGTCTTTGCAAATGGTCCCTTAGTATTTTCCAGTTCCCAGTGTTCCCGTACCTGTATCCTGTGCTACCTTGTTCCTCTGTCGTAGAGAGTTGGAGTCGTGTTGTGCCATATACTACGCCTGCTGTGTTACACCGCGCCTGATGTCTGTCCCATCCGAGCCCACCATCGCTACTATCTGAATTACCACAGGTACCCTTATTCGAACTATAGACATTGACTTGGTATCCCGTTGGCCAGCTGCTATACCGTTACCCACAGATCGTGACACAAGCTCTCACTATGCAAAATGGTTTCCCTTCCAGGCCAGAACACTAGTTGGAGTCAGGCTGGTACAAAATTCAGCAAGATCTTCAGGAAATCAAAATGTAAAGAGTCCTTTTTTTCTAGACATTAAGAGCAAACGGGTATCCCCACGTAAGAATTGCCTCTACCTAGGGTGGCGAGGAGTGGTTGTAGCCAGTCTTTGCCATAATGTGCCACTAAAGACATCCAAGTTGTTTCCAAGGCTGAGGGACATGATAGTCTTGGTCTATTGTTTCAATACACGGAATCGAATTTAACACTTTGTTGATTAGTGGGAATATTGGTGAGTATAAGAGCCTCATTTATAACCGTATGCAAAAGTCCTATGAGCCAGACTGTGAAAACAGTCAGATTGCAAAGCCTCTGAACAAACCATACCATCCATGCGTTTATGTGTTGAGTAACCAAGTTGTTCCATGCTAGATTCCTTGGCACACAAAGTGGTCAAACCCCCCATCCCCACGAACCTTTGTAAGCTCAGTCCTCCAGGACAACTAGAGGCCAAAAGGTCAATATCTAATTCTAAAACCGTTAAAGAAGAGAAAATGGCCGTTATGTGGCAGAAAGAAAGATTGTCCACAGAATCATCATTTAGCAGCACTGTAGGAGGATCGGAGTCGCTAAGATCGGCAGAACACATGCTAAAAGATGTTAAGGGGAGATAGTCCACCAGAGGAGCCAAGATTCAAAGTAGCCACTACACTCTGCTCCTGTGAGGGGGCAGTGGGGCATTGCAAAACAGGCGCCAGCTGAGCACCTATGGGCGCTGTATGCTTTCCAAGAGTGCTGGAGCAGGTCTTGCCTCCACATGCAGTGAGGGAGAGGGGGCACTCATTCATTGAGCTATTTCAGTTTTAGAAGTGGCAATGCACTCAAGCTGCTAAGGAGATGGGTAATCCAATCTCTGGTAATACAATTTTGCCACCACTTTGTGGCTTATGCAGCCAGAGGTCAAAATGCCAGATCCCTGTTGGGATGTGCAATGTGGTCCGAGACTCCTCACCCTTGGGTTTCTGTCCTAAAGAAACAAGTGTCGTGGAAATCCATCGCTCAAAATATATTAGACTGAAATTTATACGAGTCCAAACTGACTCTCAAGGCCAGACCCCATTAGTCAGTATCCTAATTAGGATATTTCACCGATATATATCGAGAGAGGAGAAGAAAACACACAGACATGCTGATATGTTCAAAAATACTCCTCTGAAGGATTTATTACCAAACTCAAACTGTTAAACTGAAATTCAGAAGGGGTGTAGGCTTGAGGTTAACCAATCAGAGACAATATAACAATATTTGTTATTCAGTAAAAAGCATACAATAAAATACATCCCAGATACATCATTATAATTCTTCACACATTAGGTTTGCAGGTAGCCTTATCTCTTTTGGACAGAATATTCTCGTGGAGATGGGGGAGACCTTTCTTCACGCATACTTGCCACCCTCCCTTCTTACTCCCTGTCCATTCTCTACCAACTTCGCATGGGAACCAAGGTCAAAGATAAAACATACGAAATCAACATTACTTGTATTAAAGGAACAATGACTTTTCTATTCACTACAATAAAACCAAGATGGGAACTCCAGACAAGATGGCTCCTGCACGAAACGAAATAATTTAAACATTATCATCATCACTTTCACATAATACATATCTTAGTAATTCGGCATCCTGCTTGATAATTCATAATGTAATTTCATACAGAGAATATAAGCAAATAAACCATCCTTCACAAACCCCCCTTTTTCTCATATTAAATTACAGAAATTATATATTATGATTATGAAACTCAAGCAATATATCAATAGGGCCACAACTAATATGATGCCATCACCAATGTCCGGTTTGGGTATGGGGTCCTACCAGTGTATTGACAAGTCCTGTACATCATCGTCCTCTTCTTCTCCTGTCTTCTGATTAGAACACTTGATACTGCTGACGGATTCACCCAGGTCTTTGGTCCTTACGTTGAACTTTGCTGATGTCATCAGGACTTGGTTTGGTCCTTCTCATCTTTCAGACCCCGTCTCTTTTAGTATACGTCACCAGGCTGTACACAGCACCTCATGCTGTGAGCCTGGTGTGAGATTCCACGTAGGCGGATTAGTGGAGTGTTATTGTGACTACCACAAACCCTCCGCTCATCTGTCTTCTTCCTCCGGTAAGTTACTTGTCTGGGCGGCTGCTTGGAATTGTGACACTGCCGTCAGTTCATGACAAACGCGTTGTACTGGCTCAGGCTGCGCCTGCCGCATCTCAGTGATGGAGTTCATCGTATTAAAAATCTTTTAGTTCATATTTATTGGCACTTGCTGGGGACCCCCAACCCTTGTCAATTTGTTAAAATAAATACTAATCTGGTGATAACATCTACGTACTATAAAAGTTGTTCTAAGTACATACAATAACAATGTCAGGCCCTTAAACTAAATCAAACAAACAACTTTTATATAAGAAAAACTTCTCTGTTCCAATGGACATGGCACCTAGAAGATGTGTAATTATTGGGTACATTTCATTTGCACTTGGTGTCACACTTTCCAGCAGGATTTGTACCTTGATCTGAGCTAATTGCCTGGAACATCTCCAGTTCACCAAAATATACACAGATTCCACATGTTTATCTGACAAATGTCGCAAACCAATTTTTCTTACTCTAATTTGTATTGCATGGGAAGGCCTCTCAAGGTCGGTTCTCTTTGTGGGAGGCGGGTATGATAAGGTTGGCACCGGTCTGCCAGGACTGTTCTGTAGGCAAATCAAACAGCTCTAACAGAATTTAGCAGCAACAGCTGTAAAGCCTGGGCCATACCAATTAGATCTTGCAGTCTTGGGGCATATGTGAGGTCATACACCATCAATACAAGTGCTATCAAGAGTGCCTTGGGTGTTACCGGTTCACCTTCCCTTATCCGTCCACATTCTGTTAGAATCTGGTTCTCACGCCTCCATTCAGAGTTGGACTCTTCCTGTGGAGAACAAGCTTTTTCATTGTATAAACATTAATTGATCTTAATCAAATAATTAATTTGAAGAAAAACATTAAGAAATAACATCTTTTTTTTTTAAAATATCTTTTATTATCAGTTTTCACATTTTCTTACAAACATTTCACGTAACAGTTACATCATGAGTGCGCAGCACTCTACTGTCATGGAATTAACTTTGAATTAAATTCAACATAACACAAACATATAAACACATGAACATGGCATAATTGTCTATCTTCAGACGGACCGAAAGCATGACTTCCCCCAACCCCGACACGACCTAGGTCATCAATAAGTTTCTACTCATCCTTTTTCCCCCAGCTGATTCAGAGTTGCAACCCCCCTAAAGTGCCTGCCAAGAGCTGTGTACAATACCACTTTGTGTACTGGAAGGGCCTAACAATTTCCGCTATTTCGGCTGCTGTACATTGCGATTCTATGAATGTTTGCCACTTATCAAATAGCTTCTTGGTTCCCGTTTCCTTCCGCCTTTCCACCTCCACCCTCTCAAGAGCCAATAACTGTTTCAGCCGCGACACAATCATTTCTAAACCCGGCATGTCTGCCTCTAGCCATTTACTCAGGAGGCATCTCAAGGCTACCAGTAGAATCGTGTGCACCAGCACGGGAGGTGATCTCACTCCTCGAGCACCCTCTTCCTCCGGCGGCCGCGCCTGATGGAATAGTAGCGCTTGCGGCGTCATTTGGAGATTCGTTTTCCAATGGTCCTCAATATACTTCTGTACCATCCCCCAAAATCGTTTCGTGTGCACACACCCCCACACCCCATGCCACAAATTCGTCAGTGGTGTATTGCACTTGGGACAACTTGTAATGCGGTCAGGGAAAGATTGCGAAGGCAGAATATTAAAGCCATATATAGCTGCATGCATTAACTTAAAATAGGTTTCCCTCCAGCTCTCATTTATCACACTCTTCCATACCGTCTCCCAACCCCCCAGTATGATCTCTCCTATACCTGGATCCTGAATCCACCGTTCCCAGCTTTTAAAACTAATCCTTGATTGCGGCCGAACAAAACCATCTCTCAATGCTCCATACAGCCCCGAAATGGTCGCCCGCCCAGTTGTTGGACCCATGACCTCATCCAGAGTGTGCGAGGTAGCTTCCTTACTCACATCCCTGAGCCTGGAGGTGCAGAATGCTCGTACCTGAAGTACTTGCAAAAAATTGACCCTCCCTGCTATGTGTCTGAGTTTAGTGGTGATTTCCTCCCCAGTTAACCACCTCTTTTCCTCTGTGTGCATAAGATCCCCTGCATTGCCCATGCCTACCCTCCCCCATGAGGCAGTTCCGTCCCCCTTGTCTATTCCCGTTAAGAACTCTGGATGTCCGCTTAACGGCATATATTTCGAGACCAGGTGAGGTAGCCCAAACTGTTTGCGTACCACTTTCCAAGCTAGAACTGTATCTCTCAATACAATGGAGGTTTTGAGACGGCACGGAAGAGAAGCAACTCTACAATGTAACAAAGCTTTTAGGTTCCAGGGTGAGGCATACTCCCCTTCCAGATCCAAGTTGGAATAATTGCTTGTCTCATGAAGCCAATCTACTACATGGCGAAAAAGACAGACCACGTTATAACCCCTGACATTCGGAAAGTTCACACCCCCTTCTTGTTTACCCATCATGAGCTTGGTAAGTGCTATGCGCGGCCTTTTTCCTGCCCATATAAATTTAGTGAATGAAGCCGTCAGTTTCGAGACATCCACATGCTTCAATAATAGAGGAAGTGTTTGAAAGGGGTATAGCAATCTGGGGAAACTAACCATCTTAATCAGATGGCATCTTCCCAGGAGGGACAACGGCAATTGGCCCCATCTAGTGAGTTCCACTTGTATTTTTTTAATTAACGGGGGATAATTATACAGAGTGTCTGGTGCCCTCCCTATTTTGATACCCAGATAAGTAATGCAGTGCTCAACCGGTGATATCCCGCAACCCAATGATTGCCAAAAGGTCTTAGGCAATGGCCTGCCCAACTCCAGCAGTTCGCTCTTAGCTATGTTGACTTTATATCCCGAGCATTGCCCAAATTCCTGTAAAAATTGAAAAACCTTCCCTAAATGCTCTTGAGGATTTGACATAAAAAGTATGACATAGTTACATAGTTACATAGTTACATAGTTAGTACGGCTGAAAAAAGACACATGTCCATCAAGTTCAACCAAGGGAAGGGAAAAGGGAAGGAAAAATTTCTACACATAGGAGCTAATATTTTTTTGTTCTAGGAAATTATCTAACCCTTTTTTAAAGCCATCTACTGTCCCTGCTGTGACCAGCTCCTGCGGTAGACTATTCCATAGATTCACAGTTCTCACTGTAAAGAAGCCTTGTCGCCTCTGCAGCTTGAACCTTTTTTTCTCCAGACGGAGGGAGTGCCCCCTTGTTTTTTGAGGGGGTTTTACAAGGAACAGGATATCACCATATTTTTTGTATGTGCCATTAATATATTTATATAAGTTAATCATGTCCCCCCTTAGTCGTCTTTTTTCAAGGCTAAATAGGTTTAATTCTTTCAATCTTTCCTCATAACTTAAATTCTCCATGCCCCTAATTAGCTTCGTTGCTCTTCTTTGTATTTTTTCCAACTCCAGGGCATCCTTTCTATGAACTGGAGCCCAGAACTGGACTGCATATTCTAGATGAGGCCTCACTAATGCTTTGTAAAGTGGTAATATTACATCCCTGTCCCGCGAGTCCATGCCTCTTTTAATACACGACAATATCCTGCTGGCCTTTGAAGCAGCTGATTGACACTGCATGCTGTTATTGAGTTTATGATTTACAAGTACACCCAGATCCTTCTCAACAAGTGAATCCGCCAGTGTAGCTCCCCCTAGGACATATGATGCATGCAGGTTGTTGGTACCCAGATGCATAACTTTACATTTATCTACATTAAACTTCATCTGCCAAGTGGACGCCCAAACACTTAGTTTGTTTAAATCTGCCTGTAATTCATGAACATCTTCCATAGTCTGAACTATATTGCATAGCTTGGTGTCATCTGCAAAAATAGAAATAGTGCTATTAATCCCATCCTCTATATCATTAATAAATAAGTTGAATAGTAGGGGTCCCAGCACTGAACCCTGGGGTACACCACTTATAACCGGTGACCATTCAGAGTAGGAATCATTGACCACAACTCTCTGGATACGGTCCTTGAGCCAATTCTCAATCCAATTACAAACTATATTTTCTAAACCTATAGTCCGTAATTTACCCATTAGGCGTCTATGGGGGACAGTGTCAAATGCCTTTGCAAAGTCCAAAAACACTAAATCCACAGCGGCCCCTCTGTCTAGACTTCTGCTCACCTCTTCATAAAAACAGATTAGGTTAGTTTGACAACTTCTGTCCTTAGTAAAACCGTGCTGGCTGTCACTTATAATGCTATTTATTGTCACATAATCCTGTATATAGTCCCTCAATAGCCCCTCAAACATTTTCCCCACGATGGATGTTAAGCTTACTGGTCTATAATTACCCGGGGAAGACATAGAGCCCTTTTTGAAAATAGGCACCACATTTGCCCTGCGCCAGTCCCTTGGCACTATACCAGTCACTAGAGATTCTCTGAATATTATGAAAAGGGGGACAGAAATAACTGGACTAAGCTCTTTAAGAACTCTAGGGTGTAACCCATCTGGTCCCGGAGCCTTGTGCACATTTATTTTATTTAATTTAGCTTGGACCATCTCTACATTCATCCAATTCAGTATATCAACTGATATATTAACAGCACTGGCACCGGCTACATCAGCTGCTCCTTCTTCAGTTGTATATACAGAGCTAAAGAACCCATTTAGTAACTCTGCCTTCTCTTGATCCCCTGTGATCAACTCCCCATTACCATTATCTAGGGGTCCCACATGTTCAGACCTGGGCTTTTTTGCATTTATATGCTTGAAGAATTTTTTGGGATTTGTTTTACTATCCTTGGCCACCTGCCTTTCATTTTGTATTTTTGCTAATTTTATTACATTTTTACAGATTTTATTAAGCTCCTTATATTTTACAAAGGCTACAGCTGTACCCTCAGATTTGTATTTTTTAAATGCCCTTTTTTTGTCATGTATTGCCCCTTTCACAGAATGTGTAAGCCATGTGGGGTTTAATTTGAGTCGTTTATACTTGTTACCTGTAGGAATAAATTTTGCACTATAATAACTCAAAGTAGATTTGAAAATCTCCCATTTATCATTTGTTCCATTATTTGACATTAGTTCTTACCAGTCTATATCCTGAATTGCAGCCCTCATCCTGGGGAAATTGGCTTTCTTAAAATTAAATGTTTTTGCCCTCCCAGCCTGTGTTTGTTTTTTACAGTATAGGTAAAATGTAACTATATTATGATCACTGTTACCGAGGTTTTCACGAACATTGACATTCCCAACAAGATCTGCATTATTAGAAATGACCAGATCCAACAGAGCTTCACCTCTAGTCGGGTCTTCCACAAACTGGCCCATAAAATTTTCCTGCAACAGGTTGAGGAAATGTCTCCCCTTTGCAGTTGAAGCCGAACCATGACACCAATTAATATCCCGGAAATTAAAATCTCCCATTATCACTACAGTACCCGCCTGTGCAGCCCGCTCCATCTGTTTATATAGCTGAACTTCCATCTCCTCAGTTATATTGGGGGGTCTATAGATTACACCAAAAGTAATTTTTTCAGTGTTTACCTCCCTTTCTAGTTCCACCCACAAGGTTTCAACCTCCTCACAGTATTCACCCACTATTGTCTCTTTCACACTCGCCTTCATATCATTTCTCACATACAGACATACACCACCACCTTTCCTATTTGTCCTGTCTTTCCGAAAAAGTGTAAAACCCTGTAGATTTACAGCCCAGTCATGTGAAGAGTCCAGCCATGTTTCAGCAACACCAACTATATCTATATTTTCTTCCAGTATCAAGGCCTCCAGCTCCCCCATTTTGCTTGCTAGACTTCTGGCATTTGTGAACATACACTTTAACTTGCCTGTCAGTTTTTCACTTTTATTATCAGAAATGTGATTTGACATTAATCGGGCCTTTTTATTTACACTGATGTTTTGTAACGAAAGGATCTCCTTATCCTGTTGTCTAGTCCTCTCCCCACATTCTGTTTCTCCCCCCACCAATATAGTCTGACCCCTCTCTAACCTGGCTACCCCTTTTTTTTCTACATTGACCTCCCTCCTCAGCCCTAGTTTAAATACTCCGCCACCCCAGCTAGAATTCTCTCCCCCAGCACAGCGGACCCCCTTCCATTTAGGTGCAAATCATCTGCAGAATACAGTTTGTACCCCAATGAAAAGTCAGCCCAGTGCTCTAGGAACCCAAATCCTTCTCCTCTACACCAAGACTTCAGCCATGCATTTAACTCCCTGAGCTCCCGCTGTCTTTCCTGTGATGTGCATGGCACAGGCAGTATTCCTGAGAATACTACTTTGGAGGTCCTTTGGAGGTCCTGACATCATCAGCGAACAGGGCTAATTTCACTGCACAAGACCCTACTTGAATGCCTCTGAACATATCCGATTCCTACAGGTATCTAGCCATAGGTTCCAATGCCAGATTGAATAACAGGGGTGATAGGGGGCAACCCTGTCGTGTTCCTTTATGTAATTGGAAGGGATCTGATAGGAACCCTGAGGAGTGAACACGTGCTTGCGGGCTATTGTAGACTCCCTTCAGGAAGACCCAGAAGTCTCCCCGAATGTTCATTTTGTCTAGCCCCATCCCCAGCCATTCCCATTGTATGTTATCAAAGGCTTTCTCTGCGTCTAGCGCTAAAAGTGCCGGCCTGGTACCTGGCTGGGGATCGTGCCTGACTGTTTCTAGCACCGGCAACACCTTGCGTAGATTTGTCACTGCTGCCCTGCCCTTTACAAAGCCTACTTGGGACTTTCCCACCAGTATGGGTAGATACATAGCCAGCCGATTGGCCAAAATTTTTGTGAGTAATTTCTGATCTTGGTCTATCAGCGAAATGGGACGGTACGACCCCGGGTCAAGAGGATTCTTCCCCTTCTTGGGTAGCACCTTTATATGCGCTATTTTAGCCTCTGCTGGTAAAGCCCCCGTGCCTAGTAAAATATTATAGTATGCCACCAAGGTAGGGCTGATTTCTTCTCTCAGAGATTTAAAAAACTCCCATGTGAATCCATCCGGACCCGGGGCTTTTCCGTTAGTTAAGGTCTTAATGGCGCTCCAGACTTCCTCTAATGTTATCTCTGCGCTCAAGTGACCATTTTGCTCCTGGGTGAGCCCTGCCAACTTCACCTTCTCCAAAAATTCCCTCCCTTTTTGGAGATCTATGGGTGTTTCTGAGTAAAGGGCTTGGTAGTACTTACTTAATATGGTATTGATTTTTTTTGGGTCTGAGGTAGAAGTCCCATTTGACTCGCTAAGTGTTGATATGTGCGATGGTGCATACCTCCCTTTTGCTAATCGCGCTAATAATTTGCCCGCTTTATTGCCGAAACGCATTAAATCGGCATCAAATTGGGACCGGTAAATACTCTCTCTTTTGTCTAACCACTGATGAAACTGTCGCTTGGCTTCCCTCCATTACTCCCCCAATGGCAGTGATGGAGAGTGTAGAAATGCTGTATATGCACACCGTAATCTGTCGCTCGCTGCCTTGTATCCTTCGGTCGTCTTACGTTTAAGATTAGACATATATTGCATGATTTTTCCTCGTATTACCGCTTTAGCTGTACGCCAATACAATGCAATCTTTTCATGTGTCGTAACAGTTTGGTCCGTTTCTGTGGGGATCTCAACCCTTTAACGTTACAAGAGACTATTTTCATGTTATTGGGCCATGTATAAGATGAGCTAAAGTGCCTAAAAGTCGTGCTAAGTTCGGGGAGTCAGATCCGTCTTTTTCCAAAAGCCATGTATAAACATTAACAACATAACCAAAACCAGGCTTATAAGCCAGAACCAACAAGGCCAACCGGCCCTTATCTAACGAAACCCTCAAAACACCTGCGGCAAGGGTTAGCAGCCACTTCATACCCACTGGTGTACGTGACTTCACTTTTTTCTGTTATGTCAGAAAACGCCCCTCCCTCCCCCTCCCCCCCAGCCTACACCTATGACTCCTTCCCTGAGGAAGTAACACCTGCCCTTGCCCCCTCAATACCTCTTTGTCGCCTGTGCACACTCTTATACATTTCCATATCATCAATTTTAACATCCTAGCGTCCATTTGGATTATATCTTCATGACTTTTATGCAAACAGACTTAAAATCACATATCGACATGAATCTTGCTTCGCCTCAAGGTTTCCCTACCTCCTTTTCCCATATCTTCTATCACAATTTCCCCCAATCTGCCATCTGTGACAGATACAGCTAATCCCTTGCGTGGGGGAGGCATTGTCTCATTCCCGGTCAGTCCCACCCACAAGGGCAAATCTCAGAGCCTGATCTAACTCCCTCACTAATCTCCTGTAGTGAAAACGCAGGGAAATACCAGATTGCATACATTTCAACCTTATAACATTGTAACATTATAACAATAGGCCAGAGTGCCGTATACTACCGCCAAATATCTCCCTCAAAACTTTCAAATTATCTATAAACTTATCTGTATCTGGTCGGAATCTGCAATTGGTCTACAGCGTCCACAGAATCATCATCACATCAGCTTAAATAAGATGTGCTGAAAATAAAATGTGCTGAAAAGATCTTCGTCCTTCAATCAGGAGACGTGGATCGGGTGCGGTCCCGCGTACGCCTCTGCGGTTTCGGAGAGTCCCCTCCATTTCCGGCTCGACCCCCCCCCCCCCCGGGATCTTCCAGGTGTGGGCATTAAAGCTTCTGTCCAGGTTCGCTCCATATTTAGTCGGTTCCGTTTGGCTTCTCTCGACTTGCGATTCGGACTGTGTACTGGACTGTGACTCTCCTCTTGCTGTGGTCTGCGCCTACAAAGCTCCATAAGTGCGTCGTCCGCTTCCTGTGGCGTGGTAAAAACCTTGTTCCGCCCGTTCTCTTGAAACACCCGCAAGATAGCTGGGTACTGCAGGTTAAAACGTATTTTCGCTTGGAACAGCGCGGTGCAAATTTTGCTGAAAGCCCGCCTTCGTTTTGCAACTTCCGCCGAGAAATCCTCAAAAAGTAGCACTTTCATGCCCAGTATTTCCAAGGGATGCGATCTGCTGCGAAAAGCTTTCATAAGTGCCACCTTATCATTGTAATCCAACAGCTTAAAGATTACTTGTCTGGGACGAAGCGAACTGTGGTCGTCTGTTGCTGGGAGGTTTCTGGGGTCCGGCCCCACTCTGTGCGCCCTCTCCACCCGGCAGGGACGGGGAAGACCTAAAGCTTCTGGCAATGTCCTCTCACACACTCGTTGCAAATCAGAAGATATCACCGCTTCTTTCAGCCCCACCAGTCGCAGGTTGCTCCTCCTGGAGCGGTTTTCCAGATCCTCCACCTTGTCCCCCAACTGCGTAGTAACAGACAGCACCCCTCTGAGTTTGGATTGCAGACGCTCATTTTCATCCTCCAGCAGCGTCATACGCTGCTCTAACTCATCAGCTCTGATAGTGACTTGTGCCAGCTCCGCATGCACGCGGTTTAGGGAATCTTGCACCGTTTTTTCCAGCGCCTTTTGCAGGTCTGGCGCTATCTGTTTGGCTACTTCTCGGGCCAGGGCTACATAATCAATGGCTGCAGGAAGAGCGGACATTATGTGCTCTGTCGGGCTTGAAAGCTGGGACTGATGGTGCTGCAGCTCATCTTCCTGTGTGTATAGCAGGGTCGCAGTGGCGGGAAGCGGCACCATCTTACCTCCCTTTACCACGGCCGCGGCTGAGTCTTCCATGGCTGGCTTCTGCGCACTTCTGAGGAGGTACCTGTCCATACAGGCACCACCTGTGATGATTCCGTGTGCAGGGCTGGTGACTTTACCGCTGATTGTCGCCGCCGAAGCGACTATTATAAGCAAATAGGCTGGACGGGAGCGGGAGCTCAGTCACTCGCGTCCTGCATCTCCAGCGCCGGAACCGGAAGTCCCCAACAAATAACATCTTTACATCAAACGTTCACATTGAGCAATAACTAGAAGTGATACATGCAAACTCATTTTTCTTCTTTATATATATATATATATATATATATATATACACACACATACACACACACACACATACAGACAAACACTGCACAGAATTTTCCTTTCACAATAACAACGACAAAAAGCAAATAACTAAAAATGTTTTCAAATGGGAATATTCCACTTCTGTACCTTTATCTGACACCTCTAATAGTCCAATGCTGAGGCTCATCCAGAACTTTATAAAACTTAACTTCAGTATTTAATATTCCCACAACACTTCTTAAATACAGTTATTAAACAAACTAACTTTGGAATAACATCTGGAGAACTGCTGACATCTTATTATTGTACAAACATCAGGTCAATACTTGGGATAACATTGTTCCCCTGTCCCTACACACGTTCTGCAGTGGGGAAGATACAGGCCGGGCTTCAGACCCCCCTGAGAACAGGTCTACACACACGAGCACATTGTCATACACTTCTACCTCGGTTAGTTGTATGGTATGCAGTCGCTGGGTCGGGTAATCTGGCCGGGCTGCACTTTTCACAGGTACCTTTGCTGTTTTACCTATGTCACGCCGTGCGCACATCATGCCGGCTGCTACACACCTAGCGGTGGCATTATTGTATCCAGGGACAAGCCAATTTACTGATACCTGGCTGCACATACCCTTGTTGTCAGGTCTGTCTTCTCTTGCTCTCTCAATTGGCTTACCCGATGATCCAACAAAGTTCCTACTACCAATGGGCCCATAATTGTGGGCGATGCCAAAAGCGTACCTAGAGTCAGTGTTAATGTCGGCCGTCTTGCCTTCTGCCGGGTTACAGCCTCAGCGAACACCTCCAGCTCCGCTCCTTGAGATGAACAAGAAGGTGAGAGTGGTTTCTGGGTGATTTACCTTGTGCCTCGTATCCTGTTCTACACATACTGTATATGATGAAGTATGTCTATATTACAAATTTACATTGGAAATCCATGTCACATATAGATAGAACATTTCAAAAGGGTGGAGTTTTATTGTTCCACATTCATCTGATAATCCAGAACACTTGTAAATCCCATCCACCAGGTCCTGTAAAAACCTGATTAATACAAAAACAAACAAAATATGTTACTGAAATCTGGCATAAAATAAACAATATCCAAACAATTTTTTTGTTTTGCCTTCTCCCCATCTAAATCTGTAAAGACTCATCTGTGGGTGACGTCACCTCTGCCTCCTGTGTAAATTTGCTGGAGGGGGATGGTCTCTTACACAATACCTCATATTGGGTGGAGACTACAGCACAGCTTACCCAGTGCCATATTCACCGTTCTGGAAGGATCTGGAACCATCTACACAGAAAAACCTCAAAATGTAGGTTACTGTCATACACATTTAATCTGGATTACTCATTGAAGCTCATACACATTTTGTAGACCTCCTAGAACCAAATTCATTAATTCAAAACAAAATAAAACACAAAACAAAACTACCTGATCAATCACTTCACCATTCCCTCCTATTTTGACTCTGCGAAAGTAATGTAGCAGGGTTCAAAACTACAGGTCAACATAATAAAATTAAACACTCTGAGGGGCACTAGTTTAACCCCCTTTAATACACAACAGCCTGGAACAAAAATGACTTTCTCCTGACAAAAATACATTTTATCTTTAAAATGACCTGCAACCATTTACTTGTAAAACATCTCACATTTTCAAAAATAACATTTAGGCAGCACCATAGCACGTGCCTCATGTGTGAAAACAAAAAAACAAAACAATTGTAATTAATTATTCAATAACACAGAAAATAATATATCTGGTAATATTAATTACTGCAAACCAATAAGCTATACATAAAAATAGGGAACAGTGGGGGCACATACATTTTCAAGACCCTGTGTCTCACAATATCTGTATTTTAATTCATTTGAATCAACATCAAAACATTCCAACATTAAATCTTATCACATTATAACACATTAATATGCAGTATAGCTTTTATCTTTTTACAAACAGATCCAGCCGGCTGTAATATTTTTCTCGCTTGGTGTAGTTACAGACGACTGCGCGTGCGCGAAGATAAGACACATTCCATAAAAAATGAAAAAAAGTGGAACTGATTTTAACCCCATACACAAAACACTAACATTTTTAGACATTACTGCCGTTAAAAATAGAAAACATACAATATAGTTCTGCTTTTAATGTGGCCATTAGTTTCAAACTTGTCATGTTACATTACACACATCACACAGATGTCTCATCACATCACACATGTTACATTACACACATCACGTCACATCGCACCCGTTCACATTACACTCCCCCCGTTCTGACCCACATTAGTCACTGCAATATACCCGGCTGCTCAGTTTTCTTCACTGTTCCAATGAAAATTTACACCTGTATTTAAATTGTTCTTTCTCACATCATCTTACTTGTAACCACCTGTAATCACCTGCTTTGTCCTTTTAACTTATGCCTTGTCCTGGCCACTCCACTCCCTTTCTCAACATCTATTTTATCACATGCAAACATCCTTCTTACAGCTTGCCAGCCTCTTCAACAATTTTTTTACAGTGTGTTATTTTGCCTTCACATACTTTACAATTAAAGCCCCAGCTCCTTTTGCTCATTCTAACGTTGGCCGGGACCAGTGCCCCAAAGCATCTTTGTCCAACTTCCTCCTGACCCCATGGTCGGAGAGCAGTAGGGTGATTTCCGGTAAATCCCCCAACTCCAGGCAAACAGGCCACGCCACGTTTGCCGACAGATATCTCAGACCAGTCTATCTCCTAGACTGTCTTACCAATACGATATCAAAAGTCGTTCCTTCAGACATTCTAGCAGTAGGATCCTCTGATCCCTCACTGTATTGAACATCAAGAACAGACAAAATGCTGCCAATCAACAATTACAAGAGCAAATTCTTCAACACAATCGACATTCATGAACCTCCATTGATTCAAGCAGGAGTTGGTCACATTCATTTCAAACTTCTACAAATCCTTCGTCTCTTTCACTTATGCACAACACTTGCTGCTGGGGTGTGTCTTTTGGTTCATACAGCCTGTGATGTAGCATATATCCCAAACTCTTTCCTCTAGCACTTTGCAATGGTTTCACATGCAAATTATATTTGGTAACATATATATTATCCTCCCCGCTCAGCCGTTCACTCTGTGGGTTGCAGTTTAGGGGGCTGTTATCTATGTTGGTGATGATTTCTTTACGGGCTCTGGGTCTGAGCCAATACCAATGTCCTTCACTGTAATTACTACTACGACACAGGTGGCACCTGGGGTAAGTGTCAGGGTCATTCATTGAATACAGGATGTTATATTACAACGGTATTCAATCCAGCGGTCTGATGTTATACTACTACAGACTTAATTACTTGGATGTTATTTTACATCAAAGTGTATATGCCGGATTATCACATGTGCTAGAAATCAGTCTGTACTGATTCCCACCTTATGCCAGTCTGGCAATGCATACAACTGGTTTATGGACCCTTACACACAATATCACTGTCTGGCAATGAGTTAGGAAAATATAAATGATTTTCTAATACAGTATTCAAAGTTTTCCCTATTGCACTGGGTAATGGTATTGAGTGCAAATTCAATATAGACACAATTGCTTCTCCTTGCACTGGATTCTACATTATCAGGACTTAACCATTGAAGCCCCTGTGGTACTACAGGATATTACTCACAACTATCCAACTTTCCTCTCACCTACAAACAGTCTGTACCTCCCAACTATAATCCCAGAAAAACGGGTAACAGAACAACTATTAATCCTCAACAATTTTACACAACTAAATAACAAATGACACACTACAACAGAGCAGCAAGCACAGACTACAATCTTTTCATTTCAAATACTTCACATGTGAGTTACGACTTCTCTCCGCCATGCGCTACGTCACTGCATTCAAAAGGCGGAGGTCTTACACTTCTCACAAATTTTTCTGGTTAACAATATAATTGCTGGCAAAAATTCTCTCATGTCTTTTCATATCAACAGTTTAAGATCACGTACACACCTGCAATCCTTCATCACACAAAAAGCTTCAACATACCTTTTTGGATCCATCTTTCAACCCACTTCTGACTAAGGAGGCCTCGTCCAGAAGATGTGACGTCTGACAGCTAGATTCCAAGGCTTACGCAATACATGTGTGAATGGTGTAAGAATAAGCTCCTTACCTACCACGGTTTTTTGTAATTCACAGATGCAAAGCCAGACCTCTCCAGTGACAGCTTATCAGATGTGCAATCTCCCGGGTTTCGGCACCATTACGGTCGTTGAAATCCATCGCTAAAAATATATTAGACTAAAATTTATACGAGTCCAAACAGACTCTCAAGGCCAGACCCCATTAGTCAGTATCCTAATTAGGATATTTCACCGATATATATCGAGAGAGGAGAAGAAAACACACAGACATGCTGATATGTTCAAAAATGCTCCTCTGAAGGATTTATTACCAAACTCAAACTGTTAAACTGAAATTCAGAAGGGGTGTAGGCTTGAGGTTAACCAATCAGAGACAATATAACAATATTTGTTATTCAGTAAAAAGCATACAATAAAATACATCCCAGATACATCATTATAATTCTTCACACATTAGGTTTGCAGCTGGCCTTATCTCTTTTGGACAGAATATTCTCGTGGAGATGGGGGAGACCTTCCTTCACGCATACTTGCCACCCTCCATTCTTACTCCCTGTCCATTCTCTACCAACTTCGCATGGGAACCAAGGTCAAAGATAAAACATATATGAAATCAACATTAAAGGAACAATGACTTTTCTATTCACTACAATAAAACCAAGATGGGAACTCCAGACAAGATGGCTGCTGCACGAAACTAAATCATTTAAACATTATCATCATCACTTTCACATAATACATATCTTAGTAATTCGGCATCCTGCTTGATAATTCATAATGTAATTTCATACAGAGAATATAAGCAAATAAACCATCCTTCACACAAGAAAGACGGTTTGGCTACTAGTTAAGTAGGAGCTTGGAGAACTTGCTGCCAATCTTGTTGCTTCAGTCAGAGCATTTATTTCTCTATTGTCTGAGAAAAATACATGTGGGAAAATGTAAATTCACAATATATACGAACAATGAAAAAATCTTTGTCGGAAATATATTTTTGTGTATGTCCACAACCCAACGAGCTTTCCAATTTTTGGAAATCGTATGGTGGCCAAATCTATTGTCAGTTTTAGACACACATGTACGAATTCAAGAAGTCTATTATCTTAGACCACTAATGATTTCCAGAATGAAAGGGCTCTATAGATAGCATAAAGCCCTTTGACACTGCTCTGTGATTTCAGATTTCCTTTTAGGACCATTTCTCTCTGGGTGATGATCTGAGATTAAAGTCTTCACCAATGTGTCCTTCTAAAGGCCCTATTACATGTCTGCTGCGGCGATACATCATTGATCGGCTCTCGTTTGCTCCTGTCACACGGAGCTATGGATGGGGACGAGCGGTTGGTACTCCGATCGCTCATCCCCATACATTATCATGTCGGCAGCGCGTCTCCCTGTTTACACAGGGTGATGTGCTGCTAACAACGATAATATTTTACTTTTTTAAAACGATGCGATCAAGAGTTTGCTCATTCATCTGCTGATCGCTGCCCTGTTTACACATGGCAATTATCGTCAACGAGCATTCTATGAACGCTTGTCTGCCCAATAATCGCCCAGTGTAAAACTCCCTTAAGGCTATGTTCACATCTGCGTGAGGGCTCCGTTCCGGGAAAAGTTCTGAAGTGCCAACGTGAAAAGGCGGCGCTTCCGAAAAACTACCCCAAACGGCCGACGTAAAAACACTATACGCCGGTCGTTAAGGGGTTAAAAATGTGGGGAATTAATACAGAAAGTATATTGAAAAATGTTATAACTTTTCATTAAACAAAAAATAACTGGAAAACCCCTTTAAGGAAAATTGTTGGAAGTAACACAGAGTTGTTTGTTTACTATTTCTAGCCGTATAATAAAACCTGAATAATTTCTATAAAGGTAAACAGATGTCTCTGATTGGCTACTGACCACCGAGGGATGAGAGGGATAAAGGGAACACTTAAAGGGGTATTTCAGTTTCAACAAATGTTATTTTTTTGCAGGGCTGCTTCAGAGAGGACACTGCTGTGTTCTTATGTCCGGCACAGTACCTCCCGACACTTTTCTGACATTTGGAGACGGGTCTTCCATGCACTTCTCTGTTCTCCCAAGGTCTTCAGAGGACGGCTCTCTATATGTAATGACATGACTTATTAGACTCTCTTTTTAACATGTCCCTGCTGGGTCTCAAACTTGGGACATGATGCACTGCTGTCAAAGAGTGGATTTTCTCTGCCTAAAATGACTTCATATTATATTATTAATATAATTATTATTCACAGGCAGTATTTTGTGGCATATCTCTATATAATTATGTATGCCAGTATGTCACAGAGCGGGTTAGTGGACCCACTAGGCCGTACCGCCGCAGCAGGGAGGCAGCTGGCCAAACAACAGGACACCCCAGAAATACAATGTCCCGCACAAGGGTACCTGAATAGTCCAGATGGTGGCCGCAGCTCTGGCACAGATGAGATTGGTGTAGCAGATGGCGCCAAACGTGGCGGATGACACAGGAGCCGCAAGTTGCGCCAGACGTGTCGGATTCCTCCGGACGTGGCAGATAACAGGACGTGGCAGATTCCTCCGGATGTGGCAGATGACACAGGACGTGGCAGATGACACAGGACGTGGCAGATGACACAGGACGTGGCAGATGACACAGGACGTGGCGGATTCCTCCAGACGTGGCAGATGACACAGGACGAGGCAGATTCCTCCGGACGTGGCAGATGACACAGGACGAGGCAGATTCCTCTGGATGTGGCAGATGACACAGGACGTGGCACGACTTGATACTAAGGCAAAGCACGGGAAACAGGAACGGGGAACAAGGCACGGGTAACAACAGGAACGGGAAACACTAAGGGACCATTTGCAAGACAGACTGGGAAAACTAACAACGCTCAGGCAAGGATTAGAAGGCCAGGGGCCTTCTTATAGACCAGGCAATCGTGGCAGTTGATGATGATGACGATTTCCTAATTGCGCGCGCTGGCCCTTTAAGGCCGGGCGCAAGCGTGCGCGCGCACCCTACGGGACACAGCCGAACGGTGCGGAAGTGAGCGCTGGCGTCTCCTAGGAGGGAGACGGGGACCAGCGCTCAACAGATCCATGGCCGCGGGCGTCGGGAGGTGAGTAAACCCGATGGCCCGCGGCCATGGACGCTACACAGTACATTATAGGTACAAATAAAGATGAACAATTTTTAATTTGTTTTTAATCTTTTTACTGCATTTCCCTCAAATTAAAAATTAACAAATTAAACACTAGTTTATGTGAATGTTTTTCTTATATGTGTCTTGAATATCTGTAATATAGAAACACTTTACCGTATATCCGGGCAAGAGCCAAAGAAGATCAGGTAGTAGAACCATTTTAATTGCATGTAGTCATCAAAAAGCACCTAAACTATTACTGAGGGGTGGGAGGGAAGGGGTGGTATGGGATTATGCAAAGAAAATTAGTCATTTTTAATTATAGTGTAGGGATTAAATGGTTAAATTCCCCTTAAAAAAAAAAAAAACCCGTTTCCATATTACTTTTTTACTTTACTTCAGCTTGTGTTTAGGGTAAACTCCACCACTGTAGCGCTTGAGCCGCAGCCAGAAAGTTCGGCAGTGCACTCAGCAGCTATAATTCGACTCAGATTGGAACAAACGGATGGAGTGGAGCACAATTTTAAAGAGCTACCACCCTCTGCTCTTTTTTTATTAAACGTGTTATTTGTTATATACTTATTAGAGGGATGAACTCAAGCTAATGTAGCTGAGCTGGGTTAGTTATGTTTAATTCATTTATGAAGTTATCCTTAAAGGGAATGTGTTGCCAGCAAAACATGTTTTTTTTTTTTTAATTAAACATTTAGTGTGTGGGTGATTAAACATTGTTCAAAATTTTTTTATTTTTTTCACGAGTCAGGAAATATTATAAATTAATTCAAATTTATAGTATTACCCATTTCTGGTCACTAGATGGAGCTATTCCCAAAATTGCAGCATTGCAAAATTGGGTAAAAAGCCTTCGCTCTAGTGAGCTCTCAGCATCCCCCCCTCCTTTATCCTGGCTAGTGCCGGGATAAACGAGGGGTTTGAACGGTGTAACCTCCTACACTGTGTGTCGCCATTTTTTGAGCTAACACACAGTGTAGTAGGTTTAAATACAGTAGTAAACACACACAAACACGAACATACATTGAAATCTCTTACCTGCTCCTGCCGCCGCGGCTCCCTCCGGCCCGTCCGCTCCGTCTGCTGCCGCTGGTCCAAGTGCACAAGTCCGGAAGCCGCGACCGGAAGTAGTAATATTACTGTCCGGCCGCGACTTCCGGTACACAGGAAAATGGCGCCGGACGGCGCCAATTTCAAATTGGACTGTGTGGGAGCGGCGCATGCGCAGTTCCCACACAGACGCCGTACACACAAGTGAATGGGACGGGAGCCGTTCGCAGTCCCTATGGGACTGTGGCTGCCGTATTCCATGTCTGTATGTGTCGTTAATCGACACATACAGAAATGGAACAAAAAATTGCAGCCCCCATAGGGAAGAAAAAGTGTAAAAATAAGAAAAAGTAAAACACAAACACACAAATAAATATAAACGTTTTTAATAAAGCACTAACATCTTTAACATATAAAAAAATAATTTGTGATGACACTGTTCCTTTAAGGGTGGATTCACACGCGCCAGATTTTGCGACACAAATTTCTGCGACTAAAAATCTGTTTTATTCACCTGAATGGGGATGTTTCTTCAACAAAATCTGTCCTGGTGTGAATCCACCATAGTTACCATTCCAGGGATGTAGCCATAATCATACAGCCCATAGAAAAACACAAAAGGGAGCTTGCTCCTTATTGAGAGCATAGCCAATAGTACTACGCCTTTATTAAAGTTCGTGTCCTCCATTAAATTTTTAGGTCCAAAACGCCTTGCTGATTAATTTCAGAATATATCTGTATAGGGAGAGCACTCCTTTTCTGACTAGATAAACAATATATTTTCTGACTGCATGCATCCACCACTAGCGGGAGCTAACTGCATATACAACTTTTAGTGAACTTGAGAGCTGTATAAATCTGTATGCAATGATTTGCCCCTAGTGGTAGCTGCAGTTAGTCACTATGACAGTGTCTGCCTCACACCATGGGTCCCATAGCAGTGGTCTTTCCTGCCTCTATAGTAGGTACGCCACTGCTGCGGTCATAATAAACCAACTACTTTGTGCCTGGTCTGTCGATTGATTGTTTTACAGTATATTGTGTATATGAATCGAACATGTAGGCCCCAATTTGTCAATGTATTTGCGGCAATTTTTGGCATAAACTGCACCAAAAATTGTTGCAAATTATCGCATATGCCAAAATCACACAAAAAATTTAACTTTTTAAGCAGCACTCACCAAAAGTTAGAAAATGTGAGCGGGATTACAATGAAGTAGGCAAATTTTTTTCTGTTTAAAGCAGGGGTAGATTCAATTTTAATGACTTTAAGGCAGTCCAAAATGCGCTAAATTATTAAGGTGTGCGCCTATTAATAAATTTTGTGCAATCCAGTACAACAGTCTTTTTTTAAACTTGTGTATGAAATGCCAGTATTAATAAATCTGCCTCATAATTCCATGACGGTCAGAATTAAACATACTGTAAGGCTGGGTCACACGACCTATTTTCAGGCGTAAACGAGGCGTATTATGCCTCGATTTACGCCTGAAAATACGGCTACAATACGTCGGAAAACATCTGGCCATTCATTTGAATGGGTTTGCCGACGTACTGTGCCGACGACCTGTAATTTACGCGTCGTCGTTTGACAGCTGTCAAACGACGACGCGTAAAATGACTGCCTCGTCAAAGAAGTGTGCAGGACACTTCTTTGGACGTAATTTGAGCCGTTTTTCATTGAATTCAATGAAGAACAGCTCAAATATACGGCTGTCAAAGACGCCTCGCAAAATGCGAGGAGGGGCAATTACGTCTGAAACGACGGAGCGGTTTCCTCCTGAAAACAGTCTGTAATTTCAGACGTAAAAGGCAGCTATCGTGTGCACATACCCTAAGACAAAATACTATGAAGCAGGAAATATTACTCTGAGCAGTAACCTTATCTCTTTCCAAGCAGCTGTTCCTGTGTATTTCTTGGCCGATATTTGCACAATAGACAGTTGTCAGGACTCATGTTCACTGGGTGAGCAGAACACACAACATTAATGACCTCATAGAAATAAGAAAAGACAGAATAAATGTTCCAGTTGTTTTTCTTTGTGCAAGCATACAGAATTAGTGTATTATTAGGCTTCGTTCACATCTGCGTCAGGGCTCTGTTCCGACAGAGCTTTCCGTCGGAACGGAGCCCTGACTGACATAAACGGAAACCAGAGGTTTTGATTTCAATAGTGACGGATCCGGTGCCAATGGTTTCTGTTTGTCTCAGTTGTGCAGAGGTTCCGTCGGGTCCCGTCGTTTTGGTGGAATCAATAGCGTTGTCGTCTACGCTATTGATTCCGTCAAAATGACAGAACCCCTGCACAACGGAGACAAACACAAACCATCGGCACCGGATCCGTCACCATTGAAATCAATGGTGATGAAACCTCTGGTTTCCGTTTCTGTCAGTCAGGGCTCCGTTGTGACGGAAATATCAGACAGAACGTTGGAACGGAGCCCTAACGCAGATGTGAACAAAGCCTTATTGAGAACATCACACCATCTGACCTAAAATCACAGGCCTGCATCAATGCAATTAAAATAAGTCCCTAAGTTATGGAGTTATTAGATCTACATGGACTAAAGAGAAGGTGAACAATACCGTATATACACTAAACCGCCATAAGTATGTGGGAACCCCTCCTAATTATTCAGTTCAGGGGTTTTAGCCACATCCATTGCAAACAAGTGCACAATATCAAGCACACAGCCATGCGATCTCCATACATTGCCAATAGTATGGGCCGTACTGAAATTTCTGATTTGCTAGATCTGTTCGGTGAACTGTAAGGGTATGTTCACACGCCCTATTTATGGACGTAATTCAGGCGTTTTACGCCTGGAATTACGGCCGAAAAAACGGCTCCAAATATCTGCCCATTGTATTCAATGGGTCTTACGGTGTTCTGTGCAGACGGGCTTTTTTTTTTTACGCGCCGCTGTCAAAAGACGGCGCGTAAAAAGTCGGCCGACTCAAAGAAGTGTATGTCATTTCTTGGGACGTAATTGGACCGTTTTTCATTGACTCCATTGAAAAACAGCTCCAATTACGTCCATAATGGACGCCGCGAAAAAACGCGTGCATTTGCAAAAACGTCTGAAATTCAGGAGCTGTTTTCGCCTGAAAACAGCTCCGTAATTTCAGACGTATTTTACGTTTGCGTGTGAATATACTCTAAGTGCTAGTATTGTGATGTAGAAGTGTATCAGAGTAACAACAGCTCAGCCATGAAGCAGTAGACCAATCTCATAGAGCGGTGCTGCCGAGGGCTGTAGTCGGTGGGGTGTAAAAATCATCTATTCTCCGTTGCATCACTCACTACAGAGTTTCCAACTATCTCTGAACGTGGCATCAGCAGAAGAACAGTGAGTCGGGAGATTCACTAAATGAGTTCTTATGGTCAAGCAGCTGAACACAGCCTAAGGTCACCATGCCAAGCGTCGGCTGTGGTGGTGTAAAGCAAGCCGCCACTGGACTCTAGAGCAGTGGAAATGTGTTGCCTGGAGTGATGAATCACGTTTCACTACATACAGGAATGCATCGTGCCTACCATGAGATTTGATAGCGGCTATTATAGCCACAAAAAGGGGCCTAACTCCATATTACCGCTCATGGTTTTGGAATAAAATGACCAAAAAGCTCATATAGGTGTGATGGTCAAATGTCCACATATTTATAGTATTGGTAATATAGTATATTAACAATATGCTTTAAACGGCATAAACTTTTTTGCATCGGGGTTATAAATTCAGAGTAATTGTCGCACTTGATAGCAAATAGAAGCAATGACGTGAGCTCATGTTCAAAATAACATGGAAAGACTAAAGTCAACACTACATGGTAACATTCAGACGTCAGATCTTTCAGTTTAGCATGAGAATCTGAACTTTTGTGCTGAGAAGGTAAATCCTTTTCTGTCCACAGTGGCACACATTTACACACAGTTTACACCAGGCGGTGACAGGCAAAATGTGCAACTTTTCTCATCCCTCGCCATGTAACGGCCGCCGCGCTGTTCCCCGCTTCTTCCACGGCCTCTGCTCCGGGATAGGGGATACATGTGTGATCGCTGGCAGCGATAGGGAGAATGGGGGACCGAAAGTCCCCTTAAGTTCTCCATGAGAAACCTCGGACTTCCGGGGTCTGTCGGCAGCTCTGTAGAAATGAATGGAGCGCCGGTCTCGCTTGTGCGCATGCGTGACCAGCGCTCCCTTCATTCTTATTGAGCTGCGCAGACTCCGGAAGTCAGAGGTTAGTCATGGAGAACTTCGGGGGACTTTCGGTCCCCCGTTCTCCTTATCAGTGCCAGCGATCACACATGTACAGTGAAGGAAATAAGTATTTGATCCCTTGCTGATTTTGTAAGTTTGCCCACTGTCAAAGACATGAACAGTCTAGAATTTTTAGGCTAGGTTAATTTTACCAGTGAGAGATAGATTATATAAAATAAAAAAAAATAAAATCACATTGTCAAAATTATATATATTTATTTGCATTGTGCACAGAGAAATAAGTATTTGATCCCTTTGGCAAACAAGACTTAATACTTGGTGGCAAAAGCCTTGTTGGCAAGCACAGCAGTCAGATGTTTTTTGTAGTTGATGATGAGGTTTGCACACATGTTAGATGGAATTTTGGCCCACTCCTCTTTGCAGATCATCTGTAAATCATTAAGATTTCAAGGCTGTCGCTTGGCAACTCGGATCTTCAGCTCCCTCCATAAGTTTTCGATGGGATTAAGGTCTGGAGACTGGCTAGGCCACTCCATGACCTTAATGTGCTTCTTTTTGAGCCACTCCTTTGTTGCCTTGGCTGTATGTTTCGGGTCATTGTCGTGTTGGAAGACCAAGCCATGAGCCATTTTTAATGTCCTGGTGGAGGGAAGGAGGTTGTCACTTAGGATTTGACGGTACATGGCTCCATCCATTCTCCCATTGATGCGGTGAAGTAGTCCTGTGCCCTTAGCAGAGAAACACTCCCAAAACATAATGTTTCCACCTCCATGCTTGACAGTGGGGACGGTGTTCTTTGGGTCATAGGCAGCATTTCTCTTCCTCCAAACACGGCGAGTTGAGTTAATGCCAAAGAGCTAAATTTTAGTCTCATCTGACCACAGCACCTTCTCCCAATCACTCTCAGAATCATCCAGATGTTCATTTGCAAACTTCAGATGGGCCTGTACATGTGCCTTCTTGAGCAGGGGGACCTTGCGGGCACTGCAGGATTTTAATCCATTATGGCGTAATGTGTTACCAATGGTTTTCTTGGTGACTGTGGTCCCAGCTGCCTTGAGATCATTAACAAGTTCCCCCCGTGTAGTTTTCGGCTGAGCTCTCACCTTCCTCAGGATCAAGGATACCCCACGAGGTGAGATTTTGCATGGAGCCCCAGATCGATGTCGATTGACAGTCATTTTGTATGTCTTCCATTTTCTTACTATTGCACCAACAGTTGTCTCCTTCTCACCCAGCGTCTTACTTATGGTTTTGTAGCCCATTCCAGCCTTGTGCAGGTCTATGATGATCTTGTCCCTGACATCCTTAGAAAGCTCTTTGGTCTTGCCCATGTTGTAGTGGTTAGAATCAGACTGATTAATGGAGTCTGTGGACAGGAGTCTTTTATACAGGTGACCATTTAAGACAGCTGTCTTTAATGCAGGCACCAAGTTGATTTGGAGCGTGTAACTGGTCTGGAGGAGGCTGAACTCTTAATAGTTGGTAGGGGATCAAATACTTATTTCTCTGTGCACAATGCAAATAAATATATATAATTTTGACAATGTGATTTTCTTTTTTTTTTTTTATATAATCTATCTCTCACTGGTAAAATTAACCTAGCCTAAAAATTCTAGACTGTTCATGACTTTGACAGTGGGCAAATTTACAAAATCAGCAAGGGATCAAATACTTATTTCCTTCACTGTATCCCCTATCCTGTGGATAGGGGATACATGTCTTTTGTAGGACACACTATAGGTCGGATTTTTTTGGTGGGTTGGGGCTGCATGGCGTTACCTACAGGGGGGGGCTGTATGGCGCTATTTACAAAGGGGGCTGTGTGGCGTTACCCACAGGGTGGGCTGTGTGGCGTTACCCACAGGGTGGGCTGTGTGGCGTTACCCACAGGGTGGGCTGTGTGGCGTTACCCACAGGGTGGGCTGTGTGGCGTTACCCACAGGGTGGGCTGTGTGGCGTTACCCACAGGGGGGGCTGTGTGGCGTTATCCACAGGGGGGGCTGTATGGCGTTATCCACAGGGGGGGCTGTATGGCGTTATCCACAGGGGGGCTGTATGGCGTTATTCACAGGGGGGGCTGTATGGCGTTATCCACAGGGGGGGCTGTATGGCGTTATCCACAGGGGGGGCTGTATGGCGTTATCCACAGGGGGGGCTGTATGGCGTTATCCACAGGGGGGGCTGTATGGCGTTATCCACAGGGGGGGCTGTATGGCGTTATCCACAGGGGGGGCTGTATGGCGTTACCCACAGGGGGGGGCTGTATGGCGTTACCCACAGGGGGGGGCTGTATGGCGTTACCCACAGGGGGGCTGTATGGCGTTACCCACAGGGGGTCTGTATGGCGTTACCCACAGGGGGGCTGTATGGCGTTACCCACAGGGGGGTGCTGTATGGCGTTACCCACAGGGTGGGCTGTGTGGCGTTACCCACAGGGGGGTGCTGTATGGCGTTACCCACAGGGTGGGCTGTATGGCGTTACCCACAGGGGGGTGCTGTATGGCGTTACCCACAGGGTGGGCTGTGTGGCGTTACCCACAGGGTGGGCTGTGTGGCGTTACCCACAGGGGGGGCTGTGTGGCGTTATCCACAGGGGGGGCTGTATGGCGTTATCCACAGGGGGGGCTGTATGGCGTTACCCACAGGGGGGCTGTATGGCGTTACCCACAGGGGGGTGCTGTATGGCGTTACCCACAGGGGGGGTGGCTGTATGGCGTTACCCACAGGGGGGGTGGCTGTATGGCGTTACCCACAGGGGGGGTGGCTGTATGGCGTTACCCACAGGGGGGGGCTGTATGGCGTTACCCACAGGGGGGGCTGTATGGCGTTACCCACAGGGGGGGGCTGTATGGCGTTACCCACAGGGGGGGGCTGTATGGCGTTACCCACAGGGGGGGCTGTATGGCATTACCCACAGAGGGGGGGCTGTATGGCGTTACCCACAGGGGGGGGCTGTATGGCGTTACCCACAGGGGGGGCTGTATGGCGTTACCCACAGGGGGGGCTGTATGGCGTTACCCACAGGGGGGCTGTATGGCGTTACCCACAGGGGGGGCTGTATGGCGTTATCTACAGGGGGGGCTGTAAAAAAGGCACTATCTACAAGGGGGGGGGTTGTGTGACACCCAGGGGAGGGGGGGCCCCAGTCAAAAGTTTGCTATGGGGCCCAGTCTTTCCTAGTTACACCCCTGCATGTGAATAAGGAATAAATAAATGTTACTTGTTGCTAATATTTGGTATGGGAACTAAAGAGGCTCTGTCACCAGATTATAAATGCCCTATCTCCTACATAATCTGATCGGCGCTGTAATCTAGATTACAAACAACTGTGGTTTTTATTTTGAAAAACTATCATTTTTGAGCAATTTTAGATTTATGCTAATTAGTTTCTTAATAGACAACTGGGCGTGTTTTTACTTTTTAGTAACTGGGCGTTGTACAGAGGAGTGTAAGACGCGGATCAATCAGTGACCAATCGGCGTCATACACTTGTCATTGTTCCAGCCCAGCTTCTTTCACTGCACAATCACACTGTATCAATGGGTTTGAACAATAAGTGTATGACGCTGATTGGTCACTGATTGGTCAGCGTCATACACTCCTCTCCACAACGCCCAGTTGGTAAAAAGTAGAAACACGCCCAGTTGTCTATTAAGAAACTAATTAGCATAAATCTAAAATTGCTCATAACTTGCTCAAAAATGATTGTTTTTCAAAATAGAAAACCATTGCTGTTATCTACATTACAGCGCCGATCACATTATGTAGGAGATAGGGCACTTATGATGTGGGGACAGAGCCTGTTAAGAATAAATAGTAAAAGATAATACAACCTAAATAATACATCATATATGAAACATTAACCACTAGATGGCAATATAACATGACTGTTGCAACATTTAATGGGTAACTTAACGCTCAACAAACTTCTGACATGTCATAGTGACATGTCAGAAGTTTTAAATCGCTGTGGGTCTGAGCATTGAGACCCCCACCAATTGCTAAAATGAAGCGGCAGAAGGGCTTCTGTTCGGCTTTTCTCGGAAAGCCAAGCATTTGGTGTACAGACTCAATAGAAAAGTATATGAGCCCGTACACTGCTACATCGGCTTTCTGAGAAAAGCAGAACAGAAACAAAGCGGCTCAGTGCTCACATGAGCGTTTCTGCCGCTTTGTTTTACCGATCGGTGGGGGGGTCTCACGCAGCGATCAAAACTTCTGACATGTCACTATGACATGTCAGAAGTTTATGAATGTTTAGTTACCCTTTAAAATAAAAACTAAACATCACGATAATTCTAGATTTTATGTTGATTTTATCACAGATATGTGGCCAGAGTCACCACTGATAAACGGTGCCCAATCTTATCCCCCTTTTGGAACACTCTGCACATTTTGTGTCGCCATATTCTGAGAGCCAATTTTGGGATACATGCAACTTTTTGATCAGCTTTTATTCTATTTTTTGAGAGGCGTGGTGACCAAAAAGGATTGATTACTTACCGGCAATTGGTTTTTCATGAACCTATGGCAGCACCCCAGAAGAGACATCCCATCCGCTGGACAGGAAGCCTGAGGATATAAAAAATGACACGCCTCTCCAAATACCCAGTCTTAACCCCTTCCCTCCTCAGCCATTTTTCGGATTTTCACTTTTGTTTTTTCCTCCCCACCGTACAAAAGCTATAATTCTTTTATTTTTCCGTCTATATAGCCATACAAGAGCTTGTTTTTTGCGGAACAAGTTGTAGTTTTTCATGGCACCATTTATTGTACTGCATAATCTACTGGGAAGCTGTAAAAAAATTATTTGTGGTGTGAAATGGGCAAAAAACACAGATTACACCACTTTTTTGGGGGTTTTGTTTTTACGGCATCCATCAGGTGGTAAAAACTACATATTCATACCAAATTTATATGTTTTGTTTTATGTTTTACCACTTTTTAAAAAATACAACTATTTGCTAAATTAAAAACATCCATAACTTTTTAATTTTTCCATCAATTTAGCGATGTGAGGGCTTAAATTGTGCAGGGCGAGCTATAGTATTCACGGATACAATTTTGGTATATGCGACTTTTTGATCACTTTATTTCATTTTTTTGGAGCGCTAAGGTGACCAAAAACCAGCAATTTGCGTGTTTTATAGATATTTTTTTTTCACGGCATTCACCGAGCGGGTTAAACAACGCTATAGTGTGATAGTTCTGACTTTTACGGATGCCGCGATAAAATCATGTTAACTTTTATTTTTTTTAACATTGATTTAGGCAAAAAATGGGGAAAAGTTGTTGTTTTTTTTTTTTAACTTTTAATACTTTATTTTTTTGGGAACATAACAAAAAACTTTATTTAACTGTTTTTTACTTTTTTTATTAGTCCCCCTAGAAGACTTGAAGGAGCAATCGTTGGATCGCTTGCATGTTATACTGCAATACTAATGTATTGCAGAATATCGTGATTCTGACAGCCTCCTTTGAAGCCTTGCCGGAGGCAGAGCTTCAAAGGAGTCCAAAGATGGCAGACCTGGGGGCCTTTGTTAACTGTTGTTACAGGCCGATGGCAGCTCCGCGGGAGGGGGGGGCGATGGCATGTTTGAGGGGGTGCCCCCTGATTCTAACACTTTTGTCACGGTCACTGGGTTTGTGGACCCACTAGGCCGCTCCGCCGTAGCGGGGAGGCAGCTGACCAGGTCGCAGTCTATGTGAAAGTAAGATAGACAGTAATGCTTAAGGTACCTGAAATAGTCCAGGCGGTGACTGTGGCTTCAGCACGGATGGAGGCAGGTGCGGAAAGTGGCGCCAGACGTGGCGGGCAGTATCCGATGAGCAGATAGCACTTGACGTGGCAGAGGGCACTGGACGTGGCAGACGACACTTGACGTGGCAGACGACACTTGACGTGGCAGACGGCACTTGAACACGGGTAGGCACAGGAACAATGCGGAATACAGGAACGGTAACAGGGCACAGGTAACAGCTGGAACGGGAGACACTTAAAGGGAATGTGTTGCCAGCAAAACATGTTGTTTTTGTTTTTTTAATTAAACATTTAGTGTGTAGGTGATTAAACATTGTTCAAATTTTTTTTATTTTTTTCACGAGTCAGGAAATATTATAAATTAGATTCTAATTTATAATATTTCCCATTGCTGGTCACTAGATGGAGCTATTCCCAAAATTGCAGCATTGCATGTGGTAAAGCAACCACATTGCTTTTTGCTGCAAAATTGGGAAAAAAAGCACTCGCTCTAGTGAGCTCTGAGAATCCCCCCCTCCTTTATCCTGGCTAGATAAACGAGGGGTTTGAACGGTCTAACCTCCTACACTGTGTGTCGCCATTTTTTGAGCTAACACACAGTGTAGTAGGTTTACATACAGTAGTAAACACACACAAACACGAACATACATAGAAATCTCTTACCTGCTCCTGCCGCCGCAGCTCCCTCCGGCCCGTCTGCTCCGTCTGCTGCCGCTGGTCCAAGTGCACAAGTCCGCAAGCCACGACCGGAAGTAGTAATCTTACTGTCCGGCCGCGACTTCCGGTCCACAGGAAAATGGCGCCGGACGGCGCGCATTTCAAATTGGACTGTGTGGGAGCGGCGCATGCGCAGTTCCCACACAGACGGCGTACACAGAAGTGGATGGGACGGGACCCGTTCGCAGTCCCTATGGGACTGTGGCTGCCGTATTCCATGTCTGTATGTGTCGTTAATCGACACATACAGAAATGGAAAAAAAAATGGGAGCCCCCTTAGGGAAGAAAAAGCGTAAAAATAAGAAAAAGTAAAACACAAACACACAAATAAATATAAACGTTTTTAATAAAGCACTAACATCTTTAACATATTAAAAAAAAAATTGTGATGACACTGTTCCTTTAAGGGACCATTTGCGAAACAGACAGGGAAAGACTAACAACGCTCAGGCAAGGATCAGAAGGGCTGGGGCATTCTTATAGGGCAGGGAATCACGTGGGTTAATGATAATTGTTTTCATGTGCGCGCGCTGGCCCTTTAAGAGCGGGCACGAGCGTGCGCGCGCACCCTACGGGACCCGGCCGGACGGAGCGGAAGTGAGCGCTGGCATCTCCTAGGAGGGAGACGGAGGCCAGCGCTCACAGATCCATGGCTGCGGGCGTCGGGAGGTGAGTGAACCCGACGGCCCGCGGCCATGGGCGCTACAGTATCCCCCCTCTTACACCCCCTCTTCTTGGGGCCAGAGTGAGAAAGGAACTTTTTAATAAGAGCAGGAGCACTGAGGTTCTCTTCTGGCTCCCAGGACCTCTCCTCAAGACCAAACCCTCTCCAGTCCACCAGATAGAAAGTCCTTCCTCCTACCCTCTTGCGGTCCAGGATCTCCTTTACCTCGAATACATCAGAAGGACCGCTGGAAGCAACTGTGGAACTAGAGGTCTTGCTGTAGTGGTTCAGGACCACTGGTTTCAGGAGGGACACATGGAAGGAGTTAGGGATTCTGAGGGTAGGGGGCAGCCGCAGCTTATAGGAAACAGGGTTAATTTGTTGCAGGATCTCGAAGGGACCAAGGAACCTGGGAGAAAACTTGTATGAAGGCACCCTCAAGCGAATGTTTCGAGAGGACAGCCAGACTTTAGTCCCAGGAAGATACTGAGGCGGCTCTCTTCTTTTGGTATCTGCCTTACGCTTCATGCGAACTACCGCCTGCAAAATAGAGGACCGGGTCTGTTGCCAGATTTGCAGGAAGTCCCCATATGCAGAATCAGCAGCGGGTACCTGAGATGAAGTCGACACTGGAAGAGGAACTCTGGGATGTTGACTGTACACGATGTGAAACGGAGTGGAGGTGGTGGACTCACTTGTGTGGTTATTATATGAAAATTCCGCCCATGGTAGAAACTGTACCCAGTTATCGTGCTGTGAAGAGATGAAGTGGCGGAGGTAATTTTCCATGATCTGGTTAATCCTCTCAACTTGCCCATTGGACTGGGGGTGATAGGCAGAGGAAAAGTCCAAACTCACATCCAGGAGTTTACAGAGGGCTCTCCAGAACTTAGAGGTAAACTGAACCCCCCGGTCGGACACAATGTGAAGAGGCAAGCCATGCAAGCGGAAGATGTGCTGAATGAAGAAGCTTGCCAGTCTAGGAGTAGAGGGTAGGCCGGTTAGCAGGATAAAATGTGCCATCTTAGAGAACCGGTCCACCACCACCCAGATGGTATTGCATCCTGCTGGGAGAGGAAGGTCCGTGACGAAGTCCATAGCGATGTGCTGCCAGGTGGCACTGGGTACAGGCAGGGGTTGAAGCAGGCTGGCAGGCTTGCTGTGAGCCACCTTGTTAGAGGCACACACCGTGCAAGCAGAGACAAAGTCCAGAACATCTTTAGGTAGCGTGGGCCACCAGAAGTGACGAGCGACCAGGTCTTGGGTTTTACAGACAACAGCGTGCCCAGCCAGTTTAGAACTGGGTCCCCAGCGGAGAATCCTTTTTCTGTCAGCCAACCGAACAAAAGTTCTCCCTGGAGGGATATTTCTAAGCTGCAGAGGATTGGCGGTGACAACGCAGGATGGGTCTATGATCGTCTGAAGGGACTCCACCGTGTCTTCCGTTTCTAATGATCTGGACAGGGCATCGGCCCTCACGTTCTTGTCCGCGGGACGGTAGTGGAGCAGAAATTAGAAACGGGTGAAGAACAGTGACCACCTGGCTTGACGAGGATTCAGTCTTTGAGCGGACTGAAGGTAAGTGAGATTCTTGTGGTCGGTGAAGATCAGGATGGGGTGAGCAGCGCCCTCCAGAAGATGTCTCCACTCCTCCAGGGCCAATTTGATAGCCAGTAGCTCCCGATCTCCAATGGAATAATTGCGCTCAGCAGAGGAAAACAGTCTTGAGTAGTAGCCACACACTACTGCCTTTCCTTTGGAGCTCCTCTGGAACAGAAGTGCGCCTGAACAAACAGAGGAAGCGTCCACTTCCAGTGAGAACTGCCGAGATATGTCAGGGTGATGGAGGATCGAAGCTGAAGTGAAGGCTTTCTTGAGGCTAATGAATGCGGACTCTGCCTCCGGAGTCCACACCTTGGCGTTCACACCCTTCTTGGTAAGGGTAGAGATGGGGGCCGTCAGAGAAGAAAAGTTCGGAATAAACTGCCGGTAGAAATTGGCGAAACCCAGGAACCGCTGTATGGCCCTTAGGCCTTGAGGACGTGGCCATTCCAGGACAGACTAACTTCTCAGGGTCCATCTTAAGGCCTTGATCCGAGATGACATAGCCCAGGAAGGGCAGAGACCTCTTTTCAAATGTGCATTTCTCTAACTTGGCATACAAGCGATTCTCTCTTAGTCGCAGAAGAACTTGACAAACGTGCCTCCGATGGGTCATCAGATCTGGGGAGAAGATTAGAATATCATCGAGATAAACTACAACACACGTATAGAGGAGATCTCGGAAGATGTCATTAACGAACTCCTGAAATACTGCGGGAGCGTTACACAGTCCAAAGGGCATCACTCGGTATTCGTAGTGCCCATCGCGGGTGTTAAATGCCGTCTTCCATTTGTCACCCCGGCGAATCCGGACTAGATTATAGGCCCCCCGCAGATCTAGCTTGGAAAAAATGTTGGCTCCTCGTATGCGATCAAACAGCTCGGAAATGAGTGGCAACGGGTATTTGTTTTTGACCGTGATCTGATTGAGACCACGGTAGTCAATGCAGGGTCGGAGAGATCCATCTTTCTTTTTAACGAAGAAGAATCCTGCCCCGGCCGGGGAGGAAGATTTTCAAATAAAACCCCTCTCCAAGTTCTCCTTGATATAGGCTGACATTGATAACGTCTCTGGCAAGGAGAGAGGATATACTCGTCCACGGGGAAGAGAAGCATTGGGAACCAGTTCAATGGGACAGTCATAACTCCGATGTGGAGGCAACGTCTCAGCCTCTCGTTTGCAGAAGACATCCGCAAAACTGGCATACTGAGAGTGACTGAGGCAGAGGGGGCACAACAGGACGGACTTGTGACAGGCAATGGCTATGGCATCTGGAACCCCATTGAAGAACTTCTCCAGAACTCCAGTCGAGTGTCGGGGCGTGTAGACGGAGCCATGGCAGACCCAGCAGGATAGGAGTGATAGCCTTGGGTAGTACCAGGAAGGAGATCTGTTCTGAGTGAAGAGCTCCGACCCGTAATGTCACTGGCTCAGTGATGAGCATGATTGGATCAGGCAGCGGTAGACCATTCACCGAGGCAACTGCCAGGGGTCTCTCCAGACGGACTGTGGGTAGTTGAAACCGATCCACTAGATCTTGGTGGATAAAATTAGCAGCCGCTCCAGAGTCAAGATAGGCGGAGGAAGGATGTGATGCCTGTCCGGTGACGATGGCCACAGGTATCGATAATTTGGAAGAGGTTTTAACGTTTGAAGACGTTCCACCTAGAGTTGCCTCTCCAACCAACCCTAGGTACTGGAGTTTCCCGGTTTCTGTGGGCATTGACGCACGAAATGACCCTTGAGGCCGCAATACATGCAAAGTCCAGAGGAGCGTCTGCGCTGCTTCTCCTGTTCAGATAACCGGACTCTGTCTACCTGCATGGGTTCCTCAGGTAGCGCACTAGGAGTGGACAATTGTGGTCTCTGGGCAGGGGGTGCTGGTCTGTGGGCCCGGCTCTCCTGACGAACCTCTTGAGAGCGCTCCCGGATTCTCATATCAACCCGGGTGGCTAACAGGATGAGGGCATCCAAGGTAGAAGGAAGGTCGCGGGCTGCCAGTTCGTCCTTGATGTGAGAGGACAGTCCCTGCCAGAAGGTCGCCACCAGTGCCTCATTGTTCCATGCCAGCTCGGCTGCTAGGGTACGGAAGGAGATCGCATACTCCCCTACTGTGGAGCCTTCTTGCTTGAGGGTCAACAGAGTGGCTGCGGCAGAGGATGTTCGACCTGGCTCCTCGAACACGGCACGAAAGGACTGCAGGAACAAGGCAAGGTCCGCGGATACAGGTCCTTGTTGCTCCAAGATTGGGTTTGCCCATGCGAGGGCCTTGCCAGCGAGGAGGGAGATGATGAACGCTACTTTAGCCTCCTCGGAGGGGAAGAGATGAGGCCGTAGCCTAAAATGCACCGTGCATTGATTGAGAAATCCTCTCCATGCTCTGGGGTCACCGTCATAGCGAGGAGGGAGAGGCAGAGGAACTGAGGATCCGGAACAAACAGGGGGAGCAACAGGCAGTGGCATGGCAACAGCTTCTGGAGGAAGAACCGGGGGTGGAACAGCGAGTAGATCCAGGCGGACCAGAATAGAATTCACAGCCTCAAGGAGTTGATCCTGACGAGTGCGTAGGTCATGCATCTCTGTCTGAATCTTCTGTACTGGGGTCTTGGGCTGGCCAGCGGATTACATGGCCTGAGCGTACTGTCACGGTCACTGGGTTTGTGGACCCACTAGGCAGCTCCGCCGTAGCGGGGAGGCAGCTGACCAGGTCGCAGTCTATGTGAAAGTAAGATAGACAGTAATGCTTAAGGTACCTGAAATAGTCCGGGCGGTGACTGTGGCTTCAGCACGGATGGAGGCAGGTGCGGAAAGTGGCACAAGACGTGGCGGGCAGTATCCGATGAGCAGATGGCACTTGACGTGGCAGATGACACTTGAACACGGGTAGGCACAGGAACAATGCGGAATACAGGAACGGTAACAGGGCACGGGTAACAGCTGGAACGGGAGACACTTAAGGGACCATTTGCGAGACAGACAGGGAAAGACTAACAACGCTCAGGCAAGGATCAGAAGGGCTGGGGCATTCTTATAGGGCAGGGAATCACGTGGGTTAATGATAATTGTTTTCATGTGCGCGCGCTGGCCCTTTAAGAGCGGGCGCGAGCGTGCGCGCGCACCCTACGGGACCCGGCCGGACGGAGCGGAAGTGAGCGCTGGCATCTCCTAGGAGGGAGACGGAGGCCAGCGCTCACAGATCCATGGCTGCGGGCGTCGGGAGGTGAGTGAACCCGACGGCCCGCGGCCATTGGCGCTACAACTTTAAATGCCGCGGTCGCGATTGACCGCAGAATTTAAGGTGTTAAACGGGCGGAATCAAAGTGAACTTTGATTCTGCCCGTTGCAGTGAGGTGTCGGCTGCATGTAACAGCCGTCATCCGCTGTGTATGGAGCGAGCTCAGCCTGTAAGCTCCCTCCATACTTCCCCTTAACCCTTATCACGTACAGTTACGTGATTGGGTGGGAAGGGGTTAAGGAAAAAAACTCAAGATGTTCATATGTATCTATTTTTTTTTTATTATTAATGTGCCGAGTGCCGATCGCCGATCTCAGGTCACGTCACAGGGGTGAACTACACTACTGAGTTTATTAATTTACCTCATAAATCCACGCCCACCTACTCTAGATGACAGGATTATGCTAAATTACTCCCGTAGTTTCCAACACCCCAATAATTTATACCACAGTATGCTACCACCACCTATACTTATCTAGGCAATAGGGGCCTAAGTCTCTATGTTCCCTTAATACCAGTTCCTATAACACAGGTTATCTAAATTGAACATAAAATACAGGTAACGTTCCTCACCTTCGAAAGATTAAGTTCTGTAAGACTACAAGGAAGAGACTTATAAATATTTCAAATTTAATACACAATAGTGCAGTGCAATACATAAAATAGATGTCAGATTAAAAGATACAAAAATATACATACAGTCACAATGCAATCAAACAGTTTATGAAAATAAAAGGGATAAAAGAAAACAGAACAAAACCTTACTGATGTACAGCGGCGATATCCGGGCTGTGGGGACAGCTGAAAATATGGGCAGTCACTCCAACCGAGATATGGATCACCAACGACTGACACCGACCCTCACTTCTCATGGCATTTTAAACCCAGTTTTTCCCTCCAGTTCACTGGCTGGTGATGTCACTGAGAGGAGGCTGTTCATATGATAATGAAGCATACTCCTCCCATTACACAGTTGTATTTCTATAGAGAAACATAAAAGTGATCATGTGTCCTTGCAGGAATCCCCTATAAATATAATATTACCTGCATTCACCTGTGCCGACATTTACCAACCAGGGCATATCAAACACCACTATAATAGGCCCATGTTTTTAGCCAATAGCCAATCCCAGGTAGTTCCTCCGAGTGTAGGGATCTGAATTTGACATATATATGAGGGCTATTTCCCCTGATCATAACTAGCTATGTGGGTCACTACATATATTAATTATGATGGCGTTTGCCTTGATGTATCATACTTTCTTTGAACATAAGCCATTGTCACATGTTTCTCCTGGTCCACAGACAGACACACCACAGGCATCCATTTGCATAGCTTTAGATGTTTGGTCAGCCCTAGTGACAAATCCTTAATCAGCACATCTCGCACCTTGGTGAGGAAAGAGCCAATGAAACATGTGTCAGACAGTGGACATCCTTTAATGGCCAAAGATCTGCATTTCTTATGTAAATCAGTCGTATCTTCTGTGTCAGAAGGAGTTATGAAATGACCTCCTAATAACCTACTTTTGATTCTCTTACCTATAACACCACAATTAATTTATTTTGTTCTGCACCACCCAAGTGAAATAATCTCACACATTCACTATATACAGTATTTACAAAAAGGATCCATCTGGATTCCAATCTCTGATAATCCCCCTCATTGTGAATACTATATACCACAAAGAAAAGAGGGTAACAGGGGGGTGCTGTCATAGGTTCATGAAAAACCTTTTATCCTTTCACCTATGACAGCACCCCTGGAGATGTACAATAGAAGTCAATTTTTAGGATGGGACTACAGTTTGTAGAACTTTTCTAGCAAAAGCAATGTCAGAGTCTGTATGCAGCTGTAATCGGTAATGCTTAAAGGGAAGGTGTCGCAAAAAAAATTTTTTTTATATAAATTTGCTTTTAGTATGTTATTAAAATACATTTTATTTATTTGTGTTTTTGTGTTGTACTTTTTTCTTACTTTTACTTCACTATGGGGCTGCCATTTTTTTTTCATCTCTGTATGCGTCGATTAACGACACATACAGAGATGGAATACGGCACATACAGTGAAGGAAATAAGTATTTGATCCCTTGCTGATTTTGTAAGTTTGCCCACTGTCAAAGTCTAGAATTTTTAGGCTAGGTTAATTTTACCAGTGAGAGATAGATTATATTTAAAAAAAAAAAGAAAATCACATTGTCAAAATTAGATATATTTATTTGCATTGTGCACAGAGAAATAAGTATTTGATCCCCTACCAACCATTAAGAGTTCAGCCTCCTCCAGACCAGTTACACGCTCCAAATCAACTTGGTGCCTGCATTAAAGACAGCTGTCTTAAATGGTCACCTGTATAAAAGACTCCTGTCCACAGACTCTTAATCAGTCTGACTCTAACCTCTACAACATGGGCAAGACCAAAGAGCTTTCTAAGGTTGTCAGGGACAAGATCATAGACCTGCACAAGGCTGGAATGGGCTACAAAACCATAAGTAAGACGCTGGGTGAGAAGGCGACAACTGTTGGTGCAATAGTAAGAAAATGGAAGACATACAAAATGACTGTCAATCGACATTGATCTGGGGCTCCATGCAAAATCTCACCTCGTGGGGTATCCTTGATCCTGAGGAAGGCGAGAGCTCAGCCGAAGACTACATGGGGAGAACTTGTTAATGATCTCAAGGCAGCTGGGACCACAGTCACCAAGAAAACCATTGGTAACACATTACGCCGTAATGGATTAAAATCCTGCAGTGGCCGCAAGGTCCCCCTGCTCAAGAAGGCACATGTACAGGCCCGTCTGAAGTTTGCAAATGAACATCTGGATGATTCTGAGAGTGATTGGGAGAAGGTGCTGTGGTCAGATGAGACTAAAATTGAGCACTTTGGCATTAACTCAACTCGCCGTGTTTGGAGGAAGAGAAATGCTGCCTATGACCCAAAGAACACCGTCCCCACTGTCAAGCATGGAGGTGGAAACATTATGTTTTGGGGGTGTTTCTCTGCTAAGGGCACAGGACTACTTCACCGCATCAATGGGAGAATGGATGAAGCCATGTACCGTCAAATCCTGAGTGACAACCTCCTTCCCTCCACCAGGACATTAAAAATGGCTCGTGGCTGGGTCTTCCAGCACGACAATGACCCGAAACATACAGCCAAGGCAACAAAGGAGTGGCTCAAAAAGAAGCACATTAAGGTCATGGAGTGGCCTAGCCAGTCTCCTGACCTTAATCTCATCGAAAACTTATGGAGGGAGCTGAAGATCCGAGTTGCCAAGCGACAGCCTCGAAATCGTAATGATTTACAGATGATCTGCAAAGAGGAGTGGGCCAAAATTCCATCTAACATGTGTGCAAACCTCATCATCAACTACAAAAAACATCTGACTGCTGTGCTTGCCAACAAGGGTTTTGCCACCAAGTATTAAGTCTTGTTTGCCAAAGGGATCAAATACTTATTTCTCTGTGCACAATGCAAATAAATATATATAATTTTGACAATGTGATTTTCTGTTTTTTTTTTAATATAATCTCTCTCTCACTGGTAAAATTAACCTATCCTAAAAATTCTAGACTGTTCATGTCTTTGACAGTGGGCAAACTTACAAAATCAGCAAGGGATCAAATACTTATTTCCTTCACTGTACATCCCCATAGAGAATGTGAACCGGAGCCTTTCCATTCACTATAGTGAACGCCGTCTGAGTGGGAACGGCACGTGCGCTGCTCCCACACAGTCCAAAAGTAAGGTCTTCGGCAGAGCGACATCCGGCGCCATTTTCATGTGGACCGGAAGCCGAGGCCGGACAATAAGAGGACTACTTTCGGTCGCGGCTTCCGGACATATGTTCCAGGCAGCGAAGACGCGAGGAGTAGGATCGGAGGCAGCAGCGGCGGCAGGAGCAGGTAAGTTATGTTTGTGTATGTGATGTGTGTATTATGTTCGTGTTATATTGTCTGATTACCACTGTATCTAATCCTCCTACACTATGTGCCGCCATTTTCTGAGCAAATGCACAGTGGAGGATTAGAAGATTCAACCACCTCCTTCTCCTGGCACTAGCGAGGATAAGGGAGGGGGGATTGTGTGAGCACACTAGAGCGTGTGTGTCTACACCAAATTTGCATCATAAAGCAATGAGGTTGCTTTACCACATTGCAATGCTGCAATTTTGGGAATTGCTCCCTCTAGTGACCAGCACATGGAAATGTTATAAATTAGAATCTAATTTATAATATTTCCTGACTTGTGAAAAAATTAAAAAAATTAAAACAATGTTTAATCACTAAATACTAACTGTTTAACTGAAAAAATAAATTCTAGCGACACATTCCCTTTAAGGAAGGTGTGATGTGAACTCCATGTAGCAGCCTTGCATATCTGATCTAGGGATGCCTCTGCTCTCAGCCCAGAAAGTGAATACAGCCCTAGTGGAGTGAGCTCCAAAGAACTCTGGAGGCTGGATCTTTTGATTAACATAACCTAAATGTATGGCTTGTTTAATCCATCTGGCTATTGTAGATCTACTGGCAGCCGAACCCTTGTTAGGACCCTGGAACTGAATAAACACATTTTCAGAAGATCTCCAATCTTTGGTGAACTCTAGGCACTGGACCAGGCATCTCCTTACATCCAGGCAGTTAAACTGTTGCTCCTTAGGATTTTTAGGGAATCACATGAGGAGGGGAGAATTATCTCTTTGTCTTGATGAAATGGAGAGACTACTTTGGGAGGAAACTGTCACGATTTCGGGGTATGTGGACCCACTAGGCAGCAAGGGTTACTTGTTCTTGACTGTGATCTGGTTTAGACCACGGTAATCGATACAGGGTCGAAGAGATTCCATCTTTCTTTTTAATAAAACAGAACCCGGATCTGAACGGAGAAGATTTCCGGATGAACCTCCGCTCAAGGTTCTCCTTAACATAAGCCGACATGGCCTGGGTCTCTGGCAAGGAGAGAGGATAGACCAGCCCACGAGGAAGTGAGACGTCTGGGAGCAGTTCGATAGGGCAATCGTAGGAACAATGGCGAGGAAGAACTTCTGAATCCTTTTTACTAAAGATGTCTGCAAAGCTGTCAAAATGTGTGGGTAGTCCAGAGAGTGACTGAGGCAGTGGAGGCAGAACAGGATGAGCCTGTGGCAGGTAGCAGTGAAGACACTTGGATCCCCATTTAAGGACCTCTCCGGAGTTAAAGTCAAGAACTGAAGCATGAAGACGAGGCCAAGACAGGTCTTGGGATTCCCATCATAGCGAGGAGGTAAAGGTAATGAAACTGCCGGTCCAAGGTAGGCAGGAGGAATAGCACGTGGTGGAGGAGCGGGTACAGCCAGAGGAGGTGCATGAGGATGATCCAAACGCGTTATGATGAAGTTCACCGCCTGTAGTAGTTGATCCTTATGTGCCCAGAGGACCCGCATGTCCGTTTGCATAATTTGAACGGCGGACTTGGGTCGGCCAGCGGGTTCCATCGCCTGAGCACACTACCAAGATTCCGGGGTATGTGGACCAACTAGACCGCTCCGACATAGTGGAGTGGCAGCTAGCCAAACAGTCAATGGAAAGTCTTAGCACAAGAGTACCTGTAAGAGAGTCCAGACAGACATGAGATGTAGCAGATGTTTGGAACAGTATACTACACACGCGGGTATGTATGCAAGGCAAAAAATACCATAGAATCACGATATATACCATAAAAATATATTTTATTCACAGTAAATACACCACAAAAACACGACTCCAACACTAGACTTCAGCTCAGGAACAAACACCGTTACAGGATACGGGAGGCAGGATACGGGAACACTGGGAACAGGATACAACTAAGGGACCATTTGGTTAACTAACATGGGAAGACAACAACACTCAGGCAAGGATGGAGAGGGCAGAGTCCATTTTATAGTCCAGGTTGATCAGGGCATTGGGTAGGGAACAACACCCTAGAAGCCACAGAAGGACAGTGCAGCCACGAGTGCTGGCGTCTCCTGGGAGGGAGGCGTCTGCAAGCTATATGTGATCTGCGGCCACGGCTGCCGGTGAGTACAGTGTGCCGGTGGTCAGCGACCAGGGGCTTAACAGAAACCAGGTAAAGTCTTCATAATAACTCTATCTTCGAAGAGCAGAGTATATGGAGGAAAAGCAGAGAGGGCTTGTATCTCTCTCACTCTACGTACTGAAGTGTTGGCTAATCGAAACGTCATTTTGAGTGTCAGCATTTTTAGGGTTATAGTGTCTAAGTTGTTATGGCCTTGAGAATGGGATTTAAATTCCATGGGGGCACTGAAGACATAATCTGGGGTTTAAGCCTAGAGGAGGCTGTCAGGAATTTCCTGAACCAGGGGTGTTCAGTCAACCTAAAGTCAAAAAAGGAACTACGTGCAGAGATCTGGACCCTTAAGGTGTTTGGCTTGAGGTTCTTATTCAATCCTGCCTGAAGAAAATCTAAAATCAAAAAGGGATATCTGGTTTAGCTAGGGGACATATTTAGCTATAGATATTAGGGTTATAGTGTCTAAGTTGTTATGGCCTTGAGAATGGGATTTAAATTCCATGGGGGCACTGAAGACATAATCTGGGGTTTAAGCCTAGAGGAGGCTGTCAGGAATTTCCTGAACCAGGGGTGTTCAGTCAACCTAAAGTCAAAAAAGGAACTACGTGCAGAGATCTGGACCCTTAAGGTGTTTGGCTTGAGGTTCTTATTCAATCCTGCCTGAAGAAAATCTAAAATCAAAAAGGGATATCTGGTTTAGCTAGGGGACATATTTAGCTATAGATATATCTATACCCACAAAATGTATAAATGCTCTCCAGACTTCTAGATATATCTCTGAGGTAACCTGCTTTCTGCTGGGTAAGGCCTCATGCACACGACCGTATTTTTTCCCACCCGTAAATACTGGCGTAAATACGGGTCCGGTGTCACACGTATTCCACCCGTTTTGCACCAGTATTTACGAACCCGTGCCCGTAAATATGGGTCCGGTGTCACCCGTATTCCACCCGTATTTACGGGCACGTTTTTGGCGGCAAAATAGCACTACACTAATCGGCAGCCCCTTCTCTCTATCAGTGCAGGATAGAGAGAAGGGACAGCCTTTTCTGTAATAAAAGTTAAAGAAATTCATACTTACCCGGCCGTTGTCTTGGTGACGCGTCCCTCTCTTCACATCCAGCCCGACATCCCTGGATGACGCGGCAGTCCATGTGACCGCTGCAGCCTGTGATTGACCTGTGATTGGCTGCAGCGGTCACATGGCCTGAAACGTCATCCAGGACGTCGGGCCGGATGTCGAGAGGGACGCGTCACCAAGGCAACGGGCGGGAGACCGGACTGGAGGAAGCAGGAAGTTGTCGGTAAGTATGAAAGGCTTTTATTTTTATTTTTTACAGGTTTATACTGATCGGTAGTCACTGTCCAGGGTGCTGAAAGAGTTACTGCCGATCAGTTAACTCTTTCAGCTCCCTGGACAGTGACTATTTACTGACGTCGCTTAGCAACGCTGCCGTAATGACGGGTGCACACATGTAGCCACCCGTCATTACGAGAGCTCCATAGACTTCTATGGACTGTCCGTGCCGTTATTATGGCCTGAAATAGGACATGTTCTATCTTTTTCAACGGCACGGGCACCTTCCCGTGAGAAAACGGGAAGGCACCCGTCGCCAATAGAAGTTTATGAGCCCGTTATTACGGGTCGTAATTACGACCCGTAATAACGGGAGTTTTTACGGTCGTGTGCATGAGGCCTAACAGAGTAGCGAAGACAGACCCAGAGAACACTCTATGTCTAAGAATTATTCTTTACGTTTCCAGGCTGTCAGATTAAGTTTTGATATTTAAAGGGTGCATTACTGGGCCCTGGTACAGGAGATCTGGTATGGTCGGGAGAATCCAAGACTGATCCGAGAACATTCTCAACCATGTGACCAGGATCTCTTTGGCCAGAAGGGGGCTATTAGTATTACTGAGGCCCTGTCTTCCCTGATCTTCCTTATCACCCTTGGTAGAAGACATAAGGGGGGGGGAGGCATAACCCCTCTCCTGATTCCAACACTGGGCAAATGCTTCTATTGCTGTTCGGTAGTCTGTGGGATCTAGGGGAAAAAAAAAATCTGACCTTGCTGTTTTCCCTGGATGCAAACAGGTCTATTGAGGAAACACCCCATTTGTACACTATCTTCTGAAAAATTTCCAAATTTAGTGACCACTCTGACTGGCGTAACCTCTTTCTGCTTGGGAAGTCTGCCATCTGGTTGTCCCTTCCCTTTAGGTGGATAGCTGAGAGAGTCAATAAATGGAGCTCTGCCAGAGAAAATATCTGTGAGGATAAATCCATTAGTGGAATCTATCTTGTCGTCCCCCCCTGATGGTTTATATTACAGCTGTTGTGTTGTAGGAATAGATCCTTATATTCCAACCTGAAATTGCTCGTAAAGAGTTTTTCAGAGCCTGAAAAAATGCTGCCTACTCTTTAAAGTTGGAGGACTTTTGAGAAGTCTGGTGGTCCCACTGTCCCTGGAGAAAAGAGGAGTCGTAGTGAGCTCCCAAACACTAAGAACTTGCATCCATGGTTATGTTGAGTGTAGGAATGGTTACCCATGGAATACCCCTCCTGAGATTTTTTTCTGTTCAACTACCATCTGAGAGACTGCCTTGCTAAAGATGAAATGTGAAGGGAATAATCTAAAGAGAAACTGCTTTTGTCCCATTGTTTGAGAATGTCCAGTTGCAGAGCCCTGAATCTGAAAATAGCCCACAATACTGCTGGGATGCATGATGTCAAGAGCCCCAGAACTGACAAAGCTCTGCTGAAAGATGTTGTAGGGTCCAAATAAATTCTGAGACCCTGTCCATCAGAGGTTGGATCTTACCTTGTGGATGGAAGGACACCTGCCTGGAGGAGTCTAGAAGAATCCCTAGAAAAAACACATTTGTTCGAGGAAATCAAATTTGATTTTTTTAAATTTATGTTCCACCCCAATTTTATTTTCTTAAATTCTTTGTATTTGCGACCAAAAAAGATATATTTTACAGGAAGAGAAAGAATACAAAATCACAGCAACATAAGAAAAAGAATGCGATGAACAATTCACAACAATCATGGCACTTTGAGGCAAGAGTGCTCAACTCCGCCCCAATCTTAATAGGATAGACCAAACTATTTCTATCTGCCGTGTCCGAGTCTGAGCTGACTGCTACTAGTAAGAAATCGTCCAGATAAGGAATCAGGAGGATGTCTCTCATCCTGATGTGACGCTATCTCTGCATTCAACTCGGGACTTATGAAGTGTCAAAGGGGAGGACTCTGTACAGAAGGTGGAACGAGGAGTTGTTGAGGGTCACTGCGACCAATAGATATTTTTGGTGAGACTTGCATATTGGGACATAATAATATGCATCTTCCAGATCTAATTATGCCATCACACAGACCTTGAAGAGAAGATTTATAGTCGATGGAATACTCTACATCCAAAAATAGATTAGGTGTGTATTCAGTTCTATGATGACCCTGTATTACCCTTCTGGTTTCTATACTATAAATAGAGGGGGATAGAAGCCTTTCCCTATCTCTAGACTTGTCAGCAGAATCAGAACCTCTTTTCTTATAAGAGACAACATCTCTGACTTTAAGACCTCCTGCACACGGCTGTAACTGTATGCACGGTCCGTGATTATGGCACGGACGGGCAGTGGAGGGTCAAGATAAGATGTGCATTCACTTTAATAAACCCAGATCACAATTGCGGACAGTATAATGACACGTCCTATTTTTTGTGCGCAGTGGGCTCCGGGCAATGCACGGACTGTGGAAACCACGGATGTGTGCATTGGCCCATAGGTTAGCATGCGTTTTATACTATCCGCAATTTATGTAACCTATAATTGTCTTCTAAGTCGGCTCTGTACCTTTAGTATTCCATTTTTTTGTGTTCCTGTGCCGTATGCTAATGAGCATAAAAGAGTCATATCTTTGTTAGAAAACAGTCATATCTTCATTCCTCAAGCCAAGTTTACCCCGCCTCCTTTCTTTTGATTGATAGCTCGTCGCCTCCCCCCAGCACACAAGAAATCCCGCACTTGCGCATCAATGTCCTGTTCTGGTGCGTGCGCACAATGGAACACCATAGCGGCACATGCGTAGTAACTAGATTTAACACAAAATATAACTAATTTGTGGTTAGGCAAAGAGATGCCCTGATTTCCAGCTGACTAAACAGAGTAATTATTGAAATATAACTTTTATTAATGATTTCTAAATTAAACAAAAACCACACACTTTAAATATAGCCAACGCTAGCTGACAGTGAAAAGTTTGTATGGCACCTTGCCAGAGACGCGCTAGGTCAGTACGACCTAATGTATGAGTTACGATCAGCGGCTGCAGAACGCTGTACTTTCACTAGCAAGATTAGGTTTTGTAACTGACTGTCAGCCAAGCATTGAGATTAAAACAGATAGAATAGCCCCCCAACCCCGACATGTTTCACTACAAACGTAGCATCCTCAGGGGGGTCAAATGGGGCAACGTAGTTTAAAAAAGTTGTATATAAATAAAAAAAAAGTTTAGAAGTAATAAAAGTAAAAACCCTCCTTTTTCCATTGTCAGTCCTTTATTATTAAAAACAATTAAATAAACTATACATAATTGGTATTGCCGCGTCCGTAACGGCCTGAAATACAAAATTATTTTGTTATTTATCCCACGCGGTGAACGCCGTAAAAGAAAATAATAATAAACCATACCAGAATAACAATTTATTGGTCACTTCACCTCCCAAAAAATGGAATAAAGAGAGATCAAAAAGTCATAGGTACTGATCGAAACTAGTCCTCACTCAGCTTTCTTGATGGAAAAATAAAAAAGTTCTGGCTCTTAGAATATGGCAACACAAAAAGTAAATAATTTTTTACAAAAAAGTATTTTATTGTGCAAACACCATAAGACATAGAAAAAACTATAAACATATGGTATCGCTGTAATCGTATCGCCCCGCAGAATAAAGTGAATATGCCATTTATAGCGCATGGTGAACGCTGTAAAAAAAATAGAATAAAAAAACAATAGTAGAATTGCTGTTTCTTAGGTCCCACGCCTCATAAGAAATAAAATAAAAACTGATCAAAAGGTCGCATTCACCCCATGAAAACTACAATAAATTCGTCAAGGGGTCTAGTTTCCAAAATGGGGTGACTTTTAAGGGGTTTCCCCCGTACTAGTACCTCAGAAGCTCTGCAAATGCAACATGGCACCCAGAAACCAATCCAGCAAAATCTACATGCCAAATAGCGCTCCTGCCTTTCTGAGCTCTGCCGTTTGTCCAACCAGCAGTTTATGAACACATATGGGGTATTGCCGTAATTGGGAGAAATTGCTTTACAAATGTTGTGGGCTCTTTCTCCTTTATTCCTTGTAAAAATTTAAAATGTGCACCTTTTATCGAAAAATTGTGTGATTTTCAATTGCACAGCCTAATTCCACAAAATGCAGCAAAAAAGCTGTGGGGTCTAAATGCTCACTATACCCCTCAAAAAACTCCTTGAGGGGTGTAGTTTGTCAAATGGGGTCACTTTTGGGGGGGTTCCACTCTTTTGGTACCACAAAACCTCTTAAAACCGGACATGGTGCCTAAAATATATTCTAATAAAAAGGAGGCCTCAAAATCCACTAGGTGCTCCTTTGTTTCTGGGGCTTGTGTTTCAGTCCATTATCACACTAGGGCCACATGTGGGGTATTTCTAAAAATTGCAGAATCTGAGCAATAAATATTAAGTTGTGTTTCTCTGGAAAAACCTTCTGTTTTACAAATCGAATAAAAAGGATTTTAAGCATAAAGATTTAATTTGTAAATTTCACCCCTACTTTGCTTTAAATTCCTGTGAAACGCCTGAAGGGTTAGGGCACGTTCAGACGTGGCGGAATTTTTCCACTGCAAATGTTGGTGCATATTCGGGGAAATTACGCAACGAATCTACACCAACATTTGCATATTTGACAGGTAATTCAGACGTTGAGAATATCACACTTCTTCTCCGCAACGTCATGAGCATGCTGCGGAGGGAAAATTCTGCACCGCAGCCCGATTTCCGCAGTTATTTTCTGCAACGTCTGAACTAACTTTCCTAAAAATGTATAGAAACAAATGTAAAAACGGCTGCTGCAGAATTCCACTGTGGACTGTCCGCAGCGGAATTCAACAGCAATTCCGCCACGTCTGAATGTGCACTTAAGAAACTTTCTAAATGCTGTTTTTAATACTTTGAGGGGTCTAGTTTTTAAAATGGGGGGGGGGGGTTATGGGGGTTTTTAATATATAGGCCCCTCAAAGCGACTTCAGAACTGAACTGGTACCTAAAAAAAAAAGGCTTTTGAAATTTTCTTCAAAATATGAGAAATTGCTGCTTATGTTCTAAGCCTTGTAACGTCCAAGAAAAATAAAAGAATGTTCAAAAAACGATGCCAATCTAAAGTAGACATATGAGAAATGTGAACTAGTAACTATTTTGTGTGGTATAACTATCTGTCTTACAAGCAGATACATTCCAGAGTTATTACCACATAAAGTGACACGTCAGATTTGAAAACTGGACTCTGAGCCTTAGGCTATGTTCACACGGAGTGCTTTCTGTACTGTATAATATTACTGTCTGCTGGACCCTGTATTTAAACCCACCTTGTGGTAGGCTTAGACACAGGGTCCAACAAACCGTATCACACATGCACATGGGCCCTGGATCTAAGCTACCATATGTGTTAGGCTGTGTTCACATCACCGCTGCCTTTCCGTTGAGGGGTTCCATAGGAGGTTTCAGTCAGGTAACCCTTCAACGGAAGGGCAAACTGAAACCTCAGCTTCCGTTTACCTCACCATGGATCTCAATGGTGACGGAAACGTTGCTAAAGATTTCCGTTTGTCACTGTTGTGACAGGGTTGCGTTGTTCGAACCAATAGCGCAGTCGATGCAATCAGCCAATAAACAAGCTCGTTTTCTCCTTCATCGGCTGATTGTTGCCCTGTTTGCCCGATAATTGACCGGTGGGCTTTAGCTTACCTCTGCAATGATGAGGCATCAACTTCAAGGTCTGGGGTATTCAGAACATTATATTCCATCCGGAAAAAGGTCATGCTGATGTTTTTACTATTATTCAGTCCAAAGGTTCCCTCCTTTGTTAATATTAATTTTCTACTCTCCTTTCCAGTACTTCGGCCCAAAAATTCTTCTGAAGATAATTCTCAATGGAGTTTTCTTGATCTGGTGCAATGCCTCTGCACCTAACTTTCTAGGATTACAAAAACTGAAACAAGGAATACTTTAAACATTAATCATGTTTATCTAATAAATCATGATCCTTGCACTTAGGAACCAAACAATACCATACACAAAACCGATACTCTTTCCTTAAATAATGAGTATATCAAGCAATATATAATATGTATTTATTTTACACAAATATTTGCACAAACCATTAAAAACACATTATACAAAAACGTTGCACACAAAGAAGGACAGTGTGATAGGCAGGACAAAAATAGTAGTTTTATAACAACTATCAAGTAAAAAAAATCTACAGAGTATACCAAAATACAGCATTATGACTAGACAGAAGCAAATACATATGAGTTTTAACACAAAAGTTAACCTCACCCACCATATGCCACATTAACTGCCTTCACACTGACCAGCACCCCAATGCGCGTTTCGCACCTAGCTTCCTCAGGGGGTGACGAATGTGTGCAGTAGGAGTTTAAATAGTAGTAGTGCAGCTGAATCTCTAATTCGATATATCTCACCTCCCCTTCGAATATGCTGCATGCAAGAGGCTGGTCGGTACCCCAGCGACGACGCTTTCGGCGTCCTGAAGTTGGTACTGCGCAGAAGCGCAACACCAAGTCCCATTATGTGCCTGAGCGACGTCGCGGACGACCACCCACCTCACACATGCGCACAGGGCCAGCGAGCCATATGGCATAATACAAAGACACTATCTAATGAAAAATATAACATATGTTAGAAGTCATACAGTCATGGATTTAATGCAGCACAGAGCAGAACACCAACTGTTATAAGTACATATTACATATTTGGATATTACCACAACTAGCGAGCCCTACTGCCAAGTAGGGAACAGGACCTATTGGTGTTCTCACATAATTCAATCCCACTGTAATATCACTTAATTGTTAGTGCATAGGGAGCATTCTGATGTTACCCATAGTTCTCACCCCAGCAATTTAAAGAAAAAAACCATAATAAAATATAAAACATATGTAATTACATGCCTACATATACATACATGAATAATAAACCCACCTATGAATCGACTGTCAGTGAAAAGATGTGTATATATTGATACACACAAAAATATATTTAATTACTTAAAGGGAATGTGTCACAATTTTTTTTATGTAAGTTACTTATTTCTATTATATTTTTAACGTTTTTTTGCTGTATTTATTTTTCTCTTCCACAAAGGTGGAAAGTATTAAAAATGAAATAATAATTTGACATGTTTTCCTATGTTGGCCACCAGAGGGAGCGCTTACCAAAATTACAGCAAAGCGAATCAGGTGAAGCAGCCTGACTTACAGCTAAATGTGGGAGGGAGACTCACCCCCTCCCTATTTTTGGCTACAAGTCAGGAAAAGGTGTGTTCAAATTGCTAAGCATTGTCCAGCTCCATTCTGGGAGTGTTTTTACAATGGCAGCTGGTAAAAGGCTAAGAATGATGAAAGTCAAGAGGGAAGACCCTGTGGTGAATGGCTTTTCAGTTGACCGGTTCACACGGCGTGTATTTGTCACTGTTTTTGGGGCATTTTACACGCCGAAAAACACATGAAACGCTTGGTTAAGCTTCCCATTTACATCAATGGGAAAGCGAGCTGTTAGTACATACAACACGATTTTTTACGCGAGCGTTTTTAAAAAACACATTGCGGAAAAAAATAAGCATCTTGTCAAATCTTTGGCGCCAAATGTTTCCATAGTCAATGGGAGTAATACTTACGCGCCAAAAAACTTGCAAAAAGCGCACACAAAACGTGTAAAAAGCCCCTTGAAAGACGCATCAGAAAACAGTTGATTAAGCTTCCCATTTAAGTCAATGGGAAAGCGCGCCGTTAGTACATACAACACGATTTTTTACAGGAGTGTTTTTGAAAAACACGTTGCGGAAAAGAAGAAACGTATTGTCAATTTTTCGGCACGTAAAGCACGCCAAATGTTCTCATAGTCAATTGGAGTCCTGATTACACGCCAAAAAACACATGAAAAACCTGTAAAAACCGCCTATATTTTAAAAGACGCTTCACAAGAAACGCCAGTGTATTTTACACGTCGTGTTTTCTTTTTAAGCGGCGTGTGACCATGCCCTAAGGGAATGATTTTAGATTGGCGTCTAGTTTATATTGCGGTACAGGGAGAAGACAGAAGTCCCTGTAGGTGAGATTATTTTTTATATTACTAACCTTATTTTTTTATTTTGCAGGTTCTACTCGACCGCTTGGACTACGTCGTAGATATGCTGGACTACTTCAATCTACTTTTTTTGAAAAAAATGAAATCGTTAACGAGGGTTTTGTGGGGGCGTTTCTATCTGAATAAAAAAATATTTTATTAGGGTGTATTCACACAGTGCGGTTTTGCCGCATTTTTGCCATGCAGCTGAAAACCGCATTAAAAAAAATTGTGGTAAAAACGCATGCGCTATTCGATGTGGTTTTCGGCCATGCGGGAAAGAGTGCAGTTTTTCCGCCTATGTGAATACACCCATAGGCCTTGTTCACAGAGTTTTTTTACAGGCAGAAAAAAAAATGTGCCTCAGAATTCCATCAGGAATTTTGAAGCCGATTCTGAACTGCTTGCACTTTTTTTCTGCTGTTTTCACGTCAGTTTTCGCCCACGGCCATTGAAGCTAATGCAAGAACTATGGGCAAAAACTCCACGAAAAACGCCTCCGAAAAGATTTCAAATGGGAGGTCCGAGGCGAAAGCCTCAGCAAAGGAAACGCCGCTTTTTTCCCCCCCGTGAACGGTCAAAAGCTACTCGGGGAAAAAACACCTCTGCCGCCCATTGAAATGAATGCGTGGAGGTTTTATGGCGCGGATTCAGACGCGGTTTGCGCAACAAAATCAGCACCAGCAAGCTCTGTGTGAATAGGGAGTTATATCTGTTTTTTAATACTTTATTAGCGCCTTAGTAATGACAGATGTGTTTGACGACGTCCATTACTAAGACGGGGCTTAGTGCTAGCCAGTAAAAAGGCTAGCAGTAAGCCCCCATTATTAGCCCGATACCCTCTGCTACCAGGGGTATCTGGAAGCGCCGGGTATGATCCAGTACCCGACCATCTGTAGTGATATTACTAGGCTGGGAAAGGCCAAAAACAGTGACCCTTCTCACCCTGGTAATGCTAGGCTGTGGCTGTTTTATTGTAACTGGCTGGTTATGAAAATGGGGAGGACACCACATTGTTTTCCTCAATTTATTCATTGTTTTAAAAAGAAAAAACAACACGGGGTTCCCCCCCCCCCCCCCATATTTCATAACCGCAGCCTAGCATTACCAGGGCGGGAAGGGTCACTGTTAGCCCTTCCCAGCCTAATAATACCAGCCTGCGGCCGCCCCAGTGCCCGACCGTCAATACAAATGGTCGGGTACTCGATCGTACCTGGCTCTTCCCGATACCACTGGTGGCGATGGGTATCGGGGTACTAATGGAGGGTTAGTGCTAGCCTTTTTAGTGGCTAATGCTAAGCCCCGCAATGGGCAGATGTTTGGAGGCGTTCTGCCTCCGATTTTTCGGAAGTTTTTTGGCCATTTACGGCCCGAAAACCGGCAGAAAATAGGCAGTGTGAACATACCCTAAGACTTTTTGAAACATCTTCAAAAGAGACTACCTTTGGCAATCAATTTGGAGATCTGTGTAGGCGGTCCCTCCCTAAGGGAATCTATTTGCTACCTCCCCATGATGTGATGCTGTAAGTAAAGTATAGGACTATGGATTTAGATTGTAAATCTGTTCTTCCTTATAATGTTCTTAGTGAGATTTAAATTATACAAAGGGGACAGAATTAGGGGCACCTAGGATAGGGTTCATTAAGATCTCTACCTATCCTATCAGCACGCAGAGTGGAGAGGCTCTATATGTTGTGCTGCTGATCAGGGAAAACCGATTTACATTTTTAATCCAACCACGACATCCATTGCTTAAAGAGTCTCTGTCACCAGATTATAAGTGTCCTATCTCCTACATAATACGATCGGCGCTGTAATGTAGATAACAGTGGTGCTTTTTATTTAGAAAAACAATCTATTTTTATCACGTTAGGAGCGATTTTAGCTTTATGCTAATTCGTTTCTTAATGCCCAACTGGGCATGTTTTTACTTTAGACCAAGTGGGCGTTCTGGAGAGAAGTGTATGAGGCTGACCAATCACCCCATTCATTTCCTCATCGCATAGTGACACTGAGTTGTTCACTACGTGCTTTCTTATACTGACACATTAACGTTACTGAAGTGTTTAGACAGTGAATAGACATTCCTTCCAGCCAGGACGGGATGTCTATTCACAATCCCGACACTTCGGTAATGTTTCTGTGGGACTTACAGTAGAGCAAGCGTAATCACGCGAGATCATGCTGTAAATGACAGGTTACAGCGAGATTACGCTTGCTCTGCTGCAAGAAGTGTATGACACTGATTGGTCACTGATTGGTCAGCGTCATACACTACTCTGTACAACGCCCACTTGGTCTAAAGTAAGAACACGCCCAGTTGGGCATTAAGAAAGTAATTAGCATAAAGCTCAAATTGCTCATAACGTGGTAAAAATAGATCGTTTTTCTAAATAAAAAGCACTGCCGTGACCTACATTACAGCGCCGATCTCCTTATGTAGGGCACTTATAATGTGGTGACAGAGCCTCTTTAAATCTGTTGCATGTTGTCCTATTGACTTGTAGATTAAAAACGGGAAAGTCAGCGCCAGACACAACAAAATGTTCTATGCAGCGTTTTCTTGTCCATTGTTAGGGTATGTTCACACGCTTAACAAAATACGGCTGAAAATACGGAGTGGTTTTCAAGGGAAAACAGCTCCTGATTTTCAGCCGTTTAAGCAACTAGCGTTTTTTGCAGCGTTTTTTACAGCCGTTTTTGGAGCTGTTTTTCTATGGAGTCAATGAAAATGGCTTCAAAAACGGCTCAAGAAGTGACATGCACTTCTTTTTACGGGGCGTCTTTTTAGGTGCCGTTATTTGAAAATGAGGCGTAAAATAAAGCCCTGTCGGAACAGAACGCCGTATATCTCATTGAAATCTATGGGCAGATGTTTGTAGGCGTTCTGCTTCCGATTGTTCAGCTGTTTTTTGGGATGTTTACGAAAAACGGCTGAAAATAGCCCGTGTGAACATATCCTAAATAATGAATTTGACATAAATGGGACCTATTTTAGTGTCCATTTTCACATCTTTTGGAGTCAAAACACAACGGAAATTAACAGAAACAAAGCAAAAATGGCAGACAAGTGTAAACCGATCATAAAATTTACACCGTTCATTTGCAGGTTAGAAAACCGTTCTCTGGACACATACACCGAATCGTTTTTACTGTCTACAAATACGGATCCGACAGCTATGGATACACATTCGTAGCAATTTGAAATTGTGGAAGTGCCCATAGACTTCTATGGGCGAGTCCGTGTCGAAATTGAGGACAAGAATAGGACTATGTTCTATACTTTGCGGATCATTTCTACGGCCCGGACACACATCTGTAAATATACAGAAAGGGGTCTGTGGCCAATAAAAATTAATAGGTCTGCAATTTCATCAGTAATTACGGATTCCGTGCATGAGGCCTTACACTTTATTAGACACCTGCTCTTTCACGATTGTAGCCTCCCCGTATGGAAATTAAACACGTGACCCCGGAGTGCAGCATAAAATCATGTGAGCACGTTTTCTATGAATCAGTCTCAGTGTGAATCCACATAAGAAAATCAAGCGATCTGAGCAACTTCAAACAAGGCATGCTCATCGGTGCTAGACTAGCCGGGGTCAGTAAGGAAAAAATTCAGCGGAAGGGTATCCTGTGGACAACAACAAGTCTACGAAAGGGGTCAGAGGAGGATGTCAAGAACAGGCGGTGCACAGTCACGCAAATTGCAGCCGAATAGTACACTGTTGATCCAACTAACTGTCCGAACTCAGAACTCGTTGTACCTTAGCACGGATGGGCTATAGCAGCATATGACCAGTTCGAATGCCATTGCTGTCTAAGGGTAACAGAATGGCAAGACTCCAGTGGGCAAAAGAGCACAAAAATTGGCTCACTGAGCAGTGGAAAAACATTGCCTGGTCAGATGAATCCAGATTTCTGTGGCACCATGCTGATAGGAGTATCCGAATTTGGCACAAGCATCAAGAATTCAACAGTTGAGGCTGGTGAAGGTAGAGCGTGGAAAATGTTTGCGTGGCACACCCTGGATCCTCTGATACCTGTGGATGGACATTTGAACAGCAGCATTGTGGCCGACCAAGTTAATCCCTTCATTGCATCTGTTTAACCTATTGCAGAAGGACACTTCAGCAGCAACTGCGAGACGCTATCCAGCGCGGGCCGGACACTGGATGGAAGGACAGGGATAGGCCAACGTGACCATGGGCACAGGAAGGGTTAAAAATTGTCCTGTGAGGAGCGGGAAGATGGATGGGGTGGTGGCCTCAGGTGGGGGGCAAGTTTAAGGGGTATATAGGGTGGGAGCGGGCATCTTCGCGCCATTATAGAGCAGACAGCGTTTAGTTCTTGTTTCGCCCTCCCTCCCTAATTTTTTCCATCCTTATGTTGTTCGTTTTGTAGTTTCTTGGTATTGCCTGTGTTTTTTCTTTTCTTTTCACAGGTGGATGGCTGGTGGTGCCCTTGTTGGTGCGGAGTCACGGTGGCATTGTGGCGGATTGGGGGTCCTTGGAGTTGGTGGTAAATTGATGTGGGGGGGATTCATCCTAGGTATGGTCCCTAACAATTTATACAATTGCTCATTGGTATGGACTTATTTTGCGCCCCTGCTGGGTGTTGTCCTGGGGAGTGGTTTACATCCTTGGCAAGCCAACTGCGGATTAGAAGGGTGCCCCTGAGCCTGTAGGGAGACGGCTTGGGGTAAACATTTATATAGGTGGGCAGTTTGGCGCCACATTTGTAGCTCCAAGGACTTCCCTTCCTCGTTATGTTTTATCTATAAAATATTGTTTATGTATATGTGTTAATAAAATGGCTGAGGTGGTCGAATTTATCCAACCCACTGTCTTGGTGTGTTTATTGGGTAGGTAAGGGGAGGGAACAGGGAAGTGCTGCATTTTAGCTAGGGGGGGGGGGGGTTAAGAAAAAGATAGAAATAATAATAAGAATGGACGAGATCTGTAATCCCATGGTCATGTCCACATGGGCCAATATTCCTGCAGAACAATTTTAACACATAGTGGAATCTATGCCATGACGAATTGATGTGGTTCCGAAAGCCAAAGTTCCAACAGGCTACCAGATGGGTATCTCTAATAAAGTGGCCATTCAGTGCACACTATTGTATTATGGGTTCATCCAACCTCAGAGTTGTACAGAGCTGTAAATACAGCACCCAGAGAAGTCTATGAGGCCCTACGGAATTTCATATAGAATCCGACAGAAAAAAAATTGTGGCATATTACGAATGCCATATTAAAGAGGTATTCCTTAAGAATTATGCATAAGTTTTAGGTTTATGCTGACATTTTATGCATATGAAGCACCAGCACAACAAAATTGATAAAAAGGAGACAGACACATGGTGAAGAATACAACTGAATAACGATTATAAACTGCGGTTTACTGGTTTTCCGCACAAGTGCTCAGTATATGGTTTGAGGCTTACCACCTGTGAGAGGAGTCATGTACTGTGCGTAGTGTATGTATATAGTATGTCATTCTAAGCCATATCCTTTGCAATTGCATACTTATCTTTAAAGGCAGGTGTTTCCTGTTATACTTTATGTACGTATTATGTGCTACTCTTTACAAACACCCACAGGGTGGATTCACACATGGCAGATTTTGCTGCAGAAATTTCTGCGACGGAAAATCAGTTGAATTCCTCTGATTAGGGTTATTTCTGCAACAAGCAAATTGATTTCTGCAAGTTCCATTTGATGAATGGCACTGATTTTTAGTCGCAGAAATTTCTGCAAAAAAATCTGCTGCATGTGAACACACACTTAGGTCAATTTGACACGTGCGTATTTTGCATCAGTATTTATAAGCCGAAACCCGGAGTGGGTCCATAATACAGAAGAGGTGCAGATCTTTCAATTATATTTTTTCTCTTTATGTTGCACTCCTGGTTTTGCCTTACAAATACTGCTGTGTGAAAGTGGCCTTACACGGTATATTTTAGCTAAATTATTATTTGGTTGTAAATAATTTAAAGTAAAGCCACCCATAATATAATTTTACAGGGGTTCTAGAAAGATAAATGGGTTGTCTCACAAAGACAACTCCTTTGTACCTAGTAGAGCACATTGATGTCATAGATGAGTGTCCCCCACTCGGAACCCCCTTTTTTGAGCCTGAATAGAGAGATGATATGTAAGAGTGGCTCCCACTGTAGTGGACACAGCCAGTTAATGTATTACATCCCGCGACGAGAACACCCGATCTCCTAGTGTTAGGCTTTATTCACGCGAGCAATGTAAAACCTGTCTGTTTCATCAGGGAAAAACGTACGATTTTACATCAGAGTTCAATCAGTTTTGTGTTAGGGTATGTGCACACGGTAGCAGGCTTTTACGTCTGAAAAGACAGACTGTTTTCAGGAGAAAACAGCTGCCTCGTTTCAGACGTAAATGCTCCTCCTCGCATTTTGCGAGGCTTCTCTGACAGCCGTAAATCTTGAGCTGCTCTTCATTGACTTCAATGAAGAACGGCTCAAATTACGTCTGAAAGAAGTGTCCTGCACTTCTTTTGACGAGGCTGTATTTGACAGCTGTCAAACGACGACGCGTAAATTACAGGTCGTCTGCACAATACGTCGGCAAACCCATTCAAATGAATGGGCAGATGTTTGCCGACGTATTGTAGCCCTATTTTCAGACGTAAAACGGGCATAATACGCCTCGTTTACGTCTGAAAATAGGTCGTGTGAAGCCAGCCTAAGTGCTGTCCGTTTGCCCATTTTTCATGTCTATGTAGCATTAGTGACCTTTTTTTTTCTCTGTTTTTTTCACTATGAACACATATTGGGATTTGTAGCCCACTTTTTGTAGTTACAAAAAATCAGATAATGAGCTGAAACTAGACAAGCCCTTAAACCTAGTTTAAGGGCACAAAGTGTGTTCACTATAATACCTCCTGTAGGTGTATCTCCAAAAGACATGAATTTCCCAAAATTTATTTTGGGTCAAATTTGATTCGGCCCAAATATATTCACTGCAAATTGCAAGTGCCCCAATTGCCCTGAAAACTCATGTCTGACTTTCTGGCGTCTTCTAGAACTGTATCCAACCCCTTTCAAGCCCTTTAATGCCAAGCCAGCAGTACAGCATTAGTAATGTCATCCACACCTCATGATTGGCTGTGCTAGGGGAAGGGATAACTGCAGTGCATTATGGGAAGGCTGCCTGCAAGCACTGTGGGAAATTCAGACCAAATAATCGAATTGTGTATAAATCGATTCAGTCATCTCTAATCATCAAATACATTTTTTTATAAATCTCCTGATTATCCGTTTAATAATTTGAGAGGCTCAGTCCTTAGAATGCAATTAATTTTGTAATACAGCACATACTCTCGGTGTGGTGCCTTTAAGTAAATTTAGGCATCTTTAGGGTACAGACCCACGCATAACAGGTTGTTATTGGGCGAACGATTTTGCAGGTAAACGGTGCGTCCATTAAGATTGACTGTTGATGGATGCACGGTTTTGCATTTAAAACTGCTGTTTACCTCCAAAATTGTGCAGACGATTAACAATCTGTTAGGAAGCTCCGACCTTGGTGGGCGTGTGTGGTAGGCAGACGCCACTACGTGAGACCCATACTTGCCAACTGTCCCGAATATGCCGGGACTGTCCCGGCAAATTACTGTCCCGGCAAATGCTACATTCAATTGTATCTGCATCCTCAGGACGCAGATACAATTGAATACTATTGGAGAGAAATCCCCTGCCAAAAGCGTTGACTATACCCTGGCCGGGTATTCCGCTGCAGGAGGTGCCACTGACGTCACTGCCCTTATATGGACAGTGAAGTCAGGGCTCTCTCTATGAGCGGAATTCCCAGCCAGGCCCCCACTAACGCTGCGGCCGGGGAATACGGTGCTCCTCCAGGAGTAGCCCATGACTTCACTCCATATAAGGGCATTGACGTCAGGGGCACTTCCTGCAGCGGAATCACCGACCAGAGCATTGCCGATGCCTGGCCAGAGATTCCTCTTCACAGAGGGAGCCACTGACGACATCACTGTCCATATATGTACACTGAAGTCAGGGGCTCCTCCTGGAGTGCTGGAATCCCCGGCCAAAACGTTGACGATGCCTGGACGGGGATTCCGCTCATAGAGTGAGCCCATGACTTCACTGTCCATATAAGGGCAGTGACTTCAGGGACACCTCCTGCAGCGGAAATCCCGGCCAGAGTTTTGCCGACGTCTGGCCGGGGATTCTGCTCATAGAGGGAGCCACAATGGCTCTATCTACAGGGACAGGGTGGGGGGCTATCTACAGTGGCAGTATATGGCACTATATACAGGGGGAGTAAGTGCCACATACTCCCCCTGTGTGTGGCACTCTCTACAGGGTGGCTGTGTGTGTGCCACTCTCTACAGGGTGGCTGTGTGTGTGCCACTCTCTACAGGGTAGCTGTGTGTGTGCCACTCTCTACAGGGTAGCTGTGTGTGTGCCACTCTCTACAGGGTGGCTGTGTGTGTGCCACTCTCTACAGGGTGGCTGTGTGTGTGCCACTCTCTACAGGGTGGCTGTGTGTGTGCCACTCTCTACAGGGTGGCTGTGTGTGCCACTCTCTACAGGGTGGCTGTGTGTGTGCCACTCACTACAGGGTGGCTGTGTGTGTGCCACTCTCTACAGGGGGCACTGTGGCACTCTCTCCAGGGGGCACTGTGGCACTCTCTCCAGGGGGCACTGTGGCACTCTCTCCAGGGGGCACTGTGGCACTCTCTCCAGGGGGCACTGTGGCACTCTCTCCAGGGGGCACTGTGGCACTCTCTCCAGGGGGCACTGTGGCACTATCTACAGGGGGCACTGTGGCACTATCTACAGGGGGCACTGTGGCATTATCTACAGGGGGCACTGTGGCATTATCTACAGGGGGCACTGTGGTACTATATACAGGGGGGCCATGTGGAACTATATACAGGGGGGCCATGTGGAACTATCTACAAGGGGCAGTGTGTGGCACTATCTACAGGGAGCAGGTTGTGGCACTATCTACAGGGAGCAGGGTGTGGCACTATCTACAGGGAGCAGGGTGTGGCACTATCTACAGGGAGCAGGGTGTGGCACTATCTACAGGGAGCAGGGTGTGGCACTATCTACAGGGAGCAGTGTGAGGCACTATCTACAGGGAGCAGTGTGAGGCACTATCTACAGGGAGCAGTGTGAGGCACTATCTATGTTGGTTTTTACGCTACCAGTAGTGGTCAGCACATATCACCTAGCCCTAGTGATAAAGTGAGACATCACCGGCCTGTAAACAACCAGAGACATACCCGCCACCATAGTAGTTGTCAGTGTAACTATTGCAGAAATAGTTAGTTTCGTTTGTATGCAGAAATTCAGGAAAACCACGCCCCACTAGCCACACCCACCAGATAAACCATGCCCCCATAAGACACACCCACCAGACGCCACACCCTAAGTTTCCCTGGAAAAAAAATTCAAATGTTGGCAAGTATGGAGACCGTGCCCTTACAATAAATGTATATTGGTCTTTAGAACACAAATATGAATAAATGCTTTGCTAATCCAGAAAAAGGCCATATTATCCCAGCTGCACTGACAATACGGGGGACATATCAGTACAGCCATAAATGAATCCCTACCCTGGAGTGTCCAGCACAGGTGACTTACATAGCCAGGACTCTTCTTTTTTTTCTCTCTGCTAACCTCCATAGAAAGTGCTACCAGGAGTGGTAGCAATCCTCTTATGTTTCAATCATTTTTATTGAAGGTTTTCAAGTAAGACAAACCATACATCATACAGAGCAAAAAAAAAACAGTCGGGGGCATTCCCCGTAAATCGTATCGTAACAGACCAATATAGTCCAAATATCTATCGAAAAGAGAAAACAAGAATAAGAAGAGAGTAAAAGGGAGGGAGGGAAAGTGGGAAAAAAGGTGGGGAAAGACAGAAAAATGAGGGTCAAATATCTTCCAGGCAAAATGAGCCCAAGGCTATGTTCACACGATTAACAAAATACGTCTGAAAATACGGGGCTGTTTTCAAGGGAAAACCGCTCCTGATTTTCAGACGTTTTTTGAGCAACTCTTGTTTTTCACAGCATTTTTCATGGCCGTTTTTTGGAGCTGTTTTCACTAGAATCGATGAGAAAACGGCTCCAATAACGTCCCAAGAAGTGTCCTGCACTTCTTTTTACGAGCAGTCATTTTACGCGCCGTATTTTGACAGCGACGCGTAAAATGACAGCTCGTCTGCACAGAACATCGTAAGACCCATTGCAAGCAATGGGCAGATGTTTGCCGACGTATTGGAGCTGTCTTTTCAGGCGTAATTTGAGGCGTAAAACGCCTCCATTACATCTGAAAATAGGTCATGTGCACATACCGTTAGAGATCTTCCCAAGATTTCTGATCCATGGCTGCCAAACTTGAAGGAAGAGCTCCTCTTTATCTGAGACTATACAGTGTATTCAGTCATTTACCATAATCCAATTCAGTTTAGTCTAAGGCCCCATGCACACGAATGTGCTTTTGCGGCCGCAATTCCCCTGAAAATCCACGGTAGAATTGCGGCCCCATTCATTCCTATGGGGCCATGCACATGACCATGGTTTCCACTGTATTTGCATGGCCCAGGCTCAAAGGGAAATAATGCACGCGGCCCGCGATTTGCGGGCGGCTTGCGGGTGACTCTCCGTCCCTGGCCGACTAGAAAATCACGGCCGTGCACATGGCTACGGTCGTGTGCATGAGGGCTTAATCAGATGAAGAGGAATCCCAGGACCTTTCCAGGACGTAGCTATAGCAATTTTGGCTGCCAGGAAAAGAAAGGATACAAATTTATGAGAGGCTTTCGACAGTCCAGGGACGGTCTCATTAAGTAACGCCTGTGACGGGGACAGTTTCAAGTTCATCTGAGTTATAGAATATAACATATTAAAGATTTATCGCCAAAACCGGCGTACCGCTGGGCAACCCCACCATATATGCAGAGGGTCTCCCACACATCCACAGTGTCTGATGCAAGAAGACGAGGTAGAAGTGATCTTGGCCAGTCTAGAGGGAACTAAATACCATCGTAAAAAAAATTTATAATTGGCTTTGACCAGCGCAGCGTTAATAGAAATTTTCGCAGTACCTTCTGCCATAACTTGCCAGTCCCTAAGGGTATGTTCACACGGCGGGGGTCCGTAACGGCTGAAATTACGGGGATGTTTCAGCCTGAAAACATCCCCGTAATTTCAGCCGTACCGGCATGTGCAGGCGCTTGAACGCCGCGTCAATTACGGCCGTAATTAGCGCTGCTATTCATTGGAGTCAATGAATAGCGGCTCCAATTACGGCCAAAGAAGTGACAGGTCACTTCTTCTACGCGGGCGTCTATTTACACGCCGTCATTTGACAGCGGCGCGTAAATATACGCCTCGTGTGAACAGACAAACGTCTGCCCATTGCTTTCAATGGGCAGATGTTTGTCAGCGCTATTGAGGCGCTATTTTCAGACGTAATTCGGGGCAAAACGCCCGATTTACATCCGTAAATAGGCCGTGTGAACATACCCTAATAGTAAAGGATGTGTGTCCCTCTCCCACATAGACATATATGAGTCAGGACTCTTCTTGTATGCATTTCAGGCGATTATCGCCTTCCCCAGGAACTGGATGCCCCTTTTTATTTTCTTTGACAGTATGTTGTGCCTTTCTCACACGTGCCAAGTAGCAGCAACAGACGAGGTAAAGTACAATCCCACATGATGTATGGCTAGTGGCAATGAGCTAAAACCCCACACATTTATTATTCATTGAAGACTATAAAAACAGCACATTTCTGTCAGAAAATATGGCAAACACAAGAAAAACCGCAAGGCTCATCTACTAGAGAGGAAATGTAATGTACATCGTATGTTCTGTGTTCCCTGACAGGAATATCTGAGCAGCAGCTAGGCTTTCTTTCACCAGAGGCAAAGATTCATTGTGCCCCCCCCCCCCCCCCCTTAGACTCACACCTAGAACCAGGGGCGTAGCTAAAGGCTCATGGGCCTCAGGGCAGTAGTTCAGCTTGGGCCCCCCACGCAACTTTTTTCACGGCCAAAGACCGAAGACGCTGTTAACTTTCAGTTGTATCGCTGTGTTTAACTGACCCATCGACGCAGCACTAGCAGCCAGGGACGTTGCGAGGGTCTTAAACAATCAGGGGCACAACTTCAAATACATATATTTTGCCCCCCCCCTCCCAAAAAAGAAATAAATCACAATTATTTATCAGAAACAGCATATCTATAAGGGCTTATTCAGACGAACGTATAATAGGTCCGTGCAACGCGCGTGATTTTCACACGCCTCGCACGGACCTATGTTAGTCTATGGGGCCGTGTAGACTGTCCATGAGTTTCACGCAGCGTGTGTCCGCTGCGTAAAACTCACGACATGTCCTATATTTGTGCGTTGTTCACGCATCACGCACCCATTGAAGTCAATGGGTGCGTGAAAAACACGCGCAGCACACGGAAGCACTTCCGTGGAACGCGCGTGATTCGCGCAACAGCAGTAAAAAGTATGAATGAAAACAGAAAAGCACCACGTGCTTTTCTGCTTACAAACATACAGAGTGTCATAATGATGGCGGCTGCGCGAAAATCACGCAGCCACGCATCATATGGTGATGACACACGGAGCTGTTAAGTACCTTTTGCGCGCGCAAAATGCAGCGTTTTTTGCGTGCGCAAAACGAACACACGTGTAAATCCGGCCTAAGACTGCGACCCCCCTAAAGCTACACCGATGGATAGGATAAGATACAGCGCCTCAGCAGACAGTATCACACATGATAGGCTTCGATACATGGCCTCAGCAGACAGTATCACACATGATAGGCTTAGATACATGGCCTCAGCAGACAGTATCACACATGATAGGCTTAGATACATGGCCTCAGCAGTCGGTATCACACAATAGGCTTAGATACATGGCCTCAGCAGACAGTATCACATGATAGGCTTAGATACATGGCCTCAGCAGTCGGTATCACACGATAGGCTTAGATACATGGCCTCAGCAGACAGTATCACACACGATAGGCTTAGATACATGGCCTCAGCAGACAGTATCACACATGATAGGCTTAGATACATGGCCTCAGCAGTCGGTATCACACGATAGGCTTAGATACATGGCCTCAGCAGACAGTATCACACATGATAGACTTAGATAGAGGGCCTAAGCAGACAGTAGAACACATTATAGGCTTAGATACAGGGCCTCAGCAGACAGTATCACACATATGCTTAGATACAGGGCCTCAGCAGACCGTATCACACATGATAGGCTTAGATACAGGGGCTCAGCAGAGTCACAAATAGCTGTGTTTTTTTTAGGCTCCATGACTTTGACAGGGAGATTAGTATGGAAAAAAAGAAAACATAACTTGTATACGGACATAGAAAATATGTCCACATGTATTTCTGCATTAGCTTCGTATTTAGGGCCTTCCAAATAAAGGTTACGTTCAGGATTCAGGCACAGAGCCAAAAACTATGTAATTTTTCATATTCATTATTGCCTCGGATTCCTCGCTAAAAAGTTGCAGGATAGGTGATAATTTTCTGATCACCGGGGGCCGCAGCTGGGACCCCCACTGATTGTGAGAATGGGTGTCTTGAGCCTCCTGTTCCTCCTCACGGCGGTCGAGCATGTACGCTGCCGCTCCATTAAGGGCTTGTCCACACGGGACGGAATTGCTGCAGAATTCCGTTGAAAATACTTCCTGCTGCGGCAAAAAAGGCACCTGCGTTTTTTACTGCAGAAAATGGTGCGTATTTTGCTGCGTTTTTCCCAAGGCTGGGAGATGGTGATCTCTCCTCTGAAAAACACAGCAATGCAGTCCACTTTCTGCAGTAGGAACTGACATGCTGTAGTACGAAAAATACGCACCGCAATTTCTGCTCTGAATATTTCTGCAGCGTGTGGATGAGAAATCTCACCCACTTTGCTGCTACTGTATTCTACTGCGTTCCTTCCATCCGCAATTCCAGACAGAGAAAATGCAGCAATTAAACAGCTGAGTATAGCGCTTGGCTGTTTCAGTCATTCTCATAGACATTGAATGGAGTGGTGGCCGCACGCTGGACCGCTTCTCCATTTAAGCTCCTCCTCACTGCGGCAGGGGGTTTGTGCAGTGAGGATTCTCAGTGGGTTTGGGACCCGTTTTCACAGTGATCGGAGAATCACCACCTATCCCGTAGATAGGTGATCATTTTTGATTCTGGAAATACCCCATTACATTACAAAGATGATGTGTAGATCCGCTGGCCAATCCCCGGCTATCGGCAAATCCACGCGTGACCATAACCTAAGGGTATGTGCACACACACTAATTACGTCCGTAAGTGACGGACGTATTTCGGCCGCAAGTCCCGGACCGAACACAGTGCAGGGAGCCGGGCTCCTAGCATCATAGTTATGTACGATGCTAGGAGTCCCTGCCTCTCTGCAGGACAACTGTCCCGTACTGTAATCATGTTTTCAGTACGGGACAGTAGTTCCACGGAGAGGCAGGGACTCCTAGCATCGTACATAAGTATGATGCTAGAAGCCCGGCTCCCTGCACTGTGTTCGGTCCGGTACTTGCGGCCGAAATACGTCCGTCAATTACGGACGTAATTAGTGTGTGTGCACATACTCTAAAGGAGCACGTACAATCCTACAAGACAACACTTTACAAGTCACACGACCGCTGGCACATGACGTACATAACGACGGTGATGAAGACGGAAGCGAAACATAGGAGGCCTTTCCCGGCAGTCAAATAGAATGGCCTTGAATGACGTCACCTAGGGCGTGACTAAGCCTGGCTATTTATAAACGCAGTCACTTCCGGTTGCTCCTCAGAATTTCTCGCAGAGGCGCTGCGGTAGTTACTGAAGAGAGGCCGCTATCAGGATGGTGACGCAGGAACCACCCAAGTGTTGCGGTTATTTTAATATCCGCTCGGTGGTGCTGGGAGTAGCCGTGTACTATGTGTTCGTGAGTCTGCAGTCGCTGGTATGGCAGACCGTGGCGGTGATTAAGTGCGGCGGGGTGTGTTCAGGGCCCTGGAGCTCGGCCGGGCCTGTGGCCGTTATGTACTCCCTGGCCTTCATCCTGCTCCTACTCAGCCTGTGTCTGCTGTTCGGTGTCCTCCGCAGGCGCCCGGGACTTCTTCTGCCCTTCCTGGCGTTCCAGATTATCGACTTCTTGGGCTCTATGCTGCTCTTTTGCGGCTTCTTTGTGCGTTTCCCCTCAGAACTCCGCATGATCAGCACTAGGCCCTACCTCCCCGGACAAGACGACACGGATAAGGCGACCGTGGCCGGAGGCTCGTTCTTGTTCATCGCCCTCTACCTTCTGCTTCTGCTACTGAAGATCTATCTGATCCGCTGTGTGCTGACCTACTACCGCTTCCTGCTCACCAGGGTCATCCCGCCGAGCGACAGTGACGGTCTGGCAGTGATCGTGGTCCCCGGGCCGGAGAAGAACCCTCTGCTGCTTCCTTCTTATGAAGAAGCCATCAATATGCCTAGTAAGGACAGCCCTCCACCCCCTTACAGCCAGGCCGTGCAGCCCGAGCCGGAGAAAGAAGCCGCATAAAGTCCCTGCCCGGAATAATGGCAGAACCTCTTCTAGCGCCAGCCAGCTGTTTACCATCGGGCACAACGGACAGTAACTAGAGTGCCAAGCACCTGACTAGAATGGCATCCCATGATTCTTCTCACCCCACTTTGTACCCAACCCAGCCATTTTAATTACCAGGGCGATGTCCGACATGGGTCATGGCCGTAGCAGACTAAAGTCCACCCAGGGAGCTGCCAACCTCAGCCTGGTCACCCATCACCCTGATCATCACTCTGAATTTGTGCTCCAAGAACTCCCTGGGTCTTTGTGTTATCACTGCTGCACTATGACGTCATGAAGGATGAAGTCACCATCCCCTGTGATCTGTCACTTTACATCGTTTCATTTAAAGGGACAGTGACTGCTGCCAGCTTCATTGAAAGTCCTGAGTTGTACATGAAAAGTTCCACCCAAGGTTACCCACAGTGATTGGGACAGTTGGACGGAAATAGAAGGGTGACGTTGTAGCGTTTCTTTATAGGGTCCTATACTTTTTAATAAACCTTGGTATACTTGCGTTGTATACGTAGTGCTCGGTCATATGCTTTACAATTCAGACTCGGAGCTCATCCGTGCGGTGGTGGCTCCAGATGACATCAGGATAATAGCGCACACCCACGTTTGTACTGTGATCCCAAAAAACGGAGACTGAATTGTATTGGTATATATTATGTGGAGCGCTACGTGTACGCCACCCAAGGCTTGTTACATGGTTAAACCCCTTGTAGTATAATGCCATTGTTCTTCCTGCACTTGGATACAGGATCATGTAAAACTAAAGTTTCTTTACAGGATAATTTCATGATATTTTTGTTTTTAATACCCAATGAAAACGCACTATAGAAGGCCACGTGATGGACTTGCTGATCACCCTCATTGCAATTCTGTCCGGTAGTAATGGGACCAGTTGAGCGTATGCTGCAGCATGGCACGATGCCCCGTACCCCGTCTCTATCCTTGTTCTCTGTGATGTCATTGGGTGCTTAGATGTTTTAGGACTACTTTCAGGGGGTTCTTTGAATATTGAGTCTGTTTTCAATGTTGGATGTGAAAGTAAAATGATCCTTTAATGTTCAGTAATCCGTCCTGTTGTCTGAGACTTGTCGGAGATCTGTGTGTCCTGTCCGGTTTAGCAGTAGACTATGCAATTCTCGTCTAGTCCGATGAACAGAACGGTGGCCTCTGATTTAGTTGCCGCAGAGGCAGAACTATATAATTTACCGCATTGGGAACTCTGTTCGTTTGGTGACCTCATGGTGTTAACAGGTCTGGTTTTTGGTTGGCTGACTTACTAAATACCAGAAGGGGAGTCCCAGATTTGTGATCTTTATTTTGCAATCATGGCACCTCCAGTCTTTTAGTACCAGTCAATACCCCCCCCCCCCCCCCCGCCCCCTGAGTAACCCATAAACTGTGCCTTTTATAAAGCAAAGACTCTCCTCTCGAAGCCTGCCACGCTGGCTATTCATGAACGTGCCCGGCCTCCACTTATTGCACCTGGTCCAACCGTTACTATGTGGCATCGGGTATAGGACTTGGACTGGCGGTTACCTGCATCTTGTATTGATTAATTTTCTGGCAGAACATTTCTGATTTTCTGGTTTAAGTCACATGCATTAGCTTCAGTGTAATTCTTAGTGTTTCCTGAAAATGCATCTGAATGGAATAATTAAATCCGTGTTAATCTGTTGTAACTTGACTTTTTCCTTTTTATATCCGGCTGCAATGCTGTTTCTTATTAAAGCACATCTTTCCTGCGTAATATGTTATCCTGACTCCAGGGCAGTTACTGGAGCGCCTTATTACTTAACCTGCTTCACACCAAAGATTGCCTCTCCTATAAAATGTTAGCCGTATGTTCCGCTTCATAATAAAAACAAAATATTTTTCATTTGTCTTTGTATTAGAGATTTGATCTGCCATCAGCCGCATGTTTTGGTCCTATATTCCTTATTGTGGCCTGTTGCGTATATAGTACTGTGCACGACTCCCATCAGTTCCTGTCCACGATGGGGCTGATCACTCACACTAGGGTCGGTTTCATGGAAAGCTAGTTTGCTTATCAGTATGCTATTGGGGAGCAGACCCAAACTCCATGCAGATGTTGCCCTTAACCCCTTAATGACCGGCCTATTTTGGACCTTAATGACCAAGCTATTTTTTACGTTTTTCCATCGTCGCATTCCAAGAGCTATAACCTTCTTATTTTTGCGTCGACATAGCTGTATAAGGTCTTGTTTTTTGCGGGACAAGTTGCACTTTTTAATAGCACCATTTTTAGATACATATTATTTATTGATTAACTTTTATTACCTTTTTTTTGGGGGGGAATAGAAAAAAATCTGACATTTCGCCACTTTTTTGCGTCCTAAATCTACGCCGTTTACCGTGTGGTATAAATAACACTAACTTTATTCAGTGGGTTGTTGCGAATGCAACGATACCAAATTTGTATAGTTTTTGTATGTCTTACTACTTTTACACAGTGAAAACGCTTTTTTTTTCTAAATTTGTTTTTGTGTCTCCATATTTGAAGAGCCGTAACGTTTTTATTTTTTCGCCGATGCGGTCGTATGAGGGCTTTTTTTTTGCGGGAAGACTTGTAGTTTTTATTGGTACCATTTTGGAGTAGATGCAACTTTTTGATCACTTTTTATCCCATTTTTTTAAAGTCAGGATTCACAGAAAACAGCAATTTTTCCATAGTTTTATTTTTTTTACGGCGTTCACCGTGCGGGTTAAATAATGTAATAGATTTATAGTCGGGGTCGTTACGGACGCGGCGATACCAAATATGTGTAACTTTTTAATTTTGTTTTTTTAATAGTAAAGCATTTTGTAAGGGGAAAAGCTGGGTTTTTCATTTTTTTTAAAATTAACTTTATTAAACTTTTTCACTTTTTTACTAGTCCCATTAGGGGACTATAATATGCGATTCTGCGATCGCTATTATAATACTCTGCAATACTTTTGTATTGCAGTGTATTACTGCCTGTCCGTTTAACACGGACAGGCATCTGCTAGGTCATGCCTGCAGCATGATCTAGCAGGCATTCACTCCAGGCAGCCTGGGGGCCTTTATTAGACCCCCGGCTGCCATTAGAGACACAGACACTCGGCGATCGTATCGCCGAGTCAGTTGGATGAGAGGGAGCTCCCTCCCTCTCTCCAAAACCACTCAGATGCGGTGCTCGCTATTGCGCACCGCATCTGAGGGGTTAAACGTGTGAGATCGATACTAATATCGATCTCACCGGGCAGAGCAGGGACGCCCCCAGCCCTCAGCTGCCTCTGGCAGCTGAGAGCAGGGAGATTTGACAGTTCCCTGCTCTGTAAACTTATTCCGATGCCGCGACGTAAAAAGTCTATGGCATCGGAATAAGGCCCGTTAGTGACCGACGTAGAAACACGATGGGTCGGTCACTAACTGGTTAAACCCGAGTGATCACCACTGATCACGGTTGGATCATTTGCATTTTTTAAAGGACAACTCTAGGATAAACAATAGTGTGTTCTCATGTGAACGATCACCTGCCACCATGTTGGCTTCTGATTGTTATCTATTGCTGTCCCATACCAATAAACATGAATGCACTGGGTAGTAATGTGGACCTGTGTTCTGGTATCGGTGAATACCCTTCCGTATACTTCCTGTAGATTATATTTGATTTATAGAACTATAGGTTCCGCTAGGTGTTACCTGGCCACCTTTCCTATGTGATGCTTACACAAGGCACTATGAGACGTAGTTAGATGGATTTGTACAATCCAGGGCAGACAGAAGCTGGATTATTCTCTTCTATAAAGCAAGTTAGAGGCGGCATGGAGGAAAATAGAACACGGTTGGCCTAGGTTAGGGGGAGCTGGGAAGGATTTTATATATCTGCTGGAGTTTCCCTATAAGACAATGAAAGCTTGTACTAGCGGACTCATCCAGCAGTTGGAGTGACATTGTTTCCGGTTAGTAATGATCATTGTTCTGAGCTCTGTTACTAGCATTAAAGAGTCTCTGTCACCAGATTTTGCAACCCCTATCTCCTATTGCAGCAGATAGGCGCTGCAATGTAGATTACAGTAACATTTTTATTTTTAAAAAACGAGCATTTTTGGCCAAGTTATAACCATTTTCGTATTTATGCAAATGAGGCTTGCAAAAGTCCAAGTGGGTGTGTATTATGTGCGTACATCGGGGCGTTTTTACTACTTTTACTAGCTGGGCGTTCTGAAGAGAAGTATTATCCACTTCTCTTCAGAACGCCCAGCTTCTGGCAGTGCAGACACAGCCGTGTTCTCGAGAGATCACGCTGTGTCGTCACTCACAGGTCCTGCATCGTGTCGGACGAGCGAGGACACATCGGCACCAGAGGCTACAGATGATTCTGCAGCAGCATCGGCGTTTGCAGGTAAATCGATGTAGCTACTTACCTGCTGATGCTGCTGCAGAATCAACTGTAGCCTCTGGTGCCGACGTGTCTGACACGATGCAGGACCTGTGAGTGACGTCACAGCGTGATCTCTTGAGAACACGGCTGTGTCTGCACTGCCAGAAGCTGGGCGTTCTGAAGAGAAGTGGATGATACTTCTCATCAGAACGCCCAGCTAGTAAAAGTATTAAAAACGCCCCGATGTACGCACATAATACACGCCCAGTTGGACTTTTACTTTTAAACACGCCCACTTGGACTTTTGCAAGCCTCATTTGCATAAATACAAAAATGGTCATAACTTGGCCAAAAATGCTCGTTTTTTAAAAATAAAAACGTTACTGTAATCTACATTGCAGCGCCGATCTGCTGCAATAGCAGATAGGGGCTGCAAAATCTGGTGACAGAGCCTCTTTAAGTGTTCTATGTGAGCGGTCTTCATTGTAACGGAGCTCCGATCACAGCTGAAGAAGCAGGGAGCTCAGCTGAGGGCACCTTTTTGTTTCAGTGACAGTGGGGGTCTCCGCAACCGGACCGCTCCAATCCAAACTTCTGACATACCAAGTTTGCTGAAAGTACGGTTACACTTTAAACTGTTGGGTCCTAGAAGCTCACGCTATACAGCTCCCAGAATTTGTGTGCGAGGAACGTTATGACCCGCTGTCAGCTGATCTCAGGAAATCTGTTATGTGATTATTTTATTAACAGACAGATACAAACAAGATTTAAAATTTTGAGTCATACAATGTATAAAAGGCGTCAACCAAATGCAGGATAATTTCTAGTGTCATCAGGGTATGAACAAGCATAATAGAGGCATATGAGATAACCGCGTATCCAAGGTGTGCCAGCCGTGCCTGATATGCAACAAAGGGATAGTGCAAGGTAAAGTGCTATGTGCAAATATTATATTATATATATTCAATCTGTAGAGCACCATTAACCCCTTAATAACCAGGCCATTTTGCACGTTAATGACCAAGGATTATTTTTTGTTTTTTCACGGTCGCATTCCAAGAGTCGTAACTTTTTTTTTATTCCGTCACCATAGCCGCATAAGGGCTTGTTTTTTGCGGCACGAGTTGTATTTTGTAATTGTACCATTTTTAGATGCTTACAATATATTGATTAACTTTTATTAACTTTATTTTAGGAGAGAATTGAAAATAAGCAGCTATTCCAGCATTAATTTTCACGTTATAAATTTACGCCGTTTACTATGCAGCGTAAATAACATGTTAACTTTATTCTATGGGTCGGCGCGATTACAGGGATACCAAATATGTAAAGGTTTTATGTTTTCCTACGTTTGCACAATAAAAAGCCTTTTAGAAAAAAATTACTTGTTTTTGCATCGCCGCATTCCGAGACGTAATTTTTTTTCGTTTTCCGTCGATGTGGCCGTATGTGAGCTTGATTTTTGCGGGCCAATGTGTAGTTTTTCATTAGTACTATTTTGGGGTACATAGGACTTGTAGATTAACTTTTATTTAAGTTTTTATGGGAGAAGAGTTTTGTGTTTTTTTTGGACGCCGTTCATCCGGTGGTTTAATTAATGTGTTAATTTTATTGTTCTAGTTGTTACGATCGTGGGGATACCATATATGTGTGTATGTGTTATTTGTTTTGACACTTTTACTAATTAAAACTACTTTTTGGGCAAAAAAAGTAGCTTTATTTGATTTTGACAAATTTTTGTATTTTTTTCCACAAACTTTATTTAACTGACATTTTTTTTTAATTTTTTTTATTTTTTTAGTCCCACCAGGGAACTTCACTATGTGATCTGCGATATACTTAGTATATCAAAGCATTATAGCCTGTCAGTGTAAAACTGACAGGCAATCTATTAGGCCATGCCTCAGGCATTTGCTGAAGACAGACCTGGGGGTCTTTGTTAGGCCCCCGGCTGCCATGGAAACCCGACGGCGACCCGCAATTTCTTTACGGGGGAGCCGATGGGGTGATAGAGGGAGCTCCCTCCCTCTGTCAAACACATTGGATGTCGCTGTCGCTATTGACAGCGGCATTTAATGGGTTAAACTGCCGGAGTCGGATCGCTCTTCGATTCCGGCAGGAGCCAGGCTGTGTAGAACAGCCGTGCTCCTGCCGCTGATCGCGTGTGTGCAGTGTCAGTGCCCACGCGATCACAGGACGGATATATCCGTCCTGCGCGAACTAGCAGCTGATGAGGACGTTTATATCGGACGGTATATAGATGCATAGCAGGACATAAATAGCAGGTATCTGGGTTTTACAGCAAAAAATGCATCAGCCCTATACAGTTTTAAGCAGCAGCCTGAATAGATGAAGGTACATACCCAAGTTCATAATCCCGCATGGAGGAGACGCCAAGACCCGACGCGCGTTTCGCCGGATGCCTCCGGGGGTGGCGTCATCCTAGCGGGGCCCTCCCTTTTATAATAAGTAAGCAAACGTGTTATCCAATCGTGTGGGGCCATCCGATTCGCTATGTAATGCCAGCCCCTCACGGCTTGGCACAGACAGGCAGTGGCGTCATCGCGCCTGTCTGCGTCGAGGTGCATAGACTGGAGGAGCAGAGAGATCTCCACTCGTCGTGGTATTACGTATTTTATTATTTTTATAAGGCACTATTGCGGCTTGTATATTAGGCAGTGTGGGGGCAGCTATGGGAGCATTATACGGCGTGGGGTCAGTTATGGGGTATTATACGGAGTGGGTAGGCACTATAGGGTATACAGAATTGGGGCAGCTATGGGGGCGTTACTGTATGGGAGGTAGCTACAGGGGCATTATAATGTGCGGGGAGGCACTATAGGGGTTGTGACACCCATGGCCGTGGACAGTCAGGATTACTCACCCCCCGACGGCCGCAGCCATGGATCAGTGAGCGCTGGCCCACATCTCCTCAGGAGACGCCAGCGCTCACTTCCGCTTCACTCTGCTGTGTCCTGTAGGGTGTGCTCGCACGCTTGTGCCCGGCCTTAAAGGACAAGCACGCGCACCTGAATAGTATGTTAAATTAGCCCATGATCACCCTGGACTTTAAGAAGGGCCCTGCCCCTTCCTTCATTGCCTGAGCGTTGTTGTGTTTACCCGTGTTAGTCTTTGCAAATGGTCCCTTAATGTTTTCCAGTGTTCCTGTATCATGTGCTACCTTGTTCCTGTGCCATAGTGTTGGAGTAGTGTTGTGCCGTATACTACGCCTGCTGCCAGGGTCCCTCCGAGCCTAACCATCGCTACTGTTCGAATTACCACAGGTACCCTTATTTGAACTATAGACATTTACTGGGTATCCTGTTGGCACCTGCTACTGCAGTACGGCCCAGTGGGTCCACACACTCATCGTGACAGGGGCATTATACTGTGTGGGAGGTAGCTATGGGATCATATGGTGAAGCATTATACTGCATGGGGTCAGTTATGGCGGTATTATACCATGTGGGGAGGCACTATAGGGGCACTATACTGTGTGGGAGGTAGCTATGGGGTCTTCATACTGTTGGGGTAGGTGGGTATATTATATACAGTAGTGTAGAGCAGGCTCCGGGGATATATATTCGATGACGTGGCATGTAAAAAGGACATGACCTCTAATCATTCGTTAATCGAGGTTACTTGTTCAATTAATCATGATATTAGTCATAATGGCCCATCCCTAACTAGAAAGCATTGTGTGTAAAAAAAAAAAAAAAAAAGGGGATGCATGCTTATCATAGCACTGTACTAGACCTAGATGTCATAGGCAAGCCATCTTCTTTACTTTAAAGGGAATGTGTCGCTAGAACTTTTTTTTTTTTTTTTTCCAGTTAAACAATTAATATTTGAGTGATTACACATTGTTTTAATTGTTTTCGGGGTGGACACACTCTCCTCTAGTAGCCTCACACAATCCCCCCCCCCCCCCGCTCCCTTCTTCTGCCTAGTGCCAGGAGGAGGGGTTTGAATGTCTTCAAACCTCTTACACTGTGTGCCGCCATTTTCTGAGTGACTGCACAGTGTAGGAGGATTAGATACAGGGCTCAGCAGACAGTATGACACGAACATAATGCACACATCATACATTAACGTAATACACACATCGTAATACACAAATTACCTGCCTCCGCTGGTCTACGCTCCTATTCCTTGCGCCTGAACATATGGCCGGAAGGCGCGGCCAGAAGTCGTGCTCTTACTGTCCGGTGGTGGCTTCCAGTCCACATGAAAATGGCGCCGGATTTCGCGCTGCGAACGAGCTTCGTTTTGGTCTGTGTGGGAGCGGCGCATACGCAGTTCCCACACAGACGGTGCACGCTTCTGAGAATGGAACGGCTCCCGTTCGCATTCTCTATGGGGTTGTATGTGCCGTTAATCGACACATACAGAGATGAAAAAAAAAAATGGCAGCGCCCATAGAGAAGTAAAAGTTTTGAACACAGTAAAAATTAGAACGTGACAACACTAATAAATAAAATTTTTGTTTATTTTATTAAAAGCGATATAATAAAAATTAAAAAAAATCATGACACCTTCCCTTTAAGCTAACCCTTTAGCGACTGCTGTGAAAAGTCATATTGGTGGTCACGAACGGCCATGGGCTAAGCCGCCGCCTTCTCACAGCGCCCTAGTCTATGTCCTGCATAGGTGTCTCGTGCAGGCTGAAGCTGGTGCGTGGCTACATCAAGATAGCTAGACTCCCGTTCTAACGGTAGCGATCAAAGTTTCCGTGTCTCGTGTCAGTTTAACCCCTTAGATTCTGCAGTAAATAGTGACTGCAGCAGGCTTATATAGGGGGGGGGGGGGGGCTACCTCTGTCTCCCAGCAGCAGCCCGCAAATGCAATTATCCTAATTGCCTGTCAGTATAACAAAGCATTATTGCCGGTTGGTGTAAAACGAAGTATACCAAAGCTTTTTATAGATCTATCCACAAGGGAGACACGAAAACCTGGACCACACATTCATTTGCTATACTTCATCTATTACGGTTCAGCAAAATTTAAAAAAACGTACGAACGTTAGGTTATTTTTCTCAAACTCTTGTGTGGCTATATGTCTTTTTTTTTTTCTTGTACCAGCGCTCCACCTCATTTGGAAAAGGTGTTTTGAAATATCCGGATACTGCATAAGGCCAGATTCACACGAGCGTGTGCGTTTTGCGCACGCAAAAAATGCTGCGTTTTGCATGCGCAAAAGGCACTTAACAGCTCCGTGTGTCATCACCATATGATGCGCGGCTGCGTGCTTTTCGCGCAGCCGCCATCATTATGACACTCCATTTGGATGTTTGTAAACAGAAAAGCACGTGGTGCTTTTCTGTTTACATTCATACTTTTTTACTGCTGTTGCGCGAATCACGCGCGTCCCACGGAAGTGCTTCCGTGTGCTGCGTGTGATTTTCACGCACCCATTGACTTCAATCCGTGCGTGATGCGTGAAATACGCACAAAGAACGGACATGTCGTGAGTTTTACGCAGCGGACACACGCTGCGTGAAACTCACGGACAGTCTGCACGGCCCCATGGACTAACATAGGTCCGTGTGAGGCGCGTGAAAATCACACACGTTGCACGGACGTATATCCCGTTAGTCTGAATAAGCCCTTTAGGGTTTCTACCTATTTGTTCTCAGTTTGGCCCCTGAGACAACAAGGAAAGGTGAGCTTTTTCCATCTGTTCACTTTTTTGTTGTGATTTTTGGTGCTGTATCTGTGGGGGAATGTGGCCCAGAGCCAAGGTGGCTTAGACTGGCAGCATGGGTGCTGTTGGTCTCCTGGGTTGCTTCCTTTATGGGTGCTGTGTTGCAGCGGCGTTGGCTGCCATGTGATACTGCACTTGATAGAGTAGGGACCCACTTTAAAGAGGCTCCCGTGTAGTGGCAAGTGGGCTCATACAGTTTGATCAAGATGTTTACTAAGAACCCAGTGTTCGTAAACATTTTTTACAATTTTTGCTGAGCCACAATAGATCAAGTATAGCATTCTCTCCATTGTCATAGCATTATATAAGCGATCGCATAGTGAAGTCCCCTAGTGGGACTTAAAAACTAATCGATGTGAAAATGTTAATAAAAAATGTGCACAGTAAAAAAAAAAAAACTCTTCAAATTGTTTCTTTTAGTAAAAAAATAAATACACGCACATGGCATCGCTGCAATTGTAATGACGCAAAAAATAAAGTTAACGTAATCTAAACTGCAAGGTGCACGCTGTAAAAATAACTCCATACGGAGTTACTTTTTTGGGGGGCAATGGAAAAAAAATAGCAAGTTAATAAATAAGTCTTGTATACCCCAAAATAGTACCAATGAAAACTGTCTTGTCTCGCAAAAAACAAGCTCTCATATGGCTACATCGACGGAAAAATACAAAAGTTATGGATCTTGGAAAGCCGTAATGCAAAGACATAATTTTAGTTAGTGGTTTTGTTGTGCAAAAGTAGTAAAATAAACCTATACATATGCGATATCGTCGTAATCGTACCGGCCCATAGAATAAAGGGAACGTGTAATTTATGCCACACGTGAATGGTGTCAATTTAAACTGCATAGAACAATGGTGTTAATAAAGTTATCACTCTTAGGGTATGTTCACACGGCGGGGGTCCGTAACGGCTGAAATTACGGGGATGTTTCAGCCTGAAAACATCCCCGTAAATTCAGCCGTACCGGCATGTGCAGGCGCTTGAACGCCGCGTCAAATACGGCCGTAATTAGCGCTGCTATTCATTGGAGTCAATGAATAGCGGCTCCAAATACGGCCAAAGAAGTGACAGGTCACTTCTTCTACGCGGGCGTCTATTTACGCGCCGTCATTTGACAGCGGCGCGTAAATATACGCCTCGTGTGAACAGACAAACGTCTGCCCATTGCTTTCAATGGGCAGATGTTTGTCAGCGCTATTGAGGCGCTATTTTCGGGCGTAATTCGGGGCAAAAACGGCCGATTTACATCCGTAAATAGGCCGTGTGAACATACCCTTAGGGCTTATACAGACGAACGTATAATAGGTCCGTGCAACGTGTGTGATTTTCACGCGCCTCGCACGGACCTATGTTAGTCTATGGGGCTGTGCAGACGGTGCATGAGTTTCACGCAGCGTCTGTCCGCTGTGTAAAACTCACGACATGTCCTATATTTGTGCGTTTTTCGCGCAGCCCGCACCCATTGAAGTCAATGGGTGCGTGAAAATCACGCGCAGCACACGGAAGCACTTCCATGGGACGCGCGTGATTCACGCAACAGCAGTAAAAAGTATGAATGAAAACAGAAAAGCACCACGTGCTTTTCTGTTTACAAACATACAGAGTGTCATAATGATGGTGGCTGCACGAAAATTACGCAGCCACGCATCATACGCGTCTGACACACTGCTGTTAAGTACCTTTTGCGCAAAACGCACACGCTCGTGTAAATCTGGCCTAAGAATGAAACGATGGAATAGCCACACCCATAGTCTATTGTTTTGTGAGCAAATAATGACATCTTGTTGTTGTATTCTGAGTGTGCAGATATCTAGATTTTATCTGCTCAATCTTGGGGTATGTTCATACAGGTCAGATATGCAGCGTAAAAGAACACAGAGTATAAGTCCTGGAACCCACAGGAAATTCCAGGCAAAAGACCTCACCAAATTGTGGTGCAGACTTTAGTCCAGAATCGCCGCTGCGGAAAACGGAGCAGAAAACAAAAAAGCCAATGCTTTCATTCACTTGCATTGTCTGTGCAGCCCGGCCTCCTATGATGACGCTGCAGCCCATGTGATCGCTACAGCCTTTGATTGGCGTCAAGCAGTCATGGGATAAAACATCATCCCAGCAGCATGGAAAACAGCTGAGGGAACAAGGAGCAGTCAACGACAGGGACGTATAGCTTTTTTTTTAAGCCCTTAACGACACGTCACATACTAGTACGTGACAGCCGTTAATGGGAAGTATGGAGCGGGCTCATGGGCTGAGCTCGCTCTATACTCAGTGGGTGACGGCTGTGTTATACAGCAGACGCCTCACTGCAACGGGTGGAATCAAAGATCACTTTGATTCTGCCCGGTTAACACTTTAAAGAGGCTCTGTCACCACATTATAAGTTCCCTATATTCAACATAATATGATCGGCGCTGTAATGTAGATTACAGCAGTGTTTTTTTAATTAGAAAAACGATCATTTTTGATGGAGTTGAGACCTATATTCGCTTTATGCTAATTAGTTTCTTAATGGACAACTGGGCGTGTTTTACTTTTTGACCAAGTGGGCGTTGTGGAGAGAAGTGTATGACGCTGACCAATCAGCGTCATACACTCTTGCCTTGCTGTAAATCTCACACAAACGTTACCGCAGTGTCAGGATTCTAAATAGACATCACGTCCTGGCTGCAGATAATGTATATTCACTGTCAGGACACTTGAGTAACGTTAATGTGGGTGTATGTGGCTGCACATAGTGATCTAGCTATATCGCTATGTGCTGTGTAAATGAATGGAGAGAAGTGTATGACGCTGATTGGTCACTGATTGGTCAGCGTCATACACTTCTCTCCACAACGCCCACTTGGCCATATAGTAAAACACGCCCAGTTGTCTATTAAGAAAGTCATTAGCATAAAGCTAATATGGGTCATAACTCCATCAAAAATGATCGTTTTTCTAATTAAAATTACACTGCTGTAATCTACATTACAGCGCCGATCACATTATGTAGAAGATAGGCCACTTATGTGGTGACAGAGCCTCTTTAAATGCCACGACAGCGTGACAGCGGTTTTTAGCTTTATGCTAATGAGTTTCTTAATGCCCAAGTGGGTGTGTTTTTACTTTAGACCAAGTGGGCGTTGTACAGAGGTGTATGACGCTGACCAATCTGACCAATCAGCGTCATACACTTCTCCATTCATTTATACAGCACACAGCGATATAGCTATGTGCAGCCACATAAACACACTATAACGTTACTGCAGTGTCCTGACAATGAATATACATTACCTCCAGCTAGGACGTGATGTGTATTCAGAATACTGTCACTTCTGTAGCGTCTCTGTGATATTTACAGCAAGGCAAGCGTAATCTCGCGAGATTACGATGTAACCTGTCATTTCAAATGAGATTTAGTTTGCCTTGCTGAAATCTCACAAAAAAGATTCAGAAGTGACAGGATTCTGAATAAACATCACGTCCAGGCTGGTAGTGATGTATATTCATTATCCGGACACTGCAGTAATGTTATAGTGTGTTTATGTGGCTGCACATAGCGATATAGCTATATCGCTAGTGCAGTGTAAATGAATGGGGAGAAGTGTATGAGGCTGATTGGTCACTGATTGGTCAGCGTCATACACTTCTCTCCACAACGCCCACTTGGTCTAAAGTAAGAACACGCCCCGTTGGGCATTAAGAAAGTCATTAGCATAAAGCTAAAAATCGCTCAGTGGTAAAAATAGATAGTTTTTCTAAATAAAAAGCACTGCTGTCACCTACATTACAGCGCCGGTCTCCTTATATAGGAAATAGGGCACTTATAATGTGGTGACAGAGTCTCTTTAAGGGGTTAAAATGTGCAACATCACACATTTACTTATAAAGATATATACTGACATACATAACACATAAGTGTCAATTCGGTATAGGGTGTTGGTTCCTTTGTTAAGATTTTTGTTCAGAGTATAGTCAGTCTTATAGGAGGATCGTATATTGCATCCCTCCCCCTCCCCTCTATATGCCAATAAATTGTGAACTGGAACACGTCCCCGATATCTAGCAGTTTAAATTTCACTAGATAGAACTCCTACACGTTCAAGCTCTGGAATGAGTCTCTGTATATGTGTGGGATGCATTATCAGGAATGTCATTTGCAGTGTAAGATGTGTATAATAGATCTGGGATAGACATCTCCAATAATAGAAGAGCCATCCTATTTGAACCTGCAAGATTAATAGCAACTGAGCACAATGTTCTGGATGACAAGCACTGATAGACAAGGCTAGCGGCCAATAGGGGTGATGCAAAAACACCCCCATACTGACATTGACACACTCGCGCCAATGATGAAGCTAGAATCACGGAGGGTTATGACGATGATGAAGACTCTGATGGGCAGTTTCACAGCCAAACCTCCAGACGGGGAGGGTCCAACTGACACACAAAGCATGTGAGAGCGATGCGCTCGCTGCCACTGCCAAACACTAGGAATTTAGACATCAGTAACTCCAGACGTCTCCCTGAGGAGCCTGAGGAGCCTGAGGGGGTGAAACGCAAAGGAATTATATCTAGTGAAATTTAACTGCTAGATATCCGGGATGTGTTCCAGTTCACAATTTATTGGCGGAGTCTGAATGCAGACCTGACCTCAATACTTCACAAAGAGCTAGACCACGCATATAGAGTGGAGGGGAAGGATGCAATATACGATCCTCGTATAAGACTGAACAAAAATCTTAGGCTGGATTCACACGAACGTTGCGTTTTTGCGCGCGTGAAAAACGCGCCGTTTCGGTTGCGTGTGGCATCCGTTTGGGCAGCGTGATAGCGTATTTAACGCGCATATGGCATGCGTTTTTTACGCGCGTCAATGGAGTAATGGAGAGGGCAGCCTACAAAAAGACACCTTCTCCAACACCTGCTTGCTGTGAGCACATGTTCGCATCAAGATTTCACGTTACCTCACACTTTGGCCCGTGTTTGTTGTTTTTGGGTGGTTTTACAGGTAAAAAAACTACTATTGCTGCAGATGTCAGTTTAAACTGTGCGCATGTGCTCAGAAAGTGAAAAGCCACTTCCTGGTTTGTAGTTGTTTTGTCTAGTCTGCTCAACTCATTTACATAGACTTAACAAGTGTTGCGTGAAAAACGCTGTGCGTACGGAGGTGCTTCCGTGTGCCCTGCGTTGTTTTCACGCACCCATTGACTTCAATGGGTGCGTGATGTGTTGAAAACGCTGAATCAACGGACATGTCGTGCCTTTTTGGCAACGGAGCAACGCTGCGCAAAAACCACGCACATGTCTGCACGGCCCCATAGACTAATATAGGTCCGGGCAACGCGCGTGAAAATCACGCGCGTTGCACGCGCGTATTTTACGTTTGTCTGAATAAAGCCTTAAAGGAACCAATACCCTATACCTAATTGACACTTATGTTATGTATGTCAGTATATGTATTTATAAGTAAATGTGTGATGATCCACATTTTAACAGCCTAATAAAAGCTACGTTTTATATTTACTCCTTCTGTACGCTTAGAACTTTAGCTGCAATTTCTTACATTTTCAAGAAGATTTCAAAAGGCTATTTTTACAGGGGCCAGTTCAGTTGTGAAGTGGCTTTTGAGGGCCTTTTTATATATATATATATATATATATATATATATATATAAAATTAGAAACCCCCCAATAAGTCACCACATTTTAAAAACTTAACCCCTCAATGTATTAAAAACAGCATTTAGAAAGTTTCTTAACCCTTTAGACGTTTCACAGGAATGAAAGCAAAGTAGAGGTGAAATGTACAAATTTCACTTTTTTTCTCAAATTCATTTTAATCCATTTTTTTTGTAACACGGAAGGTTTTACCAGCGAAATGCAAACAATATTTATTGCCCAGATTCTGCAGTTTTTAGAAATATCCCACATGTGGCCCTAGTGTAATAATGGACTGAAACACTCGCCTCAGAAGCAAAAGAGCGCCTAGTGGATTTTAGGGCCTCCCTTTTTATTAGAAAATATTTTAGGTACCATGTCCGGTTTGAAGGGCTCTTGCGGTGCCAAAACACTGGAAATACCCCCAAAAGTTACCCCATTTGGGAAACTAGACACCTCAAGGGGTATAGTGAGCATTTTGACCCCACAGGTTTATTACAGAAATTATTGGAAGTAGGCCGTGAAAATTAAAAACTACGTTCTTTCAAAGAAAATGAATTTTTTTTCTCATTTCCACAGGGACTAAATGGAAAAAAGCGCCACCACATTTATAAAGTAATTTCTCCCGATTAAAACAATACCCCACGTGTGGTCATAAACGGCTGTTTGGAAACACGGTGGGGCTTAGAAGGGAAAGAGCGCCATTTGGCTTTTGGAGCTCAAGTTTAGCAAGAATGGTTTTCGGAGGCCATGTTGCATTTGCAAAGCCCCTGAAGGGACAAAACCAGTGGAAACCCCCCACAAGTGGCCCCATTTTGGAAATGACATCCCTTGAGGAATTGTGAGCATTTTGACCCCCACAGGGGTTTTATAGATTTTATTAGAATTGGGCAGTGAAAATAAAAACAATCCTTTTTATTCAATAAGATGTAGCTTTAGCTGGAAGTTTTTTTCATTTTCTCAACAAATAAAGGAAAAAAGAACCCAAACATTTGTAAAGCAACTTCTCTGGAGTACGGCAATACCTCATATGTGGTCATAAACTGCTGTTTGGGCACATGGCAAGGATCTGAAGTGAGGGAGTGCCATTTGGCTTTTGGAGTACAGATTTTGCTGGATTGATTTCTTGGCACCATGTCGCTTTTGCAAAGCCCCTAAGGTACCAGTACAGTGGAATCTCCCCAAAAGTGACTCCATTCACGAAGTTACACCCCTCAAAGAATTCATCTAGGGGTGTATGAGCATTTTGACCCCACAGGTGTTTCATAGATTTTATTAGAATTGGGCAGTGAAAATAAAAACAATCCTTTTTCTTCAATCGGATGTAGCTTTAGCTCAAAATGTTTCATTTTTCTCAATAAATAAAGGAAAATAAGAACCACAACATTTGTAAAGCAATTTCTCCGGAGTATGGCAATACCCCATATATGGTCATAAACTTCTGTTTGGGCACACAGTAGGGCTCAGAATGGAAGGAGCGCCATTTGACTTTTGGAGTACAGATTTTCTGGACTGGTTTCTGGTCGCTATGTCGCATTTGCAAAGCCCCTGTGGGACCAAAACAGTGGAAACCCCCCACAAGTGACCCCATTTTGGAAACTACACCCCTCAAGGTATTCACCTAGGGGTGTAGTGAGCATGTTAACCCTGCAGGTGTTTGGCAGAAATGAGTGTGCACTCGATGTTGCAAAGTGAAAATGGGATTTTTTTCCATAGATCTGCCAATATGTGGTGCCCAGCTCGTGCCACCCTAACAAGACAGCTCTCTAATTATTATGCTGTGTTTCCCGTTTTTAGAAACACCCTACATGTGACCCCAGGGCCGCCATCAGGGCAGTACTAGTAGTACTCCCATTAGGGGCCCAGCCACATGGATGAAAAGGGGCCCGCCGGCCTGTCGTCGCACTTCCCCCCCCCCCACCCCATCTCACTGTCACCCCCCCTTGCAACGCTCTCGGGTGCCCCCCCTGGCAACGCTCTCGGGGGGCCCCCCCTGGCAACGCTCTCGGGGTCCCCCCCTAGCAACGGTCGCGGCCCCCCCTGCATACCTGTTGTAGCTTCACGAACTGGACGGGGAAGATGCAGCATGTGCAGAAGCTCCGTGTGGAATATCCCGCTCCCCCAGACAGCTCCTCTACACAGCCGACCGGACCTGCAGGCTGGTGAGTGTTTCCCCCTCTGCATCCTGCTTCCCATTCCTCCTGACCCCATTTGTAGAATGTATAAAGTATGTTAAAATGTTCGTTTTGTTTTTTTCGTTTTCCTAGCTTTTTTTTCCCGCGATTTTCACAAAATATTATATAAAAATCGCGGCAAAACCACGTGATTTGTGCCACAATTACGAAAATTGCATTAAAAAAAAGGGTACAAAACATGAAAAAATAGTGCTGTTAGGCTATATTTTCACAGTGCGGTCAAATCACGTTTTTGCTGCGATTTTGCAAAAATTGTGGCAAAAAATGGGATTTGACTGCACTGTGTAACTAGACTAAGGCCTTATTCAGACAGCTGTGTTTGGTCTGTGATATACGGAGCGTGAATCGGCCATATTTCCCAGGCTGACCACAATTCATGGAGCCGGACTCCTAGCATCATAGTTATCAATGCTGCTAGGAGTACATACCTCCCCGTGGGAATCCTGTCCCATACTGTAATTATATTTTCAGTACGCGTCCGGGGACCGTAGTCCCACGGGAAGGGAGGGACTCCTATGATTATAGATAACTGATGCTAGAAACCCGGTGTAAAGGATCTGCCAGGCACAGCTTCGGGGTTAACTCCCAGAACTAATCAGTCAGCACCTGAGAATACATCCCTGAGACTGACTCCAGCTTCCACCATTCAGGCTGGCAGGCTTAGGAGTGGGAGAGCCTATCGTAGCCTGGCCAGACTCAGCTAGCTCCCGCCCTCGGTCTATTTAAACCTGCACTTCCTGTCCCTCGGTGCTTGTTATTGCTTGTGTTTCCCTCCTTGTGGTTTCCTGGCCCAGCTACAGCTCCTGCTATTTTTGATCCTGCTCCATACCGACCCAGGCTTACCGACTACTCTTCTGCTTTTCGTTTTGTACCTCGCACACTCCTGGCTTGACTCGGCTCGTTCACCACTCTGGTTGCTCACGGTGTTGCCGTGGGCAACGGCCCCTTTTCCTTGCTTGTGTTCCTTTGTATGTTTGTCGTGTTTGTCGTGCACTTACTGAGCGCAGGGACCGCCGCCCCGTTGTACCCCGTCGCCTAGGGCGGGTCGTTGCAAGTAGGCAGGGTCAGAGTGGCGGGTAGATTAGGGCTCACTTGTCCGTCTCCCTACCCCCTGCCATTACACCCGGCTCCCTGAACTGTGGTCAGTCTGGAAAATATGGCCGATAGATGGTCCGTATATCACAGACTGAACATGGACGTCTGAATAAGGCCACTTGCCTCCTATTTTTGGTGCGGATTGCGCACTGAAAATTCACTACAAATTACAATATAAGGCCTTATTCACACGAACGTGTGTGAAATCAGCCGTGAAGAACCGCCGTTTTTCACGGCCGATTTGCACCCGTGCGGGACCCGTTTTCACAGATTCCTCATAGACTTGAGTCTATTGAGGGATCCGTGAAAACACACAAAAATAGGACATGTCCTATTTTTTTTTACAGGCCCTTCACACTGTCCGTTAAAACAACGACCATGTGAATAACTCCATAGAAATACACGCAGCCGTGTGACGGCCATTAAAAAAAACATCCTTCACACGGACAATTAACATGTTAGTCTGAATAAGCCCTAACTCATGTGAATGGGGCTTGTCAAAACCTCATGCACGTGCAACAGAAAAACAATCTGCATGGAATTCAGGACGTCTGCTGATTTATAACCCCTTAAGGCAATATCACGTAACTGTAGGTGAGAAGGGTAAGGTATGTATGGGAAGTATAGAGCGAGCTCACGTTTTGAGCTCGCTCCATACACAGCGGGTGACGACTGTGTTACGCAGACGACACCTCACTGCAACGGGCGGAATCAAACATCAGTTTAACCCCTTTAACACCTTAAATGCCACGGTCAATCGCGACCACGGCATTTAAAGTGTTAGAATCAGGGGGCGCCCCCTGAAACAAGCTATCGTGCCCAAAAATTGCGTAATCGCTGTTTTTTGCCCATTTCACCCCACAAATATATATATTTTTTCAACTTCCCAGTACATTATGCGGTACAATAAATGGTGCCATGAAAAACTACAACTTGTCCAGCAAAGAACAAGCTATATAGACGGAAAAATAAACAAATTATAGCTTTTGGAAGGTGGAGAGGAAAAAACAAGAGGAAATCCGAAAAATGGCTGAGGAGGGAAGGGGTTAAATCAGCTGCATGTCTATTAGGCTATGTTCACACGCTTAGCAAAAACCGTCTGAAAAATCACATTTTTCGCTGCGTTTTTTACGACCGTTTTTCTAGCTGATTTTCTATAGTCCATGAAAAACGGCTACAGAAACGTCTGAAGAAGTGACATGCACTTCTTTCTCGCGCCTGTATTTTTTACGCGGCCGTTTTTTAAAACGGCCGCGTAAAAAAACGGCTCGTCGGAACAGAACGTCGTTTTTCCCCATTGAAATCGAAGGCGTTCTTATTCGGCCGTTTTTCGGCTGTTTACGGCCTGAAAAACGGCGGAAAATAAGCTGTGTAAACATACCCTAATGTTGCAGAATTGTAACGTATTTCATCCATTACAATGTAAAGGGTTAATTTGCTGTAAATCCCTAGCAAATTCCGTAACGCACAGATTGAGGAATTTGGTGCACAAAATCCGCATCAAAACCGCAGGTAAAATCTGCACCTAAGGCATCATTTAGACGAGCGTAATATGCGCGCGTGCTTTTCACACGTGTTGTACGCACCTATATTAGGCTATGGGGCAGTGCAGACAGTCCGTGAGTTTTGCGCAGTGCGAGTCCGCTGCGTAAAACTCACGACATGTTCTATATTTCTGCGTTTTTTGCGCATCACGCACCCATTGAAGTCAATGGGTGCGTGAAAACCACGCAGGTCGCACGCAAGCACTTCCGTGCGAACTGCGTGGTTCGTGCAACAGCGGTCATTCTCTGAATGTAAACCGAAAACCACGACGTGCTTTTCTGTTTACAAACATCCAAACCGAGTGTCAAAATGATGGCGGCTGCGAAAAAATCTCGCAGCCGCACATCATACACTGATGACGCACGCAGCTGTTAAGTGCCTTTTGCGCACACAAAATGCCGCGTTTTTTGCGTGCGCAAAACGCACACGCTCGTGTAAATAAGGCCTAATAGTGCGTTTTTTTAAACATTTTAGGTGCGGTTTTTACATTTTGATGCGGAAATAGGTGCAGGTTTTATGCTGCAGAATTTTAATTTTTTTTAAACTAGTCAGAAACAAAGCGGAAACGCAAGATAAAGTGACGTGTATCATATTTTCATATACGCACTGCAGGCCAATTTTTGTGCAGAAAATGCGACATGTAGATGAGATTTCTTGATCTCATTTACTTTGCTGGTCCTGTATTAGGGTATGTGCACACACACTAATTACGTCCGTAATTGACGGACGTATTTCGGCCGCAAGTACCGGACCGAACACAGTGCAGGGAGCCGGGCTCCTAGCATCATACTTATGTACGATGCTAGGAGTCTGCCTCTCTGCAGGACAACTGTCCCATACTGTAATCATGTTTTCAGTACGGGACAGTTGTCCTGCAGCGAGGCAGGGACTCCTAGCATCGTACATAAGTATGATGCTAGGAGCCCGACTCCCTGCACTGAGTTCGGTCCGGGACTTCCGGCCGAAATACGTCCGTCAATTACGGACGTAATTAGTGTGTGTGCACATACCCTAACACTGCGGATTTGCCACATAAAAATATCCGTGACAAGTTTGCACATAAGTATCGTGTGCATTTGGCCTAACATAGTTTTTTTTTAACTCACCCTAAGGCCTTGTTCACACATGTTGGATTTGATACGGATTCCGATGACATGCCGATGATTCTGCATCCCATGCATACGAGGTTTCCGCAACTAAGTTCACATGCCACAAAAAAATTTCCACGTGTATTTTTGTCCGCACCATGAAAAGAAATCCACCACAGCAATAAGTAGCATGCGACTGATATTACATGGAAAAGCCGAGGATGAGCAACTTTGAATGACAATGGGATTTAGGCTTTGTTTACACAGTATTTTGCAGGCAGAAAAATCTGCCTCGAAATTCCTTCAGGCTTTCTCTGCCTCCCATTGAGGCCAATGGTAGGTCAGAGACGGAAATGCCTGAAGTAAGGGCATGGCGCTTTTCTCGCGAGCGTTTTTCAGCTCGTGGGAAAAAACCGCCTTAGTCTCCCGTTGAAATCAATAGGAGGCGATTTCAGCTGTTTTTTGCCGCAGTTTCCAATGCGGTTTCCGCTGCAAAAAATGTGGCAAAAATCTCTGTGTGAACAGGGCCTTATTCTTGTGCGGATCTGCTACACGCTTGTGGCACATCTGCGTTAGAAATCAAAGGGAAAGCCTCAGACTTTTGCTGTGGAAAAACACACAGAACTTTAATGGCAACGTAAGAACGGAGCATTAATGCTCCTTACATCCTCACAAGCGCTTCCCCCTCCCTTAAGGCTCCTTCACATCATGTTGTTGCCCTAAGTTTATCGTGTACGTCAGGAAATCTCCTAACGTGCCCTATAAACAACGTAGACGATAATTCACAGGGCTTCATTATGTCCTTTTCGTCTCTGTCGGGCTGATAGACGTCGACATACCTTATTTTTGAAGGATGAAATGGCGTAGTAGACTTTGCTATTCTGGAGTCCCCAGGCAGAGCATCACAAGTGCTCTACCCGTTGGGCTTTGTCCCTGGGAAAGCTCCTGACATCACTGTCCATATATGTAAAGTTATATGCAAAAAAGTTTGAACCTCAAAAATAGCGCTGCTACCATCCAAGAAGGGAATCCAATAGTTCAAAATAAGACTACATTTATTTGAACAGACCTAAAACAGACTACGCGTTTCTACGCCAAACTGGCGTCTCCATCAGGTCAAATCCCAACCTGATGAAGACGCCAGTTCGGCGTAGAAACACGAAGTCTGTTAAGTTTGTTCAAATAAATGTAGTCTTATTTTGAACTATTGGATTTCTTTCTTGGATGGTAGCAGAGCTATTTTTGAGGTTCAAACGGTTTTGCATATACAGTGAAGGAAATAAGTATTTGATCCCTTGCTGATTTTGTAAGTTTGCCCACTGTCAAAGACATGAACAGTCTAGAATTTTTAGGCTAGGTTAATTTTGCCAGTGAGAGATAGATTATATTAAAAAAAAAAAAGAAAATCACAGTCAAAATTATATATATTTATTTGCATTGTGCACAGAGAAATAAGTATTTGATCCCTTTGGCAAACAAGACTTAATACTTGGTGGCAAAACCCTTGTTGGCAAGCACAGCAGTCAGACGTTTTTTGTAGTTGATGATGAGGTTTGCACACATGTTAGATGGAATTTTGGCACACTCCTCTTTGCAGATCATCTGTAAATCATTAAGATTTTGAGGCTGTCGCTTGGCAACTCGGATCTTCAGCTCCCTCCATAAGTTTTCGATGGGATTAAGGTCTGGAGACTGGCTAGGCCACTCCATGACCTTAATGTGCTTCTTTTTGAGCCACTCCTTTGTTGCCATGGCTCTATGTTTCGGGTCATTGTCGTGCTGGAAGACCCAGCCACGAGCCATTTTTAATGTCCTGGTGGAGGGAAGGAGGTTGTTACTCAGTATTTGACGGTACATGGCTCCATCCATTCTCCCATTGATGCGGTGAAGTAGTCCTCTGCCCTTAGGAGAGAAACACCCCCAAAACATAATGTTTCCACCTCCATGCTTGACAGTGGGGACAGTGTTCTTTGGGTCATAGGCAGCATTTCTCTTCCTCCAAACACGGCGAGTTGAGTTAATGCCAAAGAGCTCAATTTTAGTCTCATCTGACCACAGCACCTTCTCCCAATCACTCTCAGAATCATCCAGATGTTCATTTGCAAACTTCAGACGGGCCTGTAGATGTGCCTTCTTGAGCAGGGGGACCTTGCGGGCACTGCAGGATTTTAATCCATTACGGCGTAATGGGTTACCAATGGTTTTCTTGGTGACTGTGGTCCCAGCTGCCTTGAGATCATTAACAAGTTCCCCCGTGAAGTTTTCGGCTGAGCTCTCACCTTCCTCAGGATCAAGGATACCCCACGAGGTGAGATTTTGCATGGAGCCCCAGATAGATGTCGATTGACAGTCATTTTGTATGTCTTCCATTTTCTTACTATTGCACCAACAGTTGTCTCCTTCTCACCCAGCGTCTTACTTATGGTTTTGTAGCCCATTCCAGCCTTGTGCAGGTCTATGATCTTGTCCCTGACATCCTTAGAAAGCTCTTTGGTCTTGCCCATGTTGTAGAGGTTAGAGTCAGACTGATTAATTGAGTCTGTGGACAGGAGTCTTTTATACAGGTGACCATGTAAGACAGCTGTCTTTAATGCAGGCACCAAGTTGATTTGGAGCGTGTAACTGGTCTGGAGGAGGCTGAACTCTTAATGGTTGGTAGGGGATCAAATACTTATTTCTCTGTGCACAATGCAAATAAATATATATAATTTTGACAATGTGATTTTCAGTTTTTGTTTTTTTATATAATCCATCTCTCACTGGTAAAATTAACCTAGCCTAAAAATTCTAGACTGTTCATGACTTTGACAGTGGGCAAACTTACAAAATCAGCAAGGGATCAAATACTTATTTCTTTCACTGTACCTATATCCTCATCCAGTGGTTCCCGTCAAGGTGGCCGGTCTTCTGAACCCAGCTGCAGCTTCATACTATATGTCCTTACCATTGTTGTGCTTGTTGCAGCACAACTCTAATAGGTGAGCAGTTATTAATTCATATTTCTTGCTCTACCCTTACAATTTGTGACCTGCACCAAAGCAGTTAATGCGTATAATGTACAAACGTGAGTGCCACACTTTCCATTGCTTACCCCTGGTAATGGAGGGGGGGACCTAAACATCTTGGCTGTACGGGGCCCAGAAATTCCTGATGGCTGCCCTGTGTGACCCTAATTTTTTGCCTGGACTATCGACAGGGCTCAGGAGTGAAAGAGTACCATGCGAAATTGAGGCCTAATTTGGCGACTTACAAAGTATTGGTTGGCTCTGATGTGAAATAATAAAAGAAACCGCTGAGAAGTGACGCCATTTTGGAAACTACACCCCTCAAGGCATTTATTAAAGGGTGTAGTGAGCATCTTCACCCCACAGGTCTTTTTCATAAATGATTGCGCTGCGGATGGCGCAGAGTAAAAATTAAAAATTTTCCCTAGATATACTATTTCAGTGGAAAATGTCGTGCCCAGCCTGTGCCACTTGAGAGACCCACCACAAAAATTGTTGAAAGGGTTCTCTCGGATATGGCGATGCCATATATGTGGAAGTAAACTGCGGTTTGGGCACACTGTAGGGTTCAGAAGGGAAGGAGCACAATTTGGCTTTTGGAGCGTGGATTTTGCTTGGTAGTAGTTTTGTTTGGAGTTTTACTGGTATTTCAGTTTATAATGTGGGACATGTGTGAGCTGGGCAGAGTACATCAGGGGCATAGTCTGGTGGTATAATAATGGGGTAAACAACATAATCCATAAATTTGTTGCGCTGTGAAGCAATCCTTTCTGCACAGTTCGGTGTCGCACTGATAAATGTCCTTTTATTATCCCCCTTTTGGTCCACACTCGGAACCTTTGCAGTTTGGGGAATTTAGCTGAAAAGTGTTGTCCTGGTATAATACGGGCATCCTCACTTCCAGCAGATATATTTGGGCCCTACCCTTGTTCCCCTCGGGCCAGCACAACTGCATATTTTTCGTATTGGAGCCTTAACTTATTTAAATTTTTTCCATAGACTTAGTGGTATGCAGGCTGTAGTTTTTATTTGTACCATTTTGGTGTACACGTGACTTTTTGATCACTTATCGTTTTTCGGGAGGCAAGGTGATCAAAAAAAGCATAGTTTTTTAATTACTTTATTACTTTTTTTTATTTACTTTCGTAGAAAGAATGTATTTTCTGTTGCCAAGTTGTAAGAGCCATAATTCTTTAATTTTTTCGTCAACTGAGCTGTAAGAGGGCTTGTTTTTTGCGAGACGAGTAATAGTTTTTATAGGTACCATTTTTGTATACATGCGACTTTTTGCTTACTTTTTATTTCAATTTTTGTAAGACAGTGACCAAAAAAACCAGCAATTCTGGCAACTTTTTTCTTTTTTTTTTGTGTTCACTGCGTGGGACAAAACAATATTTTTAGAGTTCAGGTGGTTACACACGCGGAAATATAAAATATTTATGGCTTATTTATTTTTTCAATAATAAATGACTTGATAAGGGAAAAAGGGCGATCGTGTTTTATATTACTTGAAACTTATATATTTATTTTTTTTTACAACTTTTATTTTTACACTTTTCTTTAGTCCCACTAGGGAACTCGAAGGTGCGACTGTTTGATTGATGTTCTAATACATTGCACTACATAGGTAGTGTAATGTATTAGAACTGTCAGTTGTTCACTTCTCCGTTTGGGGCCTAATCAGCTTCCGTAATGGCAGACAGGAGGCCATAGTTACGGCTCCTGTTGCCATAGCTAGGGCTCCTGTTGCCATAGTAGCAGTCAGCAGCCTTGCTGTCGCATGGTAGGCTGCCGATTTTGCTACAAACCACCCCGCAGCATCTGAGGGGATAATCGGCCGGATCGAATGCTAGCTCTGGTTGTGGCAGTTACCTCAGGGTGCCAGCTGTAACATACAGCTGGCACCTGGCAGGGATAGTGGGGGCTCAGCTCCTGAGCCCGCACTATCCCTGCGGCGTAATAGTACTGCACTTTGTGGAAAGCCCTGCCCGACAGCGCCATGTGTATATATACACGGCGGCTGTCAGGAAGGGGTTAAAAGTGGTAAATCAAATCATATATTTGGTATCGCTGTAATTGTGTGAATATGTAGTTTTTACCACCTGATGGACTCTGTAAAAACAAAACCCCCCAAAAAAAAAAAGTCGGAAATCATTTTTTGCCCATTTTACCGCACAAAGTTTTGTTTTTTTTCAGCTTTCCAGTAAATTATGCGGTACATGGTGCCATGAAAAACGACAACTTCCCGCAAAATCAAGCCCTCATATGGCTGTCGACAAAGAATTAAAGTTATGTCTTAATGCGGGGAGGAAAAAACTCAAGTCTTTAAGGGGTTAATTAAATTTAGACAAATTATAATAATTTTTTTTCAGATTTGTGAGCTCTTCTGCTGCAAAAATGCAACGATTCTGCAGCATAAATTGACAGGCTGCGGATTAAGAATCTGCGCCGCAGGTAGATTTCTGCACGTTCTCAGCAGATTTTTTTTCTGCAGCATGTTTAGATCTCATTTACTTTTACTGCTTTTATATGCCGGGAATCTTCCGCAATTAAATCCATTGTGTAAAATCCGCCCTGTGTGCACATATCCTAATAGAGCTCCTCAATCTGTGCCCTCCACATTTTGTATGACCGCAAGTGTATTTTGACGACCTTCACAGACATTGGCATGACCGATTTAGATTACGTTGGTGAGATTCGCTGAATAAACCCAGGTCTGTGGGCAGCTTAAAAAAAAAAAAAAATGAAGACGTGTATTCCAGTAATTGTAAGTGACCGCATCGCTCACTGTTCATGGGAATCTGGCCACAGGAATCTTTCTGCGCAGTGCCACTCCCATCCACAAGTGCTGTGCAAGAGAATAGTGCCAAGTTACTGTAATAGATGGGTCGGGGCTGCCAGAACTGCTGCTTGTAGTGCCTATTCTCTCTGCCTCATAGGAGGTCCTGAGCAGGGGACCCCTCCCTATGACGTCTGTGTTACCAAGTGGTGCATGGGTTGTAGTAATGAGGCAATCCATTTCTTACTGGGAGAAGCGGAAACTAGTAAATACTTAGGGGGAATTTAAGAATGGCCTTATGGCGTTTAAAAAGTCAGGTTGTGAAAAAATGGCTTAATCATAATTTGCAACTTTTTAAAGTGGGTGGGGCAGGTCAATTTACTACAATTTATGCCAGAAACTGGCGTGAAATGATAGTGGAAATCTATGCCAGCTCATAGCTGGTGTAGATTTCACTTTGTCACACACGGTCCACCCAAGATGCAACAAATTTATGAAGAGGCGCGTGCATGTAACCCCAGCAGTATGGAACACCATTCTTAGTAAATCTGGCCCTAAAACTATATTTCTATCCCTTCATTTACATAAGGAATTGCATTCAAAAAGTAATCTGTACGCCTAAATGACAGCAGAATGAAAGATCTTAGGCCTCATGCACGCAAACGTATTTTTGTCCTCCTGTAAATACGGGTCTTTGGTCACACGTATTCGACCCGTATTGCACCAGTATTTACGGACACGTGCCCGTAAATACGGGTCCGGTGTCACCAGTATTCCACCCGTATTTACGGGCACGTTTTCGCTGCAAAATTGAACTGCAGTAATCGGCAGCCTCTTAGTAAAAGAAATTCATACTTACCCGGCCGTTGCCTTGGTGACGCATCCTTCTCTTGACATCCAGTCCGACCTCCCTGGATGACGCGACAGTCCATGTGACCGGCCTGTGATTGGCTGCAGCAGTCACATGGGCTGAAACGTCATCCCGGGAGGCCGGACTGGAGGAAGAAGCAGGGAGTTCTGGGTAAGTATGAACGCCTTTTTTTTTTTTACACGTTGATCTATATTGTGATCGATAGTCACTGTTCAGGGTGCTGAAAGAGTTACTGCCGATCGTTTAACATTTCAGCACCGTGGACAGTGACTATCCACTGACGTCGCCTAGCAACGCTCCCGTGATTACGGGTGCACACACATGTAGTCACCCGTAATTACGGGAGCCCCATAGACTTCTATGGGCCGGCCCGTGCCGTTATTACGGCCTGAAATAGGACATGTTCTATATTTTTTTTATTTATTTTTTTAACGGCACGGGCACCTTCCCGTAAGCATACGGGGAGGTACCCATGGCCAATAGAAGTCTATGGGCCCGTAATTACGGGCGTTTTTACGTTCGTGTGCATGGGGCCTTAGGAATAGCGATATTTTACCGTTACTCACACACCAATAAGACAAAGTACAGCAATACAGTCAAAATATAGTTCTTTAATTCATTGTTTAAATAAAGATATTTTAAAAACAAGGTTTGGTGAAAGTTTTTAGTATACAGCTTGGGCAGGTGTTGGAGCAATAAACTGACACAGGAAAATGTACAACTAAGAAAACAGTATCTTGCTTGGTCACACAATTTAGGCCCTGTTCACATCTAGCTTGCAGGCTCAGTTAGGGGCTTCAGTTGATTCCGCCACAAACAATAGTGCAGCATTCTGCGCTATGGTGTCTGGTAAATCCACAGACATCCCAACTGAGCTTATTAAAGTCAATGGGTTCCATCAGGCATCGGTTGTCTCCATTGTCCAACGGAGCCTGTGCTTCCGACATTTTCGGTGTTCTGCTCCTCTGACTGAGCTGAACGCAAATGTGAACAGATCCACAAATCATAAACTCTTACTGTTTGGTGTAGAGTTAGGGCTTTAGCCTTTACAGAAGTTTTTTTTTTTATTATTGTACAAAAATAGTTTGTGAGCAGTGTTTCATGGCTACATACAGCAGCTTCCCGAAATAAAAAATTGCCATTGATTATACCTTGTTAGGCCTTATTCTCCCTTGCGTGTGTTGGCTTGGTGTTATGTCCATATGGTATAGATGCAGAATACGGACACATTTATTATTCTACGGAGTCACATGCCCATTAGAAGTCGTATGTTGTACTCTAGCAGGCTAGAAAACCACCTTGAATGACAACCATTTCACCCGCCACTACATCAAATGTTCTAGTTATGTTCAAAACCTTTTCTACTGTTTGACCATTTCGAAATAGTAGCGTTGTCCCTAATGCGGGAGCTTCTCATGGAGGTAACAATTTCAGGGGGCACGTACTGGACCTGGACTACAGGGAGACTTCGGCTTCAGCTGGGACATAGCACCCAACGTGGCATTCCATGTGCAACTCAAAGTGGCCAAAATGAAAATTGAATAGCAGAAGGTGTTGCCATATAGCCAAGGCCTAAAGTTAACCATACATATTAATGTCTTATACCACCAACAATCTCATGTATAGCGGCTTCCTAACTGTCCCTCTACAGCAGATAAGTAGTTACCAAGTGTCTGGCAGTGTGTTGCCTTCATAGCCATCAATTATGGGGAGCTGGCTGGATAGCGTTCGGTCAAACAAGCGGTATGTATAACCATTTAGAAAATGGAGTAGTTTTGGAGCTAGGTCATATTCATGTTGCAATTATTTTAGATAGTTTCTGGCTAAATCAACATGGCAGATCGGCCAACAGTACTGCCCGGCGTATCAGTCAGATGGACCACATAGTATCCGTCACCAACAAATTTTACTTCGACTACAATCAGCAATGACACTTGTAAGCTTTCTCCACTGGACAGGATAAAGAATATTACAAGCAATCACAATTGTAGAAGACGTTGACCGAAGTCATAAAAATACAGGGAGGCTCTTTTTTTTCCCCCTGCCATTTTAATATAAGGTCCATTGAATCTAGTTACACATCCACGGGTGTTAAAAGGCTGAGAGATTATAAAATATAGCTAAAGTACACCTTTTCAGGATTTCTGCTAGTTTTCAAATATCATTCATGGTAAAGGGGTTGTATAAAACATGGCCGCTTTCTTCCAGAAACAGCACCACGGATGTCCGTGGACAGTGTGTGGTACTACAGCTCAGTAACACTTTTTCCAGGAGTCTCATTTTCTAGAATATTAAAATACATGCTTTGTATTGAACACTGCACATGATTTGTGACACACTTCAATATGATATCTTTATGTAAGTAACCAAAAATGTAACAGCCTTACCCAATGGCAGGTAAATCCTTAAAGTGTCAACCCCTGGAAAGTGAATATTCATCTTTTAACACCATGTACCTGGTTCATTTTATAATATAGCTTTATAGCAGTTAGAATTCTGATACAAAGCTCCAAATCACCTGTATAGCCAGAGTTAAATATGTCTCTGACATATCAAAAGTTTAATGAAAGTGTAGTTCCTATCAAGAGTTTGGATCGGTGGGGTCTGAGACCCCCACCATTGCTTAAACAAAGGTGCAGAAGCACTCATGGTCAGGCTGAAGACCACTTACATAGAACAACTATGTAAGCGGTTGTCAGCTTGACGGGGCACGCCGATCACAGAATGGCTCAGCTGAGTGCTTCTGCACCTTCGTTTAAGCGACGGTGGGGGTCTCAAACCCCACCAATCCAAACTTTTGACGTCTCTATGCCATATCAAAAGTTTAATGAAAGTGCAGTTAGTGCCCCTTTTTCACCAGCCAATTATCGTGCAAGCGAGCGTTCACAGAACGCTCGTTCCTGATCATTGCCCTGTGTAAACCGGGCAAGCCTCCGCAGATGAACGAGCAAACTGGCATCACCTGATTAATATTTTAGACATTTAAAACGTTACATAGTTGTTGGCAGCACATCTTCCTATGTAAACAGGGAGACGCGCTGCAGACATGATAGAAATGTATGGGGACGAGCGATCAGCGTAACGACCGCTCGTCCTCATCCATAGCTCCGTGTGACAGGAGCAAACAAGCGCCGATAAAAAGGAGAAAAAGGGATGGAGGATAAGGCAGTTACTGATCAATATTATTTTTTTTATGGAATATTAAGGCACTGAAAATTTTCAGATTCCATGAGAGGACCATTATGAGAGTGTGATAGTGGTGAGTAAAGCAGCAAAAAAAAAAAAAAAAAAACACCTATTGGAAAACTGCAAAATGCCAGGTATAGAGCATGCTGGACTAAGAAAACATAGCAGAGGTTCATAAAATCACAGTGCACCAATGCACTTTGTGCGATTGGGAATTCCAAGCATTGTTTTTAATATTAAATATGAATAGTAAATGCAAAACTCCCTTGCTGGCTTACAAGCCTATATTATGGAGGTCCAGGTTCCTTTGATTGATTTTTTTTTTTTTAGGTAGAATCCTAGCTGAAAGGCTTTGTTCACACCTGCGCTAGGGCTCCATTCCGTCGGAGCTTTTCATCGGAACAAAGCCCTGACAGAGACAAAACGGAAACCATAGGTTTCCGTTTTCATCACCATTGATTTCAATGGTGACGGATCCGGTGCCAATGGCTTATGTTGGTCTCCGTTGTGCAAGGGTTCCGTCGTTTTGACAGAATCAAGAGCGTAGTAGACTATGATGTGAAACTGGAATCTCTACAGCCTCAAATAAACAGTCCATAAGGCAAAGATGCTCTAATTGTACTGGTATGAATTATTCCATGTTGGCTAGAATGGCTCTTAAAAAAAAAATAAAGACCCTTTTCACTTTTATGTAACTTAAGCTTATGCATTGAACAAATCTCATCCACATGCTGGGGGTACTTTCCATGTTAATTTCTGCAGAAAGTGCATAGATTTGTTGTCGATTTTCCACAATTAATTCAATTGGAAAGAAGAGATCCACAAGCAAATCTTATTGTGGCAGATTTTGCTGTGGATTACCAGTGGATCAGCAGCAAAATCCGCAGAACCTAAGAGGGGCTGGAGATTATCCTATACGGTCACCCATCTCAACGGCCCTGGCTCGTTCCTCCACTGCAGGCCATGTGCAGGGAGCAGCAGTCATGAAAGAAAGAGCACAAGGTAGCAGCAACAGGAGCCAATTGCATTAGAGGGGTCGTCTGGACCTATCCTTAGTATAGGCCATCAATATCAGATCGGTGGGGGTGCAAACACCTGGCATCCCCACCGATCAGCTGACTGAAGGTGCCACAGCATTCATCGCCGTGGCCTATTCAGTGTTCACCAGGCACAGCGCCGTACATAAATCAGTAGCGGCTGTGCCTGTAAACTATGAAAAGGCTGCAGCGTTCGTTAATTAGCTAATCGGTGGGTGTGTCGAGAGTCGGACCCCCACCGATCTGAGATTGATTAACTATCCTAAGGCTAGGCCATCAATAAAAAAAATGTCCAAACAACTACTTTAAACTTACCCCGACTCCAGTACAAACACTATGTCCTCATCCTCTCCATACAGAAACCCATCCGACTTGCGTCTCAATGTTCTCTCTCTCCAAGCCGCCTTCCGGCGGTGGCAGCAGCAGCTCGAAAGAATTTACTTCAAGCACCAGCTCTGCAAGATCGAGGGTTGGGGGAAAGGGGGGGGGACCTGGGGCACCAGCTTGACTAGCATCTCCTGGTACCCAGCAGTTATGAGGGTGGTGAATGACCAAGGGAGCTCTGAATAAGCTTGGATTTTGAAAGCACTGGCATCTGACCGCGCAGCACTGGGCTTCATTTTATACCCCTTGGCCTACGCAAATCCGCAATGTCTGGAACGAGCCTTCATAAATTCCCCACAAAATAAAAAAAAATGATAGGGCATATTTTCTTACAATTGTCCCTTTTCTCTGTTATTCCTCCTGGAAATGCATGAATAAATTGACAACTGGGTATGTCCCTAAACACTGACAGTCAGAACTGGTTGGACAGCGTAATAATACATTTATTCATACATTTCCTGGAGGAATAAGAGAGGAATAGAATTCAGAGTTCTAAGAAAACGTATGTCAGAATTGTATTTTATAGGGGCTACAAGCCTTAGCTAACAAGTATTTACTGACTCATGTCCGGAAAACTAGCAGGACCTCTGGTATAGAGGATTCAGTTTGTAAATAAATATATAGCTTTCTTCTGGAGATACTAAAATAGTTATTTTAAGTTAAGATGTGCATCTCCGCATCAGACATTATTCTGTGGAACACACCATACCATTGCTCCTAGATCAACTACCACTACAAGAACATTTTAAAACCACATCAAACACGGTCACATTGTACGAGTCGTCCCAGGATACTAAACCACAAGTAGTGATGTCTTTGGTGATAGATCTAGCATGGTCACCTACTAACTTCTAATTGACCATATATTTGTAACATCAGAAGTTAGAGCCAAGTCGGAATTGGAAGTCTGGTAATTAGGTTTCTTTTACATACAGTGATATTTGCATTTGTTTTCTACCTGTCACATTTGTAAAAATGGCTGCCACAACAGAAAGTGCATCTGTATTGGTTGTCACTTTTGAATTTGCTTCTATAGAAACGATCACTTGGTTATCGACTGACCGTGCTGACAAATGGACAGCAGATCCGTTTCTGAAATAAAGGTGACAAACAATATGGCAGAACTTAATGTCACTTTTGGAAAAAATTTCCACTGCAACAAAAACAGAAAACTGGCAATATCTCTGTGTAAAACGAATATAAAATAACCCAAAAACTTCAGATTTACTTATATTTGGCCAATTTAAAATTTTGGTTAGAAATCTGCTTTAAAAGATTATTCAAGTTATTTTAAGTGGATGTCAAATCCATATAAGCATTGGGTTAGACATTTCACTTTCAATAGGTTCCTTTTGTTATGAACCTTCCGGTAAACCTCTCGTGAAGACAGAATTAAAGAGGTCATGTCCTGAGCGGTAGCTAAAAGCAATGAGTGGGTTAAGTCTGTAAGACTGGTAGTTAGGCTTTGTAATCCAGCTCTGCATTCATCTTGTTGTACATTATATATATTGCTTCAATTGTGGTGGTGTAGTTGACCAGGAACTGACGGATTTTCTCTATGCAGACTTCCTCTTTTACATTTTGTCCTTTGGAAAGGGCCTTAAGGAAGTCATCTTTATACGGAGCAGCACATAGTGCAGCCTGAAACACAGAAAATAGGTTATGGTGCATACAGAATGAAAATCAGTACATTTCCAATGCAATAGAGTGAGTAGTGGGCACCACAAAGTAATATTAGAAGCGTGCCAGTCAACATATGCAAAAAAAAAAACAAAAAAAAAAACATGAAAATTGTATGAAGGATAGTGGGTTCCCGCTCCATACATTGTTTTACATTCCCAATGCAGATGTAGTCCAGCGGACACACTGTTCTCCATTCAATTGAATTTTGGTAATTTGTGGAACATCGTTAAAAGGTAACTTCACTTTTACAAATGTTTAAAATATCAGAGGCATATCAGAAGTTTTGATTGATCGGGATCCGGGTGCAGAGACCCCCACCGTCGCTGAAACTGAGGTGTAAAAGCGCTCAGCCGAGTGCTTTGTACCTTCTACTGTAAACCGCGCTCCTCTAGGCTGAAGACCGGCTCACATAGAAACAAAAACCTAAAAATCGGAGTCTGACACACCACGAATTTATATTAAAGAGTCTCTGTCACCAGATTATAAGTGCCCTATCTCCTACATAATCTGATCGGCGCTGGAATGTAGAGAACAGCAGTGGTTTTTATTTTGAAAAACGATTATTTTTGAGCAAGTTATGAGCAATTTTAGATTTAGTTTCTTAATGCCCAACTGGGCGTGTTTTTACTTTTGACCAAGTGGGTGTTGTAAAGAAGTGTATGAGGCTGACCAATCAGCATCATACACTTCTCATTGTTCCAGCCCAGCTTCTTTCACTGCACAATCTCACTGTGCTGTGGATCATGCTGGGCTGGAACAATGAGAAGTGTATGTCACTGATTGGTCACTGATTGCTCAGCCTCATACACTTCTTTACAACACCCACTGGGTCAAAAGTAAAAACACGCCCAGTTGGGCATTAAGAAACTAAATCTAAAATTGCTCATAACTTGCTCAAAAATGATAGTTTTTCAAAATAAAAACCACTGTTATCTACATTACAGCACCGATCAGATTATGTAGGAGATAGGGCACTTATAATCTGGTGACAGAGCTTCTTTAAAACTGTATAAATTTATTGATACATAACAAACAAGATTAAAAACAGAGATGATTACCACAGCATAGATGGATACCGGACAATGATACGCAAGAAAGGGCGCTGTATCAGACAGGGTTAAGTGGGCAATGTATATAAAGTATGTTGCACCATGCAGCCTGCATGTGCATGTAAAAGGATCAAAATTACCCCCACTCCTAAATAAACCCATACATAGAATACATCTACAACAGCCTAATCGTTAGTAAAACAAATGGATGAGTACATTTAAATGGTATGGTCCAATAATAGGTATAATCTACCAGTTTAACACTGCAGACTGCAGTGGAAAACCTTACCCATGTTTAAGGAGCGACACTGTCTGGCATCACACCCCGGCGCGCGTTTCGGCAGGAAGCTTTCGTCTGGGGGTGGTGTCAGAAAGTAAAAACGAGCCTTTTAAATAACAATGAGCCAATCACAGGTAAGAAACTCACCTGTGATAGCTCAAACTAATCACAATGAGCAGCGCTGGACGCAGCAGCTGACACAGGAATAACATCCAGTTCATAACCCGGAATTGAAGAGGACATGAGTCACGTGTCCCACCAGTCCGTGTAGCCCTAGATACAGAGAAACAAACAAAGGGAGGCACAACCTCACACACTCGATGCAGGGAACGAGCAAGTGTATATATCGCTCGCAAGAAGCCTATACCGAGGAGGAGATGAGAGATGATGCTGCGTCCAGCGCTGCTCATTGTGATTAGTTTGAGCTATCACAGGCGAGTTTCTCACCTGTGATTGGCTCATTGTTATTTAAAAGGCTCGTTTTTACTCTGACACCACCCCCAGACGAAAGCTTCCTGCCGAAATGCGCGTCTGGGTGTGATGCTAGACTGTGTCGCTCCTTAAACATGGGTAAGGTTTTCCACTGCAGTCTGCAGTGTTAAACTGGTAGATTATACCTATTATTGGACCATACCATTTAAATGTACTCATTATCCATTTGTTTTACTAACGATTAGGCTGTTGTAGATGTATTCTATGTATGGGTTTATTTAGGAGTGGGGGTAATTTTGATCCTTTTACATGCAAATGCAGGCTGCATGTTGCAACATACTTTATATACATTGCCCACTTAACCCGGTCTGATACAGCGCCCTTTCTTGCGTATCATTGTCTGGTATCCATCTATACTGTACCATCTCTGTTTTTAATCTGGTTTATGTATCAAATAAATTTATACCGTTTTAATGTAAATTCGTGGTGTGTCAGACTCAGATTTTTAGGTTTTTGTTTCCAGTGGCGGGTTTTGCACCGTTACTTCCGTGTGTACCATGAGCTTAATTGCTCAGTCCCTTGAGTACTTTACATTCAATTATGGGTTTGATCTCATTTCATAATGTTGGGATTCTTTTGGTTGCTCTCCATATAGCTATAGCAGGCTCACATAGAAAGTCTAGGAGCCCGTCTTCAGGCTACGAAGAGTGCCAATCACAGCCAAAAGGTACAAAGAGCTCGGCACCTTAGTTTCAGAGACTGGGGGGGTCTCAGCACCCGGATCCCGATCAAAAGTTATGATATGCCTCGGATATTTAAAAAAATTTGTGAAACTGCAGTTACTCTTTAACGGTGTTCCACAAATTACCAGAATTCAATTGAATGGAGAACAGTGTGTCCTCTGGACTATGTTTGCATTGGGAATGTAAAAAAAAAAAAAATATAATACAAATATGCATGAAGCGAGAACACGCGATCTTCATACAATTATCACGCGTCTCAGCACTCAGACCACCATCGATCGAAACTTCTGACATGCCTATCGCATTTTTTTTTTTTCATATTCAAAATTTTTATTGATTTTAATACAAACACACACACACACACACACACACACACACACACACACACAATCAGAAAAAATGTGTCCTAGTAACAACATGACAATAAGGGCACAGCCCAAACAGGAGAGTGAACATCACAAGCCATAACAAGCACAAAATACAATCACAGCAGTCTGAGGAAGCTGAAAGGAAATGAGCATTATAACAAAAAGAAAATACACCAATCCAGTCCCGTCCCCCCAAACCTCCTAAAATGCAATGGTAAGAGCATATATGCGCAATCACAGGATGCAATGACCACTCACAATAGACACAATGAGGAAAGGAAAAGATAGAATGCTGAACAAACACGGGCAAAGGAAAAGAAAGGGAAGTCGTGGCGAACTTGGACTCCAGCACCTGAACATCCTAAAAAAACAAAAAATGAGAAGAAGCAGCCATGCATCTGAGGGTTTGTTTGCTCTAACCACATCTCTGTCACACACCAGCCTGAAGTCCCTACTGTGACTAAGTCTCATGGGAAAGGATGATTTTCTCAGGTCACCGCATTGCGATAGGTGGAAGAGAGGAACCTAAGCCAGTGAGACCAGGTATCCTTGTACCGTATCGAAGTGGCCGGGGAATGAACCAGAAGGTGTTCCATTTGCTGTATCAAAGCGACCTCCTGGAACCACTCATCCAGCCGCGGAGGGACTGCCGTTTTCCACTTACGAGGGATAACCGATTTGGCGGCTTGTATGAGATGTCTAATTAAAGAACATTTGTAAATGGGCAGCGGCATAGGGAACAAATAAAAGGACCGCCTCAGGGGAATTAGGGACCGAAACCCCAGTAACTTCACTATAATTTTAAGAACCAGCTCCCAAAAACTCTGCAACATAGGGCAACTCCACTAAATATGAGAGATGGGAGCCCCCGACGCCCCACACCGCCAACACTCGTCAGGTACAGACGGGTACCATTTGTGCAGGGCAGCAGGACTCTATACCACCTAGAAATAATTTTGTAGCTTGTTTCCTGGGCTCGGATAGCTACTGAGGCCTTCTGGGAAAGGTAGAAACACCGTCTCCATTGAGCGTCAGAAAAGGTTGCGTCCAATTCTGTCTCCCAGGCCCTGCAGAAGGATGGGAGATGAGGGGGATCGCTGGGAAAGGAGTAGTTAATAGAGTGTGGAGATGGCATGCGCAGGGGACCGGGTGGAAACACATAACCGCTCAGTCAGTAAGCGGCCGGTGAAGATGAGCCCGACGCTTAGTGACACTATAAAAATGTTGTAACTGGGAGTATGCAAATATGTGACGTAGCCGCTATCGCATTTTAAAAGTTTTGTAATAGTGCATTTACCATTTAGGAAATAACCCTCTTCCAATTGCGAGGTTATGCAACATCCTGATGCCCCATTGTAAAATCAGAATACTAAATTTTTTTCAATCTTATATAAAGGGAAAGGGGGGAATTTATCAAACGATCCACAGCAGTTGTCTAGTACATAAAAACTGCAATTTGTGCAAAAATTTTTAAACTTTTCTGTTTTACACAATTCATGCCACTTTTAAATATAATTGGTGCAAGAAATTGGTGTAAATTATTGTGGACATCTATGCCAGTTCGAAGCTGGCGTAGATTTAACATTGTGGCGAATGGACAGAACAAGATGTGATGAATTAAGAGGGGTGCGTCTCTTAATAAATTTGTCACGTTTTACTCCTGTAGGCTTCGGATTCTGCCCCAAAGACTTATGTTGTGGGCACATTGAAGTTTATTATGACGAACGGCATAATGCTCCATGCAGCACCTAAACTCCTTTCATGCTGCAAACACACAGTCGAGTCACATTATTATGACCACCTCCTACTTTCAACGTCAGCAGCGCGTAGCCCATGAAGGAAGTGATGTCGTGGGCTGGCTTGGTGGGTATATAAGGTGTGCGATAGGCTGTCTGAACACGTATCACTTGTTGTCGGCATGGGTAAAAGGAGCGATCAGAGTTGTAAAAAAGAGGATTATTGGCTTTTGTGCCAAGGGTGGCAGTATTTCGCAAACAGCGCAGTTGGTGAACGGTTTCCATGCTGCTGTGGTGAAAGTGTATCGTGAGTGGGCAAATGGCACTATTGGGAATAACTGATGTGGAAACTGCGGATCATCACGTGCCGTTGAGGAGGTGAACGTCGGCTACGGAGGTGCGCAAGGGCCGAATGACACGCTATAGTGGAGCAGCTCACAGTGAGAATCAACCAGGGGGCTACCAGATCTGTGTTTACAATGGTGCATCGGAAAAAAAATGGTTCAATTTGCACAGCAGTATTGGAATTGGACCACCAATTGGCAAATGGTTGCCTTTTCCGATAAATCACAGTTTCTGCTTCATCGAATGGATGGACGTTGGGGTGTCAGACAAGAAACATGAGAACAAACACCCTGCAACTATTGCTGGAAGAACACAAGCTGGTGGTGGCAGCGTTATGGTCCAGGGAATTTTTTCATGTCATTCTCTGGGCCCACTCATCCATGTGGAAGGCACTCTGCACCCATTTGGGTATGAATCCATCGTTCCAGATCACGTCTACCCATACATGCCGTTTGTCTTCCCTGGGGCAGATGGAATCTTCCAGCAAGACAATGCGACATGTCACACGGCTAGAGATGTCGGACCGTCGTTTGCTGGCCACCTAATTGGCAAGACTTGAACCAAATTGAGCATCTGTGGGACCACCTAGATCATCTTGTTTGCTCTGTGGATCCTCCCCTACACACCCTCCAACCAATGTGGGATGCACTGCAGTCAGCATGGCTCCAGATACCGGAGACCACCTACCAGCACTTTATTGAGTCATTACCAGCCCGTCTAGCTGCGGTCAGTGCTGTACACGGCGGTTACTCTGGATATTAAGCAAAGAGAGCCCGTGCCATTGTGTATTATATAGGTTTTAAAATGTGCAATATAGAAATGCTGTACTCACATGGGGTAAAATGTGATCCTCAGTTGTTGGACCTGGGATAGTCTTTGCCCGTCTGTGGTCTGTAAATAGTCCTCCAGTAGACCTGTTGTATCACAGGTCATGTCGTCAACTTTTGTGGGATGTGAGGATGTGTCCGATTGGTTTTCTTGTGTGGTTCAAACTACGAGGAAGTACATTGTGTCTTCTTGACTTTCTAATGGATGTCCTGTGCAGTGGTGATGACCAGAACAGAGGGCTAAAATTTGAAGTTATGACCTGTGATACAACAGGACTATTTACAGACAGACGGGCGAGGATGATCCCAGGTCCAACAACGGAGGATCACATTTTACCCCATGTGAGTAGCATTTCTATACTGCACCTTTAAAACCTATATTCTACAAAACGACGCAGGCTCTCTTTGCTTAATACATTTTAGATATACTGAGGAAATACTGAATTTTCCTTGCACTGCCAGCCTGCGATATAGGGAAAGCCAAAAAAAGAAATCTCACTACACCACCCAGTGAGAGCGCGGAAATACGTTGGCACATCTTTACCACTCTGGATATTAGCTGGCGGTCATAATAATGTGACGCGACTTTGTGAGATAGAGATTTATATAGCCATTTTTTGATATTGTATGGTTTGCCGTCTTAGGCTTCCTTGCACCTGTATACACGTTTTGTTTCATTTTGTTGGACTGTGCGGATCAAATTTTGTCTCTTATGTATTGCATATATGTGGGGTTGACTGCCTCCATTTTTTGATCTTGCAATCCTCCCATTCTGCCCTGGGTGATTTTAATTAGTTTAATGCTGGTTCCTACCATCCCAAGATATATGTAGGTTTAGTCCCAATTCTGGGTGTATGTGCAGCATAGGTACCCACCTTACAGAGGTTGCCTTGTCGTGGCAGGTGGGCACACGCAATTTGATCAAAATGTGCAGTAATTAATTAGTAACTATTGTAAGTAGATTCAGCAGCAATGCATATTTATTTATAGTGTTGGGGAGGCATTCATGGTCGTGTATATATACATATACAGACACACACACACACACACACACACACACACACACGACACTTATTTTTGTTTTTTTATAGCAAGTCTGACACTTCGCAAAGCACCACTTAAAATGTGTTGAATTTCCAGAAATCTATGAGTAGCGCCAAAAGAGTTTGCCAGAACAAAAGGATTCAATAGTTCACTCAATCAGTGGTGGTCTGAGATCACAGACTTCACTATTGCAATCTTCTCATGTGTATCTATGACAGTCATTCCTCTGCAACAGACATATGGTTAGAAAATGAAACCGACCAGACCTGAAAAATGGTTGATGCGGTAGTGGTCCCTTGTTTCATCATAGATATAACAAGGAAGATGCCAAACACATTAGATCAAGGTCAACCGTAACTACTAGCTTCGACTGACAATCTAAAATTTCTCAGGGCAACAATGGCAGATGTCAGGGGAAAGAAGAATAGGCATTTTGGATTACAACATGCCCAATCCTGGGAGATAAGTCACACCCAATTGTGTCAGGCAATGGCTTATTCCACTTTCCCAATTGAATGTGATCGACTGATTGGCAGATCATGTTTGGTTGTATCTGTAACTCGCATAGAATACCAGATATGCCATAAATATTTAAGTTGGGAATACCGCTTTAAGGGCTTGGTTCACACAAGCATAGTTTATCGCTGCGTTTACCTCCCTATTTCTTATATAGGGTTTTATTGATTTAGTTTGGCTTTTGCAAAATGGGAAAAAATACCAACAGAGAGAATAGGAAAAGTTCCCCACTCCTGCTGGGATCCAGTAATGTATTTGTAAAAATAATATTGAAAAACAGAGCTAAAGTATGCCCCTGTAAACATACATTTACTCAGTCACGCGAAAGCCCTTCGGTTTATGGGTACATGGTATTAGACCGCCTCTGGTCTACTAGAGAACTGGCCCTTTCAAAGCAATGAAGTAATAGTGGATTGGTCAAATTATCTTTACGGGTGGTGGAACTTCAAATATAAAAATCTATTTTAGGGCACTTACCTGGAATAACTTCTGTACGACCCAGCCATGGTATTTTTTGAGTGCAATCTCATAAGCTTTTGTTACATTGACCTTAATAAGATTTGGGTTTTGTTCATCCCTTTCTCCATCAGAGATGCTTTGTAATAAAACCTGAATAAACTTCAGACCCCTGTGAAACAAGTAATGCGTGTTAAGGCTATGGGCAACAAGGACACTTCTTGGCAAGCAGTTTAGATACTTGAGACCCATTGTCAAATAAAACATAAAAGTATATACTAGTTCTTCTCAATGAATTAGAATATCAAAAAGTAAATTTATTTCAATAATTCAATTCAAAAAGTGAAACTCCTATTATATAGATTCATCACACACAGAGTGATCTATTTCCAGCATTTTTTTCTTTTAATGTTGATTATGGCTAACCGTTAATGAAAACCCAAAATTTAGTCTCTCAGAAAATTTGAATATTATATAAACCCAATTTCAATAATGATTTTTAATACCGTATATATATATATATATATATATATATACACACATACATACATACACACACATATACACAATTTAAGTTTTCCCCCATCATTCTACACTCAATACTCTATAATGACAAAGTGACGACAGTATGTTAGTAATCTTTGCTAATTTATTGAAAAGGAAAAACTAAAATAATCGCATGGACATAAGTATTTAGAGCCTTTACTCCGTACTCAGTTGAAGCACCTTTGGCAGCGATAACAGCCTCCAGTCTTCTTGGGTATGATGTCACAAAGTTTACTTACCTGGATTTGGGGATTTTAGGCAATTCTTCTCTACAGATTCTCCCAAGTTCTGTCAGGTTGGATGAGGACCATCGGTGGACAGCCATTTTCAGGTCTCTCCAGAGATCTTCGATTGGGTTCAAGTCAGGGCTCTGGCTGGGCCACTCAAGGACGACATTCACAGAGCTGTCCCTAAGTGACTCCTGTGTTGTCTTGGCTGTGTGCTTAGGGTCATTGACTCTTTGGTTGTGAACCTTCAGCCCAGTCTGCGGTCCAAAGCACTCTGGATCAGGTTTTCTTTAAGAATATCTTTGGTCAGGGTTGAGGGAAACGATTAATGGAGCAAAGTACAGTCGCCTTGTCCCAGCCACCGAAAAACACCCCCCACAGCATGATGCTGCCACCACCATGCTTCACTGTAGGGATGGTATTGGGCAGGTGATGAGCAGTGCCTGGTTTCCTCCGGACATGATGCTTAGAATTGAGGCCAAAAAGTTCAATATTGGTTTCATTAGACCACAGACGCTTGTTTCTCCTTTAGGTGCTTTTTTTGCAAACTTTTACTGAGGAGAGGCTTCTTTCTGGCCACACTGCCATAAAGCCCCGATTAGTGGAGTGCTGTAGTGATGTTTGACCTTCTGGAAGTTTCTCCAATCTGCACTCAGGATCTTTGTATCTCAGCCAGAGTGACCATTGGGTTCTTGGTCACTTTTCTTACAAAAGGCCCTTCCGCCCCGATTATTTAATTTGGTGGGGCGGCCAGCTCTAGGAAGAGTCCTGGTTGTTCCAAACATCTTCCATTTAAGAATTATGGAGGCCACTGTGCTCTTGGGAACTTTCAGTGCATCAGAAACTTTTCTGTATTCTTCTCCAGATCTGTGCCTTCACACAATCCTGTCTCTGAGCTCTACATGCAGTTCTTTCCTCCTGAGGGCTTGGTTTTTGCTCTGATATGCATGGTCAGCGGTGAGACCTTCTATAGACAGGGGTGTGTCTTTACAAATCCTGTCCAATCAAATGAATTTACCACAGGTGGACTCCAATCAAGGTGTAGAAACATTTCAAAGAGGATCTAGAGAAATGGGAGGGAGGCCCCCAGAGCTAAATTTCAAATGTTATAGCAAAGGGTCTGAATCCTTATGTCCAAGCAAAATTTGAGTTTTTCATTTCTACAATTCTGTTTTTACCTAGTCATTATAGGGTATTGAGCGCAGAACGACGGGGAAAAACTTGAATTTTTTTTATTTTAGCACAAGGCCTCAACTAATTTTCTTTTTAAAAAGAAACTAAAAGGGTCTGAAGACTTTCCGAATGCTAGCTAGCCTTCCAGCTCTGCCTCTACTCTGTGCTCTGCTGTTACACACAGCCGACAAGCAGAAGAGGAAGCTCCGCCCACAGCCAGTCCTGACCTGTCAGCAAGGAGACATGGTGAGTGTCTGTGTATATGTGTGTGTGTGTAGTGTGTATATGTGTGTGTGTAGTGTGTATACAGTGTGTGTGTCTGTCTTAGTATGTGTATATGTTAGTGTATGTGTGTGTCTCTGCATGTGTTTGTCTCTTACATCCACTACATTATGTGTACTCAGAGTTATCACTGTGTTATCTGTGGTGTTACAAATGACTGCAGGTAACACTACCATCTGTATTTAGAGAGAGTTATCACTGTGTTATCTGTGGTGTTACAAATGACTGCAGGTAACACTACCATCTGTATTTAGAGAGAGTTATCACTGTGTTATCTGTGGTGTTACATAGGACTGCAGGTAATATCTACTACATTACTTGTGCTGTGTACATATGTGCGTGTATATGGGTCTTTTGTGAATGTGTCTTTGTACTTGTACATTTGTGACTTTTATGTATTTGTATATGTCCCGGTCTGTGTATTTTTCTGCCTGTGTGTGTATAATATATGTCTGTACGTCTATATATATTCCAGAATGTGTGTATGTAGATTTGCCTGTATGTCTAAATATCTGTCTTTATTTATGTACAGTATATATGTTACAGCGTGTCCATATATGTGGTTAATTTTTGGTTTGTGTAGGGGGCGGCAATAGAGTCCCGCACAGGGCGCCATCCAAGCTAAGGCCGGCCCTGGCTGTCACCAACCCTAGTCAGAAGGAACTTCGCCGCTGCCTACTCCACCACATGACCACCTCGGCTCCTCCGGTAAGTCACACCAGGCAGAGCGGAGAGTGGTAGCGGTAGGCTACCGCTCACTGCTCTGTTCACAGTGTGGCGCTATTTACAAAGGGGCAGCGGGCTATGTGTGTCACAATCTACAAGGGGGGGGGTCCTTGTGTGTGTCACAATCTACAAGGGGGGGGTCCTTGTGTGTGTCCCAATCTACAAGGGGGGGGTCCTTGTGTGTGTCCCAATCTACAAGGGGGGGGTCCGTGTGTGTGTCCCAATCTACAAGGGGGGGTCCGTGTGTGTGTGTCCCAATCTACAAGGGGGGGGTCCGTGTGTGTGTGTCCCAATCTACAAGGGGGGGGTCCGTGTGTGTGTGTCCCAATCTACAAGGGGGGGGTCCGTGTGTGTGTGTCCCAATCTACAAGGGGGGGGTCCGTGTGTGTGTGTCCCAATCTACAAGGGGGGGGGTCCGTGTGTGTGTGTCCCAATCTACAAGGGGGGGGGTCCTTGTGTGTGTCCCAATCTACAAGGGGGGGGTCCGTGTGTGTGTGTCCCAATCTACAAGGGGGGGGTCCGTGTGTGTGTGTCCCAATCTACAAGGGGGGGGTCCGTGTGTGTGTGTCCCAATCTACAAGGGGGGGGTCCGTGTGTGTGTGTCCCAATCTACAAGGGGGGGGTCCGTGTGTGTGTCCCAATCTACAAGGGGGGGGGGGTCCTTGTGTGGCCCAATCTACAAGGGGGGGGGGGGTCCTTGTGTGTGTGTGGCCCAATCTACAAGGGGGGGGGGGGTCCTTGTGTGTGTGTGTCCCAATCTACAAGGGGGGGGGTCCGTGTGTGGCCCAATCTACAAGGGGGGGGGGTCCGTGTGTGGCCCAATCTACAAGGGGGGGGGGTCCGTGTGTGGCCCAATCTACAAGGGGGGGGGTCCGTGTGTGGCCCAATCTACAAGGGGGGGGGGGTCCGTGTGTGGCCCAATCTACAAGGGGGGGGGTCCGTGTGTGGCCCAATCTACAAGGGGGGGGGTCCGTGTGTGGCCCAATCTACAAGGGGGCTGTGTGTGGCCCAATCTACAGGGGGCTGTGTGTGGCCCAATCTACAGGGGGCTGTGTGTGGCCCAATCTACAGGGGGCTGTGTGTGGCCCAATCTACAGGGGGCTGTGTGTGGCCCAATCTACAGGGGGCTGTGTGTGGCCCAATCTACAGGGGGCTGTGTGTGGCCCAATCTACAGGGGGCTGTGTGTGGCCCAATCTACAGGGGGCTGTGTGTGGCCCAATCTACAGGGGGCTGTGTGTGGCCCAATCTACAGGGGGCTGTGTGTGGCCCAATCTACAGGGGGCTGTGTGTGGCCCAATCTACAGGGGGCTGTGTGTGGCCCAATCTACAGGGGGCTGTGTGTGGCCCAATCTACAGGGGGCTGTGTGTGGCCTCTTTAATTTATTTTTATGTTAATTACATTATAGAACTATATCGCTTGTAAAATGTAGAAATGCTTTTATACTCAAGGTTACGTTAAAAAAAAAATTGTGAAAACCAATTACACCTCGTTGATTGGCAGAGAAAGCATACATGGCGAGGGGGAAGGAGATGTCGGAAAATAAGTTGGGGGGGGGGCGCCAATCTGAATATTTGCCCCGGGTGCAGGAGAACCTAGCTACGCCTCTGGGTAAGCCTTTCCCATCCCAGATAAGACACATTTCTGTATTCATTCATTTGAATGTGCAAGACAAAATTTACATGCACAGGTGCTTGATTGCAATCTGAAGATTCCCACCGTAGCAAAAATACAATTGAATAATAAGAGGATAGCTGGAATTTTCCTTGTCCAACATGTTAATTTTTTTTCAGAAATATTTAAGTTCTACCCTTGCTGCCCATGTGAGGAATGCCTAATAAAAATTGTATGTATCTATCACTATATCCCTCTCTCGGGGTTCGTACGAGCGCTGCACCCCCTGCAAAACAGCTGATCGCCGGGGGTCCCAGGAGTCGGACTCCAACCCATCAGCTATTGATGGCCTATACGGAGGATAAGCCATACATTTTTAGCAACTGGATAACCCCTTTACAGCTGATCCATAAAAAATAGCACGCACAATTACTTCACAGCAGAAGTTAGAGATTGTCACTGGGTTTTACCTTTCACAATGAAGAATGTTTTGCAAGAATTTTCTGAATGCTGCAGTATGGAACCATATTTGGGATTTGTTTGCATTGCACCACAGTAAATGCTCAGAGTGAACTATCCATTAGCAAAATTCCTCACAGCCAATACTAATGGGGTACTAGGGTTGCATGATGCATTGAAACATTCGATACTCTTTCGATGCCGTGCACCCTGAAACGGTTAAATACCGTTATTTCATGTATTTCGATACGAAGCTGTGCGACCGCACAGCTTAGTATAGTAATACACGAATGTATGAGAGCAGGGCTGCGGCTGTGTAATACAGCCATCGCCCCGCACCTGAGTCCTGACAAGTGCGCGCCGTGAGGATGAGGCGATGCGGCCAGCGTATCACTAATGAGTGCTGGCACTGAAAACAGAACATGGCGGGCGCACTACAAAACATCCCCATGTTCTGTCTTCAGTGCCTGTGCTCGTTAGTGCAGCGCCGGCTGCATCATGACTTATTGTCCGGAGCGGGGCAGTGGCTGTATTACACAGCCGCAGCCCCGCTCTAACGGCGGAGATCAGAGAAACCTCATCTCGGCCGTTATTCCCCTGAATGCTGCGATCAAAGCTGACCGCAGCATTCAAGGGATAAATGAGAAGAGGGATGCCCTTTTGATCGCGTCACGGGGAATCCCGGTGACGCGATCGAAGGACATACCATATATGGGCAGACAGCCCAGGGTCTATTGAGGGACCCCAGAACGGTCTGACCATATTTCCCGTTAGGGCATAATTTGGTATCGTTTGTCTTAACAACCACCTGTGTACGATCAGGATATAGATATATGCCAGTACATTAAAGTTAAAAAAAATAAAAAAAAAATAGGTAATGTTACATTTTAAAAAAACACTTTTTTTTTTTTTACAATAAACCGTCTCAATACATAAAATAAACACATTCAGTACCATCGCCACCGTAACACACTTATAACGTCATAAAATAAAAAACTTTTTCGGTCACTTATTAATGTGAGGCACGAGGCGTTATGTATTTTGAGCCTCCATGTGCCTCACATTGATAGTAATTAACCCCATCATGTACCTCACACATTATCCCAGTGTTGTCCATTATGACTGCGGAACATGATGGGGTCAATTACTATAATGGGCGACATTGGGTTAATCTGTGAGGGAAATGATGGGGTTAATTAGTATTAGGGCTTATTTACATGGCTATGTTTAGTCCGTGATATACGGATCGTATGTCGCCTGCATTTCCTGGACCGAACACCGTTTAAGAAAAGGGCTCCTAGCATCAGTTATCAATGATGCTAGGAGTCACTGCCTAGGATTACAGTACAGGACAGTTTTCCTGCGGGGAGGCAGTGACTCCTAGCATCATAGTGGAAATATGTAAAATACGCCAGCGTTTCTTGTGCACTTCTTTTTCGTAGCTGTTTTTCAAAACTACTGCGTAAAAAAATAAAAATAAACAAACAGCCCGTCGAAACAGAACGCCATTTTTCCCATTGAAATCAATGGGCAGATGTTTGGAGGCGTTCTGCTTCAGATTTTTCGGCCCGAAAATAGGCTGTGTAAACATACCCTTAGGCCTCATTTACACGAACGTAATATACGCGCATGCGACGCGCGTGCTTTGCACGCATGTCGTACGCACCTATATTAGTCAATGGGGCAGTTTCCACGATGCGTGAATTGCGCTCAGCGCGTGTGCGCAGAAAAAAACTCACGACATGTTCTATAATCGTGCGTTTTTCGCGCACTCACGCACCCATTGAAGTCAAAAAATGTTCGGGTACGCGACGTCAGGAGACAGTCACTGTCCACGGTGCTGAAAGCGTTAAACTGGTTCAGCACCATGGACAGTGACTTCCGCTCCGAAAATCCATGAACCTGTTAAAAAAAAAAAAGACGTTCTGACTTACCGATAACTCCGGTCCGACCTCCCGGGATGACAGTTCAGTCCAAATGACAGCTGCAGCCAATCACAGGCCAAGCACAGGCTGCAGCCAATCACAGGCTGCAGCGGTCTCATGGACTGCGGCGTCATCCTGGGAGGTGGGGCCGGATGACAAGAGAGGGACGCGTCACCAAGGCAACGGCCGGGAGCCCGGACTGGGGGAAGCAGGAAGTTCTTGGTAAGTATGAAAGTCTTTTTTTATTCACAGGTTGGTGTATATTGTGTTCGGCATTCACTGTCGAGGGTGCTGAAAGAGTTACTGCAGATCAGTTAGCTCTTTCAGCACCTTGGACAGTGACGGGCGTCGACTAGTCTCATCTCTATGATGGCGGCTGCGCGAAAATCACGCAGCCGCGCATCATACACGGATGACACACGGAGCTGCCAAGTGCCTTTTGCGCGCGCAAAACGCAGCGTTTTTTGCGCGCGCAAAACGCACACGCTCGTGTAAATGAGGCCTTAATGCGAGGCACATGGACGGTTCAAAAATTCATCACACCACGCGCCTTACATCAGAAAATGGAAGAACGTTTTTTTTTTTATTATTGTTGGCAAAGTATAGTTTTGGTATAGAGTATAGCAATACTACACGAAGTATCGTTATCCAAGTCCAAATTCTGGTATCGTGACAACCCTAAGGGGTGCTACGAGTTCTTGTAATGCAAAGCTGTTTAGAGTTGCCCTTTCAGAATCTTATCATGGAACGCCGCAATCTCAGTTTACACATTGACACCACCTAAAAGCTGGGTTATGGGTTCTCCAATTGTTCCATGTACCCAAAAGGCAACACAGACACACTTTTTGGGTCAAAGCCAGAAGTAGATCATAATGGAAGAAAAAGTATAAAGAATAGATTGACACGTCTCCTTTCTTTTGTGTTCACTACTGTGTATGGTTAAAAGATATAAAAAACGGAGCCAAAAACGGCGTGTGTGATCCTAGCCTTAATGGTCCAGATTAAGACAATTTCACAAACGTACCTTTGGAACTAACGTAAAATCAGGACAGTCATTTTCTTCCCAGAAGTAAAAATGATGTATATAAAAATTGCATACGTCTTACCTTTTCAACCACATCAAAGCTAGAGTTGCGCCAACTTTTGGCCATTGAGGCCCATGCATTTCCTTTTCTCCTTCCAAAATCTGCTGCAATGTTTTGAACTTGGTGGGGTTTGTTTCATAAACATTACGAATTTTCTAACAAAACAAAGAAATAAATATTTTATACTTGGCCAAATTAGTCTGAATTTACTCTACTAAACTGTAAGGAAAATTCCAAACATAAGAAGCGATGGCACATCGCTAGAATATGCTATAACTTTATGATCTGTGTGGTTCTGACCTCGGACGCCCATTAATCCCAATAAATTATTAATTAGCACTGCAGCCCCTTTATTCTGAGGATTATGGGGGTCTGGGTGGTCAGACCCTCCTCCCCCCCACAGTTCAGGAAGTGGAATATCCTAGCGATATGCCATCACTTCGTATGATGTGAAAACCCCTTTTGACCTCCTGCACTTAATGCGTATTGGGCCTTATTCACACAAATGTGTTATACGTCCGTGTGACGGCTGTCAAAACAACGGCCATCACACGGTGGCCCTTCACACGGCCGTTGTTTCAATGGACCAGGTGAAGGGTCAGTGCGAAAATATGACATGTCCCATTTTTTCACGCTTCGCGCATCCCTCCATAGACTAGTCTATGGGGTATGCGTGATATCGCATCCCGCAGAGCACGGAGGCACCTCGGACGTGAAAAACGCCCGTTTTTCACGTCCGAGATGCGCAACGCCCGTGTGAATCCGGCCTCAGGTACAGATTTTCCTGCAGCAAATCCACATTATAATACAGTATCTGCAAAGTAAATGATTGAGTAACCTCATCTACACGTCGCTGAAGTTTTAAAATCTGCAGCATGTCAATTTATCTTGCATTTCCATTTCAGAATTGTATCAGTCAAGTTTATAACAAAAAACTGCACCTGTTTCTGTATCAAAATGTAAAATTTGCACCTCAAAACCGCATCAAAAACTGCAATACGAAGTGCGGAATTTACCTGCAGAATTGCCTGCGTTTATCTGCAGTTTGGAGGCGGATTTTGCATATCAAATGCCACAATGTGTGAATGTAGCTTTAAGCTCAGATTCCAACAAATGACATTGACGCCGTAATGAACAGACTACAAATTTCATGGTATTGCTAAGTATTTTCAACACTGTTCCATAGGACTCCAAAAGCCTTCTTGATAATGAGATTTTAAAATTCATATATCCTGTGTAAAAAAAACCTTACTGACTTTTTTCATTGTAGGAGATTTGTAATGCGAGAGCTAAATAGTGAACCAGCTACTTGGGTCTTGGCATGGCTCTTATTTCTTGCTTGGAATATATTACACTTCCTTTAAAATTATAAAAAAAATAATAATTCAGAGATCAAGCGAAAGCGGAATAAGCGCAGGAATTTTTTTTTTCAAAAGAAATTGGTCACAAGAATGAAATCTAAAGATGAAATAACCGGACCTCCACTACTTTGTTAGATGGATAATATAGGACTTTCCAAATATGTAAGCCTTAATCCTATTAGAAAATAACACTAACATCTGTTTTTTTGCAGAATTATGTCCCAATAGAGGAAATGTCAGAAAGCACAACAAACAAACAAAGTAAACGAGGAATACAAGGGAGACAAAAACAAAACAAAAAAACACCCATGAAAAAAACCTTACAGGTGATCACAAAATAAAAGAAAAATGTTACCGTTATGTTGCCTGTAATGTCAGCCTTAATTGGAGAGAATATAGTCGATCCAAGGCAGTCTGTAAACACAAATACGATCAAGTTATTTTAAAAGCTATATACTTACGTAGAATGAAGTTTATGCCATAAGCTCCTTTATTTTAGGGATCATAAAGGAGTGCTGGAACCCCCGCCAATCAGCTGTTGTGACGAGTGACGAGTGCTGCTTCCCCTTCAATTTCCTTGCTGCTCACACTGAATTTCTGACACTTGTAGTGGGGCGGTTCACAGTATAATAACCTTCTCCAAATTGAAGTGAATGGGATGTAATACTGTGAACCACCGCTACAAGTGTATCGGCGATTCAGTGTGAGCAGTGCCCGGAATGAAGGGGAAGCCGCGCTCATATCAGCACTGTGGCCCCTTCAAAATATCTGATCGACTGGGGTCTCAGTAGTCAGACCCGACCAATCAGGTATTGATGGCCTATCCTCAGGATAGGCCACCGATTTTTAGGGACTAGACAACCCCTTTAAGTTTCTTTTAGACACTTTAGCTCCAAAACCCATAGAATTTCATTACCAGATGCCAGTGCAGTGGAATGAAGTAGGGTACGCAAGATAAAACATTTGTATTTTATATAGCAGGGTGAGCACTGGCAATTTGCGTTTTCTTCAGCGTTGCAGATGGACGAGGAAGCAGTTTTTTGCTATATGGCACAATATTACACATATTTAGTACATCATAACCCAGAAGAGAGAAAAAGAAAACTGAAAGAGATAGGGAGAAGCGCTGCGGTAGCTTCCTAGTAAGTGTTCTCTCTCACCCCAGTGCTGAATTCACAGCTACACTGCTAAATTACTGCTGTATAATCTCCTCCATACTGCTGCAGCTTCTATATATGTGACAGATAGAAGAGAAAAATTCTACTCGGCTATCTCTGTGTGTGCAGTGTATAATAATAATAATAAAAATAAATCTTTATATAGCGCCAACATATTACGCAGCACTTTACAATTTAGAATATTTAGTATATTTAGAAAATTTAGTATAGAAGACTTGATAACAGTTTGGCTCCACCAACTAGCTCAGAAGAAACTAAAAACAGAGATAGAGCCCGCAGAGGGGGAAAAAACCCAAAACAAACTGGTAAAAAATGCAGAATACAAATCATGCAATGGCCAGAAATCGTGTTATTTCTCATGAACCCACATATGACAGTTTATTCTGAGAGGTCACCTGAAACGACAGGTACACTTTAAATTCAAGAAGTCAGCCCAGCAGAGGCAAAAGTCACAATAAAATGTGTGGGTTTGCTCCCACCTTGGCTGCTTTCACACCCCTAATCTTTACTGTGATATTTGAGACTAAAAGCCTTGACGTCTCAACAGTGGAAAAATACCTAGTGAGCCGAGTCACAAAGTGCAGCCGTCGGCATCTGAATAAATAATGACAAATCCCAATTTCTGCAGCTTCGGGTCAGAACGGAATGGTCTACGGTATCAAAATTTAATTAATTTTGTGGCGTCTGTAACAAAAGATAGTCACTTGATCAGGCATCTCCACAAAGAAAGAGGCGGATAGGCATCAAGTAACCGGTTTGCTTGGCTTGCTTATCGCTGCCGGATAATCTGTACCTCGCAGACACTTGATGCAGACGTTATCTTTTTATGTAACCGGTTAACCTGTCACACAAGGGCATTCATAACCTATTCCGTTAAACGCGTTGCATTAGCTAGAAATCTGTTCTGCCAAGAATAAGGAAACAGTACTGGAGTTCTAAAAACATCAGTTCAGCTCTTTAAGTTATATCAGTTTCTGGAAAAGTTGGGCAACAACCAATGTTGCCACCTTTAAAGCTCCAACAAAGGTTGTTACCTAGTTTTCCTAGAAGCCAGAATGGCAGAAATACTGGGAATGTGTTAGAACATGAAGGTTCCTGTTCCTCATAGCCATCAAGCATCTGTAAATAGGTCCACTGTAGATGGGCAGATATCTCACTTGTTCTGCGTGAGGAAATACCCAACTGTAGCGGTGAAGAGAAAAAAAATTATAATTTTTTTTATAAGAATCATTGTCTAATCTAGCAATTTATTTTTAATTGCAAAAGTCTGAGAAATCTATCTGGAAAGGAGCCCATGCTTTATAGATGAGGATCCCCAGACATAACTCGGTGTAAATGAGACAGCTGTATAGGAATAGGACCCGAGTGATTAGCTGGTGACTGGCACAGGTTGACAGAGTGAAACCCTTGTAACGAATGTACAAAACACATATAAAGGGTCTCTTTTGTCAAATAGCATTTAGAGGACATAACACGTTAAAGACACCAGTTGGTTTGTATCGCTCGAAGAAGTCATTCAAGAAATACTGTTATGATGTAGTTTGGAGAGGGATACAAGCGGAATTCTGAATGATCAGTATTCATATAATACAAAAGACGGAAAAAATATGACATAGGGTTCTAAAGGGATTTAAATTTAGTTCAATAGTACTACGGAAGATGCTGGGTATTAGGGGGCCACGACCAGTTTACAAAATAGGGCTCAGAAATGTTGGATGGTAGCTGTATACTGTAAGTGCAGTCTGAACAGGGCTCTCCTTTCATCAGGTGTCTTTCTGCCTGCACTGCGTTTTTTGCATGCACAATATGGAGTCTGTATTTGCAGCCTTTACTACACTGCAGCACTGTATAAGTTGGCGCTATATAAAGGGGTGTGTGTGTTTGTTTTAACCCCCCTTGGTGACATAGGCCATAGATGTATGGTGCAGAAAGCTAGGGATTAGCCGTTTAACCCTTGTAATGGCACGATTAATAGCGATCATGTCATCACAACGGAGGGGGGGGGGGGCGGGAGTCTGTATGTGCATGCGTTGATCGGGAGACATCGTTGATCAGCACTCGTTTGCTCCTGTCACACGGAACTATGGATGGGGACGAGCGCTCGTCCCCATACATCATCATCATGTCGGCAGCACGTCTCCCTGTTTACACAGGGAGTTGTGCTGTCGAAAACTATATTTTACTTTTTAAGCAGGCATTTACTAGAGGCAGACCTGGGGGCCTTTATTAGGCCCCCGGCTGTCATAGAAGACACTGGCACCCTGCAAACTCATAGCAGGGTGCCAGTGGGATGGGAGAGCTCCCTCCCTCTCCAAAATCACTTTGATGCGGTGCTCACTAGTGAGAGCCACATCGAAGGGGTTAAACGGGCGGATTTCGATCCACCCGCTCGAGCAGAGATACCCCAAGTTCTCAGCTACCTCCTTTAAATGAGAACATTGAGTTTTAACGGCTCCTGGCGCCGCAGATTTATTCTGATGCAGCGCCGTGAAAAGGTGTATGCATCAGAATAAAGCCAGTTTGTGGCCGCTGTGAAAAGGCATATTGGCGGTCACTAACGGGTGCCAAATATAGCTGCACCGATATCTAAATAACGGAGGCGGTTAGGAGAAAAACTTAAAGTGCCCCAGGGTTTGTGCAGCCCTGCCCATTACATGTTGCACATGTATGGGCTGGTGAAAGGTTCTCTTTAAAAAAAAAAAAAAAACACCACCACAACAACCACACACCACAACATCAGCGGGAGAAAAAAAAAAGGCAACTCTCAGAAAGCAGTGAGGCAAAAACGCAAACCGCCTACGTCCTCGAGCCAAAATGAGCCACATCCTTAAGGGGGTTTAACAAGCATTCGGATGACCCCAAAATAAATAATGGAACGTTTGTAACATCAGGAAATAAGCTTAGTTTTTGTCGACAGCTTATAGGCCACGTTGGAGGAGTTTGTTCTTTATACATACACCATTATCTCACTCGGCTACGTCAATGAACTCCGGTTGAGTTAACCTTTTTCAGTCCCATTGTTGTACTGATTAATATGTAATTTAGCAGAAAATATGTGAGCAGTCATTCACCTTTGGATCAATATAAATTAATACTTTTCTTAACCCACTAATCTACCCTTAAAAGGGGCTTTCCAGGGACACAATTTTTGAAATAATATTCTATGTGAATATTTAATAAAGTTCCCAATATACAGTCTATATTAAATCTTAACACTTTCCTTCCTATTCTGCCTACCTCTGCCCTGCCGGAAGTTCTGATTTTCATCTGTCTTTTTTTCCTCTCGACACAGGCTCATGCACAAGAGTTAGGGTATGTGCACACACACTAATTACGTCCGTAATTGACGGACGTATTTCGGCCGCAAGTAGTGGACCGAACACAGTGCAGGGAGCCGGGCTCTTAGCATCATAGTTATGTACGATGCAAGGAGTCCCTGCCTCTCCGTGGAACTACTGTCCCGTACTCAAAACATGATTACAGTACGGGACAGTTGTCCTGCAGAGAGGCAGGGACTCCTAGCATCGTATATAACTATGATGCTAGGAGCCCGGCTCCCTGCACTGTGTTCGGTCCAGGACTTTCGGCCGAAATACGTCCGTCAATTACGGACGTAATTAGTGTGTGTGCACATACCCTTAGAATACACACAGTCATGTGTCGATACCTTACTGACTTATGTAACACAGGGCTGTTCTTTACTAATTATTCCGCCCCCTCTGTGTCTATTGGCCCTCCCCACTACTTCTACATCCCCCTTTAATTTATCCCGCCCACCTGCTTTATCTGAGGTGCGGTGACAGAATCCTGTGACCGCACCTCATATCTAATGTGATCCCCATCATCCCTAAATATATGTACCCTATTCAGTGCCGGCATCAGCATCTGGCGAATCCGGGCAAGCACCGTGTGCCGTCGTCACAGCATCACTGTCCAAATATGGACAGTGTTGTCAGGAGCAGAGCAGTGTCCCAGGCAGAGTGCTAGTAGCGCTCTGTCCAGGACTTTGGATCTGGGGTTGCCCCTGACATCACTAGCCGTATATCGACAGTGAGGTCAGGTGCTTCCCCAGAGCTGGAGTACCGGAGCAGAGCCTTTACTAGCTCTCTGCCTGGGACTTCAGCTCTGCTCCAGATATCGCTATCCATATATGGACAGTGCCTGGGACTCCTCTTCTCCTGACATCACGGTCCATATATGGACAATGATGTCAGGGGCTTCCCCAGAGATTGAGTCCCGGTACAGAACCGCTAGCACTCTGCCTGGGACTCCTTCTGTTCTCCTAACAGAGTGCTAGCGGCTCCGCACCAGGAATCAATCTCTGGGGAAGCCCCTGACATCATTGTCCATATATGGACAGTGATGTCAGGAGCAGAGCAGGAGTCCCAGGCAGAGTGCTAGTAGTGCTCTGCCTGGGACTATGGCTCTGGGGTTGCCCCTGACAACACTGTCGATATATATGGACCGTGACGTCAGGGGTTTCTCCTGAAGCGGAATCCCCAGCCAGAGCATCGGCAATGCTCTGGCTGGGGATTCCACTCCTAGAGGCCGCTACCTACAGGGAGGGGGGCTGTGTGGCGCTACCAGGGAGGAAAGGGGCCCTGTGGCACTATCTACAGATGACACTCAATTTATGGGGGTACAAACTGGGGGCCAAACGTCTATATGGGGGCACAAAGTGACTTTTTTGCCATTTTACTGCCGCTGTGAGTTCCCCCGCAAAGGGGCCTACTAAGTCTAAGCACCCACGTAAAGTTGGAGTTTACGCCCGGGTTGGAGGAATCCTATTGGTCCATGGCCTCCTCAATGTCCGCTCCGTTCATTCTGTGCTTGTACTTCTATAGCAGCACAATTTTCTTTGCGTGCACGCTATTCCTCAATTTTAACTGCGCTGTCCGGCAAAAAAATAAAAATGTCCCTGGAAAACGCCTTTAAAATATATCTAAAAATGATGCACGGTGTATAGACTTTTATGATGTAATGGTTTACCTTAAAAGGCGGTGTAGACTTTTGCAACCATTTTATAATGTATTTAAAATTTATCTAAAATAAGATAAAAACTAGTACCTTTGCCAACCGTCTTGACTGAAAAATATATCTTAGGCCTCATGCACACTGCTATAGCCGTTACGGGCACGGACGGCCGCGGAGTGTCATCCGCAATCATGGACCGTGCACATACTTTTAGCAGCCTGGACTGCAAATGCGGCCCGTAAAAGGACTCGTCCTATTTTCTTGTGGTCAGGGCTCCCAGCTGTGTGCATGGGCCTATAGATATGAATGGGTCCGCTATTTATCAACATTATTGCGGACGCAAAAACACAGTTGTTTGCATGAGGCCTGTTTCACGTATACAGCACCTCAGCAGACCCATGTGTCCCCATGGTTACAAACAAACCCTGTGTGTAGTATGTTCGGCAGTCAGGTGTTACTCCGCTCCCTCTCCCCCTCTTCTTGCTCATCTACAGAAAGTAGAAGAGGGGACAGATGAAGTAAGTAACAAGGCAGCACGGTTGGTTGCAAGTGTGAAGATTTTAATAGAGGTTGACAATTTAGATTGGGGGTTACTAAGATAATCAACCTCTTCCCTCCCCCCGGCCACAGGGTTGCCAACCGGCCGTAAATTTCTGGACATTAGACAAACTGAAAGAAGCAGGTCTATGGTAATCGATAAACTTAAAGTGTGCATAACACCAATAAGGTATTTGGTTTTATTTTTTCTATTTTAGTACTTACATGACCGGACTCTCCACATGAGTCAGGTCTGAACTTCCGGGTTTGGGGATTAGCAACATCCCCTGCATCCTTCTACAATCCCCCACCGCAGCATTCAGACTCGCAAGATCTCGCGTGCTGACTAAAAGAGAGCTAACTACTGTATTAGGCCTCGTGCATACGGCCATGCCCGTAATCATGGCCCGCGATTGCGAGCACGGCTGGCGATGGACGCATTTTCATGCCGTGCTCCCATACAAAGTATGGGAGCATGGCCCGTAAAAAAACCGAAAAAAAAAAAAAAAAAAAGAGGATACAGCAATAGGGCCATCAAGTTGGGCTACAGGAGAGCAAAAACGACACTGCGTAATGACCTCCTGAAACCTAAAAAAAATTGGACAAATCAGTCTGGGGTACGTTTTATATCTACCTATAATGGGCAGTGGAACAAGATGCGGAGTATCTTGGAGCACCACTGGCCCATTCTTATGTCTGAACCTCATTTAGCTCAGAGTTTATCCGAGAGACCCCTGATGACTGCGAGAAGAGCCAGGAACCTAAGGGATTTCCTTGTAAAAAGCCACTATGTCCCTCGTCAGATATCACCTTTTGGTTCCCGTGGACCCAGAAAAGGATGTTATCCTTGTGGTAAATCTAGAGCATGTGCCAACATTTGTCGGGCAACAAACTTTTCCTCAGCAGACGGAACACGTAATTTTAATATCAGTGAATATATTTCATGTAGCACGACACATGTGATTTACTACGCTACATGTGGGTGCTCAAAGATATATATCGGACTGACTTCGAGAACTGAGAATCCGTACTAGAGAACATGTACGTGATATCTTGGGGGCCAGTGAGGTAGATGACCCGACACAACTGAAAACCATACCTCAGCATTTTAAGAGGTACCATGACTGTAATCCGAGAACTTTTTCGGTCAAAGGTATTGATAGGATACATTGTGGCATCAGGGGGGGAATGTGAAGAGGGTTTTGGCGCAAAGGGAATGCAAATGGATTGTCATGCTGGGATCCATGACACCAAGGGGACTTAACGAAAATCTTAGCTTTGTTCCATTTTTGTAAAACTTATTTCACAATCTTTACCGCCCATTTGTTTTTATCATATTTTTTGTATTTTAATTATGTGTTGCTCTATATGTCCTCTCTATTAGGCATTATATGTGATATATCAAGTACCTGCTATCTTGCTCTGTGGATTGGGCCGGACTGGATCCTCGTGGGACAACTTGTACAACATCTGTCCACTCATTTCCACTGTATGGAAATTGTATCTGTTATGCTTAGGCAGTGTGTAAAAATCTTTCCTCCTTTTGATGTGTATCTCAATATCAATCTTGAATATGTGCAATGTGTCTGAGTATCTACAAGATTGGACACATATAGCATTTATTTAAGTTAGCTATCGAGCCAAGTGAATTGAGTGTCACTATTTGTATATGTATTTCCCTGTACCTATTGATGTATCTGATTATTATTGTATTAGTGGTGTATAGGGGGGGTATTTTAATTGTTTTATTACCAGTGACTATCACTTATTCACATATCTATTTTTGTGACATGGATTTACCTTTTAATATATATATTATGATCTCACTACTGTTTACATAGTGAGCTGGTTTGTGGTATAACTATACATTGAGAATATTATGTATTCTAGCTAGGTGGGGATGTACTGATGTACTCCATTAATAATTTCATTATTTGATATATGGGGTGTTTTAATTTCATAAATTGGGTGATTTATTTATTTTTCACCATCGATTTATTCAAGCACTGAATGGGTTAACCTTATGTATTGTGTCTGTCATTTTAACCCTATATTGAATTTTTGTTATATAGTATCTAGTGTTCTTCTTTACTGTATGGCATATGCCTCCTCCGTTTGTGAATTGCACTCGGGTCATTCATGTACCCCCTAATATTATCATTTTTTATTCCCCTTTTTTTTTGGTGGCACGATTCTGTATCATACACTGTTTGTTTTTGTTTCTCTTTTATTTTTATTTTCTTTTACACTCATAAAAGACGGCACTTACCCGCCTTCATATACACAAATGGGAGTGGCCGTAATATCAGTCCACCCCGTTTCTTTACACCAACATACACATACACTGGTCAATACATATCAAGTGATCTCTTTATTGTTAATATATATTCACAGCCCTCTATATAACAGATATACATAGATAAATGAAGAGGCAGCCTCTGACCATCCCTATGGTTATGACGAGTGTATTGGGTTCACTTACAAGTACACTGTCAAGATAATGTCAAGGGGATCGACTGGCGTAATGCATTAGGGTTAGGCTCTATACCTGGATTCTGGTGCCGTCGTGCGCATGCCCGCTGTGGCGACTGTCAGCGATGCTCTCCCCCTCCTTCGGCGCATTGGGCATGTCTGGAACTCCCGTTACGCGTCGGGAATCCGGACACGTGCTGCCGTGCCGGGAGCCGGATGTGGGGATTGCCTCGCTTCCGGCGGTCCCAGCGAGGGTGCGCCGCTGAACGGCATCACAATCTCAGGGCCTGGGCATTATATATGGGGGCAAAGATAGAGCACAAATTAGTCTACATCCCCCTGAGGAAGCACTACGTGGCGAAACGCGCGTCGGGGTCTATGCAGCGGAGCGGACACCACCTGCCTATACCTATTTGATTCTACCTATGGGTAAGCCTGTGTCTTAGCAGTCTTGTCTTGATTTAACCACTATCTACTATGATATGTATTGCACCCTTCCCTACTCACAACCATTTACCTATGGAGACATTGCTCTCTCTTCTTTCTTACTTCTGAGTAATGGTGTATTACTGTTATGTTGACTTTGAATCAGATGCTTATTTAAATAGTCATGTAGCTACCCTTGGATGATAGGTAGTAACAATACTTGGTGCGGTTTCCGCTCGTTATACTAGAGTTGTCTTTTTATGTTATTTTAACTATGTACAGTGTTTGTGTAATAAAGATTTAAACTTCTATATATACATTGGCGATAAAGGCTCTTATTTGTTTCTTTGTGGTATATGGATTATCATGGAGCTGCCTAGATGATATGGGGGGACAGTTGTGGTTTAAACAGTTCCCAGCCCTTGTTACAAATCCGTTTGGAGTCTATATATTGATTACAATCCCCCACCGCAGCATTCAGACTCGCAAGATCTCGCGTGCTGACTAAAAGAGAGCTAACTACTCTATTAGGCCTCGTGCATACGGCCATGCCCGTAATCATGGCCCGCGATTGCGAGCACGGCTGGCGATGGACGCATTTTCATGCCGTGCTCCCATACAAAGTATGGGAGCACGGCCCGTAAAAAAAACAAAAAAAAAAGGAGGAAAAGTAGGACATGGTCCATGATTCCCGGCACGGACACCATTCTGTAGCGATACAGAAAGGTGTCCGCGGCCAATAGAACCGGGCGCAATTAGAGTTTTTTCTCGGTCGTGTGCATGGGGCCTTAAGAAGTTACTTATCTGTTTCTGCTGTATTAAAATAGTAGATAGTGCTCTTTTAGACAGGCTTAGGCCTCATGCACACGACCGTGCTCGTAATTACGAGCACGGCCGGGCACGGGCAGCCGGCCGCTTTTCCGAGCCGTGCTCCCATTATAAAGTATAGGAGCACGGCCCGTAAAATAAAAAAATAGAACATGTTCTATTTTTTTTTTTTTAACGGCACGGGCACCTTCCCGTGAGAAAACGGGAAGGTACCCGTGGCTAACAGAAGTCTATGGGCCCGTTATAGCGGGTCGTAATTACGACCCGCAATAACGGGTGTTTTTACGGTCGTGTGCATGAGGCCTTACAGAGGGGACGCTATTTAACAGACTACACCAGGCATCAGTAAGAATTTGATGTCAACACTTGTTGCAAACGCTAGATTAAAAATATCCTACTGCTTTGTGTATACAGCTACCGTGCAGACATGCGTCTCCATGTTTACAGACTACAAGCCCCTTTGTGCGTCTGATCATGCAGCCATATGTTACTCCCATTCTATCCCTGCTTCCCATCAACCTACAAACAGTAGAGAGGACAGAAAAGATTGTAACACATAAAATGCAAGATAAGACGACACAAGGTTTACAATCTGAACCATAGAGACACTTCTGTCTGCATAGGGGCTGTGTGCACAAAATTATGTTTTTTAAAGCAAGACTATTTGCAAAGTTTGCATTTGTGTTTTAAATGCATTGGAGCAATATGTGCACACAGCATGTAACCATGGCTTTTATAATATGACATAGTAGTTAAGATTTTAGCTAGTTGATGAGTAAATGCATTCATGAAAAGGGGAATTACAAAAAAAAAAAAAAAAAAAAAAAAACATTTTTTTTTTACACACATTTTTTTGGTTTACTGGCTTTAGGTTTTGGGTATTTATAGCAGTAGTTTCTTTTCAAATAAGCATACTTCCTTTATACTGTAAATAGTTCCAGGAACGCACAGACCACGACGGCAATACATGTAGCCCCCAATACAGCAGAGAAGGCAGGAATCATCCATGTGACTCAATTTGATAATGGTTGCAGAATGTTGTGATAGTCTTTGCATCAGAAAAAGCTAGAACTGAAAAATCATGCAGACAAGTTTTTTTTTTTCCCCCTATCGATAGCTCGGGGCCTAACAAGGGCCCCATAGATTTATACTAATAAATGTATGTTAGGACATAACTTAGGGATTCCATAACAAATGCCTGTGCTTTTATTTGCAGTCAATGATTTAATCTCACATAAAATTATAATTAGCAAAAAAAGGTTTGTAAAAGTCTTCTAATGGAACTAAAAAAGAAAAAAATTATACAATCATTTAAAAGGGAACCGGTCACACTAAATATGCTCTCCAATCTGCAGACAGAGAGGGAGATTTGCAGAGTACATTGGTATATAGTTTTGTGGGAAAAGTTTTAATATGGATTTAAGTCCCTGCTTACTGTGGGTTTAGGAGTCCAGTGGGCGGTCGGATTAGTGATTAACAACTCTCCCTGTATGTGTGTGCATACAGAAATAACGGTCACTCACTAAATAGGACGGCTCACTGGACTCCTAAGCACAAAATAAGTAGTGATTTAACTAGATTACAAGTTACACTAAATCTCTTCTCACAAAAGTACATATCAATCTACATACACTCCACAACATTGAAATTGCACCACCAAGAAGGGCAAGCCAGAAGGTTATGCAAATCGAGGAAGTAGCAGATGTAACTAAGTTCTGCAAATGATGACATTTTCAAGCACCTAGCTCCAATCTGTGGCATGTGGAAGGGGCATAAAAGCCAGATTGAAAGGACAGGTTTTTTTTAGCCACATAAAACCTTAAAAATCGGATCAAGTGGTGGAGGATGATCGTACGATGCCTCCTGCTAGTCGATGTGTCAGTTATCGCAACTTGTCGCTAACGGAGAGGGACAGAATCCTTGAACGGAGAGACATTGGTTTATCACTACGGCAGATCGCTACGCGCCTAGGCTGAGATGTCAGCACTGTTCAATGTTGCGTGTCCCAAGGGTTGAGAGAACAACAACGAACGGGAATGACAGCAAAAGGTGTACAGAGGCGAACCTCTGCATGGACGGTTCGTCTGATTGGAAGCATGGCGCGTAGTGATCCATTCCGTACTGCAAGTGAAATTGGACAGAAAATCCCAAGCCTAGGGCGGCAATCAGTGTCGACACAAGCCATCAGAAGGCGTTTGCACGACATTGGGCTACGAGCCAGATGACCAGGTACAGCAGTTCCATGGACCACACGCAACCACTCAATCATGGTGCACAGCAAACCGGCTATAAAGGCTGAAGTGGAGGTCCATCCTCTTCAGCAAGGTGTCCCGCCTTTGTTTCAGACGCAATAATAGCCGGAGATTGGGCTGGAGACGTGGGCAACGCCATGAAGAGGCCTTCACAAGGGAACGTCGCACCAGTTCTACTCCCGGGATTATGGTGTGTTAGGTGGCATAATGTATGATGGTTAGACCCCTCTAGTCTTCACGTCAGGTACACCAACAGCTCGGCGTTGCACGGATTTGGTAGTGGAATCAGTAGTACGGCCATTTCTCCAAAGAGTCCCAGAAGCAGTTTTTCAACAGGACAATACCAGTCCGCATGTTGCTCATGCTACTGTGAACAGCATGCGTGGCCTAAACGGTCTACCATGGTCTGCAGCATCTCCGGATTGGTCTTCCATCGAGCACATCTGGGACATCATTGAAAAGTTAGCTGCCAGCAGCCAACCTTGATGATTTGCGTGCCCAAGTGCATTCAGCGTGGCAGAACATTCCTCAGACAACCATTAATAACCTCATTGGTAGCATGCCAAGACATGTAAAGGTACTATTACACAGCCAGAAACGGGCCATGTAAATGAGAGTCGATCAACGAGACAGCTCGTTGATCGCCGTTAGTTTGCTCCGATCACACGGAACAATGATTGGATATTTATAGGGACGAGTGCTCGTTACTATACGTCTCTATCTGGCAGTCTGGGTTGGGCGAATCCCAGTAGAATGAAACCAGTCTGACTACATTATGGCAGCTATAAAGTTTGGTGACGCTACGGAGTTGTTTTTCAGGGGTTGGCCTAGGCTCCTTAAATCCAGTGAAGGGAAATCAGTTTTTGTGCGGATGTTAATGCCAGAGAAGGTTTGGAACTTTGTAGTGATTGAATCAGCAGAGCGTTGGTGACTTCTGCACTATGCGCCTCAGCACTAGGCGACCCGCTCTGTACCGGTGGTTAAATTGCTGTGGTTCCTAAATGCTTCCACCTTACAATAATACCAGGGAAGAAATTTTACAAACTGACTTGTTACAACAGTGTCATCCTATTTCAGTACCATGCTGGAATTCAGTGAGCTCTGAACGACCTGTTCTATCACAGATGTTTGTAAAGTCAGACTGCATGGCTACTGTGCTGGATGTTATACACCTGTGGTAATGGGACTGAATGAAACTCTGGAATTCAATGATTAAGAGGTGTCCCAATACTTTTGTCCATATAGAGTATGTCCTCTTGAATATCTTTACTATGAATAGGTCGTTTATACACGCAGCATGTAGGACCTGTCATGACTATTTTAGTATACTTGTAGTCCCCATAAAGTCCCAATTCTGGAGCATCTTTTCTTAGAACTCGTGCTGTACCTCTGTTATTCCTCTTAGAAAAATATGAATGAATTCACAACTGGGTGTTACCATTTTTATTGCCAAAGGGGCATGTCCCCACAGTCTGAGTATGGACTGGATATAGTCAGTCTGTGTAGGGACAATACCCCCGCCTCCCCCCCCCCAACTGGTAACATACGGTCTTCCATTTATTCATAAATTTGTAGAAGGAATAACAGATAAACACCACAATGTAGAGTTCTAAGAAAAAAAATAATTCAGAACTGTTATTTTATGGGGAATACAAGTATTTACTAAAACAGACGTCAGGAGAGCGGACAAGTCCTCTTTACCATCAATATTAGGAATTTACTTATTACCCAGGAAAATGCGCCGTGGTCTTATTTTTTTTTTGTAACTTGTTTTAGCATATGGAGATGCCAGATTTTTATTTTTTTTAAAGCCTGGGAAACTTTTTCAATGTGAATACCAGCTCTAGAGTGGAATCACTCCTGTATTTGGCTAAAATAAAAAATAGCCTGCCACAAAAACTAGACCGTGACATACAGTATCAGCCTTTTCTTTGAACTTTTTTTTTAATTTTTTTTTTTTTAAAAACTCGGTCAAAGCCCATGCAAAAATTAAAACTGTATCTCAATTTATCTGTAATGTACCTCGACAGATTTCCCCCTCCGCAAAGAAAAAAAACCTCTTATACTTATTGGAAATACTGCATTAGTATCTGAAATGTGGCCACCATAGCCTTTAGATGCCGAGTACAGAAGAGCGGTCAGTCCATGAACAGTGTAACTGTATCTTCCCCAGGAAGCCAGTCACCCTTAAAGCAACCGCTTTACTGATTTGTACCTTGTGAAACTTTAATGTTCCCATTGCATTACATTATATCAGCTACGTGTGTAATTCTAACAAATGCATTTTGAACACTTTACAAAACCAAAAGAATGAAATGACTAAATAATGGAATAAACAAACCAACACATGTCCAATTATATGAGTTTCTAAATTGTGAACCAGTGATGAAAAACACAAAATCTAGTGTCTAGAAACACAAACTTATTAAAAAATAATACAATTGTATTTCGAAGCATGGATAATTGGGAAATATTTACTAATATTGGCACACAAACTGATGGGTACCTCAGTAATTACTGGAATACGGCATAGCCAACGAACCACTATTATATTATATACACAGCATGGCTCGAAAGCCACGTTCACAAGAGTGACTAGAGCTTTAGGAATATGGCATCTGAAGGAACGTCCATCATGCAAGAAGAATACATGTTTAGCCCCTTAAGGACCAAGCCCATTTTCACCTAAAGGACCGTAGAAGTTTCCCTGTTCTTTGCTGAATTCAGTCAGCAATTGTAAAGGATCTGCCAGGCACAGCTTCGGGGTTAACGCCCATAGGTAATCAGTCTGCACCTGAGTCTATGTCTCTGAGACTGACTCCATCTTCCACCACTCAGGATGGCAGGCTTAGGAGTGGGAGAGACTATGGCCAGACGGAGCTAGCTCCCGCCCTCTGTCTATTTATACCTGCCTTTCCTGTTCCTCCTTTGCTTGTGATTCTTCTCGTGTGGTTTCCTGGCCCAGCTACAGCTTCTAACTATTTGATCCTGTTCCATACTGACCCTGGCTTACTGACTACTCTCCTGCTCTGCGTTTGGTACCTCGTACACTCCTGGTTTGACTCGGCTCGTTCACTACTCTTGTTGCTCACGGTGTTGCCGTGGGCAACTGCCCCATTTCCCTTAGCCTTGTGTACCCTTGTCTGTTTGTCTCGTGCACTTACTGAGCGTAGGGACCGCCGCCCAGTTGTACCCTGTCGCCTAGGGCGGGTCGTTGCAAGTAGGCAGGGACAGAGTGGCGGGTAGATTAGGGCTCACTTGTCCGTTTCCCTACCCCCATCATTACAGCAACACCAAATTTTATTTTAAGGGTATGTGCACACACAAAATCAAAAACATCTGAAAACACTGAGCTGTTTTCAAGTGAAAACAGCTCCTGATATTCAGGTGTTTAAGCCACTCGCGATTTCCGCTGCGTTTTTTATGGACGTTTTTTTTCTATAGAGTCACTGTTAACCCCTTACCATCAGCCATACGGCTATATATGTTCCAATTGCCGATGCCGTGCGGTTTTCACGTATATAGACGGCAGACTGGCAAGCTCTCTGGCAGGAGTCTCCTGTCCTGGGAAAGCCCTTGACGTCACTGTCCATATATGGACTGTGACGTTAGGGGCTTTGAGATGCAGGAATACAACCCCCCCCTCTGTAGATGGCACGCCACTGAAGCTCCCTCTAGGAACGGAATTCCACGGCCAGAGCATTGCCAATGCTCTAGCTGGGGATTCCGATTGAAGAGGGAGCTTCAGTGGCACCATCTACAGGGGCATTGCAGCACTATCTACATAATCACTGTGGTGTGTTTAGGGGTTGGGACAAAAAACCCGGATGAAGGAAATTCACACTTTTTTTTTTTTGTTTTTTTTTTTTAACAGCCATGAAAAACGGACGGGAAATGGTGGGTAAGAACAGTCAGACGGCGGGACACGCGGATGCAAAACTGACAGTTGAACCGTTTTTAACTCCCAGTTTTTTTTCCTCACGGTCGTGTGAATATAGCCTTATAGCCTTCTTCACTCTCCCCTCAAAGTGATCTAGGCTGACAGTTAAGATGACGAATCGTTACACGTATAAAAAAAAAGTGGTTTTTTTCACATTTTTAGTGATTTGTCTGCTCATAATAAAAATTGAAAACATGAACTTAACCTAATCTAGAAAACGAAAGCTTCATAAGTCTTGTAAAAGAGCAAAGTAACATTTTTATGATATTCAAAGCGGTTGCAAAGATATAGTTTAAAGAAGTGAAAATTTGACCTAGACGCAGGGGCATCAATGACCAACTTTTTGGAATCACAGATATCCTCCCAGAGTATTTATCAGTTCCATAAGAATTCTATATCTTAATACAAACCCTAAACTTTGTACGAGAAAATGGATGAATCCATTAATTAAAAACAGTCTTGGCTACTAATAAAATATGAACCCACCTCTGGAGCTACAATATATCATATTCCATCAACGCTGTGGACTCAAGAGTAAAAAAAGTGAACAACCGTGGACTTTGGTTTACCCATTAGAGGTTTTCCCACTAAGCACATTTGTCACCTATTCACAGACTAGGTTTCAGTATTGATCAAGAGCCATTTTCTATCTCTGTGCCCGATCCTCTCCATTGAAGGTCATGGGAGTTATGGAAAATGAGCTGAGCAAACGGTGCTCCAAGTTCATTTTAATATTTCGGAAAACCGATTTATGCAGCTGACCGCATTTCCTGCCAGAAGTTTAAAAATGACAGTAGAAGACGTGGCCAGGAGATCTGGCGGTCCGATTACTTAGGCAACCGTACTATTTTAAAAGCCTCTCCTGCAAAGGAGTTTTGCAGGTAATGCTTCTGGTGTTGTGCAGTTGCCTAGGTAATCCATCGTCCCACGTCTCCTGTCATCACTACTGGTGACAGATGTTGTCAGCTGCATAACTGGAGGTAACTTTAAGGTCTTATTCACACGAGCGTATTTTAACGTCCGTGATACGCACGTGATTTTTTTCACGCGCGTCGCACGGACCTATGTAACTCAATGGGGCCGTTCAGACAGTCCGCGATTTTCACGCAGCGTGTCCGCTGCGTAAAACTCACGACATGTCCTATAGTTGAGCGTTTTTCGCGCCTCAAGCACCCATTGAAGTCAAGGGGTGCGTGAAAATCACGCGCGGCAAACGGACGCACTTCCGTGTGCTGTCCGTGATTCACGCAACAGTTGTTAAAGAAATGAAGGGAAAAATAAAACCACCTCCTTCATTTCTGTTTCTAAGCATAAAAACAGTCAGAACGATGCCATATGCGCGAAAAGCACCCAGCCATGCACCAAATACAGATGACACACGGTACTGCAACACACAAAAACCGCTGTTTTTTTTGCAAGCGGAAAACGCACACGTTCGTGTGAATAAGGCCTTAAAGAGATTCCCCAGTGGTTGAGGACAGCTTAGAGTGCTTCCTGTTCTGCTCAATACCACTCCCGATACAAACGATAACATCCCCTTAGTCCCTGACCAATCTTACTGTATGGGGCCCTAAAATTTTTGGGCCCCAAACAGCAAGGGATTAGTGGATGCATCTGGCGTATGATGTTGCTAGAAAAAAGAATGGCCATGAATACAAGACAATATAAAGCCTCTCTATGTAAATATTATGTTGAATGTCACTCTCCATCATGAAATAAATAATGAACTAACCATTTCACCTGGTACTTTTGGAGGACCCTTAGTTACAGTCTAAACTCGGACTCTTAAAGGCCCATTTCCACTAATATTTTGTTAAAGAATGCTAAAAGATTGCCAATATATAATATTTTATACCTTCTGTACTTTAGTCCAAGACTGTCACAACAATTAGTAAGAACGAGAGATTTGTTGAACGCGTAGGCTTGCTGAATCCACCCATTCTTGTTCACTGTATTTTGAAGGGGATTACTAATAAAAGTTGGAAGAATTTCCTTTCAAAGCGCTGGATCAAGTACCTGTCTTTGTCACAACCATTTTTACGGGAACTTACAAGTTCTTACAAAGTGTCACGTTCTACACATTTCAAAGGTCGGGGTCAACATTTGAGCTGTAGAAAACCACTTTTCTTATGGAGTAACTTCTCAAACATGGGGTTGTTTGCCAAATTTTAAGCCCGACCTGTGCGGTGGATACATAGGTATGTACATTATATATTTCACTTGATATTTACTTTGATATGTATTTTCATTTATGTTTTTGCACATTGAGTGTATGGTAAATTTTTAACACTAATGCACTTTATGATATGAAAACATATCCACCTGCCTCAGTCATACTTGTTTATTGCTAAATAGATCATTACTTATTACCAAGATAAAGTGATTCTAAGTCAAACTCCAGGCAATTTTTATAATTAGGAAATGGACCTAATAAAGTAATTTACCATACGAGGGCCGTTAATTCTTTCACTCTGGTACCTCAAATACTATTTGAGGCTGCTCTGTACACCACAGGACCATAACAATAAATTGTTTATATGGGTGCAGCGGCTCGGCCATACAAGTCATTGTATCTTATACTTTAGATGTTGCTCTCATGTCAAATATACTAATACACGACCAATTTTACATTTTGAGTGAATATCCTGTTTTGTTTTTAAAGAAAAGCCTGAAGGCCTGATTTACCCAACAATAAGAGTAAGGGTAAATAGGAGACATGCGTTTGTTTCTAGCTGATAACAAGGGTTAAAGTCCGTATAATATAACCTAGTCAATTTGCCATAACTGTATAATTAAGGATGCACCTTCTTAAGAAGTAGCTTTGCCGAAAAGGAAAGCTTTTCCTATTTCTTGAAAATGAAAAATGGGGGGGGGGGGGTATTTAAAAAAAGGAACTCTGACAATTTCACATGAGCGTGATTTTCATATTTCAGATCCGAAGTTAATCTATGGAGCTGGTCACAAAATGTGCTGATTTGAAGTATACAGTGTAAAAGGACACTTTTCAAATATACCAGGCCGGTATGTGGGCACTGTATGCCTATACAGTGGCATACATTGCAGCCTTCCATCAGAGTTATACATTGGGAAATCCTCATGACTTATTCCCCCGATTGAAGGCTCAAAAGAAGTGTGTGTAACGCCTAAATTTCACACAAATAAGCATCCATTTTTAACATTAGCAAATTCGGATGCTATATTACTGGCAAAAGCTGCGTGCAATAAAAGCATGGTGGCTCAGTAATCCGTATGATTGCCTTGTAGTGCTGGGGCTCTGGGATCAAAGCCAACCACGGACAACATCTACATGGATTTTGTATGTTTTCGCCGTGTTTACGTGGGTTTCCTCGAGGTATTCTTGTTCCTCCCACATTAAAGAAAAACATATCAAAAATTTTGATTTCGAGCCCCAAATGGCGACAGTCCGTGAGAACGTCTAAAGTATATTAGCGCTTTATAAGCAACAAAAAATAAAAATAACAAAACCGTGACATTAATATGAAGTTTTGTTTTAAAACAATGCTCACAAAATCTTATTATAATGGTTGGCCTTTGTATTACCCGGATAATCTTTAAGAAAAAACTTGGGCCCAGTTCACACAGCATTTATTAGCGCCGATTTTGACGCAGAAACTGTGCTGGAACCAGTGCCAAAAAAAACACCTAAATCTCCCTCCATTATTTTGTGTGCGGTTTTTGTCTGCTCGTGGAAAAAAGCAAAACAAAAAAACGCATAATGCCCTATCTTGCATCAGTTTACGCTTCTAAACCCCTGTTAAAAATAAATGTGCAGCCCTCTGAAAGGAAGGGGACTTGCTGTAGATTGAGGATCTGCACCACAGGTTAATTTCTGCATCAAAAGCAGATTTTATGATCTCCGTACAGAATCCCAGGTATATATGGACACGTGGCGGATTATAAAGTCGCACCGCGGCTGCATTTCTTCACGAATTACAAGTGGATTTTAGCCGAAGTGTGGGGATGAGTTCAGGCAAGTCTTTGCTGCTATTGTAATTTGCTCTGGAAGTTTCCACAGAATTTTCATCCCACGCGCAGGGGACCTAAAGGCCCTTTTATACTGGCCAATTATCGGGCAAACGAGTGTTCAAATGCTCCTTCATCGGCTGATTGTATCTTTTGAAATGTCCAAGATATGGCAGTTGACGGCAGCACATGTTCCTGTGTAAACAGGGAGACGTGCTGCCGACATAATAACGACGAGGGATCGGCGTAATGACCGCTCGTCCCCATACTAGCACGTTGTGACAGGAGCACCAATCATCGAGCTGTCTCGTTGATCAGCGCTCGTTTACACACCCTAGGTCGGGCCATGTAATACCAGCTTTAGTCTTTTGTTAAGACACAAGATGTAATTAACGTTCATTACAAACAACGAGTTTTCTTACCAGCAATTTAGGTTATATATAGTGCCCTGTGAAAGTATTCATCTCCCCTTGGTAATTTTCCTGGTTTATTGAATTACAACTTGGAAGTAAAATGTATTTCAAAATTAGATTTTATGCAATGGACGTGACAAAATATTCCAAATTGTTACAGTGGAATTATAAAAAATAAATAAAAAAATAATGAATATAGTTGTGAGTTCATATCTATTAACCCCTTTGCCATGAGACCTCAAAATAAGTTCTGGTCAAACCAATTCCCCCTAGAAGTCACATAACTAGTTGAATAAGGTTCCTGTGTGCAATGAAAGTGTCACATGACGTCAGTATAGATACTCCTGTGCTGGAAGGCCTCCGAGTTTGCAGCACCACAAGGACCAAGGAGGTCAGAGACAAAGTTGTGGAAGAGTATAGATCAGGATTGGGTTATTAAAAAGAATATCCCAAACTGTACATCCCAAGGAGCACCATTAAAGGGGTATTCTCATCTCCCTTTATTTTTATACCCTAAATATTTTTTAAACAAAAATAAATATATTACACCCCTCCATTGTTTCAGGTTACCCCCATGTCCCCGCTACAAGACTGCATTTTCCCACATCTCGTTCTCCATCTTTTCTGCTTGGGTGGGCGGTACAAATCCATTCACATAACCAGCAGGCGGCACTGTGATAAATATGACAGCACCACTAGCATCAGCATGCACGCTCACGATGCGGCTATGTATGGTATTACATGCGTTAGGAATAAAATAGTGCCAGACCTGCGTAAAATATCAACATCCTCTCCCATCTTTCTCCAGTTCAGTGTCCCGTTCTCCCAAACTTGCACTAAGGGTCCTCTTACACGGCCCGACGTGGGCCGTGTCAACAAGCGCCAATCAGTAAGACAGCTCAGTGATCGCCTTTCTCAGACGCTCGTGGTCTCCTTTCAAAAGGCGCTACGTAAGGGGATGATCGCTCGTCCCCATACAGGGAGACGTGCCGCCACCTAGAATATTTTCCGCTGCATGAATGACACAATCAGCCAATGAACGCTCATTTATCCAATAACTGGCCTGTGTAAAAGGGCCTTAAGGCTTCACATCTGCGCTAGGGCTCCGTTCCGACGTTCCATCTCAGCTTTCCATCGGAACAGAGTCCTGACAGACACAAAATGGAAACCATAGGTTTCAGTTTCCATCACTATTGATTTCAATAGTGATGGATCCGGTGCCAATGGTTTCCGTTGTGCGAGGGTTCCATCGTTTTGACAGAAATCAATAGCGTAGTCACAACAGAGACAAATCTATGGTTTCAGTTTGTCTCTATCAGGGCTCCGTTCCGACGGAAAGCTCAGACGGAACGTCAGAATGGGACCCTTGCGCAGATGTGAACGAAGCCCAACAGGTCTACAGAAACAGAAACTCTTGGTTTACTCCAAAGTCCACCCTGACATCTCTATATTTACATAGAGATAACCCAGCATCAGAGCAAGCACATGTGTGAAAGCCCTGATAAAGGCTCTGCTGCACTAGTCTCGGCAGCGATGGGGCAAGAACAGCTGAATAGGACAGCTCGGACTACTTCACATGCCCGAGTGCCATTCCTATTCACATCTTTTACAGAGGGCCTGGCTGGGAGCGGAATAGGACAGCTCTCAGGCTACTATGCACGCCTGGGAGCAGTCCTAATCACTTCTACTGTAAAGGAGAGAGGTGGCCAGGCGTTTCTGCGCATTCGAGACCAATGCACACTCCCGAGAACCCGGGCAGATATAGAAAAGATGTGGAGGCACATCTACGCAAGCCCGGCCACTGCTGCCGGACCTCAGTAGTGGTGGCGTTTATTGGAAACAGACAATATACAAAGAAGAGGACATCCGATCCTAGAAGAGATCTTCGAAAAGGTGGAAAAAAAAATAAAAATAAGTGCAATTGCTAAGCTGTATTACTTTAGATAAGGGACCTATTGAAATATGATTTTCAAGATGGGAATACCCCTTTAAGTCCATTATAACAAAATGGAAAAATGTGGCAAAACTACAAACCTGACAAGAGAAGGCTGCACACAAAATAGGCAAGGAGGAGATCAGATACCAACTAGAACACTGAAGGAGCTCAAAAGATCCACAGCGGAGATGGAAATATCTGTCCATAGGACCACTATAAGCCATACACTTCACAGAGGCTTTATAGTAGAGTGGCCGAGAAAAATAAAGACAGTGCTTAGAGAAAAAACATAAGAAAACACGTTCGGAGTTCGCAAGTAGCATGAGGCAGACTTCCCAAACACATGGAAGGTGGTTCTCTGGTCAGATGAGACTAAAGTTTAATTATTTTCACCATCATGGGAAAATGTTATGTGTGGCACAAACCCAACGCATCCCATCACCCCAACAACACCATTCCCAGAGTGAAGCATGGTGGTGGCAGCATCATGATGTGTGGATGCCGGTCATCAGCAGGTACTGGAAAGCTGGGCAGGATTGAAGGAAAGATGGATGGCGGTAAATACAGGATTAGAAAAACCTGTCTGCCAGAGATTTGAGACTGGGACGGAGGTTCATCTTCCAGCAGGACAATGACCCTAAACCTACTGCAAAAGCCACACTGGAGGGGTTTAATTGGAAACATTTCACATCTTGGAATGACCTAGTCACAGCCCAGACCTCAATCAAATATAGAATCTGTGACATGACTTGAGAACTGCTAAACTCCATCGCAGCGCATCTGACTTGTAGGAGTTGCAGTAGTTTTACCTGGAAGAATGGGAAAAATCCCAGGGTCTAGATGTTCTGAGCTAATAGAGGCATAACCCGAGAGACTTGTATCTGTAATTGCAGCAATAGGTGGCTCCAAAGTATTGACTTTCAGGGGATGAATACTTATGCACATTAAAGTTCTGCTTTTTGTCTTAACCCCTTACATAAATTGCAGGTGTCAGCTGTATGGTACAGCCCACAATTCACTGCAACAACTGGGATCCCGCTCGTTTAACCCCTTATAGTTGGGGTCAATAGTGACGGCAGTATCTTCGCAATTAGAAAGGGGGAGCGGCCACTCCGGCGTGTTCACGGGGTGCCGATGGTTGTCATGGCAGCCTGGGGGCCTAATGAAGGCCCCCAGGTTTGCCATCTTTGTGCTCTTAATATATTGACATATTTTATGCCATGCACCTTCTTGCTAAGCCATTCCTCTTTTAAAAACGCTCTAGTGAGCTGTAAAAACACATAAGTCTGGCACAAGGCATAAATTGCGCTAGATATCGGTCACATTTAGCTTAGTAAGTCTCCCCATAGACTTTTCGCCAGTGTACACTTCAAACTGCAGGCTTCTCCAAGTCTCACTTCATAAGATGAAGGTCATAACTAGATGTTCTTTCTGTAATCATAAGATTACGTGGACAAGGCATTTGCGTGGACCCTCTATAATTTGGCCATTCAATCCTACAAACATGCAGCTTCAATTAGGACCTCATGCTCATGGCTGTATTACGGTTCAGTTTTGTACAGATCCATAATACGGCACCCATAGAAGTGCATTGGACCTTATCTTTGTGTGATCGATCCTGGCCTAAGTGGAACGTGAACTAGTAGGCTTGTTAAATCGGTGACCAGGCTGCTGCTTAGTTAGGGTATGTGCACAAGTAGTGTTTTAAGACGTTTTTTCGGGCCGTAAACATCCCGAAAAATCTGAAGCAGAACGCCTCCAAACATTTGCCCATTGATTTCAATGGGAAATACGGCGTTCTGTTCCGACTGAGTTTTTTTACACGGACGTTTCTTAAAAACGGCACGTAAAAAGACGCCTCCGAAAAAAAAGTGCATTTCACTTCTTGGGACGTTTTTGGAGCCGTTTTTCATTTACTATAGAAAAAGAGCTCCAAAAACGGCCATTAAAAACACGAATTGCTCAAAAAAACTTCTGAAAATCATCGTATTTTGAGCCGTTTTTTATTTTGTGTGCGCACATACCCTCACAGTTTTTGCCTCCGTTTTCTTAGCCAAATCCAGAAGGGGTATAAAGAATAGACTGATATACTACATTGAAAAGGAAAGGAAAAAAAAAAAAAAAAAAAAAAAAGAGACTGCAGCAGTTGATAGTAAGTGTTCTATCTCACCCCAGTACTTGATTCACAGCTACCATGTTTAGTATTGCTGTATAATCTCTTCCATGCTGCTGCTGCAGCTTCTGAGAGTGTGCTACAGAGAGATTCCTGTAAGAATCACAACTACAGAAGGACGTAACCACTGGCAACAGTCCTCAAACTACGGTAGGACTTGGGATACTTGACACGTATCTTTTGAACTATGACATTTTGGCTAAAAAATATATAAATGACATATATTATTATTATTTTTTAAAGTTTCAGATATTAGGACAGTCTTTATTTTGGGAATACCTCTAACAAGCGAGTCCCCTCTACAGATACACTACAGCTTGTCATTTTCTGTTTGGGTAAGAGAAGGGAAGGTATTTTTGTTGTCTTCGTCCATCTGTTCCTGAAGCAGACATCGGCAGGGAGGAAGTAAAGGGCTGCAGTAATTCCAGTGTGCCGCATATTGAAATGAAACGGAGTGTGCAGTCTGCAAGTGAATTGAACTAAAACAGCTTAGAGAACACCGTTTTCAAATTCCACATTTGAAACTTGAAGAAACCCTCTTAGGTGTATATCTTAAGGGGTTGACCAGCCTATTGTAGGCCATAATGACCAAGCTATTTTTCTATAGTCACATTCAAAGAGCTATAACTTTTTTCATCTTCCGTCGACATAGCTGTATGAGGACTTGTTTTTGGCCGGATTAGTTGTACTTTTTAATAGGAGCATTATGGGATAGATATTTTTTTTTATTAACTTTTTTTTTTGGGGGGGGGGGTAGAAAAAAAAACAACCTGGAATTTCACCATTGTTCTATGCAATTAAAATTCACGTTGTTCACTATGCGGCGTAAATAACACATTACCTTTATTCTATGGGTCGGTACGATTACGACGATACCACATATGTAGAGGTTTTTTATGTTTTACGACTTTTGCACAATAAAAAAAAAAAACCTCTTGAACTAGAAGAATTAGCTTTTTGCATCGTTTTTCAAGAGCCGTAATTTTTTTTATTTTTCCTTCAATTTTGTGATATGCAGGCTTGTTTTTTGTGGGACGAGATGTAGTTTTGATTCGTACTGTTTTGGGGGTACATGGGACTTATTGATTAACTTTTATTATGACTTTTTGGGGGGGGGCAATGGAAAAAAATAGCAATTTCAGCACTGTTTTTTTTTTTTTACAGTGTTCACCTTGTGGTTTAAATTACATATTAACTTCATTGCTTGGGTCATTACGGTCGCGGCGATACCATATACATGTAGCTTTGTTTATTTTTTACACGATTAAATAAAACCACTTTTTATGGGAAAATTGGTTGTTTTTTTACTGTCATTTTGATTAATCATTTTTATTTCGCATTTATTACTTATTTTATTAGTCCCACTAGGGGACTTTACTATGCGATCTTTACATCACGGCTATAATGCTTTGCTATACTTAGTATACCAAAGCATTATTGCCTATCAGTGTAAATCTGACAGGCAATCTATTAGTACGTGCCACTGGGCCGCCGTGAAAAGGCGATGGCCTAGCCTAAGGCCCCTTAGTGACCGCCGTGAAAAAGCATACTGGTGCTAAGGGGTTAAAGTGTAATTCTCACTTAAAAAAAAAATGTAAAAATTAAAAAAAAATACAATACATTGCGGCCGGACTCGGAAATGCGCACATCACTGACTGCCTAGACCTGATGCCTTGGAGGATGAGGTCACACCAGAGAGGAGGGCAGTTGGAAATTGCCGATGTACAAGCAGAGTACTTTGGCTGGACCACGGGAGCCCACACGATGAGGAGAACCGGAAGAAATCCGTATACACAGAAGAGTGGTGCACGGATTTCACATAACAACGATCAGCAGGCAATTGGTTTACTAGTGGAATACTGGCGAGAAACGGGGGATGTGGAGCTAAATTTACTGCTTTCAAAGCCAGCATTTATTAATATATTCCATGCCAATAGATATACCAACGCGGAGCTCAAACTTAGAAAAAAATAAAATAAGTGATGATACCCTTTAACTATATAGTAAAGTTCTAGTCCCTTTTTCTACAGCAGTACATCATTATCTTACTATTTCGAGTTACCAAATCACTGAGTATATTCTAGAACTACTGGTTTGACAAGATCTGGTTATTCCAGTGAAGTATTTTTGTTGACATGCCATTTTATACCCAGTACATCATCATTAATAAGTCTGGAGTCATTAAACATATAGCCAACCTAAAGACTACAGTAAATAAATCCGATTAATCGTCCAGTGACTAATGAATAGTCAGGTGACCCATAGGTCTAAGTATCTAAAAAACCTTATGGTTACACACATTCATAAGTATTGGAATAAACCTTTATCCTTTTCTACAATTTCTATCCTGTAGATGTAAATTCAGAACCCTATCCAGCATTTTAACCCCTTAGTGACCAGCCTATTTTGGGCCTTAATGACCAAGCAATTTTTTTCGTTTTACCATAGTCGCATTTAAAGTGATATACCTTTATGAATTATTACTCAACATAGCTGTTTGAGGACTTGTTTTCTTGCGGAATGAGTTTTTTTTTTTCTATGGCACCTTTTTGGGGTACACAATTTTTATAGTAACTTTTACGTTTTTTGGGGGAATGGGGGAAAAAAATAAAAATATTCCACCATTGTTCTTTGCATTCAAATGTAAGCAGTTTACTGTGCGGCCTAAATTACATTACTTTTATTCTATGGATCATTACAGCAATACCAAATATGAATTTTCATGTTGTACTACTTTTTTTTTTTTTAATCAGTTCAAGTTTATTAAACAAATAACCACATCATTACAGGTCATTATGCAATCAACCAAATTAATACATCAGTACTTTACAAACCCAAGAATGTATTACCCTCATAACAATGCTCCCTACCACCAACTCCCCCCCCCCCCCCCCAGCCGTCCTTTTCGCTACAGGTTTCCATGCCTATCCCCCACTCTTCCAAATTTCCAATCCACTCCTCTCTCCCAATGAACTCCCCTCCCTCCATGCTTCAAGACCCTAGTGTGGAGCCCCTCCTCCCCCATCAGACGTCTACAGTGCCCCATGTGTCAGTGTAGTCCCCTTGACCCTCTTGCCAGCTTAGCCTAGACCAGTTGCACGGATTGTCAGAAGTTCCGAGGAAGCACACCCAGAGTGATCTATCCACCTAGCCCATTGCTTTTCAAATTTATTCTTGGACCCCCTTTTGGAGTATATCCTGTACTCCATCAGGACCTGATGGTTAATTGCACTTATAATTTCCTGTTTCGAGGGTAGTTCCGCATCCAGCCAGTGTTTGGCAATACCCTTCCTAACCTGATATAGTATTTTCGCAATTGCCAAGCAATGTAGCCTATCCCCTTCCAAATCTCCAACATACCCTAGCAACATTACCATGGGATCCAACGGAATCTGTACCTGAAACACTCGCCCCAGTAACTCCGACATTTCTGCCCATAGAGTCCCCAAGATCTCACATAATCAGAACATGTGAAAGATGTCCGCTTTTTCCTCTGGGCACCGAGGGCATATGGCATCCGCCCTTAATCCCATGCTTTTCAGAACCCAGGGGGTCCTATATACCCTATGTATCAAAAATAATTGGGACCTCCTGTGCGCTACATTAAGAGACAGAGTACATGATGACGCCAAGACAGCCTCCCAGCGTTCCTCGGGAATAGGGCCCACATAGCCTTGACTGGTGCCATGAGATCACCCAGATGTTCTGGCAGTAGCCTGCGATAGACCAACGAAATCAACCCGCGTGATGTAACCGCTTTTGCGACATGTTCCAACACTCCCGTTGCATGAATCGTCAAGTCTACCCTTGCAGCTTGCGTCTGTACCGCATGCCAAATCTGCAGATACTGATAAAACATGTAGGAGTCCAGCTGAAACCTTAGTTGTTGAAAGGATTTGAATGTGTCCCCCTCGTACAACTGGCTCAATCTAATAATGCCTCGCTGCTCCCATCCCTGCATCACTTCCAATGAGTACAATTCCCACAAATAGGGGTTCCGCCAAAGTGGGGTATATTTATTGCATTCCCCTATCTCCAACAATTGCTTACATTGCCACCATATCTTATGTATTAGAAGCAGGGTGGGTCGATTACTCGCCAGCCTCTTATAACGGTGTGCTTCCAGTCCTGCCAGCGGATTTTCCCCACCCCCCCCAGATATGCTAAAATACGTGCACTTGACCCCCAGCTTTGTTTTACTACTTTTGCACGATAAAAAAACACACAAAAATGCTTTGGTATACTTAATATACCAAAGCATTATTGCCTGTCAGTGTAAAACGGACAGGCAATCTATTAAGCCATGCCTCTGGCATAGCTTAATAGGCATTCAGCCATGGCAGGCCTGGCGTACGTTGATTGGGCCCCTGGCTGCCATAGTAACCCATCTGCGGCCCATGATCGCATTTGCGGTCTGTCGATGGGCGACAGAGGAAGCTCCCTCTTTGTGAAACCACTTAGCAACTGCGGCATCGAAGGTATTAAACAGTCAGTGACCGGAGGAAACTCAGATCCCGGCCATTTAGAACAGAAGCCCGGAAGGATTTGGACCATGAAAAGCTGTCAGCCTAGCCTAAGGCCCGTTAGTGGCTGCCGTGAAAAAGCGTGTTAGTGGTCACTAAAGGGTTAAAAAAAAATGCATAAAAAGTACTGATTGTGGGGAAGGGACAGGGAGGCTGTGAATAGATCCCCCCTTAATGCATGAAATTCCGAAATGCCATTCATTCCTGCACAGTGGCAAAGCATTGTTCCACACAGAGAAAAATTATACATGTATATCTGGCAGAGCTCCCCGACGTGGACAATAGAAGGGCTTGTCATCTGACAAAGAAGGCTACGTTTATTATGGACGATCTAAGCAACCATTTAAAACAATCAGTATTTACAAGACCAAAGGTGAAGAAGTAGGAGAAGGATGTGTAACGTGTACATATAGCAGAACTTTTTATGTTTTTTGGCAGTCTAGAAGTATACATTTCTGGCATTTAACTGCTGTAAAACTGGTACTAGGCAAGAAAAAGAAAGAGGTAAGGTCAGGAAAAAAACCAAAAACCAAACAAACCACACCAATAGACATGAGAGTCAGCACAATAGTATATGACCATCATCACACTAGATTTTTCAGGGTGAGGCGGCGTGTTGCTTGTTTATTTGGATATATTGTATAGTACATCTCTATACTTTGCAAGTGTGGGGAGGTTTAAAAGGATCCCCCCTACCCTCATAATAATGATTACTGTTTATTAAACACTAAAAGTAAAGAAACTTTTTAATACACATTGAAATTTGGTGTCTGAGTCAAGCTTTTGGGGGTCTGACTTTCTCGGCTATGTTTGTTTAGCCACATCCGTCCATACAGCAGCAGCTATGAACAAGCCAAACTCAAATATACATTCATACCAAATAATATGAATAAAATAAATGAGTTAAAGGGGTTGTCGCAGTACAAGCATTCATGGCATACGGCTAGGATATGCCATGAATGTCACTTACTAGGACACTAGCGATATGCCAATGTCACTTACTAGAACACTAGTGATATGCCAATGTCACTTACTAGGACACTAGTGATATGCCGCTGACATCTATGCATGCATGCTTCCGTTGAGTACAGCAGAATACCTGCTGCTGAACTAAATATCGCTGGCATCCCGGCCAGAGTGACCAAGCTACAGACCCCTGATGATGAGTATTGAAACGCGTAGGGTCGGTTGTGAATAGGAATTTTTTAGCATTGGGAACACTAGCATTGTTTGTATACCTTAACACTAGGCGCTTCCGGTGCGGTTATCACGGACTCTAGTGTGAATTAGGGTCAAGACTATTGTTATGCCCATTTTTCAAATGCCGATTCCGTATTGATATTCTTGTTGAACACTGAGCTATAGGAGGTTCACAATTGAATTAGAACTCAGTGTTTATTATTTAATACGTTTTTATACACACGGTGGGGCTTTTTCACAGTGGTGATTGTACCCCTGTTTTTAGAGAGTTATAAATAAATGTTATATTTTACTCATATATCACACCAGTGGACACTAGTGATATGCCATGAATGTCACTTACTAGGACACTAGTGATATGCCATGAATGTCACTTACTAGGACACTAGTGATATGCCATGAATGTCACTTACTAGGACACTAGTGATATGCCATGAATGTCACTTACTAGGACACTAGTGATATGCCATGAATGTCACTTACTAGGACACTAGTGATATGCCATGAATGTCACTTACTAGGACACTAGTGATATGCCATGAATGTCACTTACTAGGACACTAGTGATATGCCATGAATGTCACTTACTAGGACACTAGTGATATGCCATGAATGTCACTTACTAGGACACTAGTGATATGCCATGAATGTCACTTACTAGGACACTAGTGATATGCCATGAATGTCACTTACTAGGACACTAGTGATATGCCATGAATGTCACTTACTAGGACACTAGTGATATGCCATGAATGTCACTTACTAGGACACTAGTGATATGCCATGAATGTCACTTACTAGGACACTAGTGATATGCCATGAATGTCACTTACTAGGACACTAGTGATATGCCATGAATGTCACTTACTAGGACACTAGTGATATGCCATAAATGTCACTTACTAGGACACTAGTGATATGCCATGAATGTCACTTACTAGGACACTAGTGATATGCCATGAATGTCACTTACTAGGACACTAGTGATATGCCATGAATGTCACTTACTAGAACACTAGTGATATGCCATCAACATTTCTCCCCTTTAACGTTATACTACAAACATAGTAAACATGGATCGCCCTCATTGTAAACACTCAAGAATACACTATGGGTCAAACCTATAGTCAAAAACTCAATATGTAAAAGGGTCATATATACTAAGGGCTCCTGAATGGGTACATTGTCCTAGACGGCTCTTTAAATGATCTATACTCCCGTACCTGAAACGACTTGGTAACTGCTAAGCTCTTTCGACACTTACAGAGACTGGTTGGATGGGGTGTTGACGTGACTAATATAAATGAAAGGTCAATTTCCTGCCGTGATTGAAACTAGAGCAGAGGAAACATGGAGGGGGTTATCATAGCAACCAATTCGGTTAGGTTTTAAAGGGTTATCCCCATCTAAGACATTTGTGGCTTATCCATAGGATAGGCCATAAACATCAGATAGATGCAGGTACCTGCCCGTGTCTCCAGAAAGAGGGTCACCCAACCCATATTCCACCTAGTGTTGCCCAACGGCCCCTACACGAGAATCAATGGAGAGTTGGCCGCACGGCTCACTCCGTTGACTCCTATGGGAGTTATAGCCGAGCCGGCTTTGGGATCTGCCCAGTTTTGGCAAGAAACATACAATGCTTTTTGTCAAGATAAAGATGTATCTGGTTCTCACATAAGCCAAAAATACGACTGTCTCCACACACATGGCATAGTTGTGTGCACGGACCCTATAGTTCCACATTATGTCGGCCCTACACGTCCCGCCTTATAGTGACTCCACGACATATATTGGGCCATAGATACGCAGGCACTTCTCTAATATAGAAGCGCAGGCAGGAGCTACATCTTTAGGCAATGAGTCTTATTTATTTATTTTTCTTTAATTTTCTTTTAATAATAGTAATAAGTGGTGACCAAATATTATTTGAAAATGCCAGAATTGTGCCTCCTCCCTTGAGGCTAGACAGGCGATGTAAGAAGAGGCAGATCATACCTGGCACCTATAGTCTTTACCTGTGTGAAGCGTTATCCGGAAATAACAGAAGGGAAGAGAACCACACTGGATACATTCTTATATCCAGTCACTACTGACGTCAGAGGCCACTACGAAGTCATTCTATGGAACATCTGCCGCTGAACTACCAACATTGCAGCAAGGACTTACCGAAAAACGAAGGCAGGTGAGATACGGAGTCTAAGAAGCTGCAGGTGTCTATCTGCTTATCGGCAGGTAATGGCTTGAACTGGTGCTGGAGTAGAATAGCCATGACGAGGCCCGAGTGAAACGCTCCCTGTGCCCGGTAAATGTCGCCTGACAACCTTCCCCTCTCACATACTACCCGAACTCCGGGCAACAAGGAACTATACTACTCCAAGCTCTCACTGTACAGCTGACTGAAGGGGCGGAGCTATTGGAATGCGTCGCATCCAATCAGCGTGGGAATCCACAGCCAATCAGAAAATAGTTCTCAGGACCGTGACGTCACCTGCCCGAGCAACGCTGGGTCTTCCGTCCTATCAGCAGCGCGAGGTAGGAGCCCAGCCAATGGCCTTCTTGTTATAAAACACTGAAGCGCTTGCTTTCACTTCTGTGAATAAATAATACGAGCTAAGATAGAAGCGAAGTTTAGTCGTGAATATTGGATGAGCACTTTCCACTGACACTACAAGCTGTCAGGTGAGAGGGGCAGAAGGGTTGAACTTGGCTGCAGCAGATAGGGCACTGCTATCATCCGTCAGTATGAGATGTGCACATTGAAAGCTCAATGGGGGTCCCTAGGGCACAAGTCGTGGTAAGGGTACTATGTTCCACGTTATTTCAGAGCTCTTGGCATCTCAGGAAATGCGCGCTTTATTAAAAAGATCCTATATTCAGCCTCTGGTGATGACATCTTGGTCTTTTCTCCATCAGGACCGCCCTGTACCCGGGATATGACTGTCATAGACAGAGGTCCCTCTATGAGCCACTTCAAAAAACTAAGGCTGTGTTCAGGATTTACCTACGGAAAATCCTGATGTGTATTTTACAAAACATCTGCAACAGAAATCCAAAGCGGACATTCGAATTTTCCGCCGCAGATGTACCGGTAGATCTGCACATGGAGTAGCCCCATTGTCATTCATTGGGGCTAATCCGCGGCTTTTCCACACGTGTTCACACGGAGTATTTTGGGGGAGGAATATCTGCCTCAAAATTCCGTTTGGAACTTTGAGGCAGATATTCCTCTCCATGCACGCCGATTTTCGCGGCAATTATCGCGCCGTTTTTCGCCCACGGCCATTGAGCGCCGCGGGCATAAAACAGCGAGAAATACGCTTTCTCCTGCCTCCCATTGAAGTCAATGGGAGGTCAGAGGCGGAAGCGCCCGAAGATAGGGCATGTCGCTTCTTTTTCCCGCGAGGCAGTTTTAGGCTATGTTCACACGGGGTCTTTTGCCGAGTTTTTTGACGCGGAAACCGCGTCGCAAAACTCGGCAGAAACGGCCCGAGAACGCCTCCCATTGATTTCAATGGGAGGCGTCGGCGTCTTTTTCCCGCGAGCAGTAAAACTGCCTCGCGGGAAAAAGAAGCGACATGCCCTATCTTCGGGCGCTTCCGCCTCCGACCTCCCATTGACTTCAATGGGAGGCAGGAGAAAGCGTGTTTTATGCCCGCGGCGCTCAATGGCCGCGGGCAAAAAACGGCGCGATAATTGCTGTTCACACGGAGTATTTTGGGGGAGGAATATCTGCCTCAAAATTCCGTTTGGAACTTTGAGGCAGATATTCCTCCCCCAAAATACTCCGTGTGAACATAGCCTTACTGCTCGCGGGAAAAAGACGCCGACGCCTCCCATTGAAATCAATGGGAGGCGTTCTCGGGCCGTTTTTGCCGAGTTTTGCGACGCGGTTTCCGCGTCAAAAAACTCGGCAAAATACCCTGTGTGAACATAGCCGTAATCCACAAAAATATGAAATATAATCGTTATTCTCACGCTCATCAGTATAAATGGGTACTAGTATATGAATAAAGGAACGGGGAGTAGGAAAAGTAGTGTGTTTTATCAAATGTAAAAAATACTTTATTATTGAATTGATATTAAAAACAATGTTAGATGAAAATGACGTTGCGCCAAAGTCCCCTGAATTGGCACACTGTGACAAATTATGTCTGGATTGAAAATGCTCCGGATTATTGAAGATGAATATATCTGGCCTCCACTGTTGTGTAATTGTGGAGAAACTGTAATAGTCCCTACCGTGGTCCAGAGACTATAGAGTTAAAGAATTATAAATGACTGTCTCCCTCCGTGTAGGTGAGGAAACAGACAGAAAACACTTGAAACTAAAGGTTCCCCCAACGGGCTGTAAATAAAGCCCAGCGGTGGGGAAACCTTTGCCCCAATGTGATACAAGGTGTGACATATGCATGCAATCCTGTGTGAGCAGGCACGACACAGCAGAGTTGTAACTGCTGCGTACTGGCAACTCCACAGGGAAAGGGAGTACGGGACAAGCCACAGTCACGGACGAATAGCCGCAGAGCTGGTATCTCTGGACAGCGATATTAAATCAAAGTGACGGCAAGTATTCTGCCTGTCAGGCAGTTATATGACTGCAACAAAGCTCGTTTAGTTACAAACAGACTTAGCTGCCAGGGTTGGTCACAATTTATGAGGGCTGATAAGTGAGCCGCGATCAACTGTTAAAGTGCGACCGCAAGCGGCAGTAGAAAAGCCTTCCTTAGATGTAACTACAGTGTAACGTAATCACAACTAGTCCTCCGCGTATAAGCTCAACATAGCAGAGTTGTAACTGCTACGTGAGGACAACTCTACAGGAAGGGGTGACTGATCAGCCGTATTAACGGGCAAGCGGCCACACAGGTAGTGTGCTTTAACAGTGATCTCCAGTACCACGCAACCGTAAGTATTCTGCCTGTCAGGCAGTTAGATTACTGCAACGAGGTATGTTGTCTTTGTGCAGATTGGGCTGCCGAAGTCAGTCACATATACGTAGGAATGGCCGAGAGGAGGTGAGCCGCGGTCAGCTGTTTGAGTGCTCGTAACTCATACATAGCTCAGCTCCATCCCACCATACATTCTGACTGAATGGGAAGCCCAGCATATAGTATTGACGTGCTTTGGTCCCTAATTAGGGCAGATATTCTGCCAGATGATTGATTATAACTGTTATTGAACAGTGCGGAGCATGTGTGGACATCTAACATTGGTGATGATTTAAAAGACACCCGACGCGCGTTTCGCCGGTACTTCCGGCTTCTTCCAGGGGTGGTGGCCGCCGGAATCAAGGACCAGATATACTAAAAATTCCTGATTGACAGGAATGGTAGCCAATCCAGACAGTTTAAGAATGGAAACACTATAGCAGTGCAACGTGATACTTCCGGCTAGTTCCAGGAATGTATCGATGTTAAAATAACATTGCCTGAACTCAGGATCTGTCAAATTGTAACGGAAAGTTCAAATAGAAATTATATAAGGACATTGTGCTCTCAATTTAGGTGCACATGTAGCGTCATTCCTGCAGAAACAAAAATGTAGTAACCATGTGGAGAAAAGAAAAATGACATCAATTACAGAAATCATCATTGTACTTGCTTAACCGGGTAGAGGTATAAGTGTCCGTCCTTGGACAGTACCAGTACATATTGTAGGAATATAATCTATTGATCATTAAGTTGATGGCTATAAACACAATGGTAATAAATTGATCTCTCATCACCATAAGCGAGACGAGAAAGTGCAATTTAGTGGGTTGTATATGGAAACTACTGCCAATGGGTATAACCACATCAAGTAAGGGTAAGCTCATAGATCCACAGTACTGAGTTGGTATTAATTACTTAATGTGTGTGCCAGAGGTAGAAATTTTGGGTATCAAACCCGGCAAGCTCATGATCTGAGATCTTCCTTATTACAATTCCTGGTTAGTTCTAGGTAAGAGGATGGAGAAAATAGAGTCAAAGAAAGCAACCAAAATTGACATTTTCGTTTATGCCAAACGGTTTGATGGAATTCATACGAAATATCCACTCACTTTCTCTCCTCAAAAGGGCCTCATCCAGGTTGCCCCCTCTAAAACCCATGTTGAGTTTGCAAATGGCCCAACCTTTTAAAGTCTGCCATTCCAGATCAGGTCTCTCTTTGAAATGTTTGGCAATTGGAGTAGGTGTGAATATTTTCTTCTGGAGTTTACATTCTTTCTCAGTTTTATCATAGTTTTGAGTGCTCTGATCGTCTTGCCCACGTATCTCAAACCGCAGGGGCACTCCAGACAATACACGACTCCTTCGGAATTACAATTCATATATTCTCTGATCTTGTACTGTACCCCAAATCTATCTGTAAATTGCTTGGTTGTGGTCAATATTCTACATGCCTTGCATAGCTTACATGGGAAAAACCCCGTATTCTGGACTTTCTTAGTAACATCACCCCGCGTGAAATGACTTGCAACCAAAAGGTTCGAAATACTGGTTCCTTTACGATACCCCGATAGGGCCCTCTCTCCCAGGATCGTGTTTAAATTGGGGTCAGATTTAAGGACATGCCAGTGTTTATTTATGATCTGCATCATACGGATCTCTATAGAAAAGTGACTGCGACCAACAGCTTATTAGCTGCTGAAAGTGCACACTCCAAAAACACAATCAGGGCAATACCGAAGGGTGAATTCTTGAGACTGAGACGCAATTGCTCAACCTTTATCAATTTCAAAAAACAAGCAGTTGAACTGAAAGCTAGGCTGCAGACAAGACACTACTCTAACCGCAATATCAAAGAGGCCTACAACATAGGTATCACTGACTATATGAACGATTAAAATTCGATTTTTATTATAGAAAAACCATACTAAAATTGGGCTATTTAGCCAAATGTACTGAAAAAAGGCGTAAGCACGGTAGACCATACAGAAGGAGGAGCAATTGGGGGTAAATTAGCACCACACACTGCTGGACGATAAACCCCCTAACTGTATTATGATATAACACCTGGTCAATCCGTGTCTGGAGTGCCCCTGCGGTTTGAGATACGTGGGTAAAACGATTAGAGCACTCAAAACTATGATAAAACTGAGAAAGAATGTAAACTCCAGAAGAAAATATTCACACCTACTCCAATTGCCAAACATTTCAAAGAGAGACCTGATCTGGAATGGCAGACTTTAAAAGGTTGGGCCATTTGCAAACTCAACATGGGTATTAGAGGGGGCAACCTGGATGAGGCCCTTTTGAGGAGAGAAAGTGGGTGGATATTTCGTATGAATTCCGTCAAACCGTTTGGCATAAACGAAAATGTCAATTTTGGTTGCTTTCTTTGACTCTATTTTCTCCATCCGCTTACCTAGAACTAACCAGGAATTATAATAAGGAAGATCTCAGATCATGAGCTTGCCGGGTTTGATACCCAAAATTTCTACCTCTGGCACACACATTAAGTAATTAATACCAACTCAGTACTGTGGATCTATGAGCTTACCCTTACTTGATGTGGTTATACCCATTGGCAGTAGTTTCCATATACAACCCACTAAATTACACTTTCTCGTCTCGCTTATGGTGATGAGAGATCAATTTATTACCATTGTGTTTATAGCCATCAACTTAATGATCAATAGATTATATTCCTACAATATGTACTGGTACTGTCCAAGGACGGACACTTATACCTCTACCCGGTTAAGCAAGTACAATGATGATTTCTGTAATTGATGTCATTTTTCTTTTCTCCACATGGTTACTACATTTTTGTTTCTGCAGGAATGACGCTACATGTGCACCTAAATTGAGAGCACAATGTCCTTATAAAATTTCTATTTGAACTTTCCGTTACAATTTGACAGATCCTGAGTTCAGGCAATGTTATTTTAACATCGATACATTCCTGGAACTAGCCGGAAGTATCACGTTGCACTGCTATAGTGTTTCCATTCTTAAACTGTTTGGATTGGCTACCATTCCTGTCAATCAGGAATTTTTAGTATATCTGGTCCTTGATTCCGGCGGCCACCACCCCTGGAAGAAGCCGGACGTACCGGCGAAACGCGCGTCGGGTGTCTTTTAAATCATCACCAATGTTAGATGTCCACACATGCTCCGCACTGTTCAATAACAGTTATAATCAATCATCTGGCAGAATATCTGCCCTAGTTAGGGACCAAAGCACGTCAATACTATATGCTGGGCTGCCCATTCAGTCAGAATGTATGGAGGGATGGAGCTGAGCTATGTATGAGTTACGAGCACTCAAACAGCTGATCGCGGCTCACCTCCTCTCGGCCATTCCTACGTATATGTGACTGACTTCGGCAGCCCAATCTGCACAAAGACAACATACCTCGTTGCAGTAATCTAACTGCCTGACAGGCAGAATACTTACGGTTGCGTGGTACTGGAGAGCACTGTTAAAGCACACTACCTGTGTGGCCGCTTGCCCGTTAATACGGCTGATCAGTCACCCCTTCCTGTAGAGTTGTCCTCACGTAGCAGTTACAACTCTGCTATGTTGAGCTTATACGCAGAGGACTAGTTGTGATTACGTTACACTGTAGTCACATCTAAGGCCTCATGCACACGACCGTAGTGTTTTTCTGGTCCGCAAATTCCAGGACCGTGTTCCGTGAAATGTCCTCTGCAGTTCATCCGTATGTAATCCGCAAAATGCGGATAAAAAAAAAAAAGCCTAGGTAAAACAGGATGACGACAGAACTCATTCCTGGTCGTCGCCTAGCAACACTTCCGCAAATCCGCAAACTGCGGTTGACACACAGAGGTGTACCCGCATTTTCCACGGGCCCATTGACTTCTATGGGCATGTCCGCATCTAATTTGCGGGCCGTAATAAGACATGTCCTGAGTTTCTGCGGCACGGATTTGCGGACATGCGGAGACCCGTGAAAACACGGATAGTGTGTATGGGCCCATAGAAATGAATGGGTCCGCAATTCTCCCGTGGATTTGCGGGGGAATTGCGGACGCAAAAACACGTTCGTGTGCATGGGGCCTAAGGAAGGCTTTTCTACTGCCGCTTGCGGTCGCACTTTAACAGTTGATCGCGGCTCACTTATCAGCCCTCATAAATTGTGACCAACCCTGGCAGCTAAGTCTGTTTGTAACTAAACGAGCTTTGTTGCAGTCATATAACTGCCTGACAGGCAGAATACTTGCCGTCACTTTGATTTAATATCGCTGTCCAGAGATACCAGCTCTGCGGCTATTCGTCCGTGACTGTGGCTTGTCCCGTACTCCCTTTCCCTGTGGAGTTGCCAGTACGCAGCAGTTACAACTCTGCTGTGTCGTGCCTGCTCACACAGGATTGCATGCATATGTCACACGTTGTATCACATTGGGGCAAAGGTTTCCCCACCGCTGGGCTTTATTTACAGCCCGTTGGGGGAACCTTTAGTTTCAAGTGTTTTCTGTCTGTTTCCTCACCTACACGGAGGGAGACAGTCATTTATAATTCTTTAACTCTATAGTCTCTGGACCACGGTAGGGACTATTACAGTTTCTCCACAATTACACAACAGTGGAGGCCAGATATATTCATCTTCAATAATCCGGAGCATTTTCAATCCAGACATAATTTGTCACAGTGTGCCAATTCAGGGGACTTTGGCGCAACGTCATTTTCATCTAACATTGTTTTTAATATCAATTCAATAATAAAGTATTTTTTACATTTGATAAAACACACTACTTTTCCTACTCCCCGTTCCTTTATTCATATATCTTTAATTGGTGGTGTACACCTAGTGTGAATTGCTCCAACATTATATATAAAATTGTAAATGGGTACTAGTAATACTACAGTTCTCCTGTAGGGGAAATGAGTGGCTGCCCGCAGCTCCCCCCGACTGATAACAGCTGGTTACTGGGGGTAAGAAATGACAGATGCATGGCAGTCCGCTTATAGACGAGGATTCATTCAGTTGCAGTTATTCAGCTGGGATAACCCTTGAAAGACCTAGAATTATGGGCACAGGGCACCTTGTATTACTACATTTGCCCCAGGAATTTACTTACCTTTACAAATACTTCCCTGTTCCATTGCTGACGTTTTTCGGTTACCCTAACTTAGCTGTTTTCATGCCTCTCATGAGCAGACTGGCCAATCACGAGTGATCTGTCAGCCATGGTGAGGTCTCTACAGTGGGCGGCCCACTGGTCATGTGTCATCCCTATTGTTGACACATCATCACACACAGATATCAAAATACGGCGGAAAACCCAAACACAATCAGAGAGCAGTGGAGAATTCTAAAGAGATTATTTTAGCACTTTTCTTTTAATCCCCAGAAAAACCCTTTAAAGAATGGGGAGATTGAATATATACACTGACTTACAAAAGTATTCAACTCCCTAAATAGTAAAATTGTTCCAGCTTGTATTTCTATTGCAAAACAGTAGGCTGTTGAAGGGGTTGTCTGGCATAGAACATCCAATTTCAAATACCCAATGAGGACTTTCTGAGGTAATAAAGGGGAGTCCCCAGATTCGGACCTCCACCATTACTGGAGCAGGGAATAGTTACATAGAGCATCTCTGCAGTGGAGGATTAAGTAGACCATCTGCCCCGGGCTGTTCCCTAAACCGGGAATAAATACAGATTCCAGACCTCCTAAACTATTACAGTCCCCAGACTAGACCCCTAAATACAGACCCAGAGCCCTTAATAAAATTAGATGCCCTAAATACAGACACAGACACCAGACTAGAACACCTAAATACAGAACAAAAACCAGACCCCCCTAAACTAATACGGACCACAAATCAGACCCCTAAATACAGATTCCCAGACAAGATCTCCCAAACTAATACACTGGCGTTGCCATAGTGACACGTCCCTCTGTTTGCCATGCAGCCCAACCTCCTGTGATGGCGCTGCAGACCATGTGACCGCCACAGCCTAGGCTTGGCTACAGGAGTCAAATGGGACGAAATGTCATCTCATAAGGCCGGGCTGCACGGAGAACAGAGGGACGTGTCACTATGGCAACGCCCGGGGGTAAGTATAGACTTTTTTATGCACTGGAAAAAAAAAAAAAATACCTTGGTATGCTCACCATAGTTTATTTTTCTTTAGTGAATTTCAAGTACTTATCTTACACACTACTGAGCACTACCTGTTGTTAATTGATGTGAATCCCGTTGAGGATCATGCTTCGTGCATGGTGCTGGGACGTGTGGTCTTCCAAGAACCAGAGCAGTGCCGGTCTATTTTCTCTCTCCTTGGTACTGCATTTTGATAGACTTTTTAATTTAATTTAACCCCTTCAGGATTGAGCCTCTTTTGGCCTTGAGGACGAAGCCGATTTTTCCAAATCTGACGTGTCACTTTATATGGTAATAACTTGGGAATGCTTTTACCTATCTAAGCTATTCTGAGATTGTTTTCTCATGACATATTGTACTTTATGTTAGTGGGAAAATTTGGTCGATAAATTCAGTATTTATTAAGGTATCAGAAACATGCTTCAGAGACATCGAAACAAATCAAATTATTAGGGCCAGTTCACACAGTTTTTTGATGCGGAAACCGCGCCAAAAAGTGTCCGAAAATGCCTCTCATTGATTTCAAAAACCGTCTCGCGGGAAAAAGAAGGGACATGCCCCATTTTCGCGCGTTTACGCCTCTGACCTCCCATTGGGAGGCAGAGAAAGTGTATTTCGCTGCGTTTTTGCCCGGGACGCTCAATGGACGTGCAGGCAGAGCAAAAAAACGCTGCAAAATACGCTTTCTCTACACCGCGTTCCAAATTATTATGCAAATGTTATTTTTCGCTCATTTTCCTAAATAGTTGATGCAAATGACAGTCAGTATATATATATATTCAAGCCATCAACCGTTGGAATATAATGCAAATTTTATTGAACAAATCTCCTAATGATAACAGATTTTTTTTTTAGAAGTAAAAAGCTCAAAATGCACTGTTTCAAATTATTATGCACAACAGAGATCAAAACATTTTAAAGGTTGTAAAGAGAACTAAAATGGTAATTTGTTGAATTTGCAGCATCAGGAGGTCATATTTACAGAAATCACAAAATCTTTCAATCAAAAAAAACTTAGCAGGCCAAGTTAGATGTTAACATAGGACCCCTTCTTTGATATCACCTTCACAATTCTTGCATCCATTGAATTTGTGAGTATTTGGACAGTTTCTGCTTGAATATCTCCTTTTATGCCCATAGCAGCCAATTACACAGAAGTATTCTTTGCAGCATGAGATGGTGCATTGTCATGCATGAAGATAATTTTGCTACGGAAGGCACGGTTATTTTTGTACCACGGAAGAAAGTGGTCAGTCATAAACTCTATGTACTTTGCAGAGGTCATTTTCACACCGTCAGGGACCCTAAAGGGGCCTACCAACTCTCTCCCCATGATTCCAGCCCAAAACATGACTCCGCCACCTCCTTGCTGACGTCGCAGCCTTGTTGGGACATGGTGGCCATTCACCAACCATCCACTACTCCATCCATCTGGACCATCCAGGGTTGCACGGCACTCATCAGTAAATAACACGGTTTGAAAATTAGCCTTCATGTATTTCTGAGCCCACTGCAGCCGTTTCTGCTTGTGAGCATTGTTTAGGGGCGGCCGAATAATAGCTTTATGCACACTTGCAAACCTCTGGAGGATCCTACACCTTGAGGTTCGCGGGACTCCAGAGGCACCAGCGGCTTCAAATACCTGTTTGCTGCTTTGCAATGGCATTTTAGCAGCTGCTCTCCTAATCCTATTAATTTGTCTGGCAGAAACCTTCCTCATTATGCCTTTATCTGAACGAACACGTCTGTGCTCTGAATCAGCCACAAATCTTTTCACAGTACGATGATCACGCTTAAGTCTTCTTGAAATATCCAATGTTTTCATACCTTGTCCAAGGTATTGCACTATTTCACGCTATTCGGCAGCAGAGAAATCCTTTTTCTTTCCCATATTGCTTGAAACCTGTGGCCTGCTTAATAATGTGGAACATCCTTCTTAAAGAGGCTCTGTCACCACATTATAAGTGCCCTGTCTCCTACATAAGGAGATCGGCGCTGTAATGTAGGTGATAGTAATGCTTTTTATTTAAAAAGACGATCTATTTTCACGTTAGGAGCGATTTTGGTTTATGCTAATGAGCTTTCTTAATGCCCAAGTGGGCGTACTTTTACTTTCGACCAAGTGGGCGTTGTACAGAGGAGTGCATGACGCTGACCAATCGGCATCATGCACTCCTCTCCATTCATTTACACTGCACTAGTGATATAGATATATCACTATGTGCAGCTACATACACAAGCCCTAACATTACTACAGTGTCCTGATAATGAATACACATGAAATCCAGCCTGGACGTCATGTGTACTCAGAATCCTGACACTTCTGACTCTTTTTTGTGAGATTCCAGCAAGTGAAACCAAATCTCGCGAGATTACGGAGCTAAACGAAATTTGGTTTCACTTGCCAGAATCTCACAAAAAAGATTCAGAAGTGTCAGGATTCTGAGTACACATGACGTCCAGGCTGGATTTCATGTGTATTCATTATCAGGACACTGTAGTAATGTTAGGGCTTGTGTATGAGGCTGCACATAGTGATATAACGATATCGCTAGTGCAGTGTAAATGAATGGAGAGGAGTGCATGATGCCGATTGGTCAGCGTCATGCACTCCTCTGTACAACGCCCACTTGGTCGAAAGTAAAAGTACGTCCACTTGGGCATTAAGAAAGCTCATTAGCATAAACCAAAATCGCTCCTAACGTTGTAAAAATAGATCGTTTTTTTAAATAAAAAGCATTACTGTCACCTACATTACAGCGCCCATCTCCTTATGTAGGAGACAGGGCACTTATAATGTGGTGACAGAGTCACTTTAAGTAGTTTTCCTTTGATTGGGCACACCTGGAAAACAAATTATCACAGGTGTCTGAGATTGATTACAATGATCCAAAGAGCCCTAAGACACAATACCATCCATGAGTTTAATTGAAAAACTAATAATTAAATGTTTATGACACTTAAATCCAATGTGCATAATAATTTGGAACACGGTGTATAAAGGCTTTAATACCAAACAGGCCCACCAAATGTGAAGCATTGTGTCGACCTCTGTATTGCAATGCCAACATAAATTATACTTTTTTTTAAACTTTTTTCTTAGGATTATTTATTCCTATAAACTTTATTATTTTTTTAGCATCTCTATTGGACTTGAAGATACGATCTCCTGTATAATACCTTGCAATACTTCTGCATTGCAACGTATTATGCCTGTCTTAGGCTCTCATACACGGCAGCGCTGGGGGTCATTAGAAGACCACCACCAGCCATGGCACCTCCCCGGCACCCGCTATTATATTGCGGGGGGTGCCGATGAGCTTACAATGTGAGTCCCTTGCCTCTGCAAAACCTCTCAGGTGCCATAGTCACTATAAGGCTTGATTTACACGAGCGTATGCGTTTTGCGTGCGCAAAAGGCACTTAACAGCTCCGTGTGTCATCACCATATGATGCGCGGCTGTGAGATTTTCTCGCAGCCGCCATCATTTTGACACTCCGTTTGGATGTTTGTAAACAGAAAAGCACGTGGTGCTTTTCTGTTTACATTCAAAGAATGACAGCTGTTGCGCGAACCACGCAGTTCACACGGAAGTGCTTCCGTGCGACCTGCTTGGTTTTCACGCACCCATTGACTTCAATGGGTGCGTGATGCACGAAAAACGGGGAAATATAGAACATGTCGTGAGTTTTACGCAGCGGACTCACGCTGCGCAAAACTCACGAACTGTCTGCACTGCCCCATAGACTTGTATAGGTCCGTGCGACCCGCGTGACAAGCACGCGGGCTGCACGGACGAAAATCACGGTCATGTAAATGATGCCTAAGGATCAGTTCACACGTAGCATAAATACTGCGGATTTTCCGCAATGGATTTAGTTGCGGAAAATCCGCAGCATAATACAGTAGCAGCAAAGTGGATGAGATTTGAACAAATCTCATCCACAAGCTGCGTAAATGCAGACCGGAAAAAACACTCCGAAATTAACATGCGGTTCAGAATTTTATTTTGCAACATGTCAATTGTATTTGTTGCAGGTTTTCCTCATTGAATTCAATGGGGAGGTAAAACCCGCAACAAATAGCAGATATTGCTTTGCAGCGGTCACATGGGATGAAACGTCATCCCAGGGTTGCAGAGCGTCTGATATCAGAGGGACGCATCCCCATGGAAAGTATCCTTTTTTTTTTTCAGTTTTCCGCAGCGGACAATCCGGCTGGAATTCACTGCGGCACACAGGGCGGATACGTTGCGTGCTTTTAAGCAGCGTATCCACTCTGTGTAAACATAGCCACTGATTTCATTGTGGAAAATCCACAGCATATTACAGTAGCAGCAAAGGGAATGAGATTTGAACAAATCTCATCCACATGCTGCAGAAAAAGTCAGCTGAAAAAACGTTCATAAATTGACCTACGTATTTTTAATCCACAGCATGTGAATTAGCTGCGGAATCGCTGCACGTTTGTTGCAGGTTTCCTCGATTTTTTTCGGCGGAAAAGCTGCGAATTCACCTCAAGAATCGCAATTTAGAAAAATAAAATTAATACATTTTACATTTTTATAAAAAAGTCTTGTCTTTTTTCCCCCAACTCTGTTTTCCGCAGCGGAGGCTCCGGACGAAAATCTGCATTACAATTTGGTGCGGTTTTTCGGCAGGTGCAGGCACAACTGCTGTGCTCACTACATCACTGCACCATAATAGTATGTTGGTTTGTGTGATCAAGCCGCTAACGGTGATGCACTATTACGCCGCAGGGTGGGAAGGGGGTAATCAGCTGTAAACAAATATCTTGAAAATGGTAATGAATTGAAACAAAACTATGTAACAAAAGTTTTATTTGTTTGACACTTTAGTGTAGCAGTACAGGGTTGTCGACTGTCCATACATTTAGGCTGGATTCACATGAGCATGTTCGGTCCGTAAAGGACGGAACGTATTTCGGCCGGAAGACCCGGACAGAACACACCTCAGGGAGCCGGGCTCCTAGCATCATAGTTATGTACGACGTTAGGAGTCCCTGCCTCGCTGCAGGACAACTGTCCCGTACTGTAATCATGTTTTCAGTACGGGACAGTAGTTCCACGGACTTGCGGCCGAAATACGTTCCGTACTTTACGGACCAAACATGCTCGTGTGAATTCAGCCTTACGAACAGTGAGGCAGATTTACTATTTAAATTGACCAAGAATTCTGGCGCACATGCTGTGCGTCACATTTACTAAGACTGGGTTCCCACGTAGAGTAAATGCTGCGTAATTTCCGCAAAGGAATTCTGTGCGTAAATTCCGCAGCGTTTACAGTGGCAGCAAAGTGGATGAGATTTAGAAAATCTCATGCCCACGCTGTGGAAAAAAACGCAGCGTAAACGTTAATTACTTGACCTGCGGTGCGGAATTTAAAGTGTAGCTAAACGTTTGACAAACTTCTGACATATCATAGTGACATGTCAGAAGTTTGGATTGGTGGGGGTCCGAGCACGGAGATTATATGATGATCATATTATATGATGCCACACACCTCCTGTATATGATGCCACACACCTCCCGGTATATGCCACACACCTCCCTGTGTATGATGCCACACACCTCCCTGTGTATGATGCCACACACCTCCCTGTGTATGATGCCACACCCCCCCCTGTATATGATGCCACACACCTCCCTGTATATGATGCCACACACCTCCCTGTATATGATGCCACACACCTCCCTGTATATGATGCCACACACCTCCCTGTATATGATGCCACACACCTCCCTGTATATGATGCCACACACCCCCCTGTATATGCCACACACCCCCCTGTATATGATGCCACACACCTCCCTGTATATGATGCCACACAGACCCCCTGTAGATGCCACACAGCCTCCCTGTATGATGCCACACAGCCTCCCTGTATATGATGCCACACAGCCTCCCTGTATATGCCACACAGCCTCACTGTAGATGCCACACAGCCCTCCTGTATATGAATCCACAGAAGCCGACATGAATGCCCTACATACTCACCCATGCAGCGATGTCTTCTTCAGGTGGGGTTCCTCGTCTTCACGGGATCTGCGGCGACACGATGACACATACTCACCGATGCAGCGCTGTCTTCTGGTGTGGTCGCTAGTCTCATGGGATCTGCGAAGGAGGCGCGAAGACGTCATCGCGTCGCCTTCACAGAACCCGTGGGACTAACGACCAGACCAGAAGAAGTTGGCGCTGCATCGGTGAGTATGTGTCGTCGCGCCGCCGATAGCCAGCAAGGGAACTAGTAGTTCCCTTGCAAATCCCCATGTCACAGATCCGTTTTTAACGGTTGTTACATGTATTTACAGGCGTTAAAAACTGATCCATTGACTTCTATGGGGGCCGTCATGCAGTTAAAACGGGCAAAAATAGGACATGTCCTATTTTTTGACGGCCATTATTCACAGCCCGTTAAAAAAACGGCCGTGTGAATACACCCATAGAATATCATTGTTCTGAAAACTGTTGTGTGAATAAGGCCTAACTGTTTTAGACACCATTTCCGTAGCAAAACGGGTGTGACTTAAAATGCTACGCCATCCGCCAAAGAAAACTGACGTGAACCAGAAAAGAGAAAAATGTCTAACGTGTCTTTCAAGATGCGCCACATTTATCATTCAGTGTGCACCACTGTGATAACTTTGGTGCACCTTCAGACGGCCTGGTCTAAGTTTACACGGACTTAAAGGGAATGTGTCGCCAAATAATTATTTTTTTTAAGTAAGTTACTTATTTTATTATATATATATATATATATATATATATATATATATAAATAAGTTTTTTTGCTGTATTTTTTTTTTCTTCCACAACATGGAAAGCATTAACCCCTTAATGACCAGCCTATTTTAGACCTTAATGGCCAAACCATTTTTTACGTTTTTCCATCGTCGCATTCCAAGAGCTCTAACTTTTTTATTTTTGCGTCGACATAGCTGTATAAGGTCTTGTTTTTTGCGGGACAAGTTGTATTTTGTAATAGCACCATTTTGGGGGACATATTATTTATTGATTAACTATTATTAACTTTTTTTTGGGGGGGGGGGGGGAATAGAAAAAAACCTGAAATTTCGCCAAGCTTTTTCGCGTCTTAAAAATCAACGCCGTTTACCGTGTGATATAAATAACACAATAACTTTATTCAGCGGGTTGTTACGATTGCAACGATACCAAATTTGTATCGTTTTTGTATGTTTTACTACTTTTACACAGTAAAAACGCTTTTTGTTTGTTTTTGTGTCTCCATATTTGAAGAGCCGTAACGTTTTTATTTTTTCGCCGATGCGGTTGTATGAGGGCTTTTTTTTTTTGCGGGACTTTTTGATCACTTTTTATCACAAGTCAGGATTCACAGAAAACAGCAATTTTTCCATAGTTTTTTATTACATTTTTTACGGCGTTCACCGTGCGGGTTAAATAATGTAATAGATTTATAGTCGGGGTCGTTACGGACGCGGCGATACCAAATATGTGTAACTTTTTAACTTTATTTTGGTTTTTTAATAGTAAAGCATTTCGTAAGGGGAAAAGGTGGGTTTTTCATTTTTTTTCACATTTTTTTAAAAATTAACTTTATTAAACTTTTTTTTTACTAGTTCCACTAGGGGACTTTAATATGCGATTCTCTGATCGCTATTATAATACACTGCAATACTTTTGTATTGCAGTGTATTACTGCCTGTCCGTTTAAAACGGACAGGCATCTGCTAGGTCATGCCAGAGGCATGATCTAGCAGGCATTCATGACAGGCAGACCTGGGGGCCTTTATTAGGCCCCCGGCTGCCATTGGAGACATAGACACTCAGCGATCGTATCGCCGGGTGTCGGTGGGAGAGGGAGCTCCCTCCCTCTCTCCAAAACCACTCAGATGCGGTGCACGCTATTGTGCACCGCATCGGAGGGGTTAAACGGGTGAGATCGATACTTATATCGCTCTCACACGGCAGAGCAGGGCCGCCCCCAGCTGCCTCTGGCAGCTGAGAGCAGGGGGATTTGACAGCTCCCTGCTCTGTTTACTTTATCCTGATGCAGTGCCGTAAAAAGGCATATGCATCAGAATAAAGCCCGTTGGTGGCCGCCGTTAAAAGGCGTATTGGCGGTCACTAACGGGTTAAAGATTAAATAATAATTTGACATGTTGTCCTATGTTGGCCACTAGGGGGAGCACTTCCCAGAATTACAGCAAAGTGAATCAGGCAGAGCAGCCTGACCTACAGTAGCTGCTGCAAATGTGGGAGGGAGACTCAACCCACTCCCTATTTTTGGCTACAAGCCAGGAAAAGGTGTCTTCAAATTGCTAAGCATTGTCCAGCTCCCATTTTGGCAGTGTTTTTACAATGGCAGTTGGCAGAGCTCTAGGACACACCAAAAGGCTAAGAATGATGAAAGTCAAAAGCGAAGCCCCTGTGGTAAATGACTTTTCCGTTGACAGGTTGACGTGGCGTGTATTTGACTGTGTTTTTTAAGCATTTTACACACCAAAAAATGCATCAAACGCTTGATTAAGTTTCCCATTTACATCAATGGGAAAGCGCGCCGTTAGTACATACAACACGATTTTTTACGCGAGCGTTTTTAAAAAACGCGTTGCATAAAAAAATAAGCGTCTTGTCAATTCTTTGGCACGTAAAGCGCTCCAACTGTTTCCACAGTCAATGGGACTCCTAGTGGCCCAAAATGCATCAAACACGTGCCACGTGAAAAACGCTTGTATTTTAAAAGGCGCTTCACAAGAAACGCTTGCGTATTTTACATATTTCCACTATGATGCTAGGAGTCACTGCCTCCCCGCAGGAAAACTGTCCTGTACTGTAATCCTAGGCAGTGACTCCTAGCATCATTGATAACTGATGCTAGGAGCCCTTTTTCTTAAACGGTGTTCGGTCCAGGAAATGCAGGCGACATACGATCCGTATATCACGGACCAAACATAGCCATGTAAATAAGCCCTAATACTAATTAACCCCATCATTTCCCTCACAGATTAACCCAATGTCGCCCATTATAGTAAGCGATCCCATCAAGTACCTCGCAGTCATAATGGACAACATTGGGTTAATGTGTGAGGTACATGATGGGGTTAATTACTATTAATGTGAGGCACATGCAGGTACTAAATTCATAACACACTATGCCTCATTAACCACTTCCCGACATTTGACATATCCATACGCCAAAGTCGGGTAGGGGAAGTATGGAACGGGCTCACGAAGTGAACCCGCTTCATACGATGCCGGTGTCGGCTGTATGTTACAGCCGACACTTCAGAGTAACGAGCGGCATCGCGCTCAAGCACGATCCCACTTGTTAAATGCTGCGGTCAATAGCGACCAAGGCATTTAAATCGTTAGAAAGAGGGGGGCGACCCCCTCTAACAGCTCATCGCGCCCCCCGCAATGCAATCGCGGGAAGGCGATGGTTGCTATCAGAGGCATAGCTAGGTTCTCCTGCACCCGGGGCAAAGATTCAGATTGGCGCCCCCCCCCCATTTATTTCCCGACATCTCCTTCCCCCTCGCAATGTTTTCCTTCCCTACCAATCAATGAGGTGTAATTTTTTTTCACAATTTTTTTAATGTAACTCGAGCATAAAAGCATTTCCACATTTTACAAGCGATATAGTTCTATAATGTAATTAACATAAAAATAAATTAAAAGAAAATAAATGAAAGAAGCCACACACAGCCCCCCTTGTAGATAGTGCCACACACAGCCCCCTGTAGATAGCGCCACACACAGCCCCCTGTAGATAGCGCCACACAGCCCCCCTTTTAGATAGTACCACACACAGCCCGCTACCCCCTTGTAAATAGTGCCACATTCCCCCCCTTTTAAATAGCGCCACACTCCCCCCCTTATAAATAGTGCCACACTCCCCCCCTTGTAAATAGGCCACACCCCCCTTGTTCTTAACGCCACACTGTGAACAGATCGGTGAGTGGTAGCCCACCGCTACCACTCTGGCTGGTGTGACTTACCGGAGAAGCCGAGGAGGTCATGCGGCGCAGGCAGCGGCGGAGTTCCTTCTGACTAGGGTCGGTGACAGCCAGGGCCGGCCTTAGCTTGGATGGCGCCCTGTGCGGGACTCTCTATTGCCGCCCCCTACACAAACCAAAAATGAACCACATATATGGACACACTGGAACATATATACTGTACATACATAAAGACAGATATTTAGACATACAGGCAAATATACATACACACATTCTGGAATACATACATACAGGTAAATATATAGACGTACAGACACATATACGCACACACCGGCAGATAAATACACAGACAGGAACATATACAAATACATAAAAGGCACAAATATACAAGCACAAAGACACATTCACAAACAGACCCATATATATACTCACACAGGCACATATGTACACAGCACAGATAATGTAGTAGATGTTACCTGCAGTCCTATGTAACACCACAGATAACACAGTGATAACTCTGAGTACAGATAATGTATTAGTGTTACCTGCAGTCCTATGTAACACCGCAGATAACACAGTGATAACTCTATGAGTACAGATAATGTAGTAGTGTTACCTGCAGTCCTATGTAACACCACAGATAACACAGTGATAACGCTCTGAGTACAGATAATGTAGTATATATTACCTGCAGTCCTATGTAACACCACAGATAACACAGTGATAACTCTCTGATTACAGATAATGTAGTAGATGTAAGAGACAAACACATGCAGAGACACAGTCAGACAGAGACACACACACACTGTAACATATACACATACAAACACAGAGACACACTGTATACACACTACACACACAGACACTCACCATGTCTCCTTGCTGATGTGAGGTCAGGTGACAAGTCAGGTGACTGGACTGGTCCACTCCCTGGCCATCACAGACCCCAGTCAGAATGCCGTAATTTCCTGGCTCTTCCTAAAGCTGCTGCAGGTGTCCGACATACGTGGCGCCTGTCAGCAGCGATCAGCTGCTCTTCGGCGCCCCCCCCTTCCCTACCACCAGGTTGCGCCCGGGGCACATGCCCCGCCTGCCCCCCCCCTAGCTACGGCTGTCTGGGGGCCCAATGAAGCACCCCAGGTCCGCCATCGCTCACGACATTCCACTCCCTCCTCCTTTTCACATACTCAGATTATCATTGGTGGCAGTAGAGAAAGGAGGGAGGAGCGGGTACTGCGCGCGCCATGTTCTCTTCATTCATTTCAATACTAAGCTGTGTGACAGCACAGCTCAGTATCGAAATACATAAATTGGCGGTATCGAACCGTTTGCCCCCGCACAGCATTGAAATGGTATCGAGATTTCGATGCATTGTGCATCCCTACACTAAGCCCCGCCTTAGTAATGGACGTCGTCAAACTGCCATTACTAAGGTGCTAATAAATTATTTTAAAAAAACAGATATAAGAAAATTATTTTTTATTGAAATAAAAACTCCCCCCCACAATCCTCTTTCACCATTTTATTTAAAATTAAAAAAAAAAAAAGTAGATCGAAGTAGTTCAAAGAATCTACGATGTAGTCCAAACAGTCCAGTGGAACCTGCAAAACAAAAAAAAAAAAACTTAGTTATATGTCGCTGCAGCTTCTTCATTCCTAGCTCTTAGGCCTCATTTACACGAGCGTGTGCGTTTTGCGCACGCAAAAAAACGCTGCGTTTTGCGTGCGCAAAAGGCACTTGGCAGCTCCGTGTGTCATCCGTGTATGATGCGCGGCTGCGTGATTTTCGCGCAGCCGCCATCATAGAGATGAGGCTAGTCGACGCCCGTCACTGTCCAAGGTGCTGAAAGAGCTAACTGATCGGCAGTAACTCTTTCAGCACCCTCGACAGTGAATGCCGATCACAATCTACACCAACCTGTGAATAAAAAAAAGACGTTCACACTTACCATGAACTGCCTGCTTCCTCCAGTCCGGTCTCCCGGCCGTTGCCTTGGTGACGCGTCCCTCTCTTGTCATCCGGCCCCACCTCCCAGGATGACGCGGCAGGCCATGAGACCGCTGCAGCCTGTGATTGGCTGCAGCCTGTGCTTGGCCTGTGATTGGCTGCAGCCTGTGCTTGGCCTGTGATTGGCTGCAGCTGTCACTTGGCCTGAATTGTCATCCCGGGAGGTCGGACTGGAGGAAGAAGCCGGGAGTTATCGGTAAGTCAGAACTTCTTTTTTTTTTTACACGTATATGTATATTGTGATCGAAAGTCACTGTCCATGGTGCTGAAACAGTTTAAGTCTTTCAGCACCGTGGGCAGTGACTGTCTCCTGACGTCGCGTACCCGAACATTTTTTGCCGGGTTCGGTTAAAACGAGTTCGGCCGAACCCGGTGAAGTTCGGTGCGCTCATCTCTAATTTGACACTCCGTTTGGATGTTTGTAACCAGAAAAGCACGTGGTGCTTTTCTGTTTACATTCATCCTTTTGACAGCTCTTGCGTGATTTTCGCGCATGCAACGCAGGACCGTCAGTGTGGCATGCGTTGTTTTCACGCACCCATTGAAGTCAATGGGTGCGTGTTGCGTGAAAAACGCAAGAATATAGAACATGTTGTGAGTTTTACGCAACGCACTCACGCTGCGCAAAATTCACGCATCGTCTAAACAGCCCCATAGACTATTATAGGTGCGTACGACACGCGTGAAAAGCACGCGCGTCGCACGCGCGTATAATACGCTCGTGTAAATGAGGCCTTACTGTGACTCTCCATGTAGTTACACAGCGGTTCACAGTAGGAGCAGGGAACGACGGAGCAGCGGTTCTCGCCGCTGATCCTTCAAAACAGCCGCCAATCAGCTGTTTTGAAGGAACAGCAGGAAGTACCGCTGCTCCGTCAAGCGCCCCCCCCCCCCCCACATATGCAACCGCGCCACACACAGACCCCCACACACAAAACCACGCACACAACTTACCTGCAAGTTTGGGGGGGGTTTGTGTGTGTGTGTGCGCGGGGGGCATTTGACTAAGCAGCGGTGCCCACCGTTGATTAGCGTCTGTGAAAGATAAGCGGCGCTCGAGTGCCGCTGATCCTTCATAGCCGCCAATCCGCTGTTTTGAAAGAACAGCGAGAACCACTGCTCCGTCCCCGTCCCCCCACACCTGCATGTTTGGGGGCGGGGGGTTGTGTGTCTGGAGGGGGGCGCTCGACGGAGCAGCTGGGCTAGCCGCTGATGCTTCAAAACAGTTGATAAGCGGCTGTGAAGGATCAGCGGCGCTCCTGTGCCACACATACCCCCCCCACGTTCACGCGCACACACACATTACCTGCAGCCGGTCTTCTCCAAAAGTGGCACCAGCTTTCCCCCTACAAACCAGCTTCTATGCTGGGTCGCTCTGAAGTGTGCTTGCGAGACAGAGCGAGACGGCAGAAGCGCAGGATGTAATGAACGGTCATTGTGTCCTATGCCCCGTAGCTGCCGTATTCCATCAGTGTATGTGTCGTTATGAGACACAAACAGATGAAATAAAACATGGCGGTTCCCAGTGAATGAAAAAAAAGTATTCATAAAAAAATGTAATGTGAAAAAATAAAGTACAAATAATATGTTAATAAAAACACAAATTAATAAAAAAAAAAAAAAAATTCATGACACCTTTCCTTTAATATTAGACAGCTTAGGTAAATTCATTTTCTGCTTAACCCCTTACCGGCCAGCACATACAATTCCTCACGCCGGCAGGTGAACGTTAACCCCTTACCGCACAGCACATACAATTCATCACACTGGCAGGTGAACGTTAACCCCTTACCGCACAGCACATACAATTCATCACGCCGGCAGGTGAACGTTAACCCCTTACCGCACAGCACATACAATTCATCACGCCGGTAGGTGAACGTTAACCCCTTACCGCACAGCACATACAAGTCATCACGCCGGCAGGTGACCGTTAACCCCTTACCGCACAGCACATACAATTCATCACGCCGGCAGGTGAACGTTAACCCCTTACCGCACAGCACATACAATTCATCACGCCGGCAGGTGAACGTTAACCCCTTACCGCACAGCACATACAATTCATCACGCCGGCAGGTGAACGTTAACCCCTTACCGCACAGCACATACAAGTCATCACGCCGGCAGGTGACCGTTAACCCCTTACCGTACAGCACATACAAGTCATAACACCGGCAGGTGACCGTTAACCCCTTACCGTACAGCACATACAATTCATAACACCGGCAGGTGAACGTTAACCCCTTATCAACATTTGACATATCTATGTTATAGTCAGTAGGGAAGGGTAGTAAGGAGCAGGCTCACGGGCTGTTACAAGATGGTAGCCTACTCCAACACTTTACAGTAACGGGATTCTGCCCGCTTAACCACTTAGCTGTCACGACTGCATCTAAGCTGTTAGAAAGAGGCTAAAGGTTAGAAGCTGTCAACCTATTACCCCCCCCCCCCCTGCAACAAGATGGGCTATCCCAAGACAGGGTTCCCCCGGCCAGGGCGCTACCGATGATCTGGCCAGGGACTCTATAGTTGAAAGCCTCTGACAGCACTGTCCATATATGGACAGTGACGTCAGGGGCTTTCCCAAGGCTGGAATCCCCATACAGTGGCATCAGTCACCCATAGGCTCCCATGTTAAAAAAACATATACCGCGCAGTATACGTTTTTTTGCGGGATCCCTCAGGGTGGAATAGCGTAAAATACTACGTTATTCCATCCTCCAGAGAAAAGGTATACCGACATGTACCAGCCCAACAAAGGCCAAAAGGACACTCTTTTGGCCAGGCCAATATAGACCTATGGGCACGTTTAGCATGTTTGAAGGGTGAAAACGTATGTGAACAGGCCCTGACATGTCATTTAGGGCTTATTCAGACGAACGTATAATACGTCTGTGCTACGCGCGTGATTTTCACGTGCGTCGCACGGACCTGTTAGTCAATGGGACCGTTCAGACTGTCAGTGATTTTCACGCAGCGTATGTCCGCTACGTAAAACTCACGACATGTCCTATATTTGCCAGTTTTTCGCGCATCACGCACCCATTGAAGTCAATGGGTGCATGAAAACCGCGCACGGCACACTTCCGTGTGCCGCACGTGATGCGCGCTACAGTAGCCAAAACTATGAATGAAAACAGAAAAGCACCACGTGGTTTTCTGTTTACAAACATAAAAACAGTCATAATGATGGCGGCTGCACGAAAATCACGCAGCCGCGCATCCTATATGATGACACACGGAACTTTTGAGGACCTTTGGCATGCGCAAAACGCACACGCTCGTGTGAATCCGGCCTTAGACTGTTTGAATGATGAAAAAAAAAAAAAGAATGTCGGAATTTAAAAAATTATATAAATGAAATACTGTTAGGCTATGTTCACACTTGTGTTGTGGCTTCTCTTTATAACGGAAGTCACAACGTTCTGCCAGATCTGTCGTACGACCAATACCAACGGATCTTATTGACTACAATGGGGTCCATCGGGTTTCTGTCATTTTGACAGGAAGAAAAGCAGTGCATGTATCGCTATTTCTCCAGTCAAATCTGCATCTCGTGTTGTAACCGCCATCATTGGGTGATACACATGTACATTGTAATATTGGGCCCGCCACACAACCGAGTGATAACACATCCGCCCCGTGTCTGTGTAGACTCATGATACAGCAGCTTATATATACGGCTGAACGATGTTGGCGCCGCTAGAAGACATGGACGGTTTTCTGCCGCCTCAGAATGTGACACGTAACAACAATGCACAGCGAGCCAGCGCTAACGGTCCTCTCACCCGCCTCAGCTCTCAGACCCGCGCCACTGCCGTCTCCATGGCGACCAGAAACACCGGAACAGGAAGTTATCGCTGCAGAAGCCGTGTCGGCCGTTCCACATACACAGGACCGGAGAGTAAGGTAACGAGTTATCATTATGTAATGGAAATGTCCTGTAATGGCGACAGCTCTGTCATGTCGGCGCCTGCACTGCCAGCCCTGACCAGGGATATTTGCTTTTACTGACATGACTCTGTCGTCCTCTATATAACGGTTATAATGTGCTGTAGTCATCCGTATAATTGTACAGGTGTTCTATGTGGTGTTTGTACTGTCATTTACCTGTGTTACACTACATGGCCAAAAGTATGTGGACACCTGACCCTCACACCTATATGGCACCCTGCCAGTTAATACAGAGTAGGTCAGCTGTAACAGCCGCCACTATTCTGGGAAGGCTTTCCACAAGACATGTCGGAGTGTGTCTGTGGGAATTTGTGCCCATTCATCCACAACAGCATTCATTTAACATGTCTAACATTACCCTTTAGTGGAAATAAGGGCCAAAAACAGCCCCAGACCAATATCCCTCCTCCACCAAACTTTACAGTTGGCACAGTCAGGCAGGTAACGTTCTCCTGGCATTCGCCAAACCCAGACTCGTCCATCAGACTGGCAGATAGAGAAGCGCGATTCATCGCTTCACAGAACACGTTTCCACTGCTCCAGATCTTTCCTCGGATCAGAGACTCGGATCATTTTTCACAGACCCGCTAAAGTGAATGGGTCCGTGAAGACTATCGGGTGCCACTCGGATTCCGTCAAAAACGGCCCGAGTGGCACAACAGTCATGTGCATGAGGCGTTACTAATAGACGTTTCACAATAATAGTACTTAAAGAGGCTCTGTCACCAGATTTTGCAGCCCCTATCTGCTATTGCAGCAGATCGGCGCTGCAATGTAGATTACAGTAACGTTTTTATTTTTAAAAAACGAGCATTTTTGGCCAAGTTATGACCATTTTCGTATTTATGCAAATGAGGCTTGCAAAAGTACAACTGGGCGTGTTTAAAGTAAAAGTACAACTGGGCGTGTATTATGTGCGTACATCGGGGCGTGTTTACTACTTTTACTAGCTGGGCTTTCTGATGAGAAGTATCATCCACTTCTCTTCAGAACGCCCAGCTTCTGGCAGTGCAGACACAGCCGTGTTCTCCAGAGATCACGCTGTGTCGTCACTCACAGGTCCTGCATCGTGTCAGACGAGCGAGGACACCGGCACCAGAGGCTACAGATGATTCTGCAGCAGCATCGGCGTTTGCAGGTAAGTCGATGTAGCTACTTACCTGCAAATGCTGATGCTGCTGCAGAATCAACTGTAGCCTCTGGTGCCGATGTGGCCGACACGATGCAGGACCTGTGAGTGACGTCACAGATCTGCACTGCCAGAAGCTGGGCGTTCTGAAGAGAAGTGGATGATACTTCTATACACAACGCCCAGCTAGTAAAAGTAGTAAACACGCCCCGATGTACACACATAATACACACCCAGTTGGACTTTTACTTTTCAACACGCCCAGTTGTACTTTTGCAAGCCTCATTTGCATAAATACGAAAATGGTCATAACTTGGCCAAAAATGCTCGTTTTTTAAAAATAAAAACGTTACTGTAATCTACATTGCAGCGCCTATCTGCTGCAATAGCAGATAGGGGTTGCAAAATCTGGTGACCGAGCCTCTTTAAAGAGGCTCTGTCACCACATTATAAGTGCCCTGTCTCCTACATAAGGAGATCGGCGCTGTAATGTAGGTGACAGTAATGCTTTTTATTTTAAAAAACGATCTTTTTTCACAAAGTTAGGAGCGATTTAAGTTTATGCTAATGAGCTTTCTTAATGCCCAAGTGGGCGTACTTTTACTTTCGACCAAGTGGGCGTTGTACAGAGGAGTGCATGACGCTGACCAATCGGCATCATGCACTCCTCTCCATTCATTTACACTGCACTAGCGATATAGATATATCACTATGTGCAGCCTCATACACAAGCCCTAACATTACTACAGTGTCCTGATAATGAATACACATGAAATCCAGCCTGGACGTCATGTGTACTCAGAATCCTGACACTTCTCAATCTTTTTTTGTGAGATTCCGGCAAGTGAAACCAAATCTCGTTTAGCTCCGAGATCTCGCGAGATTTCGTATCCGTTGCTGGAATCTCACAAAAAAGATTCAGAAGTGTCAGGATTCTGAGTACACATGACGTCCAGGCTGGATTTCATGTGTATTCATTATCAGGACACTAGTAATGTTAGGGCTTGTGTATGAGGCTGCACATAGTGATATATCTATATCGCTAATGCAGTGTAAGTGAATGGAGAGGAGTGCATGATGCTGATTGGTCAGCGTCATGCACTCCTCTGTACAACGCCCACTTGGTCGAAAGTAAAAGTACGACCACTTGGGCATTAAGAAAGCTCATTAGCATAAACTTAAATCGCTCCTAACGTGAGAAAAGATCGTTTTTTTAAATAAAAAGCATTACTGTCCCCTACATTACAGCGCCGATCTCCTTATGTAGGAAATAGGGCACTTATAATGTGGTGGCAGAGTCTCTTTAAGCCTTGTTCACACGAGTTTTTTTGCTGGCAGAAATTTCTGCTTTTTTAAGTGATTTTGCACCACAGGCGTTTTTTACTGCGTTTTTTTTTCAGTCTCCCATTGATTTCAATGGGGTTTTTGAGGCAGAAAACGCGTCAAGATAGGGCATGTCGCCTCTTTTTCCCGGGAGCGTTTTTTTCCGCTCGTGGGAAAAAAAATGCCTCCACCTCCCATTGAAATCAATGGGAGGCAATTTCTGCTGTTTTTTTGCACGGCAAAAACCGCGTAAAAAAAAACTGTGTGAACAGGGCCTTAGGCCTCATGCCCACTCCAGCTATTTTCTCCAGGGTGCTATCCGTTTTTTTTAACAGATAGCACCCTGACACATTCATTTCAATGGGGCCATGCACACTTCTGTTGTTTTAACGGAACCGTGTGGCCGTTCCGTGAAAAATAGAACAGGTCCTACTCCTGCCCGTTTTTGACGCAACAGTCTCAGCCTTTTCATTGATTTGGTCCGTGAAACAACAGGCTGCACACGGAAGCCATCCGTGTGTGGGATGTGTTTCACGGAACCGTCATTAACGGCCGTACGAAGGCCATCGTAAGTGTGCATGACGCCTTACAGTTGACCGGGGCCGATCTAGCAGATCAGACTCTTCACAAACTGACTAAGCTGGTGTCCATTCACAATGTCACATTTGTCACTGAGCTCCTCAATACGACCCATATTACTACAAATGTTCATGTCTATGGAGATTGCATGGCTGTGTGCTTGATTTTATGCATCTGTTGCCTCTGGCGGGGCTTAATAGGGCATGTCAGAACCACCATATAGTGCAATACGTTAGTTAGAATTACGTTCTTATTGCAGTATATTGTGCAAGCGATCCAACAATCACCGGTTCAAGTCCTCTAGGGGGACTAATACAAAAAAAGTTAAAACCCACCTTTTCCCATTCTCTTTCAAAAGCAATGACATTTTTTTTCATTAACATAACTGATATCGTTGCGTCCGTAAAAGTCCAGACCATTACAATATAACATTATTTAACCTGCACAATGAACACCGTAAAAAAAAAAAGATTAAAACGGCAGAATCTGTTTTTTTTTGGTCACCTCATCTCCGACTAATAATGGAATAAAAACTGATCAAACAGTCTCATGTACCCCAAAATGGAAGCAATAGAAACTACAGCTCGCCCTTCAAAAAAAAAAAAAAAGCCCTCTTACCGCTCAATTGACGGAAAAATAAAAAAGTTATGGCCTTTGGAAGGTGGGGAGGAAAAAGGCTGCGGAGGGAAGGGGTTAAGCCCCCATGATCCGCTGTTAATATTGGAATAAATTGCAGCTGGCACATGAATAGGGGACTATGTAATAATCCTGCAGAATGGCAGCACACCTCAGCAGATCTGCCCTCTGGCCTGCTAAGTGGCTGATGCCAGTTCTGTTTAATGGTTCTGTCCAGCACAAGCTTTATCTCTGGACTAGTAATCGTTTCTGAGTGCCAGTTCTCATCCAAAGTGCTGCAAGCATTGATAGTGCCCAAGTTACTCCTCTGGCAGTTCTTTGTTGGCTCAGATACTTCTTTACGTTTTTTTAAAGCGCACGCTACATCAGCAGTTTGCAGTACAACTCGCCATGCAGATGCAACTTGCTCTCGCTTCACTGTTGACCAGGGTCCATTCATATCCTCAGGACATTTTGGCAGCTTGCCGCATGACACTGCAATCTTGAGCCTATTATCGGTTTTTTAAGGTCTCTGTTCCATGGTGACAGTTTCTTTCACCTGTAGCTCAGATCCTCATGTCATTTACTCTAGTAATCATGGCTTACTTTCTTCTATTAGATGGCATTACCTACACTCCCATCCTACTGGCACAGTCGTAGTAGATTGCTAGAGAAGCAGATCGTGCGCCACAGAGAACAAGAGCACCGATTTCGTAATGACTGGGATCTGACCAACCGGTATTTCAAACAGTCAGATGTGTGCAGCAGTAAGCAAGCCCAATGGAGCTCTCGACTTTCATATGAACAAAGGTAATAGTTTCAACTGTCCCATTGATGGGATAACATGTGAAATCTTTATATACAGGTATAGGATCTCTTATAGGGGAAGAGTGTCACTGTTCTGTATTTAATAAAAAAAACTATACCTTCATGATTAATAAAAATATTATTATTATTGGATTTGGAAATGTGTTCCTGAATGCAGTATAATAAAGCCCCTGCCGTGCGTTGTTCATGGTGTTGGCATAGTTTATTATTCTGCAATACGTAGAAATAACACGGTTTCTTCCTTTAGAATAGAGAGCTGTTTGCATAGCTGACATGTTCATGTCAATAGGGATTATGGGTATCTTGAAAAATGTTTACATGATCATAAATAATGTCTTTAGTATGAATGCCTACCATCGGGAGAAGCAGAAAGAGGAAAAAAAGAGGAACTTGGAGCGGCGAAGAGAAGAGCTACGAAAACTGTTACAAGAGGAACGAGATTTGCTTGAGGCGGAACTCCGGGAGCTTTCCAGAAACAAGGATCCTGATATCGCTAGCATGAGAGAGAAAGCGGAGGAGCTGAAATCAGCACGGGAGGAAAGGAGGAAACAGGTTCCCTGAATTGTTCACCATTATTTAGAGAAATCTGCGGCTTGTGAAAATGTGTCAATTAACGCTTACCGTTTTATCACCTAGCTCGCCGACGAGTTACTGTACGAGCAGTGGAAGAAGAACAATATGAAGCTGCGCGAGGTACAAGCCGAACATCTTCATTAACTCTTTGTCTTGTTGCCTAGCGGCCTTTTTAGCTGAACAGATCTTGACTTGAAAATAAAATGTTTGTATAGCAAAAATACACGTAAGGCCTCATGCACACGACTGTGTTTGGTCTGTGATATATGGACCGTATGCCGGCCCCTCAGCGGTCACGTGCCGTTCATGGCTGCATCACCGCTGAGGCCATTGATTAGCTGCAGCGGCATGTGACTGATGAGTGGCACATGGCCGCTGCAGGAGTTTCCAAGATCGGTATTTCAGGGGTAAGTACCTGATAATTTATTGTTTTGTAGCATTCCCTGCCCTAGCAAAGATTTTTTAAAAGTCACAGATAACCCCTTCGAGCAGTACACAGTGACCATTCAAATCAATGGCTTGTCTATGTAATACAGGACGGGATCGGTCCTCCAGAGCAAAAGACACTCTTTGTATCCGCTCTGACCAAATTTGTATGATTTTAAACTTAGGGAATTCTTAGTTAATAATGGAGGCTCCTAATAGGGTATATAAAACTGTGCTTTCTAAACTAGACAACCCCTTGAAGACAGGTCAGTGGGTGCATGCACCCCTTAAATTGACCCCGGAGTGGTGGGGCTGAAAGATTTCCTGCTCTGTATGTAAATAAGAAGGTCTAAGCGCGATCAGCCAATCAGATGAACTGGCTGTACAGACTCAAGCAAAAAGGATTGAGTCTGGGTATCCGCAAGGAGCCGACATGGGAACCCTCACAGCTCTTCACATTGCCTAAGAAGCTTAAGACACTTTCAATGACATAAAGCTCTGGAAATGTTTTAGTCCGAAGTGGAGTAGGACGCCGTGTAGTGGATACGTTTTTTTCTTCTATGGGTGGATGATTTTAGTTTACAGCCTATATTTGTTAACTGTGCATTTGTTTAAAATGATTCCTGTTTTTTAGAAGGTTCCAGCTTTTAAGTTCTGAATTTCTATATAGGTGGAATCCAGCTTACATAAAAAATACGTGGTTGATGCCTGGGCAGAGCAGGTCACAGAGAAGGATGAGGTATTTATAAAAAGACATGTTATTAGTAGGTCATTATTTTTCTTGTAATTGATACAGTGAGATTTTACTTCATGGTCCATTGTTATAATAAATGTCTATTTTTCCTTCAGTATCGGGGGGAATATTTTTTGTATGTTTTAGTTACACTAAATACCAAATAAAAATTATCTGATAAAAAAAAAAAAGGTTTTCTTTAGGAAAAAATTGTTGAGGAGGAAGAAAAGAAAAGGTTTGAAAACCAGTATGAGCTTGCCAGGAAAGAGGCCTTAGAAAATATCAAAAAGGAAGACGAGAGACGTCGTCGAGCAGAAAAGGAACGTGCTAAGGTCCTACGACAGCAAATGGAGGAGCTTAAGTTTAGGGATGTGGAGGTGAGATGATCATCCATCAGTCATTCTCGTTAAGGTGCCTGTAAAAACTGAGATGAGTTTTTTTTATACTTCCAATATAAGGAATACAGTTTCATACATTATGAAACTCAGAGGTTAGCACTTTTGTCTTGCAGGACTGAGTCCATGGGTTCGAATCCAACCAGGGAACGATCTGCATGGCATTTTATGTTTACTCTTTGCTCATCTGCCAGCCACCAGAGACGTGATTGTTGGCAGGACCTAACAAAAAATGTCATGGATTAATATTCCCTACCTATTATACTGTAGTTATTGCAAAGGACCGCAATTGTCTTTAATAACTTCATGTGGTTATCATAAGAAATTCAATTGGTCTGTGTATGTTATTAGTCCTATACATTTTATGAGTTTGTGTGTTTTCTTGTGACTGGAGAGGTCTTCGTACATCTTTGTATCTAGACTTTAAAATGCATAAATATCATGAGCATATAATTAAAGGATATGTCCATCTTCGCAACTGCATTTTTTTTTATTGCCCCAATGCATCTGGAATGACAAAGTAACTTTATTAAAAATGTTCTTCTATTTTGTGTCTACAGCTCCTAATTAGACCTATTCGTCTCCATGGTAATAGACTACAAAAAAAATCTCTGCGTAGTCTGATTCTGCGGTCATGCTTCCTTCTTTCTGTCCCCTACACTGACATCTTATAGGTTAGAAAGTAGTACGGGATAGATGAAAGAAAGTATTATTGCAGGATCAGACAGAGCGGTTTTTTCTGGTCTGTAACTTTTAAAACACAGCATAGAAGCTGTAAACCCAAAACAAAAGTATATATTTTTTCAACAAAACCATTTACAAATTTATTACAGTAACATGCAGCTTTGAACATAGTTTAAAGAGGATCTATCTCCAGATGTGAGAATACAAGCTCCATTAATTATTAAACAGATCTCTTAGACCTGATGAAGCTGGTGTACTTACTTTTAAATCCGTAAGAATGGCTGTATAATCCTTTCTCAAAGTTTTCCTGCCTGATATTAAAACGAGCATTTTATGAGACCAAGTATAGGCATGATGTAATCTCAATTCCCTCCCACACACCAGGTTGAAATCTCGCACATGCTCAGTACATGCTGCAGTCTTCATGGTTCTGCAGTAAAAGAAAGCAGCAGATGGGGTTATAAGCTGTAATTCCACACCAAAACTGCTTCTACTGAGCATGTGCGAGATTTCAGCATGGTGCAGTGGAGGGATACTGATAGGAGCTTGTCAGCTCTAGGTGGGAGATGATTGAGATTACATCATGCATATATGTGGTCTCATGGATATATTTTGACTGGATTATACAGCCATTCTGACATGGATTTTTAAAGTGAGTACATCAGTCTCATCAGGTCTAAATAACCTATGTATTAGTGCATGCAATTTGTATTGTCAAATCTGGTGACAGATCTTCTTCAAATATATTATTTTCCACCGCTCCTGGCAATAGAATAATATAAATAATAAAACAGGTTTAATTTACTAAAATATGTTTGCTACACAGGCTCAACAGTTAAAGAAAGAACAGGAGGATTTATTGAGACAAGAGTGGGAAGTAGAGGAGCTTCAAGAGAAGAGGAAGAAGATTGAGGAACGTAGAAAAAAAAAAGAACTTGGGTAAGTGCCAGACTGTGAACTGCTGGACTGTCCGTCTGATGGTTTAAATGCATTTTATGATTAAAGATTTTGCTGAAACTAGCAGTTGCCATTTTGAATTAATTATAATAATTTCAAATGGCCAACACGGCTTAAATTACAATGCATTTAATGTAATGACTAATCCAGAGTTATTTGGGCCAGTAACGTAAATATTTGTTTTACTATATATATATATATATACATACAGCATTAAAACATGACCCCGGAACCCCCACAATCAGCAGAATAAAGGGGCCTCCTCACTAGCACCTCTTGTTCATGAGGTTGTGTATTCACTTGAATGGGGCTGAGCTGTAGTTCCACGCTCAGCCACATGGACGTCATTGGGACAGGTACTGCAAGCGCTGCTCCCCAAGACCGCACTGATGCGCGGAGTGCCACTGTTCTGCAAGCAGCAAGGCCCTTGCATTCTGCTGTTCATCTGGGTACTGGGAATCAGACCATCACCGATTACATATTCATGGCCTATCCAAAGTATCCCTACTTTGGGTGTAGTTTCCAAGCTCCCAGCAGCCTTATTGCTGGGAATTGAGACTCCGATATAATCTTGTGTACTATGTGAACATATAGGAAGAGACTGAGGGATAGGGGGGGACACACATTCAGTTTGGCAACTTAAGAGTGGTGACTGTTGGCAAAATGTGATCATTAAATCAATAGGGCAATCCGAATAAATCCTGGAATTATATACACAACTCAAGCAATGTACAACAGGTAACTTATAATATTATGTATTACGAGAAAGGCATCCAGACCCATTATGGCAGAGCCACCGGAAATCTCACTGCCAGTATATTTAAAAAGAAAAGACCAAAACTCTTCTATTGAGTGGGCAGCTTGACAGGACGTTAGATCTCAGGTGGAAATCTGATCTATGTATGCCAATGTTTTTTCTTTTACTAATGTTATTTAACAAAGATATGTATTATCGCAGAGTTGCTCACCGTTAATAGTGTAATAAGCTCTATTGTAAGTAACCTTTTTATCATCTTTTTAGTCACTTTCTGAGTCGTCAGTACACAGCACAGATGAAGAGAAGAGCCCAAATGGTACAGGAGGAGCTGGTAAGATTTGCCCCATAGATTAGTTGTAGAGAAATGATCAGAGGTTACCACAAGCTTATGCTTCATAATGTGTGTGTGTGTGTGTGTGTGTGTGTGTGTGTGTGTGTGTGTGTATATATATATATATATATATATATATATATACACACACATTGTATATCACGGTATCACCACCTACTACTAATTAATAACAATATTGTGGTTATATAACACACAAGATCATAGGATAAATAGTTCTACACTGACCATGTAAAAAAGACAAAAAAACGACTCCAATAAAAAAAGGTTGACAATCACCCGATTGTATTCATTGCTCATGTCAGGGAGTAGGAATTAAATAGTGCTAGGGCTCTGTTCACACATTTATTAGTTCTTTCCCGTCTGGGATACCTGACAGAAACTTGACTGATCCATTATAAGTGAATTGAGAAAAAAATAGATCCGTCATAACTGATCATAACAGATCTGGAATATCTGTCATGGCTCCTGTAAAAACGGAAATCATGATGCAAGTGTGAACAGAGCCTAAGGGGTTGTGTGTTTTTTTTTTTACGCATTTGTTTTTTTTACATCTGGAAAAGCATATGCAATTTGAAGAGCATATACGTATATTTTACTAGAACTGTGGGGGAGATTTATTAATAATAGTGCACCGTACGAGCACGTGCCAGTGTCTCCCCCAAATGCAACGTACACCAGATTCATCGACAGATCGAGGGCTAAAAAAAATACCAGGTCAGGAAATTCTACAGAAATGAGTTGCACTCGGTATACCTGTGAATGAATCTACGCCAACTTTTTCTGTCCCAGTCCGAGGCACAGTTGTTTTTTTGATTTTTTTACTCCGCTGCTTTTCTCTCTCTCACCAAATACAACAAATCTCTGATACGCGCCAAACCTAATTGCTCTAATTTCCAATTCCTTATTTCATTTTGAGGATAGAAGCAACAACAACAGGTAAGTGTTACAGGACGTGGTGGATAATCGAGTTGGAGCGTAGGATTTTCGGGTGGAAGTGGTCGAGTGGTGAATAAGAGCGGGAGGGGGGAAAGCCCAAAGAGGCGTAGCCGCCTTAAGTTGGGTAACTGCTCTAAGGAGCGAAACAACCTTAAAAGGCGTGATTGTTTTAAAGCGTATAATTGCCTTAAAGGGTGTAATTGCACTAAGAAAATGCCGCCAAAAAGAACAAAATTATCCGAAGACGACATAATCGCTAAAAGGCAAAGGAGAACAGAAGCTCAGAGAATAAGAAGAGCAACCATGAATGCAGAGCAACACCAGGAACAACGAGAAACCAATTCCCAAAACAAGGCTTTAAGAAAGCAAAACCAATACTTATCATCATTCCTTTTGCTAGCAAAGCCGTGTAACAGGTTTTCTATACTAGTTGTAGTATATTTCTGGGGCCTCGGATGTCCCCGTCCCTTCTTTGCTAAACTCCACCCACTTTATTTTAAGGAAAGTGTTGTCAGTGGCAGAAATGGCACAAAAGTAAAAACATTTTACTGTAAATTGCTAATTTTGGGCCATTTGCGACTTTTCTACGCCAGAAAACTGGTGTAAAAAAACTTAATAAATGACCCCCATAATTTGCTATGTAATTTTAATTCATCTGCCATGTTTCAGGAGATGGACATGAAGATTCTAGCTGCACTCCTCAGTAAAGAAGACCAGGAGCACTGCTTGCGTTCCGCCAGGAAGGAGCAGGCGGCTGCTGATGCGGCCTGGATGAAACGGGTCATTGAAGAGCAGCTACATCTGGAGAGACAGAGGGAAGCCGAGCTCGATACGCTTTTCAGGTGACTAAGCTAAGGATCTTCTCTCCAGACACTGCTCCAGTATTGGTTACTGGTTTAATACAGGGCGAGCAAAAAGTCACTGCACGTAAGCTACCAATAAAACATGCAGCCACGTATAAAATCTGGTCTAACAAGAACTGTGAGTGTGTGTAATTGTGTGTCTACGACCACATAGGATATAACAAAGCTAAAGAATGCACTGCTATCTGTGGCCATAACTTTACAAGAGGAAATATCGTCCTTCAGGTTCCAAATTGTATCTATTGTAATCCCTCAAAACTCCCCCCCGGCAATGCATTGAAATGAATAGGATGCATACATATACAGAGCGTGCCCATATGGATGACTAATAGCCAGAGATGACAACTCATCGTAATTATAGATTAATCTTCTACTGTGCTAGTCAGCCGTCTACTCACAGATAAAAATAGTGCTAATAGTATGCAAGGGTTAGAGATTAACGCACGTGAATGTCCTTGATGATCAGGTTATTCGTATGACAACCTTGTATTTCTTATGTTACTCAGAGATTTACAGGACAAGTCACAAGGAATGATCAACTAAAACTTGGTGAATCATTTTGCAGGTTAGTTAGGTGACTTGTCTTTAGGGAATATATTGATACTAGAACTAGACTGTCTGTGTTTTAACCCGTTAGTGACCGGCCCATAGTGTTTTTACGGCGGCCACTAACGGGCTTTATTCCGATGCAATAGACTTTTTACGTCGCTGCATCGGAATAAGTAAACAGAGCAGGGAGCTGTCAAATCTCCCTGCCAGAGGCAGCTGAGGGCTGGGGGCGTCCCTGCTCTGCCGGGTGAGATCGATATTAGTATCGATCTCACCCGTTTAACCCTTCAGATGCATCCGAATGGTTTTGGAAATCGCCGAGTGTCTGTGTCTCCAATGGCAGCTGGGGGCCTAATAAAGGCCCCCAGGTATACCTGCTAGATCATGCCGCATGGCCTAGCAGATGCCTGTCCGTTTTACACGGACAGGCATAATACGCTGCAATACAGAAGTATTGCAGTGTATTATAAATGTGATCGGATGATCGCACAGTGAAGTCCCCTAGTGGGACTAGTAAAAAAGTGAAAAAAAAAATGAAAAACCCACTTTTCCCCCTTACAAACTGCTTTATTATTAACAAACAAAATAAAGTAAAAAAGTTACACATATTTGGTATCGCCGCGTCCGTAATGACCCCAACTATAAACTTATTACATCATTTAATCCGCACGGTGAACGTCGTAAAAAAACATGCAAAAATTGCTGTTTTCTTTGAATCCAGCTGTAAAAAAAATGTGATAAAAAGTGATCAAAAAGTCGCATCTACTCCAAAATGGTACCAATAAAAACTACAAGTCTTCCAACTAAAAGCCCTCCTACAATTGCATCGGCGAAAAAATAAAATTGTTACGGCTCTTCAAATATGGAGACACAAAAACAAATAATTTTGAAAAAAAAAAAAGTATTTTCACTGTGTAAAAGTAGTAAAACATACAAAAACTATACAAATTTGGTATCGTTGCAAACGTAACAACAAGCTGAATAAAGCTATTGTGTTATTTATACCACACGGTAAACGGCGTAAATTTAGGACGCAAAAAAGTGTGGCGAAATTGCTGTTTTTTTTCTATTTCCCCCCCCAAAAAAAAGTTAATAAAAGTTAATCAATAAATATGTACCCCAAAATGGTGCTATTAAAAATTACAATTTGTCCCGCAAAAAACAAGACCTTATACAGCTATGTCAACGCAAAAATAAAAAAGTTATAGCTCTTGGAATGTGACGATGGAAAAACTTAAATAATAGCCTGGTCATTAAAGAGGCTCTGTCACCAGATTTTGCAACCCCTATCTCCTATTGCAGCAGATCGGCGCTGCAATGTAGATAAGAGTAACGTTTTTTTTTTTTTAAACAAGCATTTTTGGCCAAGTTATGACCATTTTTATATTTATGCAAATGAGGCTTTCTAAAGTACAACTGGGCGTGTTTAAAGTTAAAGTACAAGTGGGCGTGTATTGTGTGTGTACATCGGGGCGTGTTTACTTCTTTTACTAGCTGGGCGTTGTGACTAGAAGTGTATGATGCTGACGAATCCGCATCATCCACTTCTTCTCTTCGTCACCACCCAGCTTCTGGCAGTGCAGACACAGCGTGTTCTCGAGAGATCACGCTGTGACGTCACTCACTTCCTGCCCCAGGTCCTGCATCGTGTCGGATGAGCGAGGACACATCGGCACCAGAGGCTACATTTGATTCTGCAGCAGCATCGGCGTTTGCAGGTAAGTCGATGTAGCTACTTACCTGCAAACGCTGATGCTGCTGCAGAATCATCTGTAGCCTCTGGTGCCGGTGTCCTCGCTCGTCTGACACGATGCAGGACCTGTGAGTGACGTCACAGCGTGATCTCTCAAGAACACGCTGTGTGTCTGCACTGCCAGAAGCTGGGCGTTCTGAAGAGAAGTGGATGATGCTGATTCGTCAGAACGCCCAGCTAGTAAAAGAAGTAAAAACGCCAAGATGTACATACACAATACACGCCCACTTGTACATAACTTTAAACAGTTGTACTTTAGAAAGGCTCATTTGCATAAATATAAAAATGGTCATAACGTGGCCAAAAATCCTCGTTTTAAAAAAAAGAAAACGTTACTCTTATCTACATTGCAGCGCCGATCTGCTGCAATACGAGATAGGGGTTGCAAAATCTGGTGACAGAGCCTCTTTAACCTCTTAACGCCGAAGGACGGATATATCCGTCCTCAGCAGCTGCTAGTTTGTGCAGGAGGACGGATATATCCGTCCTGTGATGGCGCGGGTACTGTCACTGTACCCACGCGATCATCGGCAGGAGCACGGCTGTTATACACAGCCTGGCTCCTGCTGCAACTGCCGGAATCGAAGCGCGCTCCGATTCCGGCAGTTTAACCCATTAAATGGCGCTGTCAATAGTGACAGCGGCATTTAATGTGTTTGACAGAGGGAGGGAGCTCCCTCTGTCACCCCATCGGCGCCCCCGCAAACAAATCGCGGGTCGCCGTCGGGTTTCCATGACAGCCGGGGGTCTGTCTTCCACAACTGCCTGTTAGGCGATGCCGTAGGCATGACCTAACAGGTTGCCTGTCAGTTTTACACTGACAGGCAATAATGCTTTGGTATACTAAGTATACCAAAGCATTATATATGCGATCGGCACATCGCATAGTGAAGTCCCCTGGTGGGACTAAAACAAAATATGTCGATCAGTTAAATAAAGTTTGTGAAAAAAATAAAATAAAAATTACAGTGAAAATCAAATAAAACTACTTTTTTTGCCCAAAAAGTGGTTTTATTTAGTAAAAGTGTCAAAACAAATCACACATGCACATATATGGTATCCCCGCGATCATAACAACTTGACCAATAAAATGAACACATTAATTAAACCGCCGGATGAACGGTGTCCAAAAAAACGCAAAAAACAACGGCAAAATTCGCTCTTTTCTGCCATTCCCCCCATAAAAAATTAAATAAAAATGAATCTATAAGTCCTATGTACTCCAAAATAGTACTAATGAAAACTACACATTGGCCCGCAAAAATCAAGCCCACATACGGCCACATTGACGGAAAAATAAAACCGTTACGGCTCTTGGAATGCGGCGATGCAAAAACAAGTAATTTTTTTCTAAAAGGCTTTTTATTGTGCAAACGTAGAAAAAACATATAAAACCTCTACATATTTGGTATCCCCGTAATCGTGCCGACCCATGGAATAAAGGTAACATGTTATTTACGCTGCATAGTAAACGGCGTAAATTTATAACGTGAACATCAATGCTGGAATAGCTGCTTATTTTCAATTCTCTCCTAAAATAAAGTTAATCAATATATTATAAGCATCTAAAAATGGTACAATTACAAAATACAACTCGTCCCGCAAAAAACAAGCCCTTATACGGCTATGTCGACGGAATAAAAAAAGAGTTACGACTCTTGGAATGCGACTGTGAGAAAACAAAAAATAATCCTTGGTCATTAACGTGCAAAATGGCCCGGTCATTAAGGGGTTAAGGTCTAAAATAGGCTGGTCATTTAGGGGTTAATGCGATAAAAACAAACTAATTTATGGCTGTTGAAATATGGGAAGGCAAAACAAAAATCTTCCCCAACCTTCAACTTCCAGCATTGAAAGTGTTAAAGCAAAATTAAAAAAAAATCTGCTAAAAATGTTACTGTACTGTATTTAGTGTACTACTTAGGCCCCATGCCCACTTCAGTGTTTTTCTGACGGCTAGCACACTGACCCATTCATTTCAATGGGGCCATGCACACTTCAGTTTTTTTGACGGTCCCGTTGCTCCGTTCCGATCCAATGTAGAGCATGTCCTACTTTGGTCCGAGATTCCATGACCGGGAGGCCCATGCAAGTCAATGGGGCCGTAAAAAAAACTGAAGGCACATGGAAGGCATCCATGTGCCGTCCGTTTGTGATGGAGCCGTTGCCTAGCAACGGCCGTGCGGGCAGAAAAACATTACAGAAATATTACACTAATCGGCAGCCACTTGTCTCTATCAATCACTGATAGAGAAAAGAGGCTGCTGATTAAAAATAAAAAGCAGTTCATACGTACCCAGTCGTTGTCTTGGTGACGAGTCCCTCTTCTTCCTCCAGTCCGACCTTCCAGAATGACGCGGCAGCCTGTGATTGGCTGTAGAGGCCGCTGTAGCCTGTGATTGGCTGCAGAGGCGGTCACGTGGGATGAAGCGTCATCCCTGGAGGCCGGACTTCTGACGTCATCCTGACGTGCGAGACCGCCACTACAGCCTGTGATTGGCTGCAGCGGTGACATGGATGAAACGTCATTGCTGGAGGCTGGACAGGAGGAAAGTAAGTATGAACTTATTTTTTGTAATTTTTTTTATTTCATTAAAATTGTATTTTCCGAGCGCCGAGCATGTACTGTCTAGGTTGCTGAAAGAGTTACCGCCGATCAGTGCAGCCCATTAACTCTTTCAGCACCCTGGACAGTACCATGCTCGGAAACGGAAACACTGAGTGCACACGGCCGCTAAAGCGGGCACACGGATCCGTCAAAAACGGCCGTGAAAACGGTGTCGGAAGTGTGCACGAGGCCTTACCATCTAAAAATGTTAGATTTCATATACTGTAGACTAAATGTATTTCCACCAAGTTGCTTGAATTACCAGTAATTTGTGTATTAACTATTTACCTACCAGAGAAGAAGCCAAACAGGTGTGGGAGAAAAGGGAGGCGGAATGGGACAGAGAGAGAAATGCCCGGAATCGCTTGATGAGAGAGGTGATGCTGAACTCCATTCTAGAACTCCATCTGAGCGGGTTATTCCACACGTCCAACTGACTAATAATCAGATCTTCACATCCAGAGCAGTGGGGTCCAGTCTCTTACCAGTTATTTCAGACAACGTTGGCCAAACATGAGCTTTTCTACTTTCATCCTATCCCATCATTTTGATCCTCATAAATGGCGTGAGCACTCCCTATAATGGGACGCATACGAGACTGCAACATTTCTTTGTAAATACCTAAACCTTCTATTATGGAAAAGAGATGGGCCTTCTATTGTGGTCATGAGACGATGCGCACAAGCTGCAAGTACTGTACAATACATGTGTAACAAGGGGACTGGGATTCAGGGGAGTTCAGTAACCAACTGAACTCAAACTTCTATTACTAACCATATGTATAAGGATTTTATGTCCTAACATCAGGTATATGTATGGAAATATAGTCCAGTATTATAAGTTGTGTAGTATCTGACAATAGTCTAGTTCTGTTTCTTAGGATGCATCATGGCGGTGTTTTTTAAACTAATGGTAAGAATATTTGGAAAAGGCTAACACATGATGGGACATGCCGCCCTGTTCCTTATCCAGGTGCTGATGGGAAGGCAGCTACAGATCCAGGAGAAGATAGAACAGAATAAACGCGCACAGAGGGAATCACTACAGTCCCGTGAACAGCTCATCCGAGAGCTGGAAGAGGTCAAGCAACTGACTTCTAGAGAGAAAACAGAGGAGGAAGAACAGAAGACCGCGCGAAGACTGGAACTGGAGGCAGAGGTACTATACGATGTGTCAGTCCAGACAATATAGTAAGGCAACGTTGGAAGTGGGCGACTAATCCAGAAAAGACTGAGCTCTGGATTCTTAAAAATGCACAATATTCTAATACTAAAAAAATACATCTCTTAGCTTTCTGAGCGGCGCTTGCAACAAAGAGAAACTATTCTCCGTCTGGAAGAGGTGGAAAGAGAAGAGAAATTGGCAGAAGATCAAGAAAATGATTTGGCAGAACAAGAGGCAGAGATCATGACCCAGAGGGGTTATCAGAAAAAGGTAAATGACTCTACAACTATAAAGTAGATGTGTGGATCATGGAGATACTGATATTACAATATAACAAAGGCTATGGGGTATGCAGCTTGTACAATATCAGCCATGTACAGATTGTCTCAATACAGTTTGGTTTTGCCATATTTGCACCATTTTATTTTTCATGATCGGTAGGGCTTTGTTTCAGGGCTCTAGGTAGATGAATTGAAATTAAAAAGTGAGTGGAGTTTTTAAAGAAAATATATGTACTAGTCCTCAATGAATTAGAATATCATCAAAAAGTTAATTTTATTTCAGTAATTCAATTCAAAAAAGCGAAACTCATTATTTTGATTCATTACATACAGAGTAATCTATTTCCAGCATTTTTTTCTTTTAATGGTGATGATTATGGCTAACAGTTAATGAAAACCCCAAAATTTAGTGTCTCAGAAAATAAGAATATTATATAAGCCCAATTTCAAAAATGATTTTTAATATCAAAATGTCGGCTTACTGAAAAGTATGTACAGTATATGCCCTCAGTACTTGGTCGAGGCTCCTTCTGCATGAATTACTGCATCAATGCGGCGTGGCATGGAGACGATCAGCCTGTGGCACTGCTGAGGTGTTATGGAAGCCCAGGTTGCTTTGATAGCGGCCTTCAGCTCGTCTGCATTGTTGGGTCTGGTGTCTCATCTTCTTCTTGACAATACCCTATAGATTCTCTATGGGGTTTAGGTCAGGCGAGTTTGCTGGCCAATCAAGCGCAGTAATACTGTGTTTAGTAAACCAGGTATTGGTACTTTTGCCAGTGTGTGCAGGTGCCAAGTCCTGCTGGAAAATGAAATCGGCATCTCCATAAAGCTTGTCAGCAGAGGGAAACATGAAGTGCTCTAAAACCTCCTGCCCTGACTCTGGACTTGATATAACACAGTGGACCAACACCAGCAGATGACATGGCTCCCCAAACCATCACTGACTGTGGAAACTGCACACTGGACCGCAAGTAACTTGGATTGATGCCTCTCCATTCTTCCTCCAGAATCTGGGACCTTGATTTCCAAATAAAATGCTAATTTACTTTCATCTGAAAACAGGACTTTGGACCACTGAGCAACAGACCGGTCCTTTTTCTCCTTAGCCCAGGTGCGACAGTTGTAGCCCATGTCCTGGATACGTCTGTGTGTGGTGGCTCTTGAAGCACTGACTCCAGCCGCAGTCCACTCCTTGTGAATCTCCCCCAGATTCTTGAATGGCCTTTTCTTTACAATCCTTTCAAGGCTGCGGTTATCCCAGTTGCTTGTTCTCCTTTTTCTACCATACTTTTTCCTTCCTCTCAAATTTCCATTAATATGCTTGGATACAGCACACTGAACAGCCAGCTTCTTTAGCAATGTCCTTTTCTGGCTTACCCTCCTTGTGGACGGTGTCAATGACGGTCTTCTAGACAACTGTCAAGTCAGCAGTCTTCCCCATGATTGTGTAGCCCACTGAACCAGACTGTTGCGCCATTTAAAGGCTTAGGAAACCTTTGCAGGTGTTTTGTGTTGATTAGCTGATTAGAGTGTGACATCATGAGTCTACAATCTGCAACTTTTACCCAATATTCTAATTTTCTGAGTGTCTAAATTTTGGGTTTTTATTAACTGTTAGCCATAATCCTGCAAAAAAAAAAAATGCTGGAAATAGATCACTCTGTGTGTAATAAATCTATATAATATGAGTTTCACTTTTTGAATTGAATTACTGAAGTAAATTAACTTTTTGATATTCTAATTAATTGAGAAGGACTAATATATAGATGAGGGGTTGGCTTATGTCAGTGTGCCAACTGACAACGTGTGTGTGAACTTTTTTCACTTTGTATAACTTGCTTTACAAAAGATTTGGTTGTCCGGCATCCAGGTAAATATGCTGTAACTATAAGGCTGCTGTTCCAGATTTTCTACACTTAGATCCTTTTCCTTAAAGGCTTTTTTTTTTTAAACTCATTTTATTGAAAGTACACAGTGCACAAGGTATGATAAACATAACATTTTGGGTGACATGCAAGAAACCCATTATTCCAATGTAACATAACCATACAAACAACAACATCGATCTCTGTTACACAATGAGAAAAAGAAATGGTACAACCTTTTCCGGTCTGTTATTGAGAATAACCAATACATTTATAGGAACAAAAGCAATGCAAATATATACCACTCTGTTATAAATACTTGTACAATCCAGGACTGATCTCGTCCAAACTACTATTGAACCTTCCCCCCCCCAGTTGGGGCCCGCTACCCCGTCCCTACTTACTCACTTAAACCCCAAGGCTGCTTAGGGAAGACCTGAGGTCACCTACATTAAATGATGCAAGAGGCGATGAGCACCAACTACCCCACACTTCCAGAAATTTATACGGACATCCCCTATGTTTGTATACTAAATTAGCGTAGGGTATTACTGAGTTGAGCAGTGATTTCCATTGTGAAACCGTTGGGAAAAGATCTCCCATCCAACGAAGTGCAATAGCCTTTCTGGCCATGAACAGGGTCTCCCGTAAAAATATACCTTCATAGTGTGACCAGGAATTTGGTGGGAGCAGACCCAACAAACATAGTCCAGGCTCACAGGGGACTCGTTTACCTGTTACTGATGAGAGAAAGTCTGTGACCTCTCTCCAGAATTTAGATATTACCGGACAGTGCCATACCATATGGTCAAAGTCTGCCCGATCATGCTGGCACCTTTTACAGCTAGCCGAGGAAGATCTGCCCATATGCAATAGCCTGGTAGGAGTTATATAACATCTATGGATGATGTAAAGCTGCGTCATTTTATTATTAGCCGCTGGTGAAACCGCGAGGTGTGAAGACATTGCATCAAGCCAATCCCCCTCAGTCAGGTTCGGAATCAGCCCCTTCCATCTGAGTTCCACCGCACATCCCGCATGTGCTAACCTTTGAGACAGCAGGAACGTGTAAACTACTGATATCAGGCCCCGCGGGCCTTGTGTTCGAAGCACCCCTATAAGGGGTAGGGAAGAAATCAAAGTCTGAGCGTGTCTGAATTGGGCCCTAAGAGCGTGATGCAGCTGTACACATCTAAATGTATCCCTCTCTGGCACCTGGAATGTGTCTTGTATCTCCCTGGCTGATAACGCGTGTCCATCTCCAGTACTCAAATGCTTCAATTGTGTCACCTCTAAACCCTCCCAGAATGCATGATCCTGAAATCCCAAAAAGTGAGGTAATCCATGGTTGGACCACAACGGCAACTCTGCTACCGTATCTTTAAATTTCAACAGTGATTTTGCATGAGCCCATACCTGCTTCGCCAGTTTAATCAACGGTAACGTATGCTTAGGGCTAAAATCATGTGGTTCTAGAACGGGCCATAAGTTAGATACTCTGAGAAAATGTGCTAAATGATGTTCGGCATTGGGCAATGGATCATCCAACATCCACAGCCTAATATATCTAAGTTGACCTGCCAAGTAGTATAAAAACACATCCGGTAGGGCCGCTCCCCCCCTCTGTTTGGGCCTCTGCAGTGTGTCTATTCTGAGCTTGTGTCTATTCTTTCCCCAGATAAATGGAGTAAATAAAGAGTTGACCAAATTAAAGAACTTTTTAGGAACCATTGTGTCCGCGTGCTCCAAGACATATAGCAGTTTAGGTAGCACTACCATTTTAATTAGGTTAATTCTGCCTGCCACTGATAAGGGGAGTGACTTCCAGACTGCAAATTTATCTTTCAAATAAGAAAGTAGAGGGTACACATTAATATCGTATGAGTGTGAACTATCCCTAGATATCCAAACTCCCAGATATTTAAAACTATGCACCACTTGTAGACCCTGAAAATGTGAGCCCCACCCACAATTGTTAGAATGGAGAGGCATGAGAAAGGACTTACTCCAGTTAACATGCAGACCCGAAAAACTGCTAAACACCTCCATCAATCTCATAGCCCTGAGTAGTGAGGCATTCGGGTTGGCCAGGAACAGCAGCATATCGTCAGCATACAATCCTATGCGGTCTTCCCGTGGTCCAATACGGATTCCCTGAAGGGCCCTATCTTTTCGAATCCCTATAGCCAGGGGCTCTATGGCAAGTGCGAACAATAATGGGGACAATGGGCACCCCTGTCTCGTACCCCTATGAAGCAAAAAGGATGGGGACAAAATCCCATTAACCACTACCGAGGCTCGAGGCTCTTTATATATGGTCATAATCCATTTGATAAAGTTGGTTCCAAACCCAAATTTCCTTAGGACCTCACAGAGGTATGTCCACTCAACAGAGTCAAATGCCTTGGCAGCATCCAAGGATGCCAGCGCCCAATCCTGCTGCTCCCACCACCCCATCTGAGTAACCACCTGAGCTCTGCGAATACTATCCGAAGTGGATTTCCCTGGTATAAAACCGGTCTGATCAGAGTGTATGACATCATTGATGACCCGCGCTAGTCTATTGGCCAATAATTTAGTCAGTATCTTATAGTCTATGTTAAGCAGTGATATGGGACGGTAAGAACCACAATCCTCTGGGTTCTTGCCTGGTTTCAGAATAACTACTATGGTAGCTTCTTTCATAGAATCCGCCAGGTCCCCCGCCAATAAGCACGCCTCAAATAGAGAAAGAAGTTGGGCTGACATAACCTCAATATATTGAACATATACTTCCAGAGGAATCCCATCCGGGCCCGAGGCCTTCCCTTTAGTCATATCCAATATACACTCAGAAATCTCCTCTACTGTGAAGGGGGACTCGAGTAACTCACAACCCTCCTCTGACAACTGTGGAAACTGCATGTCATCCAAATATTTCTCCAAGTCTTCCATTGAGTGCCCAGCCCTAGACGTATATAAGTCCCTATAGAAGTCTGCAAATTGAGCCACTATCTCCTGGGAGGTATGAACCAAAACATTCTGAGCGTTTCGAATGTTCAACACTGGAGGAGACAAGGTATTCTGTCTCACCACATGAGCCAAGAGTTTGCCGGATTGGTTACCCAATTCAAAAAAGGATTGGCCAGTGAAGAAGATTCTACGTTCCGCCTTCTCCTGTAGTACTAGAAGATAATCTCTCCCCACCGAGAGCCAAGCCTCCCTGTTTTGTGGGGAGGGATCACCCACAAACGCGGCCTCCAATTCTCCACATTTTCCCGCCAAATCCCTTTCCCTTTGGGCCGAGGAGCGCTTAACAAAAGATATTGATGATTTCAGGCAGCCTCTCAAATACGCTTTCAGCGTATCCCATTCTGCTCCTGCCTATGTGCTTCGAGAAAGACTTCTAACTGATCTGGGATTCTATCGTTCGGTTTGATTAATTGGAGCCAAAACGGATGAATTTTAAGGGCCCCCCTCCTACCAACCTCCGGTAATGACATTTGCAGAAGAATCGGACTGTGATCAGAAATTGCTCTGGGAAGATGTTCAATGCTCACCATAGAGTTATATACCGAGGGCGTGCCAAAAATATAATCTATACGAGACAATGCATCAAATTGTGGTGTGTGACAAGTGAATTCGCGAAGTCCCATATGACTAACTCTCCACAGATCTACCCAGCCTATCTCCTCCATTAATGAGGCTAATGGGGAGACCCCTTGTCGTACGTCCCCCTCTCCACTACACAGGAACCGATCAATAGCCTGATCCATTATAAGGTTCAGGTCTCCTAGGAGGATCACTCTGGCTTCTTGATATGCGGAAGCAAAAGAAACCGCCTCCCTAAGTAGTGCCAGAGACCCTGGCGGTGGGTTATATATCCCCATTATGACATAAGATGTGGAGTTAATGTTGGCGTGCACAAATACGTATCTCCCCTCAGGATCAATTCTGGTATGCATCACTTCCCACCTAAGGGTTCTATGAATTAATAGAGATACCCCTCTAGAGGCAGAAGTTCTAACAGAGTGTCTACTCCACTGAATCCAGGGCTTACATAAAAGCTGTACTGTGTCTGCTGTCAGATGCGTCTCCTGAAGACAGATTATATGTGGGTTCACATTTTTAAGCACAGAAAAAATCATATTCCGCTTCCTTGGAGTCCCCATGCCCCTCACATTCCAGGACAAGAACTTAAGTGACGCCATACTTAGAACACTCTCTATGTACTGATAACAGCCCTTCCCTCTCCCCCCTCCCCCTAGGTAGTGCCATTCCCTGATACGCTCTCAAAATGTAAGGTACTCGTTTTCTGACATAGTGTAAAACAGAGATCAAAAACATGAACCACATAAAAACCCAGTTAGCCATCAGAAGCTCAACAGGAGCTCAATAGCTATATACTATATATGCAGGGGGTAGCTTCCACCGATAAGGAATATACACAGTGGAATCACAAATCAGGCTGCGTACTCCACCCAGTTCCCCCCTGTAATGTGCTTTACTGTGCCACAGAATAAGAGGAACAACCGCCCGTTAGTCAGAATCCCCTATTAACACTTCGGTAACCTACTACAATCACGTATCTTAACAGGAATAATATATGATCTGGAACCATTCTGAACTCCGATCCCCCTACTAGGCATAATACAGGAAGATAAAGCATTATGATAGGAAACTTTAAACAATATCTCTCCCAAGTATAACCTATCCCCACATGCAGGACAACAAAAGTCCGTTCAGGATACATATTCACCATGCCAGTCCCCAAGAAAACCTTCATCTTCTAGGCGACCTCATATTCCTCAGCAACCATTCATCCGCCTCCTCCGGGTTGGCAAAAAATACTGCTCGATCTCCATCGACGACTCTCAAGCGGGCCGGATAAGCCATAGAATATGGAATTTGTCGGTCTCGCAGCTTTCGTTTAATCATCACAAACGATGCACGTTGCCGCTGTAATTCCGGAGAGAAATCGGGGAAAATCGACACCGTGACGTTGTCCACTTTAATGGCCCCCTTGCGTCTGGCTGCCTGCAGGACCAGATCCCGATCCTTACAATTTAACAATCTCGCCAGGAATGGTCGAGGGTTCGCTCCAGAGGGTGGCGGCCTCGCCGGCACCCTGTGCTCTCTTTCCACTGCAAAAGCATATCTTTCAGCCATTTCTCTGTAAACTCGTCCGGACGGGGTCCTTCTGCTCGTTCTGGTAGGCCTATAATGCGAAGGTTGTTCCTCCTCAGCCTGTTCTCCAAATCATCCGCTTTCTGGCGCCATAAATCCACCTTTCCAGAGAGGTCTCGAAGAGTGCGGGGTATATTAGCTGTACGGTCCTCCAGGTCAGACAGCCTGGTTTCAGCATGCTCGACTCGGTCCCTCAAGTTGTGCAAATCCTGCCTCAGGAGACCCACATCCACCTTAACCTCCTCTATTTTTGTCGTGACCGAGGTCTTGGTCTCTAATATCGCCGCTAGCAGCGTCTCCGATACTTGTTGCAATGTCAGGCCAGGCTGTGCGGTTACCTCAGCCGCAGGGCGTAACTCCGACTGCCCTCCAGGAACTTTTGCCGGCCCCTCTGCTCCATGCTGTGAGGCCTCGCCGCGGGCGCCATCTTGGACCGCACCTCGGGCAAACTCTTTCAACTTCTCCGCGGCTCCTGCCGCTTTTGACGGACCCATTTTGCTCCTCAGGGGTCTCTTACCCTTTCTCCGCAAGTTATAAGAAATGGTGGCAACAGTAATTCCTCCGCAGGATAAATAATAGGGGTCTCTGGTCAGAGCCGAAGTTCCGTGCGACCGCTCACATCAGTGCCTGGCCACGCCCCCTCCTTAAAGGCTTTTATTTTATTTTTTTATTTAAACAATGCATTATAGTGTTTAGTGTAACTTTGTAATTGTTTTTTATTAAAAAATTATTTTTAGTTTTTCCGATATAGCTTCTGCATCCTGGATACATAGAAGCTGTATCTAGCGCTGGAACCTGAATCAGTCAGGTCAGCGGGACTGACACGCAGGTTTCACCTGTTATCGATAACATCTAAGTTTCATAACTGAAAAAGTTAAAATAATTTTTAATAAACCAATTACAAACTTACACTAAACACTATAATACATAGTTTTAGTAAAAAAGAAAAGTCTTCAAAGGTTTACATATCCTTTAAGCTAGCAATAAACATGAGATGAATACATATTAACCATTAAAGGTGACCTGTCATTAAAAGTATGCTGTTCCTTTTAATTTGCTTCAGTTCATCCTTTTATGAGAACTTCCCTGCACAGCCCAGGCAGCCCTGCCAGAGAGGAGGCTGCTGTATTCATGAGCTGCCACGGGCTCCTCCCACTCTCCTGTGATTGACAGAAGTCTCCCTCTGCACAGTAATAGGGAGAAATCTGTCAATCAGAAGAGAGTAGGTGGAGCTAGCAGAGGGGACAGAGCTAGCGGCGGCTCACGAATACGTCGGACTCCTCTCTAGCAGGGCTGTCCGGGTTCTCTAGGTAAGCTCTCAAACGGCTTAACTTAACCAAATAATGACAGATCGCTATAATCAACGCGTTTGTCACTACATTATGCTGCCGTTCAGCGAGGGCAGCATAACGTCAGTGACGGGTTCCCCTAAAATGGCCTGTTCTTATATGCAGATTACCAATTTTCAACCATTTGTGGGAACTGGTTTGTCTAAATTTATCTCTAGCAAGAAAACCATGAGCATTCTACATTACAGCGTCACTCCTGGGTGGAGTGGGTAGATTCATTTCTAACTAGGTGTGATTTTAGTATTAAAGAAGAGCTGCAGGGAATTCACCTTCCCTGCAGCTGCTCTTCTGCTGATGTCAGCAGAATACCAGTTGGCATTTGGTATGTGTTGTTTTTTTTTTCTGTCCTCCATTGTAGTGATATGTCCCTTACACCATCCACACTTCCTTGGGCTTTTGGTTTTAAGAAATGAATGCATGAATTTTAGAAATTATGGATGCATAAAGCGTACCTAACTTTTCAGGGGACTGTTCAGAATAAGTTGTGGGATGTGTAGTGACTTGTAGTCTGCATTTTGTAGCAGTTTTCCCATCTGCAGGGTCTGTCTAATTCTGAGTTGTCTCTGAGCTAGTGGATGAAGCCTAACTGCTATCATGTCTTCCATACACTGCACACAGAGGAGAATCCCACTCTCCTATTACATATATAGAAGCTGCAGTAGCATGGAGGACATATTACAGCAGTAATGAGTAGTGTAGCGGAGAATCCAGCAAGGGGGTAAGACTGTAATACTTAAACGCAAGCTGCTGCACGTCTGTGTGGGTCACTCTGCTCCTGTTTCCCTTTCTCTCTCCATAGACATGTATTGGCAGCCAGTGTCTCTCCCCCTCTCTTCCTGCAGTCAGTCTCCTCTACTCTAACTAGGGACAGATTTTGGTTGACAACAGGGGGTGGACAGCAGATTACAGGAAGGGAGACACCTAGTGGCAGTAACTTCACAGAATTGACATGGATAAAACAACAACATTTTAACAGTAAGTAAATAACAAAGTTAATATATAATCAGGTATAATGTTAGATTAGCATCAGTTTGAAAAGTTAGTGTCCACTTAAAATGTAAGCAAGTGCAAATGGTCCCTAAAACAGAGCAAGTTGCAACAGTATTTAAACAGCCAAACCATAAATGCCTTTCAAACAAGCGGATGGTAGAGTGATAAGTTGCTTCTAAAATAGGTTCAGATGCCTTGTATATGGCTGTAACTATTAATCTTTTCCAACTCTGTTTTTGTGCAGGTGTTTAGCCGCCCCTGGGCTGCTTGGTCATGAGGGAGAACTGCTTCAAATACCAGGACTGGACAGTTTTACCTGACAACACAAAACACTTATAATGTAATTGTTATCATTCCGATGTATGCAACTTTTACATGTAAATACTTTTTTAGTGTGTGTGTGTGTACATCATATGATACAAAATGATGTACATATTTATAAAGATGTATTAATTTAAATTTATTTTTAACCTGGCCTTGTGCTGCCACCTTTCTTACTGTAGCCACGCATAAGGCACAAACTTTTTGTTTTGTTAAAGGGGAAGTAAAGAATTCGCACACAGCCATGGACTTTTTTTTTCTATCTGACAAATAGTTTAGTTCTGTTTGTTAGGATGCAGGATTGCAGTTTTAAAGGGATCCTGTCATCAACATCTTACCTGTTAAACTCGCCTGACCCCTCAATGGCCGCAGCTGTCCTGAGTGCGTTCCTGTTCTCTTCTTTCCTGAAGTCCTCCTCTGTCTGTAAATATCGTCGTTTAATCTCTTCCCGCCTTTTATGGTAATTTTATTTCCCTCTGGGATGCAGCTTCTTAACCCCACCCACCGTTGCCACCTGTCTGGCCCTGACTGGCTAAGGAGCTGTCAATCAAAAAGAAGGAGGTGGAGTCCACTCTGAGATGCTGGAAGAATGAAAATCTGACTCTTTTCAGATGAAGATTTGACTCTTTTCTGCTCATTTGCATACGGCGTGGGACCACTGAAAAACTGAATACTAAAGCTACAGCGCTTACTTAGAACATATTTATAGCTTAGATGACAATGATTTTTCACCCACTTTCACCAGATATTGCTGGCTTTATAGCGAAAATGCTGGTGACAGGTTCCCTTTAAATCTTAGTGCAACTTCTCAGTGCCCTCCTTTTAAGGAATTTTTCAAACTGGTCGTTTCGATGCTCTTGGTTTTAAATTAATCTATGGCTTCGTTCACATCTGCGTCAGGGCTCAGTTCATGGGTTCCATCGGAGCTTTCAGTCAGAACGGAACCCAGACTGAAACAAACAGAAACCATTGATTTCAATGGTGACTGATCCAGTGCAAATGGTTTCTGTTTGTCCCAGTTGTGTAAGGGTTCCGTTGTTTTGACTGAATGAATAGCGCAGTAGACTACGCTATTGATTCAGTCAAAATGAAGGAACCCTTGCACAATGGAGACAAACGGAAACCATGGTTTCCGTTAGTTTCAGTGCAGGTTCCATTCTGACGGGGTGCCAGAACGGAGCCATGACGCAGATGTGAACAAAGCCTATTTTCGTTGTAATAGACATCACCTCCCCATTCTTGGTGCGCTATATTTCTACATGGCAGCCAATCTGAACAAGCAGCAGCATGAAACTGAAGAAATAGGTGTTTAAAGATCTGTTCACACAAACATTTTTCAGAAAACCTGTGGCAGAAATCCGCATCTGACACTAGGATTTCTGTCGCGGATTGACCAGCACGCCGTTTTAGACACATTATTCAATGGAGTTAATTTGGGGCATTTCAGCGAGGAATCCGCCACAATAATGAACATGCTGCAGATTTTAAAATCTGTAGCTGGTTCATTTTTTCATGCACATTTTTTTTCCCTGAGAGTGTGAATGAGATAAAATATTTGCATGCATTGCTGGCCGAAAGAGCGGATTATGTCAGGATTTAGGTGCCTTGATTGTGTGAACATTGCTTTAGACTACTACATACTCGCCTTACGTGAGCCGTAGACGCAAGAATGATAGTTTACTTTCAGACTGGGAAAGATAATGGTTAATAATAGTTCTGTCTATTTTAATCAAATGATTGGTGCCAACCAATACAAATTTGTAGCAGGTAAAGGGAGAGATAAACCAACCTTTTTAACATGGGGAACCCCTACCCCAAATGAACTTGGGTGAGAAGTATGTAATGCTTTACCCAACTTCACACCAATGTTCTATTCTGCATTGCAGCCTCCGAAATAAGTACCTCTGACCAGGCTGAGAGTTTTTCATTTGTACTGTAAAAGTGACTTCTTAAAGGAAACCGGTCAGTGACTTCATGCTGCCCTCTGAGGGTAGCATAAAGCAGTGACACGCGTGGATTTCAGCGGTCTGCCACTCACGCGTGATCAGGATTTAGGATAATCTCTCTAAATGTTGCAGTGCGGCGTTACTAGGTGGTAGGAGTCAAACGTATTCCTGAGCTGCTGCTCCCACCGCCCAGCTTTTCAGATTACTGTGCATAGGGAGAAAGATGTCAATAGTGGGCGGCTGGGCAGGGGGAGCAGCAGCTCATAGAAACGCCGGACTCCTTCCTCCCAGCGCTCACATTGTGCTGCAACATTCAAAATGTAAGTTATGTCTGATAGTTTAGTGATTTAGGAGACAGACGCCTGAAGTCAGCGTGTCCCTCATTACTCTATGCTGCTTTCCGAGAGGGTAGCAAAGTCACTGACAGGTTCCCTTTAAGAGGAAACCATGAGCAGGTTCTTTGGAATCCTAGTTAGATGTACAACGCACTCAATAATTCGTCCCATTGTTGCAGATACCTTGTATTATAGGCTTCTTTATTGACCAGGCTCCGTTTGTGACCGGACAATTCCTCCCTAATTTAATCTGTGTATATGACTTGGATGAACTTCTCATTCCCATGTGTTCAATATGATATTACTTGAATAAAACTGCGCCCAACTACAGAAAAAAAAAAATGGAACAAATCTGTGTTCATGAACTTGGCATCCAACATCCAAAGAAGACAAAGTCTGAAAACCAGTAACTCTTAAAACAATTTATTGCACAACTAATAGTTACAAATAAAAACCCAAGGTAAAATTCACAAGTAAATTGTACAATAATAAACAATGTATACAATATCCAAAAGGCATGGCTTAATACCACATAAATACAGGCCAGAAAAAGCCTTTACATTTCCTATGCCATAAAGACTAGTATGAAGAAGCTTTAAAAAGGAGAAATCCAATTCAGGCTCATCGGGTAAGCTGGTCAGAATAATTGGTTTCCCTATCAATAACCAAGGCAACCCCACATCTAAAAAAATAAATTCAATATTTAGACATGTACGACGCATCGTTTGGCACAAGAGGTAACAATGCAAGTGGTTATAGTAGAAAAATGCTCTTCCATTAAAAATACACACTGGAAATGGGGGGGGGGGGGGGAAGAAAGTGCTAATAATACTGAAGAGTTCCTTAGGACCAAAGAAACTGGCAAGCAATGTTTACTGGTGGCATTCCAAAGCATATGACATTAGAATGCAAAGGAAAGAGAATGAGCTCTAATAATTTTTCACAGTGGTTATAAAAGTGTCGCGTACCTTTTATGCATAAACTATGACCTCAGAATAGGAAACTAAAGTGGATAAAATCATCTCGCGGAACTGCTTAATCTACTCAAAGGCATACAGAGGAAGACACGGAAGAGGTCTTGTTGGATGTTAAGAAAAAGGTGGTTCTAATGGCTTTTACTATTGGGGTATGTTCACACAACCTCTTTTCAGACGTAATGGAGGCGGTTTACGCCTGAAAAGACAGCTCCAATACGTCGGCAAACATCTGCCCATTGCTTGCAAAGGGTCTTACGATGTTCTGTGCAGACGAGCTGTCATTTTACGCGTCGCTGTCAAAATATGGCACGTAAAATGACGGCTCGTCAAAAGAAGTGCAGGACACTTCTTGGGACGTTTTTTGAGCCGTTTTCTCATAGACTACTGAAAACAGCTCTAAAAACGGCCGTAAAAAACTCAGCGAAAAATTCCCTTGAAAACAGCTCTGTATTTTCAGACGTATTTTGTTAATCGTGTGAACATACCCTTAAAGTCTTCCTATCGTAGCAATTATGGGGGAAAAAAATAAATAAATCTCTGCATGTATTAAGCATTCAATCTGTAGGCTGGAGCCGCCAGCCACGTATCTCCCCACACACTATTCAGATAACACGCATGATAATGGAGCAGTGGAGGTCGATCGCTGTTGGACAATTGGCTAACTGATATCTGTAGCTGGTTTGATTACAAAAAAAAAAGTGAAAAATCTTTAGCTGGATCCACATCTCAATTGTGGTAACATCTCTTTTAGTCTATAGAGCAGCTGGACGAGTTCACACGTATTCTAGCAGCATTTTACACTTTATTTTTTTTGGGGGGGGGGGGGGGGGTTGGAGAATACATCCTAGAGAGGGAAGAAAAACAATCAATAATACTAATAAACCCAAGATATTGTTCCTTAAACACATGGAAACCCAGTTTTCCCATAAGGTATTATTTTAGACTGCCTAATGAATATATCGGAGGCATACTGCTTAGCAACAGCAGATTCCCCCCACACAAGGGACTGATCCAACTTGGTCACTCACATGAAGAACAGCTCCCAGTAGCTCTGGATCGTGGATTGACAGGTAAGTTCTATTTTATTGGAACATGGCGCAGCTGGGGACTTTTTCCTTGGAAGCGTTTTTATTTAAAGTTTATGTTCAGCTTTGAAAGCCATTTTACGTTTTCTATATAGAAAAGAATCCAAAGAACTGCAATGACAATTCTTCTGACACAATGTCTATACAGAGCTTTCTCCAGTGATATACATTCTGAAAAGTGTCACTGTACTGCAATCTGATGTAGGCAAAACAAACTCTCCCACCAACATTAAAAGGAGCTCAGCTAAACTGTTGGGGTGTAGCTAGTGACTGTTTCCAATAACTAGCAGAATTATGAATGCAGCTCTGGAATATAAGGGTATGTTCCCACACTATCTGCTGTGGATTTTCTGCAACAGAAAATCTGCAGCAGAATGTGGGAAAAAACCCATGCAGATAAATCGGTCACAGAAATCCGCAGTAAATAGTGCGTTTTGGTTATGTATATTGCTGCGGAAACGCTGCAGTTCTAACTGCAGATTTAGTGTTAAACAGCGATCATAGCAAAGTATATGTTGCAAAATTGATGCTTTCCATTAATGTCTATTGACCAAACATGCAGCATAAATTGACATACTGTGGAAATGAAAGTCTGCACAATATTTCTGCGTTGTGTCCCACCACATAGCCTGTCTGCGACTTGCTAAATCTCATTCGCTTTACTGGTACTGTAAATGCTGCGGAATTTATACACAGAATTTCATGGCAATTCTGAAGCCTTTACGCTACATGGGAACCCGGCCTAATACAGAATGTAACTCAATGCATCGTACTTATTCTAACATATTTACAAATGTGCTCATTTAGATGTAAATTAAATCTATATTAGACAGTTAGGCAGGATTAACACGGGACGAAAAATCCAGAGGATTACAGTCCCAGCCATGTGGATTAGTATTGGACAAATCATATCCACTTACTGCAGAACATTATCTGGAGGAAGATCAGAGCATGTTTATTCTGTTCTGGATGGTCTCTGCAGATTTCACCCTTTTCAATGTAGTCGTGTAAAATCTGTAGAAATGTCCGCACATAACGTGCGGATATTGCTGCGTACCCTGCAAAAAAAAAAAAAATCTGCAGCATTTCCGTGCCGTGTAGAAATAGTCACTGTCAGCAAACTTATGTTTCATCACACACAATAGATGTTTAATCAATCCAACCTAATTAGTAACACTTTTAAAGAGTAGCTAAACGTCTGACATGCCATAGTGACATGTCAGAAGTTTGGATTGGTGGGGGTCCGAGCACTGAGACCCCCACCAATCGCTAGAACGAAGCAGCTGAAGCCCTCGTGTGAGCGCTGAGCCACTTCGTGTCTGTTTGGCTTTTTCCGGAGATAAATGTATCTGAGTACGGGCTCATAGACTTTCTATTGAGTCTGTACACCGATACATTTATTTCCGTAAAAAGCCGAACACCAAATGAGCGCCCACACGAGAGCTCCAGCTGTTTCGTTCTAGCGATTGGTGGGGGTCTCAGTGCTCAGACCCCCACCAATCCAAACTTCTGACACTATGGCAGAAGTTTGTCAAACGTTTAGCTACACTTTAAGATACCTCCACACTGCCATACCGGACTGCCAGTGATCATTTGCCATTTTTTCAACATACAATAAATGATTAAAATCAAGTCCTTTACAGAAAAGTTTGATGTAGAATAACAGAATATATAATCTACTAGTGGCATGGAAAGGGCAACACTGTGGACCTGATCATTTAATAAATTAACTGTTATGATCAGAAATGGGACATATTTGCAATGCACAAGAATAGATGCTGCTTGTGATTTATACACTGAATTTTAGATCTGGCTACTGCTGTATGTGACCCCCATATGGAGCTGTAATAGGTATCCCATTCAAGTGCATAGGTCCCCTACTTTGCCTCTAATTTCAGGTTTTTTTTCTGTTAGATTCTGTAAACATCCAATAAAACAAAACCACGAGGTGCTTTATCGCATACCATATATACAGAGGTGCTCATCACAAAGAATAGCAGACACCACTTAAATCATATAAATTAACAAGAGCGCTAGTCAACGTGTATACTAGAATCAGTATGGACTAACACGTGGTTTTCTTTTTATGTCAGATTGCACCTCTCTGGCAATATTGGTGTCTTTATTAGATCAAAAAACAGACCGGATAAAAAATTAAAACTGTATAAAATATGTACTGGACCCAAATCCTAACCCAGGTTAGGCTATAGGACAAACCCCACATGGAAAATAGAATACCAGACCATAGGCTATTTTGCCAGAGAGGTGCAGTCTGACATACGTGTTTTTCATTAGTATGTACGGAGGTACTCTGCCTTATAAGCAATAGCTCTGTACATATGGCGCCCAACTGAGCCTGTACAGCAGCACGTGGAGGCTTGTGTGGCTTTGAGCGCCCATTCATATGGTAGACTTTATAAGTGAAGATTATTCTCAGAGATCAACTCCAAGGGGTGTCTGGTAGCTGCTGCTAGACCCACAACAAAGATGTTAATAGGCATGATCAATTTAATATATATTCAGAGAGTCTATTCATATAACTTATATGTACATCAAATATGGATTATTAGCAAATTGGGATTACACCAATAGTATAGTTACAATTGTGGAAGATTCAGCCTTTTCAACTCTTGTCTAACTTCCTATAAGTTTAGCACATACAAGTTACTACTTTGTCAAAATCCTAACAAATTCTTTTGGTACAAAGTCTACGATTCCACAATTAAAGGGCCCACCAACAGCAGAAAACGGTCATGTTTCGATTGTGACCAATGGTAAAATGCCAGACCCTGGGATGAGGAGAGTCATTACCTGGATTTTAGATCTGGTCATTGTGGAGATCAATGAATGTCCATTTAAAATGCCTTGGCTGCTCTTCTGCAGCCACAAAATTAACGGTTGCGGAGAAGAAACCTTGCTATCTTCTATGGCATTCCTGCAAATCTCCATAGACAAAGTGGATTGCCTCTTATTTCTAATGTGCGTGTGGTATCTCTAAAGTTGTTGGTGTTTTTTAAATAACCGAGTCAGAACCCCACTTTTCACAGCACTCATAAGGCCTCACATACATTACTTTTATTTTCTAGCACCATTTATATGCATCATCAATGCCATTTTAAAGATGTTCTTTTAAAATAGTCCCAAAACGCAAGTTTCTTATTCCTGTATTCTTGTAACATTGAACATCGAGTCATCATACAAGAGGTCTATAAGAAAAAGGTCATCTACTGCCTGCAGTACAAACGTAGTAATAGTGGGGCAGGGGAATATTGCATCATCTTGTTGGATGGATCTCAAAACTTATACCTATGCTTTAACAATTCCATCATCCACCTGCGCAAGTCCTGAATAAAATGCAGCTTCTTAATACAGTACGTCAAGGATGACGTGGGATTTAGGTACCAAGATTCCATACCACAATATGAAAGTTAATATAAAGTACATTATCACTATATAATACAGATGCTCAGTCCTTAATTCGGTAAGTTCACAATAATGGCCACGGATCTGAATGTGTAACCTTATGAGAGAGTCATTGTAGTCAGTACAGGCACTTCTATTTAAAGAGGACCTGTCACCTTTACTGACAGGTTTGTTTTTAGAAAATACTTCCATTCCCCATGAAATAACAATTGTGGAGCATCTTTTCTTAGAACTCTATGTTGTGCGTTAATTTATTCATTTATTTCCAGGAGGAATAATAGACCACAGGGGATTAGCATCTTGTCAAATGGGTTCGTCCCGTCACATGGTCACTGGTAGCATTGATTGACAGTATCAAAGTGTGTAGGGACAACCCACATTGACAAAGGGAATAGTAGCAACCAGTTGTCAGTTTATTCATACATTTCCAGTAGGGATAACAGGGGAACAGCACAATTCAGATTTCCAAGAGTAGATTCCATAATTGCTTGTATTTACTAAAGCAGACATATCAGAACGACGGACAGGTCCTCTTTAAGAGGGCTTGTGACACTAATCCAAGTTCTACGGTACTACTCCTATATTAAATATCAGTGAAAAAAAAATAATCTAAAAAATGTGGTAACGAGTAAAGGAGTAGAAATTATATCCTGCGCGCTTCATGAAGATTATAGTAATCAAAACTCATGACAGCTGGACCAGCAACTGCACAGACCAGCATTACTGGAATCTTTCAGAAGCCAAAATGTTAAATCAGGATCATAAAATGGATATTTAAGTGAAGAGTCCAAATCATAAAGCCAGGATCACAAAGTAGAGTTCCAGCAATATTCTGTATGACATGAAAAAGGAGCCATCATTTTGTCAGCGATAGAAAAACACAGAATTATGTCCTCTGAATAATGGAGGATGGAGTACAATGCTTTTTGAATTGTCAGAAAATCCAGTTGACGTATAAGGCAAAAGGTTAAATGAAGATAGTCCAGAGAAACACTTAGAAGTAAAACATGCAAATAGTAATACTGACAGTCTTACGATGAACCTGCCTAAATATCAAATAAAACCTTTAAAGAAAAAAAGATCAAAGTTCCACTTCAGGTAAAACAAAAAGGTGACCACCATTTGTTAGTTTGTATTTTCTTTGGTTGTGATGGTGACCAATTGTTTAGCCGCCTTGGCGATGTCGTAGGCGCACTGAATGACTTGCTGTGTCACCAGCTGAATGTCGGAGCTTGGACTGGACTCTATCGGCAGGGCCTTTTTGCACTCTGTTTGCAGCCGATAAGCAGAGGACGTAAGAAGTCGTAGCGATGTTCTCACCATGTCGGATTTGGGTTTCTAATAAGACAGAAGGGGGCACAAAATGGTCAGACACAAATCTATTTTTCCAGGAATCTCATTAGCGGTCTGGTATAAACGCTACGTTTGCAGATGAAATGTTCTAACTCCTCAGTGACAAAAATTTATGTTTTGTGTGCAATTGCAGGAAAAACTCTCAGTGCTGGGCCTGAGGGGTGGTGGAGCATGACACGGGGATTCAGAGAACAGCAAGGAGAAAATCCCCGTGTTATGCACCACCCCAGAGGCCCTGCACCAGGTAGAACAGTGTTTTTGCCAGAGTGACCCTTTAGGCTGGATTCACACGAGCATGTTCGGTCCGTAAAGGACGGAACGTATTTCGTCTGCAAGTCCCAGACCGAACACACTGCAGGGAGCCGGGCTCCTAGCATCATAGTTATGTACGACGCTAGGAGTCCCTGCCTCGCTGCAGGACAACTGTCCCGTACTGTAATCATGTTTTCAGTATGGGACAGTAGTTCCATGGAGAGGCAGGGACTCCTAGCGTCGTACATAACTATGATGCTAGGAGCCCGGCTCCCTGCACGGTGTTCGGTCCGGGACTTGCGGCCGAAATACGTTCTGTCCTTTACGGACCGAACATGCTCGTGTGAATCCAGCCTTAGATTGCATGATGGAACAGAACCCTAAGGGTATGTTTATACGCTTAGCAAAAAACATCTGAAAATACGGAGCTGTTTTCAAGGGAAAAACAGCCTCCGATTTTCAGCAGTTTTTTGCAGTGTTTTTTAGGGCAGTTTTTGGAGCTGTTTTTCTATGGAGTCAAAACTGCTCCAAAAATGGCTCAAGAAGTGACATGAACTTTTTTACAAGGCGTTTTTTTATGCAGCCGTTTTAAAAAAACGGCTGCGTAGAAAACGCCCTGTTGGAACGGAACACCGTTTTTCCCATTGAAATCAATGGGCAGATGTTTGGAGGCGTTCAGCACCCACATTTTTAGCAGTTTTTCAGGGCGTTTACAGCCCGAAAACCGGCTGAAAATAGGCCGTGTGAACATACCCTTAATCTGGAGAAAACAAGTACTGGGCAGATATATCCCTCATCGGGGAGGTGTCTGATGTCTATGTGCAGCAGATGTGACATCCATAGTCTATGCAGACCCTCTAAGACCAACCAAAGTGTCCAACAGAATTATTTCTCAGAATCCTAGGTGGTTCAGGATTTTGCCGTACAAAAATCATGTCTGGATGCAAAGGAGTGGACACGGACAGACAATGTATTATGTATCATTTATGATAATATCTTAAAGAGACGGTCACCAGTTTATAACTGCCCTATCTTCTACCTAATCTAATAGGCGCTTTAAAAATAAGTAAGGTGTTTTTTTTAAAGTTTATTTTTGACAAAGCTGTGAGCATTTGTAGTGTTATGCAAATTTGTTAATGTCCAAGTGGGCGCTTTTTTTTTTACACTTGACCAAGTGGGCGTAGTAAGGAGAAGCGTATGACGCTGACCAGAGTAAAAAAAACAAAAAAAAAAAACGCCCACTTGGGCATTAAGAGCAAATTTGCATAACACTTAAAATGCTCATAACTTTGTCAAAAATAAAACGTAAAAAAAAATAAAAATACAAACACATTACTTATCTACATTAAAGCGCCTATGAGATTAGGTAGGAGATAGGGCAGTTATAAAGTGGTGACAGAGCCTCTCTAATATGTAGCTGCCTCTTTAAGGGCAGGATAGAATTGCAGGAGCTGCATCTTGACGTAATTTTTCATGAGTAAAGTGCATAGGGGTATTTTTAGATATAGCAGCTCTACTGACCAATTCATGTGACTCCGTGAAGGAGCAGGATACAGAAGCATTGCATCCTGTGCATTCATTAAGCGCGGTTAAAGCGACAGAACATGAACAAATACGATTCTTTTCTGGTCTTTGATCAGTGACCAGACCAGAAGCTGGAAGAATGTGAATACGCACTGTTTTCTGCAGGAACACGTCACATGTATATGCTATGTGGAGCAATACATTCTTTTTGCATATACAATTATATAGGCACAGAGAGTACTGCCTCCCTGTCTCTCCCGGTGTGAACAGTCACTCATCCACACTATACTTATCAATGGAAGCAGAAACTTCCTGCTAGGAATATGGTTGCTGGGCTCAGAAACGTAAAGATGAATTGCACATGAATATTTAGCTGGCTGAAGTATGAGACGGAGACAGAAATGGTTAACTAAAAGCTTCTCCATCTTTGGGCAGCCAGCAACCGGTTACAATTTGTATTCATTGGAATGGTATAGAAGTATTGTTGGATTCAGACTTCACTTTCAGGGTGGTAAGTTCTGTAATTCATGGCATCACTCCCCTGGTGGGCTGCATTTGGTTTGATATCAGAGAATTGCTTATGTTATTGTGAAGCCACGAGGACTGCAGGGTATATACTGGCAGCTCGAGGATGATTCTAGAAGGGTATATGAACTTTCAGGAGTAAACCGGGGATTTAGCATGGTCAAGATCACCAAGTCCAGCCTTAGACCTGAGATTACAAGTGCACAGCAACAAGCTTACCTTTGGGAAAAGGGCTGCCATTTCTGTCACTGCAACGTGTATTCTTTCTGAACAGGGTATATAGCTGTAAAAACAATCAACGAAATCTATGAAAATCAGCGCTCATTCATGCGGTAGATAGTAGAGGTATAATAAGATCGCGGATATCTGCGAAGCATGGCCATTTTTTTACTTAATTGTAATATAGGAAATCATACACTTTTCTAATATACACGTATTAGAAGTTCTGCTCACATACATTTCTTATAGTGCATGAGGCCCCTGTCACAAAAGAATGGTATAGCCCACAGATTAATCCTATGTAATGTATCCACAGGCTACCAGCATAGGACTAAATATGGCGCCAGTCATGTGACCCCCACATACACGATGTGTTGAGGCAACGTAGGAGGACACATCCACGGGCTAAGTGAATAGGAGTAATGGTGGAATAACGATGACCAACTGCTTCACTGCCTGTATTCACGGTCTCTAGATGGTCTAGAAAATAACTGCCCGTCTCTAAATGATGTTGTTAATAAAGTTACATTTAAAAAAAACAAAAAACGCAACACCACAGAGGAGACTGAGGAGCAGCTCTTACATTCTTCTCACTGATAGTGACACATGATGAGATGTTGCTGGAGGTAGAAATACTTTATAGGGCTCTGTTCACATCTGCGTTGGGGTCCCGTTCCGACGTTCCATCTGAGCTTTCAGTCAGAACGGGACCCTGAACAGACTCAAACTGACACAGACGGAAACCAGAGGTTTCCGTTTCCATCACCATTGATTTCAATGGTGATAGACAATGGTGATAAACGGGTTTCCGTTGGTCTCTGTTGTGCACCAGACCAGTCGTTTTTTCCGGAAGCAATACATGTATATTAGAAATCTGTATGATTTCCTATTCTATAAATTAATTAATAGAAAAAATAAAAAATGTGGACAACCCCTTTAACATATTGCAACCACACTACAGTGCCTTGGCGACAGCATCCAATGTCCAAGCCACACGAGGGCTGATGGCCATCACAACAGCAATTTTGCTCTGTATACGAAGTGAATACAGGCACTGTAAAAGGTCACCTAGGTTCTGTAGATGGGAACATAAATTGGATTTTCCCATATCGGTCCTATTATAGAAGTTCTAATGACCTATGGTTTCCAATAGAAGACATGAGAACTAGATTTACTTAGGATGTTACTTTCTTTCATCCGTAAAAGAAGAGCTCGGACTAGATACATGTTTTGTTATAATCATTTGTGGAAGGCCTTTTAGCAGAGTCGCACCTGGGCAACAAATCACAACATTCACCAGGAAGATTCCAGTATTTGTTGGCAACTATGACATTGAATATTGGGATTTCTTATCATATTCGATAACCTATGTACTTCAAACGTCACACACAAAGGGTGCACTAAATAAAAACATAATGCATTAGATGCAAACACCTCAAACACGTATACACAGCATTAATAGCACAACACCAGCAGAGCCGCACTCCAGGGATAGGACATCTGTCAAACACCAGGATTATTAGTAAAGAAGGACAACAATACGTGTGTGAATAACAAACACTCATGTTATGGTGCGGAGGTTGCATTTTTTTTCTCTGCTCCTAAATGACGTCATGTTCTTATGAGGGCCCGTTTACATCAGCGTTCGGTTCCATCAGGGGAAACCATCAACAGAAAGGCAAACAGAAACCACAGCTTTCCGTTAGCATTACCATTGATCTCAATGGTAACGCTTCCATTGCTAATGGTTTAGTTTGTCTCCGTTCCGTAAGGTTTCCGTTTTTTTGGGCAGAATCAATAGCGCAGTCGACAAAACCGCTTCAGATATCACCCTCGTAAGCCTAGTATCTCTATCCCCCCAAGTCATAATTACTGAGCCCCCCGATTACTTGGGAGGGTCCTCAGGCTCCGTTATGGAAATAAATGATATCACTGATCACCATTGTAAGGTCCCAGCCAAACAACCACTGCCATAGAATAGCAGCAAACAGCAGTGATGTGTGCGTGTAAATTAAAAGGGGGAATCGTGGAGTAACACCCCCTACAAAAGCCATCCCGAGTTCCATATATTGTAATACAGCTTACAAGAATGGACATGACTATACCTCTGGTACCCGCATGTAATGGCAAAAGCTTTACAATTAGTATGTAGTGTTTTACACTCTAAACAATGCATGATGGGAAAACTTCCTCTAACTACTATCTATAGCTCATAATGCAGCAAAACAATGGCGGATAGGTAAAGCCTGCAATTAGTAACCATGGCGAGTAGTACGACGCACCAGTCATAGGCATGCAATGAGTATTCATTAGAACATGACCAGAGGTAGAAGAAAAAACAGGGCAGTGTGAAGAGCAAGACGAAAGCCTGCCATCACATTAAATAGAAAAAGAACGAATGTCGTTACATTTCCATGGAAAAGGGTATGACATATTGGCATTATGGTAATTCGTTTACTTCCACCAATGGGCATGACAGCTTGCAGCAAAGAGAGACAGGCAAAAACAAAAGAAAAAATCGAGAGGTCACTGTGCCTGGGAAACAGGGACAGAGGCCGGAGTACCAGGAGGTAGAGTCTGGCGGCTGGAGGGTCAGTGGCTGCAGTGGGGCTTTCTCTGCCCAAGGAACCAATGTGCTAAAACAACCGAGGCTGTGCCTCAGCCTACGCACACTTTCACGTTCAAAGGGCCTGCGTCAGAATAAGCGAAGGACATGACAGAAAAACAATACAGAAACTATTTAGTGAATAGGTGAAGACTCTTAAAAGGAATAAAATATATAGGATGAGGAGGTAGTACTAGAAGAAAGCAAAACAGCTATAACAACAACCTGGCTCCGAAATGAACCTGGCTAACCCTAAAAAAACATATTCACTGTTCGATATAAAATTATTATTACAGGTTAAATGGCATTCTAGACATTTGGTCTATAATGTGTTTTTTTTATCATTTTGCCACATTAAAATAGGGGACATAACTTTGTCATAGCCATCGGATTGATCAGCCATGTTTGCCAGTAAGCTGCTTCTAGTTATCGTGGCATACAAGGAGCTAATAAAATATTGCATTCCTCCTTAGGCAGTAACAGCAATACACCAGCTGTCAGAGGGTAAAATAATAGAAGAAAAAACAGCAAACGTTAATTATTACTCGTATCCATTAACGTGGATGTCGAATGATGCTAAAGTGTGCACCAACTTGATCCATTGTGGCAAATCGGGTCCAGTCACCACCACAATTACAATAGGGAAAAGTTCAGATTATACCCTGAAATGCTGGATGCGCAAATAAAGCAGACCACTTCTGTCATACAAACCATGTAAAGTCGGGTTCAGCCGCTTTTACATGACTACACCAAAAGTGCACTGTGTGAACCTGGCTTAAAGGAAAACTGCAAAAAAAAATAAAAAAAAATTCGGTTTCCAATGCAATTACTATCAATCTTCTTTAACCCACCCAAAATTTTACTCATCGGGACATGGTTTCTCTCGGGCAGCTATACGGACTGTGCAGAACTAACAGGGAATGGTGTGATGCCTCCATTTTAGTGAAATCTGGAAGGTTTGCAGTGGTCATCCCCTTATGAATAAAACACGTGGGGCTGCAAGTGATGCAATTATTATTAAACCTTTTCAATTTGGTAAATTTTGCGGTGTCTCTCTGCTTGCTGTATTGTAATGAATGAATGTTGACAGTAAAGTCTGGAATTTAAGAAACCGTACAGCACGAGGGAGCTCATGATTCAACAATCATGGGTATTAATACTGCATGTAATATCAAATAGGCAGATTCAAACCACTTGTCCCCTATGCACGGTTGAGAAATGAAATCACAAGAAAAAAAAATACTTTCTATACACTATTTCAGATGTTACTGGGACAGGACTAGACAAAATTGTGTCACCAGGGAGACTAGTGGCTGCGATAACCTGGTTTTGTTCTCTTGTGATCAAAGGCTGAAAAAAAGAACAGTGACTGACATACGACTGTTTGATGCTTCTGTATCTGTCTCTGTGGCTTCTTCCATTGGTCTCTGCTAACATACAGTATCTGGCAATAGGCTGCTTGATTGTAGCTTTCTGCCGGCAGAGGGCACATTGCAGGAGCACCAGAATACGGGTCTACATGTGGGAGGCGCGAAAATCCTTGTTGTGACTACTAGGAGGAAGTTATTGCTGTGACTACAAAGTGGTGTCAAAGTCCTGCTCAGACTACTGGGAGGGGGCAGAGTCCTGTTCCAACTACTGGGAGGTAGGAGCTTGGGGAAGTTCTGCTGTGAGGACTGGAGAAGTAGGAGGTCTGCTCTGATGACTGAGGAAGTAGGGGGCAGAGTGGGGGACAGCTATAACCACCAAGGGGATTTTTTTTTCTCACTACAGGAGGGCTTGGAGTCAAAATCTTAAGTGATGTGTAAGACCAGGATTCCATTTTTCTGTACGTGCATCGACCACCCTACAGTAGGTCATTAGCTAGCTTGGGAAAAGATTTGTCCAGACCTGGTATAGGAAGCCTCAAATACACTATAATAGAGATATCAGTTTTCCTTTACTTTTCTAAAATAAAAGACAGCCACATTTGCCTGCCGCAGCGCAAAATCTAACCATTTGAAAAATCTTTTGCACATCCTTTTTTTACTATGACCATTGACTATTAACGGGTAAACACTGGTCAGAGATATTTGCTCATCCCATTACTTACTACAGAGGGCCAACAAGCTCTCGAAGACGTAACGGGGTATTACCATCTAAGACATCTATGGCATATCCATAGGATATGCCATAAATGTCTGATAGATGTGGGTCCCACCTTTGGGATCACTAGAACAATGTGAGGTGGCCACCGCATCCAGGCAGAGAATGAATTAAGAGGCAGCCAGAAAAATGGAAACAGCCGAGCTAGCTGCGCTACACGGTTTCCAGAACTCCCGTTCACTTCTATAGGCGTAATGGGACCCCTGTTCTAGAGATAGGTGCGGGTGCAAGAGGCGGAACCTGCATCTACTAGATATCATGTGGATATGCCATAAATGTCTTCGATGGTAATTCAAATGAATAGGAGCAGAGATGCAGTACTGCAGCATGGCCGCTATAAAGCTGTCAGAGCCATCTGCTTCCGGCACGGACCACTGCATAACTTACGGCAGCCAGACCAGCTGATCGACGCGGCATCTGGGTGTCGGACCCCCACCGATCATATACTGATGACCTATCCCGTGGATAGGTTATCAGTATGAAAAATAGCCCCATGACCAGATTAGAAGTGCCCTACCTCCTACATAATCTGATCAGCGCTGTGTATGACGCTGACCAATCAGCGTCATGCACTTCTCATTGTTCTAGTGTGATTGTGCAGTGAAAGAAGCTGGGCTGGACCAATGAGAAGTGTATGACGCCGATTGGTCACTGATTGGTCAGCCTCATACACTCCTCTGTACAACGCCCAGTTGGTCAAAAGTAAAAACAAGCCCAGTTGGTCATTAAGAAACTAATTAGCATAAAGCTAAAATTGCTCCTAACTTGCTCAGAAATGATCGTTTTTCAAAATAAAAACCACTGTTATCTACATTACAGCGCCGATCAGATTATGTAGGAGATAGGGCATTTATAATCTGGTGACAGAGCCTCTTTAAGCATATCAAGACATTTTGGACAGTTGTATGCTTAAGCATTAAGATTTCCCTTTACTGGAACTAAGGGGTCTAGGCTAACTCCTAAAAAAAACAACCCCACAACATTATCCCTCCTCCACCAAACTTCACCGTTGACACAATGCAGTCAGGCATTCGCTAAATCCAGATTCGTCCATCAAACTGTCTGATAGAGAAGTGTGATTTATCAGGCTTCCACTGCTCCAGAGTCCAGTGGCAGTGTGCTTTACACCACTCTAGCAGATGCCTGGCATTGTGCTTGATGATGTAAGGCTTGCATGAAACTGCTCGGCCATGGAAACCCAAGCAAATCAAGCCCCTAGCGCACAGTTTTTGTGCAGATGTTAATGCCACAGGAGGTTTTGTACTCTGCAGTTTTTAGTCAGAGCATTGGCAACGGTTATACATTATGCGCCTCAGCAATCAGCAACCCCGCTCTGTAACTTTACATGGTCTGCCAATTCGTAGCCAAATTGCTTTGGTTCCTAAACCCTTCAACTCTGCAATAACACCACTCACAGTTGATTGTGGATCATGAATGACTAATCAAACTGAACTTACCTATCATGTTTGTTTTCTTGTGCTGCCCTTAGCAGCTCTTGGATGTTTTTGGTGATCTGTTCAGTCTTACGAATTACATCCTCGGTGGTGGGCAGAGTGGAGCTTACAACTAAATCAGAGTCATCCATTTCAGGAATGGCGCCTTCTCCATGCCAGGCCATGCTTCTCTGTCTCCCCTTCCTACTTGAACTGTATAGACAGAGGCGGCTTAGAAAAGTTATTACTGTAGAAGTATGAAATTTCATTATATTATGTTCCGATACATTTTAAAGTACTAACTTAGGTGTACCTTACCGACATAGAAATCAGTTTAGATCAAAGGGAGCGAAAATTCAGGCTAGATTCATGTTCTAAATGTAGAAAGCTTATTTCGGACTACAATGGTTTTTAAATTACATTACTCATTTCCTGTGCACACAGGCTAAGCCACACAAGTGATGTACTGACTGTATATGAAATCTGCAAACTTGTGTAATGTATTTGCTGCTGCTACACGGGGAAAAAAAAAAGAACTTATTTGTAGATACATTTTCTTAAAGGTGTTTTCCAGCAGTCCAAAAAAATTCTAAATTAATTTTATTACATAAAATTACAGTCCTTACTAACTTAGGGCCTGTTCACATCAGCGTTGGCTTTCCGTTCCTGGGTTCCGTCTGAGGTTTCCGTCAGGTAAACCCCGCAATAGAAAGTCAAACTGAAACCACAGCTTCCGTTTCCGTCACCATTGATATCAATGGTGACGGAAACCTTGCTAATGGTTTCCGTTTTAACGACGGAATCTTATAGCGGAGTCGACTGCGCTACAGATTCCGTCGGAAAAACGGAAACCTGCCGGAACAGTGACAAACGGAAACCATTAGCAGTGTTTCAGTCACCATTGATATCAATGGTGACGCAAACTAAAGCTGTGGTTTCCGTTTGACTTTCCGTTGCGGGGTTCACCCGACGGAAACCTCAGACGGAACCCCGGAACGGAAAGCGAACGGTGATGCGAACAGGCCCTTAGTTGTATTGTGAAACATGCGTGGATCCACTGTTCCACTGCTCAGTTACATGGTACAGGAAGTTGTGAAGTTTCTTCTTCGGCTGTGGAGTATCGACACAGCACCACGTAACAGAGGGCTGCTTCTCCCTCCTGTTTGTGTGGGCGCATCACCGATCACGTGACCGCAACGGGCTTGAACAGAGTAAGATTGCCAGCCCCTTGCGGTCACGGAATTGATGACATGCCAACACGAACAGAAGGGGGAGGCAAGGGGTTGGCTTCATGCAAGTTAAAGAACAGAGTGCTAGTGCCATCCCCTTGCGGTCACTTGGGTGAAAGATGTGCAGAGTGGAAAGCAGAGGATGGCGGGATATGTAGTTTCAGAGCGTGCCAAAACTGCAAGTCCCGCCTCAGAGCCGAAAGTCAAAGAGTGTTTGCAGCGATATTGGGAGTTGGTAAGTACAGCAAAAAGAAACCTTTTGCAGTACGAATTACTAGTGTGCATGTTGGAAAGTGCATAAAAGTACTTTGGTTATTTTTTTATTATTATTATTCTGGACCACTAGATAACCCCTTGTTTAAGTGATTTTTGTATTGCTTTAGTTTTTAAGACCTGCTTTCTGTGACATGCCTGCTTTCGAGGATGCAAGTTCAGAGCACAGTGGGTGTTCCCTGTGAAGCATGCTCATTATCCCCACATATCTAAATAGTGTAGCCTACAGGGGTCAACAATCTTTTGTATGGTGTGTGGAAAGATAAAAAGATCACAGCTAAAGTTCTTAGCGAGCCTTGCAAACATGATCGTTTTATAAGTGCTAAACACAGGCTTTGCAGGGAGGGGAAAGGCTGCACGCAGGAGAAAGCAGCTACTGAACACCAGCTTGGGGTGGAGGACAGGTAGTGCACACAGGAGAGAGAGAGCTGCCAGAGATTTCCTTACCCAGAAGCTTGATTTCCATGGTAACTTTTTGTGCACGTGAAGCGCATCTTTTTTAGATTTACGTGTGATTTCAATGGCATATTGAAATCAAATGGAACTTACACTGGGTGAGAGCAGTGCTGCATTGTGTGCTTGCCAAGCACACAACACAGCGCCGCCTAGTGTTAAGAAGCAGTGCTGCTCTGTTCCCATGTGATCAGCGCCACCAAGCACATAATGTAGCACTGCTCTTTCCCTGTGTTCCGTGCCGCCAAGCAAACAATGGCGGTGAACATCGGGAAAGGGAAGGGTGCCAGTAAACTATGCCCCACATGCCAGCTGTTGCCCGGGTGCCACATGTCGACCCCTGGTGTAGCCAGTAAGCCTGTGTCACCCCTCCTCTCTCACATGGATATGGCTGTGCGAATATTAAGCTAGGAAGTATTTCTCAGGGATTTAAAACGTGTGAATTATACTAACCTGATCTGATCACAGGTGCCCTATAGTGCTCAAGAGTAGGTTGGAAAGAAGCAGGAGGGCTTAGTACATGACTGCAGCGTCAGACTACATACAGGGCAAGGCCCTATGCACACGACAGTATTTTCATCTATCCCGAAATACTGTCCGTAAATACGGATCAGAAGGCATCCGTATTTCATCTGTATATACGGAAGGGTGTCCGTAAATACAGTCCGTATTGCATCGGTATTCCATCCGTACATACGGATCAGTACAAAAAGAGGGAGGTTGCAAATGATGTCATCAAGATGTTGCCTAGCAATGCTCCAGTAAATACAGACGGTGTTCGGATGCACATCAGTAGCGGTCCGTATTTACGGAAGCTCCCATAGACTTCTGTGGGAGAGTCCTTGCCGTAATTACTGACAAAAATAAGACAGGTCCTATGATTTTTTTTCAGCACGGACACCAATCAGTAAAAATACTGAAAGGTGTCCGTGGCCAATAGAAATGAACGGGTCCATAATTCGTCTTTTTCATCCGTAATTACGGACAGTAAATACTGCCCGTCGTGTGCATGGGGCCTTTGCGTGTGGCCTGTAACGGTTGAGCAGTAGCTGTATGAAGCTGGTGCACATATGTCTGCATAGGAGCTGTATACACAAAACAGTAGGAGATGGTTAACCAAACCTCCATAAAGGGTTATTTCAATCTTATAAAGTGATGGCATATCACCAAGTTAAAAGTTTTCCCTGCACAGCAGTGCTCCCAGCTGTGCAGAGAACTGCAGCTGGCCCCACATCACTTGAATTGGGCCATACTGCAGCTCCCTGCACAGCAGGTGGCCGGGTGTGCCGTTGTGCAGGGAAAAACCAGTGAAGAGCACGCAGCGCTAAATCAGTGCTGCAGCCCCTTCATTCTCAAGATGGGCGAGGTCCCAGAAGTCAGACCCCTACCAATCATATAGGATATGCCATCACTTTATAAGACGGAAATTCGCTTTTAATTCTTTTACTTTCGTTAGGGGAAAAAAAATTGCCAGCAAAGTTGCTTATTACAGTTAAAATATTTTATTAATAAATTTTGGCCTTACCTTGTTTCCTCCAGCTCTGCATCATGAAGCGTATTATCATAGTCGCTTTCTGGTACACTGGTCTGCTTTTCTACTTTTGACCCCTAGAGTGAGCGAGCAGATACTGGTCTTTACATATTTATAGATTTAGGGCAGTCTGTAGGTGCTACTTCATAGACAGTACACAGACTTAATGACCGTATGCATTCCGCAGTAGGATTTACTGTGATTGGATCCCTCCAAGCTTCGCAGATACCTCACGATTGTAAACAGAGCCACGTGAATACATTTTTATTATACTCCCATAACCTTTCATATACATATTTGTGCGGGTAGGGGTAATCTTTACGCAAACTATGAAAACATTTAACACCAGTGTGTGAGTCTGTTGGTTTTGTGTGTTTAAAACACCTATAGTAAAAGCTCCCACCATGTCATTACACTTAAGCGTTCAGGAAGTTGAGGTCTGTGCCTATAGAAATGAAATGAGGGAGCAATGCGCTTACTGGTGCATTTATTTGCAGCTCTGCAGAAATGCTATTTTGTTATTTAAGGAAGGAAATTCACTGATAAATTCAAACAAGCCGTTTTAGGCCTCATTCATACATTGCAGATTTGGTAAGTATTTTTAATCCACTTTTAGCTTCCATATACGGATGCAAAATACTGACCAAATCTGCAATGTGTATATGAGGCCTTACAGTGCGAGGAGCCTACAAACATTAGCATGGGGCTCTACTTTTAGGAGTCCTGTGAGAATTATGCCGTGTCGTCCGGTTTCAGCAAATTAATGTTGTTTTTTTGTATAATTGAAAGTTATACAATTTTCCAATATAGTTTCTGTATTAATTTTTCATGGTTTTTAAGATCTCTGCTTGCTATCATTCAGTAGGAACCTTCACGGTTTACTTCCAGTGGATACAATTCTGTCCATGGTCATGTGACGTCACACAGAGCGGTGTCTTGTAAGGATCCCAGCATCTGATACACATACCACACCTGTGTGTCCATCACATGACCATGGACAGAATCTTATCACCTAGAAGTAAACCATGACTGTTCCTACTGAAGGAAAGTAAGCAGAGATCTTGAAAACCATGACGGATTAATACAGAAAGAATAATGGAAAATTGCATAACTTTAAATATGCAAAAAATAACATTAACTTGCCAAAACCGGACCACCCCTTTAATAATGCCAGTCAAACATTGATCTATTGGGTAGAGTATTTCTTAAACATTCCAGTATTACCATAAATCTAGAATAGTAGCAGAATCTTGAATTGGAGTACTTTTTTGTCGAGATACCATACTCACCTGGTTTCCCGTAGCGACGTGTCCCTGTATAGTCCCAATCACAGTCTGCAGCAGTCACATGGGACAAAACTACGTAAAATCAGGTGGCCACTAGGGACACGTCGCAGGAGCAGTCACATTGCACATAACGTAATCTCAGGACGACGGCAGGGACAATTTGCTACGGGAGACCAGCGGAGGGGAGTATGGCATCTTTTTATTTTAGGGGTGGAATCACAAGTTCCCCGATTGCCCTGTTTGACTCATGCCTTCTAGGACTGTATCCAAGTTGAATACAGTCCTAGAAGACATCAGAAAGACAAAGAGGGGGCAATCGAGGCATTTGTGATTTATCACCCATAGATTCCCAAGTTAAAATAAAAAAAACAACGTATACAGTGAGGTATACTTTTTTTGCGGGCTCTCTCAGGATAGAATAGCCTATACTATTCCATCCTTAAAAAAAAAAAGCAGGAGCCCAGCTGTAATTGACAGCCGGAATCAAATAAAATGCTCAGTGGTTAACCCCTGTTACTGTATTACTACTAAGTATTCCAAAACCTTAAACTGCAATGATTTGACCACTTGCATAAAGTCTCCTAGCATTAATATACTGGGTGCTATACTTCTATCCCTTGAAACCGACTGTTTAGTTTGTCAGATGACCATCTACTGCAAAGTTCTTGTGTAACCCACATTGATAATGTTAAAACTGTATGATGGGTGTGACCACCAGTTTACTTTCTTTGATGGGAACTTCAAAGCTGAATGAAACACTAACACATATAGGCCACAGACATAAGATTAACGTTGCCAGACACTAGCAATTTATACAGGTTTGTCCGACATGAATTGCTAACACCCTTTCGTTGATCTGTTAATCTTAACCTTTATTCAACTATTAATTTAACCTTGAAGGAACATTGTGCAAAATGGATACATTTTACTCATACCTGGTGCAGGGTCTGAGGGTAGTCAATGACATAGGGATTCTTGCTTTAGGGCTCTTTGAATCCCTAGATCATGCACATCCCGATGCACTAGGACAGTGTTTCCCAAACAGAGGGTGGTGACCCGCCGGGGGGTTGCGTTAAGACCTCCAGAGGGTCGCGAGCCACTCACGGATGTGCCGGTTTCAACTGTATCTGCGTCCTCAGGACGCAGATACAGTTGATTTCAATGCTGGAGCTAGGAGCGGACGGCGCAATGTAGTGATGTCATTGCGCCGGTCTGCGCTGAGCCACACTGCACGGACTGGAGAAGAAGGAACTCCTCCACCCGTAGCGGGAACGGGCATAGAAGCTGTGTGGATGCAGCTATGGGGCATTATACTGCGTGGGGGCAGTTGTGGGGCATTATACAGCGTGGGGGCAGCTGTGGGTGGCTTTATACTGTGTGGAGGGCAGGTATGGTGGTGGTTATGGGGATATTTTACTTTGTGGGGGCAGCTATAGGAGCATTATACTGTGTGGGCGCAAGCTTTACGGGCATTATACTGTGTAGGGAGGCATTATACGAAGAGGGGTCAGCTATAGGGGCACTATACAGTGTGTGGGCAGCTATAGGGGCAGTACTGTGTGCGAGCAGCTATAGGGGCATTATACTGTGTGTGGGCCTCTAAGAGGTCATTATACTGTGTGGGGGGCCCACTCCGATGTGTTTCACCCTCTGTGCTAAAGTCCTAGCTACGTCTCAGATGGACGGGTCAGGTCTCATGACCCACCATCAGCAGCCATAGTCGGGCCTCAGCGACAAACAGCAATAGGCTACCTTGAGCCTGCCACATACCCCTCCCACAATTATCATTGTTTTCGATGTTGCAGGGACTTAGTTTTTGAATGGAGCCAAGTACTGGCATCTAGCTACGAATGATGTTGACGTACATCAAATTGCCGCCAAGTACGATAGTGGGGGATCCCAAACAAAAGTCTAGGTCAAAAGTGGGTTCCTGCCTCAGAAAGTTTGCGAACCACTGCACTTGGCATAACGGTGTATAAGTTTTGCTGGGACGGTTAGTACAGATGGCAGACTGCCTTCTGATCGAACATTATAAAAAGAACATGTTTTAATACCTACCTCCAGTGTGGTTAAAAAAACAACAAAAAAACATGTATCTGATTAAATATTTGTAGTAGTACCCGAAACGCATAGACTTTTACCCAATGAGATGATTAGTTGATAATGGTCTGAAATCTGTGTGTGTAAAGCCACTTCCGTATTGCAGTATTTTGCACCAATATTTGTAAGCCAAAATTAAGAATGGAAAATAAAGAGTATAATGAAAGATTTTTCACCTCTTCTGTATTTTGAGACCTGCTACCTGGCTTTGGCTTACAAAGACTGAAGCAATATACGGACATAAAATACTTCCTGTGTGAAAGAGACCTAAAGCCGGGCTTCGTACACACAGAAAATGTTGAATTGTAGCAATAATGAGAGAAACAATTGTTATTATTACGGTCAAACAATTATAGGATGTATATGTATGTGAAAGAGGGTGTTATTTTGTTATTATTATAACTATCTTTCCTCTTTGTTGAAAACAAAGTTGTATATAAAAGAAGAGCTCCTGCCAATGTCCTGATAATTATTGGAACCTTTATCCCAGCTTTAGTCCCGGTCAAAGCCTGTATGGAGAACATGGAGTCTTTATACTACAGAGAATAGGTACTACGTGTGCCGCGTGATGCTTTCATAATTCCCCGTATTAAGGAGAATATCTCCGTAATCCGACATTTAATGGATTAGGCTGAAATTTTGTTTTACGTTTGATCCATACAGAATTTGACAGAAACAACTATGAGTGCCTCTGTATAAAATTGATGTCTAAGGGTGCCTTATTATGCTCATTACAACTCGGAGGTTGTATGAAATGGTAATATGGCAGGGTGCATGAGGCCTTACACAACTGTGTTTTAAAGCTTGGTTGACTTAATTTACATTGCTCTGAAAGAGGAAAGTGATATGTTAATTTTTCATTTATACATTTTCAGGAGGAAGAACAGAGGAATGGCATAATGCAGCGTTCTAATAAGAGATTCTCCAGAATTGTGATTTTATGAGAAATGAACATAAACATGTCAGGAGAGCAGACAGTTCCTCTTTAACATTGATGGCCAATCCTATGATGGCCTATCCTTAGAATACACCAATGTTTGATTGGTGGGGGGGGCGGCCTTCGAGACCCCCACCAATCAGCACAGTGAAGGGTCACTTGAATGAGATGAGCCGCTGTTTGACCCTTCACTGTGCCGATCAGCAGGTTCCCGGAAGTCGGCCTAAAGATACGTTATCAATGTTAAAATACCTTAGAAAACCTTAAGAGTTACAATTTCAGAAATAATGACAAGCAGTCTAAGAAAATTATCTCACGAGATGTGGGAGAGATCAATTCCTACCTTCTATTAAAAAGAAAAAACCTGCAATTGAAAATTGTGATTAAAACCTATGAACGAGGCCTAAGAGCCACAAATACAATTAGAAATATCAGACAGTGTATTTGTCAAATCTTGCAAGTGAGAGAGTGGATATAAGACCTTCTGGTGTGAAGATTAATTATATCGTGCCGGTAGCATTAAATGGTCGTGAACTGTACATGGGTAGAGGTGAATGAAGTTATATGAGGCATCGTTGCTTCATGCAGAGAAAGGACTGTTAGCAAAAAATGAGAGAGATGTGGGGCTCTCATGGAGAAAGTAAGGTCTCCATTGAGCAGAGCTAACTTAGAAGGTACTTAACCCTTCGTGTGCTTTCATCTCTTGACCAGGAAAGCATGGAGGGGAAGGAAGGCAGGGATGAAGAGGAGGTCACATATGCACTCCTCCCGATCTGAAGGGAAAAAGAAAAAAAAAACACTCGAGATCCCCGAAAATAAAAAATACACTTGTATGGAGGGTAAACTTAACACTCAAGATTCGAAAAAATGACAGAGTAAAAGAAAAATAAATCACCAGTAAATAGAAGTTAAACGATTTAGCAGTTTATAATTTAAAAAGGGAAAGATTTTTGATAACCAAAATAGATGCCATTCCCTAGAGCCCTGAATGCTATACAAGAAGCTGGCGATATATCACTGAACAGTTAATCATTCAGGAGTCACGGACGCCTCAGTGACAACCCCTCTAAGCCACTCAAAAATTGTATTGCGGCAAAGAATAACCAAGTGACTTTTCTACAGAGATGTGTGTGTCATTTGCTTATATCAGTATATTTTTTTATTATCATTTTACATTATTAATGTTGTTACGATTTATACTGGCCTATGCACCATGTTCTATTGGCCACAAAAAGTATTGCACGAAGATAAACGTGAATATTAATTTCTTACAGGGTCAAAAAATAAAATAAAATATAAAAAAAAAGTCAGGAAATCATTCCATTTATTCAGGCTGAAGATTGAAAGGGTAACTAAACTTTCAGAACTTCTGACATGTCAGAAATTTGATCGGTGTGGGTCCAAGCACTGACCCGCTTCATTCCGGTTTGGCTTTTTCCGGAAAGCTGATGTGGCAGTGTACGGGCTCATAGACTTTCTATCGAGTCCGTACACCGCTACATCGATCTCCAGAAAAAGCCGAACAGAAACGAAGCGGCTCAGCGCTCACACGAGAACTTCTGCAGCTTTGTTTTAGCTATTGGTGGGGGTCTCAGTGCTTGGACCCCCACCAAAACTTCTGACATTGACATGTCACTGTAACATGTCAGAAGTTTGTTGAACAATTAGTTACCCTTTAATCAAAACCTATATCACCCATGCAAAAAAGCAATTGCCCCCCAACTTTATAACTGGTTGTGTCACCCATGCCAGTAACAACTGCAATCAAATGTTTGCAATAATTTGAAACGAGTCGCTTACATCACTGTGGAGGATTTTTGGCCCAGTCTTCAAGAGTTGTTTTAATTGAGCTACATTGGAGGGTTTTCCAGCATGAATTGCCCAGTTGGTAATTTTTACCATAAATCAATAGTAGAAGCAAATATCAAAAACTTTGTAATATATCTAAGAAGATAAAAATGCTTCTCTTTCTCCACTTAGACTCTGCTCCCTTTTCCTCCTGCACTGATCACTCACTCTCAATTCACTGCTAAAATCCATATACACTGTCTTCATCTCTGCCTCAGAGTATATGGGTTTACAGATTATAATTTCAGTATACGCCGATGATCAACTACCACTGAAAAAGATTAATAGGCATATTGGTGGACAGTACATTTACCTATAGCAACTAGTGCCAAGCAGCTGCTACCAAGGCAAATAAAATCATGGGATGCATTAAAGGAACAGTGTCATCACAAATAATTTTTTTATATGTTAAAGATGTTAGTGCCTTAATATAAACGTTTATTTACATTTGTGTGTTTGTGTTTTACTGTTTCTTATTTTCACACTTTTTCTTCCCTATGGGGGCTGCCATTTTTTGTTCCATTTCTGTGTGTGTCGATTAACGACACACACAGACATGGAATACGGCAGCCACAGTCCCATAGGGACTGCGAACGGCTCCCGTCCCATTGACTGCCGTGTACGGCGTCTGTGTGGGAACTGCGCATGCGCCGCTCCCACACAGTCCTATTCGAAATTGGCGCCGTCCGGCGCCATTTTCCTGTGGACCGGAAGTCGCGGCTGGACAGTAATATTACTACTTCCGGTCGCGGCTTCCGGACAAGTGCACATGGAACAGCGGCAGCAAAGGGAGCGGACGGGCCGCGGCGGCAGGAGCAGGTAAGCGATTTCAATGTATGTTAGTGTTTGTGTGTGTTTACTACTGCATGTAAACCTACTACACTGTGGGTTACCTCAAAAAATGGCGACACACAGTGTAGGAGGTTAAACCTTTCAAACCCCTCGTTTATCCCGGCACTAGCCAGGATAAAGGAGGGGGGGATGCTGAGAGCTCACTAGAGCGATAGCTTTTAACCCAATGTTGCAATGCTGCAATTTTGGGAACTAGCTCCAAACAGCTCCATCTAGTGACCAAAAATGGGTAGTATTATAAATTTGAAAAAATTTATAATATTTCCTGACTCGCGAAAAAAATAAAAAAAATTTGAACAATGTTTAATCACCCACACACTAAATGTTTAAATTTTAAAAAAAAAACATGTTTTTGGGGCGACACCATGCCTTTAAAAGAGGCATATATGCTCGTGACAAGAACATAGTTCTATACAAATCACTAGTCAGACCACATATGGAATATTGTGTACAATTTTGGGCACCTGTGTATAAGAAGGACATGGCTGAACTAGAACGGGTGCAAAGAAGGGCGACCAAGGTAATTAAGGCATTGGGCGGATTGCAGTACCAAGAAAGGTTATCAAACTCTGGGCTATTCCGTTTAGAAAAGAAAAAAAGACGGCTTAGGGGGCGATCTAATTACAATGTACAAATATATAACTGGACAGTACAGAGATCTTTCTAATGATCTTTTTACACCTAGGCATGTAACAAGGACAAGGGGGCATGCTCTACGTCTAGAGTAGAAAAGGTTTCACTACTGTTACAGACAGGGATTCTTTACTGTGAGAGCAGTGAGTCTATGGAACTCTTTGCCACAGGATGTTGTGGTGGTTGATTCATTAAACAAGTTCAAGAAGGGCCTTGATACCCTGCTTGAAAAATAGAATATTACAAATTACTAGATTCTGGAGATGGGATGTTTATTTATTCGGATTTGGAGTCCGGGAGGAATTTTTACCCTAATGAGGCAATTGGCATCAACCTCAGGGGACTTTGACTTCCTCTGGATTAACACGGTAGGATTATAGGTTGGACTTGATGGACTTTGTCTTTTTTCAACCTTATCAACTATATGTAACTAAGACAGGAGACAGAGGCATTAGGTTACAGCTGCCCATAGACACAGAGATGGTGCAGTTTCTGGTGTTTTATCTTCACCAGTGCTCGATCCACAGCTACACTGCTTATTACTGCTGAATAATCTATACATTGCCACTTCTATTGTTTTACGGTCTCACTCAGTACAGATTTACTAGAAGCAGCGGAATCAGTCTGCGTCTCTCTCTCTCTCTGTGTGTGCAGATGCACCCTCCTTCCCATAGACAGCAGCTGTAACCTAATCCTTCAGTGAGCGGTCTTCATCTCTGTCTCACTGAATACATTCAGAGTGAATGATCTAATCCAGGGGTCTTAAGCATGCGGCCCCTGTCGCTGTCATCTGCGGCCCGCAGGACACAAAGCCGCTAGTACAGACTCTGCTCCGGGACTCCGGAATTCCCTGACATCGCTGTTCACATATGAACAGTGTGTCAGGGTCTTCCCCAGAGCGGAGTCCCGGACACAGCGCCAGTATAGGCTCTGCTCCGGGACTCTGCTGTCCATATATGGACATGGATGTCTGGGGCTTCCCCAGAGCTGGAGTCCTGGGCAGAGCGCTAGTATAGGCTCTGCTCTGGGACAGTCCCTGACATCGCTGTCCATACATCGACAGTCATGTCAGGGGCTTCCCCAGAGCAGGAGTCCCAGTGATGTCAGGAGCACAGCTGGAGTCACAGGAAGAGCCTACTAGCGCTCTGCCCGGGACGCCAGCTCTAGGGTTGCCCCTGACATCCATGTCCATATATGGACAGTGATGTCAGGAGCAGAGCTGGAATCCTAGGCATAGTGCTAGAAGCGGTTCAGCTCCGGAACTCCAGCTCTGGGCAAGCCCCTGATATCACGGTCCATATATGGACACTGATGTTAATGGCTTCCCCAGAGTTCCGGCGAAGAACCTATACTAGTGCTCTGCTCCGGGACTCCGGCTCTGGGGTTACCCCCGATATCACATTCCGGTCCAGGAGGATCCTCTGACATCACGGTGTATGGACAGTGACGTCAGGGGCTCCAACAGTAGAGGAATCCCCAGCCAAAGCGTCGGCAACGCTCTGGTTGGGGATTCCACTCCTAGAAGGAGCCCCAATGGAGCTATCTAATTGGGGTGTGCGTGGCATTATCCGCAGATGGCATGGTGGCAGCATCCAAAGGGGCTGCCCAATCTTGACGTGTGTCTGCCAAACACTGCCAACTGAGCCGCCGGACTGCATTTAGCGACACAAACTGGCAAACTGGATTGTTGAAATAAGCATGTGGAGAAATAGCTAAAATTTAAAAAAAATCGGTATTATAGTAATGTAGTATTATTATTATAGTAATATAGTGTTATATATAGTAGATCAAATAACTAATTAACAATAATTTTGTATTGCATCAAATTTGAAAGTAATGCGGCCAGTCAACTTCCCATTTTTTCTATATGTGGCCCACTTACCCGGCCGAGTTTGAGACCCCTGATCTAATCGGTGCAGGAGTGAGGAGAAGAGCCTGATCAGTAGAGAAAGAGGCATTTTTCTCCCGAGATAGATAGATAATCTCAATGCTTTTATATTCGCTTGTACTATTGATTTATGGGGAAAGAAAAGTGAACCGACGATTACATTTTAAAGTAACAACTTTTGACATGTCATAGTGACCTGTCAGAAGTTTTGATCAGTGGGGATTCAAGCGCTGGGACCCAAGGAAAGCTGATCAGAAACAAAAGCGGCACAGTGCTCACCCGAGCACTTCTGCAGCTTCGTTTTAGATATCAGTGGGGGTCTTCGTGCTCAAACTCCAAATGATCAAAACTTCTGTCACGTCAATATGACATGATTAAAGTCTAGAAGTTTAGTTATCCTTTAAGGTCTTTCCATAGCATTTCAATGGGATTCAAGTCAGGACTTTGACTCGGGCACTGGAAACCTTTAAAATTAGTTGTTTTTTTTAGCCAGAGTCGGACTTGCTTGTGTGCTTTGGATCATTGTCCTGCGGCATAACCCAAGTGCTCTCGAGCTTTAGGACACAAACTGACGGGCAGACATTCTCCTTCAGGAATTTCTGATCGAGCAGAATTTATGGTTCCATCAATTATGCAGGTCATCCAGGTCCTGCAGAAACAAAGCAGCCCCAGACCATCAAACTACCACCGCATTTGACCGTTAGTATGATGTGTTTACAGTGGAATGCAGGGTTATCTTTACGCCAGATGTAACGAGACCCATGTCTTTCAAAAAGTTCTACCGTTGACTCATCAGTCCACAGATTATCCCAAAAGTCTTGGGGGGTCATATAGAGGTTTTTTGTAAAATGTGAGACAAGACTGTGTTTTTGGTGAGCAGTGGTGTGCACCTTGCGAGTCCCCCATGGATGCCATTTTCCTCCAGTGTCTTATTATAGAATTATATACAATGACATTAACTAAAACAAGTGAGACCTGCAGGTTTTATTTTAGAGGTTTGTCTGGGTTCTTTTGTGACCTACTGGAGGAGTCATTGACGCACTCTTGGCGAAATTTTTGTAAGCTGGCCACTCCTGGGAAGATTCCACTGTTCCAAGTATTCTCCATTTGTGAATAATGGCTCGCACTGTGGTTTGCTGTAATTCCAGAGCTTTAGCAATGGCTTTGTAACCCTTTAAACATGTAGATTTGAATAACTTAGTTTGGCATCTGTATTGTAGTTTCTTTAGAACGTAGCATCATGTGCTGCTTTTTGAGACCACCTAGCTAGCTTTACATTGCCAGAAAGGTCCTATTTAAGTGATTTTTAGATTCAACAGGTCTGGCAGTAATCATGCCTGGGGGTGGCTAGTGAAATTGAGCCCAACTGTTAATTGCATTTGGTTAGACTGGTTGATTTAGTAGTTAAGGGGGCAATGATTATTTCACATATGTCCAGGTAGGACCGAGCTCCATTTTTCCTTCAAAAAATGAAATCATCATTTAAAAAAACTGCATTTTGTGTTTACTTGGGTTCTTTGGCTATTGTTAAGAAGTTTGAGGATCTGAAACATTCAAGTGTGACAAATATGCAAAAATAGGGAAGGGAGCAAATGCTTTTTAAGGCTGGGTTCACACGACCATGTTACGTCCGTAATGGATGGAACGTATTTCGGCCGGAAGACCCGGACCGAACACACTGCAGGGAGCCGGGCTCCTAGCATCATAGTTATGTACGATGCTAGGAGTCCCTGCTTCGCTGCAGGACAACTGTCCCATACTGTAATCATGTTTTCAGTACGGGACAGTAGTTCCACGGAGAGGCAGGGACTCCTAGCATTGTACATAACTATGATGCTAGGAGCTCGGCTCCCTGCAGTGTGTTCGGTCCGGGTCTTCCGGCCGAAATTCGTTCTGTCCATTACGGACGTAACATGGTCGTGTGAACCCAGCCTAAATGTGTGTGTATTTCTTTTTCTCTTCGGAACGTACTGGGCACATTGAAATACGTATAAATAAATTTGAACATTACTGGAAAAGTAGCAGTGTAAGATTTTTTTAATAAAAAACACGTTTCAGCTATCATATCCATATCTCATACATAAAGCCACTTTTTTATTTTATTTATTCCTTTTATCTTGGACGCATAGACTGGATCTCCAAATATACTTCTATTTATTAGACATGAAGTATCAGAATCTCTCCCTTTTTTAGCTAGAGGAATCCTATAATAGAGTAGGCCATGGGGAAATTAAACTCCCACAGCTTATTCATGAGTTCAGGCTAGACTAGACATTCTGCTGTCAATATTTTTGAAGAAAGATGGTGAGGAACTTAATTTCCCGTCGCAGCCATATTTTACCATCAAATCAAACCTTGTAATAAAGTTAGAGATTCCAATAGAAGCATAGGTGGCAATAACTCATACATACAAATATAAAATACATAGAAAAATAAAGATTTTGGTTAAAACACCTAAAATATTTGAGAAATTAAAGACATATGGTGGTACATCTAGGTGTATACCCAGCAGTGTTTTTGAACATCTGTAAGCTTACCTGCATTGCTTCTGTACTGTAAGATCATTCTTTAACAAGAAGTATACAGTTAAAAAAAAAATATATATATATATATACACACACACACACACACACACATACATATACACACACACACACACATATATATATACACAAATACATAAGGAGACATGCATTAGGTAATTTTTGCAGAAAGGCAAAGCATGCAAGGGGCAAGAGAAGCATTGAATTTACTTACGTGAGGTGGGAACGGCTGTAGTCTTTTAATGCTTTCTTCTGGGCAAGTGACTTCTCCCATTGGGAGGTAGGGCTTCTGTGCAGATCCCGTCTCATACATAGACATGGGCCTACTACCCCGTCCAGAAGGGCGCCTCTTTAATGAAGGTGGGTTGGCGAGGTCTGTGTATTCTGACCCAGTTGGGACCTGATATAGGTTAGTTGTAGCCTGTCGCCTGAGGTTGGTGTTCTCACATTGCAGTGTTTGGAGCTGAAAGAAAGTTTAGTAGTGGAACTTTGCTTTGAAATTTGGTTGCAGGGCAAGTAGGGTGACAAACAATAAGCTCTCGTAGTGTAGGTTTTTGAGCACAGTACTAGTAGACACGAATGGCTGTACTTCTCAGTGACAACTTTGAAAGGTAGAACACGGAATGCAGAATATGGTTACGAGCACAAGATTAATTGACATGGGAAATTAGTAGTCCCCTACAAATGTATAACTAGCCTAAACTAGAATATCTTCTATGGTAAAGAAAGCAAAGCATGCCAAATATATAAATGGTGGTACATAAATTGTCGAAACCTCTAAGAATTATGGCAATACAACTGTTCTGTGTGTTAATGGCAATGTAAAAAAAAAAAAAGCAGACATGCAAAGCAACAAAAGATGGTGCATATGCAAACAACCATTTAACCGGAGTCCAGGCAAAATACTTTCAAATAGGTTTTATTAAAATGTATACAGTTTATACATAAGAAAATTTTTTTTATTTATCTACCAAATATGCATTTAAGATCAAGGGTAAGTGGCCATTAAAATGCCTGGACAGTATGATGGTGTTAAAAAGTAGTTCCATTCGATCATATGAGGGGGGATGTCTGACCAACAATTCCCTTATACACTATTGTTATTATTCGTAATACACCTACCCAAAAAACGGTCTGCGGTAGTGAAGTAGACAGGAAGGAAGGGTTGCAGCTACACCGTCAGCTTTGTTTTTGTGAAACTGTATGCTGTGAGAGGGGAAGGGGAGCATCAGCAGGCAAACATCGGAGTGCTATTCACAGAACTATGGGAGGTGTTGACAAACCGGAAACTACAACAAAGGACAAACATCCCATCGGGAAGTGCCTGCTCACTCTGTAAACGTATTACTCTTGATTTTCACGTTTTCAAAAGGGGGGGCAAACAGACAAAATATGGCAGTTAGACACAAAATTGACTGCGGTGTATAAAATTCACATTACAGTTGCCTAGGGATTGTTTACGGTTTTCTTTTTGTAACGATAGGTATGCTTTAAAACAGCAAAAACATAGCCAAGAGCAGCAGGCTGAAACTCCAGCAGAAAAAGGACTGTAGGCTTCTACATGTAAACGTTAGATTCTAGATTTTCATCTGCAAAGTATAATGTAAAACTGTGTACACGAATAGCTTCAAATTCCGCAAGCACAAATGGTTGCTGGTGAATTGTAAAGTTTACAGAGGTCAACGTAACCAAAATAGGTCATCAACTAATGTCTTGTACGCTTTCCAGTCACTATGTGAAACTAGCCAAGATTGTCCGCGTGTGACTCTCAAAGTTGCATGTTGTAAAATATTTCCAGGTAAAAAAATGGTAACGCTTCAAAAGAAAATAAAAACATTCATGCCAATCATGGAAATGGTGGATGGAGTAATAAATCGCTATGTGTTCTTTTTTTTTCCTCCTCTTTTTTTGTTACAATAGGACTACTTTTGTTGCTTTGCCATTTTTTCTTCCATCCAATTAAAACTGGAAAAAGGCATAACTTTTGGCACTAACTCCAGTCTCTATTAACTCCTTCGTGAAGGATCAGTCTTATATTTCCCAAATGGAACCACCATTTAATAATTGGACGAGACCCATCCATTGCAGAATATTTTGACAGCAGGTATAGCGCCTCCTCTTCTTCACTTAGTCTCTTTTGCCAGTAACTGTGAAAGATTAGACACAGATCATGCTACCAGTGCGACTATGGAGTCTGGCTGAACATTCTCATTAAAAACATCACAGATGCAAGTGTCAAGTGTTCTAGTTCTCAGGTGTTAAAGGAAATTAATAGTAATGTGCTTAAATCGTATAATAACCGGGAGGGGGTTTCATGATCTATTACAGTAACTTTATTTAAAGCAGATCTGTCGTGTTTCCTATGTTACCTTGTCTGCGAGCAGCCTAGAATGGGGAAATGCAGAGCTCGGAGATGTATAGCATTTTATGATTTCAGTATTTCAATATCAGAAGCAGTTTAAATGCCGCCAGGACTCCTTTTGAAACCTATTTGCCCCTCCCACTCAATGATTGACAGCTTTTTCTGAGAGCGTTTGTTCAAAGGGAGACTTGTCAATCACTCTGTATGGGTGGGAGGAAGCAGGACAGTGTCTTTACGAGTCCTGGCAGCATTAAAACAGCCTATTGAATGAAATACTGCCTCAAACAAAAATCTATAATGTTCATGAGGCTCAGATGTACTTACTGAAGTTTCTAATACAAAGATATCTATTCTGAGCAGTTAAACTTTTACAAAACGTGGTCACTGAGGAGCGGCTTTAATTATAGGACATCTATACTCTCCCAAAATGCAAAAAAAACAAAAAAAAAAACAAGACCTCACACAGCAATATCAGCAAAAAAAGTTATATATATATATATATATATATATATATATATAACATTTCAGTACATGAAAATTTGAGTTTAAGGTTACATGAAATTTTTCTTAAGCCGACCTTTCCGCCATTTTTATTCTTTTGTTTAGCCTTAAAATATGGTTTATATTTATCGCATGGGTTGTCACTATTAAGAGGATATATAATGTATTTTTTTTAAAATATTTGATTAATTTTAATAAAAACGTTTATCAAAAATAATTGTGTTAATTCTTAGTCTTTTTGTCCCACAAGGGGACTTTTATATTACATTTCTTTATTATAAGGTATTTGAATAAATGTTCCCAAACGCATTACTGCCTGTGCATACCTGAGTAACCTGCCCTAACCGTGATTAGTTCATTGCAGTCTTAGACCCCATGCACATGGTCATGCCCGTAATCACGGCCCACGATTCCGGGCACGGCCGGCCACCCACATTTTTAGGCCGTGCCCCCATACAAAGTATGGGAGCACGGCCTGTAGAAACATGAAAAAACGGACATGCTCCATAATTCCCGGCACAATTCTACGGCACGGACACCCATCCGTAGCGATATGGAAAGGTGTCCGCGGCCAATAGAACTGAATGGGCCCGTAATTACGGGCGATTTTACGGTCGTGTGTAGGGGCCTTAAAGAGGCTCTGTCACCAGATTTTCAAACCCCTATCTCATATTGCAGCAGATCGGCGCTGCAATGTAGATTACAGTAACATTTATTTTTTTTTTTTAAACGAGCATTTTTGGCCAAGTTATGAGCATTTTTATATTTATACAAATGAGCCTTTCTTAAGTACAACTGGGCGTGTTTAAAGTTAAGAAAGGCTCATTTGCATAAATATAAAAATGCTCATAGCTTGGCCAAAAATCCTCGTTTTAAAAAAAACTAAAAACGTTACTGTTATCTACATTGCAGCGCCGATCTGCTGCAATAGGAGACCGGGGTTTGAAAATCTGGTGACAGAGCCTCTTTAAATGTCTGAAGAGTTGAAACTGAACTTTTTTAGATAAATTAAAGTACCGTATTTTTCGGACTATAAGAACGCGACGGGTTTAAATAACAGAAAATAGGAAAAAAAATTCATTTTACTTTTACAAAGAAAAAACTATTGGTTAAAAAAAATAAAAATTTGTTCGGTTTCACCACATTCTGAGAGCCATAACTTATATTTTTCCATCGTTTGAGCGGTGTGTGGGCTTAGTTTTTGCGGGACGAGCTGTAGTTTTTATTAGTACCATTTTTTTTGGTACATATGATTTTTTTTATGCCGTTCACTGTGGGAGTCAAATAACGTTACATTCTAATACGATAGGACTTTCACGTATGCAGCTATACCAATTTTTTTTGTTTTTACATTGTGCTTGGGGAAAAATGGAAAAAGGTGTTTTTTTTTAACTTAACACCCCTGAAAATGTATCTTTTTTTTTTCTTTTACACATTTTATTAGTTCCCCTAGGGGACTTGAACCAGCGATCATTAGATTAGATCCATATTATATTAGAATAGATAGATCAGCCATAACGTGAAAACCACCTGACTGATATTGAGTAGGTCCCCCTTGTACCCTCTGACTGGTCGAGGCATAGACTCCACAAGACCTATTAAGGTGTCCTGTGGTATTTGGCACCAAGACTTTAAGTCCTGTAAACCACGAGGTGGGACCTCCATGGATCGGACTTGTTTTTACAGCATCTGCCACACATTTTCGATCGGGTCGAGATTGAAGGCAGTCAACACCTTGAACTCTTGTCATGTTGTTCAAGCCATTCCTGAACAGTTTTTGCAGTGGGGCAGGGCACATTATCCTGTTAAGAGGCCCGTGCCATTAGGGAATACCGCTGCAAGTAAGGAGTGTACCTGGTCTTCAACTAGGTTTAGGTAGATGGTATGTATGCCAGGACCCAATGTTACCCAGCAGAACATTGCCCAGACCAAGCCGCCGCCTTCCATTGCTCCATGGTCCAGTTCTGATGTTCATGTTCCCATTGTAGAAGGTGGACAGGGTCAGCATTTCTGATACCTTTCCATCATAGGCAGCATTAACTTTTTAAGTAATTTGCGCTACAGTAGCTCTTCTGTGGAACCTGACCAGATGGGCTAGCCTTCAGTTCTTACGCCATCAATGAGCCTTAGGCACCCATGAACTTGTCAGCAGTTCACCGGTTGTCCTTCCGTGAACCACTTTTGGTAGGTACTAACCACTGCACACCGGGAATACCACACAAGATCTACCGTTTTGGAGATGCTCTGACCCAGTCAACCCATCACAATTTTGCCCTTTTCAAAAACGCTTAGATCCTTATGCTTGCCCATTTTTCCTGCTTCCAACACATCCACTTCAAGGACAGACTGTTCACTTGCTGCCTAATATATCACACTCCTTGACAGGAGCCATTTTCACACGGTAATCAATGTTATTCACTTCGCCAGTGGTTTTAATGACTGTCTGCGTCGTTAGGATGCGGATACAATGGATTTGCCTATCGCTGCCTGGCAAGGCACAGGTTGCCTCGCTATTCGGCGCTTTAGCAATGATGCAGTCGGTGCGATGACAATCGTTCTGCGCGGTGACAGATCAGCATGTAATGTTTTTTTCCTCATTTACAGTGGGCAGTGTTTGGGGCACTATCTACAGGGGGCTCTATGAGAAACACTTTGTGTGGTGCTTTACAATGTTTGACACAATTTTATTCAGGGGCACAGTGTATGGTAGCATTATATTCAGGGGCACAGTGTATGATACTATTACATTCAGGGGCATAGAGTGAGGTATTTTATCTTCGTTTATAGGTGCGGAGATGTTTGAAAAGGGAGAAGCCGAAGACATCTGAGCGGCAAACTATGCAGAAATGGGTCGTGGCCAGGAGTCGTCATGGAGCTCTGGACCGGATGGAAAAGAAAAGAACGACACCAATCTGAGAAGACGTCACATGTGTGTCACTAAATATAAATGTTTATTCTCCCTGTGACTGATCATTACTGTAGTCACTATATGATGTGCAGCGAGATGATGGGTATATAGTTATTTTTTGTGAAACAGCAACTCCACCATATCCTTACCATTGTTCAGGCTATACTGGGAGCTGTAGCTTTAGGTCTTATAAACATATATGGCAGGGGTTAAATTGAATTTGCAAAAGATCTCTGTACTGAGCTTGTTTCTAGTGCTGTATAGATATATACGGAGCTTGGTTCTAGTGCTGTATCGATATGTACGGAGCTTGGTTCTAGTGCTGTATCGATATGTACAGAGTCTGGATTTGGTGCTGTATAGATATGTACTGAGCTTGGTACTGGTGCTGTATATATGTACAATAGCTGGGAGATTTGTTGCGGCTTACTGCGCACGCGGCGCTGTCCTCTACCCTTCTCACAGTGCACAGCCTAACTAAATGGGCACGCTTGGGTAGGTCTGCATGCATAAGCAATCCAGTTAAACATTCTGGACATGGAATTTCTTTAGAGTCCACTTTAATATAGGTTGTATTTTGAATCTCTAATAGTTTTGACTATTCTAAAAATTTTCCATGACGCTATACTACATGAAACACCGCAGCCCCTCCCCACTCAGCACATATGTTTTTGTTGGCAAAACAAAGAACCTGCTAAAAATTTGAAATCCACCTCTGGACAAGTCTATTTTAGTAAAAACTTGTATTTCCATGAAACAATTCTGGAACATAATTTCTCTTAATAGCTCTGTGTAGCGTTGTTCCTTTGTTATTTCTCCTAGAAATGTATTAATAAATTGATAACTGGGTGTAACCATTCCTCGTCAGAGAGGTGTGTCCCTATACAGTCCCACTGTCAGCACTGATTGGACAGTGCCAGTCTATGTAAGGACACACCCCCAACTGGTAACACCCAGCTGTCAATTTTTGTGTCTACATTTTTTTAGGACGAATAAGACTACACAGTTCTAAGAAAAGATACTACAGAATTGTTGTTTTTTTTAATGGGGAATATATGGGGTTATCTATTGGTTAATCAAATTGGTGAAATAAAAATAAAAAAAGAAGGGTATAAGAATACATTCTCCAGTTAGTACATATTCCAGGGACGAATGTTGATGAAAATATAATACCCATGCCTATTAGCCAAAGTCTTGTGACAAACATGAAATAAATGGTGCGGTGCGCATGCAATGGAAACACACTGGTAAGTAGAGTGTTACTGATTGAACTATTTGTATTCAGAAGCAGCATACGGTAAATAAGTTACCTTTTTTTGCGTTATCCGAAGCTCATCACTGAGATTGCTATTGGCTTTCATTAACTGTTGAACTTTTGCTTCTGATAGAGTCAGGGCATTTTTAACTTCCAGAAACTCTTGTACTGTAAAGGTCCCATCAGATAAGTCGGATTCCAAACTCTAGATAAAAAATACATATATAGGAATACAGCTTTAAATCGCAGAAAAAGCCAATTCATTTAAAAAAGAATATTAAAATGACAGTCAACTATTTCTAAGAAGCGGAGAATGAAATGTAATTGGGTTTTTCGAGGAAAGTAAAGGTAGATCTACTGGCACTTCTACCACCCGCTGCAGGCCCCCCCCCTTTAACACAGCTTATATTCTTAATGGAAGGTCAGACCAAAAGGGGAAGCTAAGGATGAGAAAGTTAGGCAAGAACCTCTGTTCCTTTTTTTCGACAAGGATCCCATGGTTCCTGGCATCCACTCGGCAGTAATCCAGTAAAACGGTCAGCATCTTAAAAGCTAAATATAGTTAGCAGATCAGTTAAATTCATTAACTGTAGATCTGTAAACGACATATAACTTAATATGTTACCAGCACCCTGCAAAACTAAATTGTGCAAGATGAATATATCACTGCCTGTATGAACAATTAAAACTTGAATTTTATTATGATAATTAAAGAGTAAAAGAAGGCTTAACAGCCAAACAACTCTTCAGGCGTTAGCACGGCGACCAGACAGGGGGTGCAGAAAAGGTAACACACAACTATGTGCACCTCAAACGGCAACGTATTTTTCCCCCTTATTTATGATATAAACACCTGGTCATCCATGCCAGTAAATTTGCGTCCCTATGCGTTTCCACACCCCTAGTTTACAGGGTGCATCATCAGGGGGTCACACTAAATATTGAATTAAAACACCTAATGGCCGGCGAGCACGTGCTCTAACATTCACCCGGCTCATGCACGACGATGGTCGCCAAGATGCAGCATCGATCAAATAATTCCCTCACACAAAGCGTCGTCAGGGGTCCTCCTGGATCGGAATCCCCGGCCAGAGAGTTGCCGACACTCTAGCCATAATTCCGTTCCTGGAGAAGATAGCACCATTGGGGCTCCCTCTAGGAGCGGAATCCCCAGCCAGAGCATCGGCCATACTGTGGCCAGGGATTCCACTCCAGGACGAGCCCCTGACGTCACGGTCAATATATGGACAGGGACATCAGGGGCTCCCTATAGGAGCTGAATCCCCAGACAGAGTCGGCAAAGCTCTAGCTGGGGATTCTGCTACTAGATGGCGCTGCGGCGCCATCCACAGAGGGTGGGCGTTGCGGCGCCATCCACAGAGGGCGGGCGCTGCGGCGCCATCCACAAATAAAACTCATTCGTTTTTAAAACGGACAGTGAAAAACGGATACAAAACGGGTCACAATCATCCGTCAAAAACTAAAAATACAGAACGGATTCAAAACGGCCGTCAAAAACTGACCAAGATGGCTGCTTTTAGCGGCCAACACTCGGACCCTGTCGCGTGAATAGAAACAGCAATCCCCCGCATGGTGTGGGGGTAGGTAGGAGATGCGGGGTGGGATTGGGTAGATGTAAAGGCACCAAAAACTAGCTACTCTCTGAAATAAGCTAGTGGTGTCTTTGCAGGTTCACAAGGCTGCTTCGAAGATCTGTTCTGAGGCGAGTAGACAGCAGCTGCCTTCTCGGATCTCCCTCTCGGCACCGGCCTAAGCGCTGCACTGAATATGACATTACAATGTGTGTATCAGACTTCAGTGTTGCGCTGAGGCCGGAGCAGAGAAGGAGAGCCCTGAAACGCCAGGATCACGTCAGAAGTTTTGTGAAATGACAAGTACACAACAAGTATCTAATCTATCATGTATCCAATCTATCACAAAGTATGCACCACTCTGATAAAATTGGCACATTTGGTGGACGATTGGATAAGAACCGATGACACTTGATGGGTTTGAAGTAAAAAAAATTGTGAAAAAGCCTGATGGCAACTGATACATTTTTGCATCAGTTTTTGCATCAGTCGTAATCACTAGAGACATAAAAAAAAACAAAAAAAACTGATGCAACTGATATAAGTGAACGCACCCCAAGGCCTAGTTCACACAGTTAAACGCGGTTTTTGACCCAGAAACCATGCCAAAAAAAGACCGAAATTAATATTCAGTGGGAGGCATGGGCGTTTTTTTTCCCCGCGAGCGGAAAAAACGTTACGTGCCATTTCTTCCCGTGGTTCTGTCTCTGACCTCCCATTGAAACCAATGGGAGGCAGAGCAAGCGTTTTTTTGCCCGCGGCACTCAATGGCCACAGCCGAAAAACGCTGCGAAAGCCACGGCAAAGAAAGTGCAGGCAGGTAAAAATCTGCCTCAAATAGATTTTTCTGCCTGCAAAAAGTTGTGTGTGAAGATACCCTAAAGCCTCATGCACACTTCCATCACCGTTTTTCACGGATCCGTGTGTCCGTGATTGGGACAGTGTGCTTCCCGTGTATACCCCATGTACACTTCCGTGTTTGTTTCCAAGAGGAAACTGAAACCCGTTTACACTATGTACACGATATTGTGAGTGCCGCACATGCTATTCCCTGTCCAGCGGTACTCCCTGTCCAGGGTGCTGAAAGAGTTACTGCCGATCAGTGCAGCCCTTTAACTATTTCAGCACACTGAACAGAGACTACCGCTGGACAGGGAATGCCATGCGCAGCGCTCACAATATAGATTAATGGTTCATTAAAAAAAAACGCAACAAAAAGAAAAAAAAGTTACTACTTACGCAGAACTCCCTGCTTCTTCCTCAAGTCCGGCCTCCTGAGATGACATTTCAGAGCATGTGACCGCTGCAGCCAATCACAGGCTGCAGAGGTCACATGGACTGCCGTGTCATCCAGGGAGGTCGGACTGGCTGTCAGAAGACGGACGCGTCACCAAGACAACGGCCGGGGTACGTATGAACTTATTTTTCTTAATATCGCTGCGTTCCAGCACTGATCAGCAGCCTCTTCTCTCTATCAGTGCTGACAGAGAGAAGGGGATGCAGATTAGTGCAGTGCAGTATGTGTCTGTATGTGTACCTCTGCCCGTCCGGCTGTTGCTAGGCAACGGCTCCGTCACACACGGACGGCACACGGATGCCTTCCGTGTGCCTTCAGTTTTTTTGACGGCCCCTTTGACTTGCATGGGCCTCACGGTCACGGAATCTTGAACCAAAGTAGGACATGCTCTACGTTTGTCGGAACGGAGCAACGAGACCGTCAAAAAAAAGTGAAATGTGCATGGCCCAATTGAAATGAATGGGTCAGGGTGCTAGCCGTCTGAAAAACAGCTAGCACCCTGAAGAAAAAAAAAAAAAAAGACTGAAATGGGCATGAAGCCTAAGGCTGGGTTCACACCGAGTTTTTTGCAGGCAGAAAATCTGCCTCAAAATTCCGTTTGGAATTTTGGAGTGAGATTTTGCTCTGCCTGCACGCCGATTTTCACCTGCAGCCATTGAGCACCGTGGGGAAAAAAACGCAGCGAAATACGCTTTCTCTGCCTCCCATTGATGTTAATGGCAGGTCAGAGACGTAAACGCCCAAAGATAGGGCATGTCACTTTTTTTGCAGTCCAGGCTCATAGCAAATAATGCCCGTGGCCATGTGCATGGCCTGTGATTGGCGGGCGGCTCGCGGGCGATACTCCGCTGCCAGCCGACCCGAAAATCACGGCCGTGCACATGGCTACGGTCGTGTGCATGAGGCCTAAGAGTGTCCAATATACAAATGAGGCTTTTCACTGCCAAGTGGGCAGTGTTAACCACCCACTTGACAGTCAGAGGCCTCATTTGAATATCAGGCCCCAAAACATAATGGTACTGATCTCTCAGAAAAGACAGGGAGTAAAACAAACAAAAAAACGCCTTTAGCCGCTGGCAATCTAAGGGGGAGTTCACACTGAGTTTTTTGACGCGGAAACCGCGCCAAAAATAACGGCCGAAAATGCCTCCCATTGATTTCAATGGGAGGCGGAGGCGTTTTTTTCCCGCGAGCAGAAAAATCGGTTCATGGGATAAAGGGGGGACATGCCCTATCTTCGGTCGTTTACGCCTCAGACCTCCCATTGACATCAATGGGAGGCAGAGAAAGCGTATTTCGCTGCATTTTATGCCCGCGGCGCTCAATGGCTTCGGGCGAAAAACGCTCAAAAATCGGCGTGCAGGCAGAGCAAAATCTGCCTCAAAATTCCAAACGGAGTTTTGAGGCAGATTTTCCGCCTGCAAAAAACTGTGTGAACCCAGCCTAACGCAAATGTTAGCTGCAGTGTTTTGGGCAGGTGACAGGTTTTCCAGTGCCTAAAAATGTATGGCCTATCCTCAGCATAGGCCATCATTAACTGATCGGTCGGGGTCAGACTGCCGGGACCCCTGCCGATCAGCTGTTTCGAAGGGGCCGCAGAGCTCGTACAAGCGCTTCTTCGACTTCATTACGATCATTGCGCATATTGTGAATCGCTGACATAGCAGTAGCGGAAGTTCACTGTGTTACAACCTTCTTCCATTGAAGTGAATGAGAGAAGGCTAAAACACTGTCAACCGCCGCTACTGCGGTGTCGGTGATTCACAATATGAGCAGTGACTGTAATGAAGAGGAAGAAGCGCTCGTACAGAAGCTGTGGCCCCTTTAAAACAGCGGATCGGTGGGGGTCCCAGCAGTCGGACCCTGATCAATCAGCTATTAACAGCCATCAATTTTTAGGGACTGGAAAACCCCTTTAAGCTTTGTTTACAGAAGACTGGACAATCCCTTTACATCACTGAGCCTTGTTTAACACGAGGCATGAAATCAGATAAAATTAGGCCCAACAAAATCTAGAGGACCAAGAAATGTCCACATGTAACTTTCTATAAAAAGGTCAGAGCAAATAAAGAAATGGAAAATCCCGCCTAAACGTCATAAATCCTAGTAAAGGGTGTAATAGAGTGAGATTTAGTCCTCCATTATTTATTGCCTTTTAAATGCAAATTCTTTACAATATCGAAATAAAAATAGGCAAAATATACCTTTTCTCTATTAGAATTAGGTGGAACATTCTCCAAATCAGTTTCTTCATCAGATGCGACACTATCGTAGTCAGGCTGGTCACTTTCTTGGCTTTCATTGCTATGTTGATTTCTTATACTTTTTAAGACCAATTCCACATTATCTACAAGACATACAAGAGGATTGCTAATGTTCAATATGGAAAGCACACGTCAAGTAAGTTCACTCTGTGTTTAGAAATTAGATCCTTCAGGTTTAAAGGGTAACTAAACTTTCAAAAAACTCGGGTGAGCGCTGAGCCGCTTCATTTCTGATACACTTTTTCCAGAAAGCCGAGCAATTGGTGTAGGGATTTATAGACTTTCTATTGAGGAAAGCCAAATCAGAAACTCAGTGCTCAGACCCTCACCGATCAAAACTTCTGACATGTCACTATGACATGTCTGAAGTTTTTTTTGAAAGTTTAGTTACCCTTTAAATAAAGTGAGACTACCTAGGAAATAGCCCAGTTCTAAAAATCTAGAATTTAGCAATGCTGATCAAAGGCAGCGCGCAACTGCTATCGCAGGGTGAAGAAAGACTGACAGTGCAACATTGGATTGTGTGCTGCATCCACTATACATTACTCTATTCTGGATTTTGAGAACAACTGGCTATTCCTTAGGTAGATTTGCACCTTCAATTAAACCCATTTGGTCCATGTATCCTGGTCCTTTCACTTATGCAATGTCCAGTTACTGTATTCAAATCCTCAGGTGGGTACCACTATGTTTCTTGGTTTCTCTTCAATGCAGACAAATTGATAAAATGTCGAAAACAAAAATTACAAGTGGTCTCAGAAATGGCAGCCTTAGTGGATACTGATCTCCCTAACAGCCGGGAGAACAGCCCAGCTAGTAGTCGGCGGGATGGTAATGCAGGTAAGGCAAGACAATTGGTAGTTGTAGGGAATTCTGTAATCAGGAAGACGGATAGAATAATTTGTCACCAAAACCGCCTCAACCGAATGGTTTGCTGTCTCCCTGGTGCCAGGGTTCGGCATGTGGTGGAACGGGTGGACAAATTGCTGGGAGGGGCTGATGATGATCCAGCTGTCGTGGTCCATGTCGGTACCAACGACAGAATAAATGGTAGGTGGAGGAGCCTTAAGAATAATTTTAAAGAACTAGGCTACAAGCTGAAGGGAAGGACCTCCAAGGTTGTATTCTCAGGAATACTGCCTGTGCCATGCGCATCACAGGAAAGACAGCGGGAGCTCAGGGAGTTAAATGCATGGTTAAAAGGCTTGGTGCAGAGGAGAAGGCTTTGGGTTCCTAGAGCACTGGGCTGACTTTTCATTGGGGTACAAACTATATTCTGCAGATTTGCACCTAAATGGAAGGGGGTGCGCTGTGCTGGGGGAGAGAATACTAGCTGGGGTGGGGGAGTATTTAAACTAGGGCTAAGGACTGAGGTCAATGTAGAAAATAAAGGGGTAGTTAGGTTAGAGAGGGGTCAGACTATATTGGTGGGGGGAGATACAGACTGTGGGGAGAAGACTAGGCAACAAGATAAGGAGATCCTTTTGTTACAAAACAGCAATGAAAATAAAAATGCCCAAATAATGTCAAATAATCACATTTCCGATACTGAAAGTGAAACATTTAAAAAGGGAATGTGTCGCTAGAATTTTTTATTTTTTTCAGTTAAACAGCTAGTATATAAGTGATTACACATTGTTTTAATTTTTTTACAAGTCAGGAAATATTATAAATTAGATTCTAATTTATAACATTTCCATGTGCTGGTCACTAGAGGGAGCAATTCCCAAAATTGCAGCATTGGCAATGTGGTAAAGCAACCTCATTGCTTTATGCTGCAAATTTGGGGTAGACACACTCGCTCTAGTGTCCTCACACAATCCCCCCTCCCTTATCCTGGCTAGAGCCAGGAGAAAGGAGGGGGTTGTATCGTCAAACCTCCTACACTGTGTGTCGCCATTTTCTGAGCGAATGCACAGTGTAGGAGGAGGACTAGATACTGTGGTAATCAGACAGTATAACACGAACATAATAAACACATCACATACACAAACATAACTTACCTGCTCCTGCCGCCTTCGCTCCTCTGCCTTGCGTCTTCGCTGCCTTGATCATATGGCCGGAAGCCGCAACCGGAAGTCGTCATCTAACTGTCCGGCCGCAGCTTTCGATCCAGATGAAAATGGCGCCGGATTTCGTTCTACCGAAGACCTTCCTTTTGGTCTGTGTGGGAGTTGCGCATGCGCTGTTCCCACACAGACGGCGTACGCTATAATGAATGGAACGGCTCCCGTTCGCATTCTCTATGGAGATGTATGTGCCGTATTCCATCTCTGTATGTGTCGTTAATGAGACATTAGAGGGTGAAGATTGTGAGGAGGTTGAAACCTTGTGGGTGGAATTACAAAGGAAGGTAAACACTGAAAAACATTACTTTTGGTGTAATCTATAGACCCCCCAATATAACTGAGGAGATGGAAGTTCAGCTATATAAAACAGATGGAGCGGACGGCACAGGCAGGTACTGTAGTGATAATGGAAGATTTTAATTACCGGGATATTAATTGGCGTCATGGTTCGGCTTCAACTGCAAAGGGGAGAAATTTCCTCAACCTGTTGCAGGAAAATTTTATGGGCCAGTTTGTGGAAGACCCGACTAGAGGTGAAGCTCTGTTGGATCTGGTCATTTCTTTTTTTTTCTTTTCATTATCAAAGATTTTTATTTTGAAAATATACAAAACATAACAGCATACACATGGTTTCATAAATGTGCAAAATTCACACGCAGTGCAATATAACCACTTCAATATCGCATAAAATACACAAAGACATAGAAACAACAGTAGGAGGTAACCTCCTAATCAGTAAGCAAAAACTAAATAAGAATGCAATGAGAACAACAATACCATAAGTGCAGCAAAGATAGTGCATTATTTAGGGAAGCCAGTCCCCACAGTTGGATAAAAATTATCGCATATAAGTGCACACTATATGTCAGATTAACACAGACACAAGACAACAAGGGGAAACACATACAGACCTAGCACGCAAAAGGTAGGCTTATATAGGTGTTCAAAAGAGGCCATCCAGCCTGAGAGGTAGATCATTACCACCCCGGAATCCAGACCACACTGCCCAAGTGCGGACAAAGAGCTCAGCTTTACCCTGATCAGCAGACATCAACTCCTCCATCCTCATAATTCCGTTCACCTCCGTCACCCATTCCTTCAAGGAAGGTACAGTGCTGGACTTCCAATGACGAGGAATCACACTTCTTGCTGCGGTCAAAAAATGCCGAAAGACACTCTTTTTGAGGTGTGGGAGTGATCCCGGAACCATGGAAAGTAAACCAATGGAGGCCGAAGTCTGAACCTCAGTATGAAAAAGTTTGTTACCAAGATCAAAAATTTTTCTCCAAAAGGGACGAAGCTTGGGACAAAGCCACCAAATGTGCAGCATGGTTCCAGGAGCCTCCCCACACCTCCAGCACTCAGATACATCAGGGAATATCCTATGCAGCAAAGAAGGACAGCGGTACCATCTGGTGAGAATCTTATAATTTTTTTCTTGGGCGAAGCACGAGGTCGGTAGCTTATGCGCCAGGAAGAAAGATGTGCCCCACTCCTCAGCAGAGTGTGGAGTCCCCAATTCCTCATCCCATGCGGTAGTGAATGTCAGCTGAGAGTAATCGTATTTGGGTAGAAGGATCCCGTGCAAATAGGACAACACATGAGGGGGCAGTAGTAAACAACAAATAGTGCTCCAGAGGAGTCTTATCCTGCAGCAATACAAGACGGTCGCCCATGGAAGAAAGATAGGAGCGCAACTGAAAATGGGACCACCAAACCGGACGTCCCCCCGGGCAGGCCTCAGAGACAACAGACTGTGACAAGATTGTACCCTCAGGTGTAAGAGTCTTAGCCAAGAAACCACCGTCCTGTCTCTCCCAACAGAGGAATTAGAGGACCTGGACGGTGAACAACGTCCATCGTAGCAATGATCCGCTCCCAGACTACAAGAAACTGACGTGTGAGGGAAGGCAGAGAAGATGAAGGTCGCTGAAGAGCAGACAACCAAGGCAGAGATGACAGTGCTAGGGGAGACATAGCCTTCTCAATGCGCACCCATTGCTTACCCGCACCTGAGCGGAACCAGTCTACCAATCGCATGAGGACCGCAGCTTGGTGGTAGCGTTTAAAATCCGGCAATCCTGCCCCCCCCCCCCTCCACTTTCGGCCGACTAAGGACAGCAAAACGAACACGAGGCTTAGAGGAGCCCCAAACAAATTTAGTTATGGCCCTATGTAAGGTTTGGAAGAAGCTCGTTGGAATTATGATAGGGACGGTTTGGAATATGTATAGGAATTTGGGCAGAATGTCCATTTTAACCGCGTTAATGCGCCCAAACCACGATATGCGGTTCCCACCATATGACATTAAATCCTTCAAGGTGCGCTGCAGAATGGGTGTGTAATTTAAAGCGAACAAATCCGACTTGTGTGGGAATATGCACCCTCAGATATTTTAGAGATTTAGATTGCCATTTGAACGGGAAAACACGAGCAAGATGAGAGGCTAGAGCAGTATCGAGAGATATATTCAATGCCTCCGATTTAGAATAGTTGACTTTAAAATTACTCAAATGACCAAATCGCTCAAATTCCCCGGTCAAAGATGGCAAGGAAACCATGGGAGTCGTAATGTACACAAGGAGATCATCGGCATACAATGCTAGTTTGTGATGTTTCGCGCCAACACAGACGCCATTAACATTAGGGTTGTTAAGCAGTGCCACGGCCAGGTGTTCCATGACCAAAACAGAGCAAAGGTGAGAGTGGGCACCCCTGTCTCGTGCCATTAGTAATAGACAAAGAGTCAGATAACAAACCATTAACTCGAACCCGGGCCGTAGGCCCATGATATAATGCCATAATCCTATCCACCATAGTGGCGCCAAGGCTAACCTGTGTCAGGACACTGCAGAGAAACACCCAATGTACCCTGTCAAAAGCTTTTTCAGCATCGACCGAGAGTAAACACATCGGTATCTTATAGGATTGGCAGTAGGATGTTAAAAGGAGGGTCTTGTTAGTGTTGTCCCACGCTTCCCTACCACGCACAAACCCCACCTTGTCATCTGTGACCAGATCGTGTAAGAAAGGCCAGAGTCGAGAGGCCAGCAACTTCGCAAAAATCTTAACGTCTACATTTATCAATGATATTGGTCGGAAATTTGCACACGACGTCGGATCCTTGCCCGGTTTTGGTAAAAGGGTAATATGAGCCTCAAGGGACTGAGGTGCAAAGGGACACGAGGAAGACACAGAATTAAAAACTTTCGTCAGGAACGGAGCCAATTGATCCTTAAATGTCTTGTAGAATTTATTATTAAACCCATCGGGTCCCGGACTTTTGCCCAAGGGGGAGTCTCCCATAGCGCGCTCCACTTCCGTTTCCAAAAAATCTTCCTCAAGTCCCAAGGCCTCCCCGTCCCCCAATGACGGCAACGCAGTGTCGTGCACATACCGGTCTATTTTATCCCGCAACGCATCCGCCTGCATATCCTGAAAATGGCCTTTAAGATTATATAATGCCGAGTAATACTGTCTGAAGCAATCAGTGATGCCCACCGGATCATGAACCTCACCGCCCGAAGGAGAAGTAATTTTAGGGATATACGACGCCTGGGTGCGAGGATGTAGTATCCGTGCCAGAGACCTGCCACATTTGTTTGCAAATTCGTACGAATGTTTTCGCATCCGGTCCCTGAATCGAGCGTGTGACTGGTCTATCAGAGAACGCAAGGATTCTCTCGCTGTAGTAAGTTCCGCAAATATCTGTGAGGAAAGCACACGCTTATGACGGGATTCAAGGTCCCGTATCTGAGCAAGGAGCCGCGCAATGGCTACCCCTTTTTCCTGCTTCAAACAAGCCCCATGTTGGATCAGGACTCCCCTTACTACACACTTTAGCGCCTCCCACTGTAATGGTAATGGGGTGGTGTAATGTGTATGTACCTAAAAAAAAAACGGTTAGCGAGTCCTTAAGGGCTGACACACACACACACACACACACACACACACACACACACTGAGTCACGCAATAAATTATCGTTACGTTTCCAAGATTGGAAATTGGGTACCGAACTAGGAAACGTGAGTGTCAGAAATACAGGGGCATGATCCGACCAAACCATAGAGCCCACCTCAGGAGGTAGGATGCCAGGTAAGCAAATGGTGGCTAATAAGAAAGGCGTCCAGCCTACTGTACATATTGTGTAGCGGGGAGAAGTAAGTATATTCTCTTACCTGAGGATGCAGAATCCTCCACACGTCAATCAATTGCATGGAATGCATCACAGTTTTCAAGGTTCCCAAGTGGGACTTCGGAACCGCAGACCTGCCCGAGGAGGGGTCAAGCCTCGAATCGAACGTCAGGTTAAAATCACCGCCCACAATCAAAACTCCCTCCATGAACTCCTCCAATTTCCGCAAGTACCCGCAGCACACTCACGCCTGATCCTGATTGGGGAGGTACACATTAGCCAAGGTGAACAGCTTATTCCGAATGGACAGTTTAAGAAACACATACCGACCACCCGGGTCAACCAGGACATCTACCAGTTTATGAGAGAGTGACTTGTGAATACATATACTAGCACCCTTGGACTTGGATTCCGGGTTGGCACTGTGGAACCAGACTGGATAATAACGATTTATAAACTGTGGTGTGGCCCACCAAAAAAAATGAGTCTCCTGTAAAAACAGGATATTTACACGCTCTTTGTGCATGTTGTACAATATCTGCGAGCGTTTTTCCGGGACATTAAGCCCTCTAGCATTAAAAGGTACAGACTTTCAACTGTGCCATCTCCAACGCGCGTAGGTCTAGCAAGTCAAGAAATGTGCTACCACAATGAAGAGAAGGACAAAACAGACAAGGAAGGGAGACACGACAACAAGGACAAACAAGCGGGTGAAACAAGCACCCACTCCTTGATCTAATCAAGGAGAAACAATCCAATATACACCGGATATAACCAGTGAGACCCTAAGAGGAGAAGTGTCTAGCCAGGACAAGGTCTAGCCAGCGCCCCGCACCCCCTAACCCAGCAATTTTTATATAGCAAATAACGATATAACAGAAAAGAAAGGAAAACCAAGGCACTTAGTGTGATACCCAAAAATAATTAAATAAGAATATACATTGTTAGTAGGGCACTAAAAAAACCCCAGCAGAGAACACCCCTGAATACATTCATTGTCAGCATAAATGTACACACAGGTTAGCAATAAAGAAAATAAAAATAAACATTCACGATTGTGGCGTATTAACAGCAATCAACCGACAACATTAGCCACCAGGTCTCCAACAGCAATCACCTAAAACATAATGCAGACCCACACAGCAATGACCACATGAAACTCCGAATATAATTGCCTCAGCTGATGAACACAATAACCATTGTAATTAGGCTCCGACAGCAGGCTGCAATTAGGAGACATTAAAAGGGCATCACATCGGCTCCGCATGACGACCATCATGACGCCTCATAAGAGAAGCAGGAGAACGACCTCGCCTGCGTGATCGTGGACGCGGCGGCGGGATGGGAACATAAGGCCAATCAGGGAGAGAGACTCTAGACAAACGGAGAGCAGCGCAGAAATCCGGAATATCCCCCGGGTCACGAACACTCAGCAGTGCCCCGTCCCTGCGAACCTGCAACTGAAAGGGGTGACCCCAGGAATAGGAGATCTCATGTTCTCTAAAGACATCCAGCAAAGGACGTAGCACTCGGCGCTTGTCCAGAGTCATCCTGGACAAATCAGACAGCAGCTGGATCTTGACTCCATGTAATAAAACCTCGCCTTTATCCCGTGCCTTCCTCATAATCTGCTCCTTAAGAGAAAAGAAATGGACACGGCATAGCACATCTCTAGGCCTATCAGGATCCGGGTTACGCGGGCCTAGAGTCCTGTGAGCTCTATCCAGCTCCAGAGGATCAGCAGCAGGGCGCCCGAGTAATGAATTAAACAGAGACTGTAGAGCAGGAATGAGTTGACCCGGAGAGATATCCTCAGGGATGCCCCGAAGCCGAATATTATTACGGCGATTCCGATTCTCATGATCCTCAGCAAGGTTAAATAATGTGTGAATCTGGAGTGTTGATCCAATCGGTCGGCATGAGAAACTTGTTGCTGTGTAATACTGGATACATCGCTTTCCATCCGCTGTACTTGATAGGACAATTGAGATAAATTAGTAGTAAGAGATTGTATCTCTGATTTATACGACGTCTCAAGACGGTTTACATAACGTTCCATGTCCTGTTTAGTGGGCAATGCTGATAACTGTCGTCTCAGGCCCTGTAAATCATCCCCTAGGACAGCAGAACCACCTATATGAGAGGAGGGATGAACAGCCATATCTCTGGGAGAGGTAGAAGGCGACATTGCAGGCCCCACCACATGAGGGGAGGATAAGGGAGAAACCCGGCCGCCATGACAGGCACCACGTGGCGAGCAGTCCCGCGCAGGCAGCACCATCTCAGCCCCAGAAGAGCACGGCTCAATCCCATCCAGCAGGGAGGGAAACTGCCCCTGAGAGCCCGATATCGAGGGGAAGGTACTAGCGGTACCTGATGCAGCAGCACCGGCCGCAGATGATAGCCCCTCTGGAAGCAAAGTCCCGGCGCCATCTCACCTCCCCTCCAGCGGCGCCATCTTAGATGATGTTCCAGCTGCAGCGTCGGTCAGAAATCTCTGGATGGAGCCGGCTGAAGACATCTGCCGTGTACAGTAAGGAGTCCCCGTGGAGGCCTTGGATTTCCTGACCATCAGGGTAATAAAATGATGCTTATTAATGTGCTTATGATCGGGTTAGGGAAGTGCAGGAACGGAGCATTCAAGCAGCACGTCTGGTCAGCGCCATGCCCAAGCCACGCCCCCCGGATCTGGTCATTTCTAATAATGCAGAGCTTGTTGGGAATGTCAATGTTCGTGAAAACCACGGTAACAGTGATCACAATATAGTTATATTTTACTTATACTGTAAAAAACAAACACAGGCTGGGAGGGCAAAAACTCTTCATTTTAAGAAAGCCAATTTCCCCAGGATGAGGGCTGCAATTCAAGATATAGACTGGGAAGAACTAAATGTCAAATAATGGTACAAATGATAAATGGGAGATTTTCAAATCTACTTTGTATAATTATAGTGCAAAATTTATTCCTATAAGTAACAAGTATAAACGACTAAAATTAAACCCCACATGGCTTACACCTTCTGTAAAGAGGGCAATACATGACAAAAAAAGGGCATTTGAAAAATACAAATCTGAGGGTACAGCTCTAGCCTTTGTAAAATATAAAGAGCTTAATAAAATCTGTAAAAATGTAATAAAATTAGCAAAAATACAAAATGAAAGGCAGGTGGCCAAGGATAGTAAAACAAATCCCAAAAAATTCTTCAAGTATATAAATGCAAAAAAGCCAAAGTCTGAACATGTAGGACCCCTAGATAGTGGTTATAGGGAGTTGATCACAGGGGATCAAGAGAAGGCAGTTACTAAATGGGTTCTTCAGCTCTGTATATACAACAGAAGAAAGAGCAGCTGATGTAGACAATGCTGTGGGGAAAATGTTTGAGGGGCTATTGAGGGACTATATACAGAATTATGTGACAAATAGTAAAACCATGCTGGCTGTCACTTATAGTACTAAGGACAGAAGTTGTCAAACCAACCTGATTTGCTTTTATGAAGAGGTGAGCAGAAGCCTAGACAGATGGGTCGCTGTGGATATAGTGTTTTTGGACTTTGCAAAGGCATTTGACACTGTCCCCCATAGACGTCTAATGGGTAAATTAAGGACTATAGGTTTAGAAAATATAGTTTGTAATTGGATTGAGAATTGGCTCAAGGACTGTATCTAGAGAGTTGTTGTCAATGATTCCTACTCTGAATGGTCCCCGGTTATAAGTGGTGTACCCCAGGGTTCAGTGCTGGGACCACTATTATTCAACTTATTTATTAATGATATAGAGGATGGGATTAATAGCACTATTTCTATTTTTGCAGATGACACCAAGCTGTAGTATTGTTCAGTCTATGGAAGATGTTCATAAATTCCAAGCGGATTTAAACAAACTGAGTGTTTGAGCGTCCACTTGGCAAATGAGGTTTAATGTAGATAAATCTAAAGTTATGCATCTAGGTACCAACAACCTGCATGCATCATATGTCCTAGGGGGAGCTACACTGGGGGAGTCACTTGTTGAGAAGGATCTGGGTGTACTTGTAGATCATAAACTAAATAACAGCATGCAATGTCAATCAGCTGTTCAAAGGCCAGCAAGATATTGTCGTGTATTAAAAGAGGCATGGACACATGGGACAGGGATGTAATATTGCCACTTTACAAAGCATTAGTGCGGCCTCATCTAGAATATGCAGTCCAGTTCATAGAAAAGATGCCCTAGAGTAACGAAGCTAATAAGGGGCATGGAAAATCTAAGTTATGAGGAAAGATTAACCCTTTCAGGACCAAGCTCGTTTTGGCCTTCAGGACCAGCCCCATTTTTTCAAATCTGATGTGTCAATTTATGTGGTAATAACTCTGGAATGCTTTTGCCTATCTAAGCGATTCTGAGATTGATTTCTCGTGACATATTGTACTTTATGCTAGTGGAAAAATGTGATCAATAAATTCATTGCTTATTTGTGAAAAACACCAAAATGTAAAGACAATTTGCAAAAATTAGGATTTTTCTAATTTTAAATGTATCTGCTTGTAAAACAGATAGTAATACCACACAAAATAGTTACTATTTCACATGTCTACGTTATATTTGCATTGTTTTTTGAACATTATTTTATTTTTCTAGGACGTTACAAGGCTTAGAACATACAGCAATTTCTCACATTTTCAAGAAAATTTCCAAAACCTATTTTTATAGGTACCAGTTCAGTTCTGAAGTGGCTTTGAGGGTCTTATATATTAGAAACCCCCATAAGTCACCCAATTTTAAAAACTACACCCCTCAAAGTATTCAATACACCTTTAGGTGTTTCACAGGAATTAAAGCAAAGTAGAGGGTAAATTTACTAAATCTTTTTTTTGTCGGAAAATCCATTTTAATAAAAAAAATTCTGTAACACAAAAAGGTTTTACCAGAGAAACGCAACTCAATATTTATTACCCAGATTCTGCAGTTTTTAGAAATATCCCACACGTGGCCCTAGCGTGCTACATGACTGAAACACCGGCCTCAGAAGCAAAGGAGCACCGAGTGGATTTCAGGGCCTTCTTTTTATTAGAATATATTTTAGGCACCATGTCAGGTTTGAAGAGGTCTTGTAGTGCCAAAACAGTGGAAACACACCCAAAAAGACACCATTTGGCAAACCACACCCCTCAAGGAATTTATGAAGGGGTATAGTAGAATTATAACCCCACAGGTTTTTTGCAGAATTTCGTGGAATTAGTCCGTAAAAATGAAAAAATCTAAATAAATTTTTACAAGCAATAAAGAAGAAAAAGCGCCCCAAGAATTGTAAAGCAATTTCTCCTGATTACGGCAATACCCCATATGTGGTAATAAACGGCTGTTTGGACACACAGCAGGGCTCAGAAGCGAAGGAGTGCTATTAGGCTTTTGGAGATCAAGTTTACTCAATTGATTTTCGGGTGTCATGTAGCATTTGCAAAGCCCGAGGGACGAAAACAGTGGACAAACCCCCAGAAGTGACCCCATTTGGGAAACTACAGCCCTAAAAAGAATTTGTCTAGGGGTATAGTGAGCATTTTGAGCCCATAGGTTTTTTTGCTGAATTTAGTATAATTAGGCCGTTAAAACTTTTATTGTTTTTTTATTCTTTTTTTTTTTTATGGTGTTCACCATGCGCTATAAATTACCTATTTAATTTATTCTGCGGATCGATTGTTTTTTTATGTTTTATGGTGTTTGCACGATAAAATCACGGTTTTAAAAAAAAAAAATGTTTTTGCGTCGCCATATTCTAAGGCCTGGTTTACACGAGCGTGTGCGTTTTGCGTGATGGTGTGCGTGGGTGCGTAATGAGCGAACAGCGCACAAAGATACGACATGTCGTGAGTTTTTTTCAGCGGACTCACGCTGAGCAAAACTCACGGACTGTCTGCATGCCCCCATAGACTTATATAGGTCCGTACGACACGCGCGTCGCACGTACGTACGTACGTACGTACGTATATCACGCTCGTGTAAACGAGGCCTAAGAGCCACAACTTTTTTATCTTTCTATTAGGAAAGCTGTGTGAGGGCTTGTTTTTTGCGGAACAAACTGTAGTTTTTATCGGTACATGTGACTTTTTGATCCCTATTTATGCAATTATTTGGGAGCTGAAGTGACTAAAAATAGCGATTCCGGTATAGTTTAATAATTGTTTTTATGGCGGTCACCGTGCAGGATAAATTACATATGTTTATAGTTCAGGCCGTGATGGACGCGGAGATACATATTATGCATAGTTTCTTTTATTTTCTAATAATAGAAGGACTTTATAAGGGAAAAAAGGCGATTTTGAAATTATTATTGACATTTTTTGTAACTTTTTTTTTTTTTTAGTCCTACTAGGGATTTGAAGATCCAATTGTTGGATCGTTGTTATAATATATAACAGCTATTATACCTGTGAGTTTCACAGTGACAGGGGGCATATTAGGTCCTGCCTCTGGCAGGACGTAATCGCCTTCAATAGATGGCAGACCCAAAGCCTTTGTTAAAGCTTCCGATTGCCATAGCAATCGCCCCTCGCAACAATCGGCCCCCGCAATCGCGTAGCCGATGCTGCTAGAACAACTTAAATGCGGCGGTCGCTATTGACTGCTGCAATTAAGGGGTTAATCGGTTCGGATCACTGCTGTGATCCGACCCGATGTTTTCCCCCAGTATTAAGGCTGCTAGTAGCAGCCTGTACTGGGAGATGCCGGGCTGCAGGGAGCGCCTGTGTGCTCCATTAGTAGCACACGTAAATCAACGTGCTGCAGCCCGTTAATCTACGTGGGGTGGTCGGGAAAAGGTTAAAAGAACTAAACCTATTTAGCCTTGAAAAAAAGACGACTAAGGGGGGACATGATTAACTTATATAAATATATGAATGGCACATACAAAAAATCTGGTGAAATCCTGTTCCATTTAAAACCCCCTCAAACAAGGGGGCACTCCCTCCGTCTGGAGAAAAAAAGGTTCAACCTGCAGAGGCGACAAGCCTTCTTTACTGTGAGAACGGTGAATTTATGGAATAGTCTACCGCAGGAGCTGGTCACAGCAGGGACAGTAGATGGCTTTAAAAAAAGGCTTAGATCATTCCCTAGAACTAAAAATATTAGCTCCAATGTGTAGAAATTTTTTACTTCCCTTTTCCCATCCCATGGGTTGAACTAGATGGACATGTGTCTTTTTTCAACCGTACGAGCTATGTAACTATGTAAGTAGTGAAGAGTATGTAACTGCGGGAATTAATATAAGTATGTGAACAAAAAACGAGTAGGTATTTGGTGGAAATTGTAGAGTCCTAGCAGCATATGAACAGCTTTTTACATGAAAAGTAACATGTAGCCCTGAGCTTAGCATATTCTCCTCTATAATATGCGGCCTTTGGATGGGATAACATAGGCTTGAAAGATCCCCTTCCCGCAAATGGGAGTTACTGTATGTCCTTCTTAGCGGTGCGTTCCCGCAAATGGGCATACAGTAATGCCCTGAGGATAAGCGGGCACAGGAGCGGGGTGCCGATGGTTGCTATGGCAACCAGGAAGCCTAGCAACAGCTTCCTGTTTACCAGGTACGGAAGCCTATTAGGTCCTGCCCAAGGCAAGACCTAATAATCTGACTGTCTGTTGTAAAATGACAGTTACAATACACTGCACTACACTAGTGCAGTGTATTGTACTGGGAATCAAAAGATCAGATCTTCAGGTCCCCTAGTAAGTGTAAAAAAAAACAAAAACGTTTTTGGATAAATAAAAACTTTTACGTAATAAAAATTAATAATTGCCCTGTTTCCCTGATCAAGTCCTTTATAATTAGAAAACAAAAAAAACCTATACATAATAGGTATCGCTGCGTTCGTATCGGCCTGACCTATAAAATTATTATTTATGCCGCACGGTGTACACCGTAATAAAATAAAAAACCATGGCAGAATTTCCTTTTTTAGTTACGTTGTTTCCAAAAAAATTGAATAAAAAGTGAACAAAATAGGTCGCAAATACCCCAAAATGGTACCAATAAAAACTACAATTTGTCAGGCAAAAAACCAGCCCTCAAGCAGCTCTGTCGAAAAAAAAGATTAAAAAAAAATAAAAATGTTTTGGCTCTCAGGATATGGTGTCAATAAAACATTAGATTTATTTAGAAAAAAAAGTGTTTTTATTGTGCAAAAGTAGTAAAACATCAAAACGATATAAAATTTGGTATTGCCATAATCGTATCGAACCGCAGAATAAAGTAAACATGTTGTTTATACTGCACAGAGAACGCCGCTAAAAATGTATTAAAAAAAAGTTATGACAATTTCTGTTTTTTGAGCTCATCTCCCAAAAAATACTGATTAAAAAAAAAAAAAAAAAAAAAAAAACTTACCCGAAAACTATACTAGTAAAAACTACAGCTCGTTCCATGAAAATCAAGCACTCACACAGCTCGCCAACGGAAAAATAAAAAATTATGACTCTCGGAACGCAATAAAACGGTGGCCCAGACTAATTTATATGTGTAGCAGTTCTTCACCTAAAACCCCACATCATCATTTGCAGCCCCCACTGGTAGACCCTGTAAATGCAGTGGAAACTATGACATTTTGGGGTCTGCGCTACATATGGGGCTAGTGAAGAAGTCAATGATTAGGCAACGCTGGAGTGCGGATATTTTGTACAATACCACGGACACCCTTTAGAAATGCGACTCCTGCACCTAAAAATCCAGCCTGTACATAAAGGATTGGTTCAAAGCATACGTCACTAGCCATGGATAATTAATTTTATTATTAATTTACCCAGGGCCGGCCTTCGGTTGGATGGTGCCCTGTGCGGTACCCTCTATTGCCGCACCTACACAAACCAAACACTAACCACATATATAGACACGCACATACTGGAACATATTTATTGTACATACATAAAAACAGATATTTAGACATACAGGCAAATATACACACATCTGGAATATATGCATAAATATATACGACATACAAACACCGGCAGATAAATACGCAGATAGTAACATATACAAATACATAGAAGGCACATATATATACACAAGCACAAAAGACACATCCACAAACAGACCCATATATACCCAGTAGTAGATGTTACCAGCAGTCCTATGTAACACCACAGATAACACAGTGATAACTCTGAGAACAGACAATGCCGTAGATAACTATACCTACAGCCAGATATAAGACACACACACACATTATATATATATATATAGCAGAAAAAAATATATATAAGCATATATTATGCTTGAGAAAGGCCCCATGGAGTAGGGCTGAAACGTCGCATGTGGTGAATAAATCCACTTTTTTTCACTATCAAGGTGTGCTGTCTCGTATTTTGAAAGGATTTACTATATTATATATATATATATATATATATATATATATATATATATATATATATATATATATATATATATATTAGCAGTGCAGCTACTGGACAGTGCAGAAACTCTGGTTTTAAGCAACCAGGGAGCATGTACAGCAGTGAGGGGTTTTCTCTGTGGCTGCTTGGGTGTAATGCCTGGAATAGGGCCTGGTTTGCTGGAGTGTGAAGGAGAAGGGTGGGCTTCCACTCCATACAGACAGTCCGTGTCTTGGGCTGTCTGATGAGCTTAGTTAGGCTTCACCTGAGACGGCTCTTTATTTCAGGTGTGTACAGTTCACACAGCGCTCTCAGTCTGGGGAAGACAGGCATGCTAGCGTGTGAGAGCCACCACCGTGTGAGGTAAAGCTGTGACGGTTTTGAGGTGCTGGGCACAAGGCCCAGTGTCTCGTAGTGAGGGACACCGAATGTGTTAGAGGCTGGACGGCCTAGGGTTTATTTTGTATGTTTATTGTTGTACCACTGATTGCTGTTGTGAAGACAATAAAGCTAGCTGCGGCTGGTTTAAACATTTTACTCAAGGAGTTGGAGTGAACTTTCTATGTGTGCCAACCATCTCACCTGGGAGATGGCGATCCCATGACATAAGTGGTCCCCAGGTTGTATGTATATGTGTGTGTATATGTGTATGTATATATATATATATATATATATATATATATATATATATATATATATATATATATAGGCAGCACATATCTTTATCTGTTCTACTTTAACCCCTTCCCGACATTTGCCGTACATGTACGTCATGGAAAGTACTGACTTCCCGCATCTTGCCGTACATGTACGCCAAATGTTTGGGACCGGCTCAGAAGCTGAGCCGGTCCCATCATCACCGGATCTCAGCTGTATCTTACAGCTGACATCCGGCTGTAACGGCGGGGACCGAAATTAGCTTCGATCCCCGCCATTAACCCCTTAAGTGCAGCGCTCAAACGCGATCGCTGCACTTAAGGTGTTTGCAGCTCATCGGAACCCCAGTAATGAAATTGCCGGGGTTCCGGTGGCTGCAATGGCAACCGGAGGCCTAATACTGGCCTCCCGGTCTGCCTAGCACCGAAGCCGGTCAAGATCCGCCCGGCGGCGGAGCCTGATCGGCTTCCGTAGCTGTCGGCAAGATGGCGCCGGGTCAGGAGCTGATCCGGCGTCATCAGCGGTGGAAGTCAGCTGTACTGTACAGCTGACAACCACCTGTAACGGCAGGAACCGGAGCTAGCTCCGATCGCTGCCATTAACCCCTTCGATGCAGCAATCGAAAGAGATTGCTGCATCGTAGCGGTTACTAGCAGATCGCCAGCCCTGACAGGCAATCGGGACTGGCGACTGCTGTTATGGCAACAGGAGACACAATGGTCTCCTGCTCTGCCATTACGGAAGCCGATTTAGGCCCCGCCGGGAGGCAAAGCCTAATCGGCTTGCTGTCAGTGAATGACTGACAGATCTAATACATTGCACTACATAGGTAGTGCAATGTATTAGAAAAAAAAAAATCTGACCGTTGGAACTTCAAGTCCCCTAGTGGGACTTGAGAAAAAGTGTAAAAAAAAGTGTAAAAAAAAGTGCAAAAAATAAAAGTTTGAAAACAATAAAAGTTTCAAGTAATCAAATAACACACAATCCCCCTTTTACTCTTATCAAGTCCTTTATTATTGAAAAATAATAATAAACCATATGTATTTGGTATCGCCGCGACCGTAACGACCTCAGGTATCAAAATATTATATTATTTATTGCACGCGGTGAACAGCGTAAAAAAAAAACCGTAAAAAACGTTACCAGAGTTTCTGTTTTTTGGTCACTTTGCCCTACAAATATTAGAATAAAAAGTGATCAAAAAGTCGCACGTATCCAAAAATGGTACCTATAAAAACTATAGCTCGTCCCGCAAAAAACAAGCCCTCATACAGCTCAGTCGACAAAAAATATAAAAAGTTATGGTTCTCACAACTTGGCGACAGAAAAAATACATTCTTTTTACAAAAGTAATTTTATTGTGCAAAAAGTTGTAAAACATAAAAAAGTCCTATAAATTAGGTATCGCCGGAATCGTACGGACCCGCAGAATAAAGTTAAAATGTAATTTATAACGCATGGTGAACGCTGTATAAAAAAAACGAAAAAAGCTGTGCCAGAATTGCGTTTTTTTGTTTACCTGGCCTCCCAAAAATTAGGATAAAAGGTGATCAAAAAGTCGCATGTACCCCAAAATGGTACCAATAATAACTACAGCTCGTCCCGCAACAAACCAGCCCTCATACCGCTACGTCTATGAAAAATAAAATTAGTTATGGCTCCAATAAGTCAGGAAATAAAAAAATATGCAGTTGTGCCCGAGGGGAACATTTCTTCTGTTTGAAGAGGCGATTTTTCAAGGACCTAAAATTAGGGAACCAGGAAAGGGAGGGCCCAAACATATCCGCTGGAAGCGACGGTGCCCGTATTATACCAGGACAACACTTTCCCAGCAAAATTCCCCAAACTACAAAGGCGCGGAGTGTGGACCAAAAGGGGGATAAGAAAGGACGCCAGTTATCAGTGCGACACCGGCCTGTGCAGAAAGGATTGTGTCACAGCGTAACACACATCTATGGATTATTTTATTGTTTTTTTTTAACCCATTATTATACCCCCTGACTATGCCCCTTATATACTCCGCCCGGCTTACATATACCCTACATTATAAACGGAAACACCAGTAAGACTCCAAACAAAACTACTACCAAGCAAAATCCACGCTCCAAAAGCCAAATGGCGTTTCCTCCCATCTGAACCCTACAGCGTGCCCAAACAGCAGTTTCCTTCCACATATATGGCACAGTGATACCCGGGAGAACCCTTTTAGCAATTTTTGGGGTGTGTGTCTCCAGCGTCATAAGCTGGGCACGACATATTTGCCACTGAATGGCATATCTAGGGAAAAATATAAATTTTTAATTTGCACCATCCACAGCGCATTCATTTATGGAAAAGACCTGTGGGGTCACTACACCCCTTAATAAATGCCTTGAGGGGTGCAGTTTCCATAATGGGGTCACTTCCCAGGGGTTTATTTTTATTATTTCACATCTGAGCCTCTGCAGTTGTGAACCAATACTTTGTAAATCGCCAAATTAGGCCTCAATTTTACATGGTACCCTTTCACTCCTGAGCCTGGTCGACTGTCCAGGCAAGAGATTAGGGCCACATGTAGGGTGTTTCTAAAACCAGGAAACCCAGCATAATAATTAGAGAGCTGTCTCGTTATGGTGGCACAAGCCGGGCACCACATATTGTCCACATATCTGTGGAAAAAATCCAATTTTCACTCTGCAACATCGAGTTCACACTAATTTCTACAAAACACCTGCAGGGTTAACATGCTCACTACACCCGTAGGTAAAAGCATTGAGGGGTGTAGTTTCCAAATAGGGGTCACTTCTGGGGGGTTTCCACTGTTTTGGGCCCACAGGCGCCCAGAAACCAATCCAGAAACATCTGCACTCCAAATGGCGGTCCTTCCCTTCTGAGCCCTGCCGTGTGCCCAAACAGCAGTTTATGACCACATATGGGGTATTGCCGTACTCGGTAGAAATTGCTTTACAAATGTTGGGTTCTTTTTTTCCTTTATTTGTTGCGAAAATGAAAAAATTTGCGCTAAAGCTACGTCTTATTGAAGAAAAAGGATTGTTTTTATTTTCACTGCCCAATTCTAATAAATTCTATGAAACATCTGTGGGGTCAAAATGCTCACTACGCCCCTAGATGAATTCCTCAAGAGGTGTAGTTTCCTAAATGGTGTCACTTTTTGGGCGTTTTCATTGTTTTTTCCCCTCAGGGGCTTTGCAAATGTGACATGGCCGCCGCAAACCATTCCTGCTCAATGTGATCTCCAAAAGCCAAATAGCGCTCTTTCCCTTCTAAGCCAAGCCGTGTCTCCAAACAGCCGTTTATTACCACATGTGGGGCATTGTTTTACTCGGGAGAAATTGCTTTACAAATTTTGTGGTGCTTTTTCTCCTTCAGTCCTTGTGGAAATGAGTAAAAATAAGCTAAACCTACATTTTCTTTGAAAAAATTTAGATTGTCATTTTCAGGGCCTATTTCCAATAATTTCTGCAAAAAACCTGTTGGGTCAAAACGCTCACTATACCCCTAGATAATTTCCTCAATGGGCGTAGTTTCCGAAATGGGGTCACTTGTGGGGGGTTTCCACTGTTTTGTCTCCTCAGGGGCTTCGTAAATGTGACCTAGCCTCCACAAACCATTCCTGCTAAACTTGAGCTCCAAAAGCCAAATAGCGCTCTTTCCCTTCTCAGCCTCGCCGTGTCTCCAAACAACCGGTTATTACCACATGTGGGGTATTGTTTTACTCGGGAGAAATTGCTTTACAAATTTTACGGTGCTTTTTCTCCTTTAGTCTTTGTGAAAATGAGAAAAAAAATCGCTAAACCTACATTTTCTTTGAAGAAATGTTGATTTTAATTTTCATGGCCTACTTCTAATAATTTCTGTAAAAAAGCTGTGCGGTCAAAATGCTCACTGTACCCCTAGATAATTTCCTTGAGGTGTGTAGTTTCCCAGATGGGGTCACTTTTGGGGGATTTTGACTGTTTTGGCACCGCAAGAGCCCTTCAAACCTGACATGGTGCCTAAAATTTATTCTAACAAAAATAAGGCCCCAAAATCCACTAGGTGCTCCTTTGCTTCTGAGGCCGGTGCTTCAGTCCAGTAGCACGCTAGGGCCACATGTGGGATATTTCCTAAAACTGCAGAAACTGGGCAACAAATATTGAGTTGCATTTCTCTGGTAAAACCTTCTGTGTTATAAAAAAAATTGTACTAAAAATTTATTTCTGCAAAAAAATATGAAATTTGTAAAATTCACCTCTACATTGCTTTAATTCCTGTGACATGTGTAAAGGGTTAAGAAACTTTCTAAATGCTGTTTTGAATACTTTGAGGGGTGAAGTTTTTAAAATGGGGTGACTTTTTGGGGGTTTCTAATATATAAGGCCCTCAAAGCCACTTCACAACTGAACTGGCCCCTGTAAAAATGGCCTTTTGAAATTTTCTTGAAAATGTGAGAAATTGCTGCTAAAGTTCTAAGCCTTGTGAGGTCATAGAAAAATAAAAGGATGTTCAAAAAACGATGCCAATCTAAAGTAGACATATGGGTGATGTTAATTAGAAACAATTTTGGGTGGTATTACCATCTGTCTTACAAGCAGATACATTTAAATTGAGAAAAATGCTAATTTTTGCAATTTTTCGCTAAATTTTGGTGTTTTTCACAATTAAATACTGAACATATCGAGCAAATTTTGCCAGTAACATAAAGTCCAATGTGTCACGAGAAAACAATCTCAGAATCGCTTGGATAGGTGAAAGCATTCCGGAGTTATTACCACATAAAGTGACACATGTCAGATTTGAAAAATGAGGCTCGGTCAGGAAGGTCAAAAGTGGCTAAAGAGGGAAGGGGTTAATATAGAACACACTTTTACAAAGACAAACATATAGAGAGACACACACACATACACAGAGGTACAAATACTGTATACACACACACACAGAGATACATACGGTATACACAAACACATATATAGACATACACACAGAGACACATACACACCATCTCTCCTCGCTGACATGATCACAGGCTTCTTGCAGGACGGGCTGTGGGCGGAGCTTCCTCCTCGGCTCTTATTTAATCCGTGTGTTTAACTAAGAACAGAGCACATAGTAGAGGCAGAGCCAAGTGGCGCCCCCTACATGCTGGGAGGGTGCAGCGTCCTGTGCACTCGCACACCCCTTAGGCCGGCCCTGCAAATACCCCATTACTACATCATCCTATTATGACCTGATGTACTCTGCACAGCTTACATATATCCCGATGCACTCCGCCCAGCTTACATATGCCGCCACATTATAAACTCAAACACCAGTAAAAGACTAAACAAAACTACTACCAAGCAAAATCTGCTCTCCAAAAGTCAAATGGCGGTCCTTCCGAGCCTGGTAGTGTGCCCAAACAGCAGTTCATGACCACATATGGGGTATTACTGTACTCTGGAGAACCCACAACAATTTATGGGGTGTGTGTCTAAAGTGGCACAACCTGAACACAACACATTGGGCATTGAAATAGCAAATCTGTGGAACATGGCAATTTTCAATCTGCAACATCTATTGTGTCCTAATTTCTGCTCAACCTTTTGGGTCAAAATGCTCACTACACCCCTAGATAAATTCTTTGAGGGGTGCAGTTTGCTAAACAGGGTCACTTCTCGGGGGTTTTCACTGTGCTGGTAGCTCAGCACAATGCAACATGGCGTCAAAAAACTATTTTGTAGAATCTCCACTCCAAAAACTAAGTTGCGCTTTTTCCCTTTAGACCCTTGCCGTCTGTCCAAATAGCAGTTTACAACCACAAATGGGGTATTTCCTTACTCAGGGGAAATTGTGTAACAAATTTTGGGGTGGTTTTTTTCTTCTGTATTCCTTGTGGAAATGAAAAACTGAGCTAAAGCTCCAGGTTATTGTAAAAATCCATGTTCACAGCCCAATTCTAATAAAACCCTGAGGGATCAGAATGCTCACTACACCTCTAACTTAATTCTTTGAGGGATATATAGTCTCCAAAATGGGATCACACCTGGGGAATTTCAACTGTACTGGTACTTCAGGGTCTTCGCAAATGCGACATGGCCCCCAGAAACCAATTCAGCAAAATCTGAGATGCAAAATCCAAATGGCACTCGTTCTCTTCTGAGCCCTGCCATTGGTCCAAACGGCAGTTTATTACCACATATGGGGTATTGTCATAATCAGGAGAAATTGCTTTACAAATGTTGAGGTGCTTTTTCCCCTTTATTCTTTATAAAAATTTGAACATTCTATGTTTTTTCACAAAAAAAAAAGTAGATTTTCATCCACAGAGTAATTCTAATAAATTCAGCATAAAAACTGTGGGGTAAAAATGCTAACTATTTCACTAGATTTCTTGAGGGGTGTAGTTTCCAAAATGGGGTCACTTTTGGGGGGTTTCCATTGTTTTGATCCCTCCAGTGCGTTGCAAACGCGACATGGCACAGAAAAACATTCCAGTATAATCTGTGCTCCAAAATCTAAATGGCGCTCCTTACCTTCTGAGAACTGCAGTGGGTCCAAACAGCAGTTTATTACCACATATGGGCTATTGCTGTAATCGGGAGAAATTCCTTTACAAACGTTGGTTTGCTTTTTCTCCCTTATTCCTTGCAAAAATTCGAAAATGCAAAGTTTTTCCAGAAAAAATAGAGTTTCATTTTACCAAACTAATTCAAATAAATTTCGTAAAAAACCTGTGGGGTCAAAATGCTAACTATACCCCTAGATAAGTTCCCTGAGGGTGTTGTTTCAAAAAAAATAGGGTCACTTTTGGGGGGTTTCCACTGTTTTGACACCACAAGATCTCTTCAAACCTGACATTGTGCCTAAAATATATTAAAAAAAAAAAAAAAAGCTGCCACAAAATCCACAAGGTGCTCCTTTGCTTCTGAGGCCTGTGCTTCAATCCATTACCACACTAGGGCCACATGTGGGATATTTCTAAAAGCTGCAGAATATGGACAATATATATTGAGTTGCATTTCTCGGGTAAAATATTCTGCGTTACAGATTTTTTTTTATCACAAATGAATTTTGGCAAGAAAAAATGAAATTTGTAAATTTCATTTCTACTTGGCTTCAATTCCTGTGAAACGCCTAAAGGGTTAAAACACTTTCTGAATGCGGTTTTGAATACTTTGAGGGGTGCAGTTTTAAAAATAGGGTGTTTTATGGGGATTTCTAATATATGGGCCCCTCACAGCCGCATCAGAACTGAACTGGTCCCTGAAAAAACAGCCTTTTGAAATCTTAAAAATATGAGAAATTGCTGCTAAAGTTCTAAGCCTTGTAACGTCCTAGAAAAATAAAAGGACGTTCAGAAAATGATGCCAACATTAAGTAGACATATGGGAAATGTTAAAGAGGCTCTGTCTCCACATTATAAGTGGCCTATCTTCTACATAATGTGATTGGCGCTGTAATGTAGTTTACAGCAGTGTTTTTTTATTTAGAAAAACGATAATTTTTGACGGAGTTAGGACCCATTTTAGATTTATGCTAATGAGTTTCTAAATAGACAACTGGGCGTTTTTTACTTTTTGACCAAGTGGGTGTTGTGGAGAGAAGTGTATGACGCTGACCAATCAGCGTCATACACTTCTCCCCATTCATTTACACAGCAGATAGTGTTCTTACTAGATCACAATGTGCAGCCACATAAACACACTATAACGTTACTGCAGTGTCTGGACGGTGAATATACATTACCTCCAGCCAGGACGTGATGTGTATTCACAATCCTGACACCTCGCTAACGTTTGTGTGAGATTTACAGCAAGGCAAACAAAATCTCGTTTAAAATGACAGTTTACAGCGTAATCTCGCCGAAGTGTTAGGATTCTGAATAGACATCACGTCCTGGCCGGTAGTGATGTATATTCACTGTCAGGACACTTGAGTAACATTCGTATGTGTGTATGTGGCTGCACATAGTGATCTAGTAAGAACACTATCTGAAGTGTAAATTAATGGAATGAAGTGTATGACGCTGATTGGTCAGCGTCATACACTTCTCTCCACAACGCCCACTTGGCCAAAAAGAAAAACACGCCCAGTTGTCCATTAAGAAACTCATTAGCATAAAGATAAAATAGGTCATGACGCCGTCAAAAATGATCGGTTTTCTAAAAAAACACTGCTGTAATCTACATTACAGCACCGATCACATTATGTACAAGATAGGGCACTTATAATGTGGCGAGCGCCTCTTTAACCCCTTAAGGACGCAGCCTAGTTTGGACATATTTCACTTTATGTGGTAATAACGTCGGAATGCTTAAACCTATCCAAGCGATTCTGAGATTATTTTCTCGTGACACTTTGGGCTTCATGTTCGTGGTAAAATTTGGTTGATATATTCAGTGTTTATTGGTGAAAAATTGCAAAATTTGAGAAAATTTAGAAAAAAATTGCATTTTTCAGAATTTAAATGCATCCGCTTGTAAAACAGATGGTTATACCACCCAAAATAGTTACTAGTTCACATTTACCATATGTCTACTTTAGATTGGCATCATTATTTGAACATTTTATTTTTCTTGGACGTTACAAGGCTTAGAACATAAACAGCAATTTCTCATTTTTAAGAAAATCAAAAGCCTTTTTTTTTTAAGGTACCGGTTCAGTTCTGAAGTTGCTTTGAGGGGCCTATGTATTAGAAACCCCGATCAAACACCCCATTTTAAAAACGACCCCTCAAGGTATTCAAACCAGCAATTAGAAAGTTTTTTTTAAAACTTCAGGCATTTCACAGGAATTAAAGCAAAGTGGAGGTGAAGTTTGCAAATTTCATTTTTCTTGCTGAATTTCAATTTTATTCCATTTTTTTTTCTGTAACACAGAAGGTTTTACCAGAGAAACACTACTAAATATGTATTGTCCAGATTCTGCAGTTTTTAGAAATGTCCCACCTGTGGCTCTACTGCGCTCGTGGACTAAAACACAGGCCCCAGAAGCAGAGAAGCACCTAGTGCATTTTGAGGCCTCTTTTTTATTAGAATATATTTTAGGCAGCATGCCAGGTTTGAAGAGGTGTTGAGGTGCCAAAACAGTAGAAATCCCCCAATCGTGACCCCATTTTGGAAACTACACCCCTCAAGGAATTCATTTATGGTTGTTGTTACCATTTTGACCACAGTTTTTTCACAGCACCTATTTTAATTGGGCTGTGACATAAAAATAAAAAAATCATTTTTTCCAATAAGATGTAATTTGTGATCAAAATTTCCTATTTTCACAGGGAACAAAATACCCCATTTTGTTGCCCAATTTGTCCTGAGTGTGGCAATACCCCATTTGTGGTGATAAACTGCCGTTTGGGCCCATGGGAGGGCTCAGAAGGAAAGGAGCGCTATGTGTTTGTTGGGAGTCCAGATTTCGGGTGAAATGTCGCATTTGCAGAGCCCCAGAGGTATCAAAGCAATGGAAACCCACCAGAAGTGACCCCATTTTGGAAACTACACCCTTCAAACAATTCATTTATGGGTAATGTGACTATTTAGACCCCATAGTTTCTTCACAGAACTTATTTGAATTGGGCTGGGAATTAAAACAAAATTATTTTTTCCCAATAATATGTAGTTTTGGCTGAACATTTCTTGTTTTCACAGGGAACAAAATACCCCATTTTGTTGCCCAATTTCTCCTTAGTGCAGCAATACCCCATTTGTGGTGATAAACTGCCGTTTCGGCCCATGGGAGGGCTCAGAAGGAAAGGACCACCATTTGGCCTACTGGGGATTTTCGTATGCAGAAGCCCCTGAGGTACCAGTACAGTTGGAACCCCCAAGAAGTGACCCCGTTTTAAAAACGACACCCTTGAGGCATTCATCTAGAGATGTAGTGAGCATTTTGATCCGAGACATACACCCCATATACTGTAATGTGGGTTCTCACGGGTATGGAAATACCCTCAATGTGGCTGTTATCAGCTGCCTAGGCACGCAGCAGGGCTCAGAAGGGAAAGACGAGGGGGGATAAGCTGTGCAGAGTGCATCGGGGTAAGTAAAACTGGGGTAGATTAAAAATCAAGGGATGTATGATACATTTTGAAGCACTCTTTCATACGGAGCCTTAGTTTTTCGGGACACGTGTCACATTGATATATTGTGTCCTTCCTTATCCCCCTCTTATAGCAGACTTTGTACCTCTTGACTTTTTCCTTTCTTGCCAGTTTGGGGAACTTCTCCTGGAAAGTGTTGCCCTGGTACAATGCGTGTGGCCCCGCTTCCAGAAGTACTGGGTGCCCCCCCCTTCTTGGTCCCTAAAAATTAGTTTCTTGATAACCACCTCTTGAAATTCCAGGAAAGTTCCCCTCTGGCCTGTCCATCGACGTAGCACGTACGCATTTTACAATGCCATCTGTATGATGTGCCCGGCCAGCTTCTTATACCACACCTCATGGTGCTGTGAGGCTTCAGGACTTGATCCGACATGTCCACCCCTCCCATGTACCTATTGTAGTCCAGGATGCAGTCTGGTTTGGGGATCTCTGTACTGGTACCTCGTCCTGGTACATGGGTACTGGTGTGGCATCTCTCTTGTCCTTGTACTTGACACACAATATGTTGCTGCTAGATTGTGCCCTGCTCTCACCCCTTCTTGTTTGCCCAGGCAGAGTCTTAGGGAGGCCTCATATTTTTTCTAGCAGTGCCGCATTCCGCAGTACTTCTGGAAGCGTGGCAGTTGAAGAGTGGGACGCTGGTATAAAAATTATCCAAGTAGAGGTAGTAAACCTGGTCCAGCAGTGGGTGCACCAAATCCCACACAATTTTTGCATTAACACCCAGTAAGGGAGTCATTCTGGGAGCTGAATACTGGTGTCCTTCAATTCATATATCCTAAATTTGTAGGTATACCCTGATGCACTAGCACAGCTTATACATCTTCACGCCATACCTTGCCCTCTTAACCGGCAGGTACTAGCGGAATTGAACCCTCCCTTTAAAATCCACTAAGGACTCATCAATAGAAATACACTTCTTGGGGGTGTATGCTTGGGAAAACCGGGCACTGAAACGGTCTAATAGGGGTCTCCATTTATACAAACGGTCAAAACTGGGGTAATCTCGGGGTGGGCACGGCTCATTATCAGTATAATGTAAGAAGTGAAGTATTGCCTCATTTATTTATTTAGGTTCCAGTTCAGTTCTGAAGTTGCTTTGAGAGGCCCAGATATTAGAAACCCCTATCAAATACCCCATTTTAGAAACTAGACCCCTCAAAGTATTCACAACAGCATTTAGAAAGTTTATGAACCCTTTAGGTGTTTCACGGGAATTTAGAGCAAAGTAGAGGTGAAATTTACATTTTTTTTTTGTCAGAAAATCCTTTTTATACAAAAAAAATTTAACACAAAAGGTTTTACCAGAGAAACACAACTTATTTATTGCCCAGATTCTGCAGTTTTGAGAAATATCCCACATGTGGCCCTAGTGCGGTAATGGACTGAAGCACCGGCCTCCGAAGCAAAGGAGCACCTAGTGGATTTTGAGGCCTTTTTATTAGGCACCATATCCGGTTTAAAGATTTGTCTTGGTGCCAAAACAGTGGAAACCCCCCAAAAGTGACCCCATTTTGGAAACTAGACCCTTGAGGAATTCATTGTAGTTTTCATGGGGTGAATGCGACTTTTTGATCAGTTTTTATTCTATTTTTAGGTGACGTGGTGACTAAAAAAACAGCAATTCTACTATTCTTTTTTTATAAAAAAAATGTTTTACAGTGTTCACCGTGCGCTATAAATGACATTCACTTTATTCTGCGGGGCGATACGATTACGGCGATACCAGATGTTTAGTTTTTTTATGTCTTATGGCGTTTGCACAATAAAATAAGTTTTGTAAAAAATCATTCACTTTTTGTGTTACCTTATTCTAAGAGCCAGAACTTTTTTTTTTTTCAATCAATAAAGCCGTGCGAGGACTTATTTTTTGCTTAACGAACTGTAGTTTCGATCAGGACCATTTTTAGGTACATGCGACTTTTTGATCTCTTTTTATTCCTTTTTTTGGGAGGTGAAGTGACCAAACAATTGTGATTGTGGTACGGTTTATTATTATTTTCTTTTACGGCGTTCACCGCGCGGGATAAATAACGAAATAATTTTGTAGTTCAGGCAGTTACGGACGCGGCGATACCAATTATGTATAGTTTGTTTGCTTATATATTAATAATAAAAGGACTGATAAGGGAAAAGGGGGGATTTTGACTTTTATTACTTAACTTTTATTTTCTTATTTTTACACCTTTTTTTTTTTTTTACTTTATTACTTTGTCCCACTAGGGGACTTGAGGGCAGGAGGCCCTGATCGCTAATCTAATACACCGCACTACATGCGTAGTGCAGTGTATTAGAGCGGTCAGCTACTCACTGACAGCAAGTATAGTGGGTCCTGACTTAGTCAGGACCCACTAGGCTTCCGTCGATGGCATAGCCGGACGCCATTGTTTGGTGTCCGGTTGCCATAGTTACAATCGCTGGCCGCTATCGTGTAGCAGGCTGGCGATTGTAGCTTAACCCCTAAAAAGCCGTGATCGCTATTGAACATGGCTTTTCAGGGGTTAATCAGCGGGGACACAGCGATCGGTCCCCGCTGTAGGAGCTGCCGCAGCTGCTGTACGAGACAGCAGCTGTCACAGCTCCTGTATGTCGGAAGGACGGCCGAAACGGCCGTTACTCCCGCGACGTACTATTCCGTCGCTGAGCGCGAACGTATTGGTTAGCGCGACGGAATAGTACGTCGCTGAGCGCGAAGGGGTTAATTGGTAACTATTTTGTATGGTATTACGATCGGTTTTCCAAGCAGATACATTTAAAATTAGAAAAATTGTAACAAAGTACATGTCACGAGAAAATCTCCGAATCGCTTTGGTAGGTAAAAGCATTCCAATGTTATTACCACATAAAGTGATACATGTCAGATTTGAAAGAAATGGGGCCAGTCCTGAAGGCCAAAATGAGCTTGGTCCTGAAGGGGTTAAAGCACAATTCCAGGCAAAACTCAATCTGCCTCCATACCAGCTTTATTAAAATCTGCAGCCGCCGCTTTTCTTCTAACGTGGCACATATACAGGTGGCACCAGGGGCGTCGCTAGCACCGAACCGCTAGGGCCCAAGCCCCGGATATTTGGACTGGATCCCTAGACGACTGCCGCTACAGTGGTCGCAATTGCGACTGGGAAGCGGTCGCAATTGTGACCGGGCAGCTCCCCCCGAACCACGTCTTTAGAAACACTATAGTAACTTGGGCCATGATGTCATAAAATGCACGGGCCCATTACTATAGTTAAGACAAAATCTTACCCTCCTTCCCGAGTGCAGCGGAAGTCCTGACGTCTTCACGCCTCGTGACACTGTGCGCGGCGCACGACGTCCCGACGCTGGATGGTGTCGGTAAACATCCGCTGCACCGAAGAGCTGGGTAAGTAACACCATTACTGCCTGCTGGGGTCCTGTATCTAAGCCTGCCTTATGGTAAGCTTAGATACATGGTCCAACAGACCGTATCACACATGGGCCCGGTATCTAAGCCCAGGTGTGATGCTGTCTATTGGACCCTGTATCAAAGCCTGATACCTCAATATGCCCTAACAACAGGAAATATGTTCAGACAGCCCTGGGGTCCTTCAATGGATCGCGTCAGTTATTTTCTGTGACGCGATCAAAGTGCAGTCCCCTCTCGACCGCCGTGATCAGCTTTCATCACGGCATTCAAAGGGTTAACGGCGGTGAGAAGAGGTTTCTCTTCGCTGTCAGAGCGGGGCCGTGGCTGTGTATTACAGCCGTTTCCCCGCTCTCAATCGCGCGCAAAGACGGCTGTCACACAGGACGAGAATGCTCGTCCTAATGCGCCAAGTCCTGCGCATTCTCGTCCTGTGTTGGCAACCAGTTAAATACACATAAGTGGGTTGCTCCATGGCCTTATTCACACGGCAATATTTAAGTTAGTATTTTGCATCAGTATTTGAAAGCAAAAACCAGGAGTGGAACCTACACAGAGAAAAAAAACTAAAAATCGAAAAATGTAGACCTCTTCAATGTTACGGACCCACTCCTGGTTTTGGCTTATAAGTACTGAAGTAAAACACTGGTACAACTTTGTATAATGCCTCATTTAGACCAAAGTTTTTAGCCAAAAACACACACATTGTAAGAAGAAAAAAAAAAGTGACCTCCTGAATACAACAAATGACAGACATTTCAAGAATCCTAATCACCTTTGGGTGCAGCTACTGAATTTCCCTGTTGTCGTCTTTTGGCATCACTTAAAATGTCTATTACCAGGGTGGCAAATTCATGGGCATTGAAGCGGGCCAACTTCTGCCTTCCCTAAAACAAATAGGAGTTAGATAGTGGTAAAAAGTACGACAAAGTATTTGTGTTAAAAAAAAAAAAAAAAAAAAGTGTCTGAAACCTGTGGTTTGTCATCTGAGACTACAACTCATGAGAAAACAAACAAGAAGTAAATAGTGAAAATGTAAGTTAGGGCCTGTTGACATCAGCGTTGGCTTTCCGTTGAGGGGTTCCGTCAGAGGCCCTTAATGTAAAATTATTAGTTTATATACAGCTGTATTACAAAAACAAAAAGCACAATAAATACATCAAACAAAACATTGTAAAACGGTTTACACATTTGCTTACAAAACAGTTCAAATACATTTGCTAGTAATAATTAAAAAAAACAACCATTTAATTTTAAGCAATTACTTGCCACACAGGTTACCTGGTTACGTGTTGAGGAATATTCGGGATTCACAGGAAGGAAAGGTACTACAGTGGTCTCTGTGACAAGGGTACTGTGGTTCTGAGTAGCTAGCCAAACTGTAAGTCAAATTAGACAAATTTCAATCTAAGAAAGTGGTATAATTTGCTACATCATACCATCACATCTTATTTTTTTTAAAAACACAATTTTTTTTTTGTTCACATCATGTATATTTGCCTTATTCTGGATCAACAAAGTGCAAAACAGGATTTTTATACTTGCCAGTAAAATCCCTTCCTTGGTGGGTATACAGTACCATGGGTATAGGCCGCTGTCACTAGGAGGCAGATATTAGGTAAATATAAAAACAAAAAAAATAAATAAATAAAAAAATAAATAAAAAAAAGCGTGGCTATGCCCTCTGCTAGGAACTCCGCTTTATACCAAAAGTACAATGGGAAAAGCAAGAAGCCCAAAAATAGAATAAAAGAAATAGGGTGGGACCTGTGTCCCCCAGTGAATTCAATGAGAAAGGGATTTTACTGGTAAGTACAAAAAAAAAATCCTGTTTTCTCATTAATGTATTCACTGGGTGACATAGTACCATGGGACGTCCTAAAGCAGTCCTTAAGGGTGGGAAAAACAGAATCATAGCCATGCGAGCAGCCTAAACCACAGCTGCTTGCAATGCCATCCAACCCAAACTGGCATCAGCAGAGGCCAAAAAATTGATCTGGTGAAACCTTGAAAAAGTATGTAATGAGGACCAGGTGGCAGCTTTACAGATATGAAGGGCAGAAGCCTGATGCTTCACCACCCAAGAGGCCCTAACTGCCCTAATAGAATGAGCAGTGACCTGGAAAGGAGGTTCCCTACCCTTAGAGTAGGCCTTTTTAACTGCCAACCGTATCCAGCTAGCAATGGTCGCCTTTGAAGCCGGGCCACCCTATCGAGGGCCCTCTGGAACAACAAATAGGGAGACAGACTTCCGGAAGGACTTTGTAGCTGCAATGTAAACCCGAAGGGATCCAAGCAATGTAAGGCACGTTCTCATGGCTTACAAGGTTTAGGAGAAAAGGAAGGACAGTGTCCGCGTTAAGATGGAAGGAGGAAACCTTAGGAAGGATGGTACCGGACGTAGCACCACCTTGTCCCTATGAAAAAACGTAAACGGAGGTTTGCAAGGCTGCCAGCTCAGAACCTCTACTGAAAGAGGTGATCGCCACAAGGAAAACTACCTTCCAGGATAAGATCCGGAGAGGAACTTCCCACAAAAGGTTCGAAAGGTGCAGCCTAGAGAGCGTCATGGATCAGATTCAGATCCTAAGGTTTCAGAGGGGGAACGATGAGGAGGAGCACAATGTGTGAATCCCTGCAAAAAATAAAAAAATCTTAATTGGAGCGTGGAAAGCCAAAATGCGTTAGAAAATAATAGATAGGGCTGACACCTGCCGCTTTAGAGTAGCCAATCAGTCCCTGATCCAAACCGACCTGGAGGAAGGTCAGAATTCGATGGAATGGAAAAACAGAGGGAGTGGAACGGATTGGATTCACACCACTTAAAATAACCCAACCTAGTGCGACTGTAAATCTTTTCGGCTTCAGTCTTCCGGGCCTTAATCATGGCCAGAATAACAGGATCAGAGACACCTTTGAACTTCAAAACCACAGTTTCAACAGCCAATCCGTCAAACGCAGCCAAGGTAAAGCAGTGTGGAACATTGGACCTTGGGAAAGGAGGTTGTGCCGCAGGGGAAGCAGCCACTGGATGTCTGCTAACAGGAGCATGAGATCCGCGTACCAACCTATGCGAGGCCAGTCAGCGGCCAGCAGAAGGGCTGGGATAACTGCATCCTTGACCCTTTTCAGCACTCGAGGCAGGAGTAGAATGGGAGGAAAAAGAAAATAAGGAGGTTGAAGGTCAACCAGGAGAGAACCAGAGCATCGGTTCCTATGGCCCTGTGATGCCTTGTTCTGGTGACATAGTCCGGGCACTTGTGAGCGAGGCGAGTGTCGAAAAGATCCACGTCCAGCAAACCCCACCGAATGCAAATGCAGTGAAAAATCACTGGATGATGACCACTCTCCAGGATCCAGGCGTTCCCAGCTCAGGTAATCCGCCTCCCGGCGTTCTACTCTTGGAATGTGCACAGCGGAGACTTTTTGTTCCGCCCAGCGAAGGATCTTGGCGGTTTCCTTCCATACAGTCATGCTTATCGTACCTCTCTGACGATTGAGGTACGCCACTGGTGTAGAGTTGTCTGTCTGTAGCCACACTGGAAGACCCTGGAGACGAGATGTCCAGTGAGACACAGCAAGGAAGATGGTCCATCGCTCCAAGATATTGATCTGAAGAGGAGCTTCTGGGTCGGACAAGGTGCCCTGGACTGTGAGGCAGCAGAAGAACGCCCCCCCCCCCCCTGCCGGACCAACTTGCATCCATTGTGATGACTGGCCAGCGGAGAGCTGTGAAGGATTTTCCCTGAGAGATGTTGGGGAAAGAAATCCACTACAGAAGCTCCTTCTTGACTGAAGGGGGCAGACAGAGCAGATCCAAGTAGTCTGGAAACGTGTCCAAACAAGAGCGAATTGTCAGCTGTAGAGATCACGAGTGAAATTTAGCAAATGGGACTGCCTTGAAGGTTGAGACTACTGTCCAAGACGGTCAGGCAGAAGCGGATGGAGAAAGAAGCATTCCTGCAGAGTATGGTCACTCCCTGTCTGAGAGTGGAGATTTTGTACCTAGGTAAGAATACCCTGGCTGCATGTGTATCCAGGGCCATCCCTAGAAACTCCATTCTCCGAGAAGTAGGAGAGAGGGATGACTTGGTGTTGTTGATCAGCCATCCGAATCTGCGAAGACAATCCAGTGTAATGTTGAGGCTGTCCAAGTAGTTCTGTTTGGAAGGTGCTTTCACCAGAAGATCGTCCAAGTATGGGACAACCGCTATACCCCTAGATCTGAGGGGAGCCATGGGTGCCACCATGACCTTGAAGACCCTTGGAGCCGTTGCCAGCCCGAAGCGGAGGGCCACAAACTGGAAACGCTCGGAACCTACTGCAAAGCGCAGAAAACAATGTTCTTGAGCAATGGAAACATGAAGATAAGCATCTCGTCGACCTCAAAAGGAAGCAGCCACTGATTCATGGGAGCAGCTCCAATGAGGGCAAATTTTCAGGATGTGGAAGCATGCTGTGCCGGAGCAGGTGAAGCGGGTCTGCTGCAGGGCTGCCAGGAGTTTCTAGACCGATACTCTGCCCGACGTCAGAGGCAGAACTCGCAAGACTCCCAACCCTTCTGAGAGCAGTGACCTTCCTTCCGGTCTAGAAACTCCTGGCAGCCCTGCAGCAGACAAGCTTCACCTGCTCCGGCACAAGCTGGAAGTGGCTTTTGCCATAGACTCCACTTTGGCATCGATAGGATCCTTTAAGGCAGAAGAATCTGCAACTAGTAAGGTAGTATTTTCAGAAAGCCGGGCCATGGGAGCATCTACCTTGGGATGAGCTGACCATTTGGCAATACACTCATCAGGGAAAGGAAACCTACAATCCGCACTCTTGGACACATGCATTTCCATGAATCAGAAAACAATTTGTCAAAACCCTTATGATCTGGAAAGACAGGGGGGGGGTCACCAGTGGCAATGCAATAATGAAATGACTCATTCTGAGGGGATTCAGCAGGATCATCCGCAATCTTAAGCATATCCCTTACTGCCTGAATGAGATCCTTCATAGCAGGAGTGTATTCGCTTCTATTACACTCAAATACTGAATGGAGAGAGAGACGTCCCCTGAAGACGCTGGTTCAGATAGATCTCTGGAAAAAAAAGCTGCAGGCGTCCTTTGTTCTTTTCTTCCAAAAGATGAATCCGGTGAAGAATGAGATCTCCTCGATTATCTGGCCCGCTAGTGGGATGCACTGGGAGAATTAGAACGAGTGCATTCCAGGGAAGAATGTCTGGGGGCGTGAATGAACTGTGGTGTCTGAGGGGAGTCAGACAATTGGGACGCTAATTGATGAGGAAGGCGTTGTAAGGCATCCGCCGTGGCCGGAGAGAGGCGGACAAGATTATCCACGCCTGGGTGAGGGAAGCCGCCCACTGGGGGGTAATATGATCACTAACCGTGGGAGCTGGGGAATCCTGTGTTTTTCCCTTTGAAGACATTATGAGCCTTTTACAAAAAACACTATAGCCAATGGCTATTCTACCAGTCCACCTAGTTGTTGTGTCCCCCGTGAAGCAGGAATGTTTCCGGCACTGTATGACTTCTGTACGCCGCACAGTGTACTATGGCATTCACTACCGGTGATCGAGGGAAGCGTCTCAAGAGAACAGAATAAGCCCTCCCCTCCAGCCAAAAAACCGTGCACCACGCTGGTTGGACAGGGTGGGTATGTGACTCAAGTTCCGCCTGGCGACCAATCAGAACGCAAAAACTGTGGGGCAGTAGAGAACCAAAGCCAGGGCCTAAATTAATGGCGCCGCCGGTGGAGCCCCGGGGCTTGTATTAAAAAACAGAAGATAATGCTGAAGTATGTCCGTCAGCACATAAGGGTTAGAAAAACCATTCATAAGGACAACGCCTCACAACAGCACCAAAGAGGGGGAGGGAGGGACTTACCGGTCAGTCATCTTCAAGCACGGTCTGTCCCTCCTTGGGAAAACATACATGTAACGTGACTGTCCATGATCCTCTAACGCCGGTGCAGTAATAGGGGACTGGATGACCAAGGCATGGGGAACATCCACCACAGAAGTGGGCATCCACGGAGGTGGAAGGAGCATCCGCCAAATGGCAGGCATCCACTGAAAAAAATGTGAATTCCTTCTGCCCAGCACCTGCAGGGGAGTCACCAAGTAGAGCACACAAGGGACTCGCACCCTGCACCTGAAAAAGTAAAAAGAAATAAAATCTGGAATAAAAAAAAAAAATCTAGCAGAATTGACTGCAGTGCAGAACACGTCTGCCTCCCATGGACACTAGGCTAAAACAGAGGAGCGGATTGCTCAGCAGAGGGTATAGCCCACTGGGCAGAACCACACATACTTTTATATTTACCTAGTGTCAGCGGCCTATAGCCATGGTACTGTGTCCCCCAGTGAATTCTTGAATGAGAAACTACATTGGCTTGAACTGATGGACACATTTTTCAGCTTAAAGTGTCCCCTTTATGTCCCCTGCTGCTGCTCGAAAATCAGGCACTTTATCTACATCAAATTTGCACTGTGTGAACAAGGCCTAAAAAGGTAAACATACGTAATGCTACATTGTGTTTAGCGAGTCATCCCAAAACTTTCTATGCCTTTTACAAAAATTCTTCTATCCACATGTACTACTGATTTATGGGGAAAAAAAAAAAATTCTAACAACGGTACACCATTTATATTTAACAAATGGTACTGACAATGCCTGGATTATTTGGACTAATTGTTACATGTAAACAGGCCTTAAGTTAGTTTTCTTTCAGGACCAGAAAGGGAAACCAAAGCAAAACAGCTGCACATTTTACGACTTGTCCTCCTACATCCCTTTAGCGACTACACGTGAAATTATTTTCTAATGCGGTTGTCTGAAGGTAGAAAGTCATAAAAACATTATATAACGGTTAGGACTGTACTGTGTTGTCAGTGAGTTCACTTACCTGCATCTGTTTCTCGTCTGTCAACTTCATCGTAAACATCCATTGCCAATTCTTCAAACAAGTGGTTGCTTAACTGCAAAGAGAAGATGCGTATAAATACCACATACAAAGCCCTAGCTAGTGCTAGTTAACACTACTTTATACTTACCGACTGAAGTTTCTTCTTTGCAGCTTTAGCTAGTTCTGATAAGTCTAGACTGCTAAAAAAAAATAAAAAAAAAAAATGAGCTGCCATGAGTCATTTAAGCTTCACATCAAAGCAAATATATTAAAGCAAGAAATCTAGTGAAAAACAGATCTACCTGTGAGAAGATCATATTGGTGGTATGATCTCGGGCCACCAATGGTTTCCAGAATGAAAAGGTCTCAAAACCCCTTTGGCACTGCTCAAGTTGGTGGAAATTTGACACTACATTCTAAACAAAGGGTAATCCAAGTCAACGCCAGTGTGCTTCGAATTCTGGGTCCAATTTTCAGAAACTTAGATTTCTAAGCAGTTCCAAAGGGTGTTTTAGCTCCTCACAGAGCCCTTTTTTTTTTTCTAGAAATCAGTGGTGGTCTGGGATGACAGACTTCAACTCAAGAGGATCATTTTGAAAGGACTTCCCCTTTAAAAAGGACCCGTCAACTGTCCAGATAGGTCTGTTTTAGTAAATACTTGAATTATTCATAAAAGAAATTCTGGAGCACTTTCTAAGGACTGTGCGTTATGCTGACCCTCAGTTATTGTTCCTGGAAATTTATAACTAGACACCTGCGTGTTACCATTGCCCTTCGCAATGGAGCGTGTCCCTGCACACTTTGACATGGTCTGCTTTGATCTGACAGTGTCAGTGTGTAGGGACACACCCTACTAACAAGAGGAATGGTAACACCCATGTGTCAATTTATTCATGCATTTCCAGGAGTAATAACAGAGGAACTGCACAACGCAGCGGTCTATGAAAAGATGCTCAAGAACGGTTGTTTCATGGGGAATACAAATTATTTACAATAACACACATCAAGACAGCCAAAGGGTACTTTTTAAACAGCTGAATATACAGTGGAGGAAATAAGTATTTGATCCCTTGCTGATTTTGTAAGTTTGCCCACTGTCGAAGACATGAACAGTCTAGAATTTTTGGGCTAGGTTAATTTTACCAGTGAGAGATAGATTATATTTAAAAAAAAAACAGAAAATCACATTGTCAAAATTATATATATTTATTTGCATTGTGCACAGAGAAATAAGTATTTGATCCCCTACCAACCATTAAGAGTTCAGCCTCCTCCAGACCAGTTACACGCTCCAAATCAACTTGGTGCCTGCATTAAAGATAGCTGTCTTACATGGTCACCTGTATAAAAGACTCCTGTCCACAGACTCAATTAATCAGTCTGACTCTAACCTCTACAACATGGGCAAGACCAAAGAGCTTTCTAAGGATGTCAGGAACAAGATCATAGACCTGCACAAGGCTGGAATGGGCTACAAAACCATAAGTAAGACGCTGGGTGAGAAGGAGACAACTGTTGGTGCAATAGTAAGGAAATGGAAGACATACAAAATGACTGTCAATCGACATCGATCTGGGGCTCCATGCAAAATCTCACCTCGTGGGGTATCCTTGATCCTGAGGAAGGGGAGAGCTCAGCCGAAAACTACACGGGGGGAACTTGTTAATGATCTCAAGGCAGCTGGGACCACAGTCACCAAGAAAACCATTGCTAACACATTACGCCGTAATGGATTAAAATCCTGCAGTGCCCGCAAGGTCCCCCTGCTCAAGAAGGCACATGTACAGGCCCGTCTGAAGTTTGCAAATGAACATCTGGATGATTCTGAGAGTGATTGGGAGAAGGTGCTGTGGTCAGATGAGACTAAAATTGAGCTCTTTGGCATTAACTCAACTCACCGTTTTTGGAGGAAGAGAAATGCTGCCTATGACCCAAAGATCACCGTCCCCACTGTCAAGCATGGAGGTGGAAACATTATGTTTTGGGGGCGTTTCTCTGCTAAGGGCACAGGACTACTTCACCGCATCAATGGGAGAATGGATGGAGCCATGTACCGTCAAATCCTGAGTGACAACCTCCTTCCCTCCACCAGGACATTAAAAATGGCTTGTGGCTGGGTCTTCCAGCACGACAATTACCCAAAACATACAGCCAAGGCAACAAAGGAGTGGCTCAAAAAGAAGCACACTAAGGTCATGGAGTGGCCTAGCCAGTCTCCAGACCTTAATCCCATCGAAAACTTATGGAGGGAGCTGAAGATCCGAGTTGCCAAGCGACAGCCTCGAAATCTTAATGATTTACAGCTGATCTGCAAAGAGGAGTGGGCCAAAATTCCATCTAACATGTGTGCAAACCTCATCATCAACTACTAAAAATGTCTGACTGCTGTGCTTGCCAACAAAGGTTTTGCCACCAAGTATTAAGTCTTGTTTGCCAAAGGGATCAAATACTTATTTCTCTGTGCACAATGCAAATAAATATATATAATTTTGACAATGTGATTTTCTGTTATTTTTTTTATATAATCTATCTCTCACTGGTAAAATTAACCTAGCCTAAAAATTCTAGACTGTTCATGTCTTTGACAGTGGGCAAACTTACAAAATCAGCAAGGGATCAAATACTTATTTCCTTCACTGTAGAGTTTCTGATCGTGGTTTACTTCCGGCATAACTTCTCTTTCTGCTGACTATTGTTTAGCAATCCGGAAATGAACAACTCATGTATTCGATGAACGAGGGCCTTTTATGACACCAAATATATGCATGATGTAATCTCAATCTCCTCCCATCTAGAGCTGACAAGCGCCTATTAGTGTCCCTCCCCGCACCATGCTCAAATCTTGCACATGCTCAGTACAAGCTGCAGTTTCCCTGGCTCTGCAGTGGGAGAGCCTGTCTTCAAGCAGCAGTTTTAGTGTGGAACTATAGCTTCTAACTCCATCTGCTGCTTTATTTTACTGCAGAGACTACCATATGTCCCGAGTATGTGTGAGATTTCAGCATTTTAATACCAGGCAGGAAAACTTTAAAAATCCGTGTAAGGGTGCGTTCACATATATCAGTTGTATCAGCATCAGTTCTTTTGTCTCTCAAGTGATTACAACTGATGCAAAAACGTATGCAAAAATGTATCAGTTTCCATCAGGCTTTTTCATGATTTTTACTACAAAACCATCAGTTGCCGTTAGCGGTCATCAGTTTTTACCACAATGGTCCAAAAAATGGTAGTCTAGGCTCTGAAAATGTGCCCCTGTATATAGTGCCACAATACCCCCTGTAGATAATGTCACACAGCCCCCCTGTAGATGGCGCCACACAGATCGTTCCCTGCTTCAGTATTAAGTTCAACTGTGTCTGCATCTTGAGGATGCAAACACCGTTGACAGTGGGACATACCCCCGGCCACACGGAGTAGCGAGACACCGCCCGGAATCCGGGACTGTCCCGCTAAATCCAGGACGGGTGGGAGGGTAGTAGTCAGGGTCTCCGCCTGGAGCGGAATCCCCGGCAATGCTATGACCGGGGATTCCGCTCCTAGCTCACATCCACCTTCCCGCCGGGTGCTGCCGGAAGGTGAATGCGGCAGCATCCGGCCACAATTAAAATAGATAGGATACGACGCCGGACCAAAAAACGCTACAGGTAACGTTTTTGGATCCGGCTCCCAGGCGCCACAACTGATGTCCCCTGTGCCAGAACAGATCCCATAGAAAGCTATGGGATCTGTTCTAGCATCAGTTTGCCTCCAGCTTTTCTTAAACACGCCGGAGGTAAACTGAAGCGGACGCCAGACATAAGAATGGCTGTATAATCTTTTCTCAAAGTAAGTACACTAGTTTCATCAGGTCAAAGAGATCCATTTATTAACCTATGCAGTTTGTATTTTGAAATCTGTTACCAGATCCTTTTTTAGGTTGAGGCCCAGGCCTTTTTTTTTTTTCCTCCAGAGAGCGGTGGACCACAGATTAACTAAATTTTCCAATATAGATTGTAAAAGTTGTATTTTTTTTCTATTCAAAACATGGCTTCCCCTGGTCCATTATATCAACAGGTACATTCAGATTGTGGCGTAGCCTTTATGTAAGTAAATGTAAAATAATCAAATTGGTAAAAAGTGGCCACAGCATTCACAGTATATATTTGCAAGCCCAAAGCTATCTTGAATACACACATATATATATATATATATATAATATTCGAAAAAAAAAAAAAATCTTTACTTACAGCCTCCTTTTTCCACATGAGCAGCCGCAGAACAAAAAGGAGAATTAACATTATGTATGCATATTTAAAATGCATAGGAAAAGAAAAAAATCCACATTACCATGAAAGAGGTCTACACAACAAAGCTGCTATTTACAAGGGCTTTCTGCAGCTGCCCCGCAGCTGTCTCTCTCTTGTATGTTAAAAAAAAGAAAAAAAAACCTTCCTAACAGCTGAAGTTACTGCTTACAAGGACAGCCGCTAGAGGCACTTTGAAGTTAAATAGTTGCTTATAATTATGCATATCATTTCCAGGCGTATTTTGTTACATTAAATGATTGAAGGAAGATCATGGATTTCAATATCTTACTTATGATATATAAAAGAGAAAAGCTATCTACTTTCGCTGTTCTGCTCAGTCAGAGGAGCAGGACAAGGGAACGCCGGAAGCAAAAGGTTCCCTTCAACCAGACACCATCGGCGCCCAACGGAACCCATTTACTAATGGGTTCTGTCTGCTTTTCAACAGGGTGTCCCCATTTTTACATTGTTTCCTGTAAAACTACGAAGAGCTTCAGCACTCCAGTAGTGGTTTCCCTAGGACCGGGGACGTTCCTGCTGCGTGCACCCCCCAAATTGGGGAATTTATTCCTTCCTCCTTTTTTTTCGTTGATTGGTTGTGCTGCTGATATACTTAAGTTTACCAGAAACAATAGCACAGCATCTCTGCCTGATCTTCGACAGAGGCCCCTCCAACACAGATGTGAATACAGCCGTAAATCCCTACTAAATCCATTTCAATGTATGCTGGGGGGGGGGGGGGGGGCAGTCAATGCATACACAAAGCACAATCTTTCAGCAATTTGATCCTTACCTATCTGCCATGTGGGGGATGATAAAGTGCTGTCCGTTTCTGTGGTCTATAAAAAAAAAAAAAAAATTCAATACTTGTTATCTTCTCGAGTAATTACTAAAATGTCTCAACTTTTACTTCTGCTTCTTACCAGGTTTCCTCCCACAGAGATAGAATGCTAATCGGTCTGTCAATTCATGCTGAATTTCCACAAGACGATCCACTAATTCATGGTGGCCACCTTGTCTGTAGAAAAAGAAAAAACAAGGCTCTAATAAGATGGAGGGGGTGTTGACGGCGATTGGTTAGGGTAGGTTCAGACCTGCATTGGTCTTTCCGTATTTCTGCTCAGTCAAAATACCGGAAGAGGCAGTTCCATTGTATTACGCACAACACAGACGGCCGATGGAACCAATGGACTTTAATGTTATTTCCGGGAAAACCCAACGGAACCCAACGCAGCGTGCTGCGCGATGGTTTTCTGTATTTTTGGCCCGATCTGTGACAGAGGCTCCTAACGGAGCCCCCACCACAGACGTGAACAGGCCCTTAGATAATGCCCATAAAAGAAGCTCTATACATACATTATTTTGTAGACATAACCAACTTAATGTAACCAGTTTACCCCCAAGCTCTCCAGCAAACTGTGGAACTCCTCCAAGGTATGGAATAACTGTAGTCTAAGGCTCTGTTCACAATGCCAGTCGATCCCAGTGAATTCCACAGCGTTACGCTTGCTGTCAAAATAATGGAAACTGCTGATTTGCGGCAAAACCACATACTGCTTGGCATTTCGCCGCTACAAATGTCCTTACCCAAAGACAATATAGCTGAACTGCGGTAAACGACCATAGCTGTGCCGTTAATGCAGCCAACAAGGAAGATAATAAATAGCAGGTAGGCATTACTGAAGGCATGGACTTATATAGAATTACTAAGACCACAACTGGACATCTACTTCAAGGAGTTCCACCGACAGCTGAAAGAGAACCTTTCCCCTGCCCAAACATGTGCAGCATGTAATGGGCAGGGCTGCACAAACCCTGGGGCACTTTACATTTTTTTCCTACCCTCTTACGTTATTTAGATATCGGTGCCGTTATATTTGGCGCCCGATATTTAAATAACCCCCTGAACGGTCAATGGGGCGTGTAATGGCAAAGGGGCGCGCAACAGCGGTGTGACACTGTCCAGTCAGCCACGGACAGTGCAACAGCAAGAACAGGACAGAGGAGAGCGTGTGCGCGCTCTCCAGGTCTTGCACTGTCCGTAGCAGTGACACGTCCCCTTGCCAGTTCAGCAGACAAGTACAAGACTGATCTCTCGCGAGAGATCTGCTATCGGCAGACAAGGACAAGACTGAAGAGTGAGAGCGTACGCGCGCGCGCACACACGCTCTCCTCTCCAGCTCTTGCTGTGACACTGTCTGTAGCCGATTGGACAGTGTCACAGCCATGTTACACTCCCCCGTGCCATTACACGCCGCATTGACAGTTCAGGGGGTTATTTAAATATCGGGTCGCCAATATCTAAATAAAGGAGGAGGGTAGAAAAAATAATGTAAAGTGCCCCGGGGTTTGTGCAGCCTGCCCATTACGTGCTGCACATGTATAGGCAGGTGAAAGGTTCTCTTTAATGAATTCAGCCATCCATCTTTCACACATTTCCAGCATGTATCCCATTTTTCATCCATACAACACACAAGCATGTGAAGAATGTGGAATCTGATATGTTTGACATGGAAAAAAAAAACATGACGGCTCCTTTCTATGCATTCATTTTCAACAAAGCAACTAATGACATTTGCTATACATGTAAAGAAGAGAAAAAAAAACTACTATTACCCACATCAGGAATAGAAGGACGATTTTATAAAGCCATACAAAGATCCAAGTAATAAACTAGATTATTTACTAAGTAAAGGACTGGTGGAAATGTGCCAATAATATGGCCATACAGAGAAGGAGTGTATCTAATTACAATTATTTTAAGGAACTCAAATTGTGTGATGTCGGACTAATAATTTGTATTGGGGCCAGTAGCGAGTGTATCTGTCAAAAAACAATAACCAGTGTTTTGTATTTTTTACAGTTAAAGTTGATGGCAGCAGGATCCACCTGTAACAGCCACCCTTTCTTGCAATATACATGGCTTTGTAGTACGAAGAGGACATGCACATGGGAAATTCAAGATTTATTGATTTTATTTTTTTTTAAAGTTATTCACACCCTGCTTAGGTTGCTTTCAAACTGCGTTTGTGGTGTCCATTTTCGCCTGTGCATATATATATACATATATATATATATCCCAATCACCCAACGTTTTGTTAACTTGAGTCTATGGCCAACTGTTACTACTGTATGCCCATAAAGTGGCATGCGAAGATATACGTCAGGAAATCCAAACAACGTATACCTCCGACAGACACTGCAAACGCAGTGTGAGACTAGCTTAATAATAAGGTATACCTCTTCTATGTTGTTTGTAATAGGGCAGCCTGATGTGCGATTCCATACAGAGGCATCCAATAAAAAAAAACACTTATTTTGTTAAATTAAATCTTTTCAACATTGGAGCCTATGGGTGACGGATGCCGCTGTATGCCTATAGAATGCCATCTGTCAGGAAATCCTAACCACGTATACCTCAGACACTGCAAACACAGTGTGAAACCAGCTTAATATTTTGAGAATGTTCAGAATGTACAATTATATAAATAAATAGTAAATACAAAACTTTGATAGGCCATATTCACATTACGTTTGTAGTGCATGTTCAGGGTATACACAGAGAAAATCTCCAGATATATACACTATAGCCTATGGACATGCTCAAAGGGCCTGACATATTTCCAAAGTCTCCTTTTGCTAGACATCAGGTGTATCCCAAAAAATTATTCCAGCGTGTACCCGAAACATGCACCATAAAAAACGTCTACATTATTTGTTTCCATGGGGTTTCATGTATTTTTGACGGCAAGAATTCTGCAGTCTGCAGAGCTATTCTTTCTGAAACCTGAAGGATCTCATTATAATCCAACAGTATCGGTCAGGGTTTTTTGATATTAGTTTGAAAACAGATCCGGAATGGCGGTCATTGCTCTGTCCCTAAACAGAAGCCATGATGTTAATGTAAACAGTGTCTTAATGTATGAAGTTCGGGTCTGTTCACATCTGCATTTAGCATTTCCATTGCACTGCTTCGTCATAGGGGCAGAACAAAAATACCGGAAGTGCCGGATCCGTCACGACGTACACCAACAGTGCCCGAAAGAACTCTGACTTTAACGAATCCCGTCAAGATTCCATCATATTGTGTCGTTTTGCTGGACACAACAGTGCTCCAGCAATCATAAGGGGTCACAGTGGTCGGACCCCCGCCAATCAGACATTAGTGACATATTCTAGCAATGTGCCAATGTTTTTGATGAGACAATACATTTAAATGTGAGAAAGAAATTAGAAGGAAAAGCAAGTGAGAATAAAAAAAAAAAAAAAAGTAAAAAAAAAAATAAAAAAAAAATGAGTCAAGAGCCCAAATTTCATCTGGACATGGCAATAACATATGGTAAGCTGCAAGGTCATGGGATGAAAGAGCAATGTGACCCTGACCTTGCATAGTCAATGGGCGTTTTCCCAGCTGAATCGTGTGTGCCTGGATCTGCCCCATAGATGGCGAGCAGCTCCGCCTGTAGTATCTGCCCGGCTTTTGCTGCCACATGAAGAGGTGTACTTCCCTTTTCCTGGAAAACATTAAAGAGAAACATTACAATTCTAGGACTATTATAGCCATGCAAAAAGTAGGAATTAAAAACAGATGACTAAAAGTTAGGGGGTACATTGATTGTGAAAGTATAAAAAAAGTCAACTCTATCGGGAATTCGTTCACTCCTGATGAATCCTTGTCATAAATTACAAGAACCGCTTGTCTAAAAGAATACAGTATAAAAAAAGCCATTTAAAAGTCGACACGTAGTACTTGTATTGTTTTTCCTCGACTTTCAGAAAAGCCTCATAACATAACCGCAATGTGTGGTCTCTACTCTAAATCCTACACCAAAACAACCAAGTCTTGCCGAAAAACCTAACTTTTCAAAACCATCAGAGAAATAGTGGTCCTGCTGCCCGCTGTAACCGCCACAGCTCTGATTATCTAAACTGTACTACAAAAAAAGTGAAATGAGAACGCTGATTGGTTGACATTGGCAAAGTTTTCTCCAAGACCGTTACATATACACAAATACATAAGGTACTGCATGTTCTTCACGGGGCCACTGGGTACTGAAGTCCTGTTTCTATGGGCCATCAACACTGGGTTACAATGAACACGCACAGAGTGTCCCTGATTGTTAAGAGCTGCCCATACTTTAGGTATGTAAATAAATAATAACCCACTACATCTTGTTATATAACAAATAGAGCCTCTAAATTATGGTAATAAAAAAATAATAAAATATAGAGCCTCTGGCAACACTGGCACTAAATCCTACCCCATCTTAGAAAGTGATGGCATATCGCTAGGATATGCCATCACTATGATCAATGAGGGTCCAACCTCTGGGACGGAGTCTGATCACAGAGCTCGGACTTACACCGATCATACAGTGATGTCATATCCGGTTGTGTTTCATTTGGTATCCATGGGCTTTGTCCTTGAGGAGGATTGTGTGTTTTGGATGGTCACACCACATACCCACTTGGCTACACATGAGCATTTCAATTATTTTAAGAACACACGCAGCAGGTAAAAACACAGTAAACCGTTCTATCAAAAGGACATGTACCTTTGGAGCAGCACGGTCAATCACACAGTTTACATGTAGACGGTCGCTCACTGATATAACAATATAGTAGCAGTGACTAAAGCATTTCTTGTCACTACTCATAATCCTATTTACTTGAAGTGGTTTTAGTCCAAATTACTTAAATATAACACTTTATGTTTAAGTATAGCAACTTACCGGATTAAAAAAATTTGCTTGTGCCCCTAAGGATAAAAGCCGCAGACAGGTCTCCAAATTACCAGTCCTAACACTTGAATGAAGTTGCTAGATAGAAGGCAAAAAATAAAGTGAGTCTTCATAAAGACCGCAGTAAAACAAACATTCACACCAAATGCTGAGCAATGCAGATGAGTCGCCTGTCATTTCTGCCTAAGAGACCCACGCTACAATCTGGTATCCAACTTAAAGAGGCTCTGTCACCAGATTTTGCAGCCCCTATCTGCTATTGCAGCAGATCGGCGCTGCAATGTAGATTACAGTAACGTTTTTATTTTTAAAAAACGAGCATTTTTGGCCAAGTTATGACCATTTTCGTATTTATGTAAATGAGGCTTGCAAAAGTACAACTGGGCGTGTTGAAAAGTAAAAGTACAACTGGGCGTGTATTATGTGCGTACATCGGGGCGTGTTTACTACTTTTACTAGCTGGGCGTTGTGTATAGAAGTGTCATCCACTTCTCTTCACAACGCCCAGCTTCTGGCAGTGCAGCACTGTGACGTCACTCACAGGTCCTGCATCGTGTCGGCACCAGAGGCTACAGATGATTCTGCAGCAGCATCGGCGTTTGCAGGTAAGTCGATGTAGCTACTTACCTGCAAATGCTGATGCTGCTGCAGAATCAAGTGTAGCCTCTGGTGCCGACACTATGCAGGACCTGTGAGTGACGTCACAGTGCTGCACTGCCAGAAGCTGGGCGTTCTGAAGAGAGGTGGATGACACTTCTATACACAACGCCCAGCTAGTAATAGTAGTAAACACGCCCCGATGTACGCACATAATACACGCCCAGTTGTACTTTTACTTTTCAACACGCCCAGTTGTACTTTTGCAAGCCTCATTTGCATAAATACGAAAATGGTCATAACTTGGCCAAAAATGCTCGTTTTTTAAAAATAAAAACGTTACTATAATCTACATTGCAGCGCTGATCTGCTGCAATAGCAGATAGGGGTTGCAAAATCTGGTGACAGAGCCTCTTTAATGTCGGTCTCTAACAATGCTCAGTTCTAACAATGCTCAGTTCTAACAAATTTTACTACGGGCGTGTTCACATCAGCGCCGGCATGGGTTCCGTTAGAACTTTCAGTCGGAGAAACCCATAATCGGAAAGGCAAACGGAAACCATAGCTTCCGTTTGTTTCCATCTTTTTCGCGGAAATAGCGAAGTCGACTGCGCTATTGTTTCCACAAAAATGCAAACCTTACGGAACGTAAACCATTTGCAACGGAAGCGTTACCAAAAATGGAAACCAAATGCAAAGAATCAATGGTAATGCAAACGGAAGCTATGGTTTCCGTTCATGGGTTCCTCCGACGGAAAAGTCTAACGGAACCCATGAATGTAAGGGTGACACTGATGTGAACAGGCCCTAAGCAATTTCGGAAAACATGTTTCCTATAACCAAGACAGCAGGCTCATTGACATTCAGCGGACTACTGACTAATAATCTGCACTGCTGGGAACAGGTCATATTTGGGATCTGGCTTCTGAAGCATCTCTAAAATGTGTTTCTTTAGGACACTGGGTGTAACAGCAAAGCTGAAAACATGAGTACATTTCCTACACAAGAAAAATTACGAAAACCGGACATACGTGAAAGTGTTACATTAAGAAATCTGCTGCCTCCAGAACTTGAAATCAAGGTTCTGGAATGTCTCCACACATATAAATTAATATATTGCAGGACTTTAAAGAGGCTATCCAGTGACCTAAAAACACTCAGGATAGGCCATCAATATCTGACCGGTGGGGGTCCGACTACTGGCACCCCATGCCGATCAGCTGTTTGAAGGGGCGGCGATGGCTGCTTCCCAATCATCGCTTACACCGCTCCGCACTGCAGATCACGTTCGTAGCAGCTGTGCAAAGTATTACAGCTTCCTCCCATTCAGGTCACACGTGGCAGACTGTTCCATTCATCTGTTGAATGGAACATATTTACATTTTTCGCAAAAATTTCTGCAACAAGTCTGCCACACGTGAATATACCCCAACAGGAAACAAAAACAATTATCTGTTCAGGTTCGATGTGAACCGGGAAGCACACTGTACTAATAATTCAACTACAAAGTATGTCAAGAAAGGAATTTCTGAAGTAGCTCAACAATTTTACATCCAAAAATGTTATCGTGGAATTGTGTAAATTGTTGTTCAAAAGTGAACTTTTCCCCTTTAAGGAATTTCAGCCCTGTGTAAAAACAAACTCATTTAGGCGATTTAGCTGCAGCAAGTATTCAGAACAGTCATTTTGCGCATATTATGCTGAATATATTCTTTCACAGATCGCTGAGCCCGAGATCGGAATATTTGCTATAACAAGACAGTACGAGTCAATAGAACGATTACCAATGAGGAAGGTGTTTACCTTACTAAGATCTTTGGCCGTAACACTATCATCATCCCGACAGGGTAAACGGTGAACAAATGCCAGCATTTGATATTTCGCTCTTATAAATTCAGCTTTGTTTGGGCTGTCGGCAAACAAAAAATGTAAATAATAATTTTTTTTTTACAAAGTCACAAAAAACACAATTCGTTCTTCCTTTCTTAGAAGTACCAAGACCGTTCTAGCATTTTAGGACGACATACAAGAGCTGGTGTTTGCGTGGTTTAGTTATAGAACTGCTGCAACTATATGCGCACAAATGTAGTGGTCTTCTATACAGTTGCAGTCAAAGGAAGACCATAAAAGAAATATATACAAGATGTGCGACTCCAACCTCCAAGGCAAATACTTCTATACATTCCAGGAATTACTACAAGCTGGAAATACAATTCCACGCAATAGAAATCTATGGCATAATCAGTATGTAACGATCATCTTTTTTGAGTTATAATCATTGAATACAATATATCCTTTTTTTCCCCCCCCAGGAAACAAAGGGGTTTTCTGGTTTTATATAAAATCAAGCTTAATCACTGTATAAAAGAAAAGTTCCACAACTTTCTAATATTATTCGTTTCAGTTCCTCAGCATTTCAAAATAATTTTGTTTGCCGTCAGTAGATGAGAACACTCCGGTTTACATGCAGATACAGCAAACCCATACCTAGCCCTGCTCTCAGCTGAGAAGTGGATACAATTGTATCCAGTCTGGGGAATTCCCTGTAAGGCTGCGTTCACATCTGCATTGTGGCTTCCGTTCTAGTGTATCCGCCAGAAGACCACAAGAACAGAAGTTAACGTTCACATAAAACAAATAAAAAAAATTGAGGTCAATGGGTTTTATTTTTGCATCAGTTGTGCTCAGTTAAAGAGGCTCTGTCACCACATTAGAAGTGCCCTACCAAGTTATAACCCATTTTAGCTTTATGATAATGACTTTAATAGACAACTAGGTGTGTTTTTACTTTTGACCAAGTGGGTGTTGTACAGAGGAATGTATGACGCTGACCAATCAGCGTCATACACTTCTCCCCATTCATTTACTCTGCACAAAGTGATCTTACTAGATCATGATGTGCAGTCACATACACAAACATTAACGTTACTGAAGTGTCTTGACAGTGAATAGACACCACTTCCAGGACACGATGTCTATTCACAATCCGGACACTTCGGTAACGTTTGTGTGTGACTTACAGCACAGCAAGCGTAATCTCGCGAGATCTCGCTGTAATGACAGCACAGCGTGATCTCTATGTGCTGTGTGAGTAAGTCACACACAAACGTCACCAAAGTGTCGGGATTGTGAATAGACATCGCTTCCTGGTTGGACGCGATGTCGATTTACGGTCAAGACACTTCAGTAACGTTAGTGTGTGTGTATGTGACTGCACATAGTGAACAACGCAGGATCACTATGTGCGGGGCACATGAATGGAGAGAAGTGTATGACTGATTGGTCAGCGTCATACACTTCTCTCCACAACGCCCACTTGGTGAAAAGTAAAACATGCCCAGTTGTCTATTAAGAAAGGCATTAGCATAAAGCTAATATAGGTCATAACTTGGTGAAAATAGATCGTTTTTCGAAATAAAAAAAACCACTGCTGTAATCTACATTACAGCACCGATCACATTATATATGGGATAGGCCACTTATAATGTGGTGACAGAGCCTCTTTAACGTCCCAAGAAGTGACCTGCACTTCTTTTTCGCGGCCCATCGGAACAGAACGCAGTTTTTCCCATTGAAATCAATGGGCAGATGTTTGGAGGCGTTCAGCTTCCGATTTTTCGGCCGTTTACAGCCCGAAAAACGGCCTAAAATAGGCCGTGTGAACATACCCATAGGCTTTGCTTACATCTGCGTCAGGGCTCCGTTCCGACGTTCCGTCAGAGCTTTCCGTCGGAACGGAGCCCCGACTGACACAAACTGAAACCAAAAAGGTTTCCATCTCCATCACCATTGATTTCAATGGTGACGGATCCGGTGACAATGGTTTCAGTTTGTCTCAGTTGTGCAGGGGTTCCGTCGTTTTGACGGGATGAATAGCGTAGTCAACTACGACAGAACGGAGCCCTGACGCAGATGTGAACATAGCCTTATGAATTAAGTTTAACGGACCTGGTTTTTTTTTCTGCACATGCGCAGACTAAAAGTGAAAGCAAGAAAGATGCAAAGATGGATCCGTTAAAAACGGCGTACAACTGATGACAAACTGAAAGAAGTGTCAGTTTTTTTGTTTTGTTATTTTAACGGATGCGGTAAACTGATCAGTCAAAAACAAAACATTTTACCTTCTATTGCATTCAGTCTGGAATCAGTCAGTTTGTTTTTTTTCTTTTTCAACGCATCTGCTAGAACAGCTGCCACAACGCAGATGTGAACGAAGCCTAATCTGGATTTAAGACAGATACATTGTTACAAACCAGAGAGAGTCGTGTAGTTGCTGCTGATGTATTTAATTCAGAGAATTTATGGCAAATTCATTTGATAATTTTTGCCCCTGCCGATCCCAAGAATGAGAGTGCCCAGTGCCCATTCCTGGCAAAGAGACGCACACGTGTGGTCACTCTCCAAAAGACTCAGGTATACAGAAACCACAGCAAATGTTTATTCTGGGAAAACTCCTTTAGTTCTCTATTGCATAAGCCACTTTGTCCATGTGCTGCGCTAGTATGTGCTTGAAGCGGTTGTCCATAATTAAAAGTTTTTTTTCCAATATTCGACAAACCCATTGAGTTTTGAAATAAGTCTAAGGGCTCATGCACAAGGCCATATTAAGGCTCCATACAACCTATGAGTGTATAGGCTCTTACTGTACGGCTTTCACCCAGAGGCAGATCATATCATGCTCCATCTAATGCCGTAAGAACCATAGTCTCCTCTAGAAACATCCCTTGTAGTGGAGAATAGCTCCATACATGTATGGCACCTTACAGAGCATGGTACAACTCCCTACTTGCGGCGTGCACGAGACCATGAAGTGGCTGAATTTATTTGGCTTTTTACGTAATGGAGTACCAACTGTCCCACTTGCTTTAATTTATCTTGAAGGAGGCGTCGATTGTCCAGAGATGCCAATACTAAAACCTGGAGGAGATCTTAACTTATAAAACATAGCCATAAAAGTAGCAGAAAATTGCTTAGACTTACTGCAGTTTATCCTGGGGATTGGCTTTCCGCTTTCCACTCAATATGGATGCCGGGTCCAGCAAAGAATGTTCCCATATTGAATTTGCCCCATTACTATATAAGCTTTGTACCATCTAAATAAAAAAACAAAAATACACTTTATAAGTAAAGTATGGTGTGTATGGCTATGTTCACACAGAGTATTTTGGGGGAGGAATATCTGCCTCAAAATTCCGTTTGGAACTTTGAGGCAGATATTCCTCTCCCTGCACGCCGATTTTCGCGGCAATTATCGCGCCGTTTTTCACCCGCGGCCATTGAGCGCCGCGGGCATAAAACAGCGAGAAATACGCTTTCTCCTGCCTCCCATTGAAGTCAATGGGAGGTCAGAGGCGGAAGCGCCCGAAGATAGGGCATGTCGCTTCTTTTTCCCGCGAGGCAGTTTTACTGTTCGCGGGAAAAAGACGCCGACGCCTCCCATTGAAATCAATGGGAGGCGTTCTCGGGCCGTTTTTGCCGAGTTTTGCGACGCGGTTTCCGCGTCAAAAAACTCGGCAAAATACCCCGTGTGAACATAGCCTTAGTGTATTATAACATTACTGTAAATTCTGGACGAGCAAATAGCTGATGTCACTCATCCCATAACACTCGATATTGGATGAGGAAATGTTTGAAATAACCCTGCTGCCTCAAACAAGAGATAGGAAATGCCCCACAATAACTTAGGACGACAAATTATAGGATTTAGCGAGTGGGGTATACAACCAAAAGCTAAAGCCAGGATTCGGTGTTTTTTTTTTTTTAAATCAACGTTTCCGTCTCTTGTGCCGAAATATAATCCGCCTTTTAATTTAAAAAAAAAAAAAAAAAAAAAAAAAAAAAAAAAAAAAAAAAAAGGGGGTTCCAATTTTATGTAACTTGAGCTTAAATATTACATAATAGAGTTCTGAGAGTTACAAACAGACTGTATTTCTATACTTCACCACTTACAAGATCTGTTTCCGGTCGATGAATGGAAAGATTCATGGTTTACACCCAGAGGCTGAAAACCCTTACAGAACTTAAGGGATTTGTTCATGACGGTGTCTGCCAGAGCGAGAGACCCGGTAAAGTGTTAATGTGCCCCAATGACAACCCTTTTAATACTTTTTATAGCTGATAATTTTCCACAATTATCTAGTCAAAGCAATCCACTATGAGCTAAATACATCAAAATCTGTCTCGTGCCCTGATAGTTTACTACAATTTAATAAGTGTAAGATTACGTTTGCGCAGTTGTTAGAAACTGTTCCATCAGATTTGATGGTAAGATTAGAGCAGCATGCAGCACTTTTCTTGAAACACTGCAGCAATTATTTGGTTTTGCCTATACAGTGCAGCATCGGCTACTATGAAAGAATAACGTAGAAGCTTGTGTATGCCTCATCTATACCGGTTAGTTGATGTGCCTATTTATGGGCTGTCTGCCATCGTGGTTCCTGGTTCCCCTAATGCAGCCTACAATTCCCATGATGCTTCTTGCTTTACAGAGGCAGAGGGGGTGGAATCTCTTTACACTGAACTCGCTCCTGCTCTGAGTCCTAAGTGCAAGAAGTGATAAATGAATGACATAGAACTGCTGTCCCTTAACATTGCAGTGTGTATTCCTATGTGGTGCAGCTTCACACTGCTCTCCCTGCCTTCTGCTTGTGATAGGTTTCTTCATGTCATCTCTTACAAGCAGGAGGAAGGGGAGCGAGGTGTGGACTCTCTGCACACAGTGCACAGGAGACAGTGTGGTCATGTGATCGGGCCAGAGGAAGTGTAGTTCCACGAAACAGGCTGTTGCCCGCTGGGATCATCCTCCCTCACCCCTTGTCTATGGACATTTTATGAGCTGAAATAAATATAGTTTTCTGCAGGATGGTGAATTGCTGCTCCCTTTTAGGATTTTCTTTGTATTGATTTATTACTGCACTCCTGCTCCCTTAGATAGGGCAGAAATTATACCTTCTGCTGCACTCATGGGGGGACATAGAGGAACAAGGAAGGCAGAGCTTGGAGGGGAGGGGTCCAAGTACTGCCAGGAAGGATTTGATAGGTAATGTTATCCTGTAGTTCACAGAAAGTCCTTCGCACAGGTGAAATCACATGACACAGCTGCCCATAATAAAACTGGTTTCAAATGTATGGATGCAACTGAGCTGGGAAGTAACAAAAGATCGTTTTGATTTTTTCTGAGAGCCATAATGTTATTTGTATTTTTCCTTCAACATAGCTATGTTGTGGCTTTTATTCTATGTGGGACATGTGGAACTCTTTTTAACATCACTCTGGAGTAAATGGAATTTAATGATTTAATTTTTAATTCTGTGTTTTTTATTTATTTTATTACATTTTTGTGCATCATTCAATGTGCTGTATAAAGAACATGATAATCTTACTGTACAGGTTAAGATACCAAATGTTTATATATTTTTTTAGTTTTTCAGAATAAAAATATTTTGCAGTGGAATATCACTTTTCCCATCAACTTTCGTTTTCTTGTTTTTAATTTTATTTTTATTTTTTTTGTCCAATTAGGTACTAAAACTTTGAACACCTTTTTTAAAATAATTATTTGCAATGCTCCCGTGTTAAACTGACTGGCAGTCTTTTACCCAGGGCACAATAGGCTCGTGTACATGGTAGGCCTTGGGGCCGGTTTTGGGCTCCCAGTTGCCATGGCAACCAATTGGTACATGGCGAGCGAGTCGTAGGGGCATCGATTTGGCTTACAGAGGGTGCCCCCACACCGCACAGTAAATGCCTTTTTCTAAGAAAATGTAGATAAGCTAATCTTCTCATTTCCACAAAGACTAAAGGGGAATAAACATCACAAAATTTGTAAAGCAATTTCTCCAGAGTAAAACAATACCCCACATGTGGTCATGAATTGCTGTTTGGACACACGGCAGGGCTCAGAAGCTAAAGAGCGCCATTTGGCTTTTAGAGATTACATTTAGCAGGAATGGTTTGCGGAGGCCAGGTCACATTTGCAAAGCTCGAGGGGACAAAACAGTGGAACCCCCCAAAAATCGACTACATTTAGGAAACTATACCCCTTGAGGCATTCATCTAGTGGTGTAGTAAGTATTTTGACCCCTAAGGTGTTTCATAGAATTTATTAGAATTGCACAGTGAAAATTAAAACAATCCCTTTTCTTCAACAAGACGTAGCTTTAGCTCAAAATTATTCATTTTCTCAACAAAGAAAAAAAAAAAAAAAAAAAGAAGAACCCAACATTTGTAAAGCAATTTCTCGGTACAGAAATACCCCATATGTGGTCATAAACTGCTGTTTGGGCACACGGGAGGGCTCAGAAGGGAAGGAGCGCCATTTGGCTTTTGGAGTGCAGATTTTGCTGGATTGGTTTCTGGTCGCTATGTTGCATTTGCAAAGCCCCTGTGGGAACAAAACAGTGGAATCCCCCCAGAAGTGACCACATTTTGGAAACTACACACCTCAAGGTATTTACTAGGTGTGTAGTGAGCATGTGAACCCTTCAGGTGTTTTGCAGAAATTTGTGTGCACTATGTTGCAGAGTGAAAGTTGTTTTTTTCCATAGATATGCCAATATGTGGTGCCCAGCTTGTGCCACCATAACAAGACAGACCGCTCTCTAATTATTATGCGGTTTTTCCCGGTTTTATAAACACCCTAAACGTGGCCCTAATCTTTTGCCTGGACATTTGACAGGGCTCAGGGGTGAAAGAGTACTATGCGAAATCGAGGCCTAAATTTGGCGATTTACAAAGTATTGGTTCACAATTGCAGAGGCTCTGATGTGAAATAACAAAAGAAACCCCTGAGAAGTGACCCCATTTTGGAATAGACACCCCTCAAGGCATTTATTAAGAGGTGTAGTGAGCATTTTCACACCACAGGTCTTTTCCATAAATGATTGCGCTGTGGATGGTGCAAAGTAAAAATGTAAATTTTTCCCAAGATATGCTATTTCAGTGGCAAATATGTCGTGCCCAGCTTGTGCCACTGGAGACACACACCCCAAAAGTTGTTAAAAGGGTTCTCCCGGGTATGGCGATGCGATATATATATATATATATATATATATATATGGAAGTAAACTGCTGTTTGGGCACAGTGTAGGGTTCAGAGGGGAGGGAGCACCATTTTGCTTTCGGAGTGTATATTTGATTGGTAGTAGTTTTGTTTGAGCATTGCTGGTGTTTCCGTTTATGTGGGGGTACATGTAAGCTGGGCAGAGCACATCTGGGGCATAGTCAGGTGGTATAATAATTGGGTTAAAAAAAAAAAAAAAACACTGAAAAATAATCCATAGATGTGTGTTACGCTGTGGAGCAATCCTTTCTGCACAGGCCAGTGTCGCACTGATAAATTACGTCCTTCCTTATCCCCCTTTTGGTCCACACTCCGCATCTTTGCAGTTTGGGGAATTTTGCTGGGAAGTGTTGTCCTGGTATAATACGGGCACCGTCGCTTCCAGCGGATATGTTTGGGCCCTACCCTTCCTGGTTCCTTAATTTTAGGGCCTTGATAATTCGCCTCATGAAACAAAAGAAATGTTTCCCTCGGGCCGCACAACTGTATATTTTTTATTTCCTGACTTACTGGAGCCTTAACTAATTTGATTTTTTCATAGACATAGCGGTATGAGGACGGTTTCTTTGCAGGACAAGCTATAGTTTTTATTGGTACCACTTTGGGGTACATGCGACTTTTTGATCACTTTTTATCCTATTTTTTGGGAGGCAGGGTGACCAAAAAAACCGCAATTCTGGCAACGTTTTTATACACAGCTTTCACCACGCGTTATAAACTACATGTTAACTTTATTCTGCGGTCAGTCCGATTGCGGCGATACCTAATTTATAGCACTTTGTGTTTAACAACTTTTTGCACAATAAAATTACTTTTGTAAAAAGAATGTATTTTTTTCTGTCGCCAAATTGTGAGAACCATAATGGTTTAATTTTTTCATCAACGGAGCTGTATGAGGGCTTGTTTTTTGCGAGACGAACTATAGTTTTTATAGGTACCATTTCTGGATACATGCGACTTTGATCCCTTTTTATTCCAATATTTGTAGGGCAAAGTGACCAAAAAACAAATTCTGGTATAGATTTTTAAGTTTCTTTTTTACGCGGCTCACCGGATAGAATAAATAACATAATACTTTTATAGTTCAGGCTTTTACAGACACGGCGATACCAAATATGTATGGTTTATTTCTTTTTTTTCAATAATAAAGGACTTAAGGGAAAAAGGGCGATTGGGTTTTATTTTATTACTTGAAAATTATATGTTTTAAGACTTTCTTTTTACACTTTTTTTTCAAGTCCCACTAGGGGACTTGAAGGTCCAACGGTCAGAATTTTTTTTCTAATACATTGCACTACCTATCTAGGGCAATGTATTAGCTGTCAGTCATTCACTGACAGCAAGCCGATTGGGCTTCGCCTCCCGATGGAGCCTAATCGGCTTCCGTAATGGCAGAGCAGGAGGCCATTGTTAGGTCTTCTGTTGCCATAGCAGCAGTAGCCAGTCCTGATTGCATGGCAGGGCTACCGATCTGCTAGCAACCTCTAAGATGCAGCAATCGCTGCATCTAAGGGTTTAATGGCAGGAATCGGAGGTAGCTCCGGTTCCTGCCGTTACAGGTGGATGTCAGATGCAACATACTGTGGACATCCACCGCTGAGCCAGTGCCATCTTGCAGTCAGCTATGGAAGCCTTTCAGGCTCAGCCGCTGGGCGGGTCCTGGAAGGCTTCCGTGCTAGTCATAACGGGAGGCCAGTATTAGGCCTCCGGTTGCCATTGCAGTCTCTGGAAACCCCTGCAATTTCATTGCTGGGGTTCCGATGAGCTGCAAACAACTTAAATGTAGCAATCGCTTTTGACCGCTGCATTTAAGGGGTTAATGGCGGGGATCTAAGCTAATTTCGGTCCCTGCCAGTACAGCCAGAGGTCAGCTGTAATACACCGCTGACATCCGGCGATGATGGCCCCGACTCCGCTTCTGAGCTGGTGTCCACCATTTGTCGTATGGATATGGCAAAAATCGGGAAGCACTAGCTTTCCATGACGTATCCATACGGCAAATGTCGGGAAGGGGTTAAAAAAAATACAACTCGGCCCGCCCTCATATGGCTACAACGGTGGAAAAATAAAAAGTAATGGCTCTCTGAATGCGATTAACTCCTTAACGCCGAAGGACGGATATATCCGTCCTCAGCAGCTGCTAGTTCGCGCAGGAGGACGGATATATCCGTGCTGTGATGGCGCGGGTACTGAGACTGTACCCACGCGATCAGCGGCAGGAGCACGGCTGTTATACACAGCCTGGCTCCTGCTGCAACTGCCGGAATCGAAGCGCGCTCCGATTCCGGCAGTTTAACCCATTAAATGCCGCGGTCACTAGTGACAGCGGCATTTAATGTGTTTGACAGAGGGAGGGAGCCTATTCCCACCGCTCACCGTTAAATGCGAATACTTTGCCTGCATAAATGTTTAACGGCAGGATTTTCAGATAACAAAATACTGTAGATCTATGAGGCATAAAGAAAGACTGCACCTTCACAAAGGTCCACACTCCCCATGGGCTCTAATCCAGTCAGGGTTATGCAAGGTTCTTATGGCAACTGCAGTTTCTTTCCAGACTCGAAAAAACATAGAATAAAGATCACACAGACTAGCACTGCCTGAGCTTAACAGCGCTCACCAGAAAACCTGGCCATTACCTGTAGCAGGGTAGGAGGCCATGGCGTGTGCTTAAGATGCCTCACTTGAGAGATATGTCGCCCCAGGCTCCGATGTACACTACAGCACTCATCACATATCAGAACTCCTCTATTAATCGATGCCCAGCGAGGATCTGCAAATAAAAACAAAACATGCAGTAGTACATGCTTCAAAGTAATCAAACACAAAAGGGGTTCCCAGGTACTGTACATACAGGAAATTTAGGGTCCTGCGGAATTGCTTCCATGATTTGTACAGCTCAGGCTTATTCGAGTAGACGTATTCATTGTCCTTCGTTTATTAAACCCATACTACACATTGGCAGATAAAATAAAAGCAAGACCAACTGTCCTAAACTAAACCGCTATGTGATATTGCCAAGTCCTCAACTATAAAAAAAACAAACATTAAATTAAGTTACATTTAACTGGTTCCCGACCGCTGGATGTATTTTTACACCATAGACTTTTTACGGCGTGGGTTTTAACTTGCTGCCCGCGCGATCGGGCAGCTGAATGTCGGGTCTCCGGCTGTCAGTGACTGCCGGGGACCCTGAGGAGAGGATAGAAGCAGCTTTTGCTGCTTCTGTCTTCTCCGATCTCTTGTACACAGCGCTCAATGAACGCTGTGTATAGGAATAGAGACAGCAGCAGCGGCGCTCTCTCTATTGCTCCCGGTGTTCATGTGACTGGTCACATGATCGCCGGGTGCCGTTACTGACAGACTGCTGCTGGGTCTAACTAGACCCAGCACAGCCCTATTAGTGACAATCGTCACTATGAGAGGGCTGATTTCCCCTGTAACTGGGGCTGGTGTAAAAGAAAGAAAAAATATATATATAAAGTTCCCCAAAGGTCTTTTTATAAAAAAAGTAAAATGCAAAAAAACTTTCCCCCCCCGCCAATCATTGTTCTAACGCTAGAGCGGACCCCATTACCCGAATATAGACATGTAATATATTAAAATTTACGGTAGACAATGACGATCACAAATAAAAAGGTCTATTTTAGGGTAAAACTATGTTATTACCAAAAAAAAATAGCTGAAACGTAAAAAAGCTTATTTTTTTTACTATTATTTTAAAATTTTATGAATAAAAATTCTAAAATAGCAAAAAAGGTGTGTATAAAAAGGATAAAAAAAGAAACCTGCATTGTCTACGGAAAAAAACGTTGCAAAAATCACGTCGTTAGCCCAACAAATAAAAAAGTTATAGCCATTTAACGAACATGTGCTAAAAATTGCTATAAACTGTAGCCTGAAGGCGCAAAATAGCCCGGTCCTGAACTGGTTAAAAGTGTAGCTAAACGTTTGACATGTCAGAAGTTTTGATTGGTGGGGGTGCGAGCACTGAGACCCCCACCAATCGCTAGAACGAAGCAGCCTTCGTGTGGGCGCTTAGTGTGTGTTCGGCTTTTTCCAGAAAGACGATGTATTGGTGTACAGGCTCAGACTGTCTATTGAGTCCGTACTCCGTATTTCCGGGAAAAGCCGAACAGACACGAAGCGGCTGAGCACTCACACGAGGGATTCAGCTGCTTCGTTCTAGCGATTGGTGGGACCCCCACCAATCCAAACATCTGACATGTCACTATGAAAGGTCAGAAGTTTGTCAAACGTTTAGCTACACTTTAAGGCACCTTCTCCACCCAAAGAATACAGCTCTAATGAATTTGTTTGCGTTGCAGAGCTGCTCTTCATACGGTAGTGCTTATTCGCATGTCGCGGGATAGTCAAGTTTCTTTGCTTTGATTTTCAAAAAAATAAAAGGAGCTCTAGATACATTCCCTTCAAGGTTGTTCTTAGCAGGAAATCCAGAGCCAGCTTCATGAACACATCCTAGCAACTGTGTGTTGGCACGTGTTTCCCCTTACCCTTGAGATTGTGTAGCAAGTTCTGAAACAAGAGGAAGTTGATAATACGAGACGCTATGCTTGCAAAAATAAATAAAAAAAAGCAGCAATATACAGTAAGTTACAAATGAATGTATTAAATCAGGAGTATACAGGTACTGCATTGGGCAAAGTTCCCAGCAGAACATGGGTTATACATAAGCCGTAAAAGGTTCATGATAAAGATCTACCGTTTCTACAAAAATTAGATAGTCACTGGCTGATAAAAAGTCCAGCAACTCATTCGGATGTTGCCCATACATACTTGCCCTGATATGTATGATCAGCTGGTGCACTTATGTGAAGGACTATAGGAAGACGCAAATTACAGTGGTTTCAAATGACAGCTGCCTGCTGACTTGACTGCATTATACACAATCTCAAGAGGAGGATTTCATCAAGTGGTTTCTAGCGGCATGGCTGAGAGCCAGGAAACAGGAATAGATGCCAATAGGGTACAACATACACACAGCAAATGTAATTGCTTTGGACAGTACAAGGACAAAAACAATGACAAGGACAAAGGATGAGTCATTCACCAGCGTCCTCCCCTACTGACAAGATGTCAAAACTTAGTGAAAGGACATGAGTTCACAGGATGGATGAGTGCCGTTTTCTGTCTATGTTCTCCTGTTATGCTCTTGATCTCTACTTTCTGGAAACAACAAGTTAGACAAGTTACAGCAGCCATGTTTGGCTAATGTGGAGTTATGATTTTGTCACAGGGTCACATATTCTTCATAGAGTTTATTGAAGCATACTTCCCTCCCCTCTCCGGATCATCTTGCTAGGCTTTACCCTAAAAAGGTTACAAAGTTTGATCTAATCTCCTGGTTTGGGTCATTTTCTCACGGCTAGCCCTCATTTTAGATCATACCCAGGAGGTTTCCATCTCAGCTTCAAGAACTAGAAACAGTTCTATGAAGATCTGCAGATTACACGCATACAGCAAATCTGATCAAGATATGTACCCATCTGACGCACAGACTGTGTGCGAAGATATACATTTCTGAAAAACACACCCTTATAAAGAGATTTGCACAAGATAATTTCAGTCGAGCCATCTGCCAGTTATATCTTCTCTTGCCAGCCCCTGTAGACTATATTGAGTGTAGAATCGCTCACAGTAAAAGCCAATCTGTCAATCACATCAGTGAGGAAGGATAGGAACATTTGTTTCTTTCCTAGCAGCAATGGAGAAACCCAATAATGTCAATAAAAGAGGCTCTGTCACCACATTATAAGTGTCCTATCTCCTACATAAGGAGATGGGCGCTATAATGTAGGTGACAGCAGTGCTTTTTATTTAGAAAAACAATCTGTTTTCACCACGTTAGGAGCGATTTTAGTTTTATGCTAATTATTTTCTTAATGCCCAAGTGGCCGTGTTTTTACTTTAGACCAAGTGGGCGTTGTACAGAGGAGTGTATGACGCTGACCAATCAGCGTAACGCACTTCTCTCGATTCATTTAGTCAGCGCATAGTGACACAGGATTAGAAAAAAAATTAAATAAGTGTTCTTTTTTTTCCTGCAGAAACAGCGCCACATCTGTCCATGGGCTGTATTAGGTATTGCTGCTCATCACTATTCAAGCGAATGGGATAGAACTTCAAAGCACATCCAAAAGGATAGATGTTTCTTATCCTGAACACTCCTTTAACAAGGATAGGGTAAGATCTATACGGTGTTCTTTAAGTTACTATTCTCATTCCTACTAATGGTTATGAGGAGGGAGTGATCCTTAAAGAGACTGTCACCACATTATAAGTGCCCTATCTCCTACATAATGTGATCGGCGCTATAATGTAGATGACAGCAGTGGTTTTTATTTAGAAAAACGATCTATTTTGACCACTTTATGAGCGATTTTTAGCTTTATTGATTTTAGTTTTATGCCAATTATTTTCTTAATGCCCAAGTGGGCGTGGTTTTTACTTTAGACCAAGTGGGCGTTGTACAGAAGGAGAGTATGACGCTGACCAATCAGTGACCAATCAGAATCATGCACTTCTCTCCATTCATTTACACAGCACTAGTGATATAGCTATATCGCTATGTGCAGCCACATACACAAACACCAACATTACTGCAGTGTCCTGACAATGAATATACATTACCTCCAGCCAGGACGTCATGTGTATTCAGAATCCTGACACTTCTGAATCTTTTCTGTGAGATTTCCAGCAAGGCAAACGTAATCTCGTTTTAAATGACAGTTTACATTGTATTCTCGCGAGATTACGTTTGCCTTGCTGGAAATCTCACGGAAAAGATTCAGAAGTGTCAGGATTCTGAATACACATGACGTCCTGGCTGGAGGTAACGTATATTCATTGTCAGGACACTGATATAGCTATATCGCTAGTGCATTGTAAATTAATGGAGAGGATTGGTCACCGATTGGTCAGCGTCATACACTCCTCTATACAACGCCCACTTGGTCTAAATTAAAAACACGCCCACTTGGGCATTAAGAAACGAATTAGAATAAAGCTAAAAATCGCTCAAAGTGGTAAAAATCGTTTTTCTAAATAAAAAGCACTGCTGTCACCTACATTATAGCGCCGATCTCCTTATGTAGGAGATAGGACACTTATAATGTGGTGACAGAGTCTCTTTAACTCATATCCTAGGATAGGCTATCAAAATGTCAACCATTTAAGGTTATTTTAAAGGGATTTACGGCCAATGAAGGTGAAATTTACTATATAGCATTCTGCCCTGCATGGTCTCAGCATGTTCCAGTTCCATATTTCTTTTCAGTCAAAACTTGAGAACGAATGTTTTTAGGGGCAGTTTTTAATCTTTTTAGGATTTTATTTTTTCAGACTGGTTAATTGTGCGCGGGGTGACAAGAAGGGAGTGTCCAGATCCAGAGGGAAATACAGGGGAAATGTTTTTTATATCTGTAAACCATACAGAAAAACATCAGTTTATGGCCAGGTTCTGTTGACTGTTCCTCTAGACATATGAAACATTGCAGTGTGTATGGAGGGCTATGCAATAAAACACCTCAGCAAAAACTATGATAAAAACATAAAAAGTAAACCCGCCAGATCACGGTGGGCGTCTTCCTCAACAAGAATGATTTTAAACAGGTCTACATGCAACAAAGAGTCAGGCATTATAAAATTTATTTTTCGGTGATGGTTTATGTATTCAGGCTTGTCCAGACGGAAAAGAATTGCTGCGTATTTTCCGTCCGGAATTGCAGACGGAAAACACTCAGCAGAATACAGTAGCAGCAAAGTGGGTGAGATTTAAAGCGAAGGTGTCATGAAATTTATTTTATCATATTGCTTTTAATATGATATTAACAAATTTTAAAATTTCGTCCACACGCTGCGGAAAAATTCAATCCAGAAATTCACCTGCAGTGCTTAATTTTAGTGCTATCGCATGTAAATTCTTGTTGCTTAAAATGGACTGATTTCCTGCGTTTTTCTGATGTACTGCATAATTTGCTGCTGGAATCTCATGGTCTATGCTGGTACTATAGTACGATGCGGATTTGCCGCACATAATACGCATTGTGTGCATTGACCCTTATAGTGTTCAGGGATGGAATAGACTAGAATACAATTTGGTGGCAAACAGACAACTTTAGGGTCACTGAGGCTTTAGTAGCCCAGAAATAAGCTTTCATACACATCAAGGGCTTGTCCACACGTAACGGAATGGATATAGAAAGTTTCTGCAGAAATTCCAGAAAAACTAGGAGTTCCGCTGCGTTTTTTACTGCAGAAAATGGTGCGGACTTTGCTGCGTTTCTCAGAGGAGATGTCACCGTCTCCCAACATGGAGAAAAACGCATCAAAATCCGCAGGTCAATTTCTGTTCGGAAATTTTACGCAGTGTATGGATGAGATTTGTTAAATCTCTCCCACTTTGCGGCTACTGTGTTCTGCTGCGTATAATCCGTCCGGCTATGTTCACACGGGGTATTTTACCGAGTTTTTTGACGCGGAAACCGCGTCGCAAAACTCGGCAGAAACGGCCCGAGAACGCCTCCCATTGATTTCAATGGGAGGCGTCGGCGTCTTTTTCCCGCGAGCAGTAAAACTGCCTTGCGGGAAAAAGAAGCGACATGCCCTATCTTCGGGCGCTTCCGCCTCCGACCTCCCATTGACTTCGCTCAATGGCCGCAGGCGAAAAACGGCGCGATAATTGCCGCAAAAAAATCGGCGTGCAGGGAGAGGAATATCTGCCTCAAAGTTCCAAACGGAATTTTGAGGCAGATATTGCTCCCCCAAAATACTCCGTGTGAACATAGCCTAAAGCAGCTCTTCAGTTTTAGGTCTCCACAGAAAAGCACCATGTATCTCAGCTTCCCAAACCCCAATCCATTGAAGTAAACCTACGCACAGGTGTGGCACTGTTTGGCATCCCATTCCAAAACCATGAGTGTTTATAGGGAGTTGGGCCCCCTTATCGCAGCTATAGCAGTCTCCACTATTCTGGGAAGGCTTTCCACCAGATTTTGGAGTGTCTGAGAATTTTTGCCCATACACCCAAAATAACTTTTGTGAGGTCAGACAGGGAGATTGGACAGGAAGGTCTGAATCGCAATTGGCGTTCCAATTCATCCTAAAGGGGTTTGATAAAGCGGAGGTTAGTGTTCTGTGTAGGCAACTCCAGTTCCTTCACAGCTAACTCATCAGACCAAGGCGGGAATTTAGCAAGCATCAAACGCCAGTTTTCTGGTGTAGAAAAGTTGAAAAGGGCCCAAGAGTCACTATTAGCGTTGAAAATTTCGACTTTTGGCCATTTTACACCAGCCTTGATACTTTTGTAAAAAAAACTTCACTGGTGTTGAGTGCTGTATCATGTATAAGGCCCTAAAAAAAGAAAAAATTAAAGGAGAAGAGGCAGCACTCCATGTCTACATTTGGGAATCCACAAGTCGGATCCCTGGAGGATTTGTTCTACTGTGCTGCCCATATCTTTTCTGTTTGGACATACAAGGCCCTGGCGCTTGCTGAGGAAGCCTGAGGGGAGAAACGAAGAAAAGCAGTAAGAAGAGTAACAAATGGCGCACACAGGCCATTATCCCTCCTCCAGCAAATTTGACAGTAGGAACTATGCATTCCGGTAGGTAGCGATTTCCAGGCATCCAGCAAACCCAGATTCATCCATCAGACTGCCAGATAGTGAAACGCGTTTCCACCGCTCCAGAGTCCAGTGGTGGTAAGGTTCACAACATTCCAGCCGACACTTGCCATTGGGCCTGGTGATCTTAAGCTTCTATGCAGCTGCTCAGCCATGAAAAACTATTTCTCCCGACTCACTGTTCTTCTGCTAATGTTACTTCCAGTGGCAGCTTGAAAATTTGTGGTCAGGATGAAGATAGGCGATTATCACGTGCCACATGATTCAGGACTCAGCGGCTCCGCTCTGAGTTTGTTTGGTGTTCCGCTTTATAGCTGAATGGTTACCCCTTGACGCTTCAATCTCTAGCAGCTCAGAAATGTCACAAACTGACTTGTGGCAAAGGTGGCATCCTATGAAGGGTCACATTTAAAAGCACGGAGCTCTTCGTATGACCCATACTACGATCAATGTTTGTTTATGGAGTCTGCATGGCTGTGTGCTTGATTGTATGTACTGGTTTGCAACGGGTGTGGATACAATATCGGAGCTCAATAATTAGGATAGATGTCCACATACTATTGGCAATATAGAGTAGATTTTGAATGCCATCAGGGTTATTTCCTTCATTTAAATTATTGCCAAGAACTTCATCTTCATAAAAAATGAATTCTTGTGAATATTCCTAAAGTTGACAGATGTTCCTAAACTCGTCAAACCTGTATTTTCAGGTTTGGCTGGACTTGTCTTAACTATGTGCTTGTCTTCAGCAGCTCCCTGGTGGAAATTAGGAGTGCGCATTCCCTGGACATGACATATATAGATATTACATAGAAAAAGGAATCCTATGTATCTATATAACTAAAGCCAGCCGTTTTTTTTGGGGGGGGACGGGACAAGCCACCGCCAGATCTCGGCGGCGGAAGTGGTTTTTGTCCTTTAAGCCCATTTTGACTAGTGTGAAACACACAACATAGTACAAATGGGTATTGGATAAGGAGAATTATTTTTTTTTAAAAGAATAGATGTAGGCTGCTTATAATGTACAGGGGAATTAGGAAGACTGTCACGAATACAACCATGCATTGTCCAAAACTGAAGAGCTATAAACAATAGCATATCTGAAAAGCTTGCGGCGCAACAGAGATTGAATGTGAACAGCAAAACTTCATGTGTAAAGACTTCTGCAATCTTCTTCCTGTCTTGACCAACAATGGGTTTTATGTGCCACTTTTATCTGAAACTAAAACATAAGCCAATAAAAAAATAAAGCTTCTCAATGTAACAGTATGTCCTGTGCTCACTAACAACATACACAATGGGTCGCTCCGGCTGTATTCTGAATAATACAACAGACCTAAAAAGGGCATATTTGTGGCATTTGCTGTCAAAACATGAAGAAAAGACAGCTACTTCCTGTTGTAGTTCTATCTCACCAAGATTTCTGGTGCTCACCAAGCAGACGTTTACATGTATCCGCTCTCAGCAGGGAGCAATACGCTACCAACACAATACACACACTGTAAGGGTCTCACCTCCATCATGTGTTCTTACAACACTTGAGTAGTCCTCATGTCAAAATGTAAAACCAAAGCCATTTCTCATTTCTCTGGTCCTGGGAGAGCTGGGTGATAACAAAAAGGACTACTATTGATGATGCAGAAGCAGTTGTCACCCAGTTTTCTGAATGGCAAATTTGCCTAATGTTATTTCAGCATTATAAACACATAAAAGATATTTACGAATATACATTTAGTTCCAATATTGTGTCGATGCCCCGTTTGGGAACGCAGTCACATGTCTGGAAGTCCTGTAGTTCTGTCTGCCTTGATGATGCGCCGGCGCATACCCACGTGACAAAGCGGTCTCGCACTTCCATGGTGTCAGCGCGTCATCAAAGCATTCGCTTAAGTAAGCCAGCCCCATCTCCGACTGGCATCTCCCAGCAAATGCGCACTATCAGGCTGGGTTCACACACCCTATTTACGGACGTAATTATGGCGTTTTAGCCCCGAATTACGTCCGAAAATACGGCTCCAAAGCGTCAAAAGACAGCGCGTAAAAAAAGACGCCCGCGTCAAAGTAGTGCATGTCACTTCTTGAGACATAATGGAGCAGTTTTCCATTGACTCCATAGAAAAACAGCTCCAATTACGTCAGTAATGGACGCAGCGAAAAACGCCTGAACATGCCATTACGTCTGAAATGCCAGAGCAGTTTTCTCCTGGAAACAGCTCCGTAATTTCAGCCGTAACGGAGGCTGCTGTGTGAACATACCCTAACTGAGCGGGCAGGGATACAGGCCTGTAAAGGAAAAGAAGGGCATGAAGGGAACTGTAGTTTCAGAGTGCTATGAAACTGCTTGTCGCGCCTACCTGAAAGTTTTGTGAGCGGCTACATCAGAAGCGATGAGTATCGCAGAAGTGTGACTTTGTGCAGGCAGAGTAGTTGTAGTGTAGAAATGTGCTTATACAGATTTGTGGGGTTTTTATTTTTTTTTGCGGACCCCGGATAACCCCCTTTAACCAGCTGACGTCACAGCTCACAGGCTTATACTTACTGGTAATTGGTTGTCGTCGCTTTATTTATATCGTTAGAGATATTTCTCCACCTGCAGACTAGGACAAGATCCTGACACACCGGCAATTTGAAGATCACATGGAATTAGCACAATCCTAACCAAATTTAGGTGTGGTCTTTGCTAGGCATTACAATGGACAGCTGTGATTTGTGAAGACATTTGGAAGAACAGGCCACACACACAATATTATTTCTTGTATGGTCGTGGTGCCATCATTATGGACGTGTATGGAACGTCTTATGACAAAAAGACGTGTCCGAAGTTGTGATTGGTTAGCCAATATACAGTATACGACTGGAGGAAAGCGGAAGCTGAGGGGGCATGGCACCACAGTCACTTTGTTCTAGTGATCAATGGGGGTCTCTGGACCCGGACCTTAACCAATCTCAACTTCTGCCATGTTGCTATGATACATCAGAAATTGAGCAAAATGACAGCGATCCTTTAATAAGTTTATTAGAAAGTTTCTTGTATTTTTTTTTCCCAAAAGTTCCTGGGTTTCTCGAACTCCCCTCCATGTGACAACCAATCTAACATTTATGGCCGGCTAATCAGTATGTGCCCACTTTAAAGTGCAACTAAATGTTCAAACTTCTGACATGTCATAGTGAGAAGTCAGAAGTTTTAATTGGTGGGCGTCCGAGCACTGAGACCCCACCAATCGTTAAAGTGAAGCGGAAGAGGCGCTCGTGTGAGCGCTCAGCTGCTTAGTTTCGGTTTGGCTTTTTTTGGAAAGCCGATGTATCGGAGTACGTGCTCATAGGCTTTCTATTGAGCCCACACTCCGACAAGTTGATTTCTGGCAAAAGCCAAACAGAAATGAGGCGGCTGAGCGCTCACATGAGTGCTTTTCCCGCTTCATTTTAGGGATATGTGGGGGGGTCTCTGTGCTCAAACCCCCACCAATCAAAACTTCTGACACGTCACTATGACATGTCAGAAGTTTATTGAACATTTACAGTTCGGTCAAGAATTATTTGGACAGTGACAAGTTTTGGCACTTGAGCGGTTTACCAAAACATATTGAATATAGTGTTATATAATCAATATGGGCTTAAAGTGCAGACTCAGCTTTAATTTGAGGGTATTCACATCCTAATTTGAGGAAGGGTTTAGGAATTACAGCTCTTTAAAGAGGCTCTATCCCCAATTTATAACTGCCCTATCTGCTACCTAATCTAATAGGTGCTTTAGTGTAGATACGTTTTGGGGATGGTTTTTAAAACATTTCATTTTGACCAAGTTATGATCATTTTTAGTTTTATGCGAATTCTAAATATCGTTCTAAATGCCCAACTAGGCGTTTTTTGTTTTCTTTAACTTTTAACCAAGTGGGCGTTGTAAAGAGAAGTGTATGACGCTGTATGCCCAGTGAGATCACACTGACGGGACTTCCTCCCACAGGTCCCTCACCGGAGCCATGGAAGACTAAACAGACATCGCCTCCAGCTGCTGCAGATTCGGATAAACGTCCTGGCACGGCTGGATGTGAAAGACCGGTGAAAGACCTGTGGGAGGATGTCCCATCACAGCATGATCTCACGAGATCACGCTGCGCAGTGAAACAAGCTGGGAATGAAGAGTAGCGTATGATGCTGATTGGTCAGCGTCATACACTTCTCTTTACAATGCCCACTTGCTGAAAAGTAAAAAACAAACATCCAGTTGGGTATTTAGAACAAAATTGGCATAAAACTAAAAATGATCATAACTTGGTCAAAATTAACCCCTTCAGGACTGAGCCTGTTTTGGCCTTCAGGACGAAGCCGATCTTTCAAATATGACACGTGTCACTTTATGTGGTAATAACTTTAGAATCCTTTTACCTATCCAAGAGATTTTGAGATTGTTTTCTCGTGACATATTGTACTTTATGTTAGTGAAAAAATTTGGTCGATAAATTCAATAATTTATTTATTAGTAAAAAACACCAACATTTTGAGAAAATTAGCAAAAATTAGATTTTTTTTTTTTATTTAAACGTATCTACTTGTAAAACAGATCGTAATACCACACAAAATACTTACTAGTTTATATTTCCCATATGTCTACTTTATGTTTGCATCATTTTATTTTTCTAGAACGTTACAAGGCTTAGAACTTTAGCAGCAATTGCTCATATTTTCAAAAAAATTTCAAAAGCCTATTTTTTCAGGGACCAGTTCAGTTCTGAAGTGGCTTTGAGGGCCCTATATATTAGAAAGGCGTTTCACAGGAATTAAAGCAAAGTATAAGTGAAATTTACAAATTTCATTTTTTTTTGCCAAAATTCAGTTGTAATAAAAAAAAATTCTGTACCACAGAAGGTTTTACTCAAGAAACGCAACTCAATACTTATTGCCCAGATTCTACAATTTTTAGAAATGTCCCACATGTGGCCCTGGTGTTCTACTGGACAGAAACACAGGCCTCAGAAGCAAAGCAGCACCTAGTGGATTTTGGGGCCTCCTTTTTTTTTTAGAATATATTTTAGGCACCAGGTTTGAAGAAGTCTTGTGGTGCCAAAACAGTAAAGAACCCCCAAAAGTGACCCCATTTTGGAAACTAGACCCCCCTCAAGGAATCTAGGGGTATAGTTAGCATTTTGAAACGACAGTCTTTTTGCTAAATGTATTTGAATTAATATGTGAAGATGAAAATCTACTTTTTTTAAGAAAAAAAATAGAAATTTTTACAAGGAATAAAGTAGAAACACCCCAACATATGTAAAGCAATTTCTTCCGATTATAGCAATACCCCATATGTGGTAATAAACTGGTGTTTGGACCCACAGCAGGGCTCAGAACAGAAGGAGCACCATTTGGATTTTGGATTTTGCGGGAATCGTTTTCAGTGCCGTGTCGCATTTGCAATGCACTGGAGGGATGAACACAGTGGAAACCTCCCAAAAGTGACCCCATTTTGGAAACTACACCCCTCAAGGAATTTTTCTAGGGGTAAAGTTAGCATTTTGACCCTACAGTTTTGCTGAATTCATTGGAATTAGTCTGTAAAGGTAAAAATCAACTTTTTTTTCTGAAAAATCGTAGACATTTTTACAAGGAATAAAGGAGAAAAAGCACCCCAACATTTGTAAAACAATTCCTCCCGATTACATAAATGCGCCATATGTGGTAAAGTGCTGTTTGGACCCACAGCGGGGCTTAGAAGAGAGGAAGCGCTATTTGGATCTCAAATTTAGCTGAAATGGTTTTCGGGTGTGATGTCAAATTTGCGAAGCCCCCGAGGGACCAAAATAGTGGAAGCCCCCCAAAAGTAACCCCATTTTGGAAACTACACCACTTAAGGAATCTATCTAGGGGTATAGTGAGCATTTAGACCCCACAGGTCTTTTGCAGAATTTATTAGAATTAGGCCGGATTCACACGGCCGTGCGCGTTTTGCGCGCGCAAAAGGCACTTAACAGCTCTGTGTGTCATCACCATATGATGCGCGGCTGCGTGATTTTCGCGCAGCCGCCATCATTTTGACACTCTGTATGTTTGTAAACACAAAAGCACGTGGTGCTTTTCTGTTTTCAATCATACTTTTTACTGCTGTTGCGCGAAACACGCAGAAGTGCTTCCGTGTGGTGCGCGTGATTTTCACGCACCCATTGACTTCAATGGGTGCGTGATGCGCGAGAAACGCAGAAATATAGGACATGTCGTGAGTTTTGCGCAGCGGACACCCGCTGCGTAAAAATCACGGACTGTCTGCACGACCCCTTAGACTAATATAGGTCCGTGCAAGGCACGTGAAAATCACGCGCGTTGCACGGACGTATTACACGTTCGTCTGAATAAACCCTTAGGACGTGAAAATTAATATAAACATTATTTCCACTAAAACGTTGAGTTTTTTCAATTTCACAAATGATAAAGGGCGGCTTTTTCCTCCCAACATCTGTAAAGCAATTTCTCCCAAGTACGGCTATACCCCACACGTTGTCGTAAATTTTTCATTAGAAAGTAATTAACCCTTTCCGGACTGATCCACGTTTTGCTTTTTGTTTTTCCCTCCCCGCTTTCCAAGAGCCATAAGTTTTTTATTTTTCCGTCAATAGAGTGGTGTGAGGGCTTATTTTTTGCTGGACGAGCTGTAGTTTTTATTGGAATATACAACTTTTTGAGCACTTTTTATTCCATTTTTTGGTTGTGCCAAGGTGACCAAAAAAAAAAAAAACAGATTTTGCAGTTTGAAATTCTTTATTTTTCACGGCGTTCACCGTGCGAGTTAAATAATGGTATATTGTTATAGTTTGGACTTTTACAGACACAGCGATACCAATTTTGTGTATTTTTTTTTACATTACTTTAGAGAAAAATATGTGAAAAGGGGTTTTTTTGGACTTAATTTTTTTCCACTAATAACTATTTACTTTTGTTTTTATATATTTTATTAGTCCCCTTAGGAGACTTGAACCAGCAAATCATTAGATCGCTGGCACAATACACTGCAATACTAATGTATTGCAGTATGTTGTCATTTTTACAGGCTTCTGTAACAACGCGATCGCTGTTCCTGTCCATTAGTCCCGGGTATCAATTTTAATACACAGCTGACACCCGCAGCGTATGGCGCGGGCTCAGCACGTGAGACACTCCATATATCACCCCCCACACCACGACATATTAAGTCATGGTGCGCGAAGGGTTTAATGTGCAGCGGATGGTCCAGAGTGAAAATTACAATTTTCTACTGATGTGCCATTTTAGTGCACTATATGTTGTGCCCAGTTTGTGCCACAAATATCTCATAAAATGTTAACAGGGTTCTCCCAGGTATGGCGATGCCATATCGGTGGACGTAAACGGCTGTTTGGGCACGCTGTAGGACTCAGAAGGGAGGGTATGGAATTTGGCTTTAGGGAGCGCAGATTTAGCTTGGTAGTAGCTCTGGCGTTTTGCTGGTATTTCAGTTTATAATTTGGGGGTACATGTAGGCTGGGCAGAGTACATCAGGACATAATAAGAGGGTATAATAATGGTGTAAATAAATAATAACCCACAGATATGTGGCCAGTGTCGCACTTATAAATGGCACCTGATCCTATCCGCTTTTGTAACGCTCTGCACGTTTTGCATCGTCATATTCTGAGAGCCGGAACTTTATTTTTTCACCACCGGAGCTGTGTGAGGACTTATTTGTTGCGGGACAATCTGTAGTTTTCATTGGTACCATTTTGGGGTACATGCGATTTTTTTGACCACTTTTTATTCCATTTTTTGGAACGCAAGGTAACCAAAAACCAACAATTCTGACACATTTTTTTATTTATTTTTTACGCCGTTCACCCTGCGCTATGAATGAAGGTTTTATTTTATTCTGCGAGTCGGTACAATTACGGCGATACCATATGTATATCGGTTTTTTACATTTTGCAGCGTTTGCGCAATAAATTATTTTTGTCTCCCCATATTCTGAGAGCCATAACTTTTTTATTTTTCAGTCAAAAAAAGCTGTGTAAGGGCTTGTTTTCTGCGGGGCGGGTTGTAGTTTGTATCGGTACTATTTTGGCGTACATGCGACTATATGATCACTTTTTATTCTCTATTTTGGGAGGGGTGGTGACAAACAAAAAACTATGCCAGAATCACTATTTTTTTTGATTTTATTTGCAGTGTTCACCGTGCGGGAAAAATAATATTACAGTTTTATAGTTGGGGTCGTTACGAACGCGGTGATACCAAATATGTGTACTTTTGTTTACGTTTTCATTTTTTCCTATAATAAAAGACATATTATATGAAAAAAAGCAGTTCTTGTTTATGTCACTTATAACTTCTATTTTTACACTTTTTTTAAAATATTTTTATTCTTTTTTTTTTTACTTGTCCTACTAGGGGACACTTAGACTTGCAGCTCTAATCGCTGCTGGAACACATTACACTACCTGCGTAGCGTAATGTGTTCTAACTGTCATTGTGACGTGACAGTCACTCTGACAGGAAGCCTACGGCGACCAGAAGGCTGGTCCTCATAGGCTTCTGTACATGGCAGCCCGGAAGCCATTGTCTAGTGTCCGGTTGCCATGGGTACCATCACCAGCCCTCGTGATTTCACGTGGGGGCGGCCGATCTGCGCTAAACACCTTAAATAAGGCGATCACAATCAAACTACGCATTTAAGGGGTTAACTGCCAAAATCAGCGGCGATGGGCTGCTGATCGGCAACATGGACTGCAGGGCAAAAACATTGCACAGTTAACCGCCGCTGTGGTGTAGCGCCGCGTGACGGTTAACTCTCAAAGCACTGACGTAACTGCACGTCGAGGTGCACGAAGTTACTGCACAAATTGATCTGCATTAACGGCAAGGTGCGGGAAGGGGTTAAACATTTAAAAAACAAACTTATCTACATTAAAGCACCTATTAGATTAGGTAGGAGATAGGTCAGTTATAAACTGGTGACAGAGCCTATTTAATATGTAGCTGCCTCTTTTTCAAGGGACCAAAGGTAATTGGACAATTATCTCAAAAGCTATTTAATGGGCTGCATGGGCTATTCCCTCATAAATCCATCATCAATTAAGCAGGTAAAAGGTCTGGAGTTGATTCCAGGTGTGGCATTTGCATTTGGAAGCTGTTGCTGTGAACCCACAACATGAGGTCAAAGGAGCTCTCAATGCAAGTGAAACAGATCATCGTTAGGCTGAAGAAAAATTAAGGAATCCATCACAGAGATAGCACAAATGTTAGGAGTGGCCAAATTAACAGTTTGGTACATTCTTGGAAAAAAAAAAGAAAAGAAAAAAAAGGGAGCACACAGGTGATCTTGTGATCTCCAAAAGGCCTGGACGTCCACGGAAGACAACAGCGGTGGATGATCGTAGAATCCTTTCCACGGTGAAGAAAAACCCCTTCACAACATCTACCCAAGTGAAGAATACTCTCCTGGAAGTAAATGTATCCGTATCTAAGTCTACCATAAAGAGAAGACTTCATGAGAGCAAATACAGAGGGTTCACCACAAGGTGCAAACCATTAATCAGCCTCAAAAATAGAAAGGCCAGATTAGACTTTACCAAACAACATGTAAAGAAGCCAGCCCAGTTCTGGAACAGCATGAAACTAAGATCAACCTGTACCAGAATGATGGGCGGAAGGAAGTATGGAGAAGGCTTGGAATGACTCATGATCCAAAGCACACCGCATCCTCTGTAAAACATGGTGGAGGCAGTGTGATGGCATGGGCATGCATGGCTGCCAAAGGCACTGGGTCACTATTGTTTATTGATGATGTGACTGAAGACAGAAGCAGCCGGATGAATTCTGAGTTGTTCAGGGATATACTTTCTGCACAGATTCAACCAAATGCAGCAAGTTTGATTGGACGTCACTTCACAGGACAGATGGACAATGACCCAAAACATACTGCGAAAGCAACTCAGGAGGTTAAGGCAAAGAAGTGGAATATTCTGCAATGGCCAAGTCAATCACCAGATCTCAACCTGATCGAGCTGCATTTCACTTGCTTAACACAAAACTTAAAAAAAGTGTAGCTAAACGTTTGACAAACATGTCATAAGTTTGGATTGTGGGGGTCCGAGCACTGAGAACCCCACCAATCGCTAGAATGAAGCAGCTGAAGCCTTTGTCTGAGCGCTCAGCCGCTTCGTGTCTGTTCGGCTGTTTCCGGAAATAAATGTATCAGTGTACGGACTCAATAGAAAGTCTATGAGCCGGTACAACGCTACATCGGCTTTCTGGAAAAAGCCGAACAGACAAAGCGGCTGAGCACACAGACAAAGGCTTCAGCTGCTTCATTCTAGCGATTGGTGGGGGGTCTCCATGCTCGGACCCCCACCAATCCAAACTTCTGACATGTCACTATGACATGTCAGAAGTTTGTCAAACCTTCAGCTACACTTTAAGGCCTTATTTACACTAATGTGTTTAACGTCCGTGATACGCGCGTGAAAATCATGCGTGTCGCATGGACCTATGTTACTCAATGGGGCCGTTCAGACAGTCAGTGATTTTCACGCAGCGTGTATCCACTGCGTAAACTCACGACATCTCCTATACTTGGGTGTTTTTCACGTATCACGCACTCATTGAACTCAATGGGTGTGTGAAAATCACGCGCGGCACGCGGAAACACTTCCGTGTGTCGCGCGCGATTCGCACAACAGTAGATAAAGAAATGAAGGGAGAAATAAAAGCACTTCATTTTTTTCTAAACCTCAAAACCACATGTCATAAGGATGGTATATGCGTGAAAATCACACAGCCACGCAGCAAACACTTATGACACACGGAACTGCAACGCGCACGTTCGTGTGAATAAGGCCTTAGGCAGAAAGAGCCACAAACAAGCAACAACTGAAGACGCTGCAGTAAAGGCCAGTCAAAGCACCACAAAGGAGGAAACCCAGTGTTTCGTGATGTCCATGGGTTCCAGACTTCAGGCAGTCATTGCCTGCACAGGATTCTCTACAAAGTATTTAAAAAAAAGAACATTTTATTTATGGTAATGTCAATTTGTCCAATTGCTTTTGAGCCCCTGAAATGAGGAGGCTTTGTAGAAAAATGGTTGCAATTCCTAAACGTTTCTCAGGATATTTTTGTTCAACCCCTTGAATTAAACCTGAAAGTCTACACTTCAATTGCATCTCAGTTGTTTCATTTCAAATCCAATGTGGTGGCATGCAGAGCCCAAATCATGAAGATGGTGTCACTGTCCAAATAATTCTGGACCGAACTGTAGTTACACTTTAAAGTGAAATGAATGAGCTGCACGAACCACACACAATCCATGACACAATAGATGCCAGTTCCTCTAATAATACTGTATACCATGTCAGGGATCTCTACCCAGCTCATGAACTAGAAGAAGTTCTCTTTGGCTGATCCTGGGGGCACATTACAATACACATTCACAGACAGTGGTGTCAGACACGCAGGGCAGCAGTCTGTGCCAGGGATGACATGGTAAACATGGCACAGCTGTGATGCGCTATAGCACAGGACATATCCTTCCTGCCACGCGTGCCCCCATATAGTACGACCAGCCCAGGCTGCACACAGTACCCACCAGTGTCACGGGGTAGAAGAATCCAACACAAGGAGCAGTGTCATCAACATGGAGCCAGCGCTACACACACACACACCGGCCTCCCCAAACCACATCCCAGATATACATCATCTCCAAATATATCCCCATCTCCACCCCCGCCAGCCTCGGCGCTGGGATATCTTCTAGCACGCCACCGGGCCCGATATCCAAGACCGATGCCCACCGTGACCCTCACCACCCGCTTCGCTGTAGTCAGATGACAGCCGCCCGCTTACCCTGCACGCTGCAGTCCGCGCAGACCTCCAGGCTCTTCAGCCGCTTGGACATGATGGAGAGAGCCCGCGTTTCCGCTGTGAGTAGCGACGCAATGAATGAGGCAAAGACGCTCACACCGCCGCTGCGGTCCCGGGACACAAAGCCGGGCGTAGGGCTGAGCGATACTAAGCGGCGCTACATAGCCCGGACGGACTGTCTGACGACTAGACACGCCCACACAGCACGGCACGCCCCTTCCACTTGACGCGCGTACTAGAAGACGGGCTGCGGATACGCGCACCCTTCCCCCTCCGAGTGCCGCGCAGGAACGTCGAGCCGTTGTTTCAGTGTAAATATAGCGAGTGACGGCAGGATGAGAGTGTCCCCTCTACATTGTGTCACCTCACACACATCCGCTCCAACATCTCACTCACATATGAGACAAAACCCTGAAGAGACTGAAGACTTCACAACAGCCAGTGTCCATTAAAGAAAACCTCCAATGAGATTTCATAGCTGAGCTGTTTCCTAGGCAGTGGCCATATGTTACCTATGTTACCTGTTCACATCACCGTTCCTTTCCGCTGAGGGGTTCTGTCAAAGGTTTCCGTCGGGTCAACCCCAAAACCTAAAGGCAAACGGAAACCTTAGCTTCCGTTTCCCTCACCATTGAACTCAATGGTGACGGAAACCTAGCTGATAGTTTCAGTTTGTCACCGTTGTGACAGGGTTCCGTTGTTCTTGACGGAACCAAAAGCGCAGTCGCTATTAAAGTCAATGAGATCCGTCTGTCCGTGGTGCAATGGAACAGGTGTGTCCGGTATTTTCATTGCTCTGCTCCTATGACGGGAAATATAATGGAAATATTTATACTTTTTCAATTCTTTGTATCCACTCCTGATTTTGGCTTCAAAAGTCTGACCATATCTGCAATGTGTGAATGCGACCTTATTCATAGGAAAATGTAAATGTGTATACGGTAGAGCTTGGGGGACTTGCATACGACCGTAAAACCACGGACCGTGACATGGTCTGCGGTTTTACGGACCCATTCAGTTCTATTGCCCACGGACACCTTTCCGTGTCGCTACGGTAAGTGTCCATGCCGTAGAACGGTGACGGCAATTATGGGGCATGTCCTATTTTTCGTATTTTACAGACGTGCTCTCACGGCTCAAAAATGCGGGCGGCCGTGATTATGGGCACGGCCATGTGCATGGGGCCATAGGCTTCGTTCACATCTGCGCTAGTGCTCCGTTCCGACGGAGATTTCCGTCGGAACAGAGCCCTGAAAGACACAAACGGAAACCATAGGTTTCCGTTTGCATCACCATTGATTTCAATGGTGACGGATCCGGTGCAAATAGTTTCCGTTTGTCTCCATTGTGCAAGGGTTCCGTCATTTCGACTAAATCAATACCGTAGTCGAATACGCTATTGATTCCATCAAAACGACGGAACCCTTGCACAATGGAGACAAACGGAAACCATTGGCACGTTTGTGGCTGTCAGGGCTCTGTTCCGACAAAGCTCCGTCGGAACGGAGCGCTAGCGCAGATGTGAACGAGGCCTAAGACAAGCCAGGCCTAAGACAAGAAATCTCCTTACCATTCCTTGTACGTCTTCTGTCTCTTTTAACTTTGCTCTCTGGAATTCTCAGTCCGTGTACAACAAACTCACCTTTAGGCCTCATTTACACGAGCGTAATATACGCGCGTGCTTTTCACGCGTGTCGTACGCACCTATATTACTCTATGGGGCAGTGCAGACGATGCGTGAATCTTGCGCAGCGCGAGTGCGTTGTGTAAAACTCACGACATGTTCTTTAATCGTGCGTTTTTCGCGCATCACGCACCCATTGAAGTCAATGGGTGCGTGAAAACCACGAAGGTCGCACGGAAGCACTTCCGTGCGAACTGCGTGATTCGCGCAAGAGCTGTCAAACTGAATGTAAACAGAAAAGCACCACGTGCTTTTCTGTTTACAAACATCCGAACGGAGTGTCTTAGACATGAGCGAACCGAACTTTACCGGGTTCGGCCGAACTCGTTTTGACCGAACCCGGCAGGAGACAGTCACTGTGCAGGGTGCTGAAAGAGTTAAACTGGTTCAGCACCCTGGACAGTGACTTCCGATTCCAATATACGTGAACGTGTAAAAAAAAAAAAGTTCTGACTTACCGATAACTCCCGGCTTCTTCCTCCAGTCTGACCTCCCGGGATGACAATTCAGTCCAAGTGACAGCTGCAGCCAATCACAAGCCAAGCACAGGCTGCAGCGGTCACATGGCCTGCCGCGTCATCCAGGGAGGTGGGGCCAGATGTCAAGAGAGGCGCGTCACCAAGGACGCGTCACCAAGGCAACGGCCGGGAAGTTCTCGGTAAGTACGAACCTCTTTTTTTTTAAACAGGTTACTCGATATGGTGATCGGAATGCACTGTCGAGGGTGCTGAAAGAGTTACTGCCGATCAGTTAACTCTTTCAGCACCATGGACAGTGACTGATGTGGACTAGCCTCATCTCTATGATGGCGGATGACACACGGAGCTGTCAAGTGCCTTTTGCGCACGCAAAACGCTGCGTTTTTTGCGCGCGCAAAACGCACACGCTCGTGTAAATGAGGCCTTATTCATGACTTATTCCTTTCTAACTCTCTCAATCTCCTGGCTCTTACAGAAACATGGCTACACCTGTCTGACACTGCTTCCCCTGCTGCTCTATCTTATGGTGGTCTTCATTTCTCTCATGCCCCCAGACCTGAGAACAGGCAGGGTGGAGGAGTAGGTATACTTCTTTCCCCACACTGCATTTTTGAGGTCATTCCCCCGGTCCCCTCACTCACATTTCCCTCTTTTGAAGTCCACACCCTCAGACTCTTTCACCCTTTTTCCCTCAGAGTGGCAGTTGTCTACCGCCCCCCGTACTCACCGAGTCAATTCCTGGATCATTTTGCTGCCTGGCTTCCACAATTTCTATCCTCTGAAACACCCACTCTCATCATTGGTGACTTCAACATCCCCATTGATAACCCAATCTCCTCATCTGCCTCCCAGTTTCTATCTTTAACCTCGTCCTTAGGTCTGTCACAACTTACTAACTCCCCTACACATGAAGACGGGCATTCGCTTGACCTGGTCTTCTTCCGTCTCTGCTCAGTTTCTGACTTTACTAACTCTCCTCTCCTGCTCTCTGACCACAATCTTCTCTCCTTTACTATCAAATATTCTCTGCATTCTCAGGTCATCCCTACGTATCAGACATACAGGACTCTACATGCCATTAACACTGTGAAACTCATAGAGAGTCTACAGTCCTCATTGTCCCCTATCTCTTCCCTCTCCTGTCCCAATCTGGCTGCCAAACTTTACAATAACACTCAAAAATGCATTGGAGGAAGCAGCCCCCCCTACACTCCGAACCCCCCGACAAAGATGACGACAACCCTGGCACACGCCTCAATCCCGCTTTTTTCAGCGGTGCTCGAGATGTGGCGAACGTCTGTGGAGAAAATCGCATTTAGGCCAGATTTACAAGAGCGTGTGCGTTTTGCTCGCGCAAAAAACGTTGCTTTTTGCGAGCAAAAAATGTACTTAAAAACTCTGTGTGTCATCACCATATGATGCGCAGCTGCGTGATTTTCGCGCAGCCGCCATCATTATGACACTCTGTATGTTTGTAAACAGAAAAGCACGTGGTGCTTTTCTGTTTTCATTCATAGCTTTACTGCTGTTGCGCGAATCACGCGCGTCACACAAAAGTGCTTCCGTGTGGTGTGCGTGATTTTCACGCACCCATTGACTTCAATGGGTGCGTGATGCGTGAACAACGCACAAATATAGGACATGTCGTGAGTTTTACGCAGCAGACTCACGCTGCGCAAAAATCACGGACTGTCTGCACGGCCCCATAGACTAACATAGGTCTGTGCGAGACGCGTGAAAATCACGCGCGTTGCACGGACGTATTACACGTTCGTGTAAAAAAAGGCCTTAGCAGCAGATTTCCTCCATTACAAAGCTCGAAGCTTACAACTCTGCCCTTCACCGCGCAAAACAAGTCTATTTCACTTCTCTCATCTCCATACTATCTAAGGGTATGTTCACACGGCCTATTTTCGACAGTTTTTCGGGCCGTAAACGGCCGAAAAACTGGAAGCAGAACGCCTCCAAACATCTGCCCATTGATTTCAATGAGAAAACGGCGTTCTGTTCCGACGGAGCGTTTTTTGCAGGACACTTCTTGGGACGTTTTTGGAGCCGTTTTCCATAGACTCTATTGAAAAAAGCTCCAAAAACACCTGTAAAAAAACGCAACAAAAATAGCGAGTGGCACAAAAAACGTCTGAAAATCAGGAGCTGTTTTCTCTTGAAAACAGCTCTGTATTTTGAGACGTTTTTGACTCTGCATGTGAACATACCCTTATAATCCAAAACGCCTCTTTGATACTTTTCACTTCCTCCTTAGTCCTAAAGTGCAGAGACCGATCACAGATCTCAGTGCTGAAGACGTGGCCACTTTTTCTAAAGTTAAAATTGACAACAAGCCGGCATGATATTATCTCCCAGTCCCCTAGTAACATCGATCCCCTTCCCGCCCGCACTCCCTCTTCTTCACTTTCAGCATTTGACCCAATAACAGAAGAAGAAGTCTCGAGGCTCCTCTCTTCTTCTCGTCCTACTACCTGCTCTAGTGATCCTATCCCCTCACACCTCCTCCAGTCCCTCTCCCCAGCTGTCACTAGTCACCTGACTAAAACTTTTAACCTCTTTCTTTCTTCTGGTATCTTTTCCTCCTCTTTTAAACATGCTATTATAAACCCATTACTGAAAAAAACAACTCTTGACCCATCCAGCGCTGCCAACTACCGACCAGTCTCTAATCTGCCCTTCATCTCCAAACTCCTGGAACGCTTGGTCTACTCTCGCCTTATCCACTATCTCTCTGCTAACTCCATTCTTGACCCCTTACAATCTGGCTTCCGCACTCTACACTCCACAGAAACTGCCCTTACTAAAGTCTCAAATGATCTCTTGACGGCTCAATCAGACGGTAAATCCTCTCTCCTGATTCTTTTGGATCTCTCTGCAGCTTTTGACACTGTAGACCACAAACTCCTACTTAACATGCTCCACTCTATTGGCCTCAAGGACGCGGCTCTCTCTTGGTTTTCCTCCTATCTCTCTGACCGCTCATTCAGTGTGTCATTTGCTGGTTCCACTTCTTCTCCTCTTCCCCTTGATATCGGGGTTCCTCAGGGATCAGTCCTAGGTCCGCTCCTCTTTTCTCTCTACACAGCCCCTATTAGACAAACCATCAGCAGATTTGGTTTCCAGTACCATCTCTACGCTGATGACACCCATTTATATACCTCTTCCCATGACATCACCCCTGCTCTAATACAAAGCACCAGTGATTGTCTGTTCGCTGTCTCTAACATCATGTCCTCTCTCTATCTGAAACGGAATCTTTCCAAAACTGAGCTCCTTGTGTTCCCATCATCTACTAACCTCCCTAAACCTGATGTATCCATCTCAGTGTGTGGCACTACTATAACTCCTAGGCAGCACGCCTGCTGTCTTAGGGTTATTTTTGACTCCGATCTTACCTTTACTCCTCACATTCAATCACTTACACGCTCCTGTCACTTTCACCTCAAAAACATCTCCAGAATCCGCCCTTTTCTTACTGAGGAAACACGACCTATTTTCAGGCGTAAACTAGGCGTATTATGCCTCGATTTACGCCTGAAAATATGGCTCCAATACGTAGGAACACATCTGCCCATTCATTTCAATGGGTTTGCCGACGTACTGTGCCGACGACCTGTAATTTTACGCGTCGCTGTCAAAAGACGGCGCATAAAATAACAGCCTCGTCAAAGAAGTGCAGGACACTTCTTGAGACGTAATTTGAGCCGTTTTTCATAGATTCCAATGAAGAACAGCTCCAAATTACGGCCGTAATTGACGCCTCGCAAAACGCAAGTACATGCAATTACTTCTGAAATTACGGGCTGTTTTCTCCTGAAAACAGCTCCGTAATTTCAGACGTAATGGTTGTTATCGTGTGCACATACCCTTATTGTTGCTCTGATTCACTCTCGTCTTTTTACTACTTTTACTAGCTGGGCGTTCTGACGAGAAGTATCATCCACTTCTCTTCAGAACGCCCAGCTTCTGGCAGTGCAGACACAGCCGTGTTCTCGAGAGATCACGCTGTGACGTCACTCACTTCCTGCCCCAGGTCCTGCATCGTGTCGGCCACATCGGCACCAGAGGCTACAGTTGACTCCTGCAAACGCCGATGCTGCTGCAGAATCAACGGTAGCCTCTGGTGCCGATGTGTCCTCGCTCGTCCGACACGATGCAGGACCTGGGGAAGTGACGTCACAGCGTGATCTCTCGAGAACACGCTGTGTCTGCACTGCCAGAAGCTGGGCGTTCTGAAGAGAAGTGGATGATACTTCTCGTCAGAACGCCCAGCTAGTGAAAGTAGTAAAAACGCCCCGATGTACGCACATAATACACGCCCACTTGGACTTTTACTTTAAACATGCCCACTTGGACTTTTGCAAGCCTCATTTGTATAAATACAAAAATGGTCATAACTTGGCCAAAAATGCTCGTTTTTTAAAAATTAAACCGTTACTGTAATCTACATTGCAGCGCCGCTCTGCTGCAATAGCAGATAGGGGTTGCAAAATCTGGTGACAGAGCCTCTTTAATGCAGCAGCCAGGCTCCTCTTTCTCACCAACCACTACATCAACGCCTTTACCCTGTGCCAATCACTACACTGGTCGCCCATCCCCTTCAGATTTTAATTCAAACTTATTACCCTCACCCACAAAGCTCTCCACAGTGCTGCACCTCCTTACATCTCCTCCCTCATCTCTGTCTACCAGCCTACTCCCGCTCTACGATCTGCCAACGACCTTAGATTAAAATCCTGCATAATCCGAACCTCCCACTCCCGTCTCCAAGATTTTTTTCGTGCTGCCCCAGTCCTCTGGAATGCACTACCCCAGACAATCAGACTAATTCACAATATCCACAGTTTTAAATGTGCCCTGAAAACACATCTTTTTAGACAGGCCTATAACATTCCCTAATCTGACTCCTTTTCTTGGCCCCATTAGTCATCAGAATAAGATTAATAATAACCTATAACGAAACAGAGTCTATGACACTAATTATAAAGGTATACATTTTATTGAATCAAAAAATTAAAAGCACACATACCCTACCGTTCAAAAATTTGGGGTCACCCAGACAATTTTGTGTTTTCCATGAAAACTCACACTTCTATTTATCAAATGAGTTGCAAAACGACTAGAAAATATAGTCAAGACATTGGCAAGGTTAGAAATAATGATTTTTATTTGAAATAATAATTTTCTCCTTCAAACTTTGCTTTCGTCAAAGAATGCTCCATTTGCAGCAATTACAGCATTGCAGACCTTTGGCATTCTAGCTGTTAATTTGCTGAGGTAATCGGGAGAAATTTCACCCCATGCTTCCAGAAGCCCCTCCCACAAGTTGGATTGGCTTGATGGGCACTTCTTGCGTACCATACGGTCAAGCTGCTCCCACAACAGCTTTATGGGGTTGAGATCTGGTGACTGCGCTGGCCACTCCATTACAGATAGAATACCAGCTGCCTGCTTCTTCCCTAAATAGTTCTTGCATCATTTGGAGGTGTGCTTTGGGTCATTGTCCTGTTGTAGGATGAAATTGGCTCCAATCAAGCACTGTCCACAGGGTATGGCATGGCGTTGCAAAATGGAGTGATAGCCTTCCTTATTCAAAATCCCATTTACCTTGTACAAATCTCCCACTTTACCAGCACCAAAGCAACCCCAGACCATCACATTACCTCCACCATGCTTGACAGATGGCGTCAGGCACTCTTCCAGCATCTTTTCAGTTGTTCTGCGTCTCACAAATGTTCTTCTGTGTGATCCAAACACCTCAAACTTCGATTCGTCTGTCCATAACACTGTTTTCCAATCTTCCTCTGTCCAATGTCTGTGTGCTTTTGCCCATATTAATCTTTTACTTTTATTAGCCAGTCTTAGATATGGCTTTTTCTTTGCCACTCTGCCCTGAAGGCCAGCATCCCGGAGTCGCCTCTTCACTGTAGACGTTGACACTGGCGTTTTGCGGGTACAATTTAATGAAGCTGCCAGTTGAGGACATGTGAGGCGTCTATTTCTCAAACTAGAGACTCTAATGTACTTGTTAAGGATCTGCCAGGCACAGCTTCTGTATCCACGCCCATAGGTAATCAGTCTGCACCTGCTTCTATGTCTGTGAGACTGACTCCATCTTTCACCACTCAGGATGACAGGCTTAGGAGTGGGAGAGCCTATCACAGCCTGGCCAGACGGAACTAGCTCCCGCCCTCTGTCTATTTATACCTGCCTTTCCTGTTCCTCCTTGCTTGTGATTCTTCTCGTTTTGTTTCCTGGCCCTGCTGCAGCTTCTTGAACCATTTGACCCTGCTTCATATTGACCCTGGCTTACTGACTACTCTCCTGCTCTGCGTTTGGTACCTCGTACACCCCTGGTTTGACTCGGCTTGTTCACTACTCTCCTGCTCTGCGTTTGGTACCTCGTACACTCCTGGTTTGACTCGGCTCGTTCACCACTCTTGTTGCTCGCGGTGTTGCCGTGGGCAACTGCCCCTTTTCCCTTGCTTCTGTGTACCCTTGTCTGTTGGTCTGTCGTGCACTTATTGAGCGTAGGGACCGTCGCCCAGTTGTACCCCGTCGCCTAGGGCGGGTCGTTGCAAGTAGGCAGGGACTGAGTGGCGGGTAGATTAGGGCTCACTTGTCTGTTTCCTTACCCCCATCATTACATAATCACAAGCCCATATACCTACTCTACCCTGGTCCCACACACTACTATGGACACCCTTGAGACCCTGGTTCAGCAAATGCAGGGTCTCTCCCTACAGGTCCAGGCCCTGGCTCAGAGGGTCAACCAGCCTGATGCTGCCATGGTAGTGCCCCTCACCTCACCTCTTGAACCCCACCTCAAGTTGACTGACCTTGTTCTCAGGGGACCGGAAGACTTTTCTCTCCTTTCGGGAGAGTTGTAGGCTCTATTTTCGTTTAAAGCCCCACTCCTCAGGTTCTGAGAGCCAGCGGGTGGGTATAATTATGTCCTGGCTCCAGGAAGGGCCCCAATAATGGGCCTTCTCCTTGGCTCCTGATGCCCCTGAACTTTCCTCTGTTGATCTTTATTTTTCTGCTCTCGGACTCATTTATGACGAGACTGACAGGACTGCTTTTGCCGAGAGTCAGCTGGTGACCTTACGTCAGGGTAAGTGACCTGTTGAGGAGTATTGCTCTGACTTTAGGAATTGGTGCGTAGCTTCTCGGTGGAATGACCCTGCCTTAAGGTGCCAGTTTAGGTTGGGTCTGTCGAACGCCCTGAAAGACCTGCTAGTTAGCTATCCCTCTTCTGACTCCCTAGACTAGGTTATGGCTTTAGCGGTACGACTTGACCGACGTCTCAGGGAACGACAACATGAACGTTTTTGTGTTTTCTCCTCTGACTCCCCCATGATGCCTCCCGAGGTTCCGTTGCTTCGTTCTTCCACGGAAGACTCGGAGGTACCTATGCAACTCGGGGCCTCCGTGTCCCCCCAACAACGTAGAGAGTTGCGCAGGAAGAATGGTCTCTGCTTCTATTGTGGGGATGACAAGCATCAAGTGAACACCTGTCCTAGGCGTAAGAGTAAGCAGCCGGAAAACTTCCGCGCCTAAGTGATCATCGGGGAGGTCACTTGGGCGCACAGGTATTTCCCGTAAATATGAAACGTAATAAAATCTTGCTTCCCTTTCAGGTCTCTTTTGGTGGTAGGTCTGCTACCGGCAGTGCCTTCATGGATTCAGGGTCGTCTGCTAATATCATGTCTGTGGAATTTGCTATGTCTCTAGCTATGCCTTTGATTGATTTCCCTAAACCTGTCCCGGTAGTGGGCATCGACTCCACTCCTCTTGCTAATGGTTATTTTACACAGCATACCCCTGTTTTTGAACTCCTTGTTGGCTCCATGCATTTGGAGCAGTGGTAGAAAACAAGGGGAGGAATCCTCCAGCTCACCTGACACACTGAGTGTCGCTGTCTGCGCCTGGATTCTGTCCGTGTCGGCACACGTAGCAGAAGCAAAAATAGAAAGGAAGTTGGATCCAGCGCTTGGATAGGGGTAAAACGGAAGGAATTTCCAAGTTTAATTAAATTCTATAAAAAGTCCATTGAGATATGGTCCTGGTGTGTGGGTAATAGAAGGAAGATCCTGTGAAGCCTACGCGTTTCGGACGATAGCGACGTCCTTAGACTTGGCTGTAATAAAATTTGAAACTGGCGCCCTAGCCTTTTTGTACTGTGTCCGGTGAGAAACAGCTGAGTTCTGATTGCGTTCCACTGTTTGATACGTCACATGGAACGCAATCCGGAAGTAGGAGACGTCCGTATGCATATCTGGTAAGTACTGCTCATGTATATGCTATATGTATGACACCAACTTCTAGTTGTTATTTATAGGTAATATTAGAGATTAATATCTTATTTGTGCAGTATTACAGTATAAGTAAGATTTTGAGAAATAAACATGATTAATGGTCACGTGTGCGTTCCAGATCTTGTGGTCACATGGAACGCAAGATGCCGGACGAATCACTGGGAGCCGTCTGATCAAGCAGAGGTCATCCCATTTCAGCTGGCATGATGGGTAAGAGATTAATTCATTAATAGCGAACATAACTGATGATTAAATGATGTTTTCTATAATACATTATTCATAATGTGACCGGGAGTGTAAATATTATGATTTGCCGTGTGTGACGGAATGTATCATAATATAGGTACAATAAGGGAGAGCCAGTTGGAGATATTTGGCATCTTTGTAGTTCAATTATCACTGATTTACATCATAGGATCATGAGTGCATAAGTGAGGAAAAGGGAAAAAAAAAAAATGAGGTGAAGGCTAAAATCGGGGATGTGGGGAAATAATGCATGTCATTGAGCATATGTTGTACATGCACTACGGAAGGTGATGGTTAAAATTACGGGTAAATGGAGACTTTCTGGTTGGAGAGAATATCGGATGTATTTTTTTTATATATTATAAAAATATTGTGATGCAGTAATTGATGCCATATACTCTCGAATCATAGTGCACTGGTGGCTTTACATGTTCCTTAATACTGGAACATAAGTTCCTTTTTTAAGTTAAGGCCATCCGGAAATCTTGTTCTTAATCTATATATCCAGAAAGCTTCTCTGAGGTGGGTTTTATTGATTATATCTCCTCCTCTTTTCGGTAAATGGATTTTTTCTATAGCATAGCAACAAAAACTTTTAGTTGTTCTATTGTGTTTATGTATGAAGTGTTTTGATGCATTTGAAATATTGACAATATTCGGATTCCTAACATAACTGAGATGCTCCAATATTCTGGTTTTAAGTTTTCTATTTGTGCAGCCCACATATTTCAATTGGCAATCTCTAACCAAGGAACAAAATCAAGTATTATCATTAGGCCTAAATTTTGCACCAAGAAATAATTTCAACTTGTTTAATACAATACTTGATATTAATAAATTTATCCGTAACTTAACGGTCAAAAAACATTTCCTTGCATCAGGAATAACCAAGGAGGACTCTGACATTACGACATCTTCACCAAATACCACTAATATGACTGAAGAATCACCAACAGGTGCATCCCACGTCCAGTCTGAATTCTCATTCCAGGAACTTTCAACCATCGTGTGCCTAGAACATCTGTGCGCTGAACAACCTAATCAAACAGTGATGACTGCTGCCAATTTTGAAACATCAAATCCGAAGTTTTACCCAACCAGTTCACGGACAAATTCAATGGACGAATTCCAATTGGTACTGGAAAAAGAATTACAAACTCTAGCAGATGGACTTAAAACCCAACAACAACAAACCAACATGACTATGGGTTTGAAAAAAGCGGTCAAATCCTTACAGGATAATAAAGAAATAATTATCAAAATGTCGGATAAAGGTGGCAATGTCACGGTAATGAACAAACATGACTACAAATCATCAATCATGACTATGCTATCAGATGAAACAACTTATAAAAGTCTAGGAAAAAATCCAGTGGAAACAATTAAAACTAACATGAAAGAATTACTTAATGACGGTCTAATACAAGGATTTATTACTCAAAAACAGTTGGATTTCATTTATATCGAACAACCCATAACTCCGATAATCCACGCTTTGCCTAAAATACACAAAAATATTCTTCCTCCACCGATGAGACCAATAGTTTCAGGCATCGGATCAATACTAGAGAGATTATCGGAATGGCTCGACACACTGTTACAACCGCTAGTACAAAGAACACCAGGTTTTCTCAGTGATACTAAAAATGTTCTCAACTCACTGTACAACTTACGGTGGCAAGAAAATTACACATGGCTCACGTGTGATGTGGTCTCATTATATACTTCTATTCCCCATCAAATAGCCTACACTGCTTTGGAAGAATATCTATCCACACATAGCAGTTATGATAAAAAATTTCAAATATACATCTTAGAAGTCCTAGTATTCTTAATGACAAACAACTACTTCCAATTCGATGAAAAATATTATCTCCAATTAAGAGGGGTATCCATGGGGGCCAAATTTTCCTCCTCAGTGGCAAATTTGGTCATGTCGTGGTGGGAAGAGTCCCACATTTTCTCCAGTAACAACCAATATGGCATCTACATAGAATGGTACGGTAGATACATTGATGACATCTTACTTATATGGAAAGGGGACATTAATATCATCCCTGATTTTGTTGAGAGTCTAAATCACAATCAATGTAACCTCAAATTCACATATAATCATGACACCACTGAAATTGTTTTTCTGGACCTGAAGCTAAGCGGCATAGCAGGTCAAACCATATCCACTGAAACATACCGCAAACCCACAGCATCTAACAATATACTCCATGCCAAAAGCAATCATTCTAAACAAACCATTCGGGCCATACCAGTGGGAGAAATGCACCGCGCAAAACGAAATTGTAGCGCACATGATCAGTTCAAACTAGAAGAAGAACAAATCAAATCCAGACTCTCAAAAAGAGGATATCCCCAATGGTCACTCAAACGAGCGAGTGACATTATGTCTAAAAAATCCAGAACACAGTTACTCCAATACCATAATAAGACCCCCACCAAACAAACCACCAAAAGTCAGCCTACATTAATCCTCCAACAGAGCAATCAATTCTCCCAAATTAAGAATTTAGTTAACCAATACTTACCGATTCTTATGGAGGACGATAGTCTGCGTACCATCTTAGCGGGAGGTATTAGGGTGGTAGCTCGCAAAGCTCCATCCCTGGGTAGCGTCCTTTCTCCATCATATTTCAGCTCTAAAGACAAAACGAAAACAACATGGTTAGAAACAAAAGGTTTTTTCAAGTGTGGCCAACACCCCTGCAAAGTTTGTACCTATGCACACCCTACAAAAAACTTTTGCAACTCCACTCAAACAGAAACATTTATCATACAAAATTACATTAATTGTAACACAGAATCTGTTATTTACATAATTGAGTGTACAGATTGCCAATTGAAATATGTGGGCTGCACAAATAGAAAACTTAAAACCAGAATATTGGAGCATCTCAGTTATGTTAGGAATCCGAATATTGTCAATATTTCAAATGCATCAAAACACTTCATACATAAACACAATAGAACAACTAAAAGTTTTTGTTGCTATGCTATAGAAAAAATCCATTTACCGAAAAGAGGAGGAGATATAATCAATAAAACCCACCTCAGAGAAGCTTTCTGGATATATAGATTAAGAACAAGATTTCCGGATGGCCTTAACTTAAAAAAGGAACTTATGTTCCAGTATTAAGGAACATGTAAAGCCACCAGTGCACTATGATTCGAGAGTATATGGCATCAATTACTGCATCACAATATTTTTATAATATATAAAAAAAATACATCCGATATTCTCTCCAACCAGAAAGTCTCCATTTACCCGTAATTTTAACCATCACCTTCCGTAGTGCATGTACAACATATGCTCAATGACATGCATTATTTCCCCACATCCCCGATTTTAGCCTTCACCTCATTTTTTTTTTTTCCCTTTTCCTCACTTATGCACTCATGATCCTATGATGTAAATCAGTGATAATTGAACTACAAAGATGCCAAATATCTCCAACTGGCTCTCCCTTATTGTACCTATATTATGATACATTCCGTCACACACGGCAAATCATAATATTTACACTCCCGGTCACATTATGAATAATGTATTATAGAAAACATCATTTAATCATCAGTTATGTTCGCTATTAATGAATTAATCTCTTACCCATCATGCCAGCTGAAATGGGATGACCTCTGCTTGATCAGACGGCTCCCAGTGATTCGTCCGGCATCTTGCGTTCCATGTGACCACAAGATCTGGAACGCACACGTGACCATTAATCATGTTTATTTCTCAAAATCTTACTTATACTGTAATACTGCACAAATAAGATATTAATCTCTAATATTACCTATAAATAACAACTAGAAGTTGGTGTCATACATATAGCATATACATGAGCAGTACTTACCAGATATGCATACGGACGTCTCCTACTTCCGGATTGCGTTCCATGTGACGTATCAAACAGTGGAACGCAATCAGAACTCAGCTGTTTCTCACCGGACACAGTACAAAAAGGCTAGGGCGCCAGTTTCAAATTTTATTACAGCCAAGTCTAAGGACGTCGCTATCGTCCGAAACGCGTAGGCTTCACAGGATCTTCCTTCTATTACCCACACACCAGGACCATATCTCAATGGACTTTTTATAGAATTTAATTAAACTTGGAAATTCCTTCCGTTTTACCCCTATCCAAGCGCTGGATCCAACTTCCTTTCTATTTTTGCATTTGGAGCAGTGCTCTGTACTGTTGATGCAGGGATTATCGTACGATTTGGTTTTAGGCCTTCCCTGGTTGCAGTTGCATAATCCCACGTTTGACTGGAATACTGGGGAGCTTACCAAATGGGGTAATGAATGTGTAATGACGGGGGTAGGGAAAGGGACAAGTGAGCCCTAATCTACCCGCCACTCTGTCCCTGCCTACTTGCAACGACCCGCCCTAGGCGACGGGGTACAACTGGGCGGCGGTCCCTACGCTCAGTAAGTGCACGAGACAAACAGACAAGGGTACACAAAGCTAAGGGAAATGGGGCAGTTGCCCACGGCAACACCGTGAGCAACAAGAGTGGTGAACGAACCGAGTCAAACCAGGAGTGAACGAGGTACCAAACGCAGAGCAGGAGAGTAGTCAGTAAGCCAGGGTCAGTATGGAGCAGGATCAAAAAGTCAGAAGCTGTAGCTGGGCCAGGAAACCACACGAGAAGAATCACAAGCATAGGAGGAACAGGAAAGGCAGGTATAAATAGACAGAGGGCGGGAGCTAGCTCCATCTGGCCAGGCTGCGATAGGCTCTCCCGCTCCTAAGCCTGCCATCCTGAGTGGTGGAAGATGGAGTCAGTCTCAGAGACATAGGTGCAGACTGATTACCTATGGGCGTATACACAGAAGTTGTGCCTGGCAGATCCTTTACAGAATGCTTGACGTCATGTTTTTCTGTTAATTCTATTTCTCCCCCTGAGGAGGTGAACACGCTACCTGAGTTTGTTCAGGACTTCGCTGATGTTTTCTCTAAGGAGGCCTCCGAAGTGTTACCTCCTCATAGAGAATACGATTGCGCTATCGATTTGGTACCAGGAGCTAAGCTCCCTAAGGGTAGGATATTTAATCTCTCTTGTCCCGAACGTGAAGCCATGAGAGAGTATATCCAGGAATGCCTGGCCAAGGGTTACATTCGCCCCTCTACTTCTCCGGTAGGTGCTGGCTTAGTCTTCGTAGGGAAGAAGGATGGTGGTCTTAGGCCATGAATTGACTACCGTAACTTAAATAAGGTCACTGTAAGGAACCAGTATCCCCTTCCTTTGATTCCTGATCTCTTTAATCAGGTTTAGGGGGCCCAATGGTTCTCTAAGTTTGATCTACGGGGGGCGTATAACCTTATCCGCATCAAAGAGGGGGATGAGTGGAAGACTGCGTTTAACACGCCCGAAGGTCATTTCGAATACCTCGTCATGCCCTTTGGGTTGTGTAATGCTCCCGCGGTCTTCCAGAATTTCATAAATGAGATTTTAAGAGATTACCTGGGGGTATTTCTTGTAGTGTACCTTGATGACATACTTGTGTTTTCCAAGGACTGGTCCTCCCACATTGAGCATGTTAGGAAGGTGCTCCAGGTCCTTCGGGAAAACAAACTGTTTGCGAAGACCGAAAAATGTGTGTTTGGGGTGCAGGAGATACCATTTTTGGGTCAAATCCTCACTCCTCATGAATTCCGCATGGACCCCGCCAAGGTCCAGGCTGTGGCGGAATGGGTCCAACCTGCCTCCCTGAAGGCGTTACAGTGCTTCTTGGGGTTTGCTAATTATTACAGGAGATTTATTGCTAACTTCTCGGTCATCGCTAAGCCTCTTACGGACCTCACTCGCAAGGGTGCTGATCTCCTCCGCTGGCCTCCTGAGGCTGTCCAGGCTTTTGAGGTCCTTAAGAAGTGCTTTATCTCGGCCCCGGTGTTGGTTCAGCCCAACCAAATGGAGCCATTTATCGTGGAGGTTGACGCGTCCGAGGTGGGAGTGGGGGCTGTCTTGTCCCAGGGTACCAGGTCCCTCACCCATCTCCGTCCCTGTGCCTACTTCTCCAGGAAGTTTTCGCCCACTGAGAGTAACTATGATATTGGCAACCGCGAACTCTTAGCCATTAAATGGGCATTTGAAGAGTGGCCCCACTTCCTGGAGAGGGCTAGGCACCAGGTAACGGTCCTTACCGACCACAAGAATCTGGTTTTCCTAGAATCTGCCCGGAGGCTAAACCCGAGACAAGCTCGATGGGCGTTATTTTTTACCAGATTAAATATTTTGGTTACCTATAGGGCTGGGTCTAAAAATATTAAGGCTGATGCAATGTCACGTAGCTTCATGACCAGCCCTCCTTCGGAGGAAGATCCTGCTTGTATTTTGCCTCCAGGTATAATCATTTCCTCTATTGATTCTGATTTAGTCTCTGAAATTGCTGCTGATCAAGGTTCAGCTCCCGGGAACCTTCCTGAGAACAAGCTGTTTGTTCCCCTACAATTCCGGCTAAGGGTACTTAGGGAAAATCATGACTCCGCACTATCTGGTCATCCAGGCATCCTGGGTACCAAGCACCTCATTGCCAGAAACTATTGGTGGCCTGGGTTGCCTAAAGACGTTAAGCCCTACGTCGCCGCTTGTGAGGTTTGTGCTAGGTCCAAGACTCCCAGGTCCCGACCAGCGGGCTTACTACGTTCTTTGCCCATTCCCCAGAGACCTTGGACCCATATCTCCATGGATTTTATCACCGATTTGCCTCCATCTCAAGGCAAGTCGGTGGTGTGGGTTGTAGTAGACCGCTTCAGTAAGATGTGCCACTTTGTGCCCCTCAAAAAACTACCCAATGCTAAGACGTTAGCTACCTTGTTTGTCAAACACATCCTGCGTCTCCATGGGGTCCCTGTCAATATTGTTTCTGACAGAGGGGTACAATTTGTTTCTTTGTTTTGGAGAGCCTTCTGTAAAAAGTTGGAGATTGATCTGTCCTTCTGCTCTGCCTTCCATCCTGAAACTAATGGCCAAACCGAGAGGACTAATCAGTCTCTAGAACAATATTTAAGGTGTTTTATCTCTGACTGTCAATATGATTGGGTCTCATTCATTCCCCTCGCCGAATTTTCCCTTAATAACCGGGTCAGTAACTCGTCAGGGGTCTCCCCCTTTTTCTGTAATTTTGAGTTTAATCCACGATTCTCCTCCGTTTCACCTGGTAGTTCCAACAATCCCGAGGTAGAGGTCGTTCATCGGGAACTGTGCACAGTCTGGGCCCAGGTTCAGAAGAACCTAGAGGCGTCCCAGAGCATACAAAAAACTCAGGCAGATAGAAGACGTTCTGCTAACCCCTTGTTTATGGTCGGGGATCTGGTGTGGCTATCGTCAAAGAACTTGCGCCTTAAAGTCCCGTTCAAGAAGTTTGCTCCCCGGTTTATAGGGCCGTACAAGGTCATTGAAGTCCTCAATCCTGTCTCCTTCTGACTGGAGTTGCCCCCATCTTTTCGAGTACACGACGTGTTTCATGCCTCCCTCCTTAAACGCTGCTCCCCGTCCTTGGCTCCCTCGAGGAAACCTCCTGTCCCCGTTCTCACCCCTGAGGGGGTAGAATTCGAGGTGGCCAAGATTGTGGACAGCAAGATGGTCCAAGGCTCCCTCCAGTACCTGGTCCATTGGAGAGGATACGGGCCTGAGGAGAGGACTTGGGTACCCGCCCGGGATGTTCACGCTGGGGTATTGGTCAGGAGGTTCCACCTTCGTTTCCCCAATAAACCAGGTCCATCTAGAAAGGGTCCGGTGGCCCCTCATAAAAGGGGGGGTACTGTTAAGGATCTGCCAGGCACAGCTTCTGTATCCACGCCCATAGGTAATCAGTCTGCACCTGCTTCTATGTCTGTGAGACTGACTCCATCTTCCACCACTCAGGATGGCAGGCTTAGGAGTGGGAGAGCCTATCACAGCCTGGCCAGACGGAGCTAGCTCCCGCCCTCTGTCTATTTATACCTGCCTTTCCTGTTCCTCCTTGCTTGTGATTCTTCTCGTTTTGTTTCCTGGCCCTGCTGCAGCTTCTTGAACCATTTGACCCTGCTTCATATTGACCCTGGCTTACTGACTACTCTCCTGCTCTGCGTTTGGTATCTCGTACACTCCTGGTTTGACTCGGCTTGTTCACTACTCTCCTGCTCTGCGTTTGGTACCTCGTACACTCCTGGTTTGACTCGACTCGTTCACCACTCTTGTTGCTCGCGGTGTTGCCGTGGGCAACTGCCCCTTTTCCCTTGCTTCTGTGTACCCTTGTCTGTTGGTCTGTCGTGCACTTATTGAGCGTAGGGACCGTCGCCCAGTTGTACCCCGTCGCCTAGGGCGGGTCGTTGCAAGTAGGCAGGGACTGAGTGGCGGGTAGAATAGGGCTCACTTGTCTGTTTCCTTACCCCCATCATTACAGTACTTGTCTTGTTGCTCAGTTGTGCAGCGGGGCCTCCCACTTCTCTTTCTACTCTGGTTAGAGCCTGTTTGTGCTGTCCTCTGAAGGGAGTAGTACACACCGTTGTAGGAAATCTTCAGTTTCTTGGCAATTTCTCGCATGGAATAGCCTTCATTTCTAAGAACAAGAATAGACTGTCGAGTTTCACATGAAAGCTCTCTTTTTCTAGCCATTTTGAGAGTTTAATCGAACCCACAAATGTAATGCTCCAGATTCTCAACTAGCTCAAAGGAAGGTCAGTTTTATAGCTCCTCTAAACAGCAAAACTGTTTACAGCGGTGCTAACATAATTGCACAAGGGTTTTCAAGTGTTTTCTAATCACCCATTAGCCTTCTAACACAGTTAGAAACACAATGTACCATTAGAACACTGGAGTGATGGTTGCTGGAAATGGGCCTCTATATACCCATGTAGATATTGCATTAAAAACCAGACGTTTGCAGCTAGAATAGTCATTTAGCACATTAACAATGTATAGAGTGTATTTCTGATTTATTTAATGTTATCTTCATTGAGAAAAACTGGGCTTTTCTTTCAAAAATAAGGAAATTTCTAAGTAACCCTAAACTTTTGAATGGTAGTGTGTATATATATATATATATATATATATATATATATATATATATATAAAAATATGATGTACAAGATACATATTTATGTATCAACACAAGTTACAATCTTGTTCTCACATAGTTATTTTTTATATGCTCACTTGGTAGTAGTTTTATATATATATTTTCATTGATTCCATGCACTTGGTTTGTTTTTGTTATTAATGCTGCATAGTGGACTCACTATTTTTTGGTGACTCTAGGATATTTACTTTTATCAGAGGTATATGTATACTCAAAGCATATAAATAAATATCTTTGATTCTTTTCATACTGTATACACATATTTTGTTGTATTTCATGTATACACACATATAAAGCTTTCATTATTCTCATCATTTTTCCTTTTTTAGTTTTGCTAACACACTTAGCACATATTCTCTTTACATTTGTCGCATTTTTTCTTTATTTCTTTATTTTACACATCAACACATTTTCATGCACATTTATTTGGATCGACTGTCTCATGTATCATCATTTTTTGGCATGAGAGTTCTTATACTTATCTGCATAGGGATGATTTTCTTTTGTATAATATAGCTAATTCAAATATGCTTGTATTGCTACCATTTAGCAATATTGATGGTAGTGTAGAGGTTAGCACATTTGTTTTGCTCATGCCATGTCCTTGGTTCAAGGCCTGGTTGAACTTTCAACTTTTACCATTCATACCCTCACACATTATGGACTTATTTGTTTTGTGAAATATAGTCTAAGGCATATAAACCTATATTGCCTCACAGTTTGGTGTTGTTATTCGAAGTGTAGTGGTTAACACGTCAGCTCTACATAGTGACTGTCCTGGGATGATGTGTTTTTATTTGTTATATATATTTTTTTATTTTTATTTTTTTATTTGCTACATTATCACTTTTTTTACACACACAAACAAATTTTTATGTATTTACACGTGGATCGATTGTTTCAATTTTTGGCGTGAGAGTCCACATACCCACTGGCATGGGGAAAATTCCCTCCATGCATTTAATTCACCCTAGTTTCCGTTGTCTCACATTTTAGCAACACTATTTGTAGTGTAGTGGTTTTAGCACAGTTGCTTTATACATGCAAGGTCCCTGGCTATTAGCCTGGATGATTTTACAAAAAAAAAATTTCACTTATATTTTCACCTATGGGTTTATTTCTTTTGTTACAACACAGTTTAAGTTATATAAGCTTATACTGCATTATAGTTTCGCAATACTACTTGTAGTGTAATGGTTTGCACTATGTTCTATATAGTTAAAGTCCCTGGTTCGCGTTCCGGGAGAATGTAGCAACACGTATGCTTTTATTATTTTTACACATCATTATCACTTTATCAGGTTCTAATATGGTATGATTTTATTGAAATATGTATATCCATATTGTGTGTTTATGTATTATATAGAGAGGGAAAGATTAGGGACAGGTTACATCATGTATGTTTCTGAATGTGTGAAAAGTGTTTTGTCACTCCTACGGAGTTGTATATAAATGTGCTGATCTTGGGCTGTTAAATAGAGATACATATGGACAATATTACTCTTTTACATGTTGGTAAGTTTTTGGCAGATGCAGAGTTAGCCATGGGGTCATGTGACCATTATATGGTTGCTCCCCCTGCTGGAGAGACTGGCACAATTCTTTTGTGCATTTTTTTCTAGGAGGTGGGGTTGACACATGCGTACTCGCCGGCTAGCGGCGGTGGCCTCCATTGTCATGGATACGTCTCACGCATGACGCTTCGTTGCGTTTGACATCATCGGTGTCAGCCGGATGTCGCACCCCTGGGTACGGCGAGGATAACATGCGTCTCATACTGGCTACCTTCTCATTATACTCTACAGCTGCTACTTGGTAAGCCAACCACTTTTGATTGGTCTACGGACCTTTAAATAGTTTCCCGTGACTCTCTGGCACCACCCCCAGACGAAGGCCTGGAGCCGAAACGCGTGTCAGGGTGTGACGCCAGGTAGCCATCACTATTTTCTATGGGTAAGTTACTATTATATTACAATATATTGTAACGTCTATGGCCGCGGCCCGTCGTTCTGACTTACCCTCTGACGGCCGCGGCCATGGACGTGTGAGTTCTCGGCGGCATCTTCCTCCTGAGAGACGCCGGCACTCACTTCCTGGTTCAGAGACTGTATCCCACAGGGCGTGCACGGTCTTAAAGGGCCAGTGCGCGTCCAGTTGCAGAGAATCTGCAATGAGCCTAGAATGCTGCTGGACTATAAAAGGGGCTCCGCCCTGTTGATCAATGCCTGAGCGTTGTTGTGTTTCCTGAAGTTTGTTTTGCAAATGGTCTCCTAGTGTTTTCCAGTTCTCAGTGTTACCCGTTCCTGCTGCCTGTATCCCGTGCTACCGAGCCTCTGTGCCGTCTAGAGTTGAAGTCGAGTTGTGTCTCTCGCTGCATCTATTGTGTCACACCCGCCAGGTGTCTGTCTACTGCCGGAGCCTCATCTTAAGCCTGAATCATCGCTACTGTCTACATTGCCTCAGGTACCCTTTCTGGACTATAGACGTTGTATCATACCTGTTTGGCCAGCTGCTATCCCGCTACGCAGTACGGCCCAGTGGGTCCACACCCCGCACAGTGACATATATGCCATGTATACATTGTTATAGTTTATGAAAATGCCATTTAAATGACATTTAAGCTTCATCTAACAACTACAAGTTAGATGTAGAAGCATGCATGGAGATTGAGATGACATTATCTCTCACTTTGCCTCTGTACATGTTTTATTAATAGGCAAAAAAAAAATTTGTATAAAAGATGGCTGGCCATTGTATTGAACAAACACTTTTACACTTTGCGTCTCCCTTATTTCCTTTATAGATTGTAAGCTCTTGCGAGCAGGGTCCTCAATCCTCCAGATTATTATTATTCTTACTAGCTCCTGTTCATGCACCACAACAGAACGTGAATTTTATGCAAACAACTCTGCATTTGATAATGATTTCTCACAAGGAACTCACCTCTCTTTTTTGGCTCCTGCGCAGACTTTTTTTTAGCCTATAGCACAGACTTACTATAGTAGGGTATGTTTGTCTGTAGGTGCATGTTTTTTTTACAAATGAGGCCGAGTTCACATCGCGTTTTTGCCCTACATTTAGCGTGTGCATCGGGAAAGCTCCTAACGTACACGCTAAACGTGTCCATAGGGCTCCAATAGCTCGACGGAGACTAACAGAGCGTCCTTTTGGTCTCCGTCAGGCTGGTATACGACAGTATACCTTTTTTTTCAAGGATGGAATAGCGTAGTAGACTACGCTATTTTATCCTAAAGGATCTCTGAAAAAAAGTATACTGTTAGTTTTACGTTTTTTTTTTTAACATGGGAGCCTATAATTGATAGATGCCACTGTATGGCATCCATCACAGGAATATAGTATATGGATTCCCGAGCAGAGTATCAGGAGCACTCTGCCCATGGACTTTGGCCCTGGGGAAGCTCATGACATCTCTGTCCATATATGGATAGTAACATTAAGGGGAACCCCAGGGCCAGAGTTCCCAGCCAGAGTACTTCCAAAGCTTTGGCCGGGGACACTGCTATTGTAGTTCCTGACATCACTACCCATATATAGACACTGATGTCAGGGGCTTCTCCAGTTGCCAACCCTCTGGCCGGGGACTTGAGCATCACAAAGCTCCTGCTATCACTGTCCATATAAATCCATTTAATATGTTTAATGTTAAAACTTGATTGAAACAATATGACATTTCCTGATAATAGCGAAGCAAGTAAAGTTCATATTCACTTTGCATGATAAAAGTCGTTTTCCACTGTTGATGTGTATTTCTTGCAAATCACCAGCTTATCATTAAGGCATATTAAACTGGTCAACTTCTGTAATACTATTTTATTAGCTGTGGCAACTTATGACTGCTTCTAAGTGTAACTTTCTGGTGGCTCTTATTCGTGATAAGGGACCTTTTTATATCACTCAAGTCATGAAAAGCTAAAAAAAAGCCCATGACGTATACCTGTGACATATACCATATACTGGTCACGCATAGGCTCCCATGTTTAAAAAAAACAACACCTTTTTAAGGGATTCTGTTGTATGGAATAGCATAGGCTACTACACTATTCCAGATCTAAAAAAGGTATACTGACGTATACCAGCCCGATGGTGTCCAAAAGGACACTCTTTTGGCCTCCATCGGGATAATGGAGCCATATGGACACGTTTATCATGTACGCTAATAGCTTTTCTGACATAAACGCTAATCGTAGGGAAAGAAAGTGATGTGAACGGTGTATTCTGACCATAGACATTCAGGGCATCCGTAAGATAACCCCCCCCCCCCCCCCCCCCCCCCCCCCCCCCCCCCCCCATTGAAGTAATAAGAAGGAGGAGCAGGTCAAAGTGTGGCAACCATTCCACCGGGACCATCTCTAGCGTAAAAAGTCTTTAGGTTTTCCTGGCCCCAATCATCAGTTTGGGATTCGAGTTTCAGAGAACTGACTTTAGCAATGCCTTGTACTTCTGATTTCTAGAAAATGGTGGTTCTGGAAGCTAGAAATGATGCTTTAAAAATCTACAAAACCTCTGCACTTCAAAAACTACATGTAAAAACATACGATCAGAGCTTCTATACATAACCGCATTGTGGTCCAAAAACCGCAGTCGTACAAGTGACAGACTGACTACACTTATCATAGCAATCCTACACAGTTGACCTCCAGACATACCAGTTCTAACCAATCACTTGGGGCTGAAAGGGGTGGGCGTGGTTTGAATACTGTATAGCGAATGGAAGCTCAACGCAAGAACTGCAATGTGTCACGCTGTTGCTCCGCCTACAAACGGCGTCCGCACGTACAGCGAGACGTGAAACGCAAATTTTGGAACGCAAGAGGTTCTAACTTCCGTATGTGTCTTTGCTTCACCAAGCTGTGAAGGTAACAGAAGCTTGACGGTTGTAACGTTACATCGCTGCCGCCGCGCTGCTTATAGCAAGTGAAATATATGTGGGTGGGGGAAAACCTGCTGTGTAGGGCTTCTCACAACTGCGTATATTACTGGGGCCACACCATTACCAGGGATGAAGCTATGGCTCATGGAAATGACACCAGCACCTTGTAACCATATCGCGCAGCGTCGACATGATAGGTCGCATGCAGTGTTGCCTCTGGTTAGTAACGGTGACGACCGGCGCTTATGAGATTATGTACGAGGACGGGACAGCTCCTCCCCTGCACTATGACAATGGCCGCGTCCATCCCACGGATCGCACCATCTGCAGCACCTCCCAGCGGGGGCTTCCAGCTGCTGCGCTAGTATGCCGGCTGATGTAGGGGACGAGTGACGGTGGGGTGTGGCGCACTCCTGTGTGTACTTCTCAGCATCCTGCTATCTGCGCTCTGTGCGCCTGCGCCGACTATATGGTTATAGAGTGATGTCCCTGTTCTTGTGTCCCCCCTGCAGCTGTCACTTGAGACTCCCGGCACTTCCCTGTTTTGAAAAGTTGTATTGGAGAGTCCGGTGTCGCCAAGGCGGCCCGATCCGGGGGTGTTATCCGAGGGGGGTGATCCAGTCAGGCCCAAGAGCTCAGCCTGTCCTATAGGATGAATGCCGGAGAGGAGCCGCAAGCCGTGTATCCCCTGCATGTACTCGTCTGGAATAATGACTTCCGTGCCCTGGAGAGGGAGCTGGAAGGGAGGGTAAGCGCATCCTGTCTGTATCCTATATGTAGCAGAGTTGTCACGTTGTGGCTATTGTTGTTCTTTATCAGTACTGATCTTGTACTAGGTTACCCACATTAATATATATGAAGACTGGAGGTGACGTGTGTATGTATATATGTGTTTCTAGCCTTCTATGTAACCGAACCCATCCCCCGCTTTAAGATCCATTTTTTTTTTTACCCAATAGATGTTTATTATTCACACCCTATGGCATTTAATCCCCTTGTAACCCTTTTTGTCTCCCTAAATCTAACGTGTCCATATGTTACTCTATGGTTTCCCCATTCTCTTTATGCTTTACAGCATTGCTGATAGGATAGTGGTTTCTTGATGGTAATACCAGGTCAGCTTTTTCTGACACCCACTTGTGTTCTCTGAGCCTGGTTTTATTATTAGTTACTAGTTCTGATTTTTATCTTTTAAAACGTGGACAGATCCAGGAGGGAAAGTCTGATCTTCCCAGGATCTATTTATGCGTTTAGAAAAAAAAATAGCATTAATAACCTGGAGTGTGATCCCTGTTATGACAAACCCTATGATCTGTTCGTAATGGAGGAGGGGAGACCCGATCAACCGACTTGGTGGTTATGACAATGAATGAACAGTCTGCGTTCTCAAATCTGCACACTATAGGGCCTGTGACTAAGATGTGACCTGCGTATATTGCCGCTAGGTGTTTTTATAAACGGCGCGTTCTAAGGTCAGAATCTTTGGACATTGGAGAGTCCTAATTATCACTAGATATTTTGTGCTGTCCATGGTGTTGAAACCTTATTTTTACTGTTTCTTTTAGGCCTTGTTCACACATAGTATTTCATTGCTGTTTTTTTTTTTTTTTTCTTTTAAAAAAAATTATTTGCTATTTAAAAAAAACCATTGTCCACATGTCACTCACACACTTTTTGCATCTGAAAACGTTTATTTTTTTTTTGTATATCATATCCTATGTGCCACAGCTTTGTTTTGTTAGGCTGGGTTCACACGACCTATTTTCAGGCGTAAACGAGACGTTTTACGCCTCGAATTACGCCTGAAAATACGGCTCAAATACGTCGGCCAACATCTGCCCATTCATTTCAATGGGTTTGCCGACGTACTGTGCCGACGACCTGTCATTTTACACGTCGCTGTCAAAAGACGGCGCGTAAAATAACAGCCTCGGCAAAGAAGTGCAGGACACTTCTTGGGACGTAATTGGAGCCGTTTTTCATTGACTTCAATGAAGAACAGCTCCAAATTACGGCAGTAATGGACGCCTCGCAAAACGCAAGAATGACCAATTACGTCTGAAATGCAGGAACTGTTTTCTCCTGAAAACGGCTTCATAATGTCAGCCGTAATTGTCGATATCGTGTGCACATACCCAAACATTAAAACACCCGATCGCTGTTATCCGTACGCACAACCGGTTTGTTTCTGTAGTTGTGGCGCAGCTTTGTAAAGCAGTGCAATGTGTGAATGCTGTATTTTCCACTACTGTTCCAGAAACGAAATTAGCGGAAAGCTAAAATGGAATATCCCTGAATAAAACTGTATAAAAAGCTTGAAGCATGTGACATGGCTAGAATTATTTCAGGAGCCATGGTGGCCAAAGCATTATCTCTGGTGCCCATGTGCTTGGAGCCATTTCAGACGTTTTTTATGAAAATATGTTCTGTTTTCCAGTCTTTTAGAATTAGTGTTGGCTTTTACTTACCCCTTTTTTTTTTTTTTTTTTTTTTTTTTTTTTTTTTTTTTCTCCGATCAACCAAGACTTATTAAAAAAAGATGAAAAGTAAAAACTTGTCCATGAATAATTGCTAGTTTAGCTATAGTCTGCTAGGCTACATACGTACATAATATTAATCTTTATAGAGCGCCAACATGTTGCACAGCACTTTACAATTCAGAGGGAACGTGTACAGACAATATCAGACATTACATAGTGACAAAACGAAACTACAATTCAAGCAAGAGGAGTGAGGACCCTGCTCACAAGAGCTTACAATCTATGAGGAAATAGTAAGAGATACAAGAGGAGTGAGGACCCTGTTCACAAGAGCTTACAATCTATGAGGAAATAGTAAGAGATACAAGAGGAGTGAGGGCCCTGCTCACAAGAGCTTACAATCTATGAGGAAATAGTAAGAGATACAAGAGGAGTGAGGACCCTGTTCACAAGAGCTTACAATCTATGAGGAAATAGTAAGAGATACAAGAGGAGTGAGGGCCCTGCTCACAAGAGCTTACAATCTATGAGGAAATAGTAAGGGATACAAGAGGAGTGAGGACCCTGCTCACAAGAGCTTACAATCTATGAGGAAATAGTAAGGGATACAAGAGGAGTGAGGACCCTGCTCACTAGAGCTTACAATCTATGAGGAAATAGTAAGAGATACAAGAGGAGTAAGGACCCTGCTCACAAGAGCTTACACTCTATGAGGGAATAGTAAGAGATACAAGAGGAGTGAGGACCCTGCTCACAAGAGCTTACACTCTATGAGGAAATAGTAAGGGATACAAGAGGAGTGAGGACCCTGCTTACAATCTATGAGGAAATAGTAAGAGATACAAGAGGAGTGAGGACCCTGCTCACAAGAACTTACACTCTATGAGGAAATAGTAAGAGATACAAGAGGAGTGAGGACCCTGCTCACAAGAGCTTACAATCTATGAGGAAATAGTAAGGGATACAAGAGGAGTGAGGACCCTGCTCACAAGAGCTTACAATCTATGAGGAAATGGTAAGAGATACAAGAGGAGTGAGGACCCTGCTCACAAGAGCTTACAATCTATGAGGAAATAGTAAGAGATACAAGAGGAGTGAGGGCCCTGCTTACAAGAGCTTACAATCTATGAGGAAATAGTAAGAGAGGAGTGAGGACCCTGCTCATAAGAGCTTACAATCTATGAGGAAATAGTAAGAGATACAAGAGGAGTGAGGACCCTGCTCACAAGAACTTACAATCTATGAGGAAATAGTAAGCGATACAAGAGGAGTGAGGATCCTGCTCACAAGAGCTTACAATCTATGAGGAAATAGTAAGAGAGGAGTGAGGACCCTGCTCACGAGCTTACAATCTATGAGGAAATAGTAAGAGGTACAAGAGGAGTGAGGACCCTGTTCACAAGAGCTTACAATCTATGAGGAAATAGTAAGAGATACAAGAGGAGTGAGGACCCTGTTCACAAGAGTTTACAATCTATGAGGAAATAGTAAGAGATACAAGAGGAGTGAGGACCCTGCTCACAAGAGCTTACAATCTATGAGGAAATAGTAAGAGATACAAGAGTGAGGACCCTGCTCACAAGAGCTTACAATCTATGAGGAAATAGTAAGAGATACAAGAGGAGTGAGGACCCTGCTCACAAGAGCTTACAATCTATGAGGAAATAGTAAGAGATACAAGAGGAGTGAGGACCCTGCTCACAAGAGCTTACAATCTATGAGGAAATAGTAAGAGATACAAGAGGAGTGAGGACCCTGCTCACAAGAGCTTACAATCTATGAGGAAATAGTAAGAGATACAAGAGGAGTGAGGACCCTGTTCACAAGAGCTTACAATCTATGAGGAAATAGTAAGAGATACAAGAGGAGTGAGGACCCTGCTCACAAGAGCTTACAATCTATGAGGAAATAGTAAGATACAAGAGGAGTGAGGACCCTGCTCACAAGAGCTTACAATCTATGAGGAAATAGTAAGAGATACAAGAGGAGCGAGGACCCGGCTCACAAGAGCTTACAATCTATGAGGAAATAGTAAGAGATACAAGAGGAGTGAGGACCCTGCTCACAAGAGCTTACAATCTATGAGGAAATAGTAAGAGATACAAGAGGAGTGAGGGCCCTGCTTACAAGAGCTTACAATCTATGAGGAAATAGTAAGATACAAGAGTGAGGACCCTGCTCACAAGAGCTTACAATCTATGAGGAAATAGTAAGAGATACAAGAGTGAGGACCCTGCTCACAAGAGCTTACAATCTATGAGGAAATAGTAAGAGATACAAGAGGAGTGAGGACCCTGCTCACAAGAGCTTACAATCTATGAGGAAATAGTAAGAGATACAAGAGGAGTGAGGACCCTGCTCACAAGAGCTTACAATCTATGAGGAAATAGTAAGAGATACAAGAGGAGTGAGGACCCGCTCACAAGAGCTTACAATCTATGAGGAAATAGTAAGAGATACAAGAGGAGTGAGGACCCTGCTCACAAGAGCTTACAATCTATGAGGAAATAGTAAGAGATACAAGAGGAGTGAGGACCCTGCTCACAAGAGCTTACAATCTATGAGGAAATAGTAAGAGATACAAGAGGAGAGAGGACCCTGCTCACAGGAGCTTACACTCTATGAAGAAATAGTAAGAGATACAAGAGGAGTGAGGACCCTGCTCGCAAGAGCTTACAATCTATGAGGAGATCGGAGTGACACACGAGGTAAAAGGTGCTTGTTCAGTACAATGGTCCGGCCATCTTTTATACACATAGGGTATTACACATAAAGCTGCATGAGCCGGTCACCAGCCAGTATCCGTGTATGACGGATATGAAGTGTATTAGCGTGTGGGGGAAACTGCTGAATGAAGGGGTCAGGTTCTGAGAACTTATGTAATGGGCGGCAAAAAAAAAAGGAGTCAGATTAGGGAATGTAATAGTCTAAAATGTTTTTCCAGGGCATGCTTAAACTGTGGATATTGGGAATTAATCTGATTGTCTGGGGTAGCGCATTCCAGAGGACTGGTGCAGCATGAGAAAATCTTGGAGACGGGAGTGGGTGGTTTGGATTATGGAGGATTTTAATCTAAGGTCGTTGGCAGAACGTAGAGCACGAGTAGGCTGGTAGACAGAGATGAGGGAGGAGTTGTAAGGAGGTGCAGCACTGTGGAGAGCTTTGTGGGTGAGAGTTAGGCACTGTTCACACAGTTTTTTGACGCGAAAACCGCGACGCAAAACTCCATAAAAACCGCCCGAAAATGCCTCCCATTGATTTCAATGGGAGTTGGACGAGTTTTTTACCGCGAGTAAAAAAAACGCGTCGCGGTAAAAAGAAGCGTCATGACCCATCTTGAGGTGGTTCCGCCTCCAAAACCCCATTTCAATCAGTCAGAAAGCGGAAAAAAACGCCTCGACGAGTGTTTTGACGAGTTTTTGTCAAACCACTGTGCAAAAACCATCTGGAGCAGTTTTTGCAGGAGGAATTTTCCTCCTGCAAAAAACTCAGTGTGAACATAGCCTAATAAGTTTACATTTTATTCTGAAGGGAATGGGTAACTAGTGCAGTGACTGGCACAGGGTAAAGGTGTTGATGTAGCAGTTGATCAGAAAGATGAGCCTGGCTGCTGCATTGAGGGTAGATTGGAGAGGCGAGAGTTTAGTGAGGGGAAGACCAACTAATAATGAGTTACAGTAGTCAAAAAGCAAGTGAATCCGAAAGATAATGAGAGTTTTGGTTGTTTCCTCAGGAAGAAAAGGGCGTATTCTGGAGATGGTTTTTGAGGTCAGGTGACTTGAGTGTCCAGGGCATTGAATATGAGGGTATGTTCACACGCAGTGAGCAAAAACGTATGAAAATACGGAGCTGTTTTCAGATGAAAACAGCTCCTGATTTTCAGATGTCTTTTTAACAACTTGCGTTTTTCGCTGCGTTTTTTACGGACGTCAATGGAAAAACTCCTCCAAAAACGTCCCAAGAAGTGACCTGCACCTCATCGTTCCCAGCCAGCTTCTTTCACTGCAGACACACAGCGTGACGTCACCCACAGGTCCTTCAACCTTGGCATCGGAAGAGAGAAGACACATCGGCTCCAGGCGTCCGAGAGAGTACAGTTGAATCTGCAGCAGCATCACCGTGTGTAGGTAAGCATAGTGAACTCCCTAGAGACGAGCATATTAACTTCTCGGACGGCTGGATCCCATGTATCTTCTCTGTCCGACGCCAAGGTTGAAGGACCGGTGGGTGACGTCACGCTGTGTGTCTGTAGTGAAAGAAGCTGGCTGGGAACGATAAGTGCATGACATTGTTTTGTCAGCGTCATACACTTCTATTCACAACGCCCAGTTGGTAAAAACACAATACACGCCCAGTTGGTAAAACGAGAAAGCGCGCCCAGTTGTCCATTGAAAAGCTCATTTGCATAAATATAAAATTACTCATAACTTGGGCAAAAATGATAGTTTTTTAAAAAAGAAATAAAAAACCTTGCTGTTATCTACATTGCAGCGCCCATCACATTCAATAGGAAATAGGGATTTGATAATCTGGTGACAGAGCCTCTTTAAGACCAGGCTTTTCTGCTTGAAAATAAGGCGTGTGAACATACCCTGAGACAGCGCCGTGCTGCCTAGGAGTTAATGTAGTGCCACACACTGAGATGGAAACAACCGGTTTAGGGCCGGTTCACATCAGCGTTCGCTTTCCGTTCAGGGGTTCCGTCGGAGGTTTCCGTCGTGGAACCCTGCAATGGAAAGTCAAACGGAAACCACAGCTTCCATTTGCGTCCCCATTGATATCAATGGTGATGGAAACCTTGCTAATGGTTTCCGTTTGTCACTGTTCCGGCAGATTTCTGTTTCTTCAGCGGAATGAATAGCGCGGTCGACAAACGGAAACCTTTGACGGAACACCTGAAGGGAAAGCGAACGCTGATGTGAACCGGCCTTTAGATAGGTTAGTAGATGGTGGAAACACAAGGAGCTCAGCTTTTTTTTAAGGATTTCATTTCAGAGAGCGGACAAGATGTTAGAGACAGCGGACAGACATACATGCATGTTTTATTGCTACCTAAAGATGCATGTGGATTGATTAAAACAGGTGAAAAGGAAAAGTGAAGTACTGTGTCAGGTGACACATTTTGTTTCTCAGACGCCCTTTGAAAATTAAACCAGCAACCTGATTGGTTGCCATGAGCAACTTCTCCATTTACCTTTGCACCAGTTTTGATAAATCTAAACCATAGCCATAATCTAAATCATAACCATAACCTAAGTTCATAACTTAGATGTGATAGTTTACAGGTGGATCCTGCGTGTCAGTCACGCAAGACCCGCTGTCACTGAACCTGTCAGGTCACTGGGACTGACGGATTCAGTGAATAACGCTAGATACAGCTGCTCTGTATAGAGAATACAGAGCAGCTGTATCTAAAAAAAAAAAAAAAGTTAAGCACATTTTTAATAAAAAGTATTTGTTAGGCTATGTTCACACGGAGTATTTTGCCGAGTTTTTTGACGCGGAAACTGCGTCGCAAAACTCGGCAAAAACGGCCCGAAACCGCCTCCCATTGATTTCAATGGGAGGCGTCGGCGTCTTTTTTTCCCGCAAGCAGTAAAACTGCCTCGCGGGAAAAAGAAGCGACATGCCCTATCTTCGGGCGTTTACGCCTCTGACCTCCCATTGACTTCAATGGGAGGCAGAGAAAGCGTATTTCACGGTGTTTTATGCCCGCAGCGCTCAATGGCCGCGGGCGAAAAACGGTGCGAAAATCGGCGTGCAGGGAGAGGAATATCTGCCTCAAAGTTCCAAACTGAATTTTGAGGCAGATATTGCTCCTGCAAAATACTCTGTGTGAACATAGCCTAATACACCTTTTCTGTTAAAAACAACAAATAAAAATTTGCCTTTCAAAGGTGTACATAGCCTTTAATGTCCGGTACGTTGTGCTTTGTGATCCAAGTTAATATAATGCTAAATCTCCAACTGAAAAATTTGCAAGCAATGCCAGAGTTATAAATACTGGGTAAGCACAGGGCTGGAACTTCGGCCATTTTAGTTGTCACGTTTTGAATAAAGCAGCAGTGTATCGTTACGAGCATAGCCCCATCACGGTGCACAGATGACATGGCTCATAGCTCTGGTGATATACGTTGCGCTCACTGAGTTGTTAATAGTGTATTATTAAATGAAAAGTTAGCGGGTCCTATAAGTCCAAAAACGTGGACACCTCAGATGCATCTACTTCCTAGATGTGTTCTGTGGAATATTGCCGATTTGGTAGCGAAAATCTCTTAGATCACGGTGCATGGTAATAAACATTTATTTTATTAAAGTATTTCATGTAATATATTTAAAAAATGTTTTACGTTCATTTCTTATATTTAATTTCTAGTATTGACTGGTAATGAGCACACAGGTTGCCGCGCTTTCACTGCTGCATTGGAGGAATCCTGACGGGAATGGGGTTTCATATGGCAGCTGTGCGGATAATAACCATTAATATATTGGCAGGAATCCTATAATGTGTATACCAACATACTCAGGCCGGATTTACACGAACGTGTGCGTTTTGCGCGCACAAAAGGTACTTAACAGCTCCGTGTGTCACCCTCGTATGATGCGTGGCTGCGTGATTTTCGCGCAGCCACCATCATTATGACACTCCGTTTGTAAACAGAAAAGCACGTGGTGCTTTTCTGTTTTCATTCATACATTTTACTGCTGTTGCGTGAATCACGCGCGTCCCACGGAAGTGCTTCAGTGTGCTGCGCGTGTTTTTCACGCACCCATTGACTTCAATGGGTGCGTGATGCGCGAACAACGCACAAATATCGGACATGTCGTGAGTTTTACGCAGCGGACACACGCTGCGTGAAACTCATGGACAGTCTACACGGCCCCATAGAGTAACATAGGCCCGTGCGAGGCGTGTGAAAATCACACGCGTTGCACGGACCTATTATACGTTCGTCTGAATAAGCCCTTATACTAAAGATTTTTCCTCTGAAATCTTCTTATGTGTAATATTCCTAATTATTGTAATGCTCTTACTATTTACAAGAATTTAAGTGCGCCAGATTATACAAAATGAATCTCTCTTTTGGTTTTATCGTGCTGGAGGATTACCCAGTGATTTTAAAGAAAAAAGGGACATAAGATAATTAAAGGGGTATTCCAAGACTGCAGTGATTCTTGGTCTGTGGACTGCCGTAAAGTTTGCAATATACTTTCTGTCCCAAAAATCCCTTGCTTCGCTGCCATGACGGCTGCTAAGTTGCCACTAATAGGGTAAGTTCACATGGGTTGGATTTGCTGTGGAAAGCTCTGCAAGAAAATCTCGCTCAAATTTCATGTTTGGTTTGGTGCAGATTTTCGGTCGGATTTGCCGCTGAGAAGAAAGGATTTAAAAAACAAAACCTAAAAAAAAAACATACTTCCCTCATGTCCCTGCTCCCATTGGGTTGTCCCTGAGCTGGCTTTCTCGGATGACATCTTGCCCCACGTGACGCTGCAACCTATGCTTGGGTTCAGCGATCACATAGGGCCAAGATCAGCCTGGGGAGCAGGGACGTGTCGTTACGGGAGCGTCGGGATTGGTGAGTATGGTCTTATTTTAAAGTAGAAAAAGGGTTTTGTGTTTTTTGTTTTTTCTTTTCCTTCTAGTTGGAAATTTTTGCTGCATAAATGCATGCATTCCAAGCAAAAAACTCAACGTTTGCCATTTGTTGCAGATTGTTTTTCTTTCCACACAATGAACTTAATGGAAAAAAATCAGACAAATGCGCAAACATTCCGCAGCATAAATTGACATGCTGCATTACGGCTGGGCGATTTTGACAAAAAATTAAATTAGATTTTTTTTCAACCCTATGGGCGATCTTCAATTTTGAATCTCGATTTTCTTATTACTGATAAATAAACTGAAAAAAATACCAAGAGATAATTTAATAAATGATTTCCTTTTATATAAGTAACTTGTTATCATATATTACTATAATAATTCTATGTAACTTCATAACTTTTAACCAGTGCAAATACTTCATCAGAAATACTATTGGAAAAATGTTTATCTAATTGATTATAATTTGTGCTCCCCGGCAGGGAACAGGTTAACATAATCTATAATCCATGTTGCACTGTGTGCACGAACATCCCTCTCTGCCCGTCACCACCTCAGCCGGTCTTCGACATTGCAGATGAGAACAGTGTAAATTGCAGCAGGGCCAGGCAGATAGCGCCGAGCGGGCACTCTGCGGAGAGATTACATTATAGTGTCTGAAGTGTGTGCGGGACCCTGTGCAGTACCGGCCCCACCATGGAGGGTTACGTGGCATTAAGGCCGGATTAACACGACCGTGAAAAATGGTCTGTGTGTCAGCTGGATTTTCCCGACCCAAACACGGTACATGTGAACGGGACTTCTGGCATCATAGTCATTTAGGCTACAATCACACGACCGTGAAAAAAAATTGCCATTAATAACTGATCAACTGTCCGTTTTTCATGTCCATTTTGCATCAGTGTCTCCAAATAGATTTCCTTTGTCAGGGTTATTTTTTTATTTTTTTTTGTCCCAATCCCCTGAAAACCCCACAGTGCCCATGTAGATAGTGCCGCAATGTCCCTGTAGATAGTGACACCGTGCCCCCATATAGTGAGATAGTGCCACAGGCCTCCATATAGTAACCGTGCCACAGGGCCCCCATATAGTGCCACACACCCTTGCAGATAGCAGCCCCACCCCCTTCCTTGTAGATCGTAGCACCCCATCCTTCATGTAGATAGCGGTCATTGTAGCTGCCACTAGGGGCTGAACCCCCGGCCAGAGGTTTCCGACACTTTGACCGGGGATACAGCTCCTAGTGGGAGCTACAGCAGCGCTATCTACTGGAGGTGGTGGGGGGGGGGGGGGTGGTGCGATCTACAAGGGGGGGGTGGTTCTATCTACGGGGCGGTGTGGCTATATACTAGGAGTCTCTGCTTCCCCACGGAACTGCTGTTCCATACTGTATCATTTTGTCCACTACAGAACAGTTCCATGGGGCGCAGCTTGTCGGATGGGGTGAACAAGGTAGTGATGAGGTGGCGGGGCGGAGCTTCTTCCTCCAGCACGGCGCCACTACAAAAATCGATTTAACGATTCTGTTAAAAAAAACAAAACAGAATTGTCAGAGGCCTTAAGGGCAAATGAATCAAATTAATTTGGTTAATCGCCCAGCTTTATGCTGCAGATTCAAAAATCCACACCGCAAGTCAACTTCTGCACAAAAATTTTCTGCAGCGTATGGATGAGGTTTGGTTATTCCACATAAATGTCCGATAGATGCCCCCTGGGACCCGCATCTATCTTGAACGGGGCCACCTGAACACCGTCCTACCTTCTCCCACTATCGCTGGTCCCCTGCCACTGCGTTACGAGGTGGCACCTGAGCTCTGCGGTTTCCGTAACTCCCACAGCAGTGAATAGGAGTTACAGAAACAATGTAGCATAACGAGCCACTTTGTTTCGGGATCTCGGGAGAAATTACTACAACAAATTCTGCCTCCTGTAGATCCACACTTAGCCATAACCTGCTTACAGGTCTTAGTTGTGATGTGACATCACGTGACCGCAACAGTCAGTCTTGGCTTGAAAATAGATTACACATTTTTTTATTACCCTATTCCCAGCAAAAGTAAAGACGTTGCAGATTTTTTTTGTTGCAGACTTGCCGCAGATCTTACCGGTTTGCACTGCAAAGGGTAAAATCTGCAATGAAAATCCGCTACGTGTGAACTCCGCCTTAGTCTCGGAACACTCCTTTAATGGAGGAGATTTATACGTCAGGTTCTATCATTTCTCTATCTCATGTATATTGGAGTCTTCTCTACCACTAAGCCACTATAAATTAGAAGAGGGTTTCTTAATCGTCAAGGTGTCGTTCAGTAAAATAAGCTTTAAAATATGACCTGAATTATTCATACAGATGGTTTTGTTGGCGTATAATATGTTCAGTCGGGTCAAATAAAGAATCGGCCTTGATTTATATTTATGTATTGTTTTTTTAAGTGTACCTCTGGTTTTAACTTCCTTCTGATATGTTGTTGTTGAGAGCTGGAAATTGATGTTTAGAACCATTCGTTGAAACCGTATTTACATGCACATTAGTTACATCAAACTGGATAGAACTGCTGTCAATCTAGCTGTAGAGAGGCCAAAATATCCAAGCTCAAAGCAAAATGGACATAGAGAATGGTAGCAGTTGCAGTGTGTGCCAGCTTATAAACCCTAATAATGCTATATTCTATATTTAATTGAATGTATTGTTCGTATGAAGGAAATAACCATATTTTTCTAAAGTACTCAATCACATATTTCCTAACAGGATATTGAAGAGCTCGATCCACGGGGCAGGACACCATTACACCTTGCTGTTTCCTTAGGACATCTGGAGTCTGCTAGGGTTCTTCTCAGGCATAAGGCAGATGTCACAAAAGAAAACCGGGATGGCTGGACTGGTAAACAATCATTCATACTTCTTAATATTTTACACTGCTCTTCTCTCAGGCTAACAGAGAATCTCCCACTCTGGAGAACTTGATGCCGCCATGTTTAACATGGTTCCCCATTCATTTCAAGTGTAATATAAAAGTGCATCCACATGTAATTTCTTCAGCAAATCCGGTGACCGTCACAAGGAAATCCGCACCAAATCGTGTGGGTTTCCCTGAAGAGAATAGCCAAGGTCCACGCAAAAAAACCAAAAAAACATTCTCTGACGCAGGATCAGCATAAAAAAAAACGCCAGAAACCGCCGCCCATAGATTTTCAATGGAAGGCAGAGGTTTTTTTTTTTTTTTTCCCGCAACAGTCTTTAGCCACTAGCGGTAAAAAAAAAAAAAGCACATGCCCCTGAAATCAATGGGAGGCAGAGAAATAGTTTCTTGCGACGTTTTTTGCCTGCGGCGCTCATTGGTCGTGGGTGAAAATCACGGCAAGAATTTGCAGGCAGGTCAAAATCTGCCGCAAAAATCTTGATAATGTTAGGGCCGTTGTCATTCTTTCCTTCACTGGGCTTGGGTGAAGGGAAAAGAGTTTCTGCTTGGCTTATCTATTCATTAAAGCTGTAACACCGATGCAAAGCAGTCATCCAAACAAAGGATGGGTTTAGTAAACCTGGGCCTTAGACCTTGCACCTAAATCAAACATGGCACCTACGGTCCTTTTACGTGCTCGACCTATATACTGTAGAAAATATATTTAACTTTTATTGATATACATTGAAAACATGCATAATGGTTATAACAGACCAGGTACAGGCCACATAAACACAACGGGTGAGTATGATGAGCCAATATTTGGCCACATAAAGTGGGGGAAAAAAACAATTTTTTTTACCTATTCACCTATGACAGCACCCCTGGAGAGACGTCCCATCCGCTGGACAGGAAACCTGAGGATATAAAATGGACACACCTCTCCACACACCCAGTCAGATTTCCTGTCCTCCGGATGGAAGATTCTCCTGAGGAAAAAAGCACTTCTCCGGGATTGCAGACCCCCTAGATAGGTTTACCTTATTCCACTAGGGGTGCTCTGGAAAGGTATAAGTCTCCCCCCTGGGAGCAACCTTAGTCTGGGATAGGTACTCCCGCCTCTCCCGGTCCATCGTCCCCCTCCTGCGGCAAAACAGGTGGTGGTTTAAGGTCCACAGAGTGGGCCTTCCTCTGGCAGGGAGCGGATCCCCGGGGCTCGTTAGGCTTGGGGAAGGGCCGGACCAGACCCAGCGTTGGCGGCTTCCCGGCGCTCTCACTAGCATGTCCGGTCGCCGCGACGCGTCGCTTCCAGGCGCGTCCAACACTCCAGGGGGGCGGTGTTCCGGTGGCCCACGTGGGGAGGTGGTGCTGCAGCGTCCGGAGCGAGGGCCTCCCAGCCAATCCTTGGCCTATTTTAGCCCACTAACAGCAGGACTCGCTCTCCAGCTTCCACAGTCATGGAGTCGCCAGGAGAAGCTCCAGGACGCACTGAACGCTCGAATGCCAAGTCCTCCAGCCCGGTACTTAAGGACGCCAGAGTGGGGTAAGAGAAGGCCTCTCCCTTACTTAATGCTGTTCCCCTTTCTCTTGTACATTTTTAGGCCAGGGATTGTCCTAGGAAAAAGCAGGATAAGTCCCATAACAAGGAATGTGCGATATGCAAAAAGAAACTCGCATCTTCCTATAATAAAAGACTCTGTCAGAAATGTCTAGATAATATTATATCAGAAGAGTCCACAAATTTAGCCACAAGCATTAAAGATATTGTAAAGGCTGAAGTGAGGAGCTCACTAAAGTCCCTTAGAAAGAGAAGAGATTCTCTGGTCGCCTCTTCTAGCAGGTTGGATTCGAATTCCTCAGCTTAAGGGGACCCCCAGATAGGCGAAGAAGGGGAGTACAGCTCCTACGATTCCTCAGGTGAGGAAGAGGGAGAGAGAAATCTATTCCCAACGGAGGATGTTGACCTACTCCTAAAAACGGTCAGGGCGACTATGAATATAGATGACCCCAAAGAACCACGGTCCATCCAGGACATTGTTTCAAGGGCTAGGACCTAAAAAGAATAGAACCTTCCCCATCCATAGGAACATATCTAACCTTATTAAAAAGGAATGGGAAACTCCTGATAAAAAGACAAGCATTCCCAAGTTTCTCAAAAGGAAGTATCCCTTTGAGGAAGACGCATGCAGGGACTGGGATAACATCCCCAGGCTCGACCCTCCAGTAGCCAAGATCTCAAGGAAACACTCCCTTCCTTTTGAAGACCTAGGCTCCTTGTCTGACCCTATGGATAGAAAGGCCGAATTCTACCTTAAGAGAACCTGGGAAGCCTCTACGGGGGGTTTCAAACCAGCCATCGCAGCCACCTGCGTGGCCAGATCCCTGAAAGTGTGGCTCGCGCAACTGGAGGTACATCTGAAAGACCAGACCCCTCGGGATCAAATCTTAGCCTCCCTCCCAACACTTTATAAAGCAGCAGACTTCTTGGCAGACGCCTCAGACGCAGTACGCCTTTCCGCCAGATCAGCGGCCCTGGCGAATTCAGCTAGACGAGCTATCTGGCTAAAGACCTGGAAAGGGGACACTGGATCCAAAGGGAAGCTGTGCGCTATCCCCTGTTCAGGAGATTACCTTTTCGGGCCCCCACTTGATGACATGCTAGAAAAGGCATCAGACAGTAAAAAGGGGTTCCCGTCACAAACAAGGCCAACAAGAGAGTCCTTTCGTCCCAGAGGGCCAAGTAACAAAAGAGGGGGGTACGCTAACCCTAGAGCACAGGAATTTAGACCCTCGAGATTTCCAAGAAAAAACAAGTCCTTTTCAGGCCCCAGAAGGACCCTAAAAATAGGGACCAACAATGACGCCAAGGGGGCAGTGGGGGGTCGCCTTTCCCTGTTCCTCAAACATTGGCGGAAGATTTCATCGAATCCTTGGATTCTGGGAATCCTAAAAACAGGATACACACTAGAGTTCACAACCCTCCCCCCAGACAGATTCCTTCCCACAGGGGTCCTAAGGAACCCAATCCAACAAAAGACCCTAGAAGTAGAAGTTCTGTCACTTATAAAAAAAGAGGTCCTAATACAGGTTCCAGACACAGAGATAGGTCAGGGCTTTTATTCCCCCCTCTTCCTAGTGAACAAACCAGGAGGAAAACACAGGGTCATTATAAACCTAAAAAAACTAAACTGCTATCTGACCTACAAAAAATTCTGCATTGAGAGTATCACGTCAACTATAAACCTCCTCTCCAAAGACTGCGTGATGGCCTCAATAGACCTAGAGGATGCCTATTATCACGTACCCATATGTCACCGTCCTCAAAAGTATCTAAGGGTAGAAGTAACACTCAACGGGTCTGTATGCCACCTACAATACAGAGTCCTTCCCTTCGGCATCTCTCAAGCCCCAAGGGTATTTTCCAAACTGATAGCGGAAATGACCTCCTACATCAGGATGAACGACATTCTCCTTATTCCATATCTAGACGACTTCCTGGTGGTAGCAGAAATGGTTCCAACTCTGACCCTACACATACAGATAGTCCGGGATATACTGACAAGATTAGGATGGAACATAAATTTAAAGAAATCAAATTTAAATCCATCGAAAAGATGTATATTCTTAGGAACCCTGCTGGATTCCTCCAAACAGATGACCTTCCTCCCAGAAGAAAAAATGGGGCCCCTGATGAACAGGATATCAGAGATCTACCTGAACCATACGACCTCTTTCAGGGAAGCTATGTCCGTCTTAGGCTTCATGACATCATGCATCCCAGCCGTACTATGGGCTCACTTCAGGTCCAGACCACTGCAGTGGGACATCCTAGACCAGTGGGACAGGAGCAGTTTCTCCCTGGACCAACCCTTTCACATCTCTTCCACAGCAAGGCTGTCCCTCAGATGGTGGTTAAACAGGGCAAATCTCACATGGGGTATTCCATGGAGGTTAACCCCTACTCTCAATATGACCACAGATGCGAGTCCCTGGGGGTGGGGAGCCCATTACGACTCATCTTTTCTTCAGGGTCAGTGGGACCAGCAGACTGCTTTCAGATTCTCCAACTTCAGGGAACTAGCAGCAGTTCTTCAGGCCCTGAAGGGATCCATACAGGCAATCTCAGGTCAGCACCTAAAGATCTATTCAGACAACACAACTACAGTATCCTATATAAACCGACAAGGGGGTACGAGATCGGCCTCACTGATGGGCCTAGCAGCACAAATATTTTCTCTAGCAGAACACCACCTGTTGACTCTATCAGCTGTTCATCTCAGAGGGAAGGACAACCTGGTGGCAGATTTCCTAAGCCGGGAAAGGCTTCACCAATCAGAATGGTGCCTGAACACCACAGTATTTCAGGAGACCATTCTCAGATGGGGAACCCCATCCATAGATCTGTTCGCATCCAAAAGAAACAGAAAAACCCAGAGGTTTTTCTCCCTAAATCCCTCAGATCACCCAACAGCAATAGACGCACTCTCCCAGTGCTGGAGTCTAGAGACAGGCTACGCATTCCCCCCCCGAACCTACTCCCAAGAGTCTTAAAAAAGATCAGAGAAGACAGGGCCAGCGTGATACTGATAGCCCCCTTCTGGCCAAAGAGACCATGGTTCACGTGGCTAAGAAAAATGTCACACCAACCATTGGTTCTTCCAGACAGGCCAGATCTTCTATATCAGGGCCCAGTATTACACCCAGATATTCAGAAGCTCCACTTGACAGCATGGAAACTGAAAGGATAATCCTTAGGCAGAGAGGATTTTCAGAATCCGTCATCTCCACCCTACTAGCTAGTAGGAAACCGATTACCTCAAAGATATACCTGAGGTCATGGAACGCATTCTTAAACTTTGCAGGCAGGGAGGTTAATCCTTTAACCAATCCAGATATTCCCCTAATATTGGATTTCCTCCAGGCGGGACTAAAGAAGACCCTTAGGCCTACTACATTAAAAGTTCAGATTTCGGCTTTAAGTTCCTTTTTCAATTTTAAATTAGCAGAACACCCCTGGATCAAAAGATTCCTAGTGGCCGCCTGCAGACTTAAACCCCAGATAAGATCCCCTGTTCCCCCCTGGGACTTAAACCTCGTTCTACAGGCTTTGATAAAACCACCCTTTGAACCCATAGACTCTATTTCCTTGAAGATGCTAACACTCAAAATGACCTTTCTATTAGCCATTACATCAGCCCGTATATATTCGTACAAATTGATAGGTTGGTTTTCGTTCTATTAAATTATAAATTTACTGCCTGGTCGGAACGATTAAAAACAATTTTAATAAGTATTCATTAAAATGGGCTTATACAGCCAAATATAACCGGCTCAGTTATAAGATCAGCAGCAGAGAAGTGGCGCATATGGTGATAGTTATCATTCACCCCTAGACCCTTCTCTCCTCTTATTTTATATTAGCTGATACAAATTAACTGAATGGTTGTTGCGCTGTACCACGCTACTCCTTGCGCTACTCCGGCTTATTCAAAGCCAAATACAACAGGCTAAGTTTTGTAACCAGCAGCAGAGACAGAGCCTTTAAGGTGATAGGTAGCATTCACCCCTTCACTCTCCCCTACTTTTGTTTTAAATTTGCTGATACAAACTACCTCAATAATTATTTGCGTTAAACTACGCTCTTCCTTGCGCTATGTGGGGCATCATCAGGGATTATTAGTATGTTAAATTATTGTTCCACATCTGCTGCTGATCTTATAACTGAGCCTGTTTATATTTGGCTGTATAAGCCCATTTTAATGAATACTTATTAAAATTGTTTTTAATCGTTCCGACCAGGCAGTAAATTTACATCAGCCCGTAGAGTGAGCGAGATCCAGGTCCTCTCTGCCTTTCCTCCACATACCCTACTGCTAGACGATAGAGTCATCTTAAAAACCCTGCCAGAATTCCTTCCTAAAGTGGTTTCACCCTTTCACCTAAACCAAGACATTTGTCCTTCCCTCCTTTTGCGACTCCCCAAAGAATCAGAGGGAGCAACAGTTTAACTGCCTAGACGTAAGAAGATGTCTAGTCCAGTACCTAAAGGTTACCCAAGATCTGAGATCATCACAAAATTTGTTTATCCAGTTTCAGGGTCACAATAAGGGTTCAGCAGCCAGCAAAGCTGCCATAGCGAGGTGGATCAAGCAGGTCATACGGCTAGCCTACATAAATCAAAAACTCAAACCCCCAGAATTCTTCGGGGCACACTCCACTAGGGCCGTATCCACTTCAGGGGCAGAAAGAGCAGATGCATCCCTGGACCAAATATGTAAGGCTGCCACATGGAGTTCTCCTCACACCTTCTTTAAACACTACAGATTACAACTACATACAGCCTCTGACTTGGCCTTCGGTAGAAAGGTGCTACAAGCTGTGGTCCCCCCCTAGAAATAATTTATATTTTACATCTCCAGGGGTGCTGTCATAGGTGAATAGGTAAAAGATCGATTACTTACCGGTAATCTGTTTTTCAAGAACCTATGACAGCACCCCGCTGTTACCCTCCCATGTCTGTAGCACATGACCCTCATAAACCGGATCGCTACCCTTAATTTGAGCGTCCCTGTAAATATTGTACATATTAAGGTGTGAGAAACTTTCACCCAAAAAAAAAAACACACATACAAACTAAACTACTTCTCATCCTGAGTTCTTCCTAAAGACTGGGTGTGTGGAGAGGTGTGTCCATTTTATATCCTCTGGTTTCCTGTCCAGCGGATGGGACGTCTCTCCAGGGGTGCTGTCATAGGTTCTTGAAAAACAGATTACCGGTAAGTAATCGATCTTTTTACAATCCACAACACCTAAAAATAACAAAACGCGCGTCAGGTGTGGTGGGTATGGCCTTAGACATTTGCCTTCTAAATTTATTGTTTTGCTGGTAGGATTTCCAGGCTACTTTTATGTATTGCCTTGATATAGTTTAACTTTCTACTTCATTGGCTTTTGCATTCGGTCATCCTGCTCCTACTTTCACTACTTGATTTTTAGGTATGGTGGATTGTAAAAAAAAATATGATTATTTTTTCCACTTTTTTATGTGACCAGATATTTGTCCATCGTATTCACCCTTTGCTTCTCTGTGGACTGTACCTTGCCTGTTTTAACCATTATGCATGTTTTTATTGTATATCAAAGTTAATTTTTTTAATTTATTTTTTTACCGTATATGGGTCAAGCACGTAAAATCTATATCGGTGCCATATCCATTAAAGCTAGTTAAAGGGAATTCCTCACGGTTGTATCATAGAGGGATTCCCCTACTTGGAGTCCCCCGTCTATAAGCTAGAATGGAGAGTCGCTCTGTAATCCTCTGAACGGCTGTCACGTAATCCTACATTCCCCCTTTAGGAGAAATGCCTGGCGGACTATGGCTTCCCTCGGCTGTTTTCCAAGGATGCCAGGATCTAGGTATTCATATTGTAATGCAAACAGACTACCCATTCCTTTTTTTTAAAAGGGCATTCAGGCCAAGGCAAGTGCCCTAATTCCTTTGTTCTCATGGTCTAACTCCCACCAATCAGCAAGTGACAGTATATCATAGCGATATGCTGTCACTTACCATGGCCAGAGTGCCCCTTTTAGGTCTTATGAATTGAAAAGGTTTCCATCACCAGACAGGCCCCTTTTTTTAGGGCATACAGTACATAAGATACAGATACCTTTTTAAAGGTATTGATATACAAAAGAATGTTTAGGGTATTTTCACACGCAGAGTCAAAAACGTCTCAAAATACGGAGCTGTTTTCAAGAGAAAACAGCTCCTGATTTTCAGGCGTTTTTTGTGCCACTCGCGTTTATCGCTGCGTTTTTCGCGGCCGTTTTTGGAGCTTTTTTCAAGTCTATGGAAAACGGCTCCAAAAACGTCCCAAGAAGTGTCCTGCACTTCTTCTTTTTACACAGTGACCTGCAAGGCTATGTTCACATCTACGTTGTAATATTTCGTTGTTCTGCTCAGTAGGAGGATCAGAACAAGGGAATGTCAGAAGCAACGGTTCCAATGCGTGATGGACACCACCGGCGGCAGACAGAACCCATTGACTTTAACGGGTTCTGTGAGCTTTCTGTTGGGGTGTCTGTGATTTTACTAGAGGCAATAGCGCAGCATGCTGCACTATTGTCTTCGTTAATCTCGGCTGGATCTGCGACTGTGGCCCCCAATGGAGCCTCGGACGCGGACAGATGTAAACGAGGCCTAGAACACACTGGCTTGTGAAATTAATGTTGTTCATCAACCTCATTAAATGTGTTTTCAGAATGTCTGATCTTCTAAAGCGCCTGTACCTATATATGTAGTAGGTTTACAGTACAATGTTATGTCTTACAGTTTTGCATGAAGCAGTCAGCACAGGGGACCCAGAGATGGTGCAGATGGTTCTGCAGTATCGGGAATTTCACAAGGCATCCACGGCCCTTGGAGGAGTACCTGAACTTCTTAATAAAACGCTGGAGGTGACCTCATCTCATTCTTGCAACTCTACCTCATATAACTGCAATAATGAACCTGTTTTTACGGCATCTCTGCTTTTGCATCTAAAAACCATAAGGCTTTTTTTGTGTAACCTGTCTAGAACGTTACTTCTTAAAGAGGACCTGTGAGCTCTCTTGACCATTCTGTTTTAGTAAATAGTTGTATTCTGGAACATTTTTTCTTAGGGCCTGTTCACATCAGTGTTGCCCTTCCGTTGAAGGATTAACCTGACGGAAACCTCCGACGGAACCCCTCAACGGTTTTCCGTCAGGTTAACCCCTCATCGGAAATGTAAACTGAAACGTTGGCTTCCGTTTCCCTCACCACTGATCTCAATGGTGACGGAAACGTTCTTAATAGTTTCCGTTGGTCACGGTTGTGGCAGGGTTCTGTTTTGACGGAATCAATAGCGCAGTCGACTGCGCTATTGATGCTATGGACACTTTTTTCTTCACTGAAATTTTTAAATTGTTAATTTGTTTTCTAAATGCAAAACGAAGTAGTTTTTATTAAGATTGTGCTACATTTTGTTGCTGTAGAGTCTGTGCAGCTCCTGTACAAAGCTGGCTGTGCTGCTGCTTCTGATCTAGATCCGGCAGCACACTGCTCCTGGTTGCTGTTGGCTCAAGGCTGATATCTGCTCTCCCACTCCCCTTTTTCAGTGTTAGGGCATAGATAAGGAGTAGAAAACCACAGCAGAATCTGCAGGGGAAGAAGGTAGGACATAGGAGAGAACCCAAAGCAGAGTGTTCAGAAGAAGTACACAGGCTGTACTGTATAACAGTGAAGATAGAGAGGGGAGGACATAAAATAATCTTCAGGCAAAGGAGGTAGAGATGACCCACACAGGCTGCAGCAGTGTCTGTATAAGGCCTAGTTCACGCAGAGTATTTTGCTGGCAGAAAAAAACTCCCTCAAAATTCCATCAGGAATTTTGACCTGCCTGCACTTTGTGCTGCAGTGTTTTTCGCCCGAGGCCATTGAGGACTGCAGGCAGAAAACACAGCAAAAAACGCTTTTTCTGCCTCCTAATGATTTAAATGGGAGATCAGAGGCAGAACCGTGGCAAGAAAGAACAAGTAAATTTTTTTTTTTCCCCTGCTAGTGGCTAAAAGCCGCCACTGAAAAAAACGCCTTTTGGTGCGGCTTCCGACACTGTTTCCGCATCAATATCGGCACCAAAATACTCTGTGAACTGGGCCCAAGTGTCTCTAGAAGTAGAATACCGTACAGAAATGAAGCTGTGCTAAGACATGAAGGCATCCTAGACACACAGACCTCAGATTAAGCGTGCATTAGGCTATGTTCACACGGTGGATTTTGCTTAGTGGGTCCTGTCGCAAAATCCACTGCAGAATTTTTCCTGTTTTCAGCAGAAATTTTCCTACCCATTCACTTCAATAGGAGGTTTCGGCGGAATTCGTCCAAAGATCGGGCAGTACGCTTCTTTTGTCTGCTAGCTAAAAAAAAGACTCGTCCTCCTCCCTTTGAAATGAATAGGAGGCGGAATTTTGCGGCGGATTCCACGTGTGAACATAGCGTTGCTGGAAGGGAGACACGCACAGGAGAAAAGTCTGATGCTAGGAGTATGTTGCAAACTATATATCAGTGGGTCTGATAATCCAATCAAGTAATGAAGATTGCAGCTTTTAACTCCAGGTAACCACTAACATATGTAAAAATATTTTTTCTGTATCAAAGGTGTCCCTAACCTCCTCAGTCCTCAAATGATAATAAACCATAAAAGCAGCAAGGATCCAAACCCTAAATGCAAGTGTACGGCATAAAGTCAATAAACACATCAATCAATATATATCCAACCTACAAAAAATTTTTATGCTACCAAAAGAAGTTTAGAGAAATTGAAAAAAATCTTTATTGAAATGACCAGTAAAGCTACGTAACAATACAATTAAAAAGAATCCACAAACCTACAGAAAAAAAGGACAGCTCACTGTGTGACTCACAAGGGAAATAATGATTAAATAAGGCCCCATGACTGCACAGACCTGTGTATTATACGTAATATATAAATACCAAATGGTATGAAAAGACTACTATACAATGCAAAAAGCAGTCAGTGCAAAGGCCAGTCAAATATTCAAACCAGTATGGAGGGACATAACATACCCATAATAAGTTGTTCAGGAGTACCAACACAGGGAGCGTCCACCCGGACACGTGTTTCGGCGCAAGATGCCTTCGCCCCACCCCCACAAACAGTGAGCTGTCCCTTTTTCCTGTCGGTTTGTAGATTCTTTTTAATTGTATTGTCATGTAGCTTTTATTGGTAATTTCAATAAAGATTTATTCAAATTCTCTATACTACTTTTGGTAGCCTCAAAGAGTAATAGTAGTATAATAATAGTATAAAACAATAAATGGCAGACCGGGATGTAGCTGCAGCTTCTTACTCCGTTATTGATTGAAACCGGGCGTCAGGGGTGAAACGGTGTCGACCTTACATTCTACCAGGAAAAGCCCGCCTGCAAGAACGAAAACCATCAAAGGGAAGGAAAAAGCCCAAATATGCAGATATTATTTCTGGCAGCACTGTATCTAATATTTATCTACAGCTGCCCAAGTAGTGATTGGGGTTTTTGTTTGTAGTGGTATGTACTCTTTCAGTCTCTGGGTGTGTTTTCATTCACTGAGAGCAAACGGAGATCTTAAAAATGGTGAGGAGTTGAAATTTAAAGAAGCACTCCAGCAATGTTTTTATTTCGCCTATATAGTGCAGAATAAACTATTGTTAAAGAATAATGTAGAGGCTCCTGTATGCCTGTTTAAGTTGATGTGTCATTATGAGTTGTTTGCCAACTTGGCTTCTTCTATCCCTCTGATGTGGTACCCCTAATTCAGCCCACATTTCCCATCATGCCTCTGGCTTTGCAAAGGAAGTGAAGTCTTCTAATGCTGGGTTCACACGACCTATTTTCAGGCGTAAACGAGGCGTATTATGCCTCGATTTACGCCTGAAAATAGGGCTCCAATACGTCTGCAAACATCTGCCCATTCATTTGAATGGGTTTGCCGACTTACTGTGCCGACGACCTGTCATTTACGCGTCATCGTTTGACAGCTGTCAAACGACGACGCGTAAAATGACTGCCTCGTCAAAGAAGTGCAGGACGGAATTTGAGCCGTTTTTCATTGAATTCAATGAAGAACAGCTCTAAATTACGGCCGTCAAATACGCCTCGCATAATGCGAGGAGGAGCAATTACGTCTGAAACGACGGAGCTGTTTTCTCCTGAAAACAGTCTGTAATTTCAGACGTAAAAGGAAGCTAGCGTGTGCACATACCCTTACACTGCACCACACTGCTCGGAGCCCTATCTAAGTGCAGCAAGAGATAGATCAGTGACCCAGAACCTCACTGCAGAGTCTCGGTGTATTTGATGTGATAGATTTACAAGCAGGATGCAGGAGAGAGCAGTGTGAAGATGCATCTCATAGAAATACACTGGAGATTCTGCACTCAAAGATGGTATAGACAGTGTGATTCAGGGAAGGCTTATAACTCTGCAGCTGGTCATTGAATGGACTATATCACTGCACTCCTGCTCCCTTAGATAGGGCAGAAATGATCTCTTCAGCAGGTGTGTGTGTGTGTGCGTGTGTCCTTCCGTGTCCTTCCCCTTCCTGTCTGTGAGGGGACTCAGGGCTGCCAGGAAGGATTTGATATGTGATGATGTAATCCTGCAGTTCACAGGAAGTCAACCACACAGTAGACTTGACCTCCTACTGCGTTTTTTTTTTTTGTATTTTTTAATGTGGAAAATAGTGCAGATTTTTGCTGTGGTTTTCTTGGTACCTTTTTTTTTTTTTTTTTTTCAAGGGCTGTGTGATGGTGATATTTCTTCTTCGTGTGATGATCCACAGCACAGTGTGATTGTGCAGTGAAAGAAGCTGGGCTGGAACAATGAGAAGTGTATGTCGCTGATTGGTCACTGATTGGTCAGTGTCATACACTTCTTTACAACACCCACTTGGTCAAAAGTAAAAACACGCCCAGTTGGTCTTTAAAGAGGCTCGGTCACCAGATTTTGCAACCCCTATCTGCTATTGCAGCAGATAGGCGCTGCAATGTAGATTACAGTAACGTTTTTATTTTTTAAAAACGAGCATTTTTGGCCAAGTTATGACCATTTTTGTAGTTATGCAAATGAGGCTTGCAAAAGTCCAAGTGGGTGTGTTTAAAAGTAAAAGTCCAAGTGGGCGTGTATTATGTGCGTACATCGGGGCGTTTTTAATACTTTCACTAGCTGGGCGCTCTGAAGAGAAGTAACATCCTCTTCTCTTCAGAACGCCCAGCTTCTGACAGTGCAGATCTGTGACGTCACTCACAGGTCCTGCATCGTGACGGCCACATCGGCACCAGAGGCTACAGTTGATTCTGCAGCAGCATCAGCGTTTGCAGGTAAGATCGACTTACCTGCAAACGCTGATGCTGCTGCAGAATCAACTGTAGCCTCTGGTGCTGATGTGGCCGTCACGATGCAGGACCTGTGAGTGACGTCACAGATCTGCAAAAGCCTTTTATTTAAGGTACCTGTTCAGTTCTGAAGTGGCTTTGAGGGGCCTATGTATTAGAAACCCTGATAAAACACCCCATTTTAAAAACTAGACCCCTCAAAGTATTCAAAACAGCATTTAGAAAGTTTTTTAACCCTTCAGGCATTTCACAGGAATTAAAGCAAAGTGGAGGTGAAATTTGCAAATTTCATTTTTCTTGCTGAATTTCAATTTTATTCATTTTTTTTTCTGTAACACAAAAGGTTTTACCAGAGAAACACTACTAAATATGTATTGTCCAGATTCTGCAGTTTTTAGAAATGTCCCACATGTGGCCCTACTGCGCTCGTGGACTAAAACACAAGCCCTAGAAGCAAAGAAGCACCTAGTGCATTTTGAGTCCTCTTTTTTATTAGAATATATTTTAGGCAGCATGCCAGGTTTGAAGAGGTGTTGAGGTGTCAAAACCGTAGGAATCCCCCAATAGTGACCCCATTTTGGAAACTACACCCCTCAAGGAATTCATTTAGGGTTGTTGTTACCATTTTGACCGCACAGTTTTTTCACAGCACGTATTTGAATTGGGCTCTGAAATGAAAAAAATGTCATTTTTTCCAATAAAATGTCATTTGTGATCAAAATTTCTTATTTTCACAGGGAACAAAATACCCCATTTGGTTGCCCAATTTGTCCTTAGTGTGGCAATACCCCATTTGTGGTGATAAACTGCCGTTTGGGCCCATGGGAGGGCAAAGAAGGAAAGGAGCGCTATATGTTTGTTGGAGTCCAGATTTTGTTGGATTAGTTTTCGGGTGCCATGTCGCATTTGCAGAGCCTCAGAGGTATCAAAGCAATGGAAACCCACCAAAAGTGACCCCATTTTGGAAACTACTCCCCTCAAGGAATTCATTTATGGTTGTTGTTAGCATTTTGACCCCATAGTTTTTTCACAGAACTTATTTTAATTGGGCTGGGAATGAAAACAAAATTATTTTTTTCAAATAGTATGTAGTTTTGGCTGAAAATTTCTTATTTTCACAGGAAACAAAATACCCCATTCTGTTGCGCAATTTGTTCTGAGTGCCGCAATACCCCATTTGTTGTGATAAACTGCCGTTTGGGCCCATGGGAGGGCTCAGAAGGAAAGGACCACCATTTGGCCTACTGGGGATTTTCTAGTGCGAAGTCATGTATGCAGAAGCCCCTGAGGTACCAGTACAGTTGAAACCCGCAAGAAGTGACCCCGTTTTAAAAACTACACCCTTAAGGCATTCATCTAGAGGTGTAGTGAGCATTTTGACCGGAGACCTACACCCCATAAACTGTAATGTGGGTTCTCCCGGGTATGGCAATACCCTACATGTGGCTGTTATCAGCTGCCTCGACACACAGCAGGGCCCAGAGGGGAAAGACGAGGGGGGATAAGCTGTGTGGAGTGCATCAGGGTAAGTAAAATTGGGGTAAATTATAAACCAAGGGATGTATGATAAATTTTAAAACACTTTCATACAGAGCTCTGGTTATTCGGGACACGTGTCACATTGATATATTGTGTCATCCATTATCGCCCTCTTATAGCAGACTTTGCACCTCTTTTGACTTTTTCCCTTCTTGCCAGTTTGGGGAACTTCTCCTGGAAAGTGTTGCCCTGGTACGATGCGTGTGGGCTCGCTTCCAGAAGTACTGGGTGCCCCCCCTTCTTGGTCCCTAAAGATTAGGTTCTTGATAATCACCTCTTGAAATTCCAGGAAAGTTCCCATCTGGCCTGCACATCGACGTAGCATGTACGCATTGTACAATGCCATCTGTATGATGTGCCCGGCCAGCTTCTTATACCACACCGCATGGCGCTGTAGGGCTTCAGGGCTTGATCTTACAAGTCCATCCCTCCCATGTACCTATTGTAGTCCAGGATGCAGTCTGGTTTGGGGGTGGCCTTTCCTTCATATATCCTAAACCTGTAGGTATACCCTGATGCCCTCTCGCACATCTTATACATCTTCACGCCATACCTTGCCCTCTTACCCGGCAGGTACTCGCAGAATTGAACCCTCCCTTTAAAATGTACCAGGGACTCATCAATAGAAATACACTTCTCTGGGGTGTATGCTTGGGAAAACCGGGCACTGGAACGGTCTAATAGGGGTCTCCGTTTATACAAACGGTCAAAACTGGGGTAATCTCGGGGTGGGCACGGCTCATTATCAGTATAATGTAAGAAGCGAAGTATTGCCTCATTTATTTATTTTTTTAGGTTCCAGTTCAGTTCTGAAGTTGCTTTGAGGGGCCCATATATTAGAAACCCCTATCAAATACCCCATTTTAGAAACTAAACCCCTCAAAGTATTCACAACAGCATTTAGAAAGTTTATGAACCCTTTAGGTGTTTCACAAAAATTTAGAGCGAAGTAGAGGTGAAAGTTACATTTTTTTTTTGTCAGAAAATCCTCTTTATACCATTTTTTTTATAACACAAAAGGATTTATCAGAGAAACGCAACTTAATACGTATTGCCCAGATTCTGCAGTTTTGAGAAATATCCCACATGTGGCCCTAGTGCGCTAATGGACTGAAGCACCGGCCTCCGAAGCAAAGGAGCACCTAGTGGATTTTGAGGCCTCTTTTTTATTAGGCACCATGTCCGGTTTGAAGAGGTCTTGTGGTGCCAAAACATTGGGAACCCCCCAAAAGTGACCCCAATTTGGAAACTAGACCCCTTGAGGAATCCATTGTAGTTTTCTTTGGGTGCATGCGGCTTTTTGATCAGTTTTTATTCTATTTTTAGGTGGCATGGTGACTAATAAACAGCAATTCTACTATTGTTTTTTTATTCTATTTTTTTTACAGCGTTCACCGTGCGCTATAAATGACATATTCACTTTATTCTGCGGGGCGATACGATTACGGCGATACCAGATGTTTATAGTTTTTTTTTATGTCTTATGGCGTTTGCACAATAAAATACGTTTTGTAAAAATCATTCACTTTTTGTGTTACCTTATTCTAAGAGCCAGAACGTTTTTATTTTTCAATCAATAAAGCCGTGCGAGGACTTATTTTTTGCGTAACGAACTGTAGTTTCCATCAGTACCATTTTTAGGTACATGCAACTTTTTGATCTCTTTTTATTCCATTTTTTGGGAGGTGAAGTGACCAAACAATTGTGATTGTGGTTCGGTTTATTATTATTTTATTTTACGGCGTTCATCGTGCGGGATAAATAATGAAATAATTTTGTAGATCAGGCCATTACGGACGCGGCGATACCAATTATGTATAGTTTATTTGTTTGTTTATATATTTTTATTAATAATAAAGGACTGATAAGGGAAAAGGGGGGATTTTTACTTTTAAAAGTTTTAAATCTTTTATTTTCTTGTTTTTACACATCTTTTTTTAACTTTTTTTTAACTTTATTACTTTGTCCCACTAGGGGACATGAGGGCAGGAGGCCCTGATCGCTATTCTAATACACTGCACTACATGCGTAGTGCAGTGTATTAGAACTGTCAGCTACTCACTGACAGCAAGCATAGTGGGTCCTGACGTTGTCAGGACCCACTAGGCTTCCGTCTATGGCATAGCCGGACGCCATTGTTTGGTGTCCGGTTGCCATAGTCACCATCGCTGGCCGCTATCGCGTAGCAGGCCGGCGATGGCAGCTTAACCCCTAAAAAGCCGCGATCTCTATAGAACGCGGCTTTTAAGGGGTTAATCAGCGGGGACACAGCGATCGGTCCCCGCTGTAGGAGCTGTGACAGCTGCTGAACAAGACAGCAGCGTCACAGCTCCTGTATGTGTCGGGAGGACGGCCGAAACGGCCGTTACTCCCGAGACGTACTATTACGGCATGGAGCGCGAACGATACAGCTGCCATGACGTAATAGTACGTCAAGGAGCGGGAAGGGGTTAAGAAACTAAATCTAAAATTGCTCATAACTTGCTCAAAAATGATCGTTTTTCAAAATAAAAACCACTGCTGTTATCTACATTCCCGCGCCGATCAGATTATGTAGGAGAAAGGGCACTTATAATCTGGCGACAGAGTCTCTTTAAATAAAAACCTATTAACCCTTTCACTACCAGGGAAGTGTAAGGCTATGTTCACGCACTTAGCAAAAAAATGTCTGAAAATACGGAGCTGTTTTCAAGGGAAAACCGCTCCTGATTTTCAGAATTTTTTTATTTTTTTTTGGCAACTCTCGTTTCTCGCGGCGCTTTTTACGGCCGTTTTTTGAGCTGTTTTTCTATAGAGTCAATGAAAAACGACTTAAGAAGTGACATGCACTTTTTCACAGGCGTTTTTTTACACGGCCCTTTTTAAAAACGCCCACGTAAATAAAACGGCCCGTTGGAACAGAACGCCGTTCAATGGGCAGATGTTTGGAGGCGTTCTGCTTTCAATTTTACAGCCCAAAAAACAGCCTAAAATAAGCCGTGTGAACATACCCGTATACTAAATGACTTTAAACGCTTGCTGCTACTAGAATGTGAGTGCTAGAGCTGGTATAATATTAAACATCAGAATCTCCGTTATTAAATGATACCAGGATGACTAAAGCTGCCGCTGCATTTTTTAGGGAGGAAAAGTTGGGGAGCAGGATGAAAAGTTGTGCTTCCTGGTTGTGTCACTGTAAGGCCATGTTCACATTGGTCGGATTTGCTACAGTCATATTCAAGACATTTACTACAGAATCTGCGGCAGAAATTTGAGACTTCTCTGACTTTTGCTGTGGATGTGCCACGGATCCGCACGTGGATTAACCCCATTCAAGGGCTTATTCGGCGTGTGAGATCTGTTTTTCTATGCATAATCCGTGGGAATAAGTAGTATTGCTAGTTATTCTCTGGGATTTTTTTATGCACTTCAATTCACATGCATGGAATGCAGATTGTGTTCAGAATTGATGCAAAGTTCGGTTCGAAATGTTCGCCAAAATCCGTGTCAAAGCCAACAAGTGAACACGACCAAAGGGAGGGATAAAAAGGGGAAGTAAGAAAGAATACACCCTGTTACTTTAATCTTTCCCTGTGTAGCCCATCAGGTGACCCCAGGAAGTTCTGTACATGTTATCACCCTTTCACTTGGGCCCCAATGAGAGGACGTCTTTTTTTTTTTTTTTTTTGTTTTCCGACTGCAGGGGTGAGAATCTGAATGAGCAGTTGCACATCTAATCACCCCCTGCAGCTAATTTGTGACTCGGATGTTTACTACCATCTGGATGACAATTATTTGTGGTCTATTCTGTTCTGGTGAATATGTTAAGATATGTGCGTGCTGACATAGGCTTGTTTCAACTGCTTGGGTCAGAGTATTCGCCTAAATTCTTATGCATCTTTTAACAAAATTGCATGAAGGCGCACATGAGTGAAAAAGTTCTAATTGAGATTTTCACAATGTGCCATGTCTCTACTTACAAAAAAAAATGGTTATGTGGTTAAAATATTATATATTTTTGTTATCATTGAATATATCAAGTTAAGTTTGTGTATGTCAAGTGTGAAAAGTATCCCAGCAGTGAAAGGGTTATGGGTCTGCTATGGAAACTCTACTTTACACTCTAAATAAAGCAGGAATCCTATAAATATTAAATGTTTCCATTTATTTCTTACATTAACCTCTAGTAATTAAAACGTCAATCTGTTTATCCCGTATTGTGGCATAATTTTATTTTTGTTTTTTTCATCAGGCTTCTGATTTTTATGTGGAAATGAAGTGGGAGTTCACTAGCTGGGGTAAGCTGATACCAATTTATACGTGTTAATAAATTGTGGACTGTAAAATTGTATTTGTATTGTTTTGTCTTGGTTTTAGCCCCTTTTATCCAATCCCTAATTGAAAGCCTCTGTTCCTGATCCTTCCTTTTGTAAGTTTGGGAAGTCCTCCATTACTTGATCACTTCCCACTGATAACGTGATCAATTCTTAAAGAGATATTCCCATATCGAAGGATTTATGGCAATCCAATGGGATATGCCGTAAATGTCTATTAAATGCATGTCCCAGTTCAGCTGCTGCATCCAGACAGAGAATGAAACTAGAGCTGGCTGCGCATGTGCGTTGTTCTTTTCATTCATTTTTATGGGGGTTATGGAAACAGCTGAGCATGCGCTAACCTCTCCATTCATTCACTGCTTGAATCCGGCGACCGCTTCTCGACATAGGTGTGGATCTTAGAACTGGGACCCACACCTATCAGACCTTTATGCCATATCCTATAAATGTCTAACGTGGGAATAACCCTTTTAAAATAAGTCTATATTAGGGAATTATTGTAAATGCAGTATCCCATTATACAACCATAGGTTTGCCATAATCCACGGTAAGTTCAGATGAACCTATGCCTTGTTATGAGGGAATATATCTTTCATATATTGCATTTGTAGATGTTCTTAGTGTCTTGGGAAACCCAAATGTTTCATTTTTGTACTTATTACATTAAACCCTAAATCTTTCATAGAATGCGTTCTTAGTATTTAGTTATTACTGTACTCCTTCTTTTTCTCCCCCCCGTCCTTCCATCAAATTATCTTCACCCTTCAGTGGGTACTCCATTTAAAGTGTACCAAAAACATCTTTTTAGCAGGTCCAAAATTCAGTGCTGATTCGTTTCATAATTTATTTTTATTAGGTTTGTTGCGTGTTTTCTGACCCAAACCTTTAAATCCCCTGCGTCTTTCAACGCTGTCATAAAGTAAGATAATCCATTTGTTTGCCTGCAGTCACCACTAGGGGGAGCTTGCTGCATACACATTTCTCATTTAGTTCCCTGGCATCTTAATAAATCTATATTCCATAAGCTCCCATAGTTGTATTTGCAGGCATCCAGAATTTGATCATTTATGGCTGTGCGAAGGATATTGAGGATACAGGAAGCTAATGGTCACATTTCATATACAGCAATTTTGCTGACCTTATTTGTCCTAAGAACAAAATTTTGTGCTTTAGACTCTAAAGTGTAGATACATTTGTCCCTTCTCTCGCAGTTCCATTGTTGTCCAGAGTGTGCCCCAGTGATAATTGTCGAATATGGAAAAGTGGTGCCAAGCTTCGAGTTGATGCGACTCTGCTAGGTTTTGAGAACATGAGCTGGATCCGAGGGAAGCATAGCTTTATATTTAAAGAGGAAGGTGAGATCTGACTTTGTATTCACACGTTCTCTATATTGGTGTAAATTTAGTTTCAAGAAAGTTTCCCTTTTATGGTCAAAACATTACTTATAAGGGCTAGTTCACACTGAGTATTTTGGTGCTTTTTTTGATGCGGAAACAGCTCCAAAAAACACCGGAAATCGCCTCCCATTGATTTTAATGGGAGGCAGAGGCTTTTTTTTTTTTTTTTTTACCCCACGAGCAGTAAAATACGCTTGTGGGGAAAAAGGAGCGACATGCCCTTCAGGCGTTTTTCCGTCTCAGAGATCGCCTTTTTCACGGTGGTTTTTGCCCTTGACGCTCAATTCCTGAAGGAATTTTGAGACAGATTTTTCTGCCTGCAAAAAACTGTGTGAACAGGGCCTAAGAGTTGGGTTGACCATGTCTGTCAGGTTTAAAAAAATATTGTGGTGGTTTTTTTTTCTCCCACTGTTACTGGGAAAGCTAGCTAACAACCTGTATAGCTGCCATAACAGTTCAGGAACATTGCCATGTCTGTAAGAAAATCCATCTATTTATGCAGCGTTATGAGTGCATGGAGTGTATTGGTGCGTAACTAAGCTTTCCAGAAAAAATAGATAGTTTAAAGGGGTTGTACTGGATTCGAAAAACATCGATTTTATTTCAACTGCAGCTGACATCTCAGATTGCATGCGCCTCAGATTCTGACACTTTTTTTTTTTTTTTTTTTTTCTTCTAGTCCCCACCATTCATGAGATATCGGTGCTGTTAATTTTAGTCCCAGATATACAAATGAGGCCTTTGACTGGCAAGTGACTGGTGTAAACTGCCCACTTGACAGTCAAAGGCCTCGTTTCATATCGGCACCGATATCTTGGCAACGGTAGAAGAAGAAAAAAAGGCACCAGAATCTGTCTGAGGCACCGGCAATCTGAGATGTCAGGTGCAGTTGTTTGGGCAGGTTACAGGTCCTCTTTAACCAGTTAGCGACCGCCGGTTGTATATAAACGTCTGGCGGTCGGGGTCCTTAAAACCTGCGCCATAGAGTATTTATGGCACAAGTTTTAGCTTGCTGACTGAGCGATTGGGCAGCTGAATGACAGGTCTCCGGCAGTCAGTGACTGCCGGGGGGCCTGAGGAGAAGATAGAAGCAGTTTTTGCTGCTTCTATCTTCTCTGATCACTTGTACGCCGCACTGAATGAGTGCTGTGTTCTGCCTCTATCGGTCCTGATGATCATGTGACTGGTCAGGCTGATGCTGGGTCTAACTACACCCAGCACAGCCCTATTAGTGACAGTAGTCCCTATAAGAGGGCTGATTTCCCCTGTGGAAAGAAAGTGTAAAAGATGAAAAAATACAGTTTCCCCCCCCAAAGGTCTTTTCTGACCTTTTGATGGACAGACCATAATAATAAAAAGTAAAATCGTGCAAAAAAAAAACCTAATAATTACACACAAAATACCCGCCCAAAAAAACAAAACGTTCCAACCCCGCCAATCATTGTCGTAACGCTAGCCCAGACCCAATTACCCTAAAATAGACATGTAATACATCAAAATGTACGCTAGATACTGAGGATAACAAATAAAATGTCTATTTTAGGGTACAACTAAATTAACAGAAATTTTTTTTTTTTTTCCATTTTCAAATTCTAAAATATCAAAAGAAAAATGTATAGAAAAATGATGATAAAAAAACATGCATTGTTTACGAAAAAAAACCATTGCAAAAATCACGTCGCTAGCCCAACAAATAAGTTTTTTTTATAGCGGTTTAACGCATGCTAAAAATTGCTTACACTGTCTGCTCCTGAAAGCTCAAAATAGCCCGGGCCTGAACTGCTTAAGGCCTGTGATGGTTATGGGTGCAGCAGTGTCCTATTGGACTAGAAATGTTACGTTATTTATGATCAAAGTTTTAGAATAAGAGTCAGACAGTGGGTACTGCTGTTAGTCTATGGAAGAATTTGTTATACGGTGGTCTTTTCAGCTTAAAATCACACATTTTAGACATATATTTAAATGAGCAAATGTAACTTTACTATCGGTACAAGGATCATTTGTTATAACTTAAGCCTTAATGATCAGCTTTTCACGGCGGCCATTAAGTGTACTTATGCCAGAGCGCCGCCTTTTCACAGCGCTCTGACATAAGTCCGGCACAGGTGTCGGGCGGTCTAAAGATAGCCGGACACCTGCACTAATGAGTAGGATCGATTTCAACATCGATCTCACCCGTTTAACCCCTTAGATGTGTCGCATCCAAGGGGTTTTGGAGGGAGGGTGCTCCCTCTCACCCCATCGGCCACCTGCGATTGTGATCGCAGGGTGCCAATGGCTTCTATGGCAGTCGGGGGCCTAACAAAAGCCCCTAGGTCTGCCTGTAGTGGATGCCTGCTTTGCAGTGTATTATAAAAGCGATCAGGAGATCGCATAGTGAAGTCCCCTAGTGGGACTAGAAATAGTTATCAAAAAGTTTACTAAAGTTAATAATTAAATAAATAAAAATCCCAAATAAATAAAAAAAATAAATGCAAAACCCACTTTTTTCCTTATAAAATACATTAATATGAAAAAAGAAACCAAAAAAATTAAAATATTACACGTATTTGGTATCGCCGCATCCGTAACGACCCCACCTATAAAGCGATTACGTTATTTAACCCGCACGGCGAACGCCGTAAAAAATAAAATAAAAAACAATGCTAGAGTTGCTGTTTTCTGTTCATCCTGCCTTTAAAAAAAAAAAATTGATAAAAAGTTGCATGTACTCTAAAATGGTACCAATGAAAACTAGAAGTCGTCCCGCAAAAATCAAGCCCTCATACAGCTGCATCGGCGGAAAAATAAAAAAATGATGGCTCTTAAAAGATGGCGACACAAAAAGAAAGAATTTTGAAAATAAGTGTTTTTACTATGTAAAAGTAGTAAAACATACAAAATCCATATAATATTGGTATCGCCACAATCGTAATGACCCACTGAATAAAGTTATTATATTATTTATGCCACACAGTAAACTGCGTAAATCGAAGAAGCAAAAAAGTGGCGATATTTATGGGGTTTTTTCTATTCCCCCCCCCCCCCAAAGTTAATCAATAAATTATATGTACCCCAAAAGGGTGTTATTAAAAAATACAACCTGTCCCGCAAAAAACAAGACCTTATACAGCTGTGCCCACGCAAAATTAAAAAAGTTATAGCTCTTGGTACGCGACGATGGAAAAACGCAAAAAATAGCTTGGTCATTAAGGTTTAAAATAGGGGTTAAAATCTAATTTCCCAGTCAATGCTATGAAGAAACAAACAGACTTCCAATGTCCACAGATAACTGGGCAGAGCTGATGGAGATCAACCATGATGACCGGACCGTCACAAAGGAACGCTTTGATATCTCGCAGGAAATAGAGGGCATTACTTTGGATTCCATGCAGCCAGCAGATCGGGAAGTCAGCAAGAGACTCACCTCTCCCGTTATTAACACCTCCTTGGATACAACTTCAATTGCCTTTGAAAGGTAGTCCAGTGTACTCAAATATGCACTTGTCCATTTGTAGGATACCAGAAATGAAGGGGTTTGAAAATTGTAGTGAGTTTTGAGTGAGAAGTCCTCCACACCTTTGTTGTTTTTTATTGGGTTCCATCATGTTCTGAACACATTTAAGGTTCAGAAAAATTGTCACTTGTCTAGGGCATAAAGTTTGAATATATTCTTCTGCCTATCGATGCAGACCGTTTTAGGGCCTGTACTATTCTCCTTAAAGGGGTTGTCCACTTAAGACAACCCTTGTTAAGAAGGTCCCTTCACAATAGGCAGATCACAAAGTGCCCCCCAGCGATCAGCTGTAATCTGTAAAGCAAACTGGCAGTAAGTGTTCAATTTCCCTGCAGCGCCATCACTGGAGAAATGAAGTGTTACACAGTGCCCATTCTAATTAATGGATTGTTTGTTTGTGTAATGCAGGACAGGATCGGTCCTCCAGAAAGAGGAAGATGTTCTCTCCACTCTGGCCAAGGGATTAGAATCCTGAAGAACGGACCCCCTTTATCAACTCAGAATTCCCTGTTTTATAAAGCTGGACAATCCCTTTTAAGTCCCTGTTCACACGGAATTTTTTTTTGCATGCAGTAAAATCTGGCTCAAAATTTCTTAAGGAATTTTGAGGCAGATTTTTGACCTGCCTGCACTTTCTTGCGCCGTTTTTTACGGCCTTTTTTGCCCGTGGCCATTGAGCTTTCTCTGCCTCCCATTGATTTCAATATGAGGTCAGAGGCGCTACCACAGCAAGAAATGGCATGCCGTTTTTTTTTTGTTTTTTTTACCGCGAGCAGCTAAAAGCTACCGTGGGAAAAAACTCTGTTTTCTGTGCGGATTCTGACGTGGTTTCTGCATTAAAATCGGCCTAAAATAACTCTGTGTGAACTGGGCCTCAAGCTGACCAAACGCCATAGATAATTGTAGATGGAGTCTTATGTGTATGAGGGCAGCCTGAATGTCCCCTGACAACTGGAAGAGGGGAGAGGAGTGGGTGTGTTTGCTTTTAAAAATGAGAAAATTAAAAAGTTATGGCTCTTGGAATGCACCGATGAAATAAACAAAAAAATTGCTCAGTCCTGAAGGCCCCAAATAGACCTGCCTATTTAAAGGGTTTATTCTCCACCTTACCAGGCAGGATGGGGTTGGGTGATCCCAGTTATTGATAGGACCCGCCTCTATCTCATAGTTGTGGCATATCCTGTGGATATGCCATAAATGTCTATGATGGGAATAACCCTTTAAGGGGTTAATGGAGCCAATAATAACTGAACAGAGACCAACCAGATAAAGCGAGTGTAAACACAATATTTGTATATTCGGGTGCGGACACAGACAGCTGAGAGCGCCCATGCAAGAACTGTAAATGGGCCCCTTTCTCTGCACTATATCATCATCATCGATTGCCCCCTTATGTCTCCCTAACAATCCATCAGTAATTGTTAGCCATACAATTCATTATCTCAGGCTGGCGATCTACTAGACAGAAGAAAGCTTCTTTAAGGTAAAAGTGAGCCCCCGTATCTACTAAGCCCCTGTGCAGCTGCACAGGTTGCACCAATGGTATGTCCACAGGTCGAAATAAAATCTGCAGTGCTTTATAAAGCGGGTGTTTGTGAACATTTCAGGCGTTCCTAATACAGACTGCCTACTGTTTTCTTCATTGCCAATGATTAATTTCTTGCCAGTGGATAATCCTTACAACTTTTTGCAATAATTCCCCTTTTAGAACGAAGTCTGGATTCTGGGGATGGAGGACTGACAAAGCAGAATCCGTTAATACGTATGAAGCAAAGGTAATTTCCGTGTGTGTTACTTGTGTGTTGTCCATATGTATCTCTACAATGGTATTCGCAAGCTTTTCCTTAGTTCAGTTGTGTAAATAATAATTTTCTTTTCGTTAGGTTTACTCTGCAAATAATGTCAATGTTGTTACAAAAACGCGGACGGAGCATTTGACAGAAGAAGAAAAGTCTCGTTATAAAGGTAACGGAATCTGTTTTCCTTATACTAAGGTGCTGGAATTATGCCCATTATTTATTGCCTTTTATAAACCAGGATTCATCTTATTGTTTGACAATGTTATGTAAAAAGACAATCCCTGTATTAAATTCTTTTTAATATTAGTCTTGGGACAATTCGTATAGAATTCCTATATTGGCTGAACCGTTTTCTAACTTTTTTTGTTATGATGCTCCTCTTGCTGTACTAGTAATCTGCTCTCCATGCACAGCCTTCCTGGCAAACTAGTGGCGCGTGTTTGCTTATAAATAGCAGCCGATGGCTGCAGTGTAAAGCATCTGGGATACAGTAGCCTGAGCATCTGATAAAGTGGGTGCATTTCCGACTATTTAACACTCCCATTACAGTTTAGCTGTAATCGCTGCTCTTCGCTCTGACCCAATGGAGCACCGCTAAACGGCAGCCAAGACTGCCTATGATTGTATAATGTGTTTATAAGGACTGGATTGGTAAATCTTTATGAATTTTATATATATTTTTTTCTTTTTCTGTATGATCTGTTAGCTGACAGAAATTTCTTGGAGTCCTTATTGGGGACTGTAGAGCACCAATTTGGAGCACAAGGGGTGAGTAGTAAAGTCATTGTGTGTTGTATTGATGATTGCTTTGTTGCTATATGGATTTGAACAGCCTTACTATGCAATGATGCTCCTGTCTTATTTCATATTTTGTCTTTTTATTGTATAAGCCCCATGTCCTGAATGACATATTTTTTGTTTAGATCTCAAGAATTGCGGGCACATTGATCAAAGGAATTTTCTGGGACTTTTAAAAATCTTTTCTGGGGCAAGAAATGCTATAAAATAATTTATCCGATACTCACCCCATCCCAGAAGCTCCTGAAGCACCCATTGATCAGCCAATCACTAACCTCAGCGGTGATGAATGGCACATGACCGCTGCAGGTGCTTCCGGGAATGGAAGGCGTGCCGATGGAGTGGCAGAGGGGGCTTAACCCTCTTAATAACGGCCTAGATGCCGCGGTCACAATGAACTGCAGCGTCTAAGTGGTTAAACTGGCGGAGTCAGTTTTCTTCAATCCTGGGCCATTACAGTATGGTGTCGTCTGTAACATACATCCAATACCAGCGCTGTATGGAATAGACTCCGCCTCTAAGAACGCTTCGTACTCTTCCCCCCCCCCCCCAATCCCCTACTGACTGTCATGTACAGTTACGTACATTTGTTTCCCCTCTTTTTCTGCAGTCATAACTTTTTAATCTTTTTTTTCAATGTAGCTGTATGAGACCTTGTATTTTGTGGGACGAGTTGTAGTTTTCATAGGCACTATTTTGGCATACATATAATGCAAGTTTTTTTTGAGGGGGGTTGGAAAATAAACCGCAATTTCTCAATTGCTCTTTGGGATTTATTTTTACGGCGTTCACGCTGTGGTATATAATAATAACTTTATTAGACGAGTTGTCGCTATTACGACGGGTCTTTACGGATGCAGCAATACCAATTATGTATTTTCAATAATAACATTGTGTATACAAGAAAATTATTATTATTTTTTAACTTTTTTTCATCTTCACAATCCTTTTCTGCAAAAAAGAAAAGAGCCTTTAAGGTGTGGTGATAACATGAACAAAGTTACCACTCCCCTGGGGTCATATGAAGCGATACAGGGACAGGGGGAGGATCACGTTGTTGTTTCCTGCTGGTCTCCCTTCTGCTCTTTACACAGGCTGAAGTGAGTGCTGCAAATGTGTGCTGCTCTCACTTCAACTTGCTGGAGCTGGACTGCTGCTAGAGCCTTGATCCACATCTTGTGTTGAAGCAAAGATTCTTGGCCATTAGAAGCATCTCCCCCTGCAGTTACACTGCAGCTCGAGCTGTGTTTGGCAAAACAATAATGACCTTTTCCTCTTCCCCAAGCACCGTTTGAGATAAGCAATAGGGGAGTTGCTTAATATGCTCAGTTAGGCTTTCAATCTCCAATAAAGTATAAATATGTGGCTTTATTTACTTTGAGGCTTTTTTTTTTTTTCTTCTTCAAATTTTTTTATTGAGTTTTAGAACACAAACTTACAAAACATAGTGGAGGGAAGGCCTCCACACCTTAAATAAAAACGACAAACTAGGTCAGTGGACCAAAGCAAAAACAAAAAATCAATAATGGTCATCACATCTCCATATAAAGGATATTGGTCAGTATACAACAGTAGCATGAATAAGCCTAGAAGCAAAACATCAGGAGGTACAGAGAGGCCACTTAATACAAGCGGAGAAGGAGAGGCACCTTACCCTAGACAGGGGAAGAGAAAGTATAGAAAAAGGCCCCAAGAGAGGGAGGAATAGGAGGGAGGGGAGAGGACAAGGGGATCCTGGACTCCAGTTCCGGGGTATTATGAGTGCAAACAGCAGCTAGCAAGAACCGCAGTACACTTCACAGGGGCATAGGCCGACTCAAGTTACAGCCGTGAGGTAGGAAGGAGAAGAAAGGAACACTATCCAAGGAGACCACGTAGACGTGTATTTTACCACAGCTGCCGGGGAGTGAGCCACCAGGTGTTCCATTCGCTGTATCAAGGCAACCTCCCGAAACCACTCCTCTAATGTTGGGGGTATTGCCGTTTTCCACCTGCGCAGGATCACTGACTTTGCTGCCTGAAGGAGATGTCTAGTTAGGGAGCTTTTATAAACGTGTATTGGCATCGGGAACATGAATAAAAGAGCTGCTTCCGGAGAGTTGGGGACAGAGACTCCAGTAACCTCCAATATCAATTTAAGTACTGCATCCCAAAAACTCCTCAACAAGGGGCAGCTCCACCAAACATGAGACATGGAACCTCCTACAGCACCACAATGCCAACAATTGTCAGGCACAGACGGATACCATTTATGAAGAGCAGCCGGGACCCGGTACCATCTAGAGACAATTTTGTAACTAGTTTCCTGGGCCCTAATGGCTATAGAGGCTTTTTGAGAAAGGGAGAAACACTGCTTCCATTGTGCATCAGTAAATGTAGTATGTAATTCTCTCTCCCAGGCCCCGCAGAAAGAAGGGAGTTGTTGGGAACGCTGTGAAAGGAGTAATTTATATATTGTGGAGATGGTATGGGTAGGGGGCTGGGTGGAAACACATAGGCGCTCAAAGTCAGTCAACAACCGATGAAGATGTGCGCGTCGATTAACCGCTCCATAAAAATGCTTTAACTGGGCGTATTTATACATATGGCGAGTAGAGGGCACAGCATCGGGGCAGATGGAGGTTAGAGGGAGAAGAGCGGAAGCGGAGAGGACTTGGGCAAAATACATGGGGCCGGTGGACGACCTACCTAGGAAGGAGCGACTAGCCTTACCAGCAGGAAAGGCTGGATTATCCGTAATAGGAGTTAAAGGACCCAGGGGGTCTATAAGCATACTTCCAGGCCCTAAGGACCGCAACGCCAGGAGGGTATGGTAAACAACAAAGGAGGCTTGGGTCGGTCTGTTCCCGGACAGGGTCCACGGCAGGGATGATAGGGTACTGGAACATAGTTGTTGAGCCAAACAGACCCATAGTTTTGATTCATGGTTATGAAAAAAAATCGAAAACACGTGCGTGAGTTGATGCCAGATAGTAGAGCCGACAATCCGGCAGACGTACCTCTGGAACGAGTCAGAAGAGCCCGGCTCAAACGTGGACGACCAGTCGGCCAAATGAAGGAGCCAAAGCACCGCTGAAGCCGCAACCAATAGGAGGATGGAAAAGAGATGGGGATCGTCTGCAGGAGATAAAGTAATTGGGGATGGAGAGACATCTTAATAATATTGATACGGCGAAACCAGGAAAATTCAGTCTTATGCCAGGAATTAAGATCAGTACGAAACTTGGCCAGTAGGGGGAGAAAATTATTTGTAAACAATTGTGTAAGGTCACTACCTATACGGGCACCCAAATATGTAATACCCCTGGAGGGCCAAGAGAAGGGGAAATTACTTTGGAGAATCGACACTAACAGGACCGGGAGAGAAACATTTAGCTCTTCAGACTTCGAGAAATTGATCTTGAAATTAGACCATGTTCCAAAACGGGACAACTTGGACATCAATGAAGGAAGAGGGTCTGTGAGATAGACCTATAGGTCATCCGCAAATGCCGAGCACTTGTATTCCATCCCTCCAATGTTAATACCCTTAATATCCGTGTTGTTCCGAATGGAGGCCATGAGGTGTTCCATGACCAGAACATACAACAGGGGGGATAGGGGACAGCCCTGTCGTGTGCCATTGTGAATAGGGAAAGGTGCCGAGAGGGAGCCATTTATTTTTATTTGGGCCGAAGGCGTACGATATAATGCCATAATTTTTGCCAGGAGAGAGGGTCCTATTCCCACATGCCGAAGGGTTTGGTAAAGGGCAGGCCACGATATTCTGTCAAACGCCTTTTCAGCATCTAGGGATAGGATCATGAGCGGGATGTGGTTAGTCTGGGCGTGGTGAATGATATCAAACGTTTTAAGGGTGTTGTCACGGGCCTCCCGACCAGGCACAAACCCCACCTGGTCCGGGTGGACTAGACCAGGCAGGTAGTTATTCAATCTATTGGCGAGCAATTTGGCGTAAATTTTTAGGTCTACATTGAGCAAGGAGATGGGATGATAACTGGAGCATAGTTGAGGATCTTTGCCCGGCTTAGGGATAACCGCGACATGGGCCAAGATGGAGCTAGAAGGAAACAGGACCTCCAGGGAAATAGAGTTAAAAGCTGGCAGTAGAAGCGGTAGCAAACGGTCAGCCAACACCTTGTAAAACTTGGCAGTATAGCCATCCGGGCCAGGACTCTTTTCCCCCAGGAAGATCGGTTATAACCGCAAGGAGCTCCGGGGAGGTGAAGTCCATATCAAGTTCCTCAGCTATCTCCCTAGACAACGGTGTGAAGGGAGAGGAGAAAGAATCCCAGTCCGGCAGATGGGAGGGGGCAGGGGTGGGAGGGTCAAGGTTGTAAAGATCAGAAAAAAAGCTATGGAAGCAATCCGCTATCTCTGGGGTCGTGTGAACAACCTGGCCAGAAGGAGATTTAGTGTTTGGTATGTGTGACTGGGCAATCCTAGCCTTTAAAGCTCTGGCCAACATGCGTCCGCTCTTATTACCAAACTCATAGAATTTACTACGACAGACTTGAAGAGCACGCTGCTGGGCCATCTGGCGTCCTGTCGGGCAACCTGTAACTCCCGCAAAATCGGAAGAGACAGCGCACGCTTGTGAGCCAGTTCAAGAGCGCTAATTTTTTGGAGAGCAATTTTAAGGGAGTGGGCCCTTTCTCTTTTAAGGCGCGCCCCGTGTTTTATGAGGACCCCCCCCTGAGGACACATTTAAGGGCTTCCCAACGAACCAAGGGAGATGTGTCATCCTGGGCGTGATCAAGTGTGAAATGCTCCACTGTTTGAAGCAAGTCAGCATGGCATACCCCATCCAGGAGCAGGGACTCGTTTAGTCTCCAAGTCCAGGGGCCCTTAGTGATGAAGAGGAGATATAAGGTACAATATACCACAGGATACTGCCAATGGACGTAGAGGCGACCCAGGGGAGAGCATGTTGCTGAAGAAAAATGTAATCCAAGCGACTGTAGGTGCCATGCGGATGGGAGTAAAAACTATAATCCTTTTCAGTGGGATGTTGTAGGCGCCATGCATCACAGAGTTGAAGCTGTAGGAGAGCACGTCTCGCCCGCCTAATAGCACCATATGCAACACTAGGCCAGTAGAATTATCCACCGTCGGATCCAAAGTAAGGTTAAAGTCTCCGCACAGCACCACAGTCCCCCGGACCACCGGAAGGGCAGTTTCTATAAGTTGGAGAATGAAGGGCACCTGACCCTGGTTAGGAGCATAAGCATTAATCACCGTGAATTCCCTCCCACCAATATTAAGCACTAAGACGATGTATCTAGCGTCGGGATCTACAACAAGATTGAGAACCTGATGGGGGAGGGACTTGTGGAGAGCTATGGCAACTCCACACGATCTGGAAAGGGGATTATTATTGAAATGCCAAGTAGTGTAGTGTTTATGCTTAATGGTAGGGGTATGTCCCTCCTTAAAGTGTGTTTCCTGGAAGCATGCAATGTGTACCTTACGCTTGTGTAGATGATGTAGGAACCACATTGAAGGAGGCAATAGTAAGGTCAGCCATGGATGCAAACTAAACGGCTCGCTGAGGTATGCCGGCTAACGCACGAAGGGCCGGAGTCCAGGATCGCCAGGAGGGAAGAAGAGGAAGGAAACAAGCTAGGAGTAAAAAAACAGGGCATTAGAGAAAAACACAGACACATAGTCAAACAAAAAAGGCAGTAAGAAAACAACTACCGCACAAGCTAAACGCACAATTGCGGTAGACCAAAAATTCGGTCACTTTGAGGCTTTTTAACCCCTTCCAACATTTGTCGTATGGATACGTCATGGAAAGCCAATGCTTCCCGCATTTTTCCGTATCCATACGACAAATGGTGGACACCTGCTCAGAAGCTGAGTTGGTGCCAATATTCCCCCGTGTCAGCTGTATGTTACAGCTGAAAACCTGCTATAAAGGTGGGGACCGAATTAGGTCCGATCCCCGCCATTGACCCCTTAAATGCAGCTGTCAAAGGCGATCGCTGAATTTAAGGGGTTTGCAGCTCATCGGCACCCCGGCAATGAAATTGCCAGGGTGCCGGTGGCTGCAATGGCGACCGGAAGCCTAATACTGGCCTGCCGCTCTGCCTAGTGCGTAAGCCTTCCAGGCCTTGCCCTTAGGCGGGGCCTAAAATGCTTCCGTAGCCGACGGCAAGATGGCGCCGGCTTAGGAGCTGAGCCGGTGTCCTCAGCGATAAATGTCAGCTGTATGTTACAGCTGACATCCACCTGTAACGGCAGGAACCTGGGCTAGCACCGATCCCTGCCATTAACCCCTTAGATGCAGCGATCGCTGCATCTTAGAGTTTGATACCGGATCGGTAGCCCTGCATGCGATCGCAGGGCTTCTGACTGCTGCTATGGCGACAGGAGGCCTAACAATGGCCTCTTGCTCTGCCGTTACGGAAGCCGATTAGGCCCCGCCCGAAGGCGAAGCCTGATCTGCTTGCTGTCCGTGAACGACTGACAGATCTAATACATTGCACGACATAGGTAGTGCAATGTATTAGAAGAAAAAAAATCTGACAATTGGACCTTCAAGTCCCCTAGTGGGACTAAAAAAAAAAAAAGTTCTAAAAGTTTCAAGTAATAAAACAAAACACAATCGCTGTTTTTCCCTGATCAAGTCCTTTATTATTGAAAAAAATAAACCATACGTATTTGGTATCGACGCGACCGTAACGGCCTGAACTATAAAATTATGTTTATTCCACGCGGTGAAGGGCAAAAAAAAACCTATTCCAGAATTTCTGTTTTGTGGTCACTTTTCCCTAAAAATATTGGAATAAAAAGTAATCAAAAAGTCACATGTATCCAAAAATGGTACCTATAGCTCCGTCGATTAAAAAGTTATGGTTCTCACAACATGGCGACAGGAAAAATACATTCTTTTTACAAAAGTAATTTTATTGTGCAAAAAGTTGTAAAACATAAAAAGTGCTATAAATTTGGTATCGTCGGAAATGGTACTGACCCGCAGAGGAAAGTTACCATGTCATTTATAACACGTGGTGGTTACCTGGCCTCCCAAAAAATAGGCTAAAAAGTGATCAAAAAGTCGCATGTACCACAAAATGGTACCAATAATAACTACAGCTCGTCCAGCAAAAAAAAAACAGTTCTCATACCACTACGTCTATGGAAAAATAAAATTTAGTTAAGGCTCCAATAAGTCAGGAAAGAAAAAATATGCTGTTGTGCCCGAGGGGAACATTACATCTGTTTCGAGAGGCGATTTATCAAGGCCCTAAAATTAGGGAACCAGGAAGGATAGGGCCCAAACATATCTGCTAGAAGCGAGGGCGCCCGTATTATACTAGGACAACACTTCCGACAAAATTCCCCAAAGTGCAAAGGTGCGGAGTGTGGACCAAAAGGGGGATAAGAAAGGACACCGTTTATCAGTGCGACACTGGCCTGTGCAGAAACTATTGCTCCACAGCGTAACACACATCTATGGGTTCTTTTATTGTTTTTTTTACCCCATTGTTATTCCACCTGACTTTGCCCCTGATGTACTCTGCCCAGCTTACATGTACCCCCACATTATAAACTGATATACCAGTAAAACTCCAAACAAAATCCACGCACCAAAAGCCAAATGGCGCTACCTTCCTTCTGACCCTACACTGTGCCCAAACGGCTGTTTACTTCCACATATATGGCATCGCCATACCTGGGAGAACCCTTAACAATTTTTGGGGTGTGTGTGTCTTTAGTGGCATAAGCTGGGCACAACATATTTGCCGCTGAAATGGCATATCTAGGGAAAAAAATTGAATTTGTTACTTTGCACCATCCGCAGCGCATTCATTTATGGAAAAGACCTGTGGGGTGAAAATGCTCACTACACCCCTTAATAAATGCTTGAGGGGTGCAGTTTCCAAAAAGGGGTCATTTCTCAGGGGTTTCTTTTATTATTTTACATCAAAGCCTCTGCAATTGTGAACCGATACTTTGTAAATCGCCAAATTAGGCCTCAATTTCACATGGTGCTCTTTCACTCCTGAGCCCTGTCAAATATCCAGGCAAAACATTAGGTCCACATGTAGGATGTTTCTAAAACCAGAAAACACAGCATAATAATTAGAGAGCTGTCTTGTTATGGTGACACAGGTTGGGCACCACATATTGTCATATCTATGGAAAATAAATCCCATTTTCACTCTGCAACTTTGAGTGCACACAAATTTCTGCAAAACACATGCGGGGTTAACATGCCCACTACACGCCTAGGTGAATACCTTGAGGAGTGTAGTCTCCAAAATGTGGTCACTTCTGTGGGGTTTCCACTGTTTTGGTTCCACAAGGACTTTGCAAATGCGACAGCGCCCAGAAACCAATCCAGCAAAATCTGCACTCCAAAAGCCAAATGGCGCTCCTTCCCTTCTGAGCCCTACTGTGTGCCGAAACAGCAGTTTATGACCACATATATGGGGTATTGCTGTACTCGGGAGAAATTGGTTTACAAATGTTGGGGTTCTTCTTTTTTTTTTTTTCCTTTTTTATTTGAGAAAATTAATAGATGTTGAGCTAAAGCTACATCTTATTGAAGAAAAGATTTTATTTTTATTTTCACTGCCCAATTTTATTAAAGAGGCTCTGTCACCAGATTCTCAAATCCCTATCTCCTATTGCATGTGATCGGTGCTGCAATGTAGATAACAGTAAAGTTTTTTTTTTTTTTTTAAAAACTTTCATTTTTGGCCAAGTTCTGAGCTATTTTTATATATATATATATATATATATATATATATATGCAAATGAGCTTTGAAATGGACAACTGGGCGCGTTATTTTTCGTATGTCCAACTGGGCTTGTATTGTGTTTTTAACTGGGCGTGTTTATGTGTATGACGCTGACCAATTAGTGACCAGTCAGCGTCATACACTCTGTGAGATTTCCAGCAAGGGAAACGAAATCTCGTTTACCTCGTAATCTCGCGAGATTACGCGTGGCTTGCTGGAAATCTCACAGAAAAGATTCAGAAGTGTCAGGATTCTGAATACACATGACGTCCAGGCTGGAGGTCATGTGTATTCATTATCAGGACACTTGTGTATGTGGCTGCACATCGTTCTAGTAAGAACACTATGTGCTGTGTAAATGAATGGAGAGGAGTGTATGACGCTGACTGGTCACTGATTGATCAGCGTCATACACGTAAACACGCCCAGTTAAAAACCCAATACACGCCCAGTTGCACATACGAAAAAAAACACGTCCAGTTGTCAATTTCAAAGCTCATTTGCATATATATATATATATATATATATATATATATGCTAAAAATGAAAGTTTTTTTAAAGAAAACACGTTACTGTTATCTACATTGCAGCGCCGATCACATGCAATAGGAGATAGGGATTTGAGAATCTGGTGACCGAGCCTCTATAAAATCTAGAACACCTGTGGAGTCAAAATGCTCACTACACCCCTAGATGAATTCCCCCCCCCCCTCCCCCTGCGGAAGCATCCGCCGAGGGCACTGCGGCAGCATCTAAAAAGGGGCTGCCCAATCTTGACGTGTGTCTGCCAAACGCTGCTAACTGAGCCGCCGGACTGCATTTAGCCACACTTAAATTGGAAAACTGGATTGTTGAAATAAGCATGTGGAGAAAGATCTCAAATTTTAAACCTAGCGGTATTATTATAGTAATTTATTATTATTACAGTAATATAGTGTTATAGTAGTTTACAAAATTGTTAATCAATTAGTTATTTGTTGTATCAAATTTGACAGTAATGCGGCCCGTCAACTTCCCATTTTTTCTATACGTGGCCCACTTACCCGGCCGAGTTTGAGACCCCTGCTCTAGGTGCTCCTCTGCTTCTGAGGTCTGTGTTTGTCTATTAGCACAGTAGGGCCACATGTGGGATATTTCTTAAAACTGGAGAATCTAGGCAATAAATATGGAGTTGCTTTTCTCTGATAAAACCTCCTGTGTTAGCAAAATTTTTTTATTTCAAATATGAATTTCTGCACACAAATTTTTTTTTTTATAAATTTAACCTCTACTTTGCTTTAATTCTTGTGAAACGCCTAAAGGGTTAAGAAACTTTCTAAATGCTGTTTTGAATACTTTGAGGGGTGCAGTTTTTAACATGGAGTGACTCATGGGGGTTAGTATTGTATAGGCCCCTCAAAGCCACTTCACAACTGGCCCCTGTAAAAATAGCCTTTTGAAGTTTTCTGGAAAATGTGAGAAATTTCTGCTAAAGTTCTAAACCTTGTATCGTCCTAGAAAAATAAAATAATGTTCAAAAAACGATGGCAATCTAATGTAGACCTATGGGGATGTTAATTAGAAACAATTTTCTGTGGTATAACTCCCTGTCTTATAAGCAGATACATTTAAATGTTGAAAAATGCAAATTTTTGCAATTTCTCGCAAAAGTTTGGGTATTTTTCACAATCGAATACTGAATGTATCGAGCAAATTTCACCACTAACTTTAAGTCCAATGTGTCACGAGAAAATCTCAGAATCGCTTGGATAGGTAAAAGCATTCCAAAGTTATTACAACATAAAGTGACACGTCCGATTTGAAAAATAAGGCTCTGTCAGGAAGGTCAAAAGTGGCCAAAGCGGGAAGGGGTTCAAGTCTGGTTTGTCTGCCTGCGTGTTGTAACTGTAGAGAATGCTATACAAGCTGTAATATAACTTGAACAAGATCTCTTTACTCCGACGCACTGATGAATTTATTAACTTTTCTCTACAAGTATTCTGGCGTTTGAAAAGTTGCAAATGCATCAAAAGTCGCAGTTTACGTGAACATATTTTACTTTTGATGCATTTATGCCGCCCAGCTATCTTTTATATTAAGACTGGCGTATGAAACTCCAGTCTTCATAAATCCTCCCCACTGGGTTCCCTCTGACTACCAGGTTCCAGATAGATTATTTTTTTTTTTCTCCTGCATGCAGTAATAGCTTCTAACAGAATTTTCACTCATGGGGCATTAAATTTTGCTAATGGAACATGAGCGACATGGAATTAGGGAGGGGGAAGTAAAACATGGTATGTAAAGTGCTTGAGAAACAAGTGGAGAAGAGCTATGGGAATAATCTAATCGTGGCACACAGCTCTATAAACTACAATTACTAGCCTGCCAAATAAAAACAAAAAAGGGATCTTTGAGGCAAAACACCATTTTATTTTATAATAAATTTTTTTTCTCCCAGTTCATTTTTTTTTTTTTCAATATTTTTTTTAATTTATTTATTTAAGTTTTCTTTAAAACTAACAGTAATTGGGCCTCTGAGGCCACATGTACAAAAATACAAAGAGACTCTGATTTACCTTTTTAATTTCCTTCCGTTATTGGTGCTTTTTAGGATCTTACCACAGAATTTGCAACCGCCAACAATCCAACCGCTATCACTCCAGAGGAATACTTCAACCCTGATTTTGAACTTAAAAACCGGGACATTGGAAGACCTAAGGAATTGACCATAAGGACTCAGAAGTGAGTAGATGTGAATGAAGATTTGCATTCTCCCAACTGTGTACTCTAAATAGTGGTACTGGGGAGTTGGTCACAGGGGATCAAGAGAAGGCAGAGTTACTAAATGGGTTCTTTAGCTCTGTATATACAATGGAAGAAAGAGCAGCTGATGTAGCCGGTGCCAGTGCTGTTAATATATCCGTTGATCTACTGAATTGGCTGAATGTAGATATGGTCCAAGCTAAGTTAAATAAAATAAATGTACACAAGCCCCCGGGACCAGATGGGTTACACCCAAGAGTTCTTAAAGAGCTTAGTTCAGTTATTTCTGTCCCCCTCTTCATAATATTTTGAGATTCTCTAGTGACTGGTATAGTGCCAAGGGACTGGTGCAGGGCAAATGTGGTGCCTATTCTCAAAAAGGGCTCTAGGTCTTCCCCTGGTAATTATAGACCAGTAAGCTTAACATCCATCTTGGAGAAAATGTTTGAGGGACTATATACAGGATTATGTGACCAAAAATAGTAAAACCGGGCTGACTGTCGCTTATAATACTCAGAACAGAAGTTGTCAAACCAACCTGATTTGTTTTTACGAAGAGGTGAGTAGAAGCCTAGACAGAGGGGCCCCTGTGGATATAGTGTTTTTTGACTTTGCAAAAGCATTTGACACTGTCCTTCATAGACGTCTAATGGACTATAGGTTTAGAAACTATAGTTTGTAATTGGATTGAGAATTGGCTCAAGGACCGCATCCAGAGCGTTGTGGTCAATGATTCCTACTCTGAATGGTCCCCGGTTATAAGTGGTGTACCCCAGGGTTCAGTGCTGGGACCACTATTATTCAACTTATTTATTAATGATATAGAGGATGGGATTAATAGCACTATTTCTATTTTTGCAGATGACACCAAGCTATGTAATATAGTTCAGTCTATGGAAGATGTTCGTAAATTACAAGCTGTTTTGGACACACTAAGTGTTTGGGCGTCCACTTGGCAAATTAAGTTCAATGTAGATAAATGTAAAGTTATGCATCTGGGTACCAACAACCTGCATGCATCATATGTCCTAGGGGGAGCTACACTGGGGGAGTCACTTGTTGAGAAGGATCTGTGTGTACTTGTCAATCATAAACTAAATAACAGCATGCAATGTCAATCAGCTGCTTCAAAGGCCAGCAGGATATTGTCGTGTATTAAAAGAGGCATGGACTTGCGGGACAGGGATATAATATTACCACTTTACAAAGCATTAGTGAGGCCTCATCTAGAATATGCAGTTCAGTTCTGGGCTCCAGTTCATATAAAGGATGCCCTGGAGTTGGAAAAAATATAAAGAAGAGCAACTAAACTAATAAGGGGCATGGAGAATCTAAGTTATAAGGAAAGATTAAAAGAATGAAACCTATTTAGCCTTGAAAAAAGACAACTAAGGGGGGACATGATTAACTTATATAAATATATGAATGGCACATACAAAAAATATTGTCAAATCCTGTTCCATGTAAAACCCCCTCAAAAAACAAGGGGGCACTCCCTCCGTCTGGAGAAAAAATGGTTCAATCTGCAGAGGCGACAAGCATTCTTTACTGTGAGAACTGTGAATCTATGGAATAGTCTACCGCAGGAGCCGTCACAGCAGGGACAGTAGATGGCTTTAACCGGTTAAGGACTAGGCTGTTTTACAGCTAAATGACCAGAGCAAATTTCACAATTTTGCTATGCGCTTCTTTAGATGACTATAACTCTGCAGGTGAATAAAGTTCATCTTTGAATTTTACACTCTTTTTAAAGGACAGATAGGGCTTTGTTTTAGTGGCATTTGTCAGTATATATAATTTTTATTTTTTTCTCTAAAGTGGGCAAAATTGGAAAACAATGCAAGAATTTAGCAATTGCGTCAGTTTATGCCAGCATTTTTCACACATAGAATGGACCACGGACAAAATTCATCCCATTTCACATTCTTCCACTTCTCCTTTGCATGGGGATACCAAATATGTGTGCTTTATTCACTGTGCGGGCATGTGCCAGGGCTCGGCATAAAAGGAGGCTTTTTGGCCTTTTCGGTCCAGGAATTTTGCATTTGATTTTATAGCAGCATACTGTTTTCTGGGGGGTGTAATGCTGCTGAAACATTAGAAACACCCCATAAATGACTTCATTCACACAAGTAGACCCCACAAGGTTTCCTTCAAGGGGTTTATCATATTTTTAGACAGTCCAGTTTTCTTCTGAAAGTCTCTTGAATAAGATGGAACAAAATAAAATTAGCTTTTTTTTAGCAAATGCGTCAGTTTATACCAGCATTTTTCACACACGGCATAGACCACGGCCAAAATTCATCTCCTTTCACATTCTTCCACTTCTCCCGTGCATGGGGATACCAAATATGTCGGCCTTATTATCACATAGAGATGTAGAAGGGCGGATGATAGAAGCTTATTTCACAAATCGCTTTTTTTCAAAGCTGGTTTTACAAAACTCAACAGAGTTTCTATAACACTTCCAAAATATCTGCTCTTGAAGCAGAAATCCCAAAATATTCATCTTGGGGTATAATGGGAATTTTATTTTTTTGGGGTTTTCTAAAATAAGAAATTGCAGGTTTATGCAAATGGAGCTCTCCAGCAGATGAACTTTAGAGAACATGCAAACATGACATCCACCCCCCACCCATTCCCTCCCTCACCCTTGGAGTAAAATCAGGGGAAAAATAAAAAAGTAATGTAGGGAAAATATATTTTCAACGAATTAACTAAAATCTAATAATTCAGAACAGTGTGGTATTTTTTAAAACATGGCTCAATGCACAGGCCTGGTTATGAGGGACAGAAATATCGGGAATCTTTGCGGTGCCCGTCTTTTCTGCAGACGCGGCACTTTTTCTGGGGGTTGCTTCTGGTTGGTGTTGGGGGAATCCGACTGATGAAGTGTCTTTCAGTCAGTCGCGTGACATCCTCAGACTGGGGGCATTCTTGGTTGTCCTGAACATCAAATATGAGGCCTTCAATAATTTTTTCCTGGAAATCCAGGTATGTGTCTCTGCCTCTGTTTTTCTTGTAAGGCACAAATGAGTTGTGGATGGCCACCTGTAACAAATAAATGGCCACTTTTTTGTACCAGGTTTTAGTTTTTCGTTTTACTAAATAGGGCTGTAAAACCTGGTCGCTTAAATCAACCCCCCCCCCCCATCTACTGGTTATATTCGGACACGCTCACTGGTTTGTGCTTGTCCCCCTTTCCCTCACTGCCACTGTTCCTGCGGTATGAATCGTGCTTAGCACATACACATCTTTGCGATCCCTGAACTTGACCGCCAGCAATTCTTCAGATGCATAAGCACAGGAGTCCCCCTTTACCATGCGCTTCCCCACTAATTGCTGTGGAAAACCATTCTGTTTTTGCGCATGGTACCACATGCCCCAGTCCTTGCAGCATGCAAATGCCTAAACAGGGGCACACTCGAATAAAAATTATCACAGTACAGGTGGTACCCCTTGTGAAGCAGAGGCTGCATTATCTCCCACACAATTTTGCTGCTGGTGGAAAGATCAGGGGGGCATCCAGGAACATTTATTGAGCGGTCCCGCCCTTCATAAATTCTGAAGGCGGTGGTATATCCTGACCCGCTTTCACACAATTTGTAGAGCTTAAGGCCATATCTTGCCCTTTTGGAAGGTAGATATTGGCGAAAGCTAAGTCTTCCATGGAAGTTGAGGAGGGATTCGTCCACGCTTACATTCTGCTCAGGGGTGTAGAGTTGCAGAAATAAATTATTCAGGGAATTTATCAGTGGTCTAATTTTGAACAACCGATCCCGGTTTGCATCGGTACTTGGGGAGGCCTGTGCGTTGTCATTGAAGTGGAGGAACCTCATTATTGTCTCATAACGAGACCTGGGCACTACTGCAGAATATACTGGGGTGGCTTGGGCGGGTCTTGTTGACCAGTAAGACCTAATGGAGGGCTTTTTTACAATACCCGTATTTAGAGTGAGCCCCAAAAATTTTTTTTAATTCCTGCAAATTGGTGGGCGTCCAATATCTGGCATGGGTGGATGAAGGTTTCTGCCTTATATATTGAGTGGCATATAAATTAGTTTCGTGGACTATCAGATTTAGGATGTCGTCCGTTATAAATAAATGGAAGTAATCCATTTGGACAAAATTTGTATTGTCCACGGTTATGCCAGGAGTGGCAGTAAATCCGTGGATTCTAGGCCCAAAAGATGGGGCAGGTGCCCATACAAGAGCCTGGACTGGAGGGACCAGGCTGTCCCGTGCTACAGCGCTACTTGGCCCTGCGCTTTCATGTTCTGCAGTTTCAACTGCATCAGGGACAACGTCCCCTGAAGATGAACCTGAAGTGACGCTGTCATCGTCACTGCCCAAAACAGGTTCCATCTCTGACGCCATCTCCGACTTAGACCACAGCATGGCGTATGCCTCCTCGGCGCTAAACAACTTCCTCGCCATAACGTCACTAACACTAACTGCTATAGATATCTACACTACCGCTAACAAAAAAATAAACTGCTATTGCTATATATATTATATATATGTGGATATATATATAATTATATACTCCCTACCTGCCTATTCTAATAGAATAAAAGAAAGAAAGGTAGATAGATAGAAAATAAGATAGATGGATAGATAGATTTCTATCTATCTATACAGAGAATCTTTTAGAGTGTAACTGTATTTTTTTTCACAGTATTCTTCTGGCAGCGATTCTCCCGAGTCTCTTCTTCTCCTCAAACTGAAACAATGTTTGAGGAGAAGAAAAGAGGCAGGAGATTTACTGCCAGAAAAGTCAAAATAAAACAAATGTGGTCGCTGTGATAGGTTTTCACAGAGACCACATGTTCAGGGACCATCAGATTGGTCCCTGATACTCTGCCCAGTGCCCAGAGCTGTTGGTAACAGCGTGGGCACAGGGCTGTGTGCACGCGATCGCGTGCACACTGTTTTATACGTACAAATGCATGTGATCGCTGTGATTGGTTGTCACAGCAATCACATGTTCAGGGGCCAAAAGATTGGCCCCTGACATTCTGCCCAGTGCCCATGGCTGTTAGCAACAGCCAGGGCATAGAGCTGTGTGCACGGGATCGCGCGTGCACAGTCTCTGAAGTGCCGCCGTAATTAGTCTATACGGCGGACTTCAGAGACCGTGACCGCTGGCCGTATAAATACAGCCAGTGGTCGGAAACCTGTTAAAAAAGGCTTAGATAATTTCCTAGAACTAAAAATATTAGCTCCTATGTGTAGAAATTTTTCCCTTCCCTTTTCCCATCCCTTGGTTGAACTTGATGGACATGTGGTGTTTTCAACCGTACTAACTAATACTAATAACCTATGTTAGGGCCGGTTCACATAAGTGTTCGATTTCCGTTCTGGGGCTCCGTCGGAGGTTTCCGGCTTGGAACCCTGCAACGGAAAGTCAAACGGAAACCACAGCTTCCGTTTGCATCACCATTGATATCAATGGTGACGGAAACACTGCTAATGGTTTCAGTTTGTCACCGTTGCGGCAGGTTTCTGTTTTTTTCCATGGAATCAATAGCGCAGTCGACTCAATGATGATGCAAACGGAAGCTGTGGTTTCCGTTTGACTTTCCGTTGCAGGGTTCCACGACTGAACCCTTGAACGGAAAGCGAACAGTGATGTGAACAGGCCCTAACTATGTAACGGTCTGTGTTCGTAAATGATAGTTTTACAAAATATGTTCTCATCTGCGTGTATGTGCGTAATATTTCATACAAGAATATCTTCTAAGTTTATTCAGAGTGATGTCATCTAAGGCATGTCTTACTGCTAATATTAAGAAAGTTGGAATTGATATTGGATTTTTGCTGTCACTAGCATTTATAGTGAATTATTTATGTAGAAAAGGTGACATACATGATCTGATATATACATTAGCATTAGCTATTCTAATTCTTCAGTTATTCCTTATGACAGAAACAAATAGTTTTATATAACCTGTGTGTGTGTGTGTGTGTATATATATATATATATATATATATATATAATGTCTTCATTCGGCTTTATTGCTATATTCTGTAAAAAAATAATGTGACTTATTTACAGATTTAAAGGCACTCTGTGGATGTGCGAAGATTTCCCTCTTTCCCTAGCAGAGCAAGTCACTCCCATCATAGACCTAATGGCCAGGACAAGTTCTCACTTTGCTCATCTTCGAGACTTCATAACACTTCAGTTCCCCCCTGGCTTTCCAGTGAAAATAGGTGCAACTTTATATTCTATGTGTATTAAAAAAGAAAATGAACTATCCACTTAAATGGGTTTTCTGGTTTTATGTTGGTAAGGTTCAGTCATTGCATAATGAAAGGTTCTTCAACTTTCATATATATTTTCTGCTGCAATTCCTCAACATTTTCAAGATCTCTGGTTCTGTCAAAGAATAGGAAAGTTCTGGAGTCTAAAGACACGTGGATACAGTACCACTTTGCTCATAGCTGAGAGATTGTGACAATTGCTTTCCAGTCTAGGCAAGCCTCCGTGAGCTAAATACATCAGCAGGAGCAGAAATCTCTCTCCTGTCCCAGCGGTTTAAAGTGGCTCTGTCATAGTATTTCATATTCTAAATCCAGGTCCAAGGGTCTACTGTGAAAAATGGCCCCTTAAATATTGTGTGGTTTGTTTAATAACCCCATAGAAAAAATATAATAAATTGCAGCTCTAATCGTGAGAATAGCGCCACCTTTTCCCTACTGAGTAACTGCAGCCCTTGTATACAGCAGCCGTCATTGGAAAAAGATCAAGTGAGAACTAATGTGCATAAACCCAAAGCAACAATCCAAAGAACCTCGTTTAGGTCATGTTCACAAGCAGTCGTTACTTTTTCACAGCTGGTGAATGAGGATTTGTAAAACCCTATTTACAAACGTTGTACTAAGTTGCAAATTTTGGATTGAAATCCGCTTTGAAAATCTGCAACAAAAAAGTCTTGTGTGAACATGGCCTTATACAATTGTTGTTCTGCTCGCTGACTACAGTCACAAGAAAACCTTTACAGAGCCTTATTCTAATATGTATATGTCTTTTCTTTTTAATATTTTACTATATTGCAGTGTTATATGGTTTAATCCTTGTAGGTTAAATACCTTGTTTCTTACCACAGAAATCCCCTTATTTCATGTGCTAAATGCAAGAATTACATTTGGGAATGTGAACACTTGCTCCACGGCAGAGGAGAATTCTCCAACCACTCCAAAAGGAACACCAGATGAAGGTGAAAGCTCATAGCTGATAACTTTGTGCCTTTTTTTTTTTTGATATTTTGGTTGTATTTCATGTCGTTTGTCCATTCTTTCTTTACAGCCACTGCTGTTCCAAAATTTGAAGTAGATCAATCTGTTTTTGATATTCCGCCGTCCTACCACATTCAGGAAAATGGAAGGAGCCTACATATTCGTGATGAAGATGATGAAATCATGCAGTTTGCTATTCAGCAAAGTCTTCTAGAGTGCAGTGGAAATCAGGTCAGCTTTAGGCTGGAGCTACATGGCGACTTTGGCCGGGAAACTGGTCACATGGGCAAAGATTGCTGTGTGCCCCTGCGTGCATCGCCGATCACATTATGTAGAAGATAGGGTACTTATAATGTGGTGACAAAGCCTCTTTAATAAATTGGGCGCATCTATGGCGGCCAATTTTCAGAACATCTATTCTACAGCAGATGTGAGCTGTGGTTGATTTGCTCTTTAAATTACGTCCGTTTCTGGTGTAAATTATAGTAAACTCATCGGGCCACGGATGTCTCAGTCCCCTTTTATGAAGCCCCATCTACTTTTTGGTAAAGTGGCGTGCGAGGCTTTTGTGCTTTTTCTACGCCAGAAAACTGGAACCAATATGTATACAAATTTAACAGCAAAAAGAAGAACCCACGGAGTCTAGAAGTCAAAATGTAAAAAACAGTCTTTTTATTCCAGAAAATTATTACAATGGTTACAAGTTTCCTAAATGATAGAGATGGTTGTGAAGCCTCCTTTTGAATAGATCTCTTTAAATATCCATACTATAATGTCAAGGTTAGTCAAATCATACCACACTGGAGATAATGTACCTCGATCAAGTGCGCAGGCGTCCTTAGCAACTCACTACGAGCCGGTATCTTGATGTGCACGTGATCAGAGGCGCTGCCGTGATGTAATCACGCGCGCTCATCGCGTATCACATGACGCCCTCATCACGTGATGAAGGGCTACGGGCAAATGCGGACATGACGCCAACAATTGATCGAGGCATTTATCCAGTGCAATGTACACCTGGCCAATCGGTATGTGATTGGCTCTTATACAGGATAAATAGGAAGGATATACTTGTAAGTGCCACACCCAGACGAAGGCGGAAGCTGAAATGCGTTGGGGCAGGTCGCCATTACTCGAGTTTCAGCCACATGGGTCAGTACCTTATCCTCCATCTTTCGATTTTTTTTTGATCCTTTCCGGTCAAACCGTTTGCACTTTATTTATTGGTTTGTTGGAAATTTTATGGTAATTTATAGTATGAGCTCTATATTCGATTCTTGATTGTTTTTTACATTTTGACTTCTAGACTCCGTGGGTTCTTTTTTTTGGTGTTATATGATATAATAGGAGTATAGTCCTGTTACCTGGGAGGATTTATTATGTAAAATGATGCATGTGTATGCCCTTTGTATAGGTTCTATGTATACAAATTTGTGATTCACTTGAGATGGCAGAATTGCTGCAGTCCTGCATTGACTGTGAGAAACCGTTGCTGTAATATATTTATCTCCAATGTTTTCTCTGAAACACCATTACTATATAAAGTATATTAATTGCCATATTCTGTCTTTATTTTTATAGCAAATGTCACAAAGCCATTCGAATGGAAGTATCTCTTCAAATCAGGTGTTTGATGCTCAGTATGAAAGGTAAACTCATGAACTACAACTACCGTATATGTCGGCGTATAAGACGACTGGGCGTATAAGACGACCCCCAACTTTTACCCTTAAAATATAGAATTTAAGATATACTCACCATTTCGTGCAGGAGCGCTTCACTATGGCCATCGGCGGCAGGACCCAGGACTCTGTCTCTTTGAACTCGCGCATTCGCAGATAGGCGAGGTACATGATGGGGTTAATTACTATTAATGTGAGGAACATGGAGGGTAAATTCATCGCACCTCGCGCCTCACATTAATAAGTGAATGAAAGCCGTGTTTATTTCATTTTTTTACAGCGTACACATCATAAATGATGCAAAAACATTGTTGTCCGCGCCATTACTGAATGTGTGTATTTTATGTATTGAGACTTATTTTAATGTTTATTGTAAAAAAGGTGAATGTGTATTTTTTTTAAAATGTAACCATACTTTGTTTTTACTTTATTTTTAAACTTTAATGTACTGACATATATCAGATATGTGCCAGTACATTAGCCTGTGGACGGATAGCAAACAGGCTGTTGTTAGGACATACTTGGGTATATCCTAACAACAAGAGATATGGTCAGACAGCCCTGGGGTCCGTCAATAGACCCTGGGCTGTCTGCCCATATATGGTATGGCCCTCGATCGCGTCACAGGAATTCCCTGTGACGCGATCCAGGGGCATCCCCCCTTCTCACTTTCCCCTGAATGCTGCAGTCAGCTGTGATCGCAGCATTCACGGGAATAACGGCGGAGATGAGAGGTTCTCTGATCTCCGGCGTTATAGAGCGGGGCTGCGGCTGTGTAATACAGCCATTGCCCCGCTCCTGACAGGAAGTGCGCGCGCGGTCAGCATGAGGAGATGCGGCCGGCGCTGCACTAATGAGCGGCAGTTCAGGCACTGAAGACAGAACATGGGGGTGTTTTGTAGCGCGCCCGCCATGTTCTGTCTTCAATGCCGCAGATCATTAGTGCAGCGCCGGCCGCATCACATGATGCTGACCCCGCGCGCATATGTCAGGACTCAGGAGCGGGGCTGTGGCTGAATTACACAGCCGCAGCCCAGCTCTCATAGTCATGTGTACTATACTGAGCTGTGCGGCTGCAACGTGCATCCCTAATATCCGACAATATCCGGCATATAAGACGACCCCACACTTTTGACATTTTTTTAAGGGTGTAGAAAGTCGTCTTGTACGCCGATATATACGGTATATCTTTAAAGGGCATTTTCCCACGGAAGAGATTTTATGGTCTTTACACAAGATATGCCATAAATGTCTGATGTGTGGGACCCACTTTTTAGATCCCCCTTATTGGGAGACCCCCATTTGCCTGCTGAGATGGTGAGGGGGTTATGGAAACTATCGTATGTTAATTATTTTTTTTAATGATTTCTTTGTTTTTTCTGTTTTGTATCTACTCATGGTGTTTGGCTAAAAATACATCAGATGTGCATGGGTTACTGAAGCAGCTTGCAGTGTGTTGATCCATTACCAACGATGCATTTTGTCTCCATGCCAATGCACTGTAGTGACAGATTTTTCTTTTCAAAGAACTTTATATTTTGGCTATTGACCTTTTGTAATAAAAAGACGTTTCATCTATATCCATTAGGGCTCTGCAGGAAAGCCTACTTGCCAACTCTCAAAGTGCCCACTCGAGTCTTAGCAGCCATTCTCAGAGCTTTGACAAAGACTTACAATTTGCTATGGAACTATCTTCCAAGGAGCTAGCAGAACAGGAAAATATGCGACTCCAAGAAGAGGCTGAGCTGGCGGAGATCATACGGCTCTCTCTTTCGGAGAAATAAACTGTGAATTACAAAAAATATCACACTGGCTTGGGAACCTCTTATGATACGGGTCTAGCCTTCACCTTTCTAATGCCAGCAGTGAAGATGCCATGTGCGAGGGAATAAAGGTCACTCCACAGACTCTGTATCTACCAAAGAACTGTACATTTTTGATACTTATGATTCTTTTTTCTGTTCTTTTAAAGACTTGCAAACCGGGGACTCTGCCTCCTTATTTCCAGTAGTCCAATAGACCGTTTGTAATGAAGAACTATTGATATAAATGGCATAAATTATCTTACAGGTTTTCCCTTTTCAGGAAGCAGTACAGCAAAAGTGTCCTTTTTTGAATTTATAAATACAGATGTATCTAAAGTGAATGCAGAGCAGTGTAGACCCCCATGTGGCGTGTCACTGGTATGTAAATACTGTATACCTGGTGAGTCTTTTTGTTGAGCTAGAGCTTTATCAGAAGTTGGCACCAGTAGCTGCCACGTCTAGTTCATTAAAGTGCTATATAGAAATGAATTCATCGAACAAAAGGTTAAGTACTTTGTAACAATGGAACAAAAACACATTTCCTGGTCAGCTCACAAAGCCTGTATTGAAGGATTTTTGACAATGCAGACTTTTTATTTTGTACCAATAGACTTTTCTAGTTTCAGGCAGCCTGTACACCTTCTGATGTTACGAAACTGTTTCCATAAGGCCCCGCAAGCTAATAGAGGGTAGAGATCCTGTGGACGACTAAAGTTGCCTTTCCCTGTTGACTTTCGTGGTGCTATAGAGAAGATATTTTCATCACTCCTTTTAAAAATTTGAACAAATGTCACAAATACCTTTTGATTTATATTAATTTTTTTGCATTTGAAAGAAATTTACAGCTTTCCATGTAGGACTTTGCAGTTTATGTATGTCTGATTCCATTGAAAACGCTATATGCGCTCTCTATTAACTTTTACGGTATAGTTTCTATATTGTAGCGCCTAGTGGCTTTTATTTATTGTTTTAGACAGATGTTTTCACTCCACCAGAAAATGAGTCATTTGTTACCTATCCCTACGCAGGCATCAGGTGCATATAGTCATGTTCAAGCTAAACTCTTCCCTCAGTAGGAGACGCTTTGATTCACACATCATAGTAAAAATGTGCTTCTGCTGCAAACCGTGACAAAACCGCATCATTTTGCCGTAAAATCTAATCGCAATGGTGCCGTTTTGATGCGGTTTGTGGCAAAAAATGCATTTTGACCACAAGGTGTGAATCCGGCCTTTGTCGTAGCTGGAAATGATGCATCATTATGAGGGATTTTATATTAACACTCCAAAATTTTCAAGCTTGATTATCACTGATATCCTTTTAGGGTTTTATCATTGAAAAAAATATGATTGTGGTCTTTCTTTAAGACTATTCAATAGTTGCAAGACTCACTGGGGTTCATGTGCCAATACTGTCATTTTTACGACATGGATGACCTTGGAGAAAGCGGTGTTGTCATGTGACGTGAAAATATAACCCAATAATATTATTATATCTTGAAGTGACTTTGCTAGATTTATTATTTATTTCAGTTCCTTATATAGCGCCACCTATCTGTACAGAGGTCCTCCTTTTTTTTTTTTTTTTTTACACTGTCCCCATTGGGGCTCACAATCTAAATTCCTTATTGGTATGTTTTTGGGGTGTGGGAGGAAACCCATGCAAACACAGAGAGAATATACAAACTCACTGCAGATGTCTCCTTAGCTGGATTTGAACCCAGGACCCCAGTGCTGCAAGGGAATAGTGCTAACCACTGAGCCACCGTGCTGCCCTTGATGAGATTCTTTATGGTGTACATACAGTAACTAACATTGTATACGTATGACTATGTTGTAGTATTGTGACTGTCAAGTCTAAAGAACAAATGTCACATTTTCACCACTATTTTTACAAATTGTGGTCATTTTTGTATTCTATGACATGTTGATACATGACCCCAATGCATCTTAACCCATTATATGTAATATGATCAATGGGTAAAAACAACATTCAAAACATACAAGCTTTGTTCCAAACCTTTTTTTTTTTTTTTTCTATATTTCATTATTTTTGAATAGGTGGTGTATATATAACTTTTATTTTTTATTTTTTTGATCATTATTCTTGTAGGGTTTTTGTTTTTCTGAAAGTAACGTGACTCATACATTTCTTAATCTATAAATATATGCAAATGATTTACTGCTGATTTTGTTCAGCCCAGATATTTATGACCATGGGTTCGTTTCCTGTGCAGAAAGCTTTGGGGCCCACTCCTTCCAGAGAAGGAGATGAAATGGTAGGGGCTTCTGTTGTGTTGTATATGGAGTGCACGCTGTAAGAATAAAGCAGAACGCATAAAATCTTTTTATCCAATACCTGATGATGTGCTGTATTCTCTGTAAAAACCTATTTTACATTAATATTTTCTTTTTTTGTAAATTTATTTATTTTGCAGTTTTCAATTCAAAAGCGTATGAATCAGGGGTAGAAAAAGGGGACGACAACAAGAATCATAATAATAACACATATGCCAAATAGACACACAGGTCCAAAATATTGCATCAATACAACAGGCAAATTAACAGCGAGGAGAGGGGAAGGAGAGGAAATAGAAAAGAAGTGGGAAAAATAGAGGGGGGGAGTTTGGGAAGTAGAATGGGAGGTTTTGTGCACACACATGGTCCACTGCACAACTAAGGAGGTATGAAATCTATGCTGGTCCTATATTCTGGGGTGTCTTGATAGACAAGCCAATGATGCCATGTTTTAGAGAAAATGTCATGTCTATTAATAAATTGAGAAGTGAGGTCCTCCATGCATTTAATTTCCTCAATCTTGAGAAACCTGAGTCTGAGAGAGAGGGGGGGGTTACATGCTCTTCCACATAACTGGTATACAAGCTCGTGCACAGTTATCCAAATGTTGGAGAATAGACTTCTTGTATGATGGCAAAGGAATGTTGCTTAAATGAGGCAGGAAAAAGGGTGAGTGAAAGGTATGGTTTGGTCAGAAAAAGAGGAGGTAATTGTTCATACTTTCTGCCAGAAAGGGGACAACACTGGACAGTCCCAAAAAGTATGTAGAAGGGTACCTTCAGCAGACCGGCATCTCCAACAGTGCGTTGAGACATTAGGGAACATATCATGCAGTCTGGATGGAACATAGTACCATCGAGATAAGTTTGTATCCTGCTTCTTGGATGCGACTAGAGATTGATGACCCATACGTTAGATAATATATTCTTGTTAATTGGAAATCAGAAAAAGACAAATTCACATCATGCTCCCATTTGCTCACAAAAGGAGGTGGTGGTTGCGTAGAAGGGGACACAAATATGGCATAAATAGCAGACACGGCATGTTGAACCGGCCCTTTTTCAGCGTGGAGAGTTTCCAATGGCGTGTTGGAGCGGGAGAGGGAGGTTGGGGATGGAAGGGAGATATGGAAGTGATGAAGTGGATTCGCCCTCCAGAATCCCAATGGACAAGGATCAGGTGCGGAAATAAGAGATTCCAGGGATGGGCAAGCATCCCCCACCAGAAAATGAGTAGCTAGATATCGGCCAGAGGATGCCCATCTCTGGAATACAGGATCCGAAAAGCTCGGTGTAGAAGAGGGATGGCCCAATATCGGAAGAAGGATAGGGTAGAAGTTGATTCCCAGTGGACTTTTTGAGTATTGCGAAGGTAGGGGAAATGGTGGGGAGGGTAAGGAGAAGTTAGGTAACCAGGGTAATATGTGAAGAGGCGAGGAGCAAAAATGTGTTTCCAAGGGGACCCATAATTTCGTATCGAAATTACAATGCCAGTCCACTAACCTATTAAGGTGAGAGGCTCTGTAGTAGGCATAAATATCGGGTAACCCAATTCCCCTCTGTTGTTTAGTTCTATACAGTAACAACTTTGAGATTCTGGCTGGTTTGTTATTCCACACAAATTTGAAGAGGGAGGCAATTGCATTGAAGAAAGAGTGGGGAATATGAATAGGCAGGGTCTGCAACAGGTAAAGTATCCTAGGGAGAACATTCATCTTGAATATTGAGCAGCGACCAAACCATGTAAAGGTACCATGAGTCAATCTATCGAGATCTTTCTTAACCGAGGACAGTAGGCGAGGAAAGTTAGCTTGATAAAGTCCAGACGCATGCGGGGTAAGGTGAACCCCCAGGTAAGGTAGGGTAGAGGAAGACCATTTGAATGGAAAGGAGGATGATATGGATGTAAGGGCTGTGTGCGGCAAATAAATATTAAGGGCTTCTGACTTCTGTAGATTGATTTTGTAGTTTGATGATATTGCGTATTGAGAAAGTTCAGACATAAGGTTCGCAAGAGAGACTAATGGTCTGGATAAAAAAATAAGGTCATCGGCGTAAGTAGCAATTTTATGTGAAGTATCCCCGACTTGAACTCCCGTAATATCAACATTCTGCCGAATATGTCTAAGGAGGGGTTTTAATGTGAGGATAAATATAAGAGGGGATAGGGGACATCCCTGGCGGGTACCATTCAGGATAGGGAAGTTGTCCGAAAGAACACCATTAATACTAACTGCCGCAGAGGGGTGTGAGTACAAACTACCAATACACCGGAGCATGTTGGATCCAAGCCCTATGTGCTTCAAGATCTGGGTAAGAAATATCCAATCCACTCGGTCAAAGGCCTTTTTGGCGTCCGTGGATAGGAAGACAGCCGCAATAGAGGAGATGGAGAGGTAATGTAGGATATTAATAGTCCTAGTGGTATTATTCCTAGCTTCTCTGGTGGGCATGAAGCCAACCTGGTCACAATGGATATGTTGCAACAAGGGGTTAAGGTGGGTGGAGAGGATTTTTGCAAATAGTTTAAGGTCTACATTCAGGAGGGAGATGGGTTTATAGTTTGAGCAATGAGAGAGATCTTTACCTTCCTTGGGGATAACTGAAATGTGGGCCCTAAGAGTGCCCCAAGGAAGAGTAGTATTTGTAGTAAGGGAATTATACGCAGAAAGAAAATGTGTCTGAAGGTCTGGTAAGAATGTTTTATAGTAAATTAAATTGAGACCATCTGGGACTGGGGCTCTGCCCATTTGCGAGTCTTTAATATCAAGTTCAGAAAGTGTGATAGGATCCGAGAGACTCCTGAGGGAGAGTGGGAAGGCCGGCACGTTGCAAATAGTTATCTATAGAAGTTAGGCGCTCAGTAAGGGCTTGTGGATGGAGGAGCGGACTCCTTATAAAGCTTAGTGTAGAAAGACGAATGTGTCTGCAATGCGTGAAGAAAGGATATGTTTATGACCGTGATCATCCGCGATATGAGGAATAAATGAGCGTGCTCTCTGCAAACGCAGGGCCCGCGCCAATGTCTTCCCCAGCTTGTTCCCAAACTCAAAAAAGTGACAGCGACATTGAGCCGGGCACCATGTTTAATGAGAGTTCCTCGAATAAAACATTTATGCGATTCACAAACAATTGGGGAGGAAACATCTGGTGTTGCATTATTCGTAAAGAACTCCTGAAGGCTGTTACGAACACAATTCAACACTGTTTGGTCTTGCAAAAGACCCACCTCCAAGAACGTGGTTGAGAGGACAAGAGGGAGAGTGACATGGATACAAGGGCATGGTCTGAAAAGGAAATGGTATCAAGTATCAGCCGATTGCAACAGAGAGGGTAGTGTGGGAGAGGAACAAGTAGTCAATACGCAAGTAGGAATCATGTACATGAGAAAAATGTGAGTAATCTCGGGTGGCATGCGCCACGTGTCCATTAGTTGAAAATGCTGTAAGGTAACTTTAGCCTTTCTAAGGGAGACATACGGTAGATGAGGAACCAGACGAAGTGTCCTGTAAAGTGTCCAGTGTCATGTTGAGATCCCCAACCCCAAAGACAACCACCCCCTCCAGAAAATCCTCCACATCCCTGAGCATGCCATCTAAGGACAAGGGGAGGGAGAAAGGGGTGTAATGGGGAAAGAATGAATTGCCAAGTAGACAGGGAGATATAGACATTTCTCTGCAAATAAGATACCAGCTGCATATTACATCTAAGCCCAAGGTAGCTGAAATATGAGACCAACACCTATGTTAGACATAATAAAATTGTTCAAGAATTCACAGAGCAAGCGAGGCAGCTAAATCCGAGTACATTATCAACAGGAAAACACAAGATCTACATCCCAATAAGGAGAAAGTGCCATTGAAAAAAATACAACAAAAACTGTCCATGGGTGGAGGACATAGTACTCACAAAGTTCCATCGAATCTGAGGGGGAAATGTTAGAGTTCAGGCTGTAGGAGGGGTAAGGGGTTCCCACCCGGGGGGTCCCCAGCCATAGCACTGTCCACAGGATGGATCATGTCAACTTGTCGAGGAAGGGTCGGCGGTCTGTCCAAATTAGGACGTTGAGGGGCACGCAGAAAAAGTCCAGGGACTGTCCAGTCCAGGATTGGATACGGGGTCCGTCCCCAGAAAGGCAAAAGCGTTGTGTAGGTCTTCTAGTGATCCCACAGCAAATTCCGTGCCTGCCTTGCTTATAATGATGTGGAAAGGATGGCCCCAGTGATACGAGGCACCCTTCGTGTGTAATGGGACCCAAATCCCAAGCTTTTCGGAGAAGAGTCTCGTTTTGCTGATAGAAATGGACGCGGCAGAGGACATCACGCGGGCCACTTCTATTCCGATCCTGCAGCCTAGGGCTGTACAGCCTATGAACTCTATCGAGTTCCAGATCGTCGTCATCAGTTAAGTCCAACATCTTACAGAATAAGAGAGAAACAGAGTGCCACAAGTCAGCACTAGAGATCTGTTGAATGGTGTGCTGAATGGCGGAAATGTCTCTGGCGTGGAAACTGGGCCTCCAGCTCCACCCGGGTAGGGAGGGCCTGTAGCATGTCCCTGAGCTCCGAAAGCATGGGAACATCCGCCGCATGGTCCTCAACACCACTGGCTAATAAATCCCGGCTTTGAGTGGAGCAGAGCCGGTACAGGCTGTGCTTAGGGTGCAGGGGCTGGGCGGCCCTCGTAATGAAGGTTGTCTGCTCGTTGCCGGGAAGGGCGCCAGGACGGGACAATGAGAGGAGGGAGGGTAATATCCTGCAGTGTGACGGGAGAAACGCGCCAGCAAAGTACCTCGAGGAGCCGGAGGTTTAGGGTCCAATTTCTTCCCCTTTGGTGAGAGAATGAAAAGTCTCTGTAGGTAAGCTGTGATCTCGGAGCTCCAGAAGAAAGCAGCCTCACTCCGCCATGTCCAAGCCACGCCCCCCACATTAATATTTTTTGAAGGGTAGACCTAAGAAGCCAGTACTCGTGGAAAATTATTCAAATGATATTTAATTTAGCATTTTGAATCTTTATTACTTGTATATACCAACAAAGAATAAATTGGGCAAATACATGCCTCCCCCCCTGAGGTAGAGGGGGATTATGGTCGGTGTTTTGATATAGTATACCAACAAAGAGGCTCAATGTAAACAAATTAGCTGGTCATTTGTATCAAAAGTCATAGTATTTCCCATAGCAACCAATTAAGCTGCTTTCTTTCCAACCTGGTGTTTGTTCCCCTCCTCCTTGTTAACCTGTTCAGAATTGGGTGGGTTGATTATAGTGTCTTTGTAATATAGTAGATCTTTAACGAGTACAGCCAGCAGGTGGCAGCATCACCCACAGATAGTGTCATCTTTTCTAGTGATTCTTCCTTTTGCTCATACAGGTTTCATCCATGGGTCATAAGTGGAGTGCGTGAGAACCTATACTTGGGGTGTGATTGGCACTGTACCTGGGGGTCTTGCTGGAGGATAGATGTGGATAGACTGAGTGCTCCTCCTTCAGCACCACCTACATGTCCTTTTCACTTTAGATACCCTTGTTTACAGCCGCACTCTGAAAGGGAGTTACGGAAATAGCATAGCACAGTGAGCTACGCGGTTTCCGGATTCCCATCCTGTTGTGGATCTTTGCTGCCCCTGGTTGCGACGGCTAGTGGCCGCCTCACCAGTTAGGTGCAGGTCCCAGAGATAGACAGATGTTTATGGCATCTCCTGTGAATATAACAAAGGTTTGTGGTGACCCTACCCCTTTAACCCCTTAACGATTGATGACAGATGTCTTTGTCATGAGTGGGTGCTAGTTCATGCTCTGTGACGGATATATCCATCATAGGCATCTCGTGGGTACTGCTACACCTCAACTGCAACATCTGAATGGACCCACGTAGCGATACCCTCATATGGCCAAAACCCTGTTCACTTGCGCTGGCTAATGGCCCACGCTATTTTGCCGGGTAGTACTGGCAAAAATCGCACTGCCACTGGCCACTGCAAGTGAGTGGGATTTTGGCTGTATTCGGGTGCGGGTTCATGGGACTGTACTGTTAATTACCAATTAATTAACCTGTGTAAGTAGAAACGTGATGTGGGTCCCAATTTGGAAGATCTATGAAGGAGTATAATAAAAACGTTGAATGTGCTCATGCACATTCCTGTTATTAGGAGCTGTCCACATCTGCGTTGGAGGCTCCATTATTGGCCTCCATCGCAGATCTGGCAGAGATTACCGGAAACAACAGTGCAGTATGCATTTCAGGTAAAACCGCAGACACCCAGTCAGTACCCTTTAACCCCTTCCCGCAAATGGCCGTTACTGTACGTTCTCTTTAGCGGTGCGTTCCCGCAAATGAGCGTACACTAACGCCCTGAGGATGAAGTGAGCGCAGAAGCTGTGCTCGCTTCATCTTCAGCGGGTGTCGGCTGTAATATACAGGCGACATCCCACTGCTACGGCAGCGATAACAGTTCTCTCCAATCACCACAGTTTAACCCCTTAAATGCCGCTGTCAATAGCGACTGCGGCATTTAGGTGGTTGACACAGAGGGAGGGGGCTCCCTCTGTACCCCATTGGCCCCTGCGAAAAATTGCAGGGTAACTATGGTTGCTATGGTAACCAGGAAGCCTAGCAACGGCTTCCTGGTCGGCCAGGTACGGAAGCCTATTAGGTCCTGCCAGAGGCATGACCTACTAATCTGACTGTTGTAAAATGACAGTTGAAATACACTGCACTACATAAGTAGTGCAGTGTACTATACAGGGGAGCAGAAGATCAGATCTTCAAGTCACCTAGTAAGTGTAAAAAAAAAAAGTTTTTTTGTAATAAAAACAATAAATCTACATGTTTCCCTGATCAAGTCCTTTATAATTAGATTTTTTTTTAAAAAAAAACTATACATACTAGGTATCGCCGCGTTCGTATCGGCTTGAACTATAAAAATATAATTATTTATCCCGCACGGTGAACACAGTTAAAAAATAAAATAAAAAACAATCGCAGAATTTCCTTTTTTGGTCAAGTTTTTTTCCAAAAAAATGAAATAAAAAGGTGTTCAAAAAGTCGCAAGTATCTATCCTCCCCTGGTGATACCTTTCCTCACGTACTCTGGCTCATTCAGGAATTTGGGGAGATTAGTCACTACAAAGTTAATACATCTAAATCTTTAATTCTAAATATGGGTGTTCCCAAACGTACACAGTTGCAACTACAAAGTGAGTTTCCTTTTAATTTCTAAGGCTGGGTTCACACGACCTATTTTAAGACGTAAACGAGGCGTATTATGCCTCGTTTTACGCCTGAAAATAGGGCTACAATACGTCGGCAAACATCTGCCCATTCATTTGAATGGGTTTGCAGACGTACTGTGCAGACGACCTGTAATTTACGCGTCATCGTTTGACAGCTGTCAAACGACGACGCGTAAATGGACTGCCTCGGCAAAGAAGTGCAGGGCACTTCTTTGCCACGTAATTTGAGCTGTTCTTCATTGAACTCAATGAAGCACATCTCAAGATTTACGAGCGTCTCAGACGGCTCGCAAAATGCGAGGAGAAGCATTTACGTGTGAAACGAGGCAGCTGTTAACAGTCTGTCTTTTCACACGTAAATGCCTCTCATCGTGTGAACATACCCTTAAGGACGCAGCCTAGTTTGGACATATTTCACTTTATGTGGTAATAACGTCGGAATGCTTAAACCTATCCAAGCGATTCTGAGATTGTTTACTCGTGACACATTGGGCTTTGTTAGTGGTAAAATTTGGTCGATACATTCAGTGTTTATTTGTGAAAAATTGCAAAATTTAGAGAAGATTTAGAAAAAATAGCATTTTTCTGAATTTAAATGCATCTGCTTCTAAAACAGATGGTTATACCACCCCAAATAGTTACTAGTTCACATTTCCCATATGTCTACTTTAGATTGGCATAGTTTTTTGAACATTCTTTTATTTTTCTTGGACGTTACAAGGCTTAGACCATAAACAGCAATTTCTATTATTTTTAAGAAAATTTCACAAGCCTTTTTTTTAACCGGTTAAGGACTAGGCTGTTTTACAGCTAAATGACCAGAGCAAATTTCACAATTTTGCTATGCGCTTCTTTAGATGACTATAACTCAGCAGGTGAATAAAGTTCATCTTTGAATTTTACACTCTTTTTAAAAGGACAGATAGGGCTTTGTTTTAGTGGCATTTGTCAGTATATATCATTTTTATTTTTTTCTCTAAAGTGGGCAAAATTGGAAAAAAATGCAAGAATTTAGCAATTGCGCCAGTTTATGCTAGCATTTTTCACACACGGTATGGACCACGGACAAAATTCATCTCCTTTCACATTCTTCCACTTCTCCCGTGCATGGGAATACCAAATATGTGTGCCTTATTCACTGTGCGGGCATGTGCCAGGGCTTGGCATAAAAGGAGGCTTTTCGGTCCAGGAATTTTGCATTTGATTTTATAGCCGCATACTGTTTTCTGGGGGGCGTAATGCTGCTGAAACATTAGAATTACCCCATAAATTACTTCATTCACACAAGTAGACCCCACAAGGTTTCCTTCAAGGGGTTTATCATATTTTTAGCAAGTCCAGTTTTCTTCTGAAAGTTTCTTGAATAAGATGGAACAAAAAAAAAACAGCTATTTTTTAGCAAATGCGTCAGTTTAGGCTAGTATTTTTCACATACGGCATAGACCACGGACAAAATTCATCTCCTTTCACATTCTTTCACTTCTCCCGTGCATGGGGATACCAAATATTTGTGCCTTATTCACTGTGCGGGCATGTGCCAGGGCTTGGCATAAAAGGAGGCTTTTCGGCCTTTTCGGTCCAGGAATTTTGCATTTGATTTTATAGCCGCATACTGTTTTCTGGGGGCGTAATGCTGCTGAAACATTAGAAACACCCCATAAATTACTTCATTCACACAAGTAGACCCCACAAGGTTTCCTTCAAGGGGTTTATCATATTTTTAGACAGTCCAGTTTTCTTCTGAAAGTTTCTTGAATAAGATGGAACAAAATAAAATTACCTTTTTTTTTAACAAATGCGTCAGTTTATGCTAGCTTTTTCACACACAAAATGGACCACGGACAAAATTCATCGCATTTCACATTCTTCCACTTCTCCTGTGCATGGGGATACCAAATATGTGTGCTTTATTCACGGGCATGTGCCAGGGCTTGGCATAAAAGGAGGCTTTTTGGCCTTTTCGGTCCAGGAATTCTGCACTTGATTTTATAGCCGCATACTGTTTTCTGGGGGGCCTAATGCTGCTGAAAGATTAGAATCACCCCATAAATTACTTCATTCACGCAAGTAGACCCCACAAGGTTTTCTTCAAGGGGTTTATCATATTTTTAGACAGTCCAGTTTTCTTCTGAAAGTTTCTTGAATAAGATGGATCAAAATAAAATTAGCAATTTTTTAGCAAATGCGTCAGTTTATACCAGCATTTTTCACACACGGCATAGACCACGGCCAAAATTCATCTCCTTTCACATTCTTACACTTCTCCTGAGCATGGGGATACCAAATATGTGTGTCTTATTTATCACATAGAGAAGTAGGAGGGCGGACGATAGAAGAAGCTTATTTCACAAATCGCTTTTTTTCAAAGCTGGTTTTACAAAACTCAACAGAGTTTCTATAACACTTCCAAAATATCTGCTCTTGAAGCAGAAATCCCAAAATATTCATCTAGGGGTATAATGGGAATTTATTTTTTGGGGTTTTCTAAAATAAGAAATTGCAGCTTTATGCAAATGGAGCTCTCCAGCAGATGAACTTTAGAGAATATGCAAACATGACATCCACCCCCCACCCATTCCCTCCCTCACCCTTGGAGTAAAATCAGGGGAAAAATAAAAACGTAATGTAGGGCAAATATATTTTCAACGAATTAACTAAAATCTAATAATTCAGAACAGTGTGGTATTTTTTAAAACATGGCTCAATGCACAGGCCTGGTTGTGAGGGACAGAAATATCGGGAATCTTTGCGGTGCCCGTCTTTTCTGCAGACGCGGCACTTTTTCTGAGGGTTGCTTCTGGTTGGTGTTGGGGGAATCCGACTGATGAAGTGTCTTTCAGTCAGTCGCGTGACATCCTCAGACTGGGGGCATTCTCGGGTGTCCTGAACATCAAAAATGAGGCCTTCAATAATTTTTTCCTGGAAATCCAGGTATGTGCCTCTGTTTTTTTTGTAGAGCACAAATGAGTTGTGGATGGCCACCTGTAACAAATAAATGGCCACTTTTATGTACCAGGTTTTAGTTTTGCGTTTTACTAAATAGGGCTGTAAAACCTGGTCGCTTAAATCCACCCCCCCCCATGTACTTGTTATATTCGGACACGCTCACTGGTTTGTGCTTGTCCGATGTTGCCCCCCTTTCCCTCACTGCCACTGTTCCTGCGGTATGAATCGTGCTTAGCACATACACATCTTTGCGATCCCTGAACTTGACCGCCAGCAATTCTTCAGATGCATAAGCACAGGAGTCCCCCTTTACCATGCGCTTCCCCACTAATTGCTGTGGAAAACCATTCTGTTTTTGCGCATGGTACCACATGCCCCAGTCCTTGCAGCATGCAAATGCTTAAACAGGGGCACACTGGAATAAAAATTATCACAGTACAGGTGGTACCCCTTGTGAAGCAGAGGCTGCATTATCTCCCACACGATCTTACTGCTGGTGGAAAGATCAGGGGGGCATCCAGGAACATTTATTGTGCGGTCCCGCCCTTCATAAATTCTGAAGGCGGTGGTATATCCTGACCCGCTTTCACACAATTTGTAGAGCTTAACGCCATATCTTGCCCTTTTTGAAGGTAGATATTGGCGAAAGCTAAGTCTGCCATGAAAGTTGAGGAGGGATTCGTCCACGCTTACATTCTGCTCAGGGGTGTAGAGTTGCAGAAATAAATTATTCAGGGAATTTATTAGCGGTCTTATTTTGAACAACCGATCCCGGTTTGCATCGGTACTTGGAGGGGCCTGTGCATTGTCATTGAAGTGGAGGAACCTCATTATTGTCTCATAACGAGACCTGGGCATTACTGCAGAATATACTGGGGTGGCTTGGGCGGGTCTTGTTGACCAGTAAGACCTAATGGAGGGCTTTTTGACAATACCCATATTTAGGGTGAGCCCCAAAATTTTTTTTAATTCCAGCAAATTGGTGGGCGTCCAATCTCTGGCATGGGTGGATGAAGGTTTCTGCCTTATATATTGAGTGGCATATAAATTTGTTTCGTGGACAATCTGATTTAGGATGTCGTCCGTTATAAATAAATGGAAGTAATCCATTTGGACAAAATTTGTATTGTCCACGGTTATGCCAGGAGTGGCAGTAAATCCGTGGATTCTAGGCCCAAAAGATGGGGCAGGTGCCCATACAAGAGCCTGGACTGAAGGGACCAGGCTGTCCCGTGCTACAGCGCTACTTGGCCCTGCGCTTTCAAGTTCTGCAGTTTCAACTGCATCAGGGACAACGTCCCCTGAAGATGAACCTGAAGTGACGCTGTCATCGTCACTACCTAAAACAGGTTCCATCTCGGACGCCATCTCTGATGCGGTCTCCGACTCAGACCACAGCATGGCGTATGCCTCCTCGGCGCTAAACAACTTCCTCGCCATAACGTAACTAACACTAACACTAACTAAACAAATTGTTTTGTTTTTTTTTATATAAAACACACAAACTAACTGCTATATATGTCTACACTACCGCTAACAAAAAAATAAACCGCTATTGCTATATATATTATATATATGTGGATATATATATAATTATATACTCCCTACCTGCCTATTCTAATAGAATAAAAGATAGAAAGGTAGATATATAGAAAAAAAGATAGATAGATGGATAGATAGATAGATTGTATAGATAGATAGAAATCTATCTATACAGAGAATGTTTTAGAGTAACTGTATTTTTTGTGTAACTGTAACTGTAATCTTCTGGCAGCAATTCTCCCGAGTCTCTTCTTCTCCTCAAACTGAAACAATGTTTGAGGAGAAGAAAAGAGGCAGGAGATTTACTGCCAGAAAAGTCAAAATAAAACAAATGTGGTCGCTGTGATAGGTTTTCACAGCGACCACATGTTCAGGGACCTTCAGATTGGTCCCTGATACTCTGCCCAGTGCCCAGAGCTGTTGGTAACAGCGTGGGCACAGGGCTGTGTGCACGCGATCGCGTGCACACTGTTTTCTATGCAGAAATGCATGTGATCGCTGTGATTGGTTGTCACAGCGATCACATGTTCAGGGGCCAAAAGATTGACCCCTGACATTCTGCCCAGTGCCCATGGCTGTTAGCAACAGCCAGGGCACAGAGCTGTGTGCACGCGATCGCGCGTGCACAGTCTCTGAAGTGCCGCCGTAAATAGTCTATACGGCGGACTTCAGAGACCCTGACCGCTAGCCGTATAAATACGGCCAGCGGTCGGGAACCTGTTAAGGTACCTGTTCAGTTCTGAAGTGGCTTTGGAGGGGCCTATGTATTAGAAACCCCCATAAAACACCCCATTTTAAAAACTAGAGCCCTCAAAGTATTTAAAACAGCAGTTAGAAAGTTTTTTTTTAACCCTTTATGCATTTCGCAGGAATTAAAGCAAAGTGGAGGTGAAATTTGCAAATTTAATTTTTCTTGCTGAATTTCAATTTTATTCAATTTTTTTCTGTAACACAGAAGGTTTTACCAGAGAAACACTTCTAAAAACTGCAGAATCTGGACAATACATATATAGTAATGTCCCACATGTGGCTCTAGTGTGCTGGTGGACTAAAACACAAGCCCCAGAAGCAGAGAAGCACCTAGTGCATTTTGGGGCCTCTTTTTTATTAGAATATATTTTAGGCAGCATGCCAGGTTTGAAGAGGTGTTGAGGTGCCAAACAGTAGGAATCCCCCAAAAATTACCCCATTTTGGAAACTACACCCCTCAAGGAATTAATTTATGGTTGTTGTTACCATTTTGACCCCACAGTTTTTACACAGCACGTATTTGAATTGGGCTGTGAAATTAAATAAAGACATTTTTTCCAATAAAATGTCATTTTTCATCAAAATTTCTTATTTTCACAGGGAATAAAATACCCCATTTTGTTGCCCAATTTGTCCTGAGTGCGGCAATACCGCACTTGTGGCAATAAACTGCCGTTTGGGCCCAAGGGAGGGCTCAGAAGAAAAGGAGCGCTGTGTGTTCTTTGGAGTCCAGATTTTGCTGGATTGGTTTATAAAAGCAATGGAAACCCACCAGAAGTGACCTCATTTTGGAAACTACACCCCACAAGGAATTAATTTATAGGTGTTGTGACCATTTAGACACCACAGTTTTTTTCACAGAATTTATTTGAATTGGGCTGTGAATTAAAAAAAAAAAATTTTGCCAATAAGATGTCGTTTTGGCTCAAAATTTCTTATTTTTACAAGGAATAAAATACCACATTTTGTTGCCCAATTTGTCCTGAGTGCGGCAATACCCCGTTTGTGTTGATAAACTGACGTTTGGGCCCATGGGAGGGCTCAGAAGGAAAGGACCACCATTTGGCCTACTGGGGATTTTCTGGTGCTAAGTCATATATGCAGAAGCCCCTGAGGTACCAGTACAGTTGAAACTCCCGAGAAGTGACCCCATTTTAAAACTACACCCCTTAAGGCATTCATCTAGAGGTGTAGTGAGCATTTTGACCGGAGACATACACCCCATAAACTGCAATGTGGGTTCTCCCGGGTATGGCAATACCGTACATGTGGCTGTTAACAGCTGCCTGGGCACACAGCAGGGCTCAGAAGGGAAAGATGAGGGGGATAAGATGTGCGGAGTGCATCAGGGTAAGTAAAACTGGGGTAGATGAAAAATCAAGGGATGTATGATAAATTTTAAAACACTTTCATACAGAGCGCTGGTTTTTCAGGAAACGTGTCACATTGATATATTGTGTCCTTGCCAGTTTAGGGAACTTCTCCTGGAAAGTGTAGCCCTGGTACGATGTGTGTGGCCTCGCTTCCAGAAGTACTGGGTCCCCCCCCCTCCTTCTTGGTCCCTAAAGATTAGGTTCTTGATAACCACCTCTTGAAATTCGACGTAGCACGTACGTATTGTATAATGCCATCTGTATGATGTACATGGCTAGCTTCCTATACCACACCCTAGATTTCCGCATGGCGCCGTAGGGCTTCAGGACTTGATCTGACAAGTCCACCCCTCCCATGTACCTATTGTAGTCCAGGGTGCAGTCTGGTTTGGGGGCCTCTGTACTGGTACCTCGTACAGGTACATGGGTACTGGTGTGACATCTCTCGTCCTAGTACTTGACACACAATATGTTGCTGCTAGAATGTGCCCTGCTCTCACCCCTTCTGAGTGTTTGCCGAAGCAGTATCTTAGGGAGGCCTCTCGGATCTCTTCTAGCAGTGCCGCATGCCACAGTACTTCTGGAAGTGAGGCACTTGAAGAGTGGGACGCTGGTATAAAAATTATCCAGGTAGAGGTGGTAACCCTGGTCCAGCAGTGGGTGCACCAAATCCCACACAATTTTTGCATAACTCCCAGTAAGGGGGGGGGGGGGGCATTCTGGGGACTGAATACTGGTGTCCTTCCCTTCATATATCGTAAATTTGTAGGTATGCCCTGATGCACTCTCGCACAACTTATACATCTTCACGCCATACCTTGCCCTCTTACTCGGCAGGTACTGGCGGAATTGAAACCTCCCTTTAAAATGTACCAAGGACTCATCAATAGAAATACAATTCTCAGGGGTTTATGCTTTGGAAAACCGGGCCACTGATTGGTCTAATAGGGGTCTCCGTTTATACAAGTGGTCAAAACTGGGGTAATCTCGGGGTGGGCACGGCTCATTATCAGTATAATGTAAGAAGCGAAGTATTGCCTAATTTATTTATTTTTTTAGGTTCCAGTTCAGTTCTGAAGTTGCTTTGAGGGGCCTATATATTAGAAACCCCTATCAAACACCCCATTTTAGAAACTAGACCCCTCAAAGTATTCACATCAGCATATAGAAAGTTTATTAACCTTTTAGGTGTTTCAGAGGAATTTAGAGCAAAGTAGAGGTGAAATTTAAATAATTTTTTTTTGTCAGAAAATCCTTTTTATTTCATTTTTTGTTTGTAATACAGAAGGTTTTATTAAAGAAACGCAACTCAATACTTATTGCCCAGATTCTGCAGTTTTGAGAAATATCCCACATGTGGCCCTAGTGCGGTAATGCACTGAATCACCGGCCTCCGAAGCAAAGGAGCACCTAGTGGATTTTGAGGCCTCCTTTTTATTAGGCACCATGTCCGGTTTGAAGAGGTCTTGTGGACCCCCCCCCCCCCCCCCCCAAAGAAAAAAAAAAAAGTGACCCTATTTTGGAAACTAGACCCCTTGAGGAATTCATTGTAGTTTTCATGGGGTGCATGCGACTTTTTGATCAGTTTTTATTCTATTTTTAAGAGGCGTGGTGACTAAAAAACAGCAATTCTACTATTCTTTTTTTATTCTTTTTTTTTTTTTACAGTGTTCACCGTGCGCTATAAATGACATTCACTTTATTCTGCAGGGCAATACGATAAGTTAATAAGTTTTTTTTTATGTCTTATGGCGTTTGCACCATAAAATACTTTTTGTAAAAAATAATTTACTTTTTGTGTTGCCACATTTACTTACTCATTTACTTTTTGTGTTGTGTTATTTTCTTTTATGGCGTTCACCGCGCGAGATAAATAACGAAATAATTTTGTAGTTCAGGCCGTTACGGATGCGGCGATACCAATTATGTATAGTTTGTTTATTTTTATTAATAATAAAAGGACTCATAAGGGAAAAAGGGGGATTTTTACTTTTATTACTTTTAAAACTTTTATTTTCTTATTTTTACACAACTTTTTTTTACTTTATTACTTTGTCCCACTAGGGGACTTGAGGGCAGGAGGCCCTGATCGCTATTCTAATACGTAGTGCAGTGTATTAGAGCTGTCAGCTACTCACCGACAGCAAGCAGTGACTTTGTCAGGACCCACTAGGCTTCCGTAGATGGCATAGCCGGACGCAATTATTAGGCGTCCGGTGGCCATAACAGCCATCGCTGCCCACTATCATGTAGCGGGCCGTCGATGGTGGTTTAACCCCTAAGAAGCCGCGATCACTATTGAACGCGGCTTTTAAGGGGTTAATCAGCGGGGACACAGCGATCGGTCCCCGCCATGGGAGCTGCGGCAACCGCTGTACAAGACTGCAGCTGTCACAGCTCCTGTATATGTCGGAAAGACGGCCGAAATGGCCGTTCCTCCCGTGACGTACTATTCCGTCATGGAGCGTGAACAGGATGGTTACCATGACGGAATAGTACGTCACTGAGCGTTAAGGGGTTAAATGGGCTGAAGGAGCAATTTCTTACTTAGGTGTCTCTCTTACCTATCCTTGTAGTAAGTTGGTGTTGGTCAATTATAATACTCTGATGCAGACTTTAAACAATGACACTATATCCTAGTCCAGGTTTCCTTTGTCCTGGATGGGTCGTATTTCTGCCTCTAAAATGTTACTACCTCCAAAGATGTTGTATTATTTTCAAAAACTTCCCATCCCAGTTCCCAAATCTATTTTGAGAGGTATTCAAACGGTGTTTACAAGGTTTATCTGGAATGGTAAGAGGGCGAGGGTTGCAGCGAAATTATTACATTTGCCTGTAGCCAAGGGAGGTTTGGGATATCCGAATATTGCTGCTTTTTATAATGCGGCCATTTTGGACCAATTAAAACAATGGTGGTTATATGATACAACTAGGCGTTGGGTGGAGGTGGAAGCGCATATATTACATAGCTCAGACTTAAAAGGTTGTGTTGGGCTCTTTAACCCCTTCCCGACATTTGACGTATCCATACGCCAAAGTCGGGTAGGGGAAGTATGGAGCGGGCTCACGGAGTGAACCCGCTCCATACGATGCAGGTGTCGACTGTTTGTTACAGCCGACACTTCAGAGTAACGAGCGGCATCCCACTCGTTTAACTCGTTAAAATGTTGCGGTCAATACCGACCGCAGCATTTAAATCGTTAGAAAGAGGGGGGCGGCCCACTCTAACAGATCATCGCGCCCCCCCCGCAACGAAATCGCGGGGGCATGATGATTGTTATGGCTGCCTGGGGGCCTAATGAAGGCCCCCAGGTCTGCTATCTTTGTGCACCTCCGGCAGGGCTTAATAAATGCCTGACAGAATCACGATATACTGCATTACATTAGTATTGCAGTATATCGTGCAAGCGATCTAACGATCGCTGGTTGAAGTCCCCTAGGGGGACTAATAAAAAAAGTAGAACATCTATCTATTTACCAATTATTACCTAGGAGAGGTTCACCACTATTTTAGACACATCTGCTATAAGGACTACCAAAAAAAAAAAAAAAAAAAAGGGGTAGGAGGGCAACTGCCCTACAATTTTTATATTACCCTTATATGTGGTCCATGCAAAGGAGAGAAATGTGGAGGAACCCCCTGAAGATAATAACCATAATATATCACAGATTAAGAAACCTTATAAAAGGTGGACTGATTTTTTTGCTGTCTCAAAAACCTTGATAGAAATGTAAATCACAGAAAATATATGAGAAGTTGCATGCAGCACTGGCACATGATATCCTCATCTATACATATTATATGTTACGTATGTTTTAAACAAAGCGAAGTAAAAGTTATATTTTATACATACTCCGGATCTATCTCTTTCTAATAAAAAAAGTAAAAATTAGTTAAAGGTTTTTTTTTGTCTAAAAAAAAATATATTAAAAGTTCAAAAAAAAAAACCTTTTCCCATTTTCCCCCTAGAGCATAGTAAAAAAATAAATACACATAATTGGTATCGCCGCGTCCGTAAAAGTCTGAACTATTACAATATACCATTATTTAACCCGCACGGTGAACGCCGTAAAAAATAATAATTTGTAAGCGCCAGAATCTCTATTTTTTGGTCACCTAATATCCCACAAAACATGAAAATAAAAAGTGATCAAACCGTCGCATGTACACCAAAATGGTATTATTAAAAACTACAGCTTAACCCGCAAAAAAATAAGTCCTCATACCACATAACCGGCGGAAAAATAAAAACGTTATGGCTCTCGGAATTTGGCGACACAAAATAAATTCTTTTTTACACTTAGGTTTTTACTTGTAAAATATAGAAAAAACTATATATATTTGGTATCGCCATAATCGTATTGACCCACAGAATAAAGTTAACATGTTGTTTTAATTGCACAGTGAATTCCGTAAAAACGGCGCGCAAAAAACCATGGAGGAATCAGTTTTTTTTCATTTTCTACCCCACAAATAATTTTTTTCCCGTTTCCTAGTACATTATATGAAAAAATAAATAAAAACTACAACTCGTCCCGCAAAAATCAAGCCCTCATAGTACTATATCGACGGAAAAATAAAGACGTTATGGCTTATGAAAGGTGGGAAGGAAAAACCGAAAATGAAAATCTGAAAAAGGGCTGCGGCGGGAAGGGGGAACGCATACTGGGTAAACTATCTCCTATAATGAAAGCATCTAGCCAGATCTGGAAGAGCGTGTCTAAGGGTATGTGCACACGATAACTGCATTTACGTCTAAAATTACGGAGCTGTTTTCAGGAGAAAACAGCTCCTGAATTTCAGATGTAAATGCATGTACTGGCGTTTTTCGCCGCGTCTTTTACGGACGTAATTTGGAGCTGTTCTTCATTGAAGTCAATGAAAAACGGCTCCAATTACGTCCCAAGAAGTGTCCTGCACTTCTTTGACGAGGCTCTTATTTTACGCACCTTCTTTTGACAGCGACGCGTAGAATGACAGGTCGTCTGCACAGTACATCGTAAGACCCATTGAAAGTAATGGGCAGATGTTTGCCGACGTATTGGAGGCGTTTTTTCAGACGTAATTCAAGGCGTAAAACGCCTCTATTACGCCTGAAAATAGGTTGTGTGAACCCAGCCTTATAATGCCTCTATTCTCCCTCTTAGGCGTAGCATGGTTTCTTTAGCTATGGTGCAACTTTGTATACCTAAATCTAATTTCTCTCACTGGATTACCAAAGGTATTGTGTCATTGGAAGTATTATAGGACAATAATCTGCTGCTACCCTATTCTATAATATCTTCCAAATATGGTCTAAGTCCTAGAGACTTTTATAAGTATCTTCAGTTGAGGCATTTCCTTTCCTCTGTTAAATTTACAGCCACTGGCTCTGTTTCCAGTTATGAACAATTATTTTATAACCCTAAACGAACATCTAAAAAGATATATCTAAAGCTTATGAGGCCATCCACCAGCATGAATCTTCCCGGTTTACCCTTAATTTCATACAAAAGTGGGAAGTGGAATTGGGGAGTTTATTTAGTGCTGGGCAGTGGGAGGCGGCATTTCAAATTTGTTCCAGGTCATCTCACTGTGTAAATCATTTGGAAGCTTCCAGGAAGTTGCTCTACAGATCGTATATGACTCCATACCGCCTATCTAAATTGTTTCCTAATGTGTCTCAGAACCGTTGGCGATGTCAAGCCTCCATTAGTACTCTATTACATGTCTGGTGGAGATGTGATCTCATAGTTCTCTTCTGGGCAGCGATACAATTGTTGACTAGTATAATTGGCTTCCCTGTTCCTTGGGGACCGGAGGTACCGCTGCTTTCCTTGACCCTGGAGAATATAGGCACTGAGAACAGTGCGATTGTGGCTCATGTGTTGACTGCAGCAAGAACAAGTATTGCTCAGAGATGGACGAGTGCTTCTATTCCGACTAAAGCAGAAATTATGCGTAAGGTTCAGTATAACGGTGTTATGGAACATTTAATCTCCACAAGACTACATAGGCCACAGGTATTTGCTCATAAATAGTCCAAATGGCTCGCTTTTAGTGGTTTACAGCTTTCGTCATAGATAGATAGTGACCTTCTAGAAGCTCATTAGGTTTCACTTGTACATTTCTAAATCCTAGAGCAGGGATTGTATGTTTGTTCTGTTAAATTTGTTAAAACAATTTTCTTGTTTTTGATAAATCTTTTTGAGTATTGGATGTCTGTAACCCGGCGTAATTAAGTCCTTGGAGGTTATGCCTTTTGTCTCTGTGACTTCACTACTCTGGTTACATTACCATTTACAGATACTATGCTTATTTCATTCTGTATCCAGTGTGCTTTTAATGCATGTATGTGTACATTGATTTTGCATTCCTATGCTATTGTGATCTCCTACTTCTGTAAGATTCAATAATCTTGTTTATTTTTGTATAACCTTGAAAACTTTCAATAAAAATTATCATAAAAAATAAAAAAGTCACAAGTACCCCAAATTGGTAACAATAAAAACTAGTTTGTCACGCAAAAAACAAGCCCTCACACAGCTCCGTTGGCAAAAAAAAAAAAAAGTTAGGGCTCTCAGGATATGGAGACATTATTTTAGTAGGGAAAAATTGTTTTTATTGTGTAATAGTAGTAAAACATTTAAAAACTATATAGATTTGGTATTTCTGTAATCGTATGGAACCGCAGAATAAAGAAAACTTGTTGTTTATACTGCACAGAGAACGTCGTTAAAAATGTATTTAAAAAAAAACCTGAATTTGTTTTTTGGTCTCACCTCCCAAAAAGTTGTATAAAAACTGATCCAAACAATCGCATGTACCCCAAAATGATACTAATAAAAAACGCAGCTCGTCCCATGAAAATCCAATGAAATATATAAATCAATATGGGCTTAACCCCTTCCCGACATCCGCCGTATATATACGGCGCACGCCGGGTGGGGGAATATGGAGCGGGCTCACGGGCTGAGTCCACTCCATAGAGCGAGTGTGTCGGCTGTGTGTTACAGCCGACACTTGCGGGTTACGAGCGGGATCGCGCTTTAGCGCGATCCCGCTTGTTTAACCCGTTAAATGCCGCGTTCAATAGAGATCGCGGCATTTAAATGACCAAAAACAGGGGGGCGACCCCCTATAACGTCTCAACGAACCCTCCCCCCGCGGCGAGATCGGGGGGAGCCGTTGGTTCACACGGCTGCCTGGGGGTCTGACGAAGTCCCCCAGGTCCGCCATCTTGGTACTCCTATGAAGCTCTGCCTCCGGCAGGGCTTCATAGGAGACTGTCAGAATCACGATATACTGCAATACATTAGTATTGCAGTATATCGTGCAAGCGCTCCAACGATCGCTGTTTGAAGTCCCCTAGGGGGACTAATAAAAAATTTAAAAAGGAGTTAAATAAAGTTGTTTTTTTTTGTGTAAAAAAAATAAATATTAAAAGTTCAAAAAACCCCCCTTTTCCCATTTTCCCCCTAGAGCATAGTAAAAAATTAAATAAATAAACAGAATTGGTATCGCCGCGTCCGTAAAAGTCTGAACTATCACAATATTTCATTATTTAACCTGCACGGTGAACGCCGTAAAAATAAATAAATAATTGTAAACACCAGAATCTCTATTTTTTGTTCACCTAATCTCCCACAAAAAATGAAATAAAAAGTGATCAAACCGTCACATTTACACCAAAATGGTATTATTAAAAACTACAGCTTATCCCGCAAAAAATAAGCCCTTATACCACTTAATCGACGGAAAAATAAAGACGTTACGGCTCTCGGAATTTGGCGAAACAAAATAAATTTTCTTTTTTACACTTAGGTTTTTACTTGTAAAAGTAGTAAAATATTGAAAAACTTACACATATTTAATCGTATTGACCCATAGAATAAAATGAATATGTTGTTTTAATTGTACAGTGAATTCCGTAAAAATGGCGCGCAAAAAACCATGGCGGAATCGCTGTTTTTTTCATTTTCTACCCCACAAATAATTTTTTTCCCGTTTCCTAGTACATTATACGGCAAAATAAATGGTGCTACGAAAAACTACAACTTGTCCCGCAAAAATCAAGCCCTCAAAGTACTATATCAACGGAAAAATAAAGGCGTTATGGCCTTTGTAAGGTGGGGAGGGAAAAACTAAAATGAAAATCTGAAAAAGGGCTGCGGCGTGAAAGGGTTAAAGTGCAGATTCCGCTTTAATTAGAGGGTATTCATATCCTAATTTGAGGAAGGGTTTAGGAATTACAGCTCTTTAATATGTAGCCGTCTCTTTTTCAAGGGAAAAGGTAATTGGACAATTCTCAAAAGCGATTTAATGGGCTGCATGGGCTATTCCCTCATTAATCCATCATCAATTAAGCAGGTAAAAGGTCTGGAATTGATTCCAGGTGTGGCATTTGCATTTGGAAGCTGTTGATGTGAACCCACAACATGAAGTCAACGGAGCAGTCAATGCAAGTGAAACAGACCATCGTTAGGTTGAAAAAAATTAAGAAATCCATCAGCGAGATAGTATAAATGTTAGGAGTAGCCAAATCAACAGTTTGGTACATTAAACAAAACTTAGAGAAAAGGAAGCCATGACGCCACAATTATTTGAAAATAGCTACAAACAATTTTTATTTTATTGAAACATACACAACATAACAACATTAGTTAAAAATTTAAAAAGGATCTGGAATAACAGTGTGTGCTATTTGAGGTCAGTAAAGATACCGGATAATTTGCATACAGAAGTTGTCAGTAGATATGTATACCAAAAATGAGCAGTCAAAGTATCTATATTATATCCTACCCGCATCAGTGCCTCCAAATTAGTGAGAATAATATTCTCTACAGAAGGTTAGTATAAAACTAGTGCTCCTAATATCCAGATTAGGGAGGTTTGAATAGGATGCGTCATAGGAAAAACAGATCAGAGAAGTTCAGAATACACAATAGGTATACAGGGGAACGAGTCCCAACAGTTGGAGTAATATTGAAGCAAAAGGTGCTCCAAATGGAAGGTATGTATGCAGGCTTACCCATGAAAGTAAATCTGTCTAATGACACCACACTGTAGCCTGATGTAATTGCGCCCCAAATTATCCGGTATCTTTACTGACCTCAAATAGCACACACTGTTATTCCAGATCCTTTTTTAATTTTGAACTAATGTTATTATGTTTTGTATGTTTCAATAAAATAAAAATTGTTTGTAACTATTTTCAAATAATTGTGGCGTCATGGCTTCCTTTTCTCTAAGTTTTTTCATGATTCAATGAAGCTTTGCTATAACCTTAATTGGAGGTGCATTGACATTTATCAGTGGCACCTAACCTGTGACTTGACCTGTTGAGTTTATATAGTTAAAGTTTGGTACATTGTTGAAAAAAATAAAAAAAAAGAGCGCACTGGTGATCTCGTGAACTCCAAAAGGCCTGGACGTCCACGGCAGACAACAGTGGTGGATGATCGCAGAATCCATTCCATGGTGAAGAAAAACCCCTTCACAACATCTACCCAAGTGAAGAACACTCTCCTGGAAGTAGGTGTATCAGTATCTAATTCTACCATAAAGAGAAAGTGAAAACCATTAATCGGCCGCATAAATAGAAAAGGTCAGATTAGACTTTGCCAAACAACATGTAAAGAAGCCAGCCCAGTTCTGGAACAGCATGAAACTAAGATCAACCTGTACCAGAATGATGGGAGGAGGAAAGTATGGAGAAGGCTTGGAACGGCTCATGATACAAAGCACAGCACATCCTCTGTAAAACATGGTGGAGGCAGTGTGATGGCATGGGCATGCATGGCTGCCAAAGTCACTGGGTTACTAGTGTTTATTAATGATGTGACTGAAGACAGAAGCAGCCGGATGAATTCTGAAGTGATCAGGGATATACTTTCTGCCCAGATTCAACCAAATGCAGCAAGGTTGATTGGACGTCACTTCACAGGACAGATGGACAATGACCCAAAACATACTGCGAAAGCAACCCAGGAGTCTAAGGCAAAGAAGTGGAATATTCTGCAATGGCCAAGTCAATCACCAGATCGAGCATGCATTTCAGTTGCATTTCGACTGCGCTATTGATTCAGTCGGAAAACCGGAAACCTGCCGGAATGGTGACGAACGGAAACCATTAGCGATGTTTCCATCACCATTGATATCAATGGTGACTGAAACGGAAGCTGTGGTTTCACTTTCCGTTGCGGGGTTCACCTGACGGAAACCCGGAACGGAAAGCGAACGCTGATGTGAACAGGCCCTTCGCCTTGTAATGTCCTAGAAAAATAAAAGGACATTCAAAAAAATTATGCCAACATAAAGTAGACATATGGAATATGTGAAATAGTGATACCACACAAAATAGTTACTGTTTTACAACAAAACCACAAAAAAGGCCATACTTACTAGGTAGGTGGGTGGGTGGGTGAAAACCCGTTCCCATCAGGACGCAGACGGGTCAAAGAATGCTGCTGAAGGAGTGTGCATTAAATAGTGATAACCCCTCCCACTAGTCTTGAGGGGAGTGGCGGACTAAGTGCTCAAAGGTGTGCGATAAATGAGTGTCAGTGTAGTGCTAGGGTGTGAATGGATGGTAAAAAATAAATGTGTATGTATGAAAGTGTCAGAACTGTGTAATAATGTAATAAAAATAAATAAATAAATAAATGTGATGAATAGGGGTCAGTGCTGTGAATAGTACATGGGGTGTCAGTACTATGTGTAATACGTGGAGGAATAATGTGCTGGTCGTCAGGCATGGCGTATCTTGCCGAATAACAGCCTATTTGTAACGCCGCTAGTGTTAGCTAAAGCGGGCTGCTCTGCATTCCAAACCAAACGCCAGCACATCATGCCCTCCCAGCATATAAGACCCGGCTGCGTCCCGGAAAAAAAAAGTGTAGTATACGTAGTAAGAAATATCCATGAAACATGGGGTATTAGTTGTTATTTTGGCCAAAATACGCAAAGCTCGCAACCCAACGTCAAGGGTCCCCAGTGCCTTGCGAGTCCCTAACCAGAACTTTTCGTTCCTAATTTAAAAACACAAACAGAAAAAATGGGACATAGATATCATCAAAACCACAAAAAAGGCCATACTTACTAGGTAGGTGGGTGGGTGAAAACCCGTTCCCATCAGGACGCAGACGGGTCAAAGAATGCTGCTGAAGGAGTGTGCATTAAATAGTAAAGTTCTGGTTAGGGACTCGCAAGGCACTGGGGACCCTGGACGTTGGGTTGCGAGCTTTGCGTATTTTGGCCAAAATAACAACTAATACCCCATGTTTCATGGATATTTCTTACTACGTATACTACACTTTTTTTTTTCGGGACGCAGCCGGGTCTTATATGCTGGGAGGGCATGATGTGCTGGCGTTTGGTTTGGAATGCAGAGCAGCCCGCTTTAGCTAACACTAGCGGCGTTACAAATAGGCTGTTATTCGGCAAGATACGCCATGCCTGACGACCAGCACATTATCCCTCCACGTATTACATAGTACTGACACCCCATGTACTATTCACAGCACTGACCCCTATTCATCACATTTATTTATTTTTATTACATTACACAGTTCTGACACTTTCATACATACATATTTCTTTTTTACCATCCATTCACACCCTAGCACTACACTAACACTCATTTATCGCACACCTTTGAGCACTTAGTTCGCCACTCCCCTCAAGACTAGTGGGAGGGGTTATCACTATTTAATGCACACTCCTTCAGCAGCATTCTTTGACCCGTCTGCGTCCTGATGGGAACGGGTTTTCACCCACCCACCTACCTAGTAAGTATGGCCTTTTTTGTGGTTTTGATGATATCTATGTCCCATTTTTTCTGTTTCACAAGCAGAAACATTTAAAATGAGAAAAATCATAATTTTTGCACATTTTCTTTACATTTGTGTTTTTCACAAATAAGCAATGAATTTATCAACCAAATTCTTCCACTAACAAAAAGCACAATATGTCACGAGAAAATCTCAGAATCGCTTGGATAGGTAAAAGCATTTCAGAGTTATTACCACATAAAGTGACACGTCAGATTTTAAGAAAAATGGGTCTGGTCCTGAAGGGGTTAAAGTCAATAGGTTCCATCAGCCGCCGTTGGTATCCGTAGTGCAATGAAACCGTCGCTTTCAGTTTTCCCTTGTTCTGCTTCTCTGACAGAGCAAACCAGTGGAAACCCACAAGGCAGATGGGAACAGGGCCTTAGTCTGCAGTGTTTCATTTGTGGAAGCGGGTGTTTGTGCTTCAGTTTTGCATTTTCTCGCTATCTGAATCAGGAAATGCATACGTTCTGCAGTTCATGGGGAATTATCTTGGTCATCTTATCACAGAAGCTGCATACAGATATAGACCTACACTTAAAGGAACAGTGTCACAGAATATTTTTTTTTAACATCAGTTTGATTTTAGTCTTTTATTAAAAACTTTTATATTTGTGTGTTTGTGTTTTACTTTTTTTTATTTTTACACTTTTTCTTCCCTATGGGGGCTGCCATTTTTTACTCCATTTCTGTATGTGTCGATTAACGACACATACAGACATGGAATACGGCAGCTTACAGTCCCATAGTGAATGCGAACGGGGCCCGTTCCATCCACTATGGTGTACGCAGTCTGTGTGGGAACGGCGCATGCGCCGCTCCCACACAGTCCAAGTTGAACTGAGCGCCGTCCGGCGCCATTTTCCTGTAGACCGGAAGTCGCAGCCGGACAGTAAGATTACTACTTCCGGTCGCGGCTTCCGGACTTGTGCACTTAGAGAAGCGGCAGCAGAAGGAGCGGACGGACCGGAGGGAGCGGCGGCAGAAGAAGCAGGTAAGTGATTTCTATGTATGTTCGTGTTTCAGTGTGTGTTTACTAATGTAAACCTACTACACTGTGTGTTAGCTCAAAAAATGGCGACACACAGTGTAGGCGGTTTGACCATTCAATCCCCTCGTTTCTCCCGGCACTAGCCAGGATAAAGGAGGGGGGGATTCTGAGAGCTCACTAGAGCGAGGGATTTTTTTCCAATTTTGCAGCATAAAGCAATGTGGTTGCTTTACCACATGCAATGCTGCAATTTTGGGAATTGCTTCATCTAGTGACCAGTGCTGGGAAATATTATAAATTAGAATCTACGAAAGTACAAATCTAAGTAGCATCTAGAATGCAGAACAACACTTTCCCATGGGAAAGGGCTGTTCCCATCTTACGCATTTATGGCACAGTCACTGATTATGTCGTAAATGCTTGGTAGGTGCGGGTCAAATCTCTGGGCTTGTAGACTCTGTTCGCCAATCCCTGGGGCGTCGCAATCTCAATACACTTAAATGGAGAGGTGGCTGTCTTGCGCAAGGCCCTCGCTATTGAAGTCTGCGGAAGTTACGGAAACAGCTGAACGCTGGGACCTGCACCAATCAGGCATTTATGGCGTATCCAGTAGATATGTCAAAATGGGAACAGCCCTTTCACTAAAAAACGTTAAGATATGCTAGAGGGAAAAAAATATTGGTTTTACATCCGAAAAAAAAAAAAAGTTAATATAATGAGTTATCCCTTCAACACCAGGCCTGTTTGAGCCTCAATGACCAAACCAATTTTTATCCTCACATTACAAGACCTAGGATTTGTTATATCGATAAAACTGTATGTTGGCTTGTTTTTGGGGGATAAGTTGTAGTTTTTATTGGTGCCATTTTAAGATACATATAATTTGACTACTTTTATAATTTTGCTGGGGGAAGTGAGATATGCCAGCCTTTTTTTTATCGTGAACCATTCTTGTAAAAAAAATAAAAATGGAAAGGGTGGTTTTTCTTTTTGGGGAAATACTTTTTTTAAAATCGAAATTTATTTAAAACAATAGTACTTTTTTTTTTTTTGTACCACTAGGAGACTTGAAGCAGCGAACCTTTGATCGCTCGTATAATACTTTAGAATACCATCACTGACAGTTAACCTATTAGGCCATGCCTCTGACATGGCATAATAGTCATATCTATGGCAGACATTGCCACCTTGGTTAGGCCCCCAGCTGCCATGGTAACCCATCAGCGCCTAGCAACACACTGATGAACTGACGGAGGGATCCTCCTCCCTCTGTCAAACCCCTTAGATGACTTGGTCGCTATTGACCGAAGCATCTAAGGGTTTAACTGCCGAGATGGTAGTGATCTCCGATACTGGCAGTTGCGGCAGGAGCCAGGCTGTATCTTACAGCCAAACTCCCGCCGCAATCGCTTGGGTATACTGGACAATATCCATGAGATTCCAGTGATTGATGTATCTGTCACATGGTGCTAAGCAGCACTCCACTGTGATGGATATATCCATCATTGGTCGATAAGGGGTAAAAACATTTCCTGAGCAGAAGGGTTTGGAGCTAGCTATCATCAGCAGTACTGTGCACTCTCTGCAGGGTTTTAGCACAGCCAGCCAGCCGCAGCACAGACTGTGTAGTGATGATGTAACTTTGAAAATTGTCCCACCCCCAACTGCCAACTCACCAAAGAGCCTGAAACCCGCCCAACTAGGCTTTGGGAGGGTTGACCTGAGAAAAGCCCCCCCCGGCTCCAAAAGGTACAGTTAACATACAATACACATTTAGGCCTTCTGCACACTGAAGGGAAATGCTGCAAAATTTCCATCTGGAAACTTGTCCGTGTATTTTTGTAGTAGCAAAGTGGATGTGATTTGTACAAATCTTATCCACGCGTTGCAGAAAAAAATTCTACAGAAAGCATGTGTGGAAATAGACTTGGAGAGCGGATTCTCAATGTATCTTGAATAAACGCTGCATCATTTCTGTGCCGTGTGCAGGAGGCATTAAAGGGCTTTTCTGCGTTCTGACAACTGATGACCTATCCACCGGATAGGTCATCAGTATATGATCGCTGCGTGTCCAACAACCGGACCCCGCACCGATCCGCCACTCTGGGCGATATTGACGGAAGCAGATGACTCCGGTCAAATAGCGGCCAAGCTGCAGCTCTGCTCCTATTCAAGCGAATAGGAGAAGAGTATCAGTTCTGCCGAATGGCCACTTTGCAGTGGTCGGAGACATCTGCTTCTGGCTCCAACTACTGCATACTGTCCAAAACATCCGGTGACCGGAGGCAGCGGATCGGTGTGGTGTCCGGGTGTCGGACCCACACAGATCATATACTGGTGACATATCCGGTGGATGTTCATCAGTTGTCAGAACATGGAAAACCCCTTTAAAGGGAACCCGTCAACATTATGCTGCCCTCACTGAGGGCAGCATAATGTAGTGACAGTCTTTTCTGAAAATGTACATGCAGAGCCGGGGCAGCGCTGCCAGAGAGGAGTCCGACATATTCATGAGCTGCTTCTAGCTCTGCCCATTCTCCACCGATTGACATGTCTATTATTGTGCATAGGTAGACCTAGAAGGGGAGAGAGTAGAAGGGGAAAGTGTTTCAGGAGGGGAGATCACACAGGCTGTCAGTATCACAGTGTAGATAGGGCAGAGAGCAGAGTGTGAAATCACACAGGCTAGTGTAGAGAGAAAGCCATGCAGATACATAAGAGTTAGTGAAGGCAGCAGCGTCCTGGAGTCACAGAACTCATAACCACCATGTATTTCCATATGAGAAAAGTCTGAAACTAGGAGCAGGTTGCAAACTGAATATCAAGGGGTCTGAACATGAAAGAAGGAAGATTGCAGCCTAAAATGCAGTGCAACTTTTTGTCCATGTCAAAGGTTTACATATGCTTTAATGTTTATTTCAAATAATACATAATAAACACATAATTTAAAACACACTCCCTCAAAAGGAAGGAAAAATAACAGAATGTTAACAAATAACAATGCATTTCATATAAACTACAAAAACTTTAACCAATGTTCTCAAGAAATATCAGGCCTTTTCTTTAAGTTATAAAATCTTAAACTCAGATAAGGTAAGAAATCATGGCAGGACAGCAAGCAGGTTTAAAGAGGCTCTGTCACCACATTATAAGTGGCCTATATTGTACATGATGTGATCGGCGCTGTAATGTAGATAACAGCAGTGGTTTTTATTTAGAATTATGACCTATATTATATTTATGCTAATGAGTTTCTTAATGGACAACTTTTACCTTTTGACCAAGTGGGCGTTGTGGAGAGAAGTGTATGACGCTGACCAATCAGTGACCAATCAGCGTCATACACTTCTCTCCATTCATTTACACAGAACATAGTGATCTAGCTAGATCACTATGTGCAGTCACTTACTCACATATTAACGTTACTGAAGTGTCCTGACAGTGAATAGAGACCAATACCAGCCAGGACGTGATGTCTATTCAGAATCCTGACACTTCGGTAACGTTTGTGTAAGATTACAGCACAGCAAGCGTAATCTCGTTTTAAATTACAGTTTACAGCGTAATCTCTCGAGATCACGCTTGCTGTAACGTTAATATGGGAGTATGTGACTGCACATAGTGATCTAGCTAGAACACTATGTGCTGTGTAAATGAATGTAGAGAAGTGTATGACGCTGATTGGTCACTGATTGGTCAGCGTCATACACTTCTCTCCACAACGCCCACTTGGTCAAAAAGTAAAACATTCCCAGTTGTTCATTAAGAAACTCATTAGCAAAAAGCGAATATAGGTCATAACTCCGTCAAAAATTATTGTTTTTCTAAATAAAAACACTGCTGTAATCTACATTACAGTGCCAATCATTATGTACAAGATAGGCCACTTATAATGTGGTGACAGAGCCTCTTTAAGCCAGGGACTAGTTTTCACTGCCATTGGCCTCACGTTTTGCTCCATCTACCTATTAGGGTATGTTCACACGGCCTATTTACGGACGTAATTCGGGCGTTTTTGCCCCGAATTACGTCTGAAAATAGCGCCTCAATAGCGTTGACAAACATCTGTCCATTGAAAGCAATGGGCAGACGTTTGTCTGTTCACACGAGGCGTATATTTACGCGCCGCTGTCAAATGACGGCGCGTAAATAGACGCCCGCGTCAAAGAAGTGACCTGTCACTTCTTTGGCCGTAATTGGAGCCGTTATTCATTGACTCCAATGAATAGCAGCGCCAATTACGCCCGTAATTGACGCGGCGTTCAAGCGCCTGCACATGCCGTTACGGCTGAAATTACGGGGATGTTTTCAGGCTGAAACATCCCCGTAATTTCAGCCGTAACGGACGCCCTCGTGTGAACATACCCTTAGAGCCATAGCGCAACTTATGTTCACTACACTTGTAATAAAGTAGTTAAAAAAAAAAAAAAAAAGGCAGTACCCACAGAATTGGTGCTACACCAATACAATTGTACCTGCCGCCAGAAGACAATTTCAGCCCTTGTAAATACTTTATATCAAACCTTAATACTGTACCCCAAAACTACTTCTGCATTCCTGATCATAAACATTCAAGCAGAGCATTGCTGTAAGGAGCAACAAGGTAATAACATTCTCATAAAAAGAAAAAAAATAAGTCAGAAGCAGCATAGGGAAGAGTATCAGAAAACTCTTATTCCGTCATGAAGGAAAAAGAGCAACCAATTCCTGGACCCCCAGACTGATAACCTAAGGATTGTATTAATTCTTCTGTCCTAATCTTTAGTCCATATTTCTGTTACCGTCTTCTGATAGGTTTATACACACAGACAGCCAGGAGGATCATAGCAATAAACAGGACACTTAAGACGCTTCCGAGGAGCACTGAAAGAAAACAAATCATGTTTAGTCTCACTGTAAAATAAAATCCCTATTGTAATGCCACGTTGGTTCATTTTTGATTTGTTTGTGTTCATTATACAGTATGTTTTGATGTTTGACAGGGTCACACTGGACAATCAGAAAACCTTATGGTATTGCTAGGTCCTTATTGCTGGTGTGCACAATGTCAACAAGTTATGTATGGTTGTAGGATGGATCAAGGTATTCCAGCCCAAAACTCAGCGTAAAGCAGATCTGTCATCAGAATAGGAAGTGTTACTTAAAGTGTATCTCCAGTTGTATCCTCCCACCCAAAATGACATCGGGTGTGGGAAGCGATGCTGCTGAACGCTGGGCAGTACAGTTGCAGTGGCTATTGTACAACGCCCATAAAGTACAAAAAAGGCCATACTCACTAGGTAGGTGGGTGGGTGGGTGAAAACCCGTTCCCATCAGGACGCAGACGGGTCAAAGAATGCTGCAGAAGGAGTGTGCATTAAATAGTGATAGCCCCTCCCACTAGTCTTGAGGGGAGTGGCGGACTAAGTGCTCAAAGGTGTGCGATAAATGAGTGTCAGTGTAGTGCTAGGGTGTGAATGGATGGTAAAAAATAAATATGTATGTATGAAAGTGTCAGAACTGTGTAATAATGTAATAAAAATAAATAAATAAATAAATGTGATGAATAGGGGTCAGTGCTGTGAATAGTACATGGGGTGTCAGTACTATGTGTAATACGTGGAGGGATAATGTGCTGGGACCCTTGACGTTGGGTTGCGAGCTTTGCGTATTTTGGCCAAAATAACAACTAATACCCCATGTTTCATGGATATTTCTTACTACGTATACTACACTTTTTTTCAGGACGCAGCCGGGTCTTATATGCTGGGAGGGCATGATGTGCTGGCGTTTGGTTTGGAATGCAGAGCAGCCCGCTTTAGCTAACACTAGCGGCGTTACAAATAGGCTGTTATTCGGCAAGATACGCCATGCCTGACGACCAGCACATTATCCCTCCACGTATTACACATAGTACTGACACCCCATGTACTATTCACAGCACTGACCCCTATTCATCACATTTATTTATTTATTTATTTTTATTACATTATTACACAGTTCTGACACTTTCATACATACATATTTATTTTTTACCATCCATTCACACCCTAGCACTACACTGACACTCATTTATCGCACACCTTTGAGCACTTAGTCCGCCACTCCCCTCAAGACTAGTGGGAGGGGCTATCACTATTTAATGCACACTCCTTCTGCAGCATTCTTTGACCCGTCTGCGTCCTGATGGGAACGGGTTTTCACCCACCCACCTACCTAGTGAGTATGGCCTTTTTTGTGGTTTTGATGATCTTTATGTCCCATTTTTTCTGTTTGTGTTTTTAAATTAGGAACGAAAAGTTCTGGTTAGGGACTCGCAAGGCACTGGGGACCCTTGACGTTGGGTTGCGAGCTTTGCGTATTTTGGCCAAAATAACAACTAATACCCCATGTTTCATGGATATTTCTTACTACGTATACTACACTTTTTTCAGGACGCAGCCGGGTCTTATATGCTGGGAGGGCATGATGTGCTGGCGTTTGGTTTGGAATGCAGAGCAGCCCGCTTTAGCTAACACTAGCGGCGTTACAAATAGGCTGTTATTCGGCAAGATACGCCATGCCTGACGACCAGCACATTATCCCTCCACGTATTACACATAGTACTGACACCCCATGTACTATTCACAGCACTGACCCCTATTCATCACATTTATTTATTTATTTATTTTTATTACATTATTACACAGTTCTGACACTTTCATACATACATATTTATTTTTTACCATCCATTCACACCCTAGCACTACACTGACACTCATTTATCGCACACCTTTGAGCACTTAGTCCGCCACTCCCCTCAAGACTAGTGGGAGGGGCTATCACTATTTAATGCACACTCCTTCTGCAGCATTCTTTGACCCGTCTGCGTCCTGATGGGAACGGGTTTTCACCCACCCACCTACCTAGTGAGTATGGCCTTTTTTGTGGTTTTGATGATCTTTATGTCCCATTTTTTCTGTTTAACGCCCATAAAGTATTGTGCATGGGTCCTATTAACCCCTTAGTGGCCACCAATACACCTTAGGCTAGGCCGTTGCCTTTTCACAGCCGCCCAGCCTAAGTATTGCATGGGTGTCCCGTGCAGGCTGGAACGGGTGCTCAGCTGTCTGATGACAGCCAGGCCCCTGCTCCAATGCTAGTGGTCGAAGTTTACTTCGATTGCGGCCGTTTAACCCGTTAAACGCTACGGTCAATAGTGACCGCAGCATTTAACTTGTTTACAAAGGGAGGGAGCTCCCTCTCTCACCCATTGGCGGCCCACAAAACGCAATTGCGGGCCTCTGATGGGGTGCCATGGCAGCTGGGGACCTGATAAAGGCCCCCAGGTCTGTCCTGGGTATATACCTATTAGGACGTGCCTGAGGCACAGCCTAATAGATGGTGTAAACCTGATAGGCAGACAGGCAATAATGCTCTGGTATACTAAAGCATTATAGCAGCGATCAAAAGATCGCATAGTAAAGTCCGAACGGTAAATAAAAAATTAATAATAAAGATTACAGTAAAAAAAAAAAAAAAAAAAGTGGTTTTAGTCAGTAAAAGTGTAAAAAAATAAACGTACACATATAGGGTATTGCCGCAGCCGTAATGACCTAAACAATAAAGTTAACATGTAATTTAAACCACAAGGTGAACGCCATAAAGAAAACAATGGCAAAATTGCTAATTTTTTGCCAATGCACCCCCCAAAAGTCGTAATAAAAGTTAATGAATAAGCCCCATGTACCCCTAAACAGTACCAATCAAAACTGTGCCTCGTCCTGCAAAAAGCCCACATATCACTACATTGACGGAAAAAAAAAAAAATACGGCTCTTGGAATGCGGCGATGCAAAAACAAATAATTTTAGTTCAAAATAGTTTTTAATGTGCAAAAAGTAGTAAAACATAAAAAAACCTCTACATATGTGGTATCGTCGTAATTGTACCGACACATAGAATAAGGGTAACATGTTATTTACGCCGCACAGTGAACGGCGTGAATTTAAAACTCTTAGAACAAGGGCAAAATGTCAGGGTTTTTTCTATTCCCCCCCCAAAAAAGTTAATAAAAAAAATATGTACCCCGAAATGGTGCCATTAAAAAGTACAACTAATCCCGCACAAAACAAGTCCTCATTCAGCTATGTAGACGGAAAAGTAAAAAAAAGTTATAGCTGTTTCAATGCGACTAAAGAAAAACGCAAAAAATAGGTTGGTCTAAAATAGGCTGGTCACTAAGGGGTTGATTGGACTTGTGCGCGACACTCTCCGGGCATCGTACGGTTGCCAACTGTACCGATCAGCGTGTTAGGTGCGTCTCTTCCCATGCCCGATGTCCGTTCGGACTGGAGAGTACAACTGGAGGTACGGATAGGTCCACTGAGCTATTTTACCAAATGGCATAAAGACATATGATGTTTGGTTAGTAGCCAATAAGAAAGAATACAGTGAAGTCGGCTGTATTTATAAGCCCGATGCTTCCCCCCCGCCCCATACCAAAGACTGATGGCCACTGAGTTAAGTGGCTGTATATAGTCAGGGAAAATCCATGACACTCCAGAATATATAGATGCAAATTAACAATTTTTATTGCGGCGCCACAGACATCATTTAGTAATTTTCCCTTGCAGTGATTTGTGAACCTAAAAAAGGATCATAGGCACGCGTTTTTAAACCGCATCTGCAAAAACCCCACACACACATTTTTTTCTAAATTGATTCTTAGTAAAAACAGCGCTTTTTTTTTTTTATAGGCATTTTAACGTAACAGAAAAAGGGGAGAGCCCCTCCGATGACCAATCAGCACCCCCTGCTATGCGATCGCTGGTTGTCATGGCAGCCATCCTTTGGGTCCAATTAAGCCGTGCAAGAGGCAGGGCTTTATAGGGGCTGGTAAAAGCCACAGTATACTGCAAAACATTAGTATTTCAGTTTATTGTGCCAGCGATGCAAAGATCGCTGATTGAAATAAAAAAAAAATTATATTAAGGGCGGATTTACACGAACGTGATATATGTCCGTGCAACGCGCGTGATTTCACGCGCCTCGCACGGACCTATGTTAGTCTATGGGGCCGTGCAGACTGTCCGTGATTTTTATGCGTGAGTCTGCTGCGTAAAACTCACGACAGGTCCTATATTTCTGCGTTTCTCGCGCATCACGCACCCATTGAAGTCAATGGGTGCGTGAAAATCACGCGCACCACACGGAAGCACTTCCGTAGGACGCGCGTGATTCGCGCAACATCAGTAAAAAGTATGAATGAAAACAGAAAAGCACCACGTGCTTTTTTGTTTACAAACATACAAACAGTGTCATAATGATGGCGGCTGCGCGAAAATCACGCAGCCGCGCATCCTATATGATGACACACGGAGCTGTTAAGTGCCTTTTGCGTGCGCAAAACACCGCCTTTTTTGTGCGCGCAAACCGCACACGCTTGTGTAAATCTGGCCTAAAAGTGAAAAAAGACCTTTTCCCATTTTTCACCGCAAAAATAAACAAAATGGTATCTCACGCCCGTAAGGGCGGGTTCACACATGGCGGAATTTCACTTAAATTCCGCTGCGGACACTCCGCAGCGTTAATCCGCAGCGGAGCCGTTTCTCCATTGACTTTCACTTTAATTTAGCAGTGTTCGTTTACACGATGCGTACAATTCCGCTGCGGAGCATAGGCTGCGGAGCGGAATTTGGTGTCCGCAGCATGCTCTATCTGTTGCGGAGCAGTGGCGGACTGGTTGCGGACTCATGGCGGAATTTCTCCATTGACTTCAATGGAGAGTCAAAATTCCGCAATGAAGTCCGCAGATCTTATGTGTGCTGCGGAGCGTATTGTTTTTACTACCATGACATTTCTTCATTCTGGCTGGACCTATGTATTTCTAGGTCTACAGCCAGACTGAGGAAGTCAATGGGGCTCCCGTAATGACGGGAGCGTTGCTAGGAGACGTCTGTAAATAGTCACTGTCCAGGGTGCTGAAAGAGTTACGCGATCGGCAGTAACTGTTTCTGCACCCGGGACAGTGACTACCGATCTCAATATACATGTATCTGTAAAAAAACATATAAGTTCATACTTACCGAGAACTCCCTGCGTCTGTCTCCAGTCCGGCCTCCCAGGATGACGTTTCATTCTAAGTGACGGCTGCAGCCAATCACAGGCCAAGCACAGGCTGCAGCGGTCACATGGACTGGAGCGTCATCCAGGGAGGTCGGGCTGGATGCCGAAAGAGGGACGCGTCACCAAGACAACGGGCGGTAAGTATGAATTTCTTTGACTTTCACTAGGGAAAGTGCTGTCCCTTCTCTCTATCCTGCACTGAATAGGGAGAAGGGAAGCACTTTTCCTGCAGTCCGCAGCGGCCAGTCCGCATCAATTTTCTGCACATTTTGTGCAGATCCGCAGCCGTAATCCGCAACCCGGATTAGGTGCGGCATTGATGCGGACAGTTGCGGAGGAATTCCGCCATGTGTGGTCATGCCCTAAAAGTCTGAATTATTACAATATAACATTATTTAACCTGCACGGTGAACGCCGTAAAAAATAAATCAAAATGCTAGAACTGCTGTTTTTTTGGTCACCTCCAAAGTGATCAAAAAAATCTTATGAACCCCAAAATAGTACTAATAAAACCCACAGCTCGCCACGCAAAAAAACAAGCCTTCAAACCGTTCAAATTGTGTGAAAATTAAAAAGTTATGGCTCTCAATATGGCGACCCAAAACAAATTTTTTATCTTTAACAATTAGCTTTTTTGTAAAAGTAGAACAAAAAAAAAATATATAAAAATTTGGCTTTGCCGTAATCGTATGGACCTGCAGAATAAAATTAACATGTTGTTTTTACTGCACGGTGAATGCCATAAAAACTAAAACCAAAAAATAACCCAAAATTACTTTTTTCTTTCCCATTCTACCCCACAAAGCATCTTTTTCCGGTTTATCAGTAGATTATTATGGTACAAATAAAAAATGCAGTGAAAAACTGCTACTCGTCCTGCAAAAAAAAAAAAAAAGCCCTCATATGGCTACATCGACGGAAAAAGAAGCAAGTTATGGCTTTTGGATGGTGGAGAGGAAGAAAAAACGAAAATTATAAACCGAAAATGGTTTTGGCAGTGACCTGTATAGTTATATAGTTAGTACGGTTAAAAAAAAGACACATGTCCATCAAGTTCGAATCCCACGCTTCAGTTTTTCCTGTTATTCTGTTCCCCTGGCAGAAATCGTAGCACAGATGTGAACATAGCCTAATGTACTGATTTCCTGACTTGCCGTTTTTACAGTCTAAGAGAAAAAAACGCTTAAGCCTCATGCACACGACAGTGTGCGCCGGCCGGGTCCCGTCAGCGATCCATGGAAAGATTGGACATGTCCTATCTTTCCATGGGCTGGAGAATTGGGTCTGTTTTTACGGACTTAATTCACCCGCTAACGCCTCATGCACGCGACTGTTGTGTCACTCGGGCCGTTTTTGGCGGCATCCGAGTGGCACCCGATAGTCTTCACGGACCCATTCACTTTAGCGGGTGAACCGGGTCCGTGAAAAATGATCCAAGTCTCCGATCTGAGAAAAGATAGGACACGTTCTATCTTTCTTCGGATCACTGACGGGACTCGGCCGGCGCACAGTCATGTGCATGAGGCGTAAAGCGAATGGGTCCGTGAAAACTATCGGGTGCCACTCGGATGCCGTTAAAAAAGGCCAGAGTGGCATATCGGTCGTGTGCAACTGGCTTTAGAAAACGACATAGCCCAACATTAGCCATTGCTCTGCTGCGGCTCCACAAAAACAAACGCGGGTGAAAAACACAACACTGTAGAAACCCAGCCTTGCTCTTAGACACCATAGATAAGTGTCCACAGGTAGGACAAGTATTTGGATGTTATGGGTGGCATGGTTTGGCTGCCACTCATTTGGCCAGAACTGTTCCTGTCGGTTTTATATACGAACCCTGACTGTGACTGAGGAGAGTGAGTGTCCATGCCACATCCACTTCACTATCTACTCAGGACCACATTTTCTCAATAACTGGCCCTATAATAAGTGAGTACGGGAGTAATAATATTCTCCTGAACGAGCAGGGCGCTTCACGGATAGATACCGCTTTATTAGATAACTGGTTCTTTCTACATACCCCCTGGCACCCCCGAACAATGACTCAAGACTCCGCGCACTTACCCAGGTTTTGCTTGAGTAGCACATGATACGAGAGGCTGTGCTCTGGCGTGCCGTCAGTCTGTGCATGGCCGCTGGATACGAACAGTGACAGGTGTAACACGAGGAACAGCGGCGATAGCTGGTGTACTATCTCCATCCTCCTCAGCATCCGGCCTCTATCCATCTCTCCATGCAGCAAGAGGGGAAGGGCCGGGATACTGGGAAGGGGAGGAGGAGGCTACGCTATGATGTGACTGGGAGGAGCCACGGGCGGCAGGATGACTGGACCGGGCACACACAAGTGATTACCTCAGGTGAATGACGAGTCCTGCAGGTGGCGGGAGACTCGCGGTCCTCTGCATAGTATACAATGTATTACAGAGATAGACAGGAATATGGTATACTGTGAGGTGCTCAGCAAAGAAAAATATACACATTTTTAGTCCAGGTTTAGGCACATTTCTTTCTGGTTTGTAAATGTGTAATCCTAGCAAAAATGTGTCAGTCTTTAAAAAAAGATGGCGTGCAATTGCCGCAATTACAGAGATTGCGCCAAAAACCGCCACAAAAAAAGACTGATGTAAACAAAGTCTTAGGCCGTGTTTCCACGTATCGTAAACGCTGCGGAATTTCTGCAGTGGAATTCTGTGCGGAAATTCCGCAGCATGTACAGCAACAGCAAAGTGGATGAGATTTAGAAAAAGTCATGCCCACTCTGCAGAAAAAAACTGGAGCGCAAAAGTTAATAAATTGACCTGTGGTGCCGAATTTAAATCTGCAGCATGTTAATTTATGCTGCTTTTTCTGTTGCGGGTTTTCCCCATAGAATTTAATGGGGATGCAAAACCCACAACAGAAAGCCTAGTGTTGCGAGTTTTGTGGCAGAATCGCAGCAGTTCTGCCTCAAAAATCACAAGTAAGAAGAAAAATTAATCATGCTTACCCGGAACTCCCTGCTTCTTCCTCCAGTCCGGCCTCCTGGGATGACAATTCATTCCACGTGACCGCTGCAACACAAATCTGGACTCCAAAGAACACTTAGGTGGGTTTCCATTGCTTTGATACCTCTGGGGCTCTGCAAATGCGACATGGCACCCGAAAACCAATCCAGCAAAATCTGGACCCCAAAGAACACAGCGCTCCTTCCATTCTGAGCCCTCCCATGGGCCCAAACGGCAGTTTATCACCACAAATGGGTATTGCGGCACTCAGGACATATTGGGCAACAAAATGGGGTATTTTATTTCTGGTGAAAATAAGAAATTTTGAGCCAAAACTATATATTATTGGAAAAAATTGTTTTTTTTAATTCACAGCCCAATTCAAATAAGTTCTGTGAAAAACTGTGGGGTCTAAATGGTCACAACACCCATAAATGAATTCCTTGAGGGGTTTAGTTTCCAAAATGGGGTTTTGGGGGATTTCTACTGTTTTGGCACCTCAACACCTCTTCAAACCTGGCATGCTGCCTAAGGCGGAATTCACACGACAGGGATTCCCGGCCGGGTGCCGGCCGTTCATAAATCGGCCGGCACCCGGCTGCATTAGGAATAATAGACCCCTAATGGGGCTATTCACACGACCGATTTTTTGACGGCCGGGAAAACCGCCCGTCAAAAAATAGGACATGCTCTATTTTCAGCCGGGTGCCCGGCCGCCCGGCTCCCATAGAAGTCTATGGGGCCGGGTAATACACGGCCATCACCGGAATGTGTTCCGAGTGATGGCCGGGTCTACCGTCGCTCGCGCACTCTCTCTCCTCCTCCTCACAGTGCAGAGTGCATGTGAGGAGGAGGATCTTTTATTGCTCGCTGTAGGAGTCGGAATCCCCAATCCCCGGCTGGGGATTGGGGATTCCGCTACAGGAGAAGTGAGTGACTACACTGTCCATATATGGACACAGCGAAGTCACGCACTTCTGCAGCGGAATCCCCGACTCTATGGCCGGGGATTCCACTACAGGAGAAGTGAGTGACTACACTGTCCATATATGGACACAGCGAAGTCACGCACTTCTGCTGCGGAATCCCCGACTCTATGGCCGGGGATTCCGCTACAGGAGAAGTGAGTGACTACACTGTCCATATATGGACACAGCGAAGTCACTCACTTCTGCAGCGAAATCCCCGACTCTATGGCCGGGGATTCCGCTACAGGAGAAGTGAGTGACTACACTGTCCATATATGGACACAGTGACGTCACTCACTTCTGAAGCGGAATTCCCGACCTGTGGCAGGGAATTCCCCTTCAGGAGAAGTCAGTGACTACACTGTCCATATATGGACATTGAAGTCAGTGACTTCTCCTGGAAGGGGGGGGGGGATGGGTGCAACCTACAGGGGACTGTGTGGCATCACCTACAGGGGGCAGGGTGGCATCACCTACAGGGGGCAGGGTGGCATCACCTACAGGGGGCAGGGTGGCATCACCTACAGGGGGCAGGGTGGGTGGCATCGCCTACAGGGGGCAGGGTGGGTGGCATCGCCTACAGGGGGCAGGGTGGGTGGCATCGCCTACAGGGGGCAGGGTGGGTGGCATCGCCTACAGGGGGCAGGGTGGGTGGCATCGCCTACAGGGGGCAGGGTGGGTGGCATCGCCTACAGGGGGCAGGGTGGCATCGCCTACAGGGGGCAGGGTGGGTGGCATCGCCTACAGGGGGCAGGGTGGGTGGCATCGCCTACAGGGGGCAGGGTGGCATCGCCTACAGGGGGCAGGGTGGCATCGCCTACAGGGGGCAGGGTGGCATCGCCTACAGGGGGCTGTGTGGCATCGCCTACAGGGGGCTGTGTGGCATCGCCTACAGGGGGCTGTGTGGCATCGCCTACAGGGGGCAGGGTTGGCATCGCCTACAGGGGGCTGTGTGGCATCACCTACAGGGGGCTGTGTGGCATCACCTACAGGGGGCTGGGTGGCATTACCTACAGGGGGCTGGGTGGCATTACCTACAGGGGGCTGGGTGGCATTACCTGCAGGGGGCTGGGTGGCATTACCTACAGGGGGCTGTGTGGCATCACCAACAGGGGGCTGGGTGGCATTACCTACCAGGGGGGCTGTGGCATTATCTACAAAGGGCTGTGTGTGGCAACAAATTTAAATGAAATTCATCCGATTTTAAAACGGACAGGGAAAAAAACGGATGCAAATCGGGTCCAAATCGGCCGGAAAAAACGGCAACTCGGCCCGGAACGGAATCGGAACGGATGCAAATCGGATGCAAACCGGCCGGGAAAATCGGCCAAAAACGGCCGATTTTCCCGGCCGACACTCGGACCCTGTCGTGTGAATGAGGCCTAAAATATATTCTAATAAAAAAAGAGGCCTCAAAATGCACTAGGTGCTTCTTTGCTTCTAGGGCTTGTGTTTTATTCCACGAGCACACTACAGCCACATGTGGGACATTTCTAAAAACTGCAGAATCTGGACAATACATATTTAGTAGTGTTTCTCTGGTAAAACCTTCTGTCTTACAGAAAAAATGGATTAAAATAGAATTTCTGCAAGAAAAATGAAATTTGCAAATTTCACCTCCACTGTGCTTTCATTCCTGTGAAACGCCTAAAGGGTTAACAAACTTTCTATATACTGTTTTGAATACTTTGAGGGGTCTAGTTTTTAAAATGGGGTGTTTGATAGGGGTTTCTAATATATAGGCCCCTCAAAGCAACTTCAGAACTGAAGAGGTACCTTAAAAAAAAGGCTTTTGAAATGTTCTTAAAAATATGAGAAATTGCTGTTTATGTTCTAAGTCTTGTAACGGCCGAGAAAAAAACCATAATATTCAAAAAATGATGCCATCTTAAAGAGGCTCTGTCACCAGATTTTGCAGCCCCTATCTGCTATTGCAGCAGATCGGCGCTGCAATGTAGATTACAGTAACGTTTTTATTTTTAAAAAACGAGCATTTTTGGCCAAGTTATGACCATTTTCGTATTTATGCAAATGAGGCTTGCAAAAGTACAACTGGGCGTGTTGAAAAGTAAAAGTACAACTGGGCGTGTATTATGTGCGTACATCGGGGCGTGTTTACTACTATTACTAGCTGGGCGTTGTGTATAGAAGTGTCATCCACTTCTCTTCACAACGCCCAGCTTCTGGCAGTGCAGCACTGTGACGTCACTCACAGGTCCTGCATCGTGTCGGCACCAGAGGCTACACTTGATTCTGCAGCAGCATCAGCATTTGCAGGTAAGTAGCTACATCGACTTACCTGCAAACGCCGATGCTGCTGCAGAATCATCTGTAGCCTCTGGTGCCGACACGATGCAGGACCTGTGAGTGACGTCACAGTGCTGCACTGCCAGAAGCTGGGCGTTGTGAAGAGAAGTGGATGACACTTCTATACACAACGCCCAGCTAGTAAAAGTAGTAAACACACCCCGATGTACGCACATAATACACGCCCAGTTGTACTTTTACTTTTCAACACGCCCAGTTGTACTTTTGCAAGCCTCATTTGCATAAATACGAAAATGGTCATAACTTGGCCAAAAATGCTCGTTTTTTAAAAATAAAAACGTTACTGTAATCTACATTGCAGCGCCTATCTGCTGCAATAGCAGATAGGGGTTGCAAAATCTGGTGACAGAGCCTCTTTAAGTAGACATATGCGAAATGTTAATGTGTGACTATTTTGTGTGGTAGAACCGTCTGCAAAATTTTGCTATTTTTCACAAATAAACACTCAATGTATCGACCAAATTTTACGGCTATACGGCTAACATAAAGCCCAATGTGTCACGAGAAAACAGTCTCAGAATCGCTTGGATAGGTCAAAGCATTCTGAAATTATTACCACATAAAGTAAAAAATTTCAGATTTGAAAAATGGACTCTGAGCCTTAATGCTTAAACTAGGCTGCGTTCTTAAGGGGTTAAGGACGCAGCCTAGTTTGTGCCTTAAAGAGGCTCTGTCACCACATTATAAGTGCATAAGGAGATGGGCACTATAATGTAGGTGACAGCAGTTCTTTTTATTAAAAAAAACGATCTATTTTCACCACGATATTAGCGATTTTAGCTTTATGCTAATTACTTTCTTAATGGACAACTCTGCTGTAAGAACCACAGAAACGTTAACAAAGTGTCGGTATTGTGAATAGACATCGTGTCCTGGCTGGAAGGAATGTCTATTCACTGTCTATACACTTCAGTAGCGTTAATGTGTTAGTATAAGACAGCACATAGCGAACAACGCAGTGTCACTATGCGCTGACTAAATGAATGGAGAGGAGTGCATGACACTGATTGGTCAGCGTCATACGCTCCTCTGTACAACGCCCACTTGGGCATTAAGAAACTAATTAGCATAAAGCTAAAATTGCTCCTAACGTGGTAAAAAAAGATTGTTTTTCTAAATAAAAACTACTGTTATCTACATTACAGCGCCCATCTCCTTATGTAGGAGATAGGGCACTTATCATGTGACCCCACAGTTCTTTCACAGCGTGTATTTGAATTGGGCTGTGAAATTAAAGAAATGTCATTTTTTTCGAATAAGATGTCATAATTTATTATTTTCACAGGGAACAAATTGCCCCATTTTGTTGCCCAATTTGTCCTGAGTGCGGCAATACCACATTTGTGGTGATAAACTACCGTCCATGGGAGGTCTCAGAAGTAAAGGAGCGCTATGTGTTCTTTGGAGTCCAGATTTTGCTGGATTGGTTTTCGGGTGCCATGTCGCATTTGCGGAGCCCCAGAGGTATCAAAGCAATGGAAACCCAACAGAAGTGACCCCATTTTGGAAGCTACACCCCTCAAGGAATTCATTTATGGGTGTTGTGACCATATAGACTCCACAGTTTTTTCACAGAATTTATTTGAATTGGGCTGTGAATTTAAATAAAATTTAATTTTTTCCAATAAGATGTAGTTTTGGCTCAAAATTTCTTATTTTCACAAGGAATAAAATACCCCATTTTGTTGCCCAATTTGTCCTGAGTGCGGCAACACCCCATATGTGGTGATAAACTGCCGTTTGGGCCCATGGGAGGAGGAAAGGACCACCATTTGGCCTACTGGTGATTTTCTGGTGCGAAGTCATGTATGCAGAAGCCCCTGAGGTACCAGTACAGTTGAAACCCCCAAGAAGTGACCCTGTTTTAAAAACTACACCCTTAACTCCTTAAGGACTCAGCCTAGTTTTGGCCTTAAGGCTCAGAGCCCATTTTTCAAATCTGACATATTTCACTTTATGTGGTAATAACGTCGGAATGCTTAAACTTACCCAAGCGATTCTGAGATTGTTTTCTTGTGACACATTGGGCTTCATGTTCGTGGTAAAATTTGGTCGATATATTCAGTGTTTATTGGTGGAAAAATTGCAAAATTTAGAGAAAATTTTGAAAAAATTGCATTTTTCAGAATTGAAATGCATCTGCTTGTAAAACAGACGGTTATACCACCCAAAATAGTTACTAGTTCACATTTCCCATATGTCTACTTTAGATTGGCATCGTTTTTTGAACATTATTTTATTTTTCTTGGACGTTACAAGGCTTAGAACATAAACAGCAATTTCTCATATTTTTAAGAAAATTTCAAAAGCCTTTTTTTTAAGGTACCTCTTGAGTTCTGAAGTGGCTTTGTGGGGCCTATGTATTAGAAACCCTGATAAAACACCCCATTTTAAAAACTAGACCCCTCAAAGTATTCAAAACAGCATTTAGAAAGTTTTTTAACCCTTCAGGCATTTCACAGGAATTAAAGCAAAGTGGAGGTGAAATTTGCAAATTTCATTTTTCTTGCTGAATTTCAATTGTATTCATTTTTTTTTCTGTAACACAGAAGGTTTTACCAGAGAAACACTACTAAATATGTATTGTCCAGGTTATGCAGTTTTTAGAAATGTCCCACATGTGGCCCTACTGCGCTCGTGGACTAAAACACAAGCCCTAGAAGCAAAGAAGCACCTAGTGCATTTTGAGTCCTCTTTTTTTATTAGAATATATTTTAGGCAGCATGCCAGGTTTGAAGAGGTGTTGAGGTGCCAAAACAGTAGGAATCCCCCAATAGTGACCCCATTTTGGAAACTACACCCCTCAAGGAATTCATTTATGGTTGTTGTTACCATTTTGACCGCACAGTTTTTACACAGCACGTATTTGAATTGGGCTGTGAAATGAAAAAAATGTCATTTTTTCCAATAAAATATCATTTGTGATCAAAATTTCTTATTTTCACAGGGAACAAAATACCCCATTTTGTTGGCCAATTTGTCCTTAGTGTGGCAATACCCCATTTGTGGTGATAAACTGCCGTTTGGGCCCATGAGAGGGCTCAGAAGGAAAGGAGCGCTATATGTTTGTTGGAGTACAGATTTTGCTGGATTGGTTTTCGGGTGCCATGTCGCATTTGCAGAGCCTCAGAGGTATCAAAGCAATAGAAACCCACCAAAAGTGACCCCATTTTGGAAACTACACCCCTCAAGGAATTCATTTATTGTTGTTGTTAGCATTTTGACCACACAGTTTTTTCACAGCACCTATTTCAATTGGGCTGTGACATTAAAAAAAATGACATTTTTTCCAATAAGATGTAATTTTTTATCAAAATTTCTTATTTTCACAGGGAACAAAATACTCAATTTTGTTGCCCAATTTCTCCTGAGTGCAGCAATACCCCATTTGTGGCAATAAACTGCCGTTTTGGCCCATGGGAGGCCTCAGAAGGGAAGGAGCGCTGTGTGTTCTTTGGAGTACAGATTTTGCTGGTTTCGTTTTCGGGTGCCATGTCACATTTGCAGAGCCCCAGAGGTATCAAAGCAACGGAAACCCATCAGAAGTGACCCCATTTTGGAAACTATACTCCTCAAGGAATTCATTTATGGGTAATGTGACCTTTTAGACCCCATAGTTTCTTCACAGAACTTATTTGAATTGGGCTGGGAATTAAAAAAATATATATTTTTTCCTATAATATGTCATTTTAGCTGAAAATTTCTTATTTTCACAAGAAACAAAATACCCCATTCTGTTGCGCAATTTGTTCTGAGTGCCGCAATACCCCATTTGTTGTGATAAACTGCCGTTTGGGCCCATGGGAGGGCTCAGAAGGAAAGGACCACCATTTGGCCTACTGGGGATTTTCTAGTGCGAAGTCATGTATGCAGAAGCACCTGAGGTACCAGTACAATTGAAACCCGCAAGAAGTGACCCCGTTTTAATAACTACACCCTTAAGGCATTCATCTAGAGGTGTAGTGAGCATTTTGACCAGAGACCTACACCCCATAAACTGTAATGTGGGTTCTCCCGGGTATGGCAATACCCTACATGTGGCTGTTATCAGCTGCCTGGACACACAGCAGGGCTCAGAGGGGAAAGATGAGGGGGGATAATCTGTGCGGAGTGCATCAGGGTAAGTAAAATTGGGGTAAATTATAAACCAAGGGATGTATGATAAATTTTAAAACTGACTTTCACACAGAGCTCTGGTTATTCGGGACACGTGTCACATTGATATATTGTGTCATCCCTTATCGCCCTCTTATAGCAGACTTTGCACCTCTTTTGACTTTTTCCCTTCTTGCCAGTTTGGGGAACTTCTCCTGGAAAGTGTTTCCGCCTTGGTACGATGCGTGTGGCCCCGCTTCCAGAAGTACTGGGTGCCCCCCCTTCTTGGTCCCTAAAGATTAGGTTCTTGATAATCACCTCTTGAAATTCCAGGAAAGTTCCTGTCTGGCCTGCACATCGACGTAGCACGTACGCATTGTACAATGTCATCTGTATGATGTGCCCGGCGAGCTTCTTATACCACACCGCATGGTGCTGTAGGGCTTCAGGATTTGATCTGACAAGTCCACACCTCCCATGTACCTATTGTAGTCCAGGATGCAGTCTGGTTTGGGGGTGGCCTTTCCTTCATATAGCCTAAACCTGTAGGTATACCCGGATGCACTCTCGCAGCTTATACATCTTCACGCGATACCTTGCCCTCTTACCCGGCAGGTACTCGCGGAATTGAACCCTCCCTTTAAAATGTACCAGGGACTCATCAATAGAAATACACTTCTCGGGGGTGAATGCTTGGGAAAACCGGGCACTGGAACGGTCTAATAGGGGTCTCCGTTTATACAAACGGTCAAAACTGGGGTCATCTCGGGGTGGGCACGGCTCATTATCAGTATAATGTAAGAAGCGAAGTATTGCCTCATTTATTTATTTTTTTAGGTTCCAGTTCAGTTCTGAAGTTGCTTTGAGGGGCCCATATATTAGAAACCCCTATCAAATACGCCATTTTAGAAACTAGACCCCTCAAAGTATTCACAACAGCATTTAGAAAGTTTATGAACCCTTTAGGTGTTTCACAGAAATTTAGAGCAAAGTAGGGGTGAAATTTACATTTTTTTTTTTGTCAGAAAATCCTTTTTATACCATTTTTTTTATAACACAAAAGGATTTATCACAGAAACGCAACTTAATACGTATTGCCCAGATTCTGCAGTTTTGAGAAATATGCCACATGTGGCCCTAGTGCGGTAATGGACTGAAGCACCGGCCTCCGAAGCAAAGGAGCACCTAGTGGATTTTGAGGCCTCTTTTTTATTAGGCACCATGTCCGGTTTGAAGAGGTCTTGTGGTGCCAAAACATTGGGAACCCCCCAAAAGTGACCCCAATTTGGAAACTAGACCCCTTGAGGAATGCATTGTAGTTTTCTTGGGGTGCATGCGGCTTTTTGATCAGTTTTTATTCTATTTTTAGGTGGCGTGGTGACTAATAAACAGCAATTCTACTATTGTTTTTTTATTCTTTTTTTTTTACAGCGTTCACCGTGCGCTATAAATGACATATTCACTTTATTCTGCGGGGTGATACGATTACGGCGATACCAGATGTTTATATTTTTTTTTTTATGTCTTATGGCGTTTGCACAATAAAATACGTTTTGTAAACAATCATTTACTTTTTGTGTTGCCTTATTCTAAGAGCCATAACGTTTTTATTTTTCAATCAATAAAGCCGTGCGAGGACTTATTTTTTGCGTAACGAACTGTAGTTTCGATCAGTACCATTTTTAGGTACATGCGACTTTTTGATCTCTTTTTATACCATTTTTTGGGAGGTGAAGTGACCAAAGAATTGTGATTGTGGTTCGGTTTATTATTATTTTCCTTTACGGCGTTCACCGTGCGGGATAAATAACGAAATAATTTTGTAGTTCAGGCCGTTACGGACGCGGCGATACCAATTATGTATAGTTTATTTGTTTGTTTATATATTTTTATTAATAATAAATGACTGATAAGGGAAAAAGGGGGATTTTTACTTTTAATACTTTTAAAACTTTTATTTTCTTATTTTTACACAACTTCTTTTAACTTTTTTTTTACTGTATTACTTTGTTCCACTAGGGGACTTGAGGGCAGGAGGCCCTGATCGCAATTCTAATACACTGCACTACATGCGTAGTGCAGTGTATTAGAACTGTCAGCTACTCACTGGCAGCAAGCATAGTGGGTCCTGACGTTGTCAGGACCCACTAGGCTTCCGTCTATGGCATAGCCGGACGCCATTGTTTGGTGTCCGATTGCCATAGTCACCATCGCCGGCCGCTATCGCGTAGCAGGCCGGCGATGGCAGCTTAACCCCTAAAAAGCCGCGATCTCTATAGAACGCGGCTTTTTAGGGGTTAATCAGCGGGGACACAGCGATCGGTCCCCGCTGTAGGAGCTGTGAAAGCTGCTGAACAAGACAGCAGCTGTCACAGCTCCTGTATGTGTCGGGAGGACGGCCGAAACGGCCTTTACTCCCGAGACGTACTATTCCGTCATGGAGCGCGAACGATACAGCTGCCATGACGTAATAGTACGTCCAGGAGCGGGAAGGGGTTAAGGCATTCATCTAGTGGTGTCGTGAGCATTTTGACCGGAGACATACACCCCATAAACTGTAATGTGGGTTCTCCCGGGTATGGCAATACCCTCAATGTGGCTGTTAACAGCTGCCTGGGCACACAAAAGGGCCCAGAGGGGAAAGACGAGGGGGATAAGATGTGCGGAGTGCATCAGGTTAAGTAAGATTAAAAATCAAGGGATGTATGATACATTTTAAAACACTTTCATACAGAGCCCTGGTTTTTCGGGACACGTGTCACATTGATATATTGTGTCCTCCCTTATCCCCCTCTTATAGCAGACTTTGCACCTCTTTTGACTTTTTCCCTTCTTGCCAGTTTCGGAACCTTTCCTGGAAAGTGTTGCCCTGGTACGATGCGTGTGGCCTCGCTTCCAGAAGTCTTGGGTGTCCCCCTTCTTGGTCCCTAAAGATTAGGTTCTTGATAACCACCTCTTGAAACTTCAGGAAAGTTCCCGTCTGGCCTTCACATCGACGTAGCACGTACGCATTGTACAATGCCATCTGTATGATGTGCACGGCCAGCTTCTTATACCACACCGCATGGCGCTGTAGGGCTTCAGGACTTGATCTGACAAGTCCACCCTTCCCATGTACCTAGTGTAGTCCAGGATGCAGTCTGGTTTGGGAGTCTCTGTACTGGTACCTCGTACTGGTACATGGGTACTGGTGTGGCCATGTATTGTTGTCAATACAAGGACATCTCTCTTGTCCTTGTACTTGACACACAATATGTTGCTGCTGGATTGTGCCCTGCTCTCACCCCTTCTGAGTGTTTGTCCAAGCAGAGTCTTAGGGAGGCCTCTCAGATTTCTTCTAGCAGTGCCGCATGCCGCAGGACTTCTGGAAGCGAGGCACTTGAAGAGTGGAACGCTGGTATAAAAATTATCCAGCTAGAGGTGGTAACCCTGGTCCAGCAGTGGGTGCACCAAATCCCACACAATTTTTGCGTTAACTCCCAGTAAGGGGGGGGGGGCATTCTGGGGGCTGAATACAGGTGTCCTTCCCTTCATATATCCTAAATTTGTAGGTATACCCTGATGCACTCTCACACAGCTTATACATCTTCACGCCATACCTTGCCCTCTTACTCGGCAGGTACTGGCGGAATTGAAGCCTCCCTTTAAAATGTCCCAGGGACTCATCAATAGAGATACACTTTTCAGGGGTGTATGCTTGGGCAAACCAGGCACTGAAATGGTCTAATAGGGGTCTCCGTTTATACAAACGGTCAAAACTGGGGTCATCTCGGGGTGGGCACTGATCATTGTCAGCATAAATTTAAGAAGTGAAGTATTGCCTCATAACGCATCCAGGATATGGCCATGCAGTACATCGGTGTGTGGTATAAGATGTCTGTGCTCCAGTAGGTTCTAATGGATGGCTTTTTCAGAAGCCCCATGTTCAAGTGAAGTCCCCAGAACTTGCCCAACTCTGCTGCGTCTACGGGGGTCCACCTGTTGGATTGGGCATAAAATGATGTGGGGTTCTTAGTAATATACTGTTGGGCATATAAATTTGTCTGGGAGACCATAAGCTCTATAAAGTCATCAGTGAAAAAGAACTTGAAAAAGTCCATATCACTGAGCTAGGGATGTCACGATACCAGAATTTGGACTTCGATACCGTTACTTCGTTTAGTATTGTTGTTTCGATACTTTGCCAACAGTAATAAAAAAAAAAGTTCTTCCGTATTCTGATGTGAGGCGTGATGAATTTTGAATGTGCCTCACATTAATAGTAATTAATCCCATCATGTTTCTCAGTCATAATGGGTTAATGTGTAAGGTACATGATGGGGTTAATTACTATTAATGTTAGGCACATGGAGGTTAAATTCATCACACCTCGTGCCTCACAATAAGTGAAAGAAAGCAGTTTTTATTTTATTTTTTTACAGTGCACACATCATAAATGATGCAAAAAAATTGTTGTGAAGGTTATTACGGCCGCGCCAATACCGAATATGTGAATATTTTATGTATTGAGACTTATTTTAATGTTTATTGTAAAAAAGGTGTATGTGCATTTTTTTACATTTAATATTACTTTATGTTTTTACTTTATTTTTAAACTTTAATGTACTGGCTTATATCTACAGGGTGGGCCATTTATATGGATACACCTAAATAAAATGGGAATGGTTGGTGATATTAACTTCCTGTTTGTGGCACATTAGTATATGGGAGGGGGGAAACTTTTCAAGCTGGGTGTTGACCATGACTGCCATTTTGAAGTCGGCCATTTTGTATCCAACTTTAGTTTTTTCAATGGGAAGAGGGTCATGTGACACATCAAACTTATCGAGAATTTCACAAGAAAAACAATGGTGTGCTTGGTTTTAACGTTACTTTATTCTTTCATTAGTTATTTACAAGTTTCTGACCACTTATAAAATGTGTTCAAAGTGCTGCCCATTGGGTTTGATTGTCAATGCAACCCTCTTCTCCCACTCTTCACACACTGATAGCAACACCGCAGAAGAAATGCTAGCACAGGCTTACAGTATCCGTAGTTTCAGTTGCTGCACATCTCGTATCTTCACAGTATAGACAATTGCCTTCAGATGACCCCAAAGATAAAAGTCTAAGGGGGTCAGATCGGGAGACCTAGGGGGCCATTCAACTGGCCCACGACGACTAATCCACTTTCCAGGAAACTGTTCATCTAGGAATGCTCGGACCTGACACCCATAATGTGGTGGTGAACCATCTTGCTGGAAAAACTCAGGGAACGTGCCAGCTTCAGTGCATAAAGAGGGAAACACATCATCATGTAGCAATTTCAGATATCCCGTGGCCTTGAGGTTTCCATTGATGAAGAATGGCACCACTATCTTTATCAGAAACTTGTAAATAACTCATGAAAGAATAAAGTAACGTTAAAACCAAGCACACCATTGTTTTTCTTGTGAAATTCTCGATAAGTTTGATGTGTCACATGACCCTCTTCCCATTGAAAAAACTAAAGTTGGATACAAAATGGCTGACTTCAAAATGGCCGCCATGGTCAACACCCAGCTTGAAAAGTTTCCCCCCTCCCATATACTAATGTGCCACAAACAGGAAGTTAATATCACCAACCATTCCCATTTTATTTAGGTGTATCCATATAAATGGCCCACCCTGTATATACTGATAGTACACAGGCAGTTGTTAGGACATACCTAAGTATGCCCTAACAACAGGAAATATGGTAGGACAGCCCTGGGGTCCTTCAATGGACCTTGGGCTGTCTGCCCATATATGGTATGTCCCTCAATTCCTGTGATGCGATCCAAGGGGAGAATAATGGCGGAGATGAGAGGTTTCTCTGATCTCCGCCGTTATAGAGCGGGGCTGTGGTTGTGTAATGCCTCGCTCCTAACATTAAGTGCGCGCGTGGTCAGCATGAAATGATGCGGCCAGCGCTGCACTAATGAGCGGCAACGCAGGCACTGAGGACAGAACATGGGAGTGTTTTGCAGTGCGCCCGCCACATGTTCTGTCTTCAGTGCCGCCGCTCATTAGTGCAGCGCTGGCCGTATCACATCATCCTGACGGCGCGCACTTGTCAGGAGTCAGGAACGGGGCAATTGCTGTATTACACATGTATTACACAGCCGCAGCCCTGCTCTCATGCATTCATGTATTACAATACTGTGCTGTGAGGCCGCACAGCTTAGTATCGAAATACATGAAATAACGGTATCGAACCATTTGGGAATGCACAGTATCGAAACAGTATCGAAGTTTTGATGCATCGTGCATCTCTACACTAAGCCCTGCGGTGTTAAATTTCATCCCGGACTGCCCGTATACTCCAGATTTGGGGCTCATAATTGTCTGGTGTGTGGGTCTATATGCGGTCACTTCGCTCGGGGGTTTCAACTGCGACTGGGTCACTTTTCTCGGGGGTTTCAACTGTCGTGGTGGTCCTGGGACGTCTCCTCTTCATCACTAGATGAGGAGGTTGACAAATTGAAAAGAGTCTCAGCATCCGACGAGTCTGTGTCGGAGGCAAGAAATGCATAAGCCTCTTCGGCAGAAAATTACCTTTGGGACATTTTTTATTATTTATGTGTGACACGTGTAAATTGTGTGCTTAGACACGTGTTTTGTGTATACAGCAAAAAAAACAAAATGTTAGAAAACTTGAAAAGAACAAAATAAAAATCTAATCCCCTAACTAAAAGCAATAGACTGCTACCCAAAACGTTTTTTTTATAGAATGAGTGGACTTCCCTACACTAAAACTAACTAGGGCAAGGGTTCCTAACACTAAACCTAACTAGATTTTTTTTTAACTTCACTAACGCTAAGTCTAACTACGGCGACTATTCCCTGACACTAAATCTAACTAGATTATTCCGAGCTTCCCTGACGCTAAACCTACCTAGATTATTCCGAGCTTCCCTAACACTAAGGGCGGATTTACACAAACGTGATATACGTCCGTGCAACGCTCGTGCTTTTCACGCGCGTCGTACGGACCTATGTTAGTCTATGGGGCCGTGCAGACAGTCCGTGATTTTCACCCAGCGTGTGTCCGCTGCGTGAAACGCACGACTGGTCCTATATTTGTGCGCTATTCGCGCATCACACACCCATTGAAGTCAATGGGTGCGTGAAAATCACGCGCACCACACGGAAGCACTTCTAGGGACACGCGTGATTCGCGCAACAGCAGTAAAAAGTATGATTGAAAACAAAAGCACCACGTGCTTTTCTGTTTACAAACATACAAACAGAGTGTCATAATGATGGCGGCTGCGCAAAAATCACGCATGGTGATGACACATGGAGCTGTTAAGTGGCTTTTGCGCGCGCAAAACGCTGCATTTTTTGCGCGCGCAAAACGCACACGCTCGTGTACATCCGGCCTTAACCTAACTACCGTAATGGATCCCTAACGCTAAAACTAAATACGATGACGGATTCCTGACGAAAAATTCCCTGACACTAAACATAACTACACTATTTGACGGTTCCCTAACAATAACTTATGTCGGGTTTACACGAGCGTGTGCGTTTTGCGCACGCAAAAAACACAGCGTTTTGCGTGTGCAAAAGGCACTTAACAGCTCCGTGTGTCAGCCCCGTATGATGCGCGGTTGCGTGATTTTCGCGCAGCCGCCATCATTATGACACTCCGTTTGGATGTCTGTAAACAGAAAAGCACGTGGTGCTTTCTGTTTTCATTCATAGTTTGATAGCTGTTGCGCGAATCACGCTCGTCCCACGGAAGTGCTTCCGTGCGGTGCGCGTGATTTTCACGCACCCATTGACTTCAATGGGTGCGTGATGCGCGAAATACGCCCAAAGAACGGACATGTCGTGACATTTTTGCAGCGGACTCACGCTGCGTAAAAATCACGCAACTGTCTGCAACGCCCCATAGACTAATATAGGTTCGTGCGACGCACGTGAAAAGCACGCACGTTGCACGGACGTAATATACGTTCGTGTAAACAAGCCCTAAGGCTGGATTTTACACGAACGTGGCGTTTTTGCGGACGCAAAAACGCGGCGTTTTGCGGACGCAAAAACGCGGCGTTTTGCGCGCGCAAAAATCACTTGCCAGCTCCGTGTGTCATCCGTGTATGATGCGCGGCTGCGTGATTTTCGCGCAGCCGGCATCATAGAGATGAGGCTTGTCGACGCCCGTCACTGTCCAAGGTGCTGAAAGAGCTAAATCTTTCATCACCCTCGACAGTGAATGCCGAACACAACAGCGAAAAACCTGTAAAAAAAAAAGATAAAGTTCCTACTTACCGAGAACTTCCCGGCCGTTGCCTTGGTGACGCGTCCTTGGTGACGCGCCTCTCTTGACATCGGGCCCCACCTCCCTGGTTGACGCGGCAGTCCAAGTGACCGCTGCAGCCTGTGATTGGCTGCAGCCTGTGATTGGCTGCAGCCTGTGCTTGGCCTGTGATTGGCTGGAGCTGTCACTTGAACTGAAGTGTCATCCCGGGAGGTCGGACTGCAGGAAGGAGACAGGAGTAATCGGTAAGTTAGAACTTCGGGTTTTTTTACAGGTTCATGTATTTTGGGATCGCAAGTCACTGTCCATGGTGCTGAAACAGTTTAACTCTTTCATCACCATGCACAGTGAATGTCTCCCGATTTCGCGGACCGGAAATTTTTTTGCCGGGTTCGGCCAAAACGAGTTTGGCCGAACCCGGTGAAGTTAGCTTCGGTTGTCGGGGTTCGCTCCTCGCAAAGACACTCCGTTTGAATGCTTGGAAACAGAAAAGCACGTGGTGCTTTTCTGTTTCCATTCATCCTTTTGACAGCTCTTGCGCGAATCATGCAGTTCGCACGGAAGTGCTTCCGTGCGGCATGCGTGGTTTTCACGCACCCATTGACTTCAATGGGTGCGTGATGCGTGCAAAACGCCCAAAGAACGGACATGTCGTGACTTTTTTTCAGCGGACTCACGCTGAGGAAAAACCACGGACATGTCTGCACGGCCCCATAGACACATATAGGTCCGTGCAACGCGCGTGCAAATCACGCGCGTTGCACGGACGTTTTTCACGTTCGTCTGAATAAAGCCTAACCCTAATACTAAACTAGCTAGATTCTAACTTTCTAAACCAACTTTTTTAAAATTGTAATAAAGTTATATATATATATATATATATATATATATATTTTTTTTTTTTTTTTGTATTTTATAAAGAAAATTAAATAAATAAATAAATATATATATATATATATATATATATATATATATATATATATATATATATATATATATAATCCACAGGGACAAATAAATGTGGCCCTGAAGACTAAGAAGTGGTCAGTGATAGGAGATCACTGACCAAAAACGGGGGTGACAAGGGGAACACCAGGAGGACAGGAATGGGAAATGGATGGAGCAGGTGGGAAGCACAAAAAAGTAACTTTTTTTATTTATTTTTATTTAGCACAATTCTTCTGACACAACCGCTCTGAACTACTCTCTAACGCCAACAGAGAAGTTCAGGGCGGGTGCGGGAGGATGTGAGATCTGGGGCAGGAAATGATGTATGCGAACGCTGCTATTGGTTAGTAGTCACTGACTAACCAATAGCAGCGATTGCCGGGGCGGGACCACCGCAATTGTTCCCGGAGTATTGAGCTGTGATAGCCTGCTGTCGGAAACAGCAGGTATCACAGCTCAAACACGCGCCGGGTTTAAATGGCGCCTTTATACTCTGGTCAGTACATTTACTGATCTGAGCGCGAACGATGCACTCAGCTCGACGTAATAGTACTGAGCTGAGCGGGACGGGGTTAAAGGGCTATTCCCAGCTCAGTGTATCCACAGTATATGCCATAAATGTCTGATATATATGGGTCCTATCTCTGGGGCCCTAACTGCGTCCTACCTTCTGCCCCTGTCGCTGGGCTGCACTAGAATGGAGTGAGAGTTATGGAAACAGTGTAGTTATGGAAACCGTGTAGCACAGCAAGCTATGCTGTTTCCATTGCTTCTTAGTCCCGGAAACAGCCTTTCCATAACTTCTATTCAGTTCTATGGCAGTTCCGGAAACAGCGTACCAAAACATGCTCATCTGTTTCCGAAAAACCCGACTATCTCGTAACTCAGTGGCTAAAGCCGAACGGCAGAATGTAGAACGGGGGTCAGGGGCTCTAGAGATAAGTATGAGTCCCAGAGGATGGACCCTCCTCTGTTGGACATTTATAGCATATCCTGTCAAAGATGGGAATAACTCTTTAAGATTGACCAGGTGTACAAAATCTCGCAACGTACTGAAGTGTAGGGTCGGCTTCACGGCTGTGGAAACTTAAAGGCGTTGTACAGGCTGGGGGCTGCTGGAACAGCTGATCACTGCAGGGTCTGGGTGTCGGACCCCCATGATCATATACTGATATCTTGTGGATAGGTCATCACTATAAAAAAACAGCCCCAGCCTGGACAATCCATTTAAATCGACTTTCCAGTTGTGTGTATAAAAGTTAAATGTAAGTAAGTACCTATAGGTAATGCATACCTGCTGTTCATTTTCCTCTGTGCTTCCTACCTGGCTACTTTATACCTCAGCTCCCTTAGGCCGGGTTCACACGACTTATTTTTAGGCGTAAACGAGGCGTTTTACGCCTCGAATTACGCCTGAAAACACGGCTCCAATACGTCAGCAAACATCTGCCCATTCATTTCAATGGGTTTGCCGATGTACTGTGCCGACGACCTGTAATTTTACGCGTCGCTGTCAAAAGACGGCTCGTAAAATAACAACCTCCAAATTACGTCCGTAATGGACGCCTCGCAAAACGCGAGTACATGCAATTACGTCTGAAATTCAGGAGCTGTTTTCTCCTGAAAACAGCTCCGTAATTTCAGCCGTAATTGACGTTATCGTGTGCACATACCCTTACAGCAAAGCTGTGATCTGTGACTACAGCTGAAAGGGGTTGTCCCACAATATCCCCTATCCACAGAATAGGGGATACATGTGTGATCGCTGGGGGTCCGACACCTGGGACACCCAGCGATAAGGAGAACGGAGGACTGAAAGTCCCCTGCAGTGCTCTATGAAAATGGTGCACTAGTGCGCATGCCCGACCAGCACTCCATTAATTTCTATGGAGCTGCAGGAGACAGCGGTCCCGGAAGTCCCATAGTTCATACGCACTCGACTGGCGAGTCTCTTCATTCAGCACATCTTTCGCTTGCATGGCTTGCCTCTACACATCGTGTCAGATCAGGGTGTTCAGTTTACCTCTAAGTTCTGGAGAGCCCTCTGTAAACTCCTGGATGTGAGTTTGGACTTTTCCTCAGCCTATCATCCCCAGTCCAATGGGCAAGTTGAGAGGATCAACCAGATCATGGAAAATTATCTCCGCCACTTCATCTCTTCTCAGCACGATAACTGGGTACAGCTTCTTCCATGGGCCAAGTTTTCATACAACAACCACACAAGTGAGTCCACCACTTCCACTCCGTTTCACATCGTGTACAGTCAACATCCCAGAGTCCCTCTTCCTGTGTCGACTTCATCTCAGGTACCCGCTGCTGACTCTGCATATGGGGACTTCCTGCAAATCTGGCAACAGACCCGGTCCTCTATTTTGCTGGCGGTAGATCGCATGAAGCGAAAGGCAGATACTAGGAGAGGAGACCCGCCTCAGTATCTTCCGGGGACTAAAGTCTGGCTGTCCTCTCTGAACATTCGCTTGAGGGTGCCTTCATACAAGTTTGCTCCCAGATTCCTTGGTCCTTTCGAGATCCTGCAACAAATCAACCCTGTCTCCTATAAGCTGCGGCTGCCTCCTACCCTCAGAATCCCTAACTCCCATGTGTCCCTCCTGAAACCAGTGGTCCTGAACCGCTACAGCAAGACTTCTAGTTCCACAGTTGCTCCCAGCGGTCCTTCTGATGTATTCGAGGTAAAGGAGATCCTGGACTGCAAAAGGATAGGAGGAAGGACTTTCTATTTGGTGGACTGGAGAGGGTTTGGTCCTGAGGAGAGGTCCTGGGAGCCAGAAGGGAACCTCAGCGCTCCTGCTCTTATTAAAAAGTTCCTCTCTCACTCTGGCCCCAGAAGAGGGGGCGTAAGAGGGGGGATACTGTAGCATCCATGGCCGCGGGCCGTCGGGTTTACTCACCTCCCGACTCCCGCAGCCATGGATCTGTGAGCGCTGGTCCCCATCTCCTTCCTAGGAGACACCAGCGCTCACTTTCGCTCCGTTCGGCTGTGTCCCGTAGGGTGCGCGCGCACGCTCGTGCCCGGCCTTAAAGGGCCAGCACGCGCAAATAGGAGGAAGTCATCATCATCAACTGCCACGATTTCCTCGTCTATAGAAGGCCCCTGGCCTTCTAATCCTTGCCTGAGCGTTGTTAGTTTTCCCAGTCTGTCTTGCAAATGGTCCCTTAGTGTTTCCCGTTCCTGTTACCCGTGCCTTGTTCCCCGTTCCTGTTTCCCGTGCTGTGCCTTAGTATCAAGTCGTGCCACGTACGGAGGAATCAACCACGTCCTGTGTCATTGCCACGTCCAGAGGAATCTGCCACGTCCTGTGTCATCTGCCACGTCCAGAGGAATCTGCCACGTCCAGAAGAATCTGCCACGTCCTGTGTCATCTGCCACGTCCGGAGGTATCCGCCACGTCCTGTGTCATCTGCCACGTCCGGAGGAATCCGCCACGTCTGGCGCAACTTGCGGCTCCTGTGTCATCCGCCACGTTTGGCGCTGTCTGCTGCAACCATCTCCATCTGTGCCAGAGCTGTGGCCACCGTCTGGACTATTCAGGTACCCTTGTGCGGGACATTGTATTTCTGGGGTGTCCTGTTGTTTGGCCAGCTGCCTCCCCGCAACGGCGGTACGGCCTAGTGGGTCCACTAACCCGCCCCGTGACACTATGCATCTTTCATGAAACATCTATGGGGTCTAAATGCTTACTACACCCCTAGATTAATTCCTCAAGGGGTGTAGTTTCCTAAATGGAATCACTTTTTGGGCATTTTCATTGTTTTGTCCCCTCAGGGGCTTTGCAAATGGGACATGGCCTCCGCAAACCATTCCTGCTAAATGTGATCTCCAAAAGCCAAATAGCGCTCTTTCCCTTCTGAGCCCTGCCGTGTGTCCAAACAGCCATTTATCACCAAATGTGGGGTATTGTTTTACTCGGGAGAAATTGCTTTGCAAATTTTACAGTGCTTTTTCTCCTTCAGTCCTTGTGGAAATGAGAAATAATTAGCTAAACCTACATTTTCTTTGAAAAAATTTTGATTGTCATTTTCAGGGCCTACTTCCAATAATTTCTGCAAAAAACCTGTCCGGTCAAAACGCTCACTATACCCCTAGATAATTTCCTCAGTGGGTGTAGTTTCCAAAATGGGGTCACTTGTGGGGGGGTTTCCACTGTTTTGTCCCCTCAGGGGCTTTGTAAATGTGACATGGCCTCCGCAAACCATTCCTGCTAAATGTGAACTCCAAAAGCCAAATGGCACTCTATCCCTTCTATGCCCTGCCGTGTGTCCAAACAGCCATCTATGACCACATGTGGGGTATCGTTTTACTCGGGAGAAATTGCTTTACAAATTTGGTGGTGTTTTTTCTCCTTTAGTCCTTGTGGAAATGAGAAAAAAAAATGCTAAACCTACATTTTCTTTGAAAAAATGTAGATATTAATTTTCAGGGCCTATTTCCAATAATTTCTGTAAAAAACCTGTGCGGTCAAAATGCTCACTACACCTCTAGATAATTTCCTTGAGGTGTGTAGTTTCCCAAATGGGGTCACTTTTGGGGGATTTCCACTGTTTTGGCACCGCACCTTCAAACCTGACATGGTGCCTAAAATATATTGTAATAAAAATAAGGCCCCAAAATCCACTAGGTGCTCCTTTGCTTCTGAGGCCGCTGCTTCAGACTATAAGCATGCTACGACCACATGTGGGATATTTCCTAAAACTGCAGAACCTGGGCAATACATATTGAGTTGCATTTCTCTGGTAAAACTTTCTGTGTTATAAAGAAAATTGGATTAAAAATTAATTTCTTCCAAAAAATATGAAATTTTTAAATTTCACCTCTACTTTGCTTTAATTCCTGTGAAAAGTCTAAAGGGTTAAGAAATTTTCTAAATGCTGTTTTGAATACTTTGAGGGCTGAAGTTTTTAAAATGGGGTGACTTTTTGGGGGTTTCTAAAATATAAGGCCCTCAAAGCCACTTCACAACTGAACTGACCCCTGTAAAAATAGCCTTTTGAAATTTTCTTGAAAATGTGAGAAATTGCTGCTAAAGTTCTAAGCCTTGTAACGACCTAGAAAAATAAAAGGATGTTCAAAAAAACTGTCAATCTAATGTAGACATATGGGTGATGTTAATTAGCAACAATTTTGTGTGTTAGAACTGCCTGTCTTACAAGCAGATACATTTAAGTTGAGAAAAATGCTAATTTTTGCAATTTTTCGCTAAGCTTTGGTGTTTTTCACAATTAAATACTGAACATATGGAGCAAATTTTGCCAGTAACATAAAGTCCAATGTGTCACGAGAAAACAATCTCAGAATTGTTTGGATAGGTAAAAGCATTCCGACGTTATTACCACATAAAGTGAAACATGTCAGATTTGAAAAATGAGGCTCTGTCAGGAAGGTCAAAAGTGGCTAAAGAGGGAAGGGGTTAAATCATGGGTTTGACACGTTTTTGCAAAAAAAGAAAAAAAAACCCGCGGCAAAACCACAGTGTGAATACACCTTTAGGCTCAATACCTACGATGCGTATTACGTGCGGCAAGTCAGCAGCGTAATATAGTTCCAGCAAAGTAAATTAGATTTCAGGAAACCTCATGTACATGTTGCGATTTCTTTCTGCACGTAAATTGACCTGCGGTGTGTATTTTACAATCCGCAGCATGTCGATTTATCTTGCGTTTCTTCTTGCAATTTGCATCTGTCTAGTTGTAAGAAAAATGCACCAAAACCCGCAGCATGAAATTGCACTGATTTCCACATCAAAATGTAAAAACCGCACCAAGAAACGCATTGAAAAACACGATTAGGTGCAATTTTTACCTGCGAATTTCCTGCAGTTTTTAAGCGTATTTACACAGCAAAATACGCAACGTGTGCATGTAGCCTTACTCTTCTTCCATCTTGACAGCCTGCAGCACTGGGTGGTCTCTGGATGAAGCTCTGTGATACAGCTGTCTATAGACAGCTGTATCAAGGAGCTTCTTACCGTCGCAGGTGCCACTGGCAGGAGCATTGTGATGGCTGTGACAAGCTGTCACAGCAAACACATGACCGGAGACTGGGTCTCTAGATGAAAGCTCCGTGATACAGCTATTTCATGACAGCTGTATCACGGAGCTCCTTACAGTCGGCGCGTAAGCGCCGCTGGGAGGAATAATGTGATCGTTGTGACAGGTTGTGACAACGATCAATTGACCCGAGACCGCACTGTGTGGTTCCTGGTTGAGACAGCTGTATCACGGAACTGTATGCCACTGGGGAGCGGCAAACCAGGTAACTCTGCAGGACGTTCTAGTTATGTGCGGTATGCCCCGACATTTATAGTCTATGGGCGGTCCGGAACTGGTTAAAGCAGAGGTAGAATGATTCTAAAGTAAGATTACTAAGCCACGATTGAGAAAAAGATGACCTTCAGGTAATTGTTGCACATGTAGGTCTCGTTCACACGGTGCTAAATAAAATAAATGTGTAAACGTGTCAACAACACTAGCATTTTTGTAAAGCACTTTTTAAAGTACAGGCTTTTATGATGTGTTTTCGTCGTTTTTTTGATGCGTTTTGCACGCACTTTCTGCATGTTTTTTTGGTGCGTAATTAGGACTCCCATTGACTATGGGAATTAGGTGCTTTTTTGCCATATTTTACGCGCCGCATTTTTTAAATATGCTCGTGTAATAATACGCGTCAACGCACTTTCTCATTGATGTCAATGGAAAGATTATATCATGCTTATTACACAGTGTTCAAATTATTATGCACATTGGATTTAAGTGTCATAAACATTTAATTATTAGTTTTTCAAGTAAACTCATGGATGGTATTGTGTCTAAGGGTATGTTCACACGTAGTCAACCCAAACGTCTGAAAATCCAGAGCTGTTTTCAAGGGAAAACAGACCCTGCTTTTCAGACGTTTTTTACCAACTCGCATTTTTACCAACTCATTTTTTTACCAACTCGTTTTTGGAGCTGTTTTCATTGGAGTCTATGAGAAAACAGCTCCAAAAACGTCTGAAAGAAGTGTCCTGCACTTCTTTTGACGAGGCTGTATTTTTACGAGTCGTCGTTTGACAGCTGTCAAACGACGACGCGTAAATAACAGGTCGTCTGCACAGTACGTCGGCAAACCCATTCAAATGAATGGGCAGATGTTTGCCGACGTTTTGTAGCCATATTTTCAGACGTAAAACGAGGCATAATACGCCTCGTATACGTCTGAAATTTGGCCGTGTGAACATACCCTTAGGGCTCTTTGGATCATTGTAATCAATCTCAGACACCTGTGATAATTTGTTTTCCAGGTGTGCCCAATCAAAGGAAAACTACTTAAGAAGGATGTTCCACATTATTAAACAGGCCACAGGTTTCAAGCAGTATGGGAAAGAAAAAGGATCTCTCTGCTGCCGAAAAGCGTGAAATAGTGCAATACCTTGGACAAGGTATGAAAACATTGGATATTTCAAGAAAACTTAAGCGTGATCATCGTACTGTGAAAAGATTTGTGGCTGATTCAGAGCACAGACGGGTTCGTTCAGATAAAGGCATGAAAGGCATAGGATCCTCCAGAGATTTGCAAGTGTGCATAAAGCTATTATTCGGCCACCCCTAAACAATGCTCACAAGAAGAAACGGTTCCAGTGGGCTCAGAAATACATGAAGACTAATTTTCAAACCGTGTTGTTTACTGATGAGTGCCGTGCAACCCTGGATGGTCCAGATGGATGGAGTAGTGGATGGTTGGTGAATGGCCACCATGTCCCAACAAGGCTACGACATCAGCAAGGAGGTGGCGGAGTCATGATTTGGGCTGGAATCATGGGGAGAGAGCTGGTAGGCCCCTTAAGGGTCCCTGGCGGTGTGAAAATGACCTCTGCAAAGTATGTGGAGTTTATGACTGACCACTTTCTTCCGTGGTACAAAAAGAAGAACCGTGCCTTCGGTAGCAAAATTATCTTCATGCATGACCATCTCATGCTGCAAAGAATACCTCTGTGTCATTGGCTGCTATGGGCATCAAAGGAGAGAAACTCATGGTGTGGCCCCCATGTTCCCCTGACCTCAACCCTATTGAGAACGTTTGGAACATCCTCAAGCAAAATATCTATGAGGGTGGGAGGCAGTACACATCAAAACAGAAGCTCTGGGAGGCTGTTCTGACATCCTGCAAAGATATTCAAGCAGAAACTGTCCAAATACTCACAAATTAAATGGATGCAAGAATTGTGAAGGTGATATCAAAGAAGGGGTCCATGTTAACATGTAACTTGGCCTGTTATGTTTTTTTTGATTGAATGAGCTTTTGATTTCTGTAAATATGACCTCCTGATGCTGCAAATTCAACAAATTACCATTTTAGTTCTCTTTACAACCTTTAAAATGTTTTGATCTCTGTTGTGCATAATAATTTGAAACAGTGCATTTTGAGTTTTTTACTTCTAAAAAAAAATCTGTTATCATTAGGAGATTTGTTCAATAAAATTCGCATTATACTCCAACGGTTGATGGCTTGAAGATTATACTGACTGTCATTTGCATCAACTATTTAGGAAAATCAGCGAAAAATAACATTTGCATAATAATTTGGAACGCGGTGTAGATGTGTTTTTTTGGTAAGATGCACCGAAAAACGCGTTAAATACCCGCCGTGTGAACCGGACCATACTGAGGTAAATGAGTCCTAGTAAGGGTATGTTCACACAGCTTATTTTCGGCTGTTTTTCGTGCCGTAAACTGACAAAAAACGGTCGAAAAATCGGAAGCAGGACGCCTCCAAACATTTGCCCATTGATTTCAATGGGAAAAACGGGGGTCTGTTCCGACGGGGCGTTTTTTTACGCAGCCGATTTGAAAAACAACCGCGGAAAAAAACGGCCGCGAAAAAGAAGTGCATATCACTTCTTGAGACGTTTTGGAGCAGATTTTAATTGACTATAGAAAAACATCTCTAAAAACGGCCGTAAAAAACGCTGCGATAAGCGCGAGTTGCTAAAAAAAATGACTAAAATCAGGAGCTCATTCCCCTGAAAACAGCTCTGTATTTTCAGATGTTTTTTAGTAAGCGTGTGAACATACCCTAAGGCCGGATTCACACGAGCGTGTGCGATTTGCGAGTGCAACAAACGAGGCGTTTTGCGCGCGCAAAAGGCACTTAACTGCTCCGTGTATCATCCCCGTATGATACGTGGCTGCGTGAGTTTCGGGCAGCCGCCATCATTATGACACTCTGTATGTTTGTAAACAGAAAAGCATGTGGTGCTTTTCTGTTTTCATTCATACTTTTCACTGCTGTTGCGTGAATCACGCGCATCCCACGGAAGTGCTTCCGTGTGGTGCGCGTGATTTTCATGCACCCATTGACTTCAATGGGTGCGTGATTCGCGAAATATGCAAAAAGAACGGACATGTCGTGAGTTTTACGCAGCGGACTCACGCTGCGCAAAAATCACGGACTGTCTGCACGGCCCCATAGACTAATATAGGTCCGTGCGAGACGTGTGAAAATCACGCGCGTTGCACGGACGTATATCACGTTCGTCTGAATAAGCCCTAAGAAGGAGCCAGGGGGAACTCACTTTAGGGTAGGAACACACACAGCGTAAACACTGCAGATTTTCCACAACGGATTAATTGCTGGAAAATACGCAGCGTATTAGGCTGGATTCATACGAGCACATTACGTCCGTAATGGACGGAACGTATTTCAGTCGCAAGTCCCGGACCGAACACACTGCAGGGAGCCGGGCTCCTAGCATCATAGTTATGTACGACGCTAGGAGTCCCTGCCTCGCTGCCGGACAACTGTCCCGTACTGTAATTATGTTTTCAGTACGGGACAGTAGTTCCACGTAGAGGCAGGTACATAGTTATGTACGATGCTAGGAGTCCCTGCCTCTCTGTGGAACTACTGTCCCGTACTGAAAACATGATTACAGTACGGGACAGTTGTCTGGCAGAGAGGCAGGGACTCCTAGCATCGTACATAACTATGATGCTAAGAGCCCGGCTCCTTTCAGTGTGTTCGGTCCGGGACTTGCGGCCGAAATACGTTCCGTCCATTACGGACGTAATGTGCTCGTGTGAATCCAGCCTTACAGTACCAGCAGTGTGGGTGACATTTCAACAAATCTCGTCCCCGCACTGCGGTAAATATCCGCCTAAAAAACGCACATAAATTGACTTGCAGTGTGGTTAGTTCAACCGCAGCATGTCAATTAATTCTGCGGATACGCAATTCTTCTTTTGCGGGTTTACCCATTGAATTCAATTGGGTGCTTAAACCCGCAACAAAGCAGTGTGTGTTGCGATATTTGCGGCGGAATCACATGTATGCGCGGCAAAAATCGCAAGTAAGAAAAAAATAATAAAGTTATACTAAGGGCTTATTTACACAAGCGTGTTAAACTTCCGTGGGACGGCCGTTGAAACAGCGGCCGTCCCACGGACCTATGTAATTCAATGTGGCCGTTCACACAGCCATTGTTTCAACGTCCCGTGTGAAGGGTCCGTGCGAAAATAGGACATGTCCATTCTTTTCACGCATCCCTCCATAGACTCTCAACTATGGGGGATGCATGACATCGCGTCCCGCAGCGCTGAGCACGGATGCATCTCGGACGTGAAAAACGGCAGCGCTCTTGTCTATCAGGCCTTACCCAGAGTTCCCTGCTTCTTCTCCAGTCCGGCCTCCCTGGATGACATTGCAGGCCATGTGACCGCTGCAGCGTCACATGGCCTGCAACGTCATTCCAGGAGGCCGGACTACGCTCCGAGAAGAGGGAGGGGTTAAGTATGAACGTTTTTTGTGTTTTTTCTTTTCCGACGCTGCTTCGCAGTGGAAATTCCGCCGTAAAAACGCATCACAATGTGGTGCCATTTTCCGGATGGCATTGCCTGCGGTGTTCAGGGCGGATGCGCTGCGCAGCTTAGCGCAGTGTATCCGCACTGAATATGTTGTGTGTGTTCCTACCATGAGGTGAAGTCATTTTTAATGGGAATTGCTGCTGGTCGTCATGATCTACTGGCCACCAATTGATGGTCATCCACTAGATCGTGGTTGACTATTTAGACACAATTAGGCTTTTCTATAGTTGGCAACTTTTTCCGTGAAGCATTCCACATCTGAATGCCTCATGGAAGAAATTTTTTCATAATTACAATTCAATAACGAACTATAAATTTTGGTGACATACACAGTTGAACAAGCATATGTAATTATTTAGGTACCCTAAGGGGAATGGAGCGACTACTCTGCCAAATAGACACAAAAGTTAAATGTTAAGACAAGCCTGTATATTTTGTGTACATACACTATATGGTCAAAAATATTTGGACACTCCTATCAATTACTGAATTCAGGTGTTTCATTCAGTCCCATTGCCACGGGTGTATAAAATTAATCAGCTAGCCATGAGGTCTGCCTATACAAACATTTGTGAAAGAATCAGTCGTTCTAAAGAGCTCACTGATTTCCAGCGTGCTACTGTAATAGGGTGCCACCGTTATAACAAGTCATGTCATAAAATATCCCTCCTAGATATTACATTATCAACTGTGAGTGATATTATTGCGAAGTGGTAGGGTTTAGGAAAAAAAGCAACTTAGCCACGAAGTGGCAGACCACGTAAAGTTATAGAACGGGCTTTCCAAGTGCTGAGATGCATATTACATTAAAGTCGCCAACGCTCTTCTGACTCAATAACTGCAGAGTTCCAAACCTCCTCTGGCATTAACATCAGCACAAAAACTGTGTGCCGGGAGCTTCATGGCATGGTTTTCCATATAAGGCTTTTGCATCACCAAGCACAATACCAAGCATCGAATGGAGTAGTATAAAGAAGCCGCCACAGGACTTTGGAGCAGTGCAAACGTGTTCTGTGGAGTGACAAATCACGCTTCTCTATCTGACAGTCGGATGCACAAGTCTGGGTTTGGCGAATGCCAGGAGAACGTTACCAGGGCCGGCCTTTGGGGTGTGCGACCTGTGCCATCGCACAGGGCGCATCATTCCAGCAGGTGGAAGGGGACGCTGCACTGGCTCCCTTCCCCTGCTTGTGTTTCCAAAGCGCCCGTGCTCGGCAAAATTATTTATACATATTTATTAAATTACACAGTGGGGTATAGGGGGACTGTATACTGCGTGGGGTGGGCATAATTATACTGTGGGACAGTGGGGCATAAGGTGGCCCTTGTGTGTGGGTTGGCATAAGGGGGCACTATTTTATACTATGTGGGTTCACAAGGGGGCATTATATTGTCTGTGGGTCACTAAAAGGCATTATGCTGTGTTGGAGCAATAACGGGGGACATTATACTTTGTGGGGGCACTTGGGGACATTATACTATGTGTGGGCACTAAAATAGGCATTTTACGGTGTGGGGGCACTTGGGGACATTATACTGTGGGAGCACTAAAGGAGGCATTATACTGTGTGGGGGCACTTAGGGGACATTATACTGTGTTAGGGCCACTAAGGGGGCATTATACTGTGTGGGGGCCACTAAGGGGACATTATACTTTGTGTGTCACTTAGGGGCATTTTACTGTCTGTGCAGACTTAGAGGACAAAAGACAGTGTCTTTAAAGGGGTTATAATATATTATTAAATATTAATATACTGTATGTTGCAGCTATGAGGGCATTATATGGTATGGGGGTACTAAAGGGGCATTATACTGTGTGGGGGTCAATATACTGTGTGGGGGCACTTAGGGGACATTATACTGTGTAGGGGGCACTAAAGGGGGCATTATACTGTGTATTGGCACTATAAAGGGCATTATACTGTGGGGGGCATTACAGTTTTTTATGGGGCATTTTTTTATGATGGGGTGGGGCGCCAAAATAGAATTTGCAAGGGGCACTGGCTATCCTAAGGCCGGCCCTGAATGATATCTACCTGACTGCATTGTGCCAACTGTAAAGTTGGGTGGAGGAGGGATAATGCTATGTGGTTGTTTTTCAAGTGTTGGCCTAGGCCCCTTAGTTCCAGTGAAGGGAAATCTTAATTCTTCACCATACCAAGACATTTTGGACAATTGTATGCTTACTGTCACGGAGCGGGTTAGTGGACCCACTAGGCCATACCGCCGCAGCGGGGAGGCAGCTGGCCAAACAACAGGACACCACAGAAATACAATGTCCCGCACAAGGGTACCTGAATAGTCCAGATGGTGGCCGCAGCTCTGGCACAGATGAGATGGGTGCAGCAGATGTCGCGAAACGTGGCGGATGACACAGGAGCCGCAAGTTGCGCCAGACGTGGCGGATTCCTCCGGACGTGGCAGAGGACACAGGACGTGGCGGATTCCTCCGGACGTGGCAGATGACACAGGACGTGGTGGATTCCTCCGGACGTGGCAGATGACACAGGACGTGGCGGATTCCTCCGGAAGTGGCAGATGACACAGGACGTGGCGGATTCCTCCGGATGTGGCAGATGACACAGGACGTGGCACGGCTCGATACTAAGGCACAGCACGGGAAACAGGAACGGGTAACAAGGCACGGGTAACAATTGGAACGGGAAACACTAAGGGACCATTTGCAAGACAGACTGGGAAAACTAACAACGCTCTGGCAAGGATTAGAAGGCCAGGAGCCTTCTTATAGACCAGCAAATCATGGCAGTTGATGATGATGACGATTTCCTATTTGCGCGAGCTGGCCCTTTTGAGGCCGGGCGCGAGCGTGCGTGCGCACCCTACGGGACATAGCCGAACGGAGCGGAAGTGACCGCTGGCGTCTCCTAGGAGGGAGACGGGGACCAGCGCTCACGGATCCATGGCTGCGGGCGTCGGGAGGTGAGTAAACCCGACGGCCCGCGGCCATGGACGCTACAGTTTTCCCCCTCTTACGCCCCCTCTTCTTGGGGCCAGAGCGAGAGAGGAATTTTTTAATAAGAGCAGGAGCGCTGAGGTTCTCTTCTGGCTCCCAGGACCTCTCCTCAGGACAAAACCCTCTCCAGTCCACCAAATAGAAAGTCCTTCCTCCTACCCTTTTGCAGTCCAGGATCTCTTTTACCTCTAATACATCAGAAGGACCGCTGGGGGCAACTGTGGAACTAGAAGTCTTGCTGTAGCGGTTCAGGACCACTGGTTTCAGGAGGGACACATGGAAGGAGTTAGGGATTCTGAGGGTAGGAGGCAGCCGCAGCTTATAGGAGGCAGGGTTGATCTGTAGCAGGATCTCGAAAGGACCAAGGAACCTGGGAGCAAACTTGTATGAAGGCACCCTCAAGCGAATGTTCCGAGAGGACAGCCAAACTTTAGTCCCTGGAAAATACTGAGGCGGCTCTCCTCTCCTAGTATCCGCCTTTCGCTTCATGCGATCTACCGCCAGCAAAATAGAGGACCGGGTCTATTGCCAGATTTGCAGGAAGTCCCCATATGCAGAATCAGCAGCGGGTACCTGAGATGAAGTCGACACAGGAAGAGGGACTCTGGGATGTTGACTGTACACGATGTGAAACGGAGTGGAGGTGGTGGACTCACTTGTGTGGTTGTTGTATGAAAACTCGGCCCATGGAAGAAGCTGTACCCAGTTATCGTGCTGTGAAGAGATGAAGTGGCGGAGATAATTCTCCATGATCTGGTTGATCCTTTCAACTTGCCCATTGGACTGGGGGTGATAGGCTGAGGAAAAATCCAAACTCACATCCAGGAGTTTACAGAGGGCTCTCCAGAACTTTGACGTAAATTGAACACCCCGATCTGACACGATGTGAAGAGGCAGGCCATGCAAGCGAAAGATGTGTAGAATGAAGAGACTCGCCAGACGAGGAGCAGAAGGTAGGCCGGTCAGCGGGATAAAATGTGCCATCTTAGAGAACCGGTCCACCACCACCCAGATGGTGTTGCATCCTGCTGAGAGAGGAAGGTCTGTGACGAAGTACATTGCGATGTGCTGCCAGGGGGCAATGGGTACAGGCAGAGGTTGAAGCAGGCCGGCAGGCTTGGAGTGAGTCACTTTGTTAGAGGCACACACCGTGCAAGCAGAGACAAAGTCCAGAACATCTTTAGGTAGCGTGGGCCACCAGAAGTGACGAGCAATCAGGTCTCGGGTTTTACGGACACCAGCGTGCCCAGCCAGTTTAGAACTGTGTCCCCAGCAGAGAATTCTCCTGTCTGCCAACCGAACAAACGTCCTCCCAGAAGGGATGTCTCTAATCTGCAGAGGATAAGCGGTGACAACGCAGGACGGGTCTATGATAGTCTGAAGGGACTCCAACGTGTCTTCCGTCACAAACGATCTGGACAGGGCATTGGCCCTCACATTCTTGTCCGCGAGACGGTAGTGGAGCAGAAATTGGAAACGGGTGAAAAACAGCGACCACCTGGCTTGACGGGGATTCAGTCGTTGTGCAGACTGAAGGTAGGTGAGGTTCTTGTGGTCGGTGAAGATCAGGATGGGGTGAGCAGTGCCCTCTAGAAGATGTCTCCACTTCTCCAGGGCCAATTTGATGGCCAGTAGCTCCCGATCTCCAATGGAGTAATTGCGCTCAGCAGAAGAAAACAGTCTTGAGTAGTAGCCACATACCACTGCCTTTCCTTTGGAGCTCCTCTGGAACAGAAGTGCACCTGCACCAACAGAGGAAGCGTCCACTTCCAGAGAGAACTGCCGAGATACGTCAGGATGATGGAGGATCGAGGCTGAAGTGAAGGCTCTCTTGAGGCTAATAAATGTGGACTCTGCCTCTGGCGTCCACACTTTGGTGTTCACACCCTTCTTGGTAAGGGACGAGATGGGGGCCGTCAGAGAAGAGAAGTTAGGAATAAACTGCCGGTAGAAATTGGCGAATCCCAGGAACCGCTGTATGGCCCTTAAGCCTTGAGGACGTGGCCACTCCAGGACAGCTTTCACTTTCTCAGGATCCATCTTGAGGCCTTTATCCGAGATGATGTAGCCCAGGAAGGGCAGAGAACTCTTCTCAAAGACGCACTTCTCCAGCTTGGCGTATAAATGATTCTCCCTTAATCGTAGTAGAACCTGACTGACATGCCTCCGATGAGTCGTCTGATCTGGGGAGAAAATCAAAATATCATTGAGATAAACAACAACACAGACATAGAGTAGATCTCGGAAGATATCGTTAACGAACTCCTGAAACACTGCGGGAGCGTTACACAGTCCGAAGGGCATCGCCAGGTATTCGTAGTGCCCGTCCCGGGTGTTAAAAGCCGTCTTCCATTCATCACCCCGGCGAATCCAGCCTCCCTTTTTCTGAAAACATCTGCATACTGAGCAAATTGGGAAGGCAGTCCCGCCAACGACTGAGGCAGAGAAGGCTTGACAGGATGGATCTGCAACAGACAACGACCATGGCACTTGGAGCCTCATTGGAGAACCTCTCCAGAATTCCAGTCCAGGACTGGGGCATGTAGTCGAAGCCAAGGCAGGCCCAGCAGAACAGGGTTGATGGCCTTGGGCAAAACAAGGAAAGAAATAAATTCGAAATGCAGGACTCCAACCTGGAGCTTCAACGGCTTGGTCTTAGAAATGATGGGATCAGGCAGAGGCAGTCCATTAGCTGAGGGAACAGCCAAAGATGTCTCCAGGGGAACTGTGGGCAGCTGAAAATGATCCACAAGCTCTTTCTGGATGAAATTTGCAGCAGAGCCAGAGTCAAGATAGGCAGAGACTTGATGCGTCCTGTCGCCGGATACTAGGGTCACAGGAATAGTCAATTTGGAACCGAATGCTCTGTTAGGTTCCGTTCCACCTAGGGTTGTCTCTCCAACCAATCCTAGGCAAGGGGGTCTCTCTGGCTTCTGGGGACACAGACGCAAAAAATTGGCCTCCACGGCCGCAATACAGACAAAGTCCAGAAGTGTGTCTGCGTTGACTCTCCTGGGTAGACAACTTTACATAATTCCTCTGCATCGAATCCTCTGGTGGAATGACTGAGGGGGATTGCGGGACAGCAGAATCCAGCCTGGGAAGTTCTCTCTCCCAGAGAACCTCTTGGGAACATTCCCGGATCCTCATGTCAACTCAGGAGGCGAGTAAGATAAGATCGTCCAGGGTAGATGGCAGATCGCGAGCAGCCAGCTCGTCCTTGATCCCTGAAGACAGTCCCTGCCAGAATGTAGCCACCAAAGCCTCGTTGTTCCAGGTCAATTCAGCAGCCAGGATACGGAACTGGATGGCATACTCGCCCATGGAAAGGTCTCCCTGGTGTAGGGTTAGCAAGGATGCAGCAGCCGAAGAAACTCTCCCATGTTCCTCAAAGATCGAGCGGAAGGTCTGTAGGAAGCACTGCAAGTCCCAGGTCTCTGGTCCCTGATGTTCCCACAGAGGATTAGCCCATGCCAGGGCTTTGCCAGTAAGCAGAGAGATGATGAAGGCGATCCTGACGTCATCCGAACAGAAGGACCTGGCATGTAGTCTGAAATGGATCAGGCACTGATTCAAAAATCACCTGCAGGACCTCAGATCTCTGTCATAGAGTGGAGGTAGCGGCAAGAAACACGGGGTTGGTATCGGTACAGACAGGAAGTGTAGCAGGCGGAACCGCAGGAACAGGTGCGGTGATGACTGAGGTTGGAGCAAGCAGCCGATGGGCTATGGCGTTCACCGACAGGAGGAGCTGGTCTTGTCGTGACTGGAGATCCTCCATCTCGGCCAGCATGGCTTGTGTCGTCAAAGTCTCAGGTTGACCAGCGGGGTCCATGGCCTGAGCGTACTGTCACGGAGCGGGTTAGTGGACCCACTAGGCCGTACCGCTGCAGCGGGGAGGCAGCTGGCCAAACAACAGGACACCCCAGAAATACAATGTCCCGCACAAGGGTACCTGAATAGTCCAGATGGTGGCCGCAGCTCTGGCACAGATGAGATGGGTGCAGCAGATGGCGCCAAACGTGGCGGATGACTCAGGAGCCGCAAGTTGCGCCAGACGTGGCGGATTCCTCCGGACGTTGCAGAGGACACAGGACGTGGCGGATTCCTCCGGATGTGGCAGATGACACAGGACGTGGTGGATTCCTCCGGACGTGGCAGATTACACAGGACGTGGCGGAATCCTCCGGACGTGATAGATGACACAGGACGTGGCGTATTCCTCCAGACGTGGCAGATGACACAAGACGTGGCACGGCTCGATACTAAGGCACAGCATGGCAAACAGGAACGGGTAACAAGGCACGGGTAACAATTGGAACGAGAAACACTAAGGGACCATTTGCAAGACAGACTGGGAAAACGAACAACGCTCAGGCAAGGATTAGAAGGCCAGGAGCCTTCTTATAGACCAGGAAATCGTGGCAGTTGATGATGATGACGATTTCCTATTTGCGCGAGCTGGCCCTTTAAGGCCGGGCGCGAGCGTGCGCGCGCACCCAACGGGACACAGCCGTACGGAGCGGAAGTGAGCGCTGGCGTCTCCTAGGAGGGAGACGGGGACCAGCGCTCACGGATCCATGGCTGCGGGCGTCGGGAGGTGAGTGAACCCGACGGCCCGCAGCCATGGACGCTACACTAACAAACTTTGTGGGAACAGTTTGTAACCGTAATGCACACAACCGTTGTGTGTGTCCTATCTTTCCATGGATCGGAGAATCAGGTGAGTTTTCATCGTAGAAACGATCGGGTGCCACTCGGATGCCGTGAAAAACGGCCCGAGTGGCACTCGGTCGTGTGAAACTGGCATTAGAGTTTGTTTCTTGCATAACAGAGCGAATGGTTGCTGGCTTTGCAGCATTCTCAGGATTGTTGTTGTCCTGGCAGTTGAATCCCCACCAATCAGAAAATTATGATATGTCCTAGCAATATGCCATGAGTTTAAGTTCCTGTTCACACAAAGTTTTTTACAGGCAGAAAAAAATCTGCCTTCGATTTCCTTCAGGAATTTTGAGCAGATTTTGAACTGTCTGCACATATTTTTCTGCGTTTTCACTGAGTTTTTCGTCCTCGGCCATTGAAGCTAATTCAAGGACTACGGGATAAAAACTGCGAAAAACGTTTAGAAACTAGCGCCACAGGTTTTTTGTCTTTTCAGTTGTACATCTATCATATGCATCCCTATATATGGTAACTTGTCTTGGTACATATTTTGGGTTTGTTCACAATACTGATAAAATAAAAAGTTCATGGTCTTACCTCTACAGCAGGGACGTTTTACTACAGGTATACAGTAGATTGAGTCAGATATGTCTTTGCATATTATAGAGGGATGGTAAGGTTATTTGCCATGGAGAGCTAACAGAGGAGACGAGAAAAGCCAGGAGGGATTGATTACATACAGACTGGAGAAGTTTGGAGCACAAATGTCTGAACCTATATGAGAATGACTGAACATAGTTAATGTTTCACATTTGGTTGAAGGTATGTATTAAGATTGAGATACCACACGTAATATATTTCTTTATTTTATTTTTTGTTCTTAATACAATAATTTGCATCATATAATTTAAACTATTTAGGATAAGACAGTAAGTAAAACATTCATAACATATTGACTGTCAATAAAAATCAGAAACCCTGTGTGCGATGCCAGTTTTTTTTATTTTTTCAACCTTGTAGTTCTGTCCTAGGGTGTACACAGTAGATTATTATGCTATTCATCACTAACTTCACTTGTTAACTCAATAAAGTAGGCAGAATTCAAAATTAAATAGTAATTGATATAGCAAAGTTCCCCTATATTTTTCAGAAACTATGCCCACTCATAGACAAATTTCAACAATTACTATCCTTTATATCATAAACAAAAAATAATCTATTTTAGCAAGAAATCCTCTGTCACATAATTTATGCATGTAATTTTAAATTCCATAGTTATATTTCATATAGCAGTATTCTGTTTAAAACTACTAAAGTGTTCTGCTATCCCTATTTAATACTGCAATAATAGTAATTTCTTATGTCATCTAGGAAGATAAAGAATAATCCTCATGAACTGTACAGGACAGAAAAGAATATATATACCGAAAACCATTGCACTTTGCTGTAAAAAGTTACTTTGTGGGTTTATGGAGCAAGGAAACTTCTATTCACATGACTTAATAATGGACATGACATTGTTTCATTAAGAAATACAAGACGCATAGGAAAAACAAGTAATTCAGTAAAACAAACAAGTTCATTCTGAAGTTTTCTTTCACTTATTATGTACAGTTCTCAAAATACATATATAAATAAGTGTTTAATAGTAACCGTCTATGCTATATACATATTGACAACTACACCTAATAAACTGGTATATACTCATCAGACATAAAAAATGAGGCTAATTATCTCTATCCATTCTAGACTCTCTAAGGCTGGGTTCACACGACCTATTTTCAGACGTAAACGAGGCGTATTATGCCTCGTTTTACGTCTGAAAATAGGGCTACAATACGTCGGCAAACATCTGCCCATTCATTTGAATGGGTTTGCCGACGTACTGTGCAGACAAACTGTCATTTACGCGTCGTCGTTTGACAGCTGTCAAACGACGACGCGTAAAAATACATCCTCGTCAAAAGAAGTGCAGGACACTTCTTTGGACGTTTTTGGAGATGTTTTCTCATAGACTCCAATGAAAACAGCTCCAAAAACGGACGTAAAAAACGCTGCGAAAACGGCGCGAAAAACGCGAGTTGCTCAAAAAACGTCTGAAAATCAGGGGCTGTTTCCCCTTGAAAACAGCTCCGTATTTTCAGACGTTTTTGGTCACTACGTGTGCACATACCCTAATTGATTCTGATACAATTAATTTTATTTGAAGAGGAACTGTCACTAGGTTTACTGACCTGAATAGCACTGTGTCCCTGATTCCATCACTATGTTTTTCTTTTCATGGCCCCCCTGTTTCAGAGATATGGCCCACTGTTCTATTGACTCCCTATTTTATAATATGCTGTAGTTAGTCAACAGGGCGTAAACTACCCTCAAGCTGCCTCACGCTGATTGGTCCGCATCAGATGCAGGGAAGGTAGCTCCAGCCCAGGAGAATGAGAGTAGTTCATGCCCTTTTGGCTAACTACAGAAAATTAGCATATAGGAAGCCAAAAGAACAGTGGGCCATATCTCTGGAAGGAGGAGGGGGTTCAGGGAAAATTTTTTTTGCGGGAGACAGTGCTATTCAGGTCCGTAAACCAGTTCAACTTATATGACCTAGTGACAGGTCATCTTTAACCAGTGCTACAGAATGTAGATTTGCAATTAATAAAATCTAAATATTTCGAATTTAGATTATGGTACAACCCCACAATAGTGTATTCAGTTGTTCTGAACTGATTAAGATTATAAATATGATTTTTGTGAGGTTTGGCAGAGACATAGGAAGGATTTAGAGATTATACCTCCTATTCATACCGCTGTATTGCAAGCAGACACAAAATCGACACACTGTATAATACGTCTTTTAATAACACATTTTCTGCCATCATTTAACTGTTAACAAGCATATAAAAGAACATGACGGTGTGCATTCTTCTAGTTGTACCTCCAGCAGCAGCTTCTGAATAGTACTGCACGTGGCAAAACCGCCTAGAGAGGAGTGAAGACTATTTTAAAGCACCATTGGCTGATTCCCTGTGACATCTCAGCTTAGTCTGCAAAACCTTTGGGCTATAGAATGTGTAACTAGGGTGCCACTGCCATGCACAAGGAATCGGACTGCTGATCCTTCTCAACATTTTCAGGTCGGATACAAATAGCCAGCCTCTAAAGAATAAGTGAAAAACAAAGAACAAGAGACTAAACAGCAGCCGGCAAAAAAATACATAAAGCAAAATTAGTTTTTATTTATTAAAGCCTCTTATCTATATACAGACTGGGAATCACTGCTAGCATATTATTCACCAGTATTGATTAATAGTGCATTGTATTGTATATAAGAATAGTCCATAGGAGAATCTGTGTTTATGTGAATACATATATACCTGTGCCTAGATTTAGCCTTTTCAATCGTAAGTAAAATGTGTATTCAGAAAACTTGAAACCAGTGCAAAATAAAAAAAATAAAAGTTATTTTTCTTAGGCCTTGTCCACATCTGCGTTCACCATTCCATTCAGCTCCATGAGAAGAGCAGAACAACAAAAATACCGGAAGCGCAGGTTCTGTTTAACAGCGAAGAGAAGCGGCGCATAACAGAACCCATTGACCTTAATGGGTTCCGTCAGGTGTTTGCAGATTTACCGGAAACAATAGTGCAGCATTATGTGGTATTGCTTCCAATATTTTTAGCGGATTCTGCAACGGAGGCCCCTAACGGAGCCGCCAACGCTGATGTGAAATAGGTATTCTCTTATTCTGAAACTTTTTGTAAATAAATATGGTTATTTATAATATTTAATTGGTACTACTACCCTCACACAACTAGACAGACAAAGCATTTTACTGTACACTTTATATTGCTACATCATATTTCATTATATGCTGCTACCAGAATTCTGTATGCTACTACTATTGCTAGTATATGATTTGACACTACCAAACTGACATCTCTAATAAGATGCGTTCTTCTATTAATACCTGGATGCATGATAGATATAAAAGTAAGTCAATTTCGACCTGTAGATATGGGCGTGGAGTAGAAAGCGTTATATGTGCGAGAGCTCAGAAACATCTCAAAACCAGTAAAACCACACACACACACATATATATATATATATATATATATATATATATATATATATATGGGACATAGCGAGCAGATATATACCTGTTTTGCACTATTGATTCAAACACTTTTAGAAACAATCTAACATAGAAACCATTTTGTATTGCAAACAATTACCTGTTTGAGAGATCCTGGAGTCCACACTAGTTTATAAATCATGTATAATGGAATCCAGATAAAGGACGATCCCCCAATTAGGTATCCAACTGAAATGGTCCATTCAGGATATTTGTAGTCAAATAGCATCAGAGGTGGTTGATCCATAAATGAGCTTACTATGATAAACTAAAGAGAAATGCAGCTTATGAAAATACAGTATAGCAAAATTTGTCAGCAAAAAAGTTTTGCAGCCATAGTGGTTTAAAAAAAATGTAGATAGTCTTTTAGATAACTGATTTATTTAACCTTTACTTTCATAGCAAATTGGATAATATACAAGTGGTTGCAAATGTATTATATTACAATTGCACATGACTTTGTAAACAGATACAGTACTGTGCAAAAGTTTTAGGCAGTTGTAGGAAAATGCTGCAAAGTAAGAATGCTTTCAAAAATAGAAGTGTTAATATTTTTTTTTATCAATTAACAAAATACATGACCAGAAGAGAAATCGAAATCAATATTTGGTGTGACCACCCTTTGCCTTCAAAACAGCATCAATTCTTCTACTGTAGATACACTTGCAAAAAGTCATGGATTTTGTAGGATTATAGTCAGGTGCATGATTAACCAATTATACCAAACAGGTGATAATGATCATCATTTTCATATTTAAGTTGAAAAACAGTCTTTAACTGTAAGGCTGGGTTCACACGACCTATTTTCATGCGTAAATGAGGCGTTTTACGCCTCGAATTACGCCTGAAAACACGGCTCAAATACGTCGGCAAACATCTGCCCATTCATTTCAATGGGTTTGCCAATGTACTATGCCGACGACCTGTAATTTTACGCGTCGCTGTCAAAAAACGGCGCGTAAAAGAACAGCGTCGTCAAAGAAGTGCAGGACACTTCTTGGGACGTAATTTGAGCCATTTTTCATTGACTTCAATGAAGAACAGCTCCAAATTACGGCCGTAATTGACGCCTCGCAAAACTTGAGTACGAGCAATTACGTCTGGAATGCAGGAGCTGTTTTCTCCTGAAAACAGCTCCGTCATTTCAGCCGTAATTGTCGATATCGTGTGCACATACCCTAAGCGTATATTCACATGGCCTATTTTCGTCCGTTTTTCGGCCCGTAAACACCCGAAAAACGGCCGAAAAATCGGAAGCAGAACGCTTCCATACATCTGCCCATTGATTTAAAAAATGGCGTTCTGTTCCGACCAGCCGTTTTTTTTTACGCAGCCGATTTGAAAAGCGGCCGCGTAAAAAAACGGCCGCGAAAAAGAAGTACAGGGCACTTCTTGGGACGTTTTTGGAGTTGTTTTTCATTGACTCTATAGAAAACAGCTCCAAAAACGCCTGTAAAAAACAGCGAAAATCGCGAGTGGCTTAAAAAACGTCTGAAAATCAGGAGCTGTTTTCCCTTGAAAACAGCTCCGTATTTTCAGACATTTTTAGTCTAGCGTGTGAACATACCCTCACAGAAACAGCTGAGCAGAAGGATTAAAACCGGATGAGGTCAGCCCAATTGCTATAAAGGTGTAACGTCCGTGGTCGCTGACCACGAACTCCTCCCATCCAGTCGACGCCCTTCTCTCAAGAGATGTCTGCACATACGGCCGTCCTGCTCCACAGTGACCACCAGTTCGCTTACAACAATCATACCAGCGAGTCCACATAGAAGACACCGCTCCTTATTGTCTATGGCCAGCACCCACAAATTCCTCTCCCGGTCCCTGTTACGTCCGAGGTGCCAGCTGCTGACACGGCCTTTGGGGACTTTCTGCAGATCTGGCAGCAGACTCGATCCCCCATCCTGCTGGGGGTCGACCACATGAAGCGGAAGGCGGACACAAGGAGAAGAGAACCCCCTCAGTTTCTTCCTGGCACAAAGGTCTGGCTGTCCTCCAGGAATATTCGACTGAGGGTGCCGTCGTACAAATTTGCTCCCAGGTTCCTCAGTCCCTTTGAGATCCTGCAGCAGATCAACCTTGTCGCCTGCAAGTTTCGGCTACCTCCTACCCTCAAGATCCCCAACTCCTTCCATGTTTCTCTCCTGAAGCCAGTGGTTCTGAACCGCTTTACCAAGCCCTGCGGTTGCATCCAGCGGCCCTTCAGACACCTTCGAGGTTAAGGAGATCTTGGACATTAAAAAAGTAAGAGGAAGAACCTTTAATTTAGTAGATTGGAAGGGGTTTGGTCCAGAAGAGAGGTCCTGGGAGCCAGAGGAGAATCTCAACGCTCCTACCCTCATTAAGAGGTTTCTTTCTCGTTCTGGTCCCAAGAGGAGGGGGCGTAAGAGGGGGGATACTGTAACATCCGTGGTCGCTGACCACGAACTCCTTCCATCCAGTCGACGCCCTTCTCTCAAGAGATGTCTGCACATACGGCCGTCCTGCTCCACAGTGACCACCAGGGTGCGCTCACGAGCTCAGTCCAGACTTGAGAAGCTAGAGCGCAAGCATGTTGGTGATTGAGCTAATTGGTCCAGAGCACCCCGGGCTATAAGAAGGTCCCAGCCCCATCCTCCCACGCCTGAGCTTTGTTGATGTATTCCTAGTCTGTCTTGCAAATGGTCCCCTAGTGTTTCCTGCTCCCAGTGTTTCCTGTTCCTGTAACCTGTATCCTGATCTAGTGCCGTGCTTAGCTGTAGCCGTGCTGTGCTGTATACCACACCTGTCCTGCTTCTCCACTCCTGACGTCTACCTGCTGCCTAGTTCCTGCCAAGCCTGCCTTGCTACTGTCCGAGCTGCCACAGGTACCCTATATAAACTAAAGACTCTGACCTGCGCCCTGTTGGCCAACTGCCATATCGCCTAGGCGGAACGGCCCAGTGGGTCCACGAACCCTACGTGACAAAAGGTGAGGTTGGGGAAGACAGTTTCATGTCACAAGTCCGCCATGGCAAGACTGAGCACCGCAACAAGACACAAGGTAGTTATACTGCATCAGCAAGGTCTTTTCCAGGCAAAGATTTCAAAGCAGACTGGGGTTTCAAGATGTGTTGCTCAAGCTATTTTGAAGAAACACAAAGAAACAGGCAATGTTGAGAACTGTAGACGCAGTGGACGGCCAAAAAACTTAGTGTAGCAGATCAAATACACATCATGCTTCCCTTCGAAATTGGAAGATGTCCAGCAGTGCCATCAGCTCAGAACTGGCAGAAACCAGTGGGACCCAGGTACACCCATTTACTGTTCGGATAAGTCTGGCCATAAGTGGTCTCCATGGAAGAATTGCGGCCAAAAACCCATACCTTCGACGTGGAAACAAGGCCAAGCAACTCAACGATGCACGAAAACATAGAAACTGGGGTGCAAAAAAATGGCAGCAGGTGCTCTGGACTGATGAGTCAACATTTAACATATTTGGCTGTTATAGAAGGCAGTTTGTTCACCAAAGGGCTGTAGAGCAGTACAATAATAAATGTAATGTGAAGCATGGTGGAGGTTCCTTGCAAGATTGGGGCTGCATTTCAGCAAATGGAGTTTGGTCAGGATTAATGGTGTCCTCAATGCTGAGAAATACAGGCAGATACTAATCCATCATGCAATACCATCAGGGAGGCATTTGATTGGCTCTAAATTTATTCTGCATCACGACAATGACCCCAAACATACGACCAATGTCATTGAGGGTATGTTCACACGAGGGCGTCCGTAACGGCTGAAATTACGGGGATGTTTCAGCCTGAAAACATCCCCGTAATTTCAGCCGTACCGGCATGTGCAGGCGCTTGAACGCCGCGTCAATTACGGATGTAATTGGCGCTGCTATTCATTGGAGTCAATGAATAACGGCTCCAATTACGGCCAAAGAAGTGACAGGTCACTTCTTTGACGCGGGCGTCTATTTACGCGCCGTCATTTGACAGCGGCGCGTAAATTACGCCGCGTGTGAACAGACAAACGTCTGCCCATTGCTTTCAATGGGCAGATGTTTGTCAGCGCTTTTGAGGCGCTATTTTCGGACGTAATTCGGGGCAAAACGCCCGAATTACGTCCGTAAATAGGCCGTGTGAACATACCCTAAGAACTATCTTTAGTGTAACAACAGAGCCTTTCAACATCATCGAGTCTGTCTGGGATTGACATGAAGGATGTGAGGAAGCCTACATACCCAGAAGATCTGTGGTTAGTTCTCTAAGATGTTTGAAACAACCTCCCTGGCCGAGTTCCTTCAAAAACTCTGTGCAAGTGTACCTAGAAGAATTGATGCTGTTTTGAAGGCAAAGTGTGGTCACACCAAATATTGATTAGATTTAGATTTCTCTTCTGTTCATTCATTTAGAATTTTGTTAATTGATAAAAAAAAACTATTAACACTTTTTGAAGCATTCTTACTTTGCAGCATTTTTTCACAACTGCCTAAGGCCTCATTTACACGAGCGTATGCGTTTTGCGCGCGCAAAAAACGCTGCGTTTTGCGCGCGTTTGTATGGCGTATGCACTGCGTATACGCAGCCTTGTTGCGTTTTAAACGCGCAAAAGGCATTTGACAGCTCCGTGTGTCATGATGCGCGGCTGCGTGATTTTCACGCAGCCGCCATCATAGAGATGAGGTAGTCGAGGCCCGTCACTGTCCAAGGTGCTGAAAGAGCTAACTGATCGGCAGTAACTCTTTCAGCACCCTCGACAGTGAATGCCGAACACAATATACACCAACCTGTGAATAAAAAAAGACTTTCATACTTACCAAGAACTTCCTGCTTCCCCCAGTCCGGGCTCCCGGCCGTTGCCTTGGTGACGCGTCCCTCTCTTGTCATCCGGCCCCACCTCCCAGGATGACGCCGCAGTCCATGAGACCGCTGCAGCCTGTGATTGGCTGCAGCCTGTGCTTGGCCTGTGATTGGCTGCAGCTGTCACTTTGACTGAACTGTCATCCCGGGAGGTCGGACCGGAGTTATCGGTAAGTCAGAACGTCTTTATTTTTTTACAGGTTCATGGATTTTCGGAGCGGAAGTCACTGTCCATGGTGCTGAAGCAGTTTAACGCTTTCAGCACCGTGGACAGTGACTGTCTCCTGACGTCGCGTACCCGAACATTTTTTACCGGTTTCGGTCAAAACGAGTTTGGCCGAACCCGGTGAAGTTCGGGGCGCTCATCTCGAATTTGACACTCCGTTTGGATGTTTGTAAACAGAAAAGCACGTGGTGCTTTTCTGTTTACATTCAGGAGTTTGACAGCTCTTGCGCGAATCACGCAGTTCGCACGGAAGTGCTTCCGTGCGGCATGCGTGGTTTTCACGCACCCATTGACTTCAATGGGTGCGTGAGTGCGCGAAAAACGCACGATTATAGAACATGTCGTGAGTTTTTTTCTGCGCACACGCAATGAGCGCAATTCACGCATCGTCTAAACAGCCCCATTGACTAATATAGGTGCGTACGACATGCGTGCAAAGCACGCGCGTCGCACGCGCGTATAATACGTTCGTGTAAATGAGGCCTAAAACTTTTGTACAGTACTGTATGTCAATAGATAAAACCAATAAATATAGGACACTATATCATCACATCTATTTGTGCAATATATGAAAGTAATGTTAATAAGAATGCAACAAGATGCTGCACATGCAAACAAGAATTCCAGACTCTCTGGGACAAGCATTTTAAGTTCCTCAGTTTACGCAGTTAGGGCTTATTCAGACGAACGTATAATACGTCCGTGCAACGTGCGTGATTTTCACGCGCGTCGCACGGACCTATGTTAGTCAATGGGGCCGTTCAGACTGTCAGTGATTTTCACGCAGGGTATGTCCGCTGCGTAAAACTCACGACATGTCCTATATTTGCCCGTTTTTTAAGTCAATGGGTGCCTGAAAACCGCGCACGGCATACGGACGCACTTCTGTGTGCCACGTGTGATGCACGCTACAGTAGTCAAAATTATGAATGAAAACAGAAAAGCACCACGTGCTTTTCTGTTTACAAACATAAAAACAGAGTGTCATAATGATGGCGGCTACGCAAAAATCATGCAGCCACGCATCATATGCTGCTGGCACACAGAGCTTTTATCGACCTTTTGCACCCCCAAACGCACACGCTCGTGTGAATCCGGCCTTATACATGTAATCATCAATAATATAGAAATTCATGTATTCACCTTTTCATCACTTTTCTGTGGTTTTAAAATGTTAATAGCTGCAGCTGCTTTTCTCAGCTCATGGTTGGGTCAGCTTGATAGTTTGCCTGTTTCTAACCCTAGAAAACCCTGTACAAGCTGTAATGCAGCATAAAGAGTATCACTTCGCTGTCCTCCCTTTTTGACAATAGTGTTTGAGAAGATAATTTATTTCTAATTGATGAATGAAGCACTGCCTGGGAGAAGCAGGAGACATAAATAGTAACAGGCGCATTACTCTTGTTGCATTACAATTAGCTAATGCAACATGAGTGACAAGGAAGGAGTAAAGGCTGTTCAGGGAGGGGGAAGTAAAGAATGGTATGTAAAGGGCTTGCGACAAAAAGGGGTGGAGCATGATTAACCCTTTACCACATTATTATGTACATGTATGTGGAAGGAAAAGTCCCTTTCCCGCATCTGAATGTACATAATGGTGATCGTGCCGGACAGCCGCCTATAAGCACTAACGGTCTATGTTCAACAGCCGTATGGTATGGCCTAACAGATGCCTGTATATTTTATATGCACAGACTGTAACATTATGTCATACAGACATGGTGTAATGATGGGGGTAGGGAAACAGACAAGTGAGCCCTAATCTACCCGCCACTCAGTCCCTGCCTACTTGCAACGACCCGCCCTAGGCGACGGGGTACAACTGGGCGACGGTCCCTACACTCAATAAGTGAACGACAGACAAACAGACAAGGGAACACAGAACCTAAGGGAAACGGGGCAGTTGCCCACGGCAACACCGTGAGCAACAAGAGTAGTAAACGAGCCGAGTCAAACCAGGAGAGTACGAGGTGCCAAACGCAGAGCAGGAGAGTAGTGAACAAGCCGAGTCAAACCAGGAGAGCACGAGGTACCAAACGCAGAGCAGGAGAGTAGTCAACAAGCCAGGGTCAATACGAAGCAGGGACAAATAGTACAAGAAGCTGCAGCAGGGCCAGGAAACCAACAGAGAAGATTCACAAGCAAGGAGGAACAGGAAAGGCAGGTATAAATAGACAGAGGGCAGGAGCTAGCTCCGTCTGGCCAGGCTGCGATAGGCTCTCCCACTCCTAAGCCTGCCATCCTGAGTGGTGGAAGATGGAGTCAGTCTCACAGACCTAGAAGCAGGTGCAGACTGATTACCTATGGGCGTAGATAAAGAAGCTGTGCCTGGCAGATCCTTTACAGTACCCCCCTTTTATGAGGGGCCACCGGACCCTTTCTAAGTGGACCTGGTTTATTGGGGAAACGAAGGTGGAACCTCCTGACCAATATCCCAGCGTGAACATCCCGGGCGGGTACCCACGTCCTCTCCTCAGGCCCGTATCCTCTCCAATGGACCAGGTACTGGAGGGAGCCTTGGACCATCCTGCTGTCCACAATCTTGGCCACCTCGAATTCTACCCCCTCAGGGGTGAGAACAGGGACCGGAGGTTTCCTCGAGGGAGCCAAGGACAGGGAGCAGCGTTTAAGGAGGGAGGCATGAAACACGTCGTGTACTCGAAAAGATGGGGGCAACTCCAGTCGGAAGGAGACAGGATTGAGGACTTCAATGACCTTGTACGGCCCTATAAACCGGGGAGCAAACTTCTTGGACGGGACTTTCAGGTGCAAATTTTTTTACGATAGCCACACCAGATCGCCGACCATAAACAAGGGGTAAGCAGAACGTCTTCTATCTGCCTGAGTTTTTTGTATGCTCTGGGACGCCTCTAGGTTCTTCTGAACCTGGGCCCAGACTGTGCACAGTTCCCGATGAACGACTTCTACCTCGGGATTGTTGGAACGACCAGGTGAAACGGAGGAAAACCGCGGATTAAACCCAAAATTACAGAAAAAGGGGGAGACCCCTGATGAGTTACTGACCCGGTTATTATGGGAAAATTCGGCGAGGGGAATGAATGAGACCCAATCATATTGACAGTCAGAGATAAAACACCTTAAATATTGTTCTAGAGACTGATTAGACTGATTAGATTTGGCCATTAGTTTCAGGATGGAAGGCAGAGGAGAAGGACAGATCGATCTCCAACTTTTTACAGAAAGCTCTCCAAAACCATGAAACAAATTGTACCCCTCTGTCAGAAACAATATTGACAGGGACCCCATGGAGACGCAGGATGTGTTTGACAAACAAGGTAGCTAACGTCTTAGCATTGGGTAGTTTCTTGAGGGGCACAAAGTGGCACATCTTACTGAAGCGTTCTACTACAACCCACACCACCGACTTGCCTTGAGATGGAGGCAAATCGGTGATAAAATCCATGGAGATATGGGTCCAAGGTCTCTGGGGAATGGGCAAAGAACGTAGTAAGCCCGCAGGTCGGGACCTGGGAGTCTTGGACCTAGCACAAACTTCACAAGCATAAAATTGTTTAAAACAGGACAGTATATATACACACCACTGAGTGGTGATTGGCCCAATTCAGATGAGGCAGAGGTTGACATAAAAAAACCGCCAAAACACATTGGGGGTCAAAGTTCAAAAAAATAAGAATACAAATAAAAGTGAGCAAATAACAAAGAAAACAATATGCACTGAGGTTTAGGTGATAAACATAAAGGATACTGGAAAAACAAATATTTAAAATGTATAATAGAGGATAAGTCGAAAAGGAAAGAGTGTCACATCTGGATTATGGGACTAATGGGAGATTGGTTTTTTATTAAAAAATAATAAATAAATTTAAGAAAGTATCTAAAACTGTGGTAGGGCGCCAGGGATGGTTGTTTATTTTTATTTTTTACTTTTTACTTTTTTACTCATCTCGTGATAGTTTGTCAGTTTCAGTTTTTTATTGTTTAAAACGTTGTCAAGGAGACCATGTAAACTACGGTGGCCGGTGGGGACCAAAGTTGAAACGCATGAGGTGGAACGCATGGGGTGGAACGCACGATGGCCCGCACAATGACCCGCATATTCCGGCTGGTTCGTGTGGACGACATAGAAGAAAAACGAAGGGCTTCTGCTGGGGGTAACTAGGTAAGGAGATTGAATCATACTGTAGTAAGACATTAATATGTATGTACATGGGGGATGTTATTTTTAACTTGAAATGTCCGGGTTTTGTATATCGGGACATGGTTACTAGTAGTATTACAGGCAAGTAAGTTATAGGAACGTAGGGGCTAGAGGCTATTGGTATGGTTAATCCAAGCTTGATTCCGAAATGTCATTTAAACCCCTTGGATGTAGTGTGTCCATTTTGAAAATCCAATAATTTTCCCGTTGTTTTAATTTATTGAACCTATTTGGGACATCTGGATGGATATGTTCTATAGGAGTGATGCTGATTAAGTTAAATTGGCATTTATGTATCTGGGCAAGGTGCCGAGACACACTATGTTTTATGAAACCTGTGTTAACGTTGAACCGGTGGTTATTAACCCGGGTTCTCAGGCATTGGGTGGTTCTACCAATATATTGTAGTTGGCATGGGCATTCGATAAGATAAATCACGTATGAACTCCCACAATTAAGGAATGTTCTGATAGGGAAAGATTCATTGGTTACCGTGGATGTATATGTGTGTTTTTTATTACAAATGATGTTGCAACATAGGCAACGGGAATGACCGCATTTATAGGATCCTTTCAGACCGGACAGAAAATGTGTGTTGGATGACAATTGTTTTTTGATTCTACTGGGGGCTAGAATATTTTTTAGGTTTAGAGACCGCCTAAAGGTGATGTTAGGTTTAACCGGGATCAGGTCTTTTAGAAAGGGGTCGCTCTTGATAATGTGCCAATGTTTGCCCAAAATTGCCCTAATAATTCTGTTTCCTTTATTAAACGTGGTAATGAAATTGTTTTTGAAATTATTAACAGGTACTGTTTTTTTGAGGGACGGATTTAGGCAGGAGTATTGTGTTAATTCAGTGGCTTTTGTTCTTGCGCCTTCTATTAATTTTGGGGGAAAATGTTTGTCGATAAACCGTTTTTCTAGAACATTACATTCCTTTTGATAAATTTTCTCTGTACTGCAGTTTTTCCTGATCCTCCTAAACTGTCCAAAAGGTATGTTTAGGAGCCACGGGCGATAATGGGCGCTTCTAAAATCAATGTAGCTGTTAACATCAACCTGTTTAAAATGGGTTTGTGTGATGAATTGGTTGTTAACTTTATCGTGGCTGAGGGTAAGATCAAGAAAGTCAATGGAAACAGGGGAAAATGTGTATGTGAAGGTTAGTTCGAAAATGTTACTGTTGAGGTTTTCAATGAATTGGGAAGCTTCTTCGTTGCTTCCTTTCCAGACTATGAACAAGTCGTCTATATAACGCCTGTAGAGTAATATGTTATTCTTGAACCGATGTGAGCTATGGATATATGTATTTTCGAAGGCACCCATGTAGAGGTTTGCATAAGCTGGTGCAAACCGGGTGCCCATGGCACATCCTTTTACTTGATTGTAAAATTTATTATTAAAACTGAACGTATTATGGTATAGAATGAATCTAATACAGTTAATAATAAATTGGACTTGTGATTCAGGGATTGCAGTGTTGGATGATAAGAAAGATTCTGTTATTTCAATGCCTTTATTATGTGGTATGTTGCTGTACAGTGAGGTGACGTCGGCTGTCAAAAAACTGATTTGGGATGTGAGAGGATCAAAGTTGAGGTTATTCAGGTCTCTGATTAGTTGCGCTGAGTCTTTGAGGTATGATGGTAGATTGAGTACTAGTGGTTGCAGGTGAAGGTCGACGAAATGGGACAAGTTACTGGTGAGAGAGCCAATTCCGGATATAATCGGGCGTCCTGGGGGGTTAGTAAGTGACTTATGAATTTTGGGTAAGTGATAAATGAAAGGCATGTTCGGAAAAGGGACGGACAGAAAAGCTTTCTCTTTTTTAGTGAGGAGACCATCAGTGTCGGCATTATCTATGAGGTTTTTGTATTCAGATATGTACGTGGATAATGGATTAGAGGTAAGTGTATGATAGAAGGACGTGTCACTTAGAATTCTTGTAGTTTCGTGGAGATATTTTGTTTTATCTTGGATTACTATGCCTCCTCCCTTATCTGCCGGGCGGATGACAATGTCGGCATTTTTTTGGAGAGTTTTCAGTGCTTTCCTTTCATTTGGGGTTAAATTGTCAGGGTGGTGTGTTGGTGTTTCAATTGATCTAAAGTCATTATTGACAAGGGTGGAGAAAGTTTCCAAAAGGGGACCCTGGTGATGAGTTGGATAAAATGTTGACTTAGGGTGAACGTCTACTGGGATAGCGTTGGTAACGGAATTATTTAGGGGTTGTTCAGGAACAACAACAGGAGTGGAAATATGTTTAGCCATAGCAAAATGTCTTGTCAATGTTAATTTACGTATGAATCTGTTGAGGTCCATGAATAATTCAAAGGAATCGATTGATGATGTTGGACAAAATGAAAGGCCTTTACTTAGTAAACTGTGTTCATGAGAATTCAAAGTATAAGAAGATATGTTGAATATTTTTGTTATTCCTGGTGGGGGACAAGGTTCCTCTTTTTCCTGAGGGAAGGTTTGTTTATTTCTGTTTCTATTTTTTCCTCCTCTCCGTCCTCTAGGTCTGTAGCCAACTTTCTTTTGGTGGAGATTTTGTGTAGCATGGAGAATAGGTTGGTGATAGTTTGTGCTTTCGGGCTTCTGATGAATGGCATTAGTGATTCCTCGCTCATGATTGTGGGAGTAAGAGGGGGGCCGACTAGCTGTGAGGGAAGACCTAAAAAAGATGTTGCAGTATATGTGTAGTCAAGGGCAGAGGTGGCTAGGTCTGTCTCAGTAAACGTGGTGGTATGCCTATGAGCGGGATCTGAATTACCTGGAGGCTGATGAGACAAGACGGCGGGTGAACCTGGATTAGGGGACTGGGGAGAATTGTGAGTGGATAATTGTAATAGGGATGAATTACTGTCGTCAATTGTATCATTGAGGGAAAATGTAGGGGAGTTGCTGGTGGGGGGCAATTCCATTGGTTCAGTGGTGGAAATGAGTCTGGAGAGATGAAGGTCTAGATCAGAGGATTTAAATGCGTTAATGGGTATCTGCGTTATGACAACTTTTGGACGGGAAATATTAGCTCTAGTGTTGGGAATAGTGCTCTTGGTCAAATTGTTGGGGACGTCAATCAAAGGATGTTTACATTCCCCACCGGTATCACGAATATTCAATTGGAGGGTTGTCCCAATGTTGGTTGATCTAGTTTTGGAACTATTCCTAAAGGATCTGCTAAAGGTGAAACTTTTCTCTCGAGGGGTAATAGAATTGGTCTGAATGAATTTATTCCCTTTCGGAAAATTGTTAGACTCGGGCATGGTGGGGTTTGTCTGAACGCTAGAGAGGGAAGCAGGTCTCCATTCACCGAATGGGTTACGACTGTAGTCGGTACGGTCCCTCAGTAATTTTTTCGCTTTCTTAGAAATGAGTTCTTTCTCAAATGTAGTTAGCCTATTAATAGTGGATTTCTCTAGTTTGTAGAAATCGCAATGGTCTTTAAAGCATAGTAGTTGTTCTTTGATCGACGTAATTTCGGAGCTATATTTAATGCTGAGTGAGGTCCGTTTGTTATGTAGCCTTTCTAAATAGCCTGAATGGCATGAGACAGTGAAATTATTCCAGTCAGTGCTGAAAATAGTGTCGTCAGGATAAGGGTTAGAAGTCAGGATCCTCAGACCTCTAGGTGCAATGTTTTCAGAAATATACAACAATAAAAATCGGCAGTCAATGCTCTGTAGAGCTTCTTTTTTCAAGACATCTTCTAGGGATAGATGGAGGTCAGTCATTCTCTGGGTTTCTACCGCAGAAGGGTTCGTACTCACTATGTGAGAAGGTCCAGGAAGAGCATCGTTTCCAATGGATTCCAAAATAAGCCGTTCACGTAGTGAATTCCTGTTGGTGACGAAATCCAGCATAGTTCTTGGAGGAATCAGGTGTTTAGATGAGTAAACGAGTAGTAGTAAAGATGATACTGTAGATGAAGTCCTGGTCGCTCTCAAAGGTTTATGCGGCTGCCAGTGCAGGAGGGAAATCCAACAACCAGTGGGTGGGAGGGTGGTCTCGCCCAGGTAGAGGTGCTCCTGTAATCGGGATGTCAGCTACAGAGGGAGCCGATAGAAACCGATCTAAGTGCGGGGTATAGAGAAAAGACCACGGCGCCACATAGCGTAACTCAGTAGGGTAAACTGATGGAGGAAAACAATATCATGCTCACCAGATAGCTTTAGGATAAAAGCGGGTAAACCACGAGTGCTGCTGCCAGATCCAAACCGGTTGCCGAGGGAAACCGCTGATTTGATAGTAGGTTGGTAGAGAGAAAAAGCGGATCTATCACGGCGCTGCTAGGTGGTGCAAGACGATGGAGAAACAAGTAGTCTCTTGTAATATTTGCTGAAGGTTTTATTGCAGTAGCAACGCGTTTCGACACCGGACTGGCGTCTTCATCAGGCATAAAATTGTTTAAAATTGTTTAAAACAGGACAGTATATATACACACCACTGAGTGGTGATTGGCCCAATTCAGATGAGGCAGAGGTTGACATAAAAAAACCGCCAAAACACATTGGGGGTCAAAGTTCAAAAAAATAAGAATACAAATAAAAGTGAGCAAATAACAAAGAAAACAATATGCACTGAGGTTTAGGTGATAAACATAAAGGATACTGGAAAAACAAATATTTAAAATGTATAATAGAGGATAAGTCGAAAAGGAAAGCGTGTCACATCTGGATTATGGGACTAATGGGAGATCGGTTTTTTTATTAAAAAATAATAAATAAATATGAGAAAGTATCTAAAACAGTGGTAGGGCGCCAGGGATGGTTGTTTATTTTTATTTTTTACTTTTTACTTTTTTACTTTTTTACTCATCTCGTGATAGTTTGTCAGTTTCAGTTTTTTATTGTTTAAAACGTTGTCAAGGAGACCATGTAAACTACGGTGGCCGGTGGGGACCAAAGTTGAAACGCATGAGGTGGAACGCATGGGGTGGAACGCACGATGGCCCGCACAATGACCCGCATATTCCGGCTGGTTCGTGTGGACGACATAGAAGAAAAACGAAGGGCTTCTGCTGGGGGTAACTAGGTAAGGAGATTGAATCATACTGTAGTAAGACATTAATATGTATGTACATGGGGGATGTTATTTTTAACTTGAAATGTCCGGGTTTTGTATATCGGGACATGGTTACTAGTAGTATTACAGGCAAGTAAGTTATAGGAACGTAGGGGCTAGAGGCTATTGGTATGGTTAATCCAAGCTTGATTCCGAAATGTCATTTAAACCCCTTGGATGTAGTGTGTCCATGGAGACCTGCTTCCCTCTCTAGCGTTCAGACAAACCCCACCATGCCCGAGTCTAACAATTTTCCGAAAGGGAATAAATTCATTCAGACCAATTCTATTACCCCTCGAGAGAAAAGTTTCACCTTTAGCAGATCCTTTAGGAATAGTTCCAAAACTAGATCAACCAACATTGGGACAACCCCCCAATTGAATATTCGTGATACCGGTGGGGAATGTAAACATCCTTTGATTGACGTCCCCAACAATTTGACCAAGAGCACTATTCCCAACACTAGAGCTAATATTTCCCGTCCAAAAGTTGTCATAACGCAGATACCCATTAACGCATTTAAATCCTCTGATCTAGACCTTCATCTCTCCAGACTCATTTCCACCACTGAACCAATGGAATTGCCCCCCACCAGCAACTCCCCTACATTTTCCCTCAATGATACAATTGACGACAGTAATTCATCCCTATTACAATTATCCACTCACAATTCTCCCCAGTCCCCTAATCCAGGTTCACCCGCCGTCTTGTCTCATCAGCCTCCAGGTAATTCAGATCCCGCTCATAGGCATACCACCACGTTTACTGAGACAGACCTAGCCACCTCTGCCCTTGACTACACATATACTGCAACATCTTTTTTAGGTCTTCCCTCACAGCTAGTCGGCCCCCCTCTTACTCCCACAATCATGAGCGAGGAATCACTAATGCCATTCATCAGAAGCCCGAAAGCACAAACTATCACCAACCTATTCTCCATGCTACACAAAATCTCCACCAAAAGAAAGTTGGCTACAGACCTAGAGGACGGAGAGGAGGAAAAAATAGAAACAGAAATAAACAAACCTTCCCTCAGGAAAAAGAGGAACCTTGTCCCCCACCAGGAATAACAAAAATATTCAACATATCTTCTTATACTTTGAATTCTCATGAACACAGTTTACTAAGTAAAGGCCTTTCATTTTGTCCAACATCATCAATCGATTCCTTTGAATTATTCATGGACCTCAACAGATTCATACGTAAATTAACATTGACAAGACATTTTGCTATGGCTAAACATATTTCCACTCCTGTTGTTGTTCCTGAACAACCCCTAAATAATTCCGTTACCAACGCTATCCCAGTAGACGTTCACCCTAAGTCAACATTTTATCCAACTCATCACCAGGGTCCCCTTTTGGAAACTTTCTCCACCCTTGTCAATAATGACTTTAGATCAATTGAAACACCAACACACCACCCTGACAATTTAACCCCAAATGAAAGGAAAGCACTGAAAACTCTCCAAAAAAATGCCGACATTGTCATCCGCCCGGCAGATAAGGGAGGAGGCATAGTAATCCAAGATAAAACAAAATATCTCCACGAAACTACAAGAATTCTAAGTGACACGTCCTTCTATCATACACTTACCTCTAATCCATTATCCACGTACATATCTGAATACAAAAACCTCATAGATAATGCCGACACTGATGGTCTCCTCACTAAAAAAGAGAAAGCTTTTCTGTCCGTCCCTTTTCCGAACATGCCTTTCATTTATCACTTACCCAAAATTCATAAGTCACTTACTAACCCCCCAGGACGCCCGATTATATCCGGAATTGGCTCTCTCACCAGTAACTTGTCCCATTTCGTCGACCTTCACCTGCAACCACTAGTACTCAATCTACCATCATACCTCAAAGACTCAGCGCAACTAATCAGAGACCTGAATAACCTCAACTTTGATCCTCTCACATCCCAAATCAGTTTTTTGACAGCCGACGTCACCTCACTGTACAGCAACATACGACATAATAAAGGCATTGAAATAACAGAATCTTTCTTATCATCCAACACTGCAATCCCTGAATCACAAGTCCAATTTATTATTAACTGTATTAGATTCATTCTATACCATAATACGTTCAGTTTTAATAATAAATTTTGCAATCAAGTAAAAGGATGTGCCATGGGCACCCGGTTTGCACCAGCTTATGCAAACCTCTACATGGGTGCCTTCGAAAATACATATATCCATAGCTCACATCGGTTCAAGAATAACATATTACTCTACAGGCGTTATATAGACGACTTGTTCATAGTCTGGAAAGGAAGCAACGAAGAAGCTTCCCAATTCATTGAAAACCTCAACAGTAACATTTTCGAACTAACCTTCACATACACATTTTCCCCTGTTTCCATTGACTTTCTTGATCTTACCCTCAGCCACGATAAAGTTAACAACCAATTCATCACACAAACCCATTTTAAACAGGTTGATGTTAACAGCTACATTGATTTTAGAAGCGCCCATTATCGCCCGTGGCTCCTAAACATACCTTTTGGACAGTTTAGGAGGATCAGGAAAAACTGCAGTACAGAGAAAATTTATCAAAAGGAATGTAATGTTCTAGAAAAACGGTTTATCGACAAACATTTTCCCCCAAAATTAATAGAAGGCGCAAGAACAAAAGCCACTGAATTAACACAATACTCCTGCCTAAATCCGTCCCTCAAAAAAACAGTACCTGTTAATAATTTCAAAAACAATTTCATTACCACGTTTAATAAAGGAAACAGAATTATTAGGGCAATTTTGGGCAAACATTGGCACATTATCAAGAGCGACCCCTTTCTAAAAGACCTGATCCCGGTTAAACCTAACATCACCTTTAGGCGGTCTCTAAACCTAAAAAATATTCTAGCCCCCAGTAGAATCAAAAAACAATTGTCATCCAACACACATTTTCTGTCCGGTCTGAAAGGATCCTATAAATGCGGTCATTCCCGTTGCCTATGTTGCAACATCATTTGTAATAAAAAACACACATATACATCCACGGTAACCAATGAATCTTTCCCTATCAGAACATTCCTTAATTGTGGGAGTTCATACGTGATTTATCTTATCGAATGCCCATGCCAACTACAATATATTGGTAGAACCACCCAATGCCTGAGAACCCGGGTTAATAACCACCGGTTTAACGTTAACACAGGTTTCATAAAACATAGTGTGTCTCGGCACTTTGCCCAGATACATAAATGCCAATTTAACTTAATCAGCATCACTCCTATAGAACATATCCATCCAGATGTCCCAAATAGGTTCAATAAATTAAAACAACGGGAAAATTATTGGATTTTCAAAATGGACACACTACATCCAAGGGGTTTAAATGACATTTCGGAATCAAGCTTGGATTAACCATACCAATAGCCTCTAGCCCCTACGTTCCTATAACTTACTTGCCTGTAATACTACTAGTAACCATGTCCCGATATACAAAACCCGGACATTTCAAGTTAAAAATAACATCCCCCATGTACATACATATTAATGTCTTACTACAGTATGATTCAATCTCCTTACCTAGTTACCCCCAGCAGAAGCCCTTCGTTTTTCTTCTATGTCGTCCACACGAACCAGCCGGAATATGCGGGTCATTGTGCGGGCCATCGTGCGTTCCACCCCATGCGTTCCACCTCATGCGTTTCAACTTTGGTCCCCACCGGCCACCGTAGTTTACATGGTCTCCTTGACAACGTTTTAAACAATAAAAAACTGAAACTGACAAACTATCACGAGATGAGTAAAAAAGTAAAAAGTAAAAAATAAAAATAAACAACCATCCCTGGCGCCCTACCACTGTTTTAGATACTTTCTCATATTTATTTATTATTTTTTAATAAAAAACCGATCTCCCATTAGTCCCATAATCCAGATGTGACACGCTTTCCTTTTCGACTTATCCTCTATTATACATTTTAAATATTTGTTTTTCCAGTATCCTTTATGTTTATCACCTAAACCTCAGTGCATATTGTTTTCTTTGTTATTTGCTCACTTTTATTTGTATTCTTATTTTTTTGAACTTTGACCCCCAATGTGTTTTGGCGGTTTTTTTATGTCAACCTCTGCCTCATCTGAATTGGGCCAATCACCACTCAGTGGTGTGTATATATACTGTCCTGTTTTAAACAATTTTATGCCTGATGAAGACGCCAGTCCGGTGTCGAAACGCGTTGCTACTGCAATAAAACCTTCAGCAAATATTACAAGAGACTACTTGTTTCTCCATCGTCTTGCACCACCTAGCAGCGCCGTGATAGATCCGCTTTTTCTCTCTACCAACCTACTATCAAATCAGCGGTTTCCCTCGGCAACCGGTTTGGATCTGGCAGCAGCACTCGTGGTTTACCCGCTTTTATCCTAAAGCTATCTGGTGAGCATGATATTGTTTTCCTCCATCAGTTTACCCTACTGAGTTACGCTATGTGGCGCCGTGGTCTTTTCTCTATACCCCAAACTTCACAAGCGGCGACGTAGGCCTTAACGTCTTTAGGCAACCCAGGCCACCAATAGTTTCTGGCAATGAGGTGCTTGGTACCCAGGATGCCTGGATGACCAGATAGTGCGGAGTCATGATTTTCCCTAAGTACCCTTAGCCGGAATTGCAGGGGAACAAACAGCTTGTTCTCAGGAAGGTTCCCGGGAGCTGAACCTTGATCAGCCGCAATCTCAGAGACTAAATCAGAATCAATAGAGGAAATGATTATACTTGGAGGCAAAATACAAGCAGGATCTTCCGCCGAAGGAGGGCTGGCCATGAAGCTACGCGACAGTGCATCAGCCTTAATATTTTTAGACCCAGCCCTATAGGTAACCAAAAAGTTGAATCTGGTAAAAAATAACGCCCATCGAGCTTGTCTCGGGTTTAGCCTCCGGGCAGATTCTAGGCAAACCAGATTCTTGTGGTCGGTAAGGACCGTTACCTGGTGCCTAGCCCCCTCCAGGAAGTGGCGCCACTCTTCAAATGCCCATTTAATGGCTAAGAGTTCGCGGTTGCCAATATCATAGTTACTCTCAGTGGGCGAAAACTTCCTGGAGAAGTAGGCACAGGGACGGAGATGGGTGAGGGACCTGGTACCCTGGGACAAGACAGCCCCCACTCCCACCTCGGACGCGTCAACCTCCACGATAAACGGCTCCATTTGGTTGGGCTGAACCAACACCGGGGCTGAGATAAAGCACTTCTTAAGGACCTCAAAAACCTGGACAGCCTCAGGAGGCCAGTGGAGGAGATCAGCACCTTTGCGAGTGAGATCCGTAAGAGGCTTAGCGATGACCGAGAAGTTAGCAATAAATCTCCTGTAATAATTAGCGAACCCCAGGAAGCACTGTAACGCCTTCAGGGAGGAAGGTTTGACCCATTCCGCCACAGCCTGGACCTTGGCGGGGTCCATGCGGAATTCATGAGGAGTGAGGATTTGACCCAAAAATGGTATCTCCTGCACCCCAAACACACATTTTTCGGTCTTCGCAAACAGTTTGTTTTCCCGAAGGACCTGGAGCACCTTCCTGACATGCTCAATGTGGGAGGACCAGTCCTTGGAAAACACAAGTATGTCATCAAGGTACACTACAAGAAATACCCCCAGGTAGTCTCTTAAAATCTCATTTATGAAATTCTGGAAGACCGCGGGAGCATTACACAACCCAAAGGGCATGACGAGGTATTCAAAATGACTTTCGGGCGTGTTAAACGCAGTCTTCCACTCATCCCCCTCTTTGATGCGGATAAGGTTATACGCCCCCCGTAGATCAAACTTAGAGAACCATTGGGCCCCCTGAACCTGATTAAAGAGATCAGGAATCAAAGGAAGGGGATACTGGTTCCTTACAGTGACCTTATTCAAGTTACGGTAGTCAATGCATGGCCTAAGACCACCATCCTTCCCTACGAAGAAGAAGCCAGCACCTACCGGAGAAGTAGAGGGGCAAATGTAACCCTTGGCCAGACATTCCTGGATATACTCTCTCATGGCTTCACGTTCGGGACAAGAGAGATTAAATATCCTACCCTTAGGGAGCTTAGCTCCTGGTACCAAATCGATAGCGCAATCGTATTCTCTATGAGGGGGTAACACTTCGGAGGCCTCCTTAGAGAAAACATCAGCGAAGTCCTGAACAAACTCAGGTAGCGTGTTCACCTCCTCAGGGGGAGAAATAGAATTAACAGAAAAACATGACGTCAAGCATTCATTACCCCATTTGGTAAGATCCCCAGTATTCCAGTCAAACGTGGGATTATGCAACTGCAACCAGGGAAGGCAGGTATAAATAGACAGAGGGCGGGAGCTACCTCCGTCTGGCCAGGCTGCGATAGGCTCTCCCACTCCTAAGCCTGCCATCCTGAGTGGTGGAAGATGGAGTCAGTCTCACAGACCTAGAAGCAGGTGCAGACTGATTACCTATGGGCGTAGATAAAGAAGCTGTGCCTGGCAGATCCTTTACACATGGGACTTGATTGGAAGAATAGCGCTGCATGCGCATTCCCGCAGAATTTGTAACGCAATTGGCATGCTGCATTTCTAGCACCTTTATACAGGCTGGCTAACATTATTATCTCAATCGGTAACAAATTTGGTGGTGTTACTGCGTTAAAATAGTTGTTTTATTTGACAGAATCGGGGAGAACCTAAACTTATCTTTGACAAGTCATTATTAGCGATACAGCGACAATTGTTTCTCTGCCCATAATTACTATACTGTGCTACTTTATGATTGATTGTGCATAATATTCCTGCACAATATATTACAATTTCTCTTTGACTTATTTCGACAAGCAGTTCTTGGGTGGGTGTTTTTCCATTGTTTTCACTATAATGTAGACCTTTAAAATTTTAGTGGAAGATCCAGTATGGTTCTGATACTTCTAAAAAATACTAATGAGCATTTCTGGCACAATCCTACCATAGTCTTACATTTTTTATGTCACTCATTTCATCCTAGTTTGCTCTATAAAAATATACCACAGTGTACAGGGTGGCAAATAGAAACAAATTGTTACTGATTTGTGTGAGGGTATGTTCACACGCAAACTCAAAAATGTCTGAAAATACGGAGCTGTTTTCAAGGGAAAACAGCTCCTGATTTTCAGAAGTTTTTTAAGCCACTCGGGATTTTCGCTGCGTTTTTCGCTGCGTTTTTTACAGCCGTTTTTGGAGCTGTTTTCAATAGAGCCAATGAAAAACAGCTCCAAAAACGTCCCAAGAAGTGTCCTGCACTTCTTTTTCGCGGCCGTTTTTTTACGCGGCCGTTTTTCAAAACGGCCACGTAAAAAAACAGCCCATCGGAACAGAACGCCGTTTTTCCCATTGCAATCAATGGTCAGATTTTTGGTGGCGTTCTGTTTCCGACTTTTCGGACGTTTATGGCCCGAAAAACGTCCGAAAATAGCCCGTGTGAACATACCCTTTGGGTAAATTGTTTATACGGGGAAAACATTTTTGTGGCTCCAACAACATCCTACAGATGAGAAATAAAACATAAAGGTGACCACTTTTTGTTTGTGGATCTGCATGCTATGGTATGTTTATGTTTCTGGGGAAACCGATTACAAGTTCATTTTAATGTTACTTAAGATTAGTTAATGTCAGTATAATTTTAAAGGGGTTGTCTGGTTTCGAAAAGCCATTTTCATAGTACTCTATAAAAGATTTCTGAGTTAATAGAGGGGGGTCTCCATCCAGGACGGCCTGTTGTTAGCGTATTGACAGGGGACCCTTGTAATAATAAGAAACTGTCAAAAATGCATAACTCTTTTAGTGGGAAATATACTTACAGCCAGAAATGCAGGACTGATTGCAACCCAGCAAACTCTCCAGTATATCCCAGGAGTAAAGCCTAGCATAGTCTTCACATCATTACAGAACCTTTCTATTCCTGTGAAGAGTACAACATTAGACATAGTATTTCATGTATTCAGATTGGCAAAGTCTTGTTATACTGTTATCCAGATGAGAAAAATAATAATACATTTTAAATATATTTACTTTATTATTGGCAGTGCCATTTAACATGGATCTGAGTCTACTGAAGGAATTTTACCAAAGGAATATTCATTAATGGGGTTTTACCACAAAATACCTTTATGGCGTACTGTTTAGACATGCCAAAAATGTGTTATTGGTGGTAGTATGACCATTGCGACCCCACTAACCATGTGAATGGGAGCTGTAAAAAAAACACTAGGTGAAGTGGAAAAATACAATGAATGCATTAATTTCTCGTTAACCCCTTCACGCAATATCACGTAACTGTACGTGATAAGGGTTAAGGGGAAGCATGGAGCGAGCTCACGGGCTGAGCGAGCTCCATACACAGCGGGTGACGGCTGTGTTACACAGCCGACACCTCACTGCAGCGGGCGGAATCAAAGTTCACTTTCATTCCGCCCGTTTAACACCTTAAATACATTAGTATTGCAGTATATCATGCAAGCGATCCAATGATCGCTGCTTCAAGTCTCCTAGGGGAACTAATAAAAAAAAGTAAAAAACTGTTAAATAAATGCTCCAAAAAATGTTCCAAAAAAAAAAAAATTATTAAAAGTTGAAAAAAAAACCCTTATCACATTTTTACCCTAAATCAATTTAAAAAAAATAAAAGTTAACATAACTGGTATGGCCACGTACGTAAATGTCCGAACTATCACAATATAGCATTGTTTAACCCGCTCGGTAAATGGCGTAAAAAAAAAAATATATAGAACATTGCTGGTTTTTGGTCACCTTAGCGCTAAAAAAAAATGAAATAAAAAGTGATGAAAAAGTCGCATATACCCCAAATTGGTATCCGTGAACACTACAGCTCGCCCCGCAAATTTGAAGCCCTCACATCGCTAAATTGATGGAAAAATGAAAAAGTTATGGCTCCCGGAATACGGCGACACAAAATATTTTTTTTAATTTAGCAAATAGTTGTATTTTTTTAAAAGTGGTAAAACCTAAAACAAAACATATAAATTTGGTATCGCCGTAATCGTATCAACCTGTAGAATAAGGTGAAAATGTATTTTTTACCACCTGATGGATGCCGTAAAAACAAAACCCCCCAAAAAATGCCCATTTCACCCCACAAATACGTTTTTTTTCAGTTTCCCGGTACATTATTCGGTACAATAAATGGTGCCATGAAAAACTACAACTTGTCCCACAAGAAACAAGCCCTCATATAGCTATATCGACGAAAAAATAAAAAAATTATAGCTTTTGGAACTTGGGGAGGAAAAAACAAAAGTGAAAATCCTAAAAATGGCTGAGAAGGGAAGGGGTTAATATCATTGGGGGACACAGCACCACGGGTAATGGCCCCGGCCACTAGGAGGCATCACTAGATAGAAAAGAGTCTTTGCTCCGTTCAGGCAGGCCATACCCTTCCCACAGACACTGGCTTATCCAGTTATTAGCCTAGTGTCAATAGGAGGCAGATGTGACCTGATACTCAGATCTGCTGCTATTTTTTTATTTTATTTATTTCTATTCTCTCCTTAGCTGCAGGTGGGTTGTTAGCCTGTTCACAGCCTAGTCAGCCCCCTGCGGGTGTCGGGACACCAGACTGTGCTCTGAATTTAATTCCCTTGAGTTACCTAGTGTCGATAACCCCACTATATGTGCGAGGTTACTGATGAGGTGACCCTGCGTACACCCAAAGACTTTGGAGGGTGAGCAGGTTATTTCCGATTCCCCCTCCAACCCCCTCCCCATCTCCAACCATTTAGGGTCCCAGCATTTGTAGACTCTATGTCTAGAGAGGCTCAATTTATTTATTTATTTTCATTTGGAGGATGATTTCTTCTCTGGACATCCCCAGGGATTGGCACCTTTTTTCACTTGCCTGTACTCCTGGGGCACATTTTCATATTCCTGGGCATTAGAATTGCCAGAGACAGGTCCTATTCCTCACCAGGCTCTCTACAGGGGTCTCCCTTTAGAGTTTTCAATGGTGATGTTGCTTCCAATTCTGTATCGTCTGACTCGGATTCAGAGTCAGAACAGAAATTGCAATTGACAGTTGACATGCAGGCGTTAATACGTGCTGTCAGAGATACCTTTTATGTAAAGAATGACCTCCATTTCCCCTTCTCAGGAAGAGGCACCCTTACAGCGCTAGCGACACCCAAAGCTATGCTTCCCAAACTATAGCGTGCAGGGGGGCACGAAGGCAGAAGTAATCTCTGTCTAAGTGTCATACTGTCAATTTGTCGTTGCAGTTATACATGGCAGTTGGACAGTGTCAGTGACAGGTAAGCTGCAAAACCAAATCAAACACACTATCACACGCTCTAATTATTAGATTTCAAACTATCTGTTTACAAACAAACATGTTTGCTACCGCTCTCAGCATTATAGCTGCTCTTGGTTTACAATCCTATCGCCCATTTAAGCCTTGCCAAAAAACAGTCTACATCAGTCCCTCTCTCCTTGCCTCGCCCATGTACAGCTCCCATGCACTATTCACTTTCCTCAGTCAACTTAACCCATCTCATCCCACTGCCCAACATAAAAATCACTCTCATAAATCACAGAACCATCTGCTGTCTCTCTCCATTCTCCTGCTATTAGCTGCAGGGGACATCTCTCCCAACCCTGGTCCTCCCTTTTCTTCTGCCAAGCTCAACTACTTACCTGTCACACATAGAAACCCTGCAAATCTTCTTACAATTCCTTGTATGTCTTCTCCTGTCTCTTTTAACTGTGCTCTCTGGAACTCTCAGTCCGTGTGCAACAAACTCACTTTTATTCATGACTTATTCCTTTCTAACTCTCTCAACCTCCTGGCTCTTACAGAAACATGGCTACACCTGTCTGACACTGCTTCCCCTGCTGCTCTATCTTATGGTGGTCTCCAGTTCTCTCATGCCCCTAGACCTGAGAACAGGCAGGGTGGAGGAGTAGGTATACTTCTTTCTCCACACTGCATTTTTCAGGTCATTCCCCCGGTCCCCTCACTCACATTTCCCTCTTTTGAAGTCCACACCCTCAGACTCTTTCACCCTTTTTCCCTCCGAGTGGCAGTTGTCTACCGCCCCCCAGGCTCACCCCGCCAATTCCTGGATCATTTTGCTGCCTGGCTTCCACAATTTCTATCCTCTGAAACACCCACTCTCATCATGGGTGACTTCAACATCCCCATTGATAACCCAATCTCCTCATCTGCCTCCCAGTTTCTATCTTTAACCTCGTCCTTAGGTTTGTCACAACTTACTAACTCTCCTACACATGAAGACGGGCATTCGCTTGACCAGGTCTGCTTCCGGCTCTGCTCAGTTTCTGACTTTATTAACTCTCCTCTCCCGCTTTCTGACCACAATCTTCTCTTCTTTACTATCAAATATTCTCTTCCTCCTCAGGTCATCCCTACGTATCAGACATACAGAAATCTACATGCCATTAACACTGTGAAACTCATAGAGAGTCTACAGTCCTCATTGTCCCCTATCTCTTCCCTCTCCTGTCCCAATCTGGCTGCCAAACTTTATAATAACACTCTCAAAAATGCATTGGATGAAGCAGCCCCCCCTACACATCCGATCTACCCGACAAAGACGACGACAACCCTGGCACACGCCTCAATCCCGCTTTCTTCAGCGGTGCTTGAGATGTGCCGAACGACTGTGGAGAAAATCGCATTTGGATGCAGATTTACTGCATTTCAAATTTATGCTCAAAACTTACAACTCTGCCCTTCTCCGAGCCAAACAAGTCTATTTCACTTCTCTCATCTCCACACTATCTAATAATCCAAAACGCCTCTTTGATACTTTTCACTCCCTCCTTAGTCCTAAAGTGCAGATGCCAATCACAGATCTCAGTGCTGAAGACATGGCCACTTATTTTAAAGTTAAAATTGACAACATCCGGCATGATATTATCTCCCAGTCCCCTAGTAACATCGATTCCCTTCCCTCCCGCACTCCCTCTTCTTCACTCTCAGCATTTGACCCAATAACTGAAGAAGAAGTCTCAAGGCTCCTCTCTTCTTCTCGTCCTACTACCTGCCCTAGTGATCCTGTCCCCTCACACCTCCTCCAGTCCCTCTCCCCAGCTGTCACTAGTCACCTGACTAAAATATTTAATCTCTCTCTTTCCTCTGGTATCTTTCCCTCCGCTTTTAAACATGCCATTATAAACCCATTACTGAAAAAAACAACTCTTGACCCATCCAGCGCTGCTAACTACCGACCAGTCTCTAATCTGCCCTTCATCTCCAAACTCCTGGAACGCTTGGTCTACTCTCACCTTATATGCTATCTCTCTGCTAACTCTATTCTTGACCCCTTACAATCTGGTTTCCGCACTCTACACTCCACAGAAACTGCCCTTACTAAAGTCTCAAATGATCTCTTGGTGGCTAAATCGGACGGTAAATCCTCTCTCCTTATTCTTTTGGATCTCTCTGCAGCCTTTGGCACTGTAGACCACAAACTCCTACTTAACATGCTCCACTCTATTGGCTCTCTCTTGGTTTTCCTCCTATCTCTCTGACCGCTCATTCAGTGTGTCATTTGCTGGTTCCACTTCTTCTCCTCTTCCCCTTGCTATCGGGGTTCCTCAGGGATCAGTGCTAGGTCCGCTGCTCTTTTCTCTCTAGCTCCTATTGGACAAACCATCAGCAGATTTGGCTTCCAGTACCATCTCTATGCTGATGACACCCAATTATATACCTCTTCCCGTGACATCACCCCTGCTCTAATACAGAACACCAGTGATTGTCTGTTCGCTGTTTCTAATATCATGTCCTCTCTCTATCTGAAACTGAATCTTTCTAAAACTGAGCTCCTTGTGTTCCCACCATCTACTAACCTCCCTAAACCTGATGTCTCCATCTCTGTGTGTGGCACTATCATAACTCCTAAGCAGCACGCCCGCTGTCTCAGGGTTATTTTTGACTCAGATCTTTCCTTTACTCCTCACATACAATCACTTTCACGCTCCTGTCATTTTCACCTCAAAAACATCTCCAGAATCCGCTCTTTTCTTACGGAGGAAACCGCCAAAACTCTCATTGTTGCTCTGATTCACTCTCGTCTTGACTACTGTAACTCATTACTAGTCGGTCTTCCCCTCACTAAACTCTCCCCTCTCCAATCTATCCTCAATGCAGCAGCCAGGCTCATCTTTATGACCAACCGCTACACCAACGTCTCTAATCTGTGCCAGTCACTGCACTGGTTGCCCATCCCCTTCCGAATAAAATTCAAACTTATTACTCTCACCCACAAAGCTTTCCACAGTGCTGCACCTCCTTACATCTCCTCCCTCATCTCTGTCTACCACCCTACTCGGGCCCTACGTTCTGCCAACGACCTTAGATTAAAATCCTCCATAATCCGAACCTCCCACTCCCATCTCCAAGATTTCTCTCGTGCTGCACCTGTCCTCTGGAATGCGCTAACCCAGACAATCCGATTAATTCCCAATATCCACAGTTTTAAACGTGCCATGAAAACACATCTATTTAGACAGGCCTATAACATTCCCTAATCGGACTCCTTTCCATGGCCCTCCTTTTAGATTAGTCATCAGAATAAGATTCCCTCACACTCCTTCTCTTCATGTCCGTCATACACGGATATTGGCTGGTGACCGGCTCATGCAGCTTTATGTTACCACCGCATGTGTATAAAAATGGCCGGACCATTGTACAGAACAAACACTATTACACTTTGTGTCTCCCTTATGTCCTCATAGATTGTAAGCTCTTGCGAGCAGGGTCCTCACTCCCCAGGTTTGAATTGTAAATGAACTTTGTCACTATGTAATGTCTGATATTGTTTGTTTCATGTCCCCTCTAAATTGTAAAGTGCTGCGTAATATGTTGGCGCTATATAAATAAAGATTATTATTATTATTATTATTATTATTATTATTATTATAGCGAGTTTGAGGAGATGGAAACATCCTAACAGATGTCTTTCTGTTTCAAAATGCGCAGATGCTCTGTTTGCTTTTCAGTATTAGATCTTAAAGTTGTCTGTTTCTTCATATGTGGATCCACCTATCTCAAGGCTATCAAGAACCACTACCATGTCACTGTCAGATGCAGCTTCACTCAGTCTACTATTATGGCCGCAGGGTATGCTTTGTGTCCGATTTCTGCATCTGCCTAGGGAAATGTGGCCGATTCAGGCTAGGGGAAGCAGCTGCACTGCAGTATCCTGGCAGCAGTGCCACAGCAGGATTTAGCCAAGCTCAGGTGACCAATGCTTCAAAATTTCTATTTGAGGCTTCCCTTGAGTCCGCCTGTTCAATGCCTGGGCATCAGTTACTTCGATTTCGCCATTCGGCTCTTTATTTGAGTTTCCGAGAAGGCCTTGGTTGGCCTGCCTTTTGTTGGTGGCAGGTTTTTTGGTAAACGTCTGGATGAGATTATTTCTGAAGCTACTGGTTGTAAGAGCTCTCTTTTGCCCTGGCCTTTTTTCAGGTCTCAGCAGTTTTGTTCCTTTTTCACCTGTTTCTCCCAGGGATCATTTTCTTTCAGATCATACAGGAGGACAAGCAGTTCCATGAATTCCAGATGTTCCATCTTTCAAGCCCAGACCTGCTTGGCATCCACGGCCAAGGGCCCAGAAGCCCTCTCTGCCAAGACATTTTCAACACGAAGGTGTCTTCCCACTTCCGAGTGGAGGGACGACTTCTTTCTTTTCAGAAGACATAGCTCACTTATCTTGAGGACACCTGGGTTCCGGGGGTGGTGTCGACCAGATAAAAGATAGGGTTCTTAAGGCTCCCTTGGCTTTTTTCCAGGCTGTTTGTTCTACAATTCAATTTAATACCCTCCTTTTTGGCTCGTCATGTCTCCTTGGATCCTCACCAAGGTCCTGGCGACTCTCATGGAGCTTCTCCGCGCCAGGGGAGTCGATGTCATCCCTTACCTGGACGATCTGTTTCAGGAGTTGCGATTGTGGGAGACCTCCAGTGGCTGGTTGTCTCAACGAATGCCTGTCTGTCTGGGTGGGGTGCAGTTTTTGGTCTCCACACAGTTCAGGACACTTGGAAAACAAAACTGGTGCTTCTTAATAGTATACATATAGTATTCCAAATCATTATTGCCTGTCAGTGTAAAACTGACAGTCAATCTATTAGCCTTAAAGCTTTCACCCACGGTTGACCTGGGGGCCCCCGACTGCCATGTCAACCCATGTCAACCCATCGACCAGTATCGTAAAAATCACGATCCCAGGGGGTGCGACTGAGCGCGAGGGGAAGGAGGCCACAGGGAGACCACACTGGATCTTCTTAGACTGCAGCACATACAAGGTTCTGATATTATATTGACTATTGTCAAGACCTTTTATGCGCCGTTTCTTGATGTTGCAGCCTGAAGGAATCCAAGACGGGCCTCCTGATGAGAATAGTAGCAATGAGTAAATTCTTTTTTTTTTATGTCCAATCGGGGGAAGGGGGAGATTTGGAGAGGGTGGGGTTCTGAGTATGGGCTTTATCTTGCTATGCCCCTGCCTTCGTATGGTGCTGATGGACTGACAGAAGGAGAATCCTCTCTTTGTCAAACAACTTAAATGCTGCAGTCACTATCTAAGGGGTTAAGCAGGAGCCCAGCTGATTTTGTGGATCCAGTGCCAGTACCTACAGATAATTTTGACATTTATATCTGTCATCCCACAAGCTTAGAGGTCCTCCTTAAGATGTTATATTACTTAAAGGAGAATTCCTTACTTTTTGGAAATTACTTTTACAGAATGTCATTGACATCAATCCATGAAAAATCATTTAACTTTACAAAAGGCTATTGAAAGTAGAGACATATTTAAAGTTACATTAAACATTGTTTGTCTTACCGTAGAACCAAGACACAGCAATTGCTTCTAAGAATACAACGGCGATGATAGAACAGCCAGCCCCAAATTCCTCCAGAAGCTTTACAACATATGCTCCTCCCTAATAAAATGACATGATGGTTGCAGTAAACTATATTAACAGTAGTATAAACATACTGTAAAATGCTGTTGAAAGAAACTCGTATTCATTTTAAGCACATATGACAAAGAAAAAGCTAATTAAAATGTGAAAGTTCATACTTGTCAAATACGACCAGAAAACTTTTTATATAACCAACTATAAGAAATAAAAAAGGATAAACAGAGCACCTATAGTACTTTAACTTATATTATAATTCCATTTGAATTCCAGTTCATTCAGTGCCCCAGTGGCAGCTACAGGGAGGCTATATAGTGACAGTCACATTCACAAGCTACCATAACAGTGATTGCCACAGCTTCCCATAATAAATGCTCCTCCCAAACTGAAACGCCCTACGCAGCTGGAAAAAGCCAGAAGTAGTGGAGTTTTCTCCAAGGGCGAAATATTCTACAACAAAATGGGCATACTATGGATTTGGAAATCCATAGCATGCCCTGAATTCTGCACTGATTTTTTCCACTCCATTTAAATCCTCCAGAGAAATGTTTTCTAGTAATGCTGCCTCAACTATAATGTAATATTGGTTGCATTAGTTATGTTCTTTTAGACAGAGGAGGAACATCTAGTAATGAAAGAGATATGTCCTTATGGTCTTCCAGCTCTAGAGACAATGCTGGGCAGGGGAATTTGCACCTGTGACTGCTAATGGAACCCAGCACTGTCTCACTGGATTGAGTTACTTGGACCCAACACTTGGAGGCTATGATTTATAAAAATCGAATTAGACCTATGTAGAGTATGTGTCCCTTCCACATAGAGACCTAATGAACGTGATACACATAGTAACAAGTGGTTAGTTCCTAAACTCTATTAACAATAAGTTAGATAACATCTGTAAATGCTCAAATTTTTTTCAAGTTTTATCTCTTGATTTCAGTAAAATCTGTTCTATGCAGTCTTGAAAATCAAGTTTGCATATTTCAATATGTTATAATGAGTGCAAGTCCTTTAACAATTCGTGCTACATAGTACTATTATATGTGATTGCGGTGCTGGCATAATTTTGATCAGTATTCCATCCTACCTGAGTTAAAGTGCTGAGTGAACCAGTAAAGCAGACTGTGACCAATCCAAGGACAAACAGCTCTCTCCTCTTACCCAAAATCTCTGGATACTCATCCATGATTGCAGTTATAACAGCTTCAAGACCTCCAAACTAATCAGAGACAGAAAATACATGAGTAGTGCTGATCGGTGGGGTCTGGATGCTGAGACCCCCACTGGTTTCTAGAATAAAGGACAGAAGTGCCCTCCTATTGTCATTTATAAAAATATTTATAGACTCTACACAACTAAAATGGGGGCACAACCCTTCGCTGACTTCTTTTGTCCCATCATTCTAGTGGTGAGCATGTGAACACCTGGATGCCCATAAATCAAGATATTTTAAAATGACTTGTATTTTTTAATCAATAGGAAATAAAAACACATAGCGAGGACTGACATCTCTACAGCATTATCATTTTTTTTCTATTCATAAGGCATCCTGACTTAACATTGTATTACAACAGGCAGATTAAGGTAAACAGTTCACATCTGCTTAAAGAGGTTGGCAATATTATGTTTATTTTAATAAATGTGTTGGAAACACAACTATATGCAAGTTACTAATATATTCTTATTGGAAGTTCAGCACCGATTTCTTAGTTTGTTAAACCACACCTTCATGTTAGACAAAGCCTTCTCAACAGACGGCAGCAACGATCATGTAAACAGGGATGTGCTGCCGACTTGATGCAAATGTATAGGGACCAACGATCGTATTAGCGATCGTTCATCCCCATATTAACCGATCATTGCTCCCTTTGAAAATCTGCAGCCTATTACAGTAGCAGCCAAGTAGATTACTTTTACACAAATCTCATTCACACGCTGCGAAAAAAACCTGCTGAGAATAAATTGACCTGCGGTGCCGTTTTTTAATTCGCAGCATGTCAATATATGCAGCGGAATCGTTGCACTTTTGTTGAGGTTTTTCCCAGTTGAGATCAATGGCAGGTAAAATCTGCAACTATTAGTGAATGTTGCAATTTTTGTGGTGTAAAAAAAAAACTATGATTCCACCGTAAAAATCGCAATCTGAAAAAAAAAAATGATAATTTTTTTCCATGTTTAAATGGAATTAAAAAGTCAATACTTATGCCCGTGGCGTTGTCATAGCAACAGCTTCTTGTTCTCCTGGCTGTTCTCCATGCAGCACCGCCTTCCTGGGATGACGGTTCATCCCATGTGACTGCTGCAGCCAATCACAGACTGTAGCGGTCACATTAGCTGCAGCATCATCATAGGAAGCCGGGCTGCACGGAGAACAGAGAAACACGTCGCTATAGCAACAATTTGGTGGTGCGTTTTTTTGGCTGGTAATCTCTATATTTAAAGGCTTTTAGAAAACTCCCTTGAAATTGTATCAAGTATACTCTTTAAATTATACTTGGAAAAATGTTAGGTTGCAAAATCATAAATCCAGTTTTATATCAAGTGTAGGCTCTGTTCACATGACTTTTTGGCCATACGATTAGTGTGTATGTTGGGAAAGCTCTCGATTTCATTCCAGCTCAAAAGTTCTGCCGTGTGAACAGGGCCTAACGTATCCATAGGGCTCCATTGTCAGATGAAGGCCAAAAGAGTGCCCTTTTGGCCTCTGTCTGGCCGGTATATGTAAGTATACCACGAAAAAAAAGGGATGGAAAAGCATAGTAGACTACGCTATTCCATCCCACATAGTGTAGTAAAAATATGTATACGTTAAATGTATACTTTTTTTTAACATGGTACCTTATGGGTGATGAATCCCACTGTATAGCACCCGTCACAGGCATCCGTTAATTGGATACATCATGAGCTTTTCAATGGCTTTTCATGACATATCCGTTAAACGGATGCTATTATAGCATATGGGCCATATGGGCCACGGATGCGTTAAACGGATGACTAACAGTGGAATTCATCACCCATAGACTATAATGGTATCTGTGTAACGTATACGTCATAACTTTCATGACCCTTTTCATGATGTATCCATTAAACGGGTTCAATTATGAGTGACGGATGCCACTGTTAGGCCACATTAACACGAACAAGGCCAACTTCGGACGTGAGAAACTGCAGTTTTTCACGTCCGAGGTACACCCGTGCAGGGCGCTTTATCACGCATCCCCCGAAGACTAGAGTCTATGGAGGGATGCCTGAAGCGAAAAAAAGTAGGATATGTCCTATTTTTTCACGGACCCTTCACACGCTCCGTTGAAACAACGGTCATGTGAACGGCCCTATTGAAATACATGAGTTCGTGTGACGGCTGTTGTTTTAATGGCCGTCACACGGATGTGATACACGCTAGTCTGAATGAGCCCTTAGGCATCCATAACAGCCTACGTATAACATATATGTTGGGAGCTTTTCCTGATGTATGCATCAAAGGTAGGCAAATAACGCAATGTGAAACTAGCCTTAGTCCTGTAATGTCAATACAAATATGTTTTTGTTGTTTTATAATTTTTAAATTATAGGAATATGAGTTTGATGGTATATCAGTTGACTTACTGTACTATCCAAACCAAGAGTGATCATCATCAGAAAAAATATAATAGCAAAGAATGTTGAGCCGACCATGTTAGCAATTGCTTCAGGGTATGTTATAAATAGAAGGCTAGGTCCTATAAAAGTAACAAACAAAATAATGCACTGCATATTAAAGCATGTTCTTACTACAGAGTTTAATAACAACATTATTTCAGCTAGCGGGAAAAAGATGCGTCTGACTCCTATTGAAATGAATGGGAGGCAGAATTTTGCGGCGGGTTCCGCCACAAAAATTCCGGCGTGTGAACAGGGTCACGTTTCTGTACATAAACTGTGAACAGAAAACCGCTACAAATCAATGAGGTGCAATTGTTTGTCCTGATAACATTATTGTTTAGAAGATAAAAGTATGACTGTGGGTCCGACCGCTCGGGCCCCCAATGATCACAAGCACAAGGGTCCCGTGTCTTCATTTGAATGGGGCAATGGTTACGTGTGCACACTACTGCTCCATCCATTCTCTTTGGGACTGACAGAAATTACAAAAAACTGCTCAGTTATCTCCATTAGTCGAATAGAAAATTAATGGAGGGGGAGTTTGTGTGCGTGACCAACCCTCCATTCAAATGGAGGACACAGGACCCTTGTTCTCATGATGCTGGGTATCCAAGTGGTCTGATCCGCAGTGATCATACAGGATAGGTGATAAATGTTTTTTGTTAGACAACTCCTTTATTGAGAATTAGGAATTTGTATGGTATGTTAAAGGGGTTCTCCGCTTTGGACAATCCCTCATCTGTAATCTGTTGGGAACTAGGCAGTAAGTGTTCAATTTCCCTGCAGCGCCACCACAGGGGAAATTAAGCACTACAATAGTGTCTATTCATATCAATGGCTTTTATGTGTAATGTAAGACAGACTGGTCCTCCAGAGTGAGAGACGCTCTTTGTAACCGCTATTCATTCTGGCCAAGAGATGAGGAACCTGAACATGGTACCCCCCTCTATTAACTCAGAAATCCCTAATAGGGTATATGAAAATTGTTTTTTCTAAACTGGAAAACCCCTTTAATGAGCTTAGTTGTCCTAGATATTCACACAAATCAGAGTTAGAATAAAAAATAAAGCTATAAAAATATCTTTAGCCGCAATAAGCCTGCTTATTGACGGTTGGTGACCTGAAGCTAATACCACAGTGATAGTCAGACTGTGTGTAGCCATATACTGTGAGCGTCTCATCATTTTAAATTACCAGTCGTTGAACTGAGTACTATTTAACACCGATTGTGATGCAGTAATTACCTGATCACAAGGAGCTATGTATGGGGACGAGCGGTCGTTACTCCGATCACTCCTCCCCATACATTATTATCATGTCAGCCGCGTGTCTCCCTGTTTAAATAGGGAGATGTGCTGCCGACAATGATAATATTTCAGTTTTTAAAAATGATACGATCAGCGGATGAACGAGCTCGTTCATCTGCTGATCACTGCCCTGTTTACACAGGGCAATTAGCGGCAACAAACCTTCTATGAACGCTTGTCTGCCCCGATAATTGCCCAATGTAAAACTCCCTTAAGTAAACATGTGGCGGATTTGTTGCAGAACTTTCTTCGTCTGAAAATCTATTTCATTGAATGGGGTTGTTTCTGCAGCATTTGCATGGATGTTTACAAACCTCATTCAGATGTATGGGACAGTTACAAACATTTCTGCAACAACCCTGCTGTGTGTGAACATATACATATAACATTTATAAGTGACATTAAAATAGAGAGATCAAGGTAAGGAAGGAATCCAAATTCCATTTAAGGGTATGTTCACACGAGGGCGTCCGTAACGGCTGAAATTACGGGGATGTTTCAGCCTGAAAACATCCACGTAATTTCAGCCGTAACGGCATGTGCAGGCGCTTGAACGCCGCGTCCATTACGGACGTAATTGGCGCTGCTATTCATTGGAGTCAATGAATAACGGCTCCAATTACGGCCAAAGAAGTGACAGGTCACTTCTTTGACGCGGGCGTCTATTTACGGGCCGTCATTTGACAGCGGCGCGTATATTACGCCTCGTGTGAACAGACAAACGTCTGCCCATTGCTTTTAATGGGCAGATGTTTGTCAGCGCTATTGAGGCGCTATTTTCGGACGTAATTCGGGGCAAAAATGCCCGAATTACGTCCGTAATTAGTGCGTGTGAACATACCCTAAGGATTTTACACACTTTCAATTGTTGCAGTGTCACCTGGCTAATTGTATCTGTTGGTGGATTGTTTTTGTGATGGTGGTGGGGGTCTGTTTTTAATTGATAATAAGTGGAAATGTAATATTTTCCTTAAAATTAATAAATATATCAAATAATATTGAAGTAAATGAGAACTGGCTATGCCCACCTTTGTCCTTTGCAACATCTTCCACTTCAACATCACGCATTTCAGCCATATAACCCAGTACTGTAAAAATCACAAATCCAGAGAGGAAGCTGGTCAAACAGTTGATCACACTGGTGATAATAGCGTCTCTGAAAGGCATGAAGAATAAACACAAGGTCTGGTTACTATAAAAAGAATAAATTGCCAAATGGAGGTGACTCACTATTAGGGTATGTTCACACGCAAAATCAAAACCGGCTGAAAATGACGAGCTGTTTTAAAAGGAAAACAGCCTCTGATTTTCAGCCATTTTGTAGCCGAAAATGTTTTTTGAGGCATTTTTTGGAGCCGTTTTTGGAGCTGTTTTTCCATTGACACAATGAAAAATAGCTCCAAAAACGGCTCAAGAAGTGACATGCTCCTTCTTTGTACGAAGCGTCTTTTTACGAAGCGTCTTTTTAAGTTTTTTAAAGCAGCAACATAAACGCCCCTTCTGAATTAAACGCCGTTTTCCCATTGAATTAAATGAGCAGATGTTTGTAGGCTTTTAGCTAGCGTTTGAGTGATACTGGTGCTTTAAATATCCCGAAAATATCTAAAATATGCACAAGACATCAAATAATCAATTACAGGCCCTCATGCACCACACAAACATGGTATTTGAAAAAAATATTTATATAAAAATGTAGATAAAAGCAAACAGACAAAATATACTGTATCAAATACACAGTCGAGTGACATTATTATGACCACCAGGTAATATCCAGAGTAACCACCGTGTGCAGCACTGACAGCAGCTAGACAGGCTGGGAGTGACTCAATAAGGTGCTGGTATGTTGTCTCAGGTATCTGGAACCATGCTGACTGCAGTGCATACCACATTTGCTGGAGGGTGCGTAGGGGAGGATCCACAGAGTGAACAAGACGATCGAGGTGATCCCTCAGAAACTGCCAAAACTCTCATTGTTGCTCTGATTCACTCTCGTCTTGACTACTGTAACTCATTACTAGTCGGTCTTCCCCTCACTAAACTCTCCCCTCTCCAATCTATCCTCAATGCAGCAGCCAGGCTCATCTTTATGACCAACCGCTACACCAACGCCTCTAATCTGTGCCAGTCACTGCACTGGTTGCCCATCCCCTTCCGAATAAAATTCAAACTTATTACTCTCACCCACAAAGCTTTCCACAGTGCTGCACCTCCTTACATCTCCTCCCTCATCTCTGTCTACCACCCTACTCGGGCTCTACGTTCTGCCAACGACCTTAGATTAAAATCCTCCATAATCCGAACCTCCCACTACCGTCTCCAGGATTTCTCTCGTGCTGCACCCGTCCTCTGGAATGTGCTACCCCAGACAATCAGATTAATTCCCAATATCGTCAGTTTTAAACGTGCCCTGAAAACACATCTATTTAGACAGGCCTATAACATTCCCTAATCTGACTCCTTTCCATGGCCCTCCATTTAGATTAGTCATCAGAATAAGATTCCCTCACACTCCTTCTCTTCATGTCCGTCATACACGGATACTGGCTGGTGACCGGCTCATGCAGCTTTATGTTACCACCGCATGTGTATAAAAATGGCCGGACCATTGTACAGAACAAACACTATTACACTTTGTGTCTCCCTTATGTCCTCATAGATTGTAAGCTCTTGCGAGCAGGGTCCTCACTCCCCAGGTTTGAATTGTAAATGAACTTTGTCACTATGTAATGTCTAATATTGTTTGTTTCATGTTCCCTCTAAATTGTAAAGTGCTGCGTAATATGTTGGCGCTATATAAATAAAGATTATTATTATTATTATTATTATTATAGCTGCCACATACATTATAATTCCCCCTATAGCTGTCCCATAGCAGTATAATGCCCCCATACTGTATAATGCTCCCGATAGCTGTCCCAAACAGTATAATGCCCACCATAGCTGTCCCATACAGTATAATGCCCTCCATAGCTGTCCTATACTGTATAACGCCCCTCACAGTATAATGCCACTATAGCTGCCACATACAGTATATTATTAATATTTAATAATATAATATATTACAACCCCTTCAAGGACACAGTATTTTGTCCTCTAATTGTGCCCACAGTATTATGCCCCCTGTAGTACGCCTACACAATATAATGTCCGCTTAGTGGCCCCCACACAGTATAGTGCCACCTGTAGATTTTGCCATACAGCCTCCCTGTAGACAGTGCCATAATCCCCCACCTCCTCCTTGTAGATCATGCCATAAAGGCCCCCACCTCCCCCTTATAGACAGTGCCCCCAAACAAAAACAAAAATGTTAATCACCTAGGCCCCGTTCCCTCGACGAACTGAGCTGTTCCACGACGGAATCCTGTAGCCTAGTACAGAGTTTCCCAACATTTTCGGACTCGAGGCAGAACTGGAAAAATAAAATTTCCTCAGGGCACCCCCACCAAAAATTGTTTCGAGAAAGACAGAAAACGGCTAAAAAAAAGCAATACACTCGTAGGGTATGTTTACACACGTTTTTTGTAAGGCAAAAATTATCTGCCTCAAAATTCCTTCAGGAATTGACAGCGTTGTTTGACCTTATTTTGTGTGTTTTTTCTTAAGCCGTTGAAGCTAATGCAAAAGGTGCAGGAAAAAAAGCTCCAAACGAGCGCCGCAGGTATTTTCTGCCTCCTATTAATTTCAATTGGAGGTCAGAGGCGGAAATCACTTGAAGGCCATCAGCCCCCCACTCTGTAATGTCGGGGTAGGGAGACAGACAGGTGAGCCCTAATCTACCTGCCACTCAGTCCCTGCCTACTTGCACGGCCCGTCCTAGGCGACGGCGTACAACTGGGCGACGGTCCCTACGCTCAATAAGTGCACGACAGACAAACAGACGAGGGTACACAGAAGCTAAGGGAAATGGGGCAGTTGCCCACGGCAACACCGTGAGTAACAAGAGTAGTGAACGAGCCGAGTCAAACCAGGAGTGTACGAGGTACCAAACGCAGAGCAGGAGAGTAGTTAGTAAAGCCAGGGTCAAATTGAAGCAGAGGTCAATAGTACAAGCAGGAACAGCAGAGCCAGGAAACAGGACAGAATCACAAGCAAAGGAAACGCAGGAAATGAAGGTATAAATAGACTGAGGGCGGGAGCTAGCTCCGTCTGGCCAGGCTGTGATAGGTTCTCCCACTCCTCAGCCTACCAGCCTGATTGGTAGCAGATCGAGTCACTCTATCAGACCTAGGAGCAGATGCAGACTGATTAATCACGGGTGTCGACACAGAAGCTGTGTCTGGTAAATCCTTTACACACTCACAGTAAAATGACCATCAGCCCCCCACTCACAGTAAAATGACCATGAGCCCCCCACTCACAGTAAAATGACCATAAGCCCCCCACTCACAGTAAAATAACAATCAGCCCACCACTCACAGTAAAATGACCATCAGCCCACCACTCACAGATTCCCCCTGTAGGTAGTGCCACACAGCCCCTTGTAGGTAGCGCCACACACCCCCTTGTAGGTAGCGCCACACTGGCCCCTTGTAGGTAGCGCCACACAGCCCCCTTGTAGGTAGCGCCACACAGCCCCCTTGTAGATAGCTCCACACAGCCCCCTTGTAGATAGCGCTACACAGCCGACTTGTAGATAGCGCCACAAAGCCCCCTTTTGTAGATAGCGCCACACAGCCCCCTGTAGAAAGCGCCACACAGTCCCCAGTAGAGAGCGCCACACATTCCCCTGGTAGGGAGTGCCACACACCGCACTGGTAGGGAGTGCCACACAGCCCCCTGGTAGGGAGTGCCACACAGCCCCCTGGTAGGTAGTGCCACACAGCCCCCTTGTTGGTAGTGCCACACAGCCCCCTTGTAGGTAGTGCCACACAGCCCCCTTGTAGGTAGTGCCACACAGCCCCCTTGAAGATCGCAACCCCCCCCCCTTCCTGTAGATAGCGCCACTGTAGCTCCCTGAAGGAGCGGAATCCCCTTGTGGCCAGGGATTCCGCTCCTGGAGCGCTCCTTGATGTCTCTATCCAAATATGGACAGTGACATCAGGGGAAACTCCTGAAGCGCAATCCCCGTCCACAGCGTTGCTGACGCTGTGACCGGGGATTCCACTCCAGGAGAAGCTCCTGTCGTCTGTGTCCATTTATGGACAGTAACGTCATTGGCTTCTCAAGGAGTGGAATCCCAGTTCACAGCGTCTGCAACGCTGTGGACGGGGATTCCGCTTTAGGAGTTTCCCCTGATGTCACTGTCGATATACGGACAGAGAAATCAAGCGGAGCGCTCCAGGAGCGGAATCCCCGGCCACACAGGGATTCCACTCCTGCAGGGAGCTACAGTGGCGCTAGTAGATAGCAGATACCTCTCTGCTATAGTGCCGTCGCTACCGCTGTAGCAGCTGCAGCGGCGCCTCCGCCCTCATGTCCGGTGTCGCCGCTAGCAGCCGCTATGGCTGCTACAGCAGTAGCGTCAGCCACTAAGTGAAGAAGCGCCTGGGCAGAAAGGCGACTGCTGAGTCGCCGGGCCCGGGCGCTTCTGAAACAATCAGGGGAAGGGAGCCAGCGCAGCGTCCCCTTCCACCTGCTGGAGTGATGCGTCATGTGCGAAGGCACAGGTCACACACCCCTAAGGCCGGCCCTGGCTACATGCTGCCGACATCGAAAGCAGAAGCAGGTCATAATAATGTGACTCGACTGTGTATATACCGGAATATTTATCAATAAAAACAATATATCAAATATGTATCACGAACATATATCACAATAGAAATAAAATATCGGATCGCAATGGTTTGTGACATAGCTGAATGAACCTATTTGCATCAGAGCTCTCTACTTGAATTGTTTAGCTTTATAATTCCACACTTGTGGTGTGCTAAAGATATAATGCGCTATGTATGTCTGCAGCAGGGCCCTTGCAATATAGACTCGACAAATTAACTGCACAAATGCATGGGTTTGAGAGGAGTAATAACCAGCTTTATAACCACATTAATAACCACAATATATTTGTAGCATAGAATATTGCGCACTAGCACTCAACTTTTTCTACTGAAGAAGAAGCTCAGGTAGCTTCGAAACGCATATAGCTACTACCTATTGTCTGCATGGGTTTCACGCTCTGAGACTGACCAACTCCAACATTGATGGGAAGAGTAACCACCAACCACATCTAAAGAAATGAAACATCATTGCCCATTGATTATTTACAGTGTGCACGCTGCTATCCAGTCCTGCATTGAGCGTCCTCCTGGCTCTATCCAAGTACCAAATCAGCTGATCCAAGTCGGCGCCCTGCATCTTCTATTGCGCAGGCGAGTGTTTCTTGAATGGCCAATGAGACCAGTGAGAGTCAGTGCGCATGCGCACTATTCAAAAAACAACCGTCGCTCCCGAAACCTTATGTAACACTGTAGTTACACACTAAACAATTCACAGAGAAATCGTATCTATATACTGGGACTGGTGAGAAGTGCTTTTGCGATACTTTGTTGCATACTTTAACCACTATTGGGAATGACACAAGTGCTAGTGCAGAATATTCTATACTACAAATATATTGTGGTTATTAGTGTGGTTATTACTCCTATCAAACCCAAGCATTTGTGCGCATAACTAGTTCAAATTGCAAGGTCCCTGTGGCAAACATACATAGCGTATTTCTTCTTTCGCGCACCACAAGGGTGTAGTTAAAAAGCTAAACAATTCATGTAGAGAGCTCTATTGCAGTCAGGTTCATACACCTATGTCACACGCCATTGTGATCCGTTATATTTCTTTTGTGATATATGTTTGTGATACATATTTGATATAATGTTTTTATTGATAAATATTGTAGTATTTATTTGATACAGTATATGTTTACTGTTTGCTTTTATCTACATTTTTATGTAAATAAATTTTGAATATATACAATTTTTGCGTGGGCTTTAGGGTCAATAACTGATTTCTTTAAGGTCTGGTTACAGTCACTGCAACAGTACAAGCAGTTGCTGTCTATTTAAGATATTTTGTATTACCTATTGTGGTTGAAACTAAAAGAAAAAAAATCTAGAGAAGCCCTCATACTGTATTGGAGACAGTTCTATTACTGTTATGGTCGTAATCAGCTTGTTTTATATTCCTCTTAGAAAATAGATAATTAAAAAATGGGAAAATGATTGTAGATGGGAAAGGGATTATAGATACTAAATCTATGGTCATCTAACTATTCCCAACCCAGCCCTAAATGTAACAATTGTCACGATAGCAGCGTGTACTAAAAACTGCAAATATTGCCTTGTCATTAAAACGAAAAACACCTAGTCCTGAAATGGTCACTATCTTTTTTACACACTTTTTATAAATCAATAGTACAAGCAAATATAAGAAACTTTGTAATATATCTTATTAAAGAAAAATGCCTTAATTCACTTATCAGGCACTTCTCCCCCTGCCTCTTGCACAGATCATAAACTCTCAAATCACTGCTAAAATCCGTCTTCAGAGAGGAGACAGATTATCAGCTGCCCATAGAAGTCTATGGAGAGGGGAGGGGGAAGCAGAGTGAGAGAGAGGTAAAGAGACACAGACACTGCAGCAGCTTATAGTAGGTGTTCTATCTCACCCCAGTGTGTGTGCTGTGCATGGGAAACATGATAGCAGTTAGGCTCCACCCTCAGAGAAAACTGACAATTAGCGACCCTGTCTACAGAAAAATGCTAAAAAATTCAGGATACAAGTCATATAATGGCCTGAAATAGTGTTATACCTCATGTAGACACATATGATAGCTTATTCTGAAAAGTCACCTGAAAGGCTACGTACACAAGGATGTGATTTATACGATTTGATTTATTTTTCCCTAAACATTGGTCGCTGCTAGGGAAATGTAGCATTACAGAGTGGCTCTACGTTATGGCCCCCGCTATGACATATATATGCCCTTAACCCCTCAACGACGAGCGATGGATATATCTATCTCGAGTGGGTGCTAGTTCCCACATGATGATGGATATATCCATTACTCAAACCTGGGTACTGCCGCTATACCCACGAGTTATACATAGCCGGGTTCCACCTGCAACTGCTGAGATTGGAGATGACTCCGATCACGACAGCTTAACCCCTTAGATGCCACGGTTAACAACCACCATGGAATCTAAGGTGTTTGATAAAGGAAGGGAGCTGGGGCGCCGATGGGTTACCATGGCAGCTTGGGTCCTAACAAATGCCCCTAGGTCAATGATATCTGCTTATTAGGACATGCCAGTGATACACTAACAAGCATTATTGCTTCAGAATACTAAGTATTCCAAAAGTATTATACAAGCGATCAAAAATCTCTGCTTTAAGTCCCCTAGTTGGACAAAGAAAAAAATGTAACGTTGAGTTTTTACAGAGTTTAATATAATTAAAAAGTACCCCCCCCCCAAAAAATGTTTTATATATAATTGAAGGGGTTTTCCCATTTTGGACTCGCACCTATTTCTAGAACGGGGGCCTCTAAACCCCATCCCATCTTATTCGGCTCAGCTGCCTCCCGGCCACTTCCTTGTTAGGTGGTCGGGTGTTACGGAAACAGCCGAGAGCTCGCTGAGATACTCTGTTTCCGTAACTCCCATAGACGTGAATGAGAGTTACTGAAACAGCGCAGCACGACTGGACCCACTATGCTTGCTGTCAGCGAGTAGCTGACAGCTCTAATACACTACTACGCATGTAGTGCAGTGTATTAGAATTGCAATCAGGACCTCCTGCCTTCAAGTCCCCTAGTGGGACAAAAAAAAAAGTTGTATAAAAATAAATGTTTAAAAGTAATAAACATAAAAATCCCCCTTTCTCCCTTATCAGTCCTTTATTTTAAAAAAATGAAATAATAAATTAATAAACTATACATAATTGGTATTGCCGCGTTCGTAATGGCCTAAACGACAAAAATATTTCGTTATTTATCCCGCGTGGTGAACGCCGTAAAAGAAAATAATAATTAACCTTACAAGGATCAACATTTTTTGGTGACTTCACCTCCCAAAAAATGGAATAAAAAGAGATCAAAAAGTCGCATGTACCTACAAATGGTACTGATCAAAACTACAGTTCGTTACGCAAAAAACGAGTCCTCGCACGGCTTTCTTGATGGAAAAAAGAAAAAGTTAGGGCTCTTAGAATATGGTAACACAAAAAGTTAATTATTTTTTATAAAAAGTATTTTATTGTGCAAACGCCATAAGACATAAAAAAAACTATAAACATATGGTATCGCCGTAATCGTATCGCCCCGCAGAATAAAATGAATATGTCATTTGTAGCGCACGGTGAACGCTGTAAAAAAAAGGAATAAAAAACAATAGTAGAATTGCTGTATTTTAGTCACCACTCCTCTTAAATAATAGAATACAAACTGATCAAAAAGTCGCACGCACCCCATGAAAACTACAATTAATTCCTCAAGGGGTCCAGTTTCCAAAATGGGGTCACTTTTAAGGGGTTTCCGCAGTACTGGTACATCAGAAACTCTGCAAATGCGACATAGCGCCCAGAAACCAATCCAACAAAATCTACATGCCAAATAGCGCTCCTGCCTTTCTGAGCCCTGCCGTTTGTCCCACCAGCAGTTTATGACCACATATGGGGTATTGCCGTAATCGGGAGAAATTGCTTTTCAAATTTTGCAGTGCTTTTTCTCCTTTATTCCTTGTAAAAACTCAAAATTTGCATGTTTTATCAGAAAAATTAGATTTTCAATGTCACAGCCTAATTCCATGAAATTCAGCAAAAAAACCTGTGGGGTCTAAATGCTCACTATACCCTCGTTAAATTCCTTGAGGGGTGTAGATTGCCAAATGGGGTCACTTTTGATGGGGTTTCTACTGTTTCGGTACCACAAGAATTCTTCAAACCTGACATGGTGCCTAAAATATAATCTAATAAAAAGGAGGCCTCAAAATCCACCCGGTGCTCCTTTGCTTCGGAGGCCTGTGCTTCAGTCAATTAGCACACTAAGGCCACATGTGGGATATTTCTAAAAACTGCAGAATCTGGGCAATAATTATTGAGTCGCGTTTTACAGAAAAAAAAAATAATAAAAAAGATTTTCTGCATAAAAAAAATGAAATTTGTAAATTTCACCTCTACTTTGCTTTAAATTCCTGTGAAACGCCTAAAGGGTTAAGAAACTTTATAAATGTTGTTTCTTTGGGGGTCTAGTTTTTAAAATGCAGTGTTTTATGGGGGGTTCTCTAATATATAGGCCCCTCAAAGCCACTTCAGAACTGAATTGGTACCTAAAAAAAAGGCTTTTAAAATTTTCTTCAAAATATGAGAAATTGCTGCTTATGTTCTAAGCCTTGTAACATCCTAAAAAAATTAAAGAATGTTCAAAAATGATGCCAACATATAATAGACATATGGGAAATTATTAAACTAGTCACTATTTTGTGTGGTATTACTATCTGTCTTACAAGTAGATACATTTAAATTCAGAAAAATTTGGTACCAATGAGAACTACAGATTGTCCCGCAACAAATAAGCCCTCACACGGCTCCGGTGGAGAAAAAATAAAAAAGTTCTGGCTCTCAGAATATGGCTACACAATGTGCAGAGCGTTCCAAAAGCCTATGAGATTGGGCACTATCTATCAGGGTGACACCAGCCACACATCTGCGGATTATTATTTATTTATTCACCACAATATTATACCCTCTTATTATACCCTGATGTACTCTGCATAGTTTACATATGCCCCCACAGTATAAACTGAAATACCAGTAAAACCCCAAACTACTACCAAGCAAAATCTGCACTCCAAAAGCCAAATGGCGCTCCCTTCTTTTTGACCCCTATAGCGTGCCCAAAGAGCAGTTTCCATCCACATATATGGCATTGCCATACCCGGGAGAACCCGCTTAACTTTTTATGAGGTATTTGTCTTGCGTGGCACAAACTAGGCACAACATATTGTGCACTAAAATGGCATATCAGTGGAAAATTGCAATTTTCACTTTGCACCATCCGCTGCGCATTATTCCCAATTAAAAAACACCTGTGGCGTCAAAACGCTCACTACACTCCTTAAAATGCCTTAAGGGGTGTTGTTTCCAAAATAGGGGTCACTACTTGGGGGTTTGTTTTACTATTTGACCTCAGAGCCCTGCAATTGTGGGCTAATTCTGTGAAAATCAACAAAATAGGCCTCAAATGCGCATGGTGCTCTTCACTTCTGAGCCCTGTCATATGTCCAGGCAAATGATAAATGCCCTGAGGGGTGTAGTTTCACAAATGGGGTCACTTCTTGGGGGCTTCCACTGTACTCTGGTACCTTAGGGTTTTGCAAATGCATCATGGCTCCCAAAAAACAAGCCAGCAATATCTGCCTGCCAAATAGCTCTCTTGCCCTTCTGAGCCCTGCCGTGTGTCCAAACAGCAGTTTATGATCCCATGTGGGGTATTGCCGTAATCGGAAGAAATTGCTTTTTAGATGTTGTGGTGCTTTTTTTCCTTTATTCCTTGTGAAAATTAAAAATGGCCACGTTTTAGTGGAAAAAATGTTGATATTCATTTTCACGGCCTAATTCCACAAAAAACCTGTGGGGTTTAAATGCTCACTATACCCCTCGATAAATTCCTTGAGGGCTTTTGTTTCCCAAATGAGATCACTTTTGGGGGGTTTCCACTGTTTTGGTCCTTCAGGGCTTTACAAATACAATTGACACCCAAAAACCATTCCAGCAAAACCTGAGCTCCGAAAGCCAAATGGTGCTTCTTCCCTTCTGAGCCCTGCCTTTTTCTCCTTTATCTATTGTGAAAATTAAAAACTCTGAGCTAGTACTTTATTAGAAAAAAATTAGATTTTCATTTTCACGGCTTAATTCCACTAAATTCAGCAAAAAAAACTGTAGGGTCAAAATGCTCTCTATACCCATTCATTTATTTTTTAGGCACTTCACTCATTACTGCCCCCTATATTTCACTCACATTATTACACTTGCACATACACTATTCATTTATTATTTCTTACTACACATCCCATGCACCACATACCACTCCCCTCAAGACTAGTGGGAGTGGCTATTATTATTTAAAGCACCTGCTCACTCGCCTTCATCAGCGTTTCGGACCTGGCTGTGTCCATTTGTAAGTATGGCCTTTTTCGGTGTTTTTGAATAAATGTCCTTGTTTTTATCTGTTTTGCTCTCTATACCCCTCAACAAATTCCTTCTGGGGTTTAGTTTCCCAAATGGGGGTCACTTTTGGGTGGTTTCCACTGATTTGGTCCCGCAGGGGCTTTGCAACTGCGACATGGCACCTGAAAACCATTTCAGAAAAACTTGAGCTCCAAAAGCCAAATAGTTCTCCTTCCCTTCTGAGCCCTGCCATGGGTCCAAACTGCATCATAATACCACATATGGGGTATTGCCGTAATCGGGAGAAAGTGCTTTTTAAATGTTGGGGTGATTTTTCTCCTTTATGCCTTGTAAATATTGAAGATTTCTAAATTTTATTGGAAAAAATGTAGATTTTCATTGTTACATCTTAATTCCACTAAATTCAGCAAAAACATGTGGGGTTAAACTGCTCACTATACCGCTTTATAAATGCCTTATTGGTGCACCCAAAACCTCTTCCAACCTGACATGGTGCCTAAAATATATTCTAATAAAATGGAGGCCCCAAAATCCTCTAGGTGCTCCTTTGCTTCTGAGGCCGGTGTTTCAGTCCATTAGCACACTAGGGCCACATGTGGGATATTTCTAAAGACTGCAGAATCTGGGCAATAAATATTGAGTGCTCTTCTCTGGTGAAACCTTCTGTGTTACAGAAAAATATTACATTTCTAAATTTCACCTCTACGTTGCTTTAATGCCTGTGAAACACCAAAAGGGTTAAGAAACTTTCTAAATGCTGTTCCGAAAACTTTGAGGGGTGCAGTTTTTAAAATTGGGTGTTTTATAAGGGTTTCTAATCTATAAGACCTTCAAAGCCACTTCAGAACTGAACTGGTCCGTGAAAAATAGCCTTTTGAAATTTTCTTGAAAATGTGAGAAATTGCTGCTAAAGTTCTAAGCCTTGTAACGTCCTGAAAAAATAAAAGAATCACCATACAATTGAATTATTGTGTTATCTAGATTTTTTGTGTCGTTACGATCGCAGCGATGCCATATATGTGTACTTTTCTTGTTTAAAACGACTTTTTATGGAAAAAAATGTATTCATTTTATTTTTACTGTTCACGCTTTTTTTTTTTTTTTTCAAAACTTTATTGAACTGTTTTTAATTCGGTTTTTTTAGTCCCACTAGGAGACTTCACTTTGCGATCTTCTGATCGCAGATATAATGCTTTGGTATACTTAGTTTACCAAAGTATTATTGCCTGTAAGTTTAAGGCTTTATTCAGACGAACGTGAAAAAGGTCCGTGCAACGCGCGTGATTTGCACGCGCGTTGCACGGACCTATATGTGTCTATGGGTCCGTGCAGACATGTCCGTGGTTTTTCCTCAGCGTGAGTCCGCTGAAAAAAAGTCACGACATTTCCGTTCTTTGGGCGTTTTGCACGCATCACGCACCCATTGAAGTCAATGGGTGCGTGAAAACCACGCATGCCGCACGGAAGCACTTCCGTGCAAACTGCGTGATTCGCGCAAGAGCTGTCAAAAGGATGAATGTAAACAGAAAAGCACCACGTGCTTTTCTATTTACAAACATCCAAACGGAGTGTCTTTGAGAAGAGCGAACCCTGACAACTGAACCGAACTTCACCGGGTTCGGCCGAACTCGTTTTGGCCGAACCCGGCAAAAAAATTTCCGGTACGCGACATCCGGATATAGTCACTGTCCAGGGTGCAGAAAGAGTTAAACTGTTTCAGCACCCTGGACAGTGACTTCCGATCCCAATATACATGAACGAATAAAAAAAAAAAAAGTTCTGACTTACCGATAACTCCCGGCTTCTTCCTCCAGTCTGACCTCCCGGGATGACAATTCAGTCCAAGTGACAGCTGCAGCCAATCACAGGCCAAGCACAGGCTGCAGCGGTCACATGGACTGCGGCGTCATCCAGGGAGGTGGGGCCAGATGTCAAGAGAGGCGCGTCACCAAGGACGCGTCACCAAGGACGCGTCACCAAGGCAACGGCCGGGAAGTTCTCGGTAAGTACGAACTTCTTTTTTTTTTTTAACAGGTTGCTAGATATGGTGATCGGAATTCACTGTCGAGGGTGCTGAAAGAGTTACTGCCGATCAGTTAACTCTTTCAGCACCCTGGACAGTGACTGACGTCGGCTAGAATCATCTCTATGATGGCGGCTGCGCGAAAATCACGCAGCCGCGCATCATACACGGATGACACACGGAGCTGGCAAGTGATTTTTGTGCGCGCAAAACGCTGCGTTTTTGCGTCCGCAAAAATGCCACGTTCGTGTGAATCCAGCCTCAAACTGACAGGCAATCTATTAGGCCATGCCTCTGGCACGGCCTAATAGGCATACAGCCAGGGCAGGCCTGGGGGACTTTGTTAGACCCCCGGCTGCCATGGCAACCCGTCAGCGGCCGGCGATCTCGTTCGTGTGTGCCGCCGATCGGTGACAGAGGGAGCTCCCGCCCTCTGTCAAAAGATTTAAATGCCGCAGTCGCTATTGACTGCGGCATTTAATGGGTTAAACGGCTGAGTTTGAAGGTTAACATTCTGTTTGTCATACATTGACATTATGGGGTATTGAGTGCAGAATGATGGGAAAAACTTGAGGTTTTTTTTTTATTTTAGCACAAGGCCTCAACATAACAAAATGTGAAAAAAGTATAAGGGTTTGAAGACTTTCCGAATGTATATTCGAATATATAAGTACTGTATGTGTGAGTCAGTAGCGTAGCTACCAGGAGGATGGTGGCCCCGGGCCCACTGAGGTGGTGGGGCCCACCGTGACTGCCGCCAACCCTGCGATGACCTCCGTTCCCGCTGCCCCCGCCATGACCGCAACTGAAACCAGACCATTCAGAGCCTAACAATGACTCTGATTGGCAGGGCAGAATGATTTGCCCCGCCAATCAGCGCCTTTCAACTACGCTGAGCGGCGCGATGACATCAGTGATCCTCTTCCGTTGTTGAAAGGCGCTGATTGGCGGGGCAAGTCAATCTGCCCTGCCAATCAGCACCTTTCAACTATGTTAGCGGCACGATGATGTCATCGCGCCGCTTGCATCGTTCAGCCCCAGCAGACCTGCTCAGAAGAGAGCAGGCCTGCATTGACACGGGATTGAGACGGCGCGGAAACGGGATCAAGGAGAGTATGTAAAGTTTGTTTTTTTTCACTTAAAAGTGTAAGTGCCATTATCTATGGAGGAGCACAATCTACAGGGGAGGCTATATGTAGAGTGCTATCTACAGGGGGACTATATGTAGAGCGCTATCTACAGGGGGCTATACGTGGGTCACTATCTACAGGGGGCTGTATGTAGGTACTATCTACAGGGGGATCTATGGGGCACTATCTACAGGGAGCACTGTGTGTGTGTGTGTGTGTGTGTGTGTGTGGGACACAGTGTATGGTGCTATTATAATCAGGGTCAGACGCTAGGCACGTCTGCTAAAGCAGAGCACTACTCTAACGTTGCCCGCCAGAGAGGAGCAGAAGAAGCCTGCGTATTAGAAGAGAGGGTGAGCAAGAACCCCTACTCAATAATGAATGGATACAGGGATGATGAGGTTTGTATACAGGGATAATGGCTGATATATACAGGGATGATGGGGGTTAATGCAGGGATGATGGCTGGACTACCCATCATCCCTGTATATAACCCCAATCATCCCCGTATATTACTACCATAATCCCTGTATATACCAGCCATCATTCCTGTATATAAACCCCATCATCCCTGTATATACCAGCCAGGCTGATATTTATAGGAATGATGGGGGTTATATATAGGAATGATGGCTGGTATATACAAAGATGATGGCTGGTATATACAGGGATGATGGGGATTACATACAGGGATGATGGCTGGTATGTATAGAGATCATGGGGTTGTATACAGGGATGAAGGGGGTTATATACATGGATAATGGCTGGTCCAGACATGATTACTGTATATAACCACCCCTGTTTATACCAGCCATCATCCTTGTTTATAACCCCTATCATCCCTGTAAATACCAGCCTGGCTGGTATATAAAGGGATGATGGGGTTTATATACCGGAATGATGGTTGGTATATACAGGGATTATGGTTGTTCTATACAGGAATGATGGTTGTTATATACAGGGATGATGGGTAGTCCAGCCATCATCCCCGCATTAACCTCCATCATCCTTGTGCATACATCCATCATCCCTGTATATAACCCCCATCATCCCTGTTTATAACCCCCATCTTACCTGTATATACTAGCCAGGCTGGTATATACAGAGATGATAGGGGTTATATACAGGGATGATGGGGGTTATATACAGAGATGATGAGGGTTATAAACAGGGATGATGGCTGGTATATACAGGGATGATGGGGGTTATATACAGGGATGATGGCTGGTATATAATTAGAATGCGCCTCTTCAGTTGTAAACATGCGTTACGGGGGGCCCACTGGGTTGGGGCCCACTCAGATATGTTTTGCATTATTATATATAATATCACAGTTTCTTGCAACAAGGCCTGAAAAAAAGTTATCCACTGCATGAATAAAACATTCATTTATAATGTCAGAGAGTATTATAGTTTCCTACCGGTAACAGTTGTTGTGGAATGGATTGTAACTTGCCAATGCTAGAAGGACGCCAAACCCAGGCCCCAAAGAGAAAAATATCTGAGCTGCTGCATCGATCCACACCTGGAAAAATAAATCATAACACAGTCTCTATTGACAGAATGTGCACAGCACTGCATGTTTTATGAATTACAGACAGACAGTCATTTGTAAACTGAGTCTTATTAACATAATTGTTAGGGCCTGTTTACATCAACGTCGGACTTCCGTTGATGGGTTCCGTCAGACCTTTCCGTCGGAGGAACCGATGAACGGAAGGCCAAACAAACCATAACTTCCGTTCACATTACCATTGATTTCAATGGTAATGCTTTCATTGCAGTTGGTTTCCGTTTATTTCCGTTCCGTAAAATTTCAGTTTTTGTCGCGGAAACAACAGCGCAGTTGACTACTTTATTGTTTCCGTTAAAAAAACCTGAAACTTTAAGAAGCGGAAGCAAACGGAACCCAACTACAACGGAAGCAATACCATTGAAATCAATGGTAATGCAAATAGAAGCTATGGTTTCCGTTTGGCTTTCTGTTCATCGGTTCCTACGACGGAAAGGTAGATTGGAACCGATTAACGGAACCCGACGTTGATGTGAAAACACCCTTAGGATATGTGCACACGAAAGCTGCCTTTTACGTCTGAAATTACAGACTGTTTTCAGGAAAAAACAGCTCCGTCGTTTCAGACGTAATTGCTCCTCCTCGCATTATTCGAGGCGTCTTTGACGGCCGTAAATTTGAGCTGTTCTTCATTGAATTCAATGAAAAACGGCTCAAATTACGTCCAAAGAAGTGTCCTGCACTTCTTTGACGAGGCAGTCATTTTACGCGCCGTTTGACAGCTGTCAAACGACGACGCGTAAATTACAGGTCGTTGGCACAGTACGTCCGCAAACCCATTCAAATGAATAGGCAGATGTTTGCCGACGTATTGTAGCCGTATTTTCAGGCGTAAATCGAGGCATAATACGCCTCGTTTACGCCTGAAAATAGGTCGTGTGAACCCAGCCTTACTTGCATATTGGTTACGGATACTATTTTAAACGAGTTCACACTTTTAGTAATTAGTAGAGTGCTAAAATTGCTCAGTTTCCCAGGTCACAGAATGTATTTGTTCACTAAAGCATGTTTATAAAGCAAAAGTTCTCTGCTGTTTCCTTCAGCCTCCTTCAGACTTTGAATGGAGCGGTACTGTGCATGCCCGGTGTCCGCTCTATTAAAGCTCCTATGAATATTTAAATCAGTTAGGAGGAGGGGAAAGTTATGAAGCTGTGACCTCTAGGAGTAAGATGGTGGAATCATCCCCAATATGCAATAAAAAGATACTAAGGCTGGGTTCACACGTCGCAGGCAAAATGCAGGTTTTTTTTCTGTGACAAAACTATTTTACAAAATTCACGGCAAAATGGCACTGTTTTGCCACGAATCGTATGGCATTTTGACCGCGACTTGTGAACCCAGCCTAAAATAATTGTTAAAGGGAATGTGTTGCAAATGAAAAAAATTTTTTTTTTAAGTAAGTTACATATTTGTATTATATTTTTTACGTTTTTTGCAGTATTCTTTTTTTTTTCCACATGGTGGGAAGTATTAAAAATGAAATAATAATTTGACATGTTTTCCTATGTTGGCCACCAGAGGGAGCACTTCCCAGAATTACAGCAAGGTGAATAAGGGAAAGCAACCTGACTCACAGCTGCTGTAAATGTAGGAGGGAATCTCACCGCCCCCCCCCCCGTCCCTATTTTTGGCTGCAAGCCAAGAAAAGGTGTCTTCAAATTGCTAAGCATTGTCCGGCTCCCATTTTGGACGAGCTTTCATAATGCAGCTGGTAGAAGCTATAGGACACACCAAAAGGCTAAGAATGATGAAAGTGAAGTGAATAACTTTTCAATTGACAGGTTTACATGGCGTGTATTTGACGTGTTTTTTTGGCGCATATTACGTGCCAAAAACCGCATCATAAAACGCTTGATTCCGCTTTTTGTAATGTCAAGACTGTCTCCCGGAGGGATTTCCTGGACTATAAGAAGGCCCCCGCCCTTCTGATCCTCGTCTGAGCGTTGTTGTTGTTTCCCATAGTCTGTCTTGCAAATGGTCTCCTAAGTGTCTTCCAGCTTCCCAGTGTTGCCCGTACCTGTATCGTGTATCATGTTTCCCATGCTGTCCAGTACTATCCTGATCTACTGCCGTGCTGAACTGTTGCTGTGCTGTACTGCATTTCCTCGCCTGCTTTGCTACTCCACGCCTAACGTCTACCTGCCGCCTGGTCCCAGCCGTGCCTACCTTGCTACTGTTTACATTGCCTCAGGTAGCCCTTCTGGACTATTGACTCTGTACCATACCTGTTTGGCCAGCTGCCATCCCGCTACGCGGTACGGCCCAGTGGGTCCACACCCCGCATCATAACAGTACGCTCAGGCCATGGACCCCGCTGGTCAATTTAAGGGCATGTCCCCCTCCCAAGCCATGCAGGCAGAACCTCCGAGCAAGACAGGATCAACTTTTTGTGACAGTGGACTCCATGGCGCAGCAGCTAGGGACGCTAGTTGCCTCCCTTCCTGCTTCTATGCAAGCTCCTCCGACCGACCCTCCTGCTACACCTCCTGGCAGTTCCGGTTCGGATCCTCGGTTCTCGCTGCCTTTACCTTCTCGGTCCCTTGGAGATGCAAGTTCGTGCAGTGGATTTCTGAACCAATGCTATATCCATTTTTCCCTGCATGCCCGAGCATTTCCGTCGGACGAACCAAGATTGCCTTCATCGTGTCCCTACTTGTTGGCAAGGTCCTGGCATGGGCGAATCCAATCTGGGAACGTCAGCGACCTGAGACTCAAGACTTCCAGGAGTTTGTGCGGTTGTTCCGTACTGTTTTTGAGGAGCCAGGACGAGTCTCGTCGGCAGCCACTCCTATCTTCAACCTGCGCCAAGAGGACACCTCTGTGGGCAAATACACCATCCAGTTCCGGACCCTAGCAGGGGAGCTGTCCTGGTATAATGAGGCCTTGGTAGCATCCTTCTGGCATGGCATGCTGCCCGAGATCTACCACCTGCCTTGGACGACCTGATTCTGCTGGCTACCTGGGTGGATATAAGGCTTAGGGAGAGATCTCATGAGCTTCGACAGGAGAGACGGCTTCCTAGTTTCGCGCCCAACTTCCAGCAACCCCTCTTGCTGTCCTCTACTGCCTTGCCCGAGGTTCCGATGCAGGTGGATTGCCTAAAATTGTCTGTACAAGAGAAACAGCGCAGGCACACCTCTGGACTCGGTCTGTATTGTGGCCTTGCTGGCCATGTCGTGCGTCTGTGTCCACAAAAGCCCCAAAAAAACAACGCCTAAGTTTGGTTGGAGAGACAACCCTGGGCGCCACTGCATTTAATCGTGAACTCTCCTCCAAACTTTTTATTCCCGTGACCATCATTGTTGGCGAGAAACCCCATCTGGCCTCTGCCTACCTGGACTCTGGCTCTGCTGCTAATTTCATCTGTCAAGACCTTGTAGATCTTCTCCAGTTGCCCACTGTCCGTCTGGAAAGGCCGTTGATTGTTGTCTTTGTAGATGGACTGCCATTGCCTGACCCAGTGTTGTCTGTGACCAAGCCATTGAGACTTCAAGTGGGAGCTCTTCACACTGAGCTCATCTCCCTGTTTGTCCTGCCCAAGGCCGTCAACCCTGTGCTGCTGGGTTTGCCTTGGCTCCGTTTGCATGCCCCAGTCCTGAATTGGAACTCTGGAAAGGCTCTCCAGTGGGGCCCCAAGTGTCTCGACCGCTGTCTGGGTCATATCCAGCCACCGCAGCCTCCTCCGCTTCAGTCATTGGCAGGTTTTCCTTCTTGTTTCTCTATGTTCTCTGATGTCTTCAATAAAAGGAAAGCGGAGACCTTGCCGCCACATCGAGCATACAATTGTGCGATCGACTTGGTTCCTGATTCATTTCCTATTCGCGGTAGAGTATACCCTCTCTCCCTGCCAGAGACACAGTCCATATCGACCTACATCAAGGAGAATCTGGAGAGGGGCTTCATTCGTAAGTCCTCATCCCCGGCCGGAGCTGGGTTCTTCTTTGTCAAGAAGAAGGATGGATCCCTCCGACCCTGCATTGACTACCGGGGCCTCAATTGGATCACGGTGAAGAACAGGTACCCATTGCCTTTGATTTCGGAACTGTTTGATTGCATACGGGGGCAAACATTTTTTCTAAACTGGACTTGCGGGGGGGGCCTACAACCTGATTCAAATTCGTCAGGGTGATGAGTGCAAGACCGCATTTAATACACGTGATGGGCACTATGAATACCTAGTTATGCCTCCGTGGTGTTTCAAGAATTTGTCAATGACATTTTTCGTGATCTCCTCTATGTCTGTGTTGTGGTGTATCTCGATTACATTTTGATTTTTTTCCCCAGATCCGGTAACTCATCAGAGTCATGTCCGCCAGGTTTTGCTTCGTTTAAGGGAGAATCATCTTTATGCCAAGCTGGAGAAGTGCATGTTTGAAAAAAGATCTCTTCCCTTGGGTTATATCATCTCCGATCAGGGCCTCAAGATGGACCCTGAGAAGGTAAAAGCTGTCCTGGAGTGGCCACGCCCCCAAGGCTTAAGGTCCATACAACGCTCACTGGGATTCGCCAACTTCTACCGGCTGTTCACCCCCAACGTCTCGTCATTGACAGCCCCCATCTCTACCCTCACAAAAAAGGGTATGAATGCCAAAATGTGGACTCCGGAGGCAGAAGCCGCATTTGAGACCTTAAAAAAAGCCTTTAAGTCAGCCTCTATTCTTCACCATCCTGGTGTGTCCCTACAGTTTTCTTTAGAGGTGGACGCTTCCTCTGTTGGTGCAGGTGCACTGTTGTTCCAGAGAGGTTCTAAAGGCAAGACTGTGGTATGTGGCTACTATTTCAAACAGTTTTCTTCCGCAGAGCGCAACTACTCAATTGGGGATCGGGAGTTACTGGCCGTGAAGCTGGCCCTGCAGGAGTGGAGACATCTACTGGAGGGCACAGTCCATCCTATCCTGGTCTTCACGGATCACAAGTATCTGACCTATTTATAGACGGCTCAATGGTTGAACCATCGTCAAGCCAGGTGGTCGTTGTTCTTTGCTCGGTTCCGGTTCGAACTTCACTACCGACCTGCCGACAAGAATGTGAGGGCCGATGCCTTGTCTAGGTAATTTGAAACAGAGGACACTGTGTAGTCCCCACAGAATATTATCGACCCTTCCTGCGTCTATTCTGTTAACCCTCTGCAGGTTAGTGACATTCCTCCAGGAAGAACTTTTGTACGTCTGGCTGACAGAAGAAGAATCCTTCTCTAGGGTCACAGTTCCAAGCTGGCAGGTCATGCGGGTGCCCGTAAGACCCGAGACCTAATCGCCCGTCGTTCTGGTGGCCCACGCTGCCCAAAGACGTCATGGACTTTGTCTCCTTCTGTACGGTGTGTTCAGCAAACAAAGTTCCCCACTCCAGACCAGCCGGTCTGCTCCAACCACTGCCTGTGCCCGATGCCCCCTGGCGGCATGTTGCTATGGACTTTGTCACAGATCTGCCTCTCTCTGTGGGATGCAGTGTGATCTGGGTGGTTGTGGATCGATTCTCTAAAATGGCTCATTTTGTTCCCCTGACTGGTCTGCCTTCTGCTGCTCGACTGGCTGAGCTCTTCATACAACACATCTTCCGTCTGCACGGCTGGCCTCTGCATATTGTCTCGGATCTAGGGGTCCAGTTCACCTCGAGGTTTTGGAGAGCCCTCCTAGGTGTAAAGTTGGACTTCTCATCCCCAGTCCAATGGGCAAGTCGAGAGGATTAACCAAATTATGGAGAAATATCTACGTCACTTTGTTTCAAGGCGACATGATGACTGGGTGCAGCTGCTCCCGTGGGCAGAATTCTCCTATAATAACCATACTAGTGAGTCCACCACCGCCAGCCCATTCTTCATAGTCTACGGCCAACATCCTCAAATACCTCTTCCCATCTCTACTATGTCCCAGGTGCCTGCAACTGACTCGACCTTCAGGGACTTTCTGCAAAAATGGCAACAGACCCGATCTTCTATTCTGCTGGCAGTTGACCGCATGAAGAAAAAAGCAGATACTAGAAGACGGGATCCTCCTCAGTTTCTTCCAGGTATGAAGGTCTGGTTGTCCTCAAAAAATATCCGGCTGAGGGTGCCGTCCTGCAAATTTGCTCCCAGGTTCATCGGACACTTCGAGATCCTGCTACAAATTAACCCGGTCTCTTACAAACTGCGGCTGCCTCTTACCCTTAAAGGGAATGTGTTGTTAGCAAAAAGTGTATTTTTTTTTTTAGTTAAACAATTAGTGTGTAGGTGATTAAACATTGTTCTAATTTTTTTTATTTTTTTCACGAGTCAGGAAATATTATAAATTAGATTCTAATTTATAATATTTCCCAGCACTGGTCACAAGATGGAGAAATTCCCAAAATTGCAGCATTGCATGTGGTAAAGCAACCACATTGCTTTATGCTGCAAAATTTGGAAAAAATCCCTCGCTCTAGTGAGCTCTCAGAATCCCCCCCTCCTTTATCCTGGCTAATGCCGGGAGAAACGAGGGGATTGAACGGTCTAACCTCCTACACTGTGTGCCGCCATTTTTTGAGCTAACACACAGTGTAGAAGGTTAACATACAGTAGTAAACACACTGAAACACGAACATACATAGAAATCACTTACCTGCTCCTGTCGCCGCCGCTCCCTCCGGTCCGTCTGCTCCGTCTGCTGCCGCTGCTCCAAGTGCACAAGTCCGGAAGCCGCGACCGGAAGTAGTAATCTTACTGTCCGGCCGCGACTTCCGGTCTACAGGAAAATGTCGCCGGACGGCGCTCAGTTCAACTTGGACACCAGACGGCGTACACCATAGTGGATGGAACGGGCCCCGTTCGCATTCAATATGGGACTGTAGCTCCCGTATTCCATGTCTGTATGTGTCGTTAATCGACACATACAGAAATGGAAAAAAAAATAACAGCCACGATAGGGAAGAAAAAGTAAAAAAATAAAAAAAAGTAACACACAAACACACAAATAAATACAAAAGTTTTTTATAAAACACTAACATCAAACTGATATAAAAAATTTTTTTGGGCGACACTATTCCTTTAAGATCCCTAACTCCTTCCATGTCTCCTTGCTGAAGCTGAAGCCCGTGGTCCTGAACCGCTACTCTAGGACTCCTAGTTCCGCAGTGGCTCCTGTCGGCTTGTCAGGGACTTTCGAGGTCAGGGAGATTCTAGCTACCAAAAAGTTGGGAGGAAGAACGTTTTATTTGGTGGATTGGAGAGGATTCGGTCCAGAAGAGAGGTCTTGGGAGCCAAAGGAGAACATTGATGCCCCTGTCCTCATGAGGAAGTTTCTCTCCCGCTCTAGTCCCAAGAAGAGGGGGCGTAAGAGGGGAGATACTGTAACGTCTATGGCCGTGGTCCGTCGTTCTAACTTACCCCTTGATGACCGCGGCCATGTACATCTAGCTGCTGTCCTGCGTCATTCCCATGTGAGGCGCCGGCACTCACTTCCGGGTATCGAGACTGTCTCCCGGAGGGATTTCCTGGACTATAAGAAGGCCCCCGTCCTTCTGATCCTCGCCTGAACGTTGTTGTTTCCCTGTCTTGCAAATGGTCTCCTAAGTTTCTTCCAGCTTACCAGTATTCCCCCTACCTGTATCCTGTATCCTGTTTCCCGTTCTATCCAGTACTATCCTGATCTACTGCTGTGCTGAACTGTTGCCGTGCTGTGCTGCATTTTCTCGCCTGCTCTGCTACTCCACGCCTGACGTCTACCTGTAGCCTGGTCCCAGCCGTGTCTGCCTTGCTACTGTCTACATTGCCTCAGGTAACCTTTCTGGACTATTGACACTGTACCATACCTGTTTGGCCAGCTGCCATCCCACTACGCGGTACGGCCCAGTGGGTCCACACCACGCATCGTGACACTTTTCATTTACATAATTGGTAAAATGCGCTGTTAGTACATACAACGCGCTTTTTTACACATGCATTTTTAAAAAACGCGTTGTGTAAATAAAGAAATGTCGAGTAAATAAAATAAATGTGCACAAGGCCCCTGGACCAGATGGGTTACACCCTAGAGTTCTTAAAGAGCTTAGTTCAGTTATTTCAGTCCCCCTCTTCATAATATTCAGAGATTCTCTAGTGACTGGTATAGTGCCAAGGGACTGGCGCAGGGCAAATGTGGTGCCTATGTTCAAAAAGGGCTCTAGGTCTTCCCCGGGTAATTATAGACCAGTAAGCTTAACATCCATCGTGGGGAAAATGTTTGAGGGGCTATTGAGGGACCATATACAGGATTATGTGACAAAAAATTGTATTATAAGTGACAGCCAGCACGATTTTACTAAGGACAGAAGTTGTCAAACCAACCTGATTTGTTTTTATGAAGAGGTGAGCAGAAGCCTAGACAGAGGGGCCGCTGTGGATATAGTGTTTTTGGACTTTGCAAAAGCATTTGACACTGTCCCTCATAGATGTCTAATGGGTAAATTAAGGACTATAGGTTTAGATAGTATAGTTTGTAATTGGATTGAGAATTGGCTCAAGGACCATATCCAGAGACTTGTGGTCAATGATTCCTACTCTGAATGGTCCCCGGTTATAAGCGGTGTACCCCAGGGTTCAGTGCTGGGACCACTATTATTCAACTTATTTATTAATGATATAGAGAATGGGATTAATAGCACTATTTCTATTTTTGCAGATGACACCAAGCTATGTAATATAGTTCAGTCTATGGAAGATATTCGTGAATTGCAAGCGGATTTAAACAAACTAAGCTTGGGCGTCCAGTTGGCAAATTAAGTTTAATGTAGATAAATGTAAAGTTATGCATCTGGGTACCAACAACCTGCATGCATCATATGTCCTAGGGGGAGCTACACTGTGGAATTCACTTGTTGAGAAGGATCTGGGTGTACTTGTAAATCATAAAATAAATAACAGCATGCAATGTCAATCAGCTGATATTGTCGTTTATTAAAAGAGGCATGGACTCACGGGACAGGGATGTAATATTACCACTTTACAAAGCATTAGTGAGGGCTCATCTAGAATATGCAGTTCAGTTCTGGGTTCCAGTTCATAGAAAGGATGCCCTGGAGTTGGAATAAATACAAAGAAGAGCAACGAAGCTAATAAGGGGCATGGAGAATATAAGTTATGAGGAAAGATTAAAAAAATTAAACCTTTTTAGCCTTGAAAAAAGACGACTAAGGGGGGACATGATTAATTTATATAAATATATTAATGGCACATACAAAAAATATGGTGAAATCCTGCTCCATGTAAAACCCCCTCAAAAAACATCCCTTGGTTGAACTTGATGGACATGTGTCTTTTTTCAACTGTACTAACAAGATTCAATTCCTTTGCACGTAAAATGTGCCAAATGTTCCCATAGTCAATGGTAGTCCTACTTATGCTCCAAAAAGTGCAAACAAAATGCGTAAAAAAACATGCAAAACAAGCGTCAAACGCTTAATTAAGCTATCCATTTACATCAATGGGAAAGCGAGCTGTTAGTTTTTTATGCAAGCGTTTTTAAAAAACGTGTTGCGTAGAAAAGAAGCGTTGGATCAATTCTTTGGTGCATAAAATGCTCCAAATGTTCCCAGAGTCAGTGGGAGTCCTAACTAAAAACGTGCAAAAAGCACATACAAAAATGGCAAAAAAAACTCAGCAAATAAAAAGGAATTGTGCATGGCCCCATAGAAATGAATGGGTCAGTGTGCTATCCTTTAAAAAAATGGATAGCACACTGAAGAGTTTCACTGAAGCGCGCTTGAGGCCTAGGTTTATTTTTTTTGCAGGTTCCGCTGGACCTATTGTACTACGTCGTACATTCGATGGACTACTGTGATTATTTATAATTTTTGTTTAGCGAGGATTGTGTGGGGGAGTTTTTATTTCAATAAAAATATTTTCTTGTGTCTTTGTTTTTTTAATACTTTATTACCACCTTAGTAATGGCAGTTGTCTGTTTGATGACGTCCATTACTAAGGCGGGGCTTATTGTTAGCCAGTAAAAAGGCTAATACTAACCCCATTATTACCCTGGTACCCACCGCCACCAGTGGTATCGGGAAGAGCCGGGTACGATCCAGTTCACGACCATCTGTTGTGAAGGTTGAAGACTGACTGTGGGCGGCCGCAGGCTGGTATTATGTGGCTGAGAAGAGCCAAAAACAGTGACTTTCCCAACCCTGATAATGCTAGGCTGCTGCTGCTTTGTTGTATCTGGCTGGTTCTAAAAAATGGGGGGACCCCACGTAATTTTGTAATTACATTTTTTTTTTTAAAACGACTCGGTGTGCTCCGATTATCATAACCAGCCAGATACAACACAGCAGCAGACTAGCATTACCAGGGTGGGAAAAGTCACGGTTTCTGGCCTTTTCTCAGCCTAATAGCAGCAGCCTGCGGCCACTCCAGTGCCCAGCCTTCACAACAGAATGTCGGGTACTGGATCGTACCCGACTCTTCCCAATACCCCTGGTGGTGGTGGGTACCGGGATAATAAGGGGTGGTTAGCGCTAGCTTTTTACTGGCTAACACTTAGCACCGCCTTAGTAATGGATGTCATCAAACAGACAACTGCCATTACTAAGGTGGTAATAAAACAGAGACATAAGAAAATATTTTTATTGAAATAAAAACTCCCCCACACAATCCTCGTTAATGATTTGATGAAAAATGTCCACTAGGTCCAGCGGAACATGCAAAACAAAAGAAATAATGTTAGCAATATGAAAAATATAAGTACTTATACTCACCTACAGCGACTTCTGTTTTCTCCCCACAATAAATACTAGAGGTCACCACAAGCACCCTGCATGCACCCCCCCACATACACCCATGCAAACCATCACACAATCCCCCCACAAGCACCCTGCACACAACCTCCCTCCACATACACCCCCAACAGCACACTGCATGCACCCCGCTACACACACACGCTCACCATCACACAAACTCCCCACAAGCACACTGCACGCACCCCCCCACACACATATGCCCACACAAGCAATCACACAACCCCTTCCACAGTGGGGGGGGGGGGGTTGTGTGTGGTGCAGTTGCATGTTTGGGGGGGATTTGTGTGTGTCTGGGGGGTGCCCGCCGCTGATTCTTCAAAACAGCTGATAAGCGGCTATGAAGGATCAGCGGCGCCCATGCATACTCCGCTGCACAAAAGTAGTATATAGCCCTGCAGCGCACACTACACAGACACAGCTCTGCTGCACATACTACACACACACACACACAGCTCAGCTGCGTGCGCACACAGTTCTGCTGCGCGCACACACAGACAAACACATCTTTGCTACACACACACAGCTCTGCTACACACACAGCTCTGCTACACACAAAGCTCTGCTACACACACACACACAGCTCTGCTACACACACACTCACAGACACAGCTCTGCTACACACACTCACACACACAGCCCTGCTACACACACTCACACACAGCTCTGCTACACACACAGCTCTGCTACACACACAGGTCTGCTATACACACAGATCTGCTACACACACAGATTTGCTATACACACACATAGCTCTGCTACACACACACATATATATACACACACAGTTACAGCGGGTGTGCAAGGGGGTCGCAAGGGGGGGGTCACGAGTGGGGGATGCGAGGGGGGGCCATGAGAGAGAGACAGACACACACCTTACCTGCAGTGCAGCCGGTATTCAAAATTGCGCCAGATTTCCCCCTACAAACCAGCTTCTATGCTGGCTCGCTCTGAAGTGCGCTAGCGCAGTACAGAGCGAGACGGCAGAAGCGCAGGATGTAATGAACGGGTACCATTCGTTACGTCCTATGCCCTGTAGCTGCCATATTCCATCTGTGTATGTGTCGTTAAGAGACACATACACAGATGAAATAAAACATGGCAACCTCCAGTAAAGTAAGAAAGTGTTAATAAAAAAAACACTGTGTGTGAAAAAATAAATAAAGTCACTATAATATTTTATTACATAAAAACACATAAATTAATAAAAAAATAAATCATGACACCTTTCCTTTAAGGAATAAAAAAAAGCGTCTATGGGTGCTACTGAGGATGGGTAATTTGAATATGAATCTTTCAGAAAATGAGTTGCTTGAATTTATAAAATCAATGTTTAAGAAGGAACTATCAAGTGCCATGAAACTAGTCTCTAGCGGCAGGCTATGAGTACCAGAACTCTGGAGTTAGAGAATAAAACAGATGATATTATTGATGAATATGTCCAGAAGAAGTAATATGAGGTTTTGTGGACTACCTAAAAGTGTGACTGGTCTGTCAGACTACAGAAAGGCCGGATTCACACGAGCGTGAACGTTTTGCGCGAGCAAAAAACGCAGCGTATTGCGCGCGTTGTATGTCCGTGTGTCATCCATTTATGCTGCGTGTCTGGGTTTTTTATGGAGAGGCCAGCCTACAAAAAGGCACCCTTCACAAACACATGCTTGATGTGTGCACATGTTCTCATCGTTTTTGCAGCTTGCAAAATACTTTGGGTACTTTACAGTGTTTACAGGCTTGTTTTATTCTAATCAAAATTATGCCGTATACTCCGCTGGGCCGTGTGCTGCTAGCGTGGATGGTTTCTCGGCGATTTGGCGAGCGCCGTCCCATGTTACAGGACCAAACGCGGAGAAGAGGGAGGATTTGGGTTCATCCTCTTGTGACACAACGTACCTCCAAAGGGCACTTTCATACCCTCTATGATGACCTCCGGCGTCACCCAGAGAAATTTAGGTAGTTTTGCCGCATGTCTATGGCCACGTTTGATATTCTGCTTGAGATTCGTACAGGAATCACCTACCAGGACACAAACATGCGGCGCTGCATTTCCCCAGAGGAGCGACTCCTTGTGACCTTGAGGTATGTGTGTTTTATACAATTAGTGATTACAGGATGGTGTGTGGGTGTCATGTCCTACATAATTGTTTTTTGTGTTTTTTTCTCACCCATGTAGATTTCATGCATTTCAAGCATTGTGACAGACACTTCTGTCGTGCTGTGGCAGAGATTAAAGACCACAGTGATGTCTCAGCCCACGGCAGAACACTGGCTTAGTATGTCTGAAGATTTTAGTAGCGGCACCCAATTTCCTCATTGTATTGGTGCCCTAGACGGGAATCAGATTTGTGTGAAGAAGCCCCCCCCACTCTGACTCTAGATACTATAACTACAAACAGTATTTTTCCATAGTCTTGTTGGCCTTGGCCGACAGTAATTATTGTTTTACCATTGTACACATTGGGTCGTATGGAAGCTCTGCTGATGCACGCATATTTCGCTCATCCAGAATTGGCCATCGGCTTATGAGCAATCAACTTTCTGTGCCTGAACCGACCATCCTCCCTGGCTCCAGCGGACCACCAGTCCCATATGTCATCGTTGCAGATGAGGGTTTTGCCCTGACAAGCCAAGTAATGCGTCCATTTGCAAGAAATGGTTTGGATGACCGTAGGCGCATCTTTAATTACCGGCTAAACAGAGCTCGAAGATGTGTTGAATGTGCGTTTGGCACAATGTCCAACAAATGGAGGATCTTTCTCACAACAATGCAAATGACGCCGCAGAAAGTGACACGTGTCATACAAGCGTGTGTAGTTCTTCATAACTTTACACGCATACATGATGCAAGTTTTGATGCCGAATATATCCTAACAAATACAACCACTTCAACCATTGTGCGCCCAATTCCACTAGGGAGGGCACAAACATCTGGTATCCGAGTGTGTGAAATATTTGCAGAATATTTTGACACCCCTGCTGGAGCACTACCATGGCAGGACCATTCAATGTAAACGGTGGCATAGTTCTAACTATTCTCGAAATAGATCATTAGTGACCCCAATGTATTTTGTTTTGGGGGGGATTGTAGTATTAGGGACTCGCAATACATGAGGACCCTTGACGTGAGTTTCGAGCTTATATCTTTTGGGGTTTCGACGTAGTATTTAGCAGCCAAACACGTAATTGTATGTGAAGCACATTGCCAATCCCAATGTTCTCTAATACAATCACAACTGTCCTTTGTGCGTCAAATATGATAGCACTGCACGGCCGCATAGAAGTCGATTTTGATTCGAGCAAAACCCCAACAGATAAACTTATACCTCAATGATGGCGTGCAACAATATTGGGCCCTGTCCACCGTGTGGAAACGTTACACAAGGACATGATTGGCAAAGATAGTCAAACATAAGAAATTTAGGAAAACACACACACTTTTTGGCTAAAACAAAACCAGACTTTATGTTGATGCCACACAAAATTAGTACATACAACATATGTAAACGTCATATAAAACATCGCACCAACATAATGCAAATTCGCAAACAATAAACCCAAACAGGCCTAAATGATAACATCAACTATTATGCAGTCACAGCACTACAACTCATGATATCGATGAGGCGGTGAGGTGTAGCTGGCCATTTCAGCCCCACTATGCTGTCCATGGGCCTGCAGAGAATGTTACTCAACAGCATAATGGTGCTGATGCTGCGTCTGATAGCCGTGAGGTGGGGCCTGAGTAAAGCTTTCCAACGGTCGACTGTAGCCAGGAAAATATCGCTCACGCCCCGGCACAGGACCAGGAGACATGCGTGACGCCATTGGCCGATAGTAATGTTGGCGTGCCAAGGGGGTGGCAGGCTGGGATGGGCCAGGTGCATTGAAGGCCACCGACGGCTCCGGCAATCCACGCCAATGCTCAATTGCGTTGAAGCACTGGCGTGGATTGTTTGGAGGTGTGGCACTGTCAATGAGGGAGATAATGGAGGACTGGAGGCGCGCCATCCTATGGTCGGGTACCTTCCGCAGTAACGGGGCTATGGTGCGGCAAAAGGCGTCACAGGCGTCCTCGTCTGCGCAGCGCCGCAGGTACTCCAGTACCCTTGTGTCCACTTGTGCACCTGCGGAACCCATGTGGGTGCGCCTGCCTGCTGCGGTGGTTTGACGACGTTCGTCCGGTGGCACCTGTGGTTGGCTGGACGCTTGTGGGGCTGGTTCGGGAGCTGTCGGCTCGGGTGTTAAGGGCAGCAGGGGATTTGCGTCTTCTGGCGCGTGCGGCTCTTCATGGGCAGGCTCCTCTTCTGTGTCTTGGAGACTGTCACTGCTTCTATAATACAAATGTAGAGTGATTAGTAACCTTGCCACAAGGGACAAACACCCTGTTTGGATTAAATGACATGTGAACGCAGACATTTCTTAAACGTACAGTATGATTTCTTATGTTCGCATCTCCATGTTGTCCTTGAGGAACATGAGCTATATGTACTTCCTTTTTTTGCTCGCCCCATCACCACTTCGGCCTCTGGCCCCATATTCCCGGCGGAATTGATCCCGGGTGCTCCTCCCCCGGGTCTTCACATCATCTACTGTACAAAGGATGGTAAATAAAAAATGGTCAGTCCTGATGTTACAGCACACAAATCTCCACTTGTTGGAAACTTTGTCATTCCGTTACACACCAACATACATTACACAAGCTCAATGATGCTGTGACAGAGACGCTACGTTGGGCATTTGGAAAATGTTAACACAAGGACACACTACAGCATGTGGGTTTTACATGACATCTATAAATCAATGTATTTACCAATTATCTTTCTGTCGCGTGTGCTGCCTTTAACCCACTCCTGGCTGAAGAGCGTCTGTGCTATGTGATCCCATGCCACTTCTTTGCCCGTGCGGTCGTGGTATGCCTCTGCACGCGTGTACCACAACTCTGGCCTCTCCTGGACAAGGCAGATCAGTTTCTCCACGTCACAAACCCTAGGCATGGCTGCCGTTGTCCGTGTCCAGCTCAGTATGTGCCAAACAAGTGCAAAGCAACTTCCTGGTTTGTGCTTGTTTGGACAAGTTTTTAAACTCATTTACATACACTTAAACAAGTCTTGCGTGAAAAACGCATGTCCCACGGAAGTGCTTCCGTGTGCCATGCGTGATGAGCGAAATACGCACAAAGAACGGACATGTCGCGAGTTTTACGCAGCGGACACACGCAGCATGAAAATCACGGACTGTCTGAATGGACCCATTGACTCTCATAGGTCCGTGCGAGGCGCGTGAAAATCACGCGCGTTGCACGGACGTATATCACGTTCGTCTGAATAAGCCCTAAGTGTAAAGGTTGCTAGAGACTTTATCCCCTCAGATGGATGCTAATTTATTAATGGGGTTTTCCAGTCTTAAGAAGTTGATGGCTTATCCTCAAAAAAGTTACAATGTGGAGAAAGAAAATAAGCAAACAGATTCTAAATATATGATTTAGGCTACATCACACAAATCAACTGTCAGTTTTTCATGGCCGTTTTGCATCTGTGTGTTCAAATTTTTATCCATTTCCAGTAAATCTGTTTGTTTTTAATGGCCGTTTGTTATCCGCTTGCCATCTGTTTTTCATAGCCGTTAAAAACAATGAAGTATTTCATTTGTGAAGGTGGTTTTTTTTGTGCAAACCCCCTGAAAACACAACAGTGCCCATATTGATAGTGCCGTAATGCTCCTGTAGATAGTGTCACAGTGCCCACTGTAGATAGTGCCAGTGCCCACTGTAGATAGTGACACAGTGCCTACATATAAAGTGCCAGTGCCTATATAGTGCCACAGTGCCCATGTAGATAGTGCCACACACAGTGCCCATGTAGACAGCGCCACAGTGTCCTCTCTAGATATTGCCCATATTGTGCCACAGTGCCCACTGCAGATAGTGTCACAGTGCCCACATATAAAGTGCCATAGTGCCCACATATAAAGGGCCAGCGCCCACATACAGTATAAAGTGCCATTGCCCACATAGTGCCACAGTGCCCATGTAGGTAGGGCCACACAGTGCCCATGTAGACCGCACCACAGTGTCCCCTCTAGATAGTGCCCATGTAGTCCCACAGTGCCCATGTAGATACTGCCACACACAGTGCCTATGTAGATAGCGCCACAGTGTACTCTAGATAGTGCCCATATTGTGCGACAGTGCCCACTGTAGATAGTGCCACAGTGTCCACTGCAGATAGTGTTACAGTGCCCACACATAAAGTGCCATAGTGCCCACATATAAATGCCAGTGCCACATATAAAGTGCCATTGCCCACATAGTGCCACAGTGCCCATGTAGATAGTGCCAAACACAGTGCCCATGTAGACCGCACCACAGTGTCCCCTCTAGATAGTGCCCATCTAGATAGCGCCACCCCCCCTGTAGATAGTGTCACACACACCCCACCCTGTGGATACTGCTACAACCCTCCCTGTAGATAGCACTATTTGGGATCCCTCTAGGAGCAGAATCCCCAGTGCAAGGTGGAGCCCCTGATGTCCTAGAGGGAGCCCCTGGCGCCACTATCCCTATATGGACAGTGAGGTCAGTGTTTCAGACGCTGTGGCGGGGATTCTTCTCCTGGAGGAGCCCCTGACGACACTGTCCAGACATGGATAGTGACATCAGGGGCTCCTCCTTGTGCAGAATCCCCAGCCAGAACGTCGGCAATGCTCTGGACGGGGATTCCGCTCCAGTTGGTGGCACCTAGCATCACTATCCATATATGGACAGTGACGACGGGAGCTCCACCAGGAGCGGAATCCCTGGGCAAAGCGTCAGCGTCACTGTCCATATATGGATAGTGATGCCAGGGGCTCTCTCCAGGATATCAGGGGCTCCTCCTTGCGCAGAATCCCCTGCCAGAGCGTCGACAATGCTGGTGATTACGCTCCCGGAGGAGGCACCTGGCGTCACTATCCATATATAGACCGTAGCAACAGGAGCTCCACCAGGAGCGGAGCCCCCAGCCAGAGCTTGGGCAACACTGAAGTCAGTGTCCATATATGGATAGTGACACCAGGGGCTCCTCCAGGAGCGGAATCACCGGCCAGGTCATCAGCAACTCTCTGGCCGGAGATTCTGCTCCTGGAAAGAGCCCCTGACTTCACTGTCCATATATTGACAGTGACATCAGGGGCGCTCTCTAGGAGCGGAATCTCTGGCCAGAGCGTTGCGAACTGAGCAATTTTTATTTTGAAAAACGATAAATTTTTAGCAAGTTATGCACCATTTTAGATTTATGCTAATTACTTTCTTAATAGACACCAGGGTGTGTTTTTACTTTTTTACCAACTGGGCATTGTAAAGAGAAGTGTATGACGCTGACCAATCAGCGTCATACACTTCCCTCCATTCATTTTTAGCAGTACTCGCAAGACAGCGTGATCTCGCGAGTGCAGTCACATACTCCCATATTAACTTTACCGAAGTGTCTTGGGAGTGAATAGACATCACCTCCAGCCAGGACGTGATGTCTATTCATCACTCCCGACACTTCGGTAAAGTTTCTGTGAATGACAGCAGAGGTGATCTCGCAAGATCACTCAGTGCTGTGTGAGTAAGTCCCCAAGAAACTTTATCGAAGTGTCGGGAGTGATGAATAGATATCGCGTCCTGGCTGGAGGTGATGTCAATTCACTCCCAAGATACTTCGGTAAAGTTAATATGGGAGTATGTGACTACACAGCGTGATCTCGCGAGTTGCGAGTACTGCTAAAAATGAATGGAGAGAAGTGTATGACAACGCCCAGTTGGTAAAAAAGTAAAAACACGCCCAGTTGTCTATTAAGAAAATAATTAGCATAAATCTAAAATAGGTCATAACTTGCTCAAAATTGATAGTTTTTCAAAATAAAAAACACTGTTGTTATCTACATTACAATGCCGATCACATTATGTAGGAGATAGGGCACTTATAATGTGGTACCGAAATGTTGGCCTACTGAAAAGTATGTACAGTATATGCCCTCAATACTTGTTCGGGGCTCCGACTCTGCATGAATTACTGCATCAATGCAGCGTGGCATGGAGTCGTTCAGCCTGTAGCATTGCTGAGGTGTTATGGAAGCCCAGGTTTCTTTGATAGCGGCCTTCAGCTCGTCTGCATTGTTGGGTCTAGGGTCTCATCTTCGTCTTGACAATACCCCATAGATCCTCTATGGGGTTTAGGTCGGGCGAGTTTGCTGGCCAATCAAGCATAGTGATACTGTGGTTAATAAACCAGGTATTGGTACTTTTGGCAGTGTGGGCAGGTGCCAAGTCCTGCTGGAAAATTAAATCAGCATCTCCATAAAGCTTGTCAGCAGAGGGAAGCATGAAGTGCTCTAAAATTTCCTAGTAGACGGCTGTGATGACTCTGGACTTGATATAACACAGTGGACCAACACTGTTGCTCAGTGGTCCAAAGTCCTGTTTTCAGATGAAAGTAAATTTTGCATTTCATTGGGAAATCAAGATCCCAGAGCAGAGTCTGGAGAAGAGTGGAGAGGAGTCAATCCAAGTTGCTTGCGGTCCAGTGTGAAGTTTCCACAGTCAGTGATGGCTTGGGGAGCCATGTCATCTGCTGGTGTTGGTCCACTGTGTTATATCAAGTCCAGAGTCAGGGCAGCGTCTAGCAGGAAATTTTAGAGCACTTCATGCTTCCCTCTGCAGACAAGCTTTATGGAGATGCTGATTTCATTTTCCAGCAGGACTTGGAGTAATCCAGCAGGATGCAGTAAATTCATGCAAAAGGAGCCCCGACCAAGTATTGGGTGCATATACTGTACATACTTTTCAGTAGGCCAACATTTCGGTATTATAAATGATTTTTGAAATTGGGCTTATATAATATTCCAATTTTCTGAGAGACTAAATTTGGGGTTTTCATTAACTGTTAGCCGTAATCATCAACATTAAAAGAAAAAAAATGCTGGAAATAGATCACTCTGTGTGTAATGAATCTATATAATATAAGAGTTTCACTTTTTGAATTGAATTACTGAAATAAATTTACTTTTTGATGATATCCTAATTCATTGAGGAGGACTAGTGTGTGTGTGTGTGTGTGTGTGTGTGTGTGTGTGTGTATATATATATATATATATATATATATATATATATATATGTACACGTAGTACAGTGTAGGCTATTTGAAAGTCAGATTCTAGCTGGATGTTACTTAACTTTACAATTTGAAAGTATAGAATTGATTGAATTTTAAAGAGATCGCTGGTCTGTAATTACAGACAGGAAGTCTATTATAATCAATCATTTGAAAAGCAGAAGAGAAAGCCCTAATACTATATTGAGAAAAATGAGATGTGTAATTGAATGAAGCATTTACATTTCCAAGGGCTTCTTTTGTCACTTCTCAGAAGATTACAATGCAATATTTACTATTCACATCTCTGATCTAATCAGCTCTGCAAATACAAGCATGTCTGATGTTAAACCAGGTGCCAGTATATAAGCAGACATAGGATTCAATAGATGTGAATCTTATTAGCTTTTGTGTAATTCTTTCTCATCATGTTACAGGGATATAAAGCATTTCATGCCTAGAGGACATGTCATTTGCACATTTCTGCTACATTTTGTATAAAATGCATAGTTCATAAGAAAGATAAGCAAGAGAGAGCACAGGTTCACATTTTCTTTACATTAAAGGGTTTGTCTAGTCCTAAAGAAAATTGATGGCCTCAGGATAGGCCATCAATATCTGATCGGTCGGGGTCCGACTCCTGGCACCCCGGCCGATCAGATGTTTTGAAGGGGCCGCAGTGCTCGTACGAGCACTGCTTGCCCCTTACTGCTCACACTGTGAATCGCCGACACACTTGTAGCAGCGGTTTCACAGTATTACATTCACTTCAATGGGAGAAGGCTGTAATACTGTGAACCACCGATACAAGTGTGTCGGCGATTCACTGTATGAGCAGTAAAGGAAATGAAGGGGAAGCAGCGCTCGTATCCTTGTGATAGGCCATCAATTTTTTAGGACTGGACAACCCTCTTAATTTAACATGGCACAAATCACATACGCAGTTTAACAAACACTAGCGTCGGATGGAGTGGTGTAAAGCATGTCGCCACTAGACTTTGGAGTGACAAATCACGCTTCTCTATCTGGCAGTCTAATTGACTAGTCTGGGTTTGTTGAAGGCCAGCAGACGTTACCTGCCTGCCTGTATTGTGCCAACTGTAAAGTTTCGTGGAGGAGGGATAATGCTATGGGGTTATTTTTCAGGGGCTGTGAAACTTCCAGTGAAATAAAATCCAAATGCTTCAGCATACTAAGTTTGGGGAAGGCCCTTTTCCGTTCCATCATGACTGTGTCCCAATACACAATGTAAGGTTCATAAAGGCATGGTTAGGTGAGTTTGGTGTGAAGGAACTTGACTGGCACACACAGAGCCCTGACCTCAACCCTATCGAACATCTTTGCGATGAACTAGAATGGAGATTTCGAGCCAGGCCCACTTGTCCAACATCAGTGTCTCCGCTTCCGGCCACCAACTGTGCAGGGAACTGACTAGAAGCTGTTTGCAATTTCTTGCAAAGAGGGTGACCGGGAGCACCTCTGCTGGGAATAAAAGCGAAGGGGCTACAGCACCCCTACAATCTCAGAATCAGTGAGGATCCCGGCAGTCGGACCCCACCGATTGCAAAGTGATGGAATATTCTATCGATATGCCATCAGTTTGTGTGATGGGAATACCCTTTAAAGCAGGTGTCTTTTGTAATCTACAGCATTGTGTACAGTTACTGTATATTTATAATAGCAGCCTAGCTGGATCATTTTACTGCTGGGTTGGGTTCAAGCCCCGGAGATGATGGTGGACTGACATCACCAGACTAATGCAAAAATCAGTCATTAATACCAGTTTGCACCTAAAATTTAAAAATTAACTTTTTTCCAAGTACATGAAGTTAAGTTAATTATCTAACTGTAAAAGATCTGCCAGACACAACTTCTGTGTCGACGCCCATAGGTAATCAGTCTGCACCTGCTTCTATGTCTGTGAGACTGACTCCATCTTCCACCACCCAGGATGGCAGGCTTAGGAGTGGGAGAGCCTATCACAGCCTGGCCAGACGGAGCTAGCTCCCGCCCTCTGTCTATTTATACCTGCCTTTCCTGTTCCTCCTTTGCTTGTGATTCTTCTCTCTTGGTTTCCTGGCTCTGCTGCAGCTTCTTGAACTACTGATCCTCTGCTTGTGATTGACCTTGGCTTTTCTGACCACTCTTCTGCTCTGCGTTTTTGTACCTCGCTCATCTCCTGGTTTGACTCGGCTCGTTCACCTCGCTTGTTGCTCACGGTGTTCCCGTGGGCAACTTCCCCATTTCCCTGGCTTCTTTGTACCCTTGTCTGTTTGTCTGTCGTGCACCTATTGAGTGTAGGGACCGTCGCTCAGTTGTACCCCGTCGCCTAGGGTGGGTCGTTGCAAGTAGGCAGGGACTGATAAGCTCTCCCACTCCTAAGCCTGCCATCCTGGGTGGTGGAAGATGGAGTCAGTCTCACAGACATTGAAGCAGGTGCAGACTGATTACCTATGGGCGTCGACACAGAAGTTGTGTCTGGCAGATCCTTTACACTAACCTTTCAACCAACCCAGCATAATACATAAAAAATGACAAACTGAAAGAACACACATAAGAAAGATAGTTTGGCAAGTATTACAAGACTACTACATGGACCCACTTCAAACATTGAAGACTTTGTACTGTAAACGGGACATCCATAAACTCTTCTCTTATGGACCTGCTTGAGAGAACAAACAGATATACATAAAACCATGGTCCGGGCGAAGCAAGGAGGGGCTGGTAGGCCATGTTCCCCGTGTTCTAGGTGAGATTGTGATTTAAAAGATGCCAACAAGGAAGTGATGGTGAGTGGCCACATTTTAGCTGTTCACTGTCAATTCCTGCACACTGGCTAATTAACAATTTGCAGATGACAGATGACTAAATATGCAAATATAATCATGATATCCATTCAAATTTCTGTTAGAGTAAGACAAGAATGTTTGTGCTTGCAAACAGTATGTTAGCATTTGTCTTAATTCTGTTACTTACTGCAGTGTCTGTCAGCTTCTGCCAGTTGGGTCTCAGGTAGAACAGGATCCCTCTCCATGCCCCAGGCAGTGTAGCACCTCGGATCAGGAGTATGAGAAGGACCACATATGGAAGAGTCGCTGTCACCCATACTACCTGGAAGGCAAAGCCGTGAGTGTAACTGTAGAACTGACATTTTACACGACCATTTCTCTTTCGTTCATACTCTTCACAGTAGTTTTTTCTATGACACAAACATCAAGACATCTTTTCAGTTCTCAATTGGTGGATCATTGCCTACCTAACATAACTTCACATCAAACCTTGTACTTAGCTTCTGAGTCATATAACTACATTCCCCAACATTGAAATGACAACACCAAGATGGAAAAGTTTTGGAATTGTGGAAATAACAGGATCGATAGACATATTAAACATATTCAAATGATAAAAAAATGGAAGCAAAATATTCCAAACATCTTGATTTAGTCAGTATCGAGTATGAGAGCCACGCACAGAAATACACGCAATTACACGCCTTAGCATTCTACCAATCTCCTCTACCAATCTCCAGCTATCATAGCGTCCGAGACAAAAGCGGAACTCATCGCTAAAGAGGATAGACCTCCATTCCAGCCTTCATTGCTGTCTTGCTGTGCACCATAGCCTCTGAGAGCGGTAGCGTGTGGTCAATGGAACACCTGTAGCTGGATGTCTGTCTTGTAGCCTAGCCCAATGTCGTGCAAATACCTTCTCGTGGTTTCTGTCTACACTGGTTGCCCCCCTTTAGATTTGGGAAGTGATGTCGAATTTCACTTGCAGTACAGAATAGATCACTACGTGCCATTCTTTCAATCAGACGATCCGTCCGTGCAGAGGTTCTCCGCGCAACTCTAGCTTTCATTTCCATTCGTTGAAGTTCTCCCAACCTCTGGGACATGCAACATTGAACAGTGCTTACATCTCGGCCTAGGCGCATAGCGATCTGCCGGAGTGATAAACCAAGGTCTTTCAATTCAAGGATTCTGTCCCTCTCAGTTTGCGTCAAGTGGCGATAACTGACACGTCGACGAACAGGAGGCATCGCACAATCATCCCAAAACTAGTTGATCCGGTTTTTGAGGTTTCATGTGGCTAAAAAAAACTTTGCTTTCAATCTGGCTTTTATGCCCCTTCCACATGCCACAGAATGGAGCTCGGTGCTTGAAAATGTGATCATTTTCAGATCTTATCGACAACTGCTACTTCCTCGATTTGGCTAACCTTACAGCTTGTCCTTCTTGATGTTGCAATTTCAATGTTGAGGAGTGTATATACTAGTCCTTCTCAATGAATTAAAATATCATCAAAAAGTTAATTTATTTAAGTAATTCAAATGAAAAAGTGAAACTCCTATATTAAATAGATTCATTACACACAGAGTGATCTATTTCCAGCATTTTTTTCTTTTAATGTTGATGATTATGGCGAACAGTTAATGAAAACCCAAAAGTTTTAAGACTAGGGCTCTACAGCAATACAGTCGCTGCAAAAGCACACTGTAAGCGACTATTACCATTGCAAGAAAACATTAGGGTATGTTTACAAAGGTCCCATTCGCTGCAGAAAATACTGCAGTTAATCTGACCCAGATTCTGCAGGGAATTCCGCCCAAAAGACTGCACCAAATCATGTTTAATTTAGTGAAGATTTTCATCTGAATCTACTGCTACGTAGAACAGAGGAGATAAAAAAAACGTGCAGCACCTCCCCTAGCACCCCCTTATCGACACGTTACTGCTTTCCTGGCTGGTCTCTGTGAAGCTGACCTCTTGGGCTGACATTTCTGCAGCCTGTGAATTGCCTGCCTCGGAGGCCGGCTGAATAGAGACCAGCCAGGGGAGCTGGGAATGTTTCACTAAGAGAGCGGCAGTGGAGGTGAGCATCATTGGATGTCACCCCCAATTTACAACAAACTACAACAGCTCAGGGAGTTTTATTTACAGGTAATTGTCTTATTTTAAAGGGAAATGCTTTTTGTGCACATGGAAAGATGCCATAGGTCTTCGAAAGATAAAAGACACAGAATTTTTACCTTTCCAGATGTTTTCACTCCCTTCCACAAACTGAAGTAAACTATAGTAAAGATGAGAAATAGACAGATAAGGAGCTGCCACCGAAACCCCCCAACATGATCCAAACCATCTGCTTCATGTATGCCCAGTACATGCCTCCTGCAACAATAAGGGAGACACAAACCACATGTTCATTTCCATCTTACTGGTGGCTGTTTAGCTATTAATGAATAAAGTTATAGAATAAGACAGGATAATATAACATCTTATATTAGACAGAGCACATTAATTCATATAATGTTATTCTGTACACTATTTGTATCCTTTTTTTTTTTGGTTACTAGAGGTGTGTTGTTGTCAATATTGCAATATTGCAAATAGTTAACCCCTTAAGGACGCAGCCACTTTTGGACCAAATGACAGGGCCTCATTTTTTAAATCTGACATGTGTCAGTTTATGTGGTAATAACTCCGGAATGCTTTTATCTATCCAAGCGATTCTGAGATTGTTTTCTCGTGACATATTGTACTTTATGTTAGTGAAAAAATTTGGACGATAAATTCAATATTTTTTGTGAAAAACACCAAAATTTTTAGAAAATGTGCAAAAATTAGCATTTTTCTAAATTCAAATGTATCTGCTTGTAAGAGATAGGTATACCACACAAAATAGTGACTAGTTAATATTTCCCATACGTCTACTTTATGTTGGCATAATTTTTTGAACATCCTTTTATTTTTTTAGGACGTTACAAGGCTTATAAGTTTAGCAGCAATTTCTAAAATTTTCAAGAAAATTTCGAAAAGCTATTTTTTTAGGGAACAGTTCAGATCTGAAGTAGCTTTGAGGGCCTTATATATTAGGAACCCCCACAACTGCACCCCTTATAGTATTCAAAACAGCATTTAGAAAGTTTCTTAACCCTTTATGCGTTTCACAGGAATTAAAGCAAAGGGGAAGGGAAATTTGCAAATGTAATTTTTTTTGCAGAAATTCTATTTTAATCCATTTTTCCTGTAATACTGAAGGTTTTTACCAGAGAAACACAACTGAATATGTATTTCCCTGATTCTGCAGTTTTTAGAAATATCCCACATGTGGCCCTAGTGTGCTACAGGCCTGAAACAAAGGCCCCAGAAGCAAAGGAGCACCTAGTGGATTTTTCGGCCCTCCTTTTCTTAAATTATATTTCAGGCACCATGTCTGGTTAGAAAAGGTCTTCAGGTGCAAAAACAAAGGAAACCCCCCAAAAGTGACTCCATTTGGGAAACTACACCCCTAGAGGAATTCATTTATGGGTGTAGTGAGCATTTTGACCACACAGGTATTTCATAGATTTCATTAGAATTGGGCAGTGAAAATGAAAGAAATTTTTTTTTCCAATAAGATGTAGATTTACCTCAGAATTTTTATTTTTTTCAACAAATAAATGAGGAAAAGCACCCCAACATTTGTAAAACAACTTCTCCAGAGTACGGAAATACCCAACATGTGGTCATAAACTGCTGTTTGGGCAAGCGGCAGGACTCAGAAGGGAAGGCACGCCATTTAGCTTTTGAAGTACAGATTTTGCTGGTTTGATTTCTCGGCACCATGTCGCATTTGTAAAGCTCCTAAGGTACCAGTACAGTGGAAAAAAAAGTGACAAACTACACCCTTTGAGGAATTCATCTAGGGGTGTAGTGAGCATTTTGACCCCACAGGTGTCTCATATATTTTATTCGAAATGGGCAGTGAAAATGAAAAATGACATTATTTTCCAATAAGACGCAGCATTAGTTCAAAATTTTTCATTTTCTCAACAAATAAAGGAGAAAAAGCACCATAACATTTGTAAAGCAACTTCTTCAGAGTAGGGAAATACCCCACACGTGGTCATAAACTGCTATTTGGACACACAGCAAGGCTCTAAAGGGAAGGAGCGCCATTTAGTATTTGGAGTGGAGATTTTACAATATTTCGTTTTTTGACACCATGTTGCATTGAGCTATAGTACCAGTACAGTGGTACCCCCGATAAATTACCCCATTTTGGAAACTAGATCCCTCAAAGAATTTATCTAGGGGTGTAGTGAGCATTTTGACCGCACAAGTGTTTTGCAAAAATGAGTAAACAATAGATGTTGCAGATTGAAAATTGCAGTTTTCCACAGATATGCCATTTCAGTGCCCAATGTGTTGTGCCCAGCTTGTACCACCATAGACACACATCCCATAAATTGTTAAGCGGGTTCTCCAGAATACAGTAATACCCCATATGTGGTCATAAATTGCCGTTTGGGCACACTGCCAGGCTCAGTTGGACCACCATTTGGCTTTTGAAGCGCAGATTTTGCTTGGTGTATTAGTGGTATTTCAGTTTATAATGTGGGGGCATATGTAAGCTGGGTGGAGTACATCAGGGTATATGTAAACTGGGCGGAGTACATCAGGGTATATGTAACCTGGGCAGAGTACGTCAGGGTATATGTAAGCTGGGCGGAGTATATCAGGGTATATGTAAGCTGGGCGGAGTACATCAGGACATAATAGGATGATGTAATAATGGGGTGAATGAATAATCCATGGATTGGTGTGGTACGCTTTGAACCAATCCTTTATGCACAGGCCGGGTTTATTTGGTATTATACAAAATATCTGCGCTCCAGTATTGCCTAATCTTTGACTTCTTCACTAGCCCTATAAGCAGCACAAGGCCCTAAAGTGTCCTCATCTCCGCTGCATCTACAGGGTCCACCTGAGGTGTCCAGCAAATGACGATGTGGGGAATTAATTGAAATTCTACTGGACCTAAAAAATTAGTCTGGGTCGTCGTTTAGCATAATTTTGCATCATTGCATTTTGAGAGTCATAACGTGTTATTTTCCCGTTGACGGAGCTGTGTGATGGCTTGTTTTTTGTGGAACGAGCTGTAATTTTTATTGGTTCCATTTTGGGGTACATGCGATTTTTTTTATCACTATTTATTCAATTTTTTGGGAGATGAGGAAACCAAAAAACAGCAATGCTAGCACGGTTTTGTTTTTTTATTTTTTACAGTGTTCACCGTGCAGTATAAACAACATGTTAACTTTATTCTGCGGGTCGATACGATTACAGCGACACCAAATTTATATTGCTTTTTTACGTTTCACTACGTTCCCACAACAAAAATACTCTTTTCTAAAAAAAATCATGTTTTAGTGTCGCCATTTTCTGACAGCCATAACTTTTTTATTTTTAGTTGATATCGCTGCGGGAGGGCTTGTTTTATGCGTTTTTATTAGTTAAAACTTTTATTCATTCATTTTTTCTTAAATTTTTTTTTTACACGTACCTGGGGACATGAAGATCTGGTCTTCTGATCCCCGGTACAATACACTGCACTACTTATGTAGTGCAGTGTATTGTAACTGTCATTCTCCATCTGACAGTTAGCCTATTACGTCATGCCTCGGGCAGGACCTAATAGGCTACCGTACCTGGGCAACCAGGAAGCCTAGCAATGGCTTCCTGTTTGCCATCGCGGGGGGGGGGGGACAGGGGGGGTACAGAGGGAACTCCCTTCCTCTGTCAACCACTTCAATGCGGCGGACGTCATTGACAGCCGCATTGGAGGGCTTAAATGGCTGCGATTGGCGGTAACTGCCATCGCAGCCATTGCAGCGGTATGTCAGCTGTGTATGACAGCTGACAGCCACTGAAGATAAAGCGCGCACAGCTCCTGTGCACGCTTTATCTACAGGGCGTGACTGTACGCCCTATTGCGGGAATGCACTTTGAATTTAGACGTACAGTCATGCCCAAAAGCGGGAAGGCGTTAAAGCTTTGCACTTATGTACCATCATGCTCCATTAAAATGTATTAACATGCATGCCCCCATTTGGCTCTCAGCTCATTAATATAAAAATTAGCCACATTATATATGATTTTTGTAGTTTATGCAATGATTCTTGTATTGGTTGCTGCTGTATACTTACCGGATTTCGGTGTCTTGTGGCTCCTGGCTGGCGCCACTGTTCTCCTCCGGTCTCTGTTGCTGGCGGCTTCTGTGACTCCTAATGCACACAAGCTGATTCTCCCTGCCTTACAGGGCTGCTACGCACGGCAGTGCCTGTAAATATGTGTGGTACTAGTATTCTCAGGGGGACTACCTGTATGGCACTACTATATCTGCAGCACAGTATTTGGGGGCATTGTGAAACACAGCAGACACAGTATTAGGTGTTGCAGCAGGATGACTCCATAAGGTCACCAGGAGGGGCGTTTGTGTTGAGAAGGTGGGGAAGATGATAGAAAAGTGAGGAACCTAAGATGTCTGGGCCGAAAATTCTGCCAAGAAGAGTCATGGCTGGAAGAAACATAATTTCGGTTTGTGCTGAATAGGGAAGAAAACATCTACATCAGAGAAGATGTCACCTGTGAGTCACTGGATGTAATTGTTTTGTATTGAGCCCGTGACTGTGTCTGATTAGTGCTGGATTCTTCTGTATGTTCTGTAGTGCTAGATTTAAATTAAAAAGTAATCTCTATCAAGGGACCATGTATTTCATCAAGGGACCATGTCTTTTAAGACCCTTGCAACGCCCCTGATAACTGACACATCATTCCCCCATGGTTCTGTCAGAACTTGATACTAAGTAGATCTCATGATGCTCTCAAGTTACAACAGTAGATCTCCACCTCGCTAAGGTTGCTACCCCTGCTCTAAATCATCATCTGACCTCTACCACATTATACAATCTAGATCATCTAAAATAAAGCCACTTACATGCACTTACGTATAAAACTCTTCAGCAGGGGATTTGGAATAATTTGTCCAAGTGATGTTGCTCTTTCCAAAGTAATTAGTGCAGTTTGCTGTATTCCAGGGGTTGTCACAACTTGTCCATGGCAAGGTTGTAGAAAAAGAAGAGTACAAATAGTACAAAGCCCAGGCGATTATGGTATTGTAGTAGAAGGAAACATACAATCCAATGAAGCATATGGCGAATCCAATGCCTAGTGAAAAGGAAGCACTGATAATAATATTGCTTTGTTTGTGTTTGTGGAACTCCTTAAATTTGCTCAACCAAAAGAATATTTACGCTCTGTGCACACTATGTTTTGGCCCTACGTTTAGTATGAACGTTGAAAAAGTTCCCGACCTACATGCTATACATGTCCATAAGGTTGAATTAGCCCAATAGAAGCCAAAAAAGAGTGTAATTTTTTAACATGGAAGCCTATGGGTGACATATGCACTGTATGGCATACGTCACAGGCATCTATTTAACATATACAAAATGGGCTCTCAATAGCTTCTCATGACGTAAATATTAAACAAATGATATTATATCCTATATGTGATGGATGCATTACAGTGTCATTTGGCACCCATAGGCCATAATGTTATCCATATAAGAGATGCATCATGAAAAGGGGTCATGAGAGTTCATTACATACCAAAAAGAATATTATAATGTATCACAGGCTGCGTTTAATGAATACGTCAGAAGCTTTTTTTGGTGTATATAACATGATGTGCAGAGAGCCTTAGCGTTCATTTATCAGACACGATAACCTGTGAGGAACGATGAGGGTAACCAATAAAGCCCTCTAATCATTATGAAATGTGACATTGACTATATCCTATCCTATCTATTTTAATTGTGGCTGGATGAACGCAGAGTGCTGCCACATCCACCTTCCGGCAGCACCCGTCGGGAAGGTGAATGTGAACTAGGAGCGGAATCCCCGGTCATAGCATTTCCGGGGATTCCAGGCGGAGACCCTGACGACTACCCTCCCACCATCCTGGATTCAGCGGGATAGTCCCGGATTCCAGGCGGTGTCCCGCGTCTCTATGCGGTCGGGGGTATGTCCCGCTGTCAACTGTGTTTGCGTCTTCAGGACGCAGACACAGTTGAACTTAATACTGAAGCAGGGAACGATCAGGTCCCTGCTTCAGAATGAGTTCAGAGCGGAGTACCAAAAAGCGCTCCTCCGCTCGCCAATAATTCCCCGGGCACAGCGCTACTTTAAGCGCTGTGCTCGAGGAAGCCTTGACATCACTGTCCATATATAGACAGTGGCGTCAGGGGGTCCTCTGAGAGGGAATCCCTGGCCACAGCGTCCGCAATGATCTGGCTGGGAATTCCTCTGCTAGAGGGACCTTCAGTGGCGCTATCTACAGGGGAAGGGGGATAGCACTATATACAGTGGGGGTGGCACTATCTACAGGGGGTCGCTATGCGGCACAATCTACATGGGGCGCTATGTGGCACAATCTATATGGGGCGCTATGTGGCACAATCTACATGGGGCGTTGTGTGGTGCCATCTACAGGGGGCACTGTGTGGCGCTATCTACAGGGGGCTGTGTGACATTATCTACAGGGGGTACTGTGGCATTATATACAGAGGGCACTGCGGCATTATTTACAGGGGCATGTGTGGCTCTATATACAGGGGGTGTGGCACTATCTAAAGAGGGCACTGCAGGCATTAACTACAGGGGTTGTGCAGCACTATATACAGAGGGCACTGTGGCATTAACTTCAGGGGGTGTGTGGCACCATATACAGGGGGAGGTGTGGCACCATCTACAGAGGGCACTTCGGTATTATCTACAGGGGGTGTGTGGCAATGTATACAGGGGGGGTATGGCACTATCTATAGAGGGCACTGTGCTATATAGAGGGGATGTGTGGCACTATATACAGGGGCACATTTTTAGAGCCTAGACTACCATTTTGTGTACCATTGTGGTAAAAACGGATGGTAAAAACTGGTGGCAACTAACGACAACTGATGGTTTTGTAGTAAAAATCGTGAAAAAACCTGAAGGCAACTGATACATTTTTGCATCAGTTTTTGCATCAGTTGTAATCACTTGAGAAACAAAAAAAACTGATGCTGATACAATACAATAAGTAGTAAAACGAAATTTGCATGTGTATAGATAATGGGTAGGCTCCCATAATTATTTTGTCTGGTGGGCCTATTGTATCCTAGTCCGACATGTTTTTCATACCTGTGGCCAACTATGCACAATTTTGTTGGGTCCTACTGCATTATCTTGTATGCTTTCAAACATCCATTTGTCTGTTTTAAGTGCAATGTATTTATTGATATTTTTCTATTATAATTGCATGCTTGAACTATATAAAAAATGTTTGCTTGTAGCCTACAGACTTCCTGCTGGTAGTCTTAACATTCCGCTAAAAAAAATAATGATTACATGAGCCAGTGCAAATTCTGAAGCAAGTAGCATTCAAGCTAAGTAAATTTTACCTTTAAAGATAGGGCAAATGTGTTTCCATATGGAAATAGCGCCTGTTCTGTGAAACTGTCCTAAAGCCAACTCCATGAAGAAGAGAGGAACACCACCAAATAGGGCCATAATGGTATAGGGAATCAGAAATGCTCCTAAAATAATAGATAAAACATTGTCAACATTAGCATAACATATGAAAATCATTGACTTACATATAAGAAAATATTATGAAATTAACTTGTTATTGTTCTTACCTCAACTATAGTGTGTAGACTACTATGCTAAAGTTGTAAGACACCATGAAATATTAATGTGTAATGTTCTTATGCACATTACAAGTTAACAATCTAACGTATATGGAATCCCTCATTTGCTCCACAGACATGAACATGCACATTCCAGCTGAACATGCAAGTTAATGGACGTATGGAGAGTGATAATTATTGGATGAACTACTGTATGGTTCCTCCTAAAACCATCTTCTGCCTAATGGACACCCTGTTGGATGTTTTATACTAAGTATATTTTTTGTTGAGTGTTTCATGTCTGGTAAAAGCTAATTTTTGCTTTCTCAACATTAAAAATAAATTGTTAAAGTGAGGTATTTGTATGTCTTTAAAGATGCTAAGATACTATATTATACCAAATACCACTTTCAGATAAAGACTAAACATGGTTACAACAAATAAGTGATTATCCTGTATCAGTAAAGTCTCTCAGAGGCAAGAATTAATCAACACAAAGAAGTTACCACAGAAGTTTAGCAACATAAAGAACCCAAGTAAACACAAAATGCTTTTTAATGATCTAATTTATTGAAGGAAAAATGCTTTTCAGTCCAACCTGGCCCTATGTGAAAAAATAATTGCCCCCTTCGCTACTAAATCAAACATTTAACTGAATTCAATTGACAATTGGGATAAAATGTACTTTTTCACCCCCAGGCATGATTACAGGCAGACATGTTGAATGTTAACATCACTTAAATAGAACCTGTCTGGCAATGTGAGGCATGCTAGAAGATCCCAAAAAGCAGCACATGATGCCACGTTCTAAAGAGATTATACAGATGCCAAGCAAACTCATTGAAATATTCCAGTCTGTAAAGGGTTACAAAGCCATTTCTAATGCACTGGGACTCCAGCGAACCACAGTGAGAGCCATTATCCACAAGTGAAGAAAACTTGGTACAGTGGTGAAACTTCATAGGAGTGGCTGACCTACCACATCGACGACTCATCCAGGAGGTCACAAAAGAAGGCTGCAGGCCTCCGTTTAGGTCAATGCACATGCTCCCGCAATAAGAAATACTGGGCAAAATGGCATTCATGGGAGAGTTGCAAGGCGCAAGAAGCTTGTCTCACGTTTGCCAAAGAACATCTAGATGACCCAAGTCTTTTGGGCTTGTATTCTGTGGGCTGATGCGTCAAAGGTAAAACTTTTTGGGAGAGATTAGCCTCGTTACATCTGGCATAAAGCTAACACCACATTCCACCATAAGAACATCATACTATCGGTCAAACATGGTGTTGGTAGAGTGATGGCCTGGGGTATCCTTGCTTCTGCAGTACCTGGACGAATTGTCATAATTGATGGAACCATGAATTCTGCTCTCTTTAAGAAAATCCTGAAGCAGAATGTCTGCCTGTCAGTTCCTAACCTAATGTTCAATGCAGTTGGGTTATGCAGCAGGACAATTATCCGAAGCACACAAGCAAGTTTACCTCAGAATATCTCATAAGTAACCAAATCAACCCTTTTGGGACAAAGCCATTGTTTGCTTTTTCATTTTCGTTTATTTTTTCACTCCCCGCGTTCCAAGATCCATAACTTTTTTATTTTTCTGTCAATGGAGTGGTGTGAGGGCTTATATTTTGCGGGAGGTGTTGTAGTTTCTATTGGTACTATTCGATGGGTGGGGTGTCCGCGACGTCAGTCGTCGCTTAATCCCTGCCCGCCTTGATGACGCATGGCCGGGAGTGTGCCGTCTGCCATCTTTAAACCTGGCGCATGACGCCAATACAAGTTATCATAATTGCCTGGACCGAGAACGCCCCCAATATACCTCATTGGCTGCAGCGTATGTAAATGGAGGGTCCCACTGAAGAGACGCCACCCCCGGACGAAGGCATTTAGCCGAAACGCGCATCGGGTGTGACGTCTCTCTGTGTGCTTCAGTGAGCCTCATGGGTATGTTACCTTTATGCATGTCTTCTGATCTTGTTTATGTATACTTATGCTCTGTTATTATACATTATCAGTGATCAGAGCCATATCGACATATATGGCTGCTACACTGTTTGCTTACATGCTGATCAGCTGGATCACCTGACACTCTTGATTGTGAGTGATGGATTGTATATTTTCTCAGATACCCATGTTTGTTACTGAATTTCTACATTCTGCTCTCTGCACATAGGGATGTCCTGTTCATGCTCTGCATGACTCATTTTTTATATTGTTCATATATGTCCAATAAAGATTGTTTGTGTTTTCTTATCCAAACTACTGTGTGTTAATTGCACCCCACATTCTGTAGGTTTATATGGTACTATTTAAAGTACTGTATAATGTACTGGGCAGGGGCGTAGGTAAAGGCTCATGGGCCCTGGTGCAAGAATTCAGCCTCCTAACCCTCCCTAACACCACCAGACCCCTGCGCATGCCTACGCCCAGCCGCCTTGCCTGACACACCCCATGGTTGCCCCCCACAGTATAATGCCCCCATAACTGCTTCCACAGTATAATGCTCCTCATAGCTGCCCCCACAAAGTATAATGCCCCCCACACAGTATAATGCCCCTCATAGCTGACCACCACAGTATAATGCTCCCTATAGCCACCCCTACAGTATAATGCCCCCCCATAGCTGCCCCATACAGTATAATGCCCCCATACAGTATAATGCCCCCCATAGCTGTCCCATACAGTATAATGCCCCAATACAGTATAATGCCCTCCATAGCTGCCACAGACAGTATAATGCCCCCATAAAGTATAATGCCCCCTATAGGTGCTCCATACAGTACAATGCCCCCATACAGTATAAGGCCCTCCATAGCTGCCACATACAGTATAATGCCCCCCATAGCTGTCCCATACAGTATAGTGCCTCCATACAGTATAATGCCCCATAGCTGTCCCATACAATATAATGCTCCCATAGCTGCCCCATATAGTATAATGCGCCCCATACAGTATAATGCCCCCACATAGCTGTCCCATACAGTATAATGCCCCCCATGAAGTATAATGCTCCCTCAGCAGCTACCATATCAGCCCTCCTCTCATACCCAGTATAATGCCCCCATATGTGCCTAATAGAAAAATAATAACATAATTATTTCCTCTGCACTGTCCTATGAGTGACTCGGCGCAGACAGGCTTGATGACGTCACTACATCGCGCCTGCCTGCGCCGAGCCGCTCACAGCACAGTAAATGCTGAAGTATTGAATTGAACTAAGGACGCAGATACAGTTCGAAGCGGGTCCAGCCCGATCAGCGCTGTGCGGCAACGGGGACGCTGTGTGCTCCCCAGGCTTAAGGGCCCAGTCGCAACTGCGGCCGTTGCGACCCCTATAGCTACTCCACTAGTACTGGGAAACTGAAGAAAAAATCTTTGTGGGGTGGAATTGGAAAAAAACTGTGATACCTCCATTCTTTTTTGGGTTTTGTTTTTACTACTTTCACCGTGCGGTAAGAACAACAACTTAACTTTATTCTGCGGCTCAGTACGATTACTGTGATACCAAATTTATTTCGTTGGTATGGTTTCTTTTAATTCTGTTTTTATTTATCACAAGTTTGTTGTAGAAACAGAGTCATGACTTGATGATATACAATTTTAATTCCCTCTTTAGCCACTTTTGACCTTCCTGACAGAGCCTAATTTTTTTTTGTTTTGGCCTTAAAGGAACAGTGTCAACACAAATTTTTTTATAATATGTTAAAGATGTTAGTGCTTTATTAAAAACGTTTGGATTAATTTGTGTGTTTGTGTGTTACTTTTTTTTATTTTTACACTTTTTCTTCCCTATGGGGGCTGCCATTTTTTTTTCCATTTCTGTATGTGTCGATTAACGACACATACAGACATGGAATACGGCAGCTCCAGTCCCATAGGGACTGCGAACGGGGCCCGTTCCATCCACTATCATGTACGCCGCTGTGTGGGAATGGCGCATGCGCCGCTCCCACACAGTTCAATTTGAAATGCGCGCCGTCCGGCGTCATTTTCCTGTGGACCGGAAGTCGCGGCCAGACAGTAATATTACTACTTCCGGTCGCGGCTTCCGGACTTGTGCACATGGAGCAGCGGCAGCAGACGGAGCGGATGGACCGGAGGGAGCGGCGGCGACTGGAGCAGGTAAGGGATTTCTATATATGTTTGTGTTTCAGTGTGTGTTTACTACTGTATGTAAACCTACTACACTGTGTGTTAGCTCAAAAAATGGCGACACACAGTGTAGGAGGTTAGACCGTTCAAACCCCTCGTTTCTCCCGGCACTAGCCAGGATAAAGGAGGGGGGGATTCTGAGAGCTCACTAGAGCGAGGGATTTTTACCCAATTTTGCAGCATAAAGCAATGTGGTTGCTTTACCACATGCAATGCTGCAATTTTGGGAATGGCTCCATCTAGTGACCAGCAATGGAAAATATTATAAATTAGAATCCAATTGAATCCAATTTATAATATTTTCTGACTCGTGAAAAAAAAAAAAAAATTAGAACAATGTTTAATCACCTACACACTAATTGTTTAACTAAAAAAAACAAAAACATGTTTTGCTGGCAACACATTCCCTTTAAGGCTCAGAGCCCATTTTTGAAATCTGACATGTTTCCCTTTATGTGGTAATAACTTCAGAATGCTTTAACCTATCCAAGCGATTCTGAAATTGTTTTCTCATGACACATTGGACTTTATGTTACTGACAAAATTTGCTCGATACATTCAGTATTTAAATGTGAAAAACACCAAAATGTAGCGAAAAATTAGCATTTTTCTAAAATGAAATCTATCTGCTTGTAAGACAGGCAGTTATACCACACAAAATAGCACTAATTAACATCCCCCATATGTCTACATTAGATTGACATCGTTTGACATAGTTTTTTGAACATCCTTTTATTTTTCTATGACGTTACAAGGATTAGAACTTTAGCAGCAATTTCTCACATTTTCAAGAAAATGTCAAAAGGCTATTTTTACAGGAGGCAGTTCAGTTGTGAAGTGGCTTTTAGGGCCTTATATATTAGAAACCTCCAAAAAGTCACCCCATTTTAAAAACGCCACCCCTCAAAGTATTCAAAACAGCATTTAGAAAGTTTCTTAACCCTTTTGACGTTTCACAGGAATTAAACCAAAGTAGAGGGGAAATTTCGTTTTTTGTTGTTGCAGAAATTCATTTTTGATCCATTTTTTTTTGTACCACAAAGTTTTACCACAGAAACGCAACTCAATATTTATTACCCAGGTTCTGCAGTTTTAGGAAATATCTGACATGTGGCTCTAGTGTGCTTATGGACTGAAACACAGGCCTCAGAAGTAAAAGAGCACCTAGTGGATTTTGGACACTCCTTTCTATTAGAATATATTTTAGGCACCATGTCAGCTTTGAAGGGCTCTTGTGGTAGCAAAACAGTGGAAACCCCCCAAAAGTGACCCCATTTGGGAAACTACACCCCTCGAAGAATTTATGTAGGGGTATAGTGAGCCTTTTGACCGGACAGTTTTTTTGCAGAAATTTTTGAAGTAGGCCATGAAAATGAAAATCTACATTCTTTCAAATAAAATGTAGGTTTAGCTAATTTTTTTTAATTTCCAAAAGCACTAAAGAAGAAAATGCACCACAACATTTGTAGAGCAATTTCTCCCGAGTAAAACAGTACCCCACATGTGGCCATAAACGGCTGTTTGGACACACGGCAGGGCTTTGAAGGGAAAGAGCGTCGTTTGTCTTTTGGAGCTCAAATTTAGCAGGAATGGTTTTCGGAGGCCATGTCGCATTTGCAAAGCCCCTGAGGGACCAAAACAGTGGAAACCCTCCCACAAGTGGTCCCATTTTGGAAACTGCACCCCTTGAGGAAATTATCTAGGGGTATAGTGAGCATTTTGACGCCGCAGGTTTTTTGCAGAAATTATTGGAAGTAGGCCGTGAAAATGAAAATCTACATTCTTTCAAAGAAAATGTAGGTTTAGCTAATTTTTTTTTCATTTCCACAAGGACTAAAGGAGAAAAAGCCCCGCAAAATTTGTAAAGCAATTTCTCCCGAGTAAAACAGTAACCTATTTGTGCTAATTAACGGCTGTTTGGACACACGGCAGGGCTGAGAAGGGAAAGAGTGCCATTTGGCTTTTGAAGCTCAAATTTAGCAGGAATGGTTTTCGGAGGCCATGTCACATTTGCAGAGCCCCTGAGGGGACAAAACAATGAAAACGCCCAATAAGTGACCCCATTTTGGAAACTACACCCCTTGAAGAATTCATCTAGGGGTGGTGTGATCATTTTGACCCCATAGGTTTTTCATAGAATTTATTAGAATTGGGCAGTGAAAATAAAAACAATCCTTTTTCTTCAATAAGATGTAGCTTTAGCGCAAAGTTTTTCATTTTCTCAACAAATAAAGGAAAAAAAGAATGCCAACATTTGTAAAGCAACTTCTCCCGAGTACGGCAATACCCCATATGTGGTCATAAACGGCTGTTTGGGTACATGGCAAGGAACAGAAGAGAAGGAGCGGCATTTGGCTTTTGGTGCACAGATTTTGCTGGATTGGTTTCTTGACGCCATATCGCTTTTGCAAAGCCCCTAAGGTACCAGTATAGTGGAAACTACCCAAAAGGGACTCCATTTGTGATACTACACCCCTTGAGGAATTAATCTAGGGGTGTAGTTAGCATTTTGACCCCAGAGCTGTTTCATAGATTTTATTTGAATTGGGCAGTAAAAATAAAAATATTTTTTTTCCAATAAGACGTAGATTTAGCGCCAAATTTTTCATTTTCTCAAAAAATAAAGCAGAAAAAGAACCGCAACATTTGTTAAGCAATTTCTCCCGAGTATGGCAATACCCCATATGTGGTTATAAGCTCATTTTTGGGCACACGGCAGGGCTCAGAAGGGAAGGAGAGCCATTTGGCTTTCGGAGTACAGATTTTGCTGGATTGGTTTCTGGTCGCTATGTAGCATTTGCAAAACCCCTGTGGTACCAAAACAGTGGAAACCCCCCAAAAGTGACCCCCATTTTGGAAACTACACCCCTCAATGTATTCACCTATGGGTGTAGTGAGCATGTTAACCCTGCAGGTATTTTGCATAAATTAGTGTGCACTCGATATTGCAGAGTAAAAATGGGATTTTTCAATACATATGCCAATATGTGGTGCCCAGCCTGTGCCACCATAACAAGACAGCTCTCTAATTATTATGCTGTGTTTCCCGGTTTTAGAATCACCCTACATGGGGCACTAACCTTTTGCCTGGACATTTGACAGGGCTCAGGAGTGAGAGAATACCATGCGAAATTGAGGCCTAATTTTGCAATTTACACAGAATTGGTTCACAATTGCAGAGGCTCAGATGGGAAATAATAAAAGAAACCCCCCAGAAGTGACCCTATTTTAGAAACTTCACTCCTCAAGGCATTTATTAAGGGGTGTAGTGAGCATTTTCACCCCACAGGTCTTTTCCATAAATAAATGCGTTGAATATGGTGCAAAGTAAAAATTAAATTTTTTCCTCAGAATTGCCAATTCAGTGGCAAATATGTAGTGCCCAGCTTGTGCAACAGGAGACACACACCCCAAAAATTGTTGAAAGGGTTCACCCAGGTATGGCGGTGCCATATATGTGGAAGTAAACTGCTGTTTGGGCACATTGTAGGGCTCAGATGGGTGGGAGCGCCATTTGGCTTTTGAAGCGTAGATTTTGCTTGGTAGTAGTTTTGTTTGAGTATTGCTGCTGTTTCCGTTTATAATGTGGGGGCATATGTAAGCTGGGCAGAGTACATCAGGGGCAGAGTCAGGGGGTATAATAATGGCGTAAACAATAAAATAATCCATAGATGTGTATTACGCTGTGAAGCAATCATTTCTGCACAGGCCGGTGTCGCACTGATAAACGGTGTCTTTACTTATCCCCCTTATGGTCCACACTCCGCACCTTTGCAGTTTGGGGAATTTTGCTGGGAAGTGTTGTCCTGGTATAATACGGGCACCCTCGCTTCTAGCAGATATAGGCCCCCCTTCCTGGTTCCCTAATTTTAGGGCCCCGATAAATCGCCTCTTGAAACAAACTAAATGTTCCCTTCTGATCTGCACAACTGCATATTTTTTATTTCCTGACATATGGAAGCCTTAACTAATTTTATTTTTTCATAGACGTAGTGGCATGAGGGCTGTTCTTTTGCGGGACGAGCTGTAGTTATTATTGGTACCATTTTGGGGTACATGCGACTTTTTGATAACTTTTTATCCTATTTTTTGAGAGACAAGGTGACCAAAAAACGGCAATTCTGCCATAGTTTTTTAGGGTTTTGTTTATACAGCGTTCACCATGCGTTATAAATTACATGTTAACTTTATTTTGCGGGTCAATAAGATTCCGGCGATACCTAATTTATAGAACTTTTTTGCATAATAAAATTACTTTTGTAAAAAGAATGTATTTTTTCTGTCGCCATGTTGTGAGAACCATAAGTTTTTAATTTTTTCATCGACGGAGCTGTATGAGGGCTTGTTTTTTGCGAGACGAGCTATAGTTTTTATAGGCACCATTTTTGGATACGTGCGACTTTTTGATCACTTTTTATTTCAATTTTTGTAGGGCAAAGTGACCAAAAAACAGAAATTCTGGCATTATTTTTTACGTGGTTTTTTTACGCCGTTCACCGCGTGGAATAAATAACATCATATTTTTATAGTTTAAGCCATTACGGTGGCGGCGATACCAAATATGTATGTTTTATTTCTTTTTTTCAATAATAAAGGACTTGATAAGGGAAAAAGGGCGATTGTGTTTTATTTTATTACTTAAAACTTTTATTATATTTTTTACAACTTTTTTTCACATCTTTTTCCCTTTTTTTTACACTTTACTTTATTACCACTAGGGGACTTGAAGGTCCAACTGTCAGATTTTTTTCCAATACATTGCACTACCTACGTAGTGCAATGTATTAGATCTGTCAGTCATTCACTGACAGCAAGCCGATTAGGCTTTGCCTCCGAGAGGGGCCTAATCGGCTTCTGTTAAAGGGGGTGGGGTAATAGCGGGATTCACTGGTTAGTGGCACCCACTTTTACTACCGCCTTTATAATGAGGGTCACTAGGGTTATGCCTAGTTCCCCTAGCTTTTCCTTATACTAACGTCGATCTAATTTACTTTAGCGGCTACTCAAGGGAATAAGACCGTATAGTGAATAAAGGTAATATTTATTAACATACAGTAATCACACTCATATGTATAATACAGTAACTAATCACCGTACAGTATAAACACGGTATCAAGATATTATACCGCCACCCACTTACATAAACATACACAGAATACAGTTACGTTACAACACAATAAACATAAGTTACTTGTGATTCTCACACGCTCTCTATCTCTATCCCACTCCCTCCTAATATAACTTTCCCTATACACTAAGGGTTAATACGGGATAAGGAGGAACAAGGGGAATGGGTTACTGTGTAAAACAGACAGCAAGGGTTAACTCAGGGACTCTGGGACAGCAAGGGTTAACTCAGGGATGGCAAGGGTTAACTTAGGGAGAGCAAGGGGTTAACTTACTCAGGGAGAGCAAGGGGTTAACTCAGGGAAGCAAGGGTTAACTCAGGGACAGTATCAAGGGGTTAACTCAGGGAAGCAAGGGTTAACTCAGGGACAGTAGGGACAGTAACTCAGGGAAGCAAGGGTTACAGCAGGAGGAGACAGGGAGAGACAGGGTTAAGTGTAGCTGCTGCTACACTTGATACTTAGCGTGACTTTGTGGAGCAGCAGAGGCAGCAGCAGGAACCCAGGTCTTTGGAGGAGAGAGAGAGAGAGGTGAGCCTTCGGTGGTATGTGAAGGCAGCTCTCAGCTGATCTTCTTCAGCTTCGGCTCCTGAGCTCGGCTTCTGAGCGTACCGAAGCAGGGCTATTTAACCCTGTCGGTACGCTCGCAGCGGGGAGTGTGGCGCTTGCCCCAGGCTAGCATGGGTCGGCATGGTGATAATGTATCACCAGACGACTCATGAGAGCCCGCACGAGACAGTCCGTGCGCGCGGGAGACTTGAAATGGAGACATTGGATAACTATCCCTTGTCTCCATGGTTTCCTAACAAAGCAGGGACATGCTAATTGTCCTGCTTTGCTTCCAACCGTATTCATGACCAGGGCTGTTGTTGTTACAGCCCTGGCTCATGATACATTATATGTACTATACACACACATACATATTATATATATGTGTATATATATATATATACACATACACTGTATACATACATACTATATATATATATATATATATATATATATATGGACACTTCCCTTTACAATCCCCCTGTTGTCGGGGACTCGACAATGCAATTTGTGGAAGTGTTTGTGGGGTTCTATTTACCCCCTCAACCTCCCCGGTTACTGGTAATGGTCTGAGATGGAAGGAAGTATACTATTAGACCTAGATATTCGACATCAGCTATCTCCTCAAGGACACCTTCCCGCCAGTCCTCTGACTTTGGAGTCTAGTGTCCAAAGAAACGAAACCTCAAAGTTCACAGAATGAAGATGAAATTAAATCTCCTAGTCCATAGAACGAAGTTGAGATAAAACTCACAGTCCATAGAACGAAGCCTCGAAGCTCATCAGATGAAGTTGAAATGAAACCTTCATAGTCCATAGAACGAAGAAACCTTCATAGTCCATAGAACGGGGTTGAAATAAACTCACAGTCCATAGAACGAAGCCTCAAAGCTCATCAAACGAACAAAGCTCATTTGAAAACCTCAAAGTCCATGAACCGCAGATTTCTTGTTCTTTCTTGCTTGGAGTTTCTTCCTCTTAAGTGGCGTCAGCAGGTCCTTCCAGTGGCCGATCCAATTTTAGCATGCCGACCCGTGTAAGGCTACTTGTGCCCTCATATGGTCAGCCTTGGAATGGCTTAGCCCGCCTTTCAACAACCTTTTGTACGTGATCCATTACTTTTCCAACTTTTCCCAGCATCTTGATTGAAGACGAAACAATCTTTGTGCGCCGATATCCAGGTCTTCATCATGGCAGGTTATCATCCCCCGAGGAGGAGGTGAGGTCTTGGTACCCAGGAATCTACTGTGGGGTGGAGCATCACCTTCCATTTCCCCTCTGACATTCAATCCATCATCATATTGACCATACCAGTTCTCAGGTTGAGGTGGCAAATACCTACAAGGGTGTGTGAATACCTTACCTGTCCCTAAGGGTTCCTACACACTACCCAATCATACAAACAAAGTGAAAAATAACCAAACATACAAAAATATTCCCCCACCAACCATAGGTATATGTACATATAGAGATTCATGCTCAATCAGCATCTCACACTACCCCTCCATAAACACGTGCAAGGTACACATGTAAATGAGGTGACTACAGGCTGTAAATATATGCCCGCCTCCATGTAATACTCACTCACTGTGGGACGGGCACGTCCTCACTGAGTATGCCTATGTTGCGGACACATATCAACACCTAGAATGTCTATATGTACACCTTGAAAATTTTGTACGACCCATTGATTAAGATTTACACTTTACAAATATATATACACATACAATAATAAACAATTCTGGGTCGCAGGACTGTATCACTATGTCCTTAGACCCCGTCTACGAATGTATTCGTGGCCTTCTGCTTGACCTCGTTGTATTTGGTCAAACAGTCCTTTCATTCTTCGGTACACGCAGAACAGTCCAACATACATAATCGCCACAAGAGTGAGAAGGATTATCACTGGGTGGATGAGCAAGTTGAAGAAGGAAGTGGCCTTGGGACTATATCCGAACAAGCTCTCCCACTAAGACACTTCCGCGTCCATCCAACTGAATAGTGGCTTGGTGTTGGGAATCTTTCAGTTTCTCCACGACATCCTCTTCCTCATTGAAGTCTAGCAGGAGATTTCTTAGTTCGATGCCAAACCCAAGAGGAATCGTCTGGAGTCTCACAGGGGTGTCTGGACGGATGTCGAGCGTTTTTTCAGGTGTCACCGGAGTTCTTCCCTTCTGATCTGACACATCAACGCCTAATACGGGATTAAGGGTACAGTATGCTTCTGGGAGGAGTATGCCTCTTTCAGAGCAGTTAGTCGCGTGGCATTCTGCATTAGATACCAGAACCAATATCCTTGACCCATGTCTTGAGGAGGGCATTGGATTAGCCTTCATATCACAGGACCCCTCGGTATCCCAACACTGGTGTAGGTCAGGATATCCGAGGGGAGCTGTGGATGAAGCACTGTTTTTGTGGTTCCTCACAATTCTCAGGTTTGTAGAACTATATCCCTGTCTTACCAAACGCATTATCTTAAAATCAAGATATGGGTGTAATGCCAGGGTTACCTCCCCCTGTCCAAAGTTTCCTAACTCCAGTTAAACACAAAAGAATCAGCCATACTGTTATTCGCTGTATTTAATTGCACTCACATTAGGCCTCAGATGAAGTTGTGTTACCTGTCTGAACCCCCCCAGGTCTAGGTGCACAGAATAACATAAAACACTACACCGTGAACTTATGTTGCCTGTTCGCACCGCCCAACCCGAGTTCACAGTATAATAACAACTTCAACGTTATCCTAATAGAGAGCAATTAAAACATTGGGCGCAAATACACCACTATCCAATGGTTGATTCTCCAGTTGTTTTCCTGGAGTGGTATTCTAATTATGCATTATAAATACAGGCAGCACCCATATAGTATAAATAAATTTTACTGATAACCAGGGATATACCACAATAGAATATGTGAAAGAACCACAAAATAAAAACACAAATGAAAACAAACGGACAACTGGGGACAAACACAACAGACCATAAACAACCATTACAGACGTAACACCAGACTGAACATGCAATTTATGGTCAACTTCCTAAACTCCTCCCTAGTTGTGGTTGGTCATTTAGATCCTTGAGCACGTGGCGGAGCACATAAGGCTGTAAGGAGACTCTTGTGCAGCCATTTTGTCTAAACCCACGTTTTGTTCTGACGTGGCCATTTTCTATTGCCATTTCACTGGGCTTTCCATGGTTGCTTATGCCGTGGCAGTTCCTCGCAATATGTCCCATCTGACCACATTTAAAGAGGCTCTGTCACCAGATTTTGCAACCCCTATCTGCTATTGCAGCAGATAGGCGCTGCAATGTAGATTACAGTAACGTTTTTATTTTTAAAAAATGAGCATTTTTGGCCAAGTTATGACCATTTTTGTATTTATGCAAATGAGGCTTGCAAAAGTACAACTGGGCATGTTGAAAAGTAAAAGTACAACTGGGCGTGTATTATGTGCGTACATCGGGGCGTTTTTACTTCTTTTACTAGCTGGGCGATCTGACGAGAAGTATCATCCACTTCTCTTCAGAACGCCCAGCTTCTGGCAGATCACGCTGTGACGTCACTTCCCCAGGTCCTGCATCGTGTCAGACGAGCGAGGACACATCGGCACCAGAGGCTACAGTTGATTCTGCAGCAGCAACGGCGTTTGCAGGTAAGTAGCTACATCGACTTACCTGCAAACGCCGATGCTGCTGCAGAATCATCTGTAGCCTCTGGTGCCGATGTGTCCTCGCTCGTCTGACACGATGCAGGACCTGGGGAAGTGACGTCACAGCGTGATCTGCCAGAAGCTGTGCGTTCTGAAGAGAAGTGGATGATACTTGTCGTCAGAACGCCCAGCTAGTAAAAGAAGTAAAAACGCCCCGATGTACGCACATAATACACGCCCAGTTGTACTTTTACTTTTCAACACGCCCAGTTGTACTTTTGCAAGCCTCATTTGCATAAATACAAAAATGGTCATAACTTGACCAAAAATGCTTGTTTTTTAAAAATAAAAACGTTACTGTAATCTACATTGCAGCGCCTATCTGCTGCAATAGCAGATAGGAGTTGCAAAATCTGGTGACAGAGCCTCTTTAAAGCATTTAACAGGACCACATTTCTTAGTACTCAAAGACTCGCAGTACTTCGCAATGTGGCCTGATCTGGCACATGCAAAACATTTAACAGTACATGCTCTGCTGGACTTAGGGCAGTCAGCAGTGCATGATCTCTTAAAGTTCTGCATGGCTAGGGACGCACTTCTAAATATCGTAGGCTTACATCTGCGTAACACTTTCGCAACAATGTTACCTTCAGGTTTCCGGATGGGATCACGATTTGGGGCATCTGACCCATCACTCTTACTACTCCCCCCTATACACTAAGGGTTAATACAGGATAAGGAGGAACAAGGGGAATGGGTTACTGTGTAAAACAGACAGCAAGGGTTAACTCAGGGACTCTGGGACAGCAAGGGTTAACTCAGGGACTCTGGGACAGCAAGGGTTAACTCAGGGACTCTGGGACAGCAAGGGTTAACTCAGGGACTCTGGGACAGCAAGGGTTAACTCTGGGACAGCAAGGGTTAACTCTGGGACTCTGGGACAGCAAGGGTTAACTCTGGGACAGCAAGGGTTAACTCTGGGACTCTGGGACAGCAAGGGTTACAAGGGACAGCATGAGGATAAAGGGTTAACTCAGGAAAGGGTTAAAGTAAGGAGGGGGAGAACATAACGTGTAGCTGCTGCTACACGTGGATACTTAGCAGTCCATGTGGTCTCTCAGGAAGGGCCATGAGCCAAGAGCAGGCCAGGAGGGAAGAGGAGACCCTTAGTGGAGCCAGGTAGCAGGAACAAAAGAGAGTGAGCTTTGGGAACGTTTGTCCTTTTAAACATCCCTGTGCACACCTGTGTGACCTCACAGGCTCATGCACGTGAAAGGGAGGGGCCTGGGCCTCATGGAATACCATTATCTAGTAGGTGAATGGGTATACACCTTTCTGGAGGGACAAATCTATATATATCTACACTCACATGTATATAGATATAAATATATAAAACACTTCCCTTTACAGCTTCCGTAATGGCAAACAGGAGGCCATTGTTAGGTCTCCTGGTGTCATAATAGCAGTCGGCAGTTGTGCGATTGCAGGGCACAGCTGGCGATCTGCTAGCAACCACAAAGATGCAGCGATCGCATCCGATCGCTGCATCTGAGGAGTTAATGGCAGGGATCGGAGCTAGCTCCGGTTCCTGCTGTTACAAGTGGATGTTAGCTGCAACATACAGCTGACATCCACTGCTGATGACGCCGGCTTATCTCCTGAGCCGGCGCCATCTTGCCGGCGGCTATGGAAGCCGTTCAGGCTCCGCCGCAGGGCGGGGGCTGGAAGTTTTCCGTGCTAGGCAGACCGGGAGGCCAGTATTAGGCCTCCAGTTGCCATTGCAGCCACCGACACCCTGGCGATTTCATTGCTGGGGTGTCGATGAGCTGCAAACACCTTAAATGTAGCCATCGCTTTTGATGGTTGCATTTAAGGGGTCAATGGCGGGGATCGAAGCTAACTTCGGTCCCCGCCGTTACAGCAGGATGTCAGCTGTCAGATACAGCGGATATCCGGGGATGATGGCACCGACTTAGCTTCTGAGCCGGTGCCATGCATTTGTCGTAAGTATACAACATTTTGCGGGAAGCACTGGCTTTCCATGTCGAATACTTACGACAACTGTCGGGAAGGGGGTTAATAATGCATTTCAAGCAAAATAAATAACCTGAATATATAGTTCAATATGAAATTATGATTGCTTATTTATTTTTAGAAATAAAATAAAAACACCATCAAAGCCTTCTAACAACTAATGGGTTAATTCCCTAGGGTAAAATAACTTGGAAGTGAATTAAGTGCGCAACGAAACTATGCGAAAAAATGTGCACATATCTGTGCTTTTGTCTGTGAATCTTATGTTAATATTTAATAGATTAAATAATTAATAACAAAGTAGTAATTAAAAGTATTGGCTTATGATATATGATGATGATGACTTTACATACTTAAAGAGTTTACATCTGGGATTATTTAATGTGTGCCTAAGGCCCATCAAGGAAAAATAAATAGATTATTTTAAAGTGTGTTGTATAAAATGTATATTAAAATATGTAATGGTATTTTTATAAAATTATTTTTATTGATGAATGTGGGTCATGCTGGATCCTTGTTTTAGATATAATTTAAGTAAAACAATTATTTATATCCCAAAAAAATGTAACCATAGAAAGAACATATATAAAAACATATATAAATTGTTGACCAATATAACAATGATAAACAACTATATTCTAACCTCTATAAAAGTGTTTGTTTTCTCTTTTGCATTGAGCATAGACAATAGCCATATTTGTATTAAATAAAATATTTTTATACACTCCAGGTATAATAAAGATGTAAGATCATTAAAATTGTGTTTTTTGCTAATTATTTTGTAGTCCAAAATGATGCACCTTCATAGTCTTAGGAGGTTTTAAACCAAAAGTGACTATATTAATTTGAACAGAAATTTGAACTGTTCCCGAATATTTCTGGCACAATTTTTGAGAAAGTATTTTCAGCTTTCATTTTTTTTGTAGAAAACCACACTTTGTCCGCTATATGGAAGGCAAGATTTGCTTTCTGGTGTTTATCAAAAGTCTGTTTAACCCCTTCACGACTGCCACATGGCTATATACGTTCCAACTGCCGATGCCCCGTGCAGTTGTCACGTATATAGACGTTGACAGCCTGGAACTGGGTTTAATGAGTGCAGTGCTGCTTCAGTGTGAGCAGCGCTGCACTCTCATGTCGGCCGTGGCATTGAGAGCCACGGAATGCACCCCCCCCCACTGTAAATAGTGCCGCACACAACCCCTGTAGGTAGCGCAAAACCGTCTGTAGGTAGTGCCACTTGAGCTCCCTCTAGGATTGGAATCCCTGGCCAGTGCTCTGGCCGAGGATTCCCCTCCCAGAGGGAGCCCCCACCATCTCTCCATCCTCGCTGTAGAAAGTGCCACACCCCCTGCAGATAGCAACCCCCCCTGTAGATAGCATCACACCCCCCCACTGTAGATCGCATGGCAGCCCCCCTATAGATAGCGCTACCTGAACTCCCTCTAGGAGCAGAATCCCCGGTGTCAGATCGCACTGGCCGGGGATTCTGCTTCTAGAGAGAGCCCCTGACGTCACTCTCCATTTGGACAGTGTTGTTAGGGGCTCTTTCTAAGAGTGGAATCCCTGGCCAACACTCTGCCAGGGATTCCGCTACTGGGGAAGCCCCTGGTGTCGCTATCCATAAATGGATACACTATCCATAAATCCCCTCTGGCAGGGAATTCCACTTTTAGAGTTAACCCCTGACGTCCATACATGGACAGAGACATCAGGGGCTCCCTGTAGGAGCGGAATCCCTGGTCAAAGGGGATTCCGCAGAGTGGATGTTGCTAAGTAAAGGGATGTTGCTATCTACAGGGGGTTGATGCTAAGTACAGGGGGATGGCGCTAATTGCAGGGGGTGGCACTATCTACAGGGGGTGTGGTGCTATCTACAGGGGGTGCTATATACACGGGGTGTGGCACTATCTACATGGGCACTGTGGCATTATATGGGCACTACCTACAGGGGACATTGGCGCTATCTACATGGGCACTGTGTGTGGCACTATGTGGGCACTATCTACAGGAAGAACTGTGGCACTATGTGGGCACTGTGGCACTATTAACAGTGGGCACTATGTGGGCACTGGCACTATCTATGTGGGCAATGTGGCACTATCTACAATGGTATTGTATCAATATCTATATGGGCACTGTGGTGTTTTCAGGGGGTTGGGGCAAAAAACCCCTAACGATTAAAATTCATCCATTTTTTTTTAACGTCCATGAAAAATGGATGGCAAATGCCAGTTAAAAACGGTCAGACGGCAGGAAATGGATTCAAATTTTGAGACACATTGATGCAAAACAGCCATGAAAAACTGACAGTTGAACCATTGTTGACTGCCATTTTTTTCACTGACGTGTGTGTATAGTCTTCCTCACTCTCCCCTCCGATCCAACGATCACTGGTTCAAGTCCCCTAGTGTGACTAGTAAAAACAAAAATTTAAAACAGCTAAATAATTTTTTTGCATATATAAACTTTTTTTTTTTTTTAAAAAAAAGGATAAAAACCTCCTTTTTCTGATTTTCCCCCAAAAGCAATGTAAAAAAATAAAATAAAAAAGTAACATAACTGGTATTGACACGTTTGTAAGTCCAAAATGTCACAATATATCATTATTTAACCTGCACGGTAGACGCCGTAAAGAAAGACAGAATTGCCAGAATCGCTGTTTTTTGGTCACCTCATCTCCCACAAAAAATGAAATAAAAAGTGATCAAAAAGTCTCATGTACCCCAAAATGGTACCAATAGAAACTACAGCTCTACCGACAATAAATAAGCCCTCATACTGCTCAATCTACGAACAAAATAAAAAAGTTATTGCTTTCAGAATATAGCGACACAAAACAAATTTTATTTTTAACAATTCGTTTTTTCCTTGTAAAAGTAGTAAAACATAAAAAAAACTGATATAAATTTGGTATTGCCATAATGGTATTGTCCTGCAAAATAATGTTAACATGTAGTTTTTATCGCACGGTGAACGCCATAAAAACGAAACCCCCGAAAAATGGAGGAATCACAGTTTTTTCCAATTACACCCCACAAAGAAATGTTTTTTTTCCAGTTTCCCACTACATTATATGGTACAATTAAAACTACAACTTGTCCGGCAAAAATGAAGCCTTTATATGGCTTTATCAATGGAAAAATAAAAACGTTATGGCTTTTGGAATGTGGGAAGGAAAAAACAAAAATCCCAAAAATATCTGCTGCGGGAAGCTGTTAAACAAACTCAAATGTTGATATGTAATCCAGAAGATAACTAATGAAGCATAGAAGGCACTGTTCAAGAGTTTGATTAGTTCTTTCAGTCTGTCCATTTAATTAAAGAGGCTCTGTCACCAGATTTTGCAACCCCTATCTGCTATTGCAGCAGATCGGCGCTGCAATGTAGATAAGAGTAACGTTTTTATTTTTAAAAAAAGAGCATTTTTGGCCAAGTTATGACCATTTTTGTATTTATGCAAATGAGGCTTGCTAAAGTCCAACTGGGCGTGTTTAAAGTAAAAGTCCAACTGGGTGTGTATTATGTGTGTTACATCTGGGCGTGTTTACTACTTTTACTAGCTGGGCGTTCTGACGAGAAGTATCATCCACTTCTCTTCAGAACGCCCAGCTTCTGGCAGTGCAGACACAGCGTGTTCTCGAGAGATCACGCTGTGTCGTCACTCACTTCCTGCCCCAGGTCCTGCATCGTGTCGGACGAGCGAGGACACATCGGCACCAGAGGCTACAGTTGATTCTGCAGCAGCATCGGCGTTTGCAGGTAAGTCGATGTAGCTACTTACCTGCAAACGCTGATGCTGCTGCAGAATCAACTGTAGCCTCTGGTGCCGATGTGGCCGACACGATGCAGGACCTGGGGCAGGAAGTGAGTGACGTCACAGCGTGATCTCTCGAGAACACGCTGTGTGTCTGCACTGCCAGAAGCTGGGTGTTAACGAACAGAAATGGATGATGCTGATTCGTCAGCATCATACACTCCCATTCCTAACGCCCAGCTAGTAAAAGAAGTAAAAACGCCCCGATGTACACACATAATACACGCCCAGTTGTACTTTTACTGTAAACACGCCCAGTTGTACTTTTGCAAGCCTCATTTGCATAAATACAAAAATGGTCATAACTTGCCCAAAAATGCTCGTTTTTTAAAAATAAAAACGTTACTGTAATCTACATTGCAGTGCCTATCTGCAGCAATAGCAGATGGGGTTGCAAAATCTGGTGACAGAGCCTCTTTAAGGATAAGAGGCAGAAGACAAATTTACTCTAACCCCAAGAGCAAAGCAAAAACGTTTCCAGAATTTGAAAGTGAACTATACCACTCGATCAGAGACCGCATTATCTGGAAAGCCATGTAATTTGAATACTTCTCAAATCTTTAGTTGAGCAGTTTGTTCCGCACTGGGTATTCCCTTGATTGGAATAAAATGGGCTCTTTCTGTAAAATGGACTGTAACAACCAGGATGGTGTTCATTCCTTTAGAAGAGGGAAGGTCAAACTCAAAATCCACATGAACTGAGCCCCAAGGGCGATATGTAATAGAGAGTGCTAAGCTAAAGGAGAAGAGTGTAGAGATTTTTTACAAGCACAAATCACATATGAAGAAACATATTTTTGTATATCTCTCTTAACGCTTGGCCACCAAAAGTAACGGGAAAGAAGCCTTTTTAATTCGTAAATGTCCAGCTAGCTTAGTATGATAAACTCATTTTATAACATCAAGTTGTGCTGTTTCTGGCACATACAAACAATGAAGTCACATTCAGAATTCATTTTTGAAAAATATATTGATATTCCTTGTAGGATGACTGAGTCATTTTCATATCCATCCTTAAAGGAGTTGTCTGGTTTCAGGTCACTCACGGGGCAGTAGGGGGATGTGCGCTTCACCAGCGATCCTTAGGGTATGTTCACATGAGGTCATTACGTCCGTAATTGATGGACGTATTTCGGCCGCAAGTACCGGACCGAACACAGTGCAGGGAGCCGGGCTCCTAGCATCATAGTTATGTATGACGCTAGGAGTCCCTGCCTCGCTGCCGGACAACTGTCCCGTACTGTAATCATGTTTTCAGTACGGGACAGTTGTCCGGCAGCGAGGCAGGGACTCCTAGCGTCGTACATAACTATGATGCTAGGAGCCCGGCTCCCTGCACTGTGTTCGGTCCGGTACTTGCAGCCGAAATACGTCCGTCAATTACGGACGTAATGACCTCGTGTGAACATACCCTTAGGCTTTAAGACATGCCCTCTGTTAATGGATTGACCAGAACTACTCATGTGAGCAGCTGTGGCAAATCCGAGAACAGTGGACATGTCTTAGACGTGGGGGAATGGATGGCAGAGCAGGACAGGAGGGCACCGCAGCAGCTCAAGTAAGTACTAGTACATGTTCTGTGTGATGTAGGGTTGCACGATGCATCAATAATATTTCGATGCCGTGCACCCTCAAACGGTTCAATACCGTTAATGAATGTACTTTGATACTAAGCTGTGCGGCCGCACAGCTTAGTATTGTAATACATAAATGTAGTCAGAGCGGGGCTGTGGCTGTGCTATACATGTGTAATACAGCCATTGCCTTGTTCCTGACAAGTGTGTGCGTGTGCAGTCAGCATGAGGTGATGCGGCCGGCGATGCAGTAATGAGCGCCGGCACTGAAGACAGAGAACATGGTGGGTGCACTGCAAAACACCCCCATGTTCTGTCTTCAGTGCCGGCGCCACCGCTCAGTGCAGCGCCGGCCGCATCACCTCATGCTAACCGCGCGCACTCACTTGTTGTCAGGAGCAGAGAAATGGCTGTATTACACAGCCGCAGCCCCGCTCTAACGGTGGAGATCAGAGAAACCTCCTATCTCCCCCTCTATTCCCCCGAATTCTGCGACCAAAGCTGACCGCAGCATTTAAGGGGAAAATGCGAAGGGGGATGCTCCTTGGATCGCGTCACAGGGAATCCCTGTGAAGCTATTAAGGGACATACCAGTGGCGTAACTAGCTCTGTAGCAGCCATAGCGGCTGCTATGGGACCCGCGGCATGAGGGCCCGTGCTGCCAGCTATATGGCTGCTGCAGTGGTAGCGATGCCACATTCAATAGTGTCTGCATCGTCCGGACGCAGATGCTATTGAACACTATGACAGAGCATGGAGGTATCTCCCTGTTCTGTCATAGGCTACTGTGTTAGCGTAGCTCTAAGGTTCGCAATGGTCGCAATTGCGACTGGGCCCCTAAGCGTGCGGGGCCCCCGTAGCCACACAGCGCTGACCGCGCTGGTGCTGCTACCTGAATCCTGGAGCAAGGAGCTGATGGCTCCATGCTCCAGCATTCACTCTACCGTGAGCGGCTCGCCACAGGCAGCCCGCTCTCTTACAGTATGGGCATTCTAAATAGGCTGCTATTCGGCGATATATGCTGTGCCTCACCATCCAAACACTATGCCTCCATGTTTTACACACTACACTCACGTTTTTGTATCACTCACAGCCCTGATTTCTACACACTACACTTAGTAATTTCCCCTATACCTCACATGTATACCATACACAGTACTTTATTATTTTTTATATTTTCCATTACACATTTACTTCCATGCCCAACACACCACTCCCCTCAAGGTTAGTGGGAGTTTCTATCATTATTTCAACACACCTGGGCACTTCCCTTCAGCAGCATTCTCTGGCCTGGCCGTGTCCTCTTCGGAAAAAGTTTTTACCCTCCTCTTTATTTGTGAGTATAGCCTTTTCTGTGGTTTTAATTATATTCTATGTCCCAATTTTTTTGCATAGCTCGACACAGGCAGGTGCGATGTTGTGACGTAATCGCCTGTCTGCGCCGAGTCACTCACAGCACAGACCGGAGGAGAAGGATTCTGGCAACGGGGATAGGTAAGTAATTATGTTATTATTTTTATATTAGGCACTATGGGGCATTACATTGGGTAGGGAAGGGGGGCTGACATCGTGGCAGCTTATAGGAGCATTTTACTATATGAGGGGCATTATACTGTATGGACGACATTATACTGTGGGGGCACTATACTGTGGGGACAGCTATGGGGGCATTATACTGTATGGGGGCATTATACTGTGGGGACAGCTATGGATGGCATACTATGGGGGCAGCTATGGGGGGCATTATACAGTCGGGCATTATACTGTTGGGGCAGCTATGGGGAGCATTATACTGTAGGGACAGCTATGGGTGGCATTATACTGTGGGGGAAGCTGTGGGGGCAATATACATTGGGGGCAGCTATGGGAGGCATTATACTGTGTGGTGGCAGCTATGGGGGCATTATACTGTGTGGGACAGCTATGGGGAGCATGATACTGTTGGGGCAGCTATTGAAGTGTTATGCTGCATGGGGCAGCTATGGGGCATGATGCTGTTTGGGGCATCTGTGTGGGCATTATACTGTATGGGGCATCTGTGTGGGCATTATACTTTATGGGCATCTGTGTGGGCATTATAATGTTTGGGGCATCTGTGTGGGCACTATACTGTATGGGGCATCTATGTGGGCATTATACTGTATGGGGGCATTATACAGTATGGTGGCAACTACGGGGCCATTATACTGTATGGGGGCACTATGGGAGCATGATACTGTGTGGGCTGAACCGGGTGTGCATGGGCGGGGATTGGGTGGAATTAGAGGTGTGGCTTAAAAGAAAAAAAAATTGCCGCTGTGCTCTGCATCGATTGTCCCTCTTTGTGATACTTGAAAGTATAGCATTGCCTACAGGGGGGATATATAGCACTGTCTACAGGGGGCGCTGTATAGCACTGTCTACAGGGGGGCTGTATAGCACTGTCTACAGGGGGGGGGGGCTGTATAGCACTGTCTAAAGGAGGGGGCTGTATGGCACTATTTACAGGGGGCGAGTATCTACAAGGTCCAGCTGTTTGTGGCACCCAGAGGAGGGGGGCCCAGTCAAAAGTTTGCTATGGGGCCCAGTGTTTCTAAGTTACGCCACTGGGACATACCATATATGGGCAGACAATCCAGGGTCCATTGAAGGACCCCCAGGGCTGTCTGACCATATTTCCTGTTGTTAGGGCATACTTAGGTATGTCCTAACAACTGCTTGTGTACTATCAGTACACAGGCTAATGTACTGGCATATAGATATATTACAGTACATTCAAGTTTAAAAATAAAAAGTAAAAATAAAGTAATGTTAAATAAAAAAAATTTTTTAAAAAAATACACACCCCACTTTTTACAATAAATCATAAAAAAAGTCTTAATACATAAAATATACACAGATTCAGTATCGTAGTGACCGTAATAACCTGCACAACAAATTTATAGCATCATTTATGATGTGTACACTGTAAAAAAAGCAAAAAAATGCTTTCTTTCACTTATTAATGTGAGGACAATATGTGAAGAATGTTATACCTCCATGTGCCTCTCATTAATAGTAATTAATCCCATCATGTACTTCACAGATGTTGTCCATTATGACTGTGAGGGTATGTACGCAGTGGTTTCAGATGTAATTCGGGCCGTTTACGCCTGAAAAAACGTCTGCCCATGGCTTGCAATGGGATTTACGGTGTTCTGTTCCCACGAGGCTTAATTTTACAAGTCGCTGTCAAAATACGGCACGTAAAAAGACGCCCGCGAAAAAGAAGTGCAGGACACTTCTTGGGACATTTTTTGAGCCGTTTTTCATTGATTTCATTGAAAAACAGCTCCAATAATGGCCGTAAAATATTCAGCGAAAAACGTGAGTTGTTACAAAAACGTCTGAAAATCAGGAGCTGTTTTCGCTTGAAAACAGCTCCATATTTTCAGACGTTTTTTGCTAAGTGTGTGAACATACCCTGAGAAACACGATGGGGTTAATTACTATCAATGTGAGGCACATGGAGGTTCAAAATTCGTCACACCATGTGCCTCACATCAGAAAATACAAGAACTTTTTTTTAATTATTGTTGGCAAATTATAATTTTGCCATCAAAAATCGCAATACTACATAAAGTATCGGTATCGAAGTCCAAATTCTGGTATAGTGACAACCCTAATGTAATGTACGGTCTTCAATTGTATCCACTTTCTTAGGATGCGGATACAGTTGAAAGCGCAGGTGAAGCAAGGGAACCATAATTTCCCTTCCTCATCATTCGGTGCTTTCTTGTGGCGCAGAAAAGACCAGGCCTGCATCAACGGAAACTTTATTGATGAGCTAGTAACACCTAGTGCGGGGATTTCGTTGTATCTTAAGGAGTCCCCGCACTAGGTTTATAGTGGCACACGCACCCGAAATGCGCCAAAATTCTGGTGATCCTGCGCCACTTACAAGGCTCAGTAAACTAAGCAGTGAGGGTATGTTCACACGGCTTATTTACGGCCGTAATTCGGGCGTTTTACGCCTCGATTTACGTCCGAAAATGCGCCTCGATAGCGTTGGCAAACATCTGCCCATTGAAAGCAATGGACTGACGTTTGTCTGTTCACACGAGGCGTATATTTACGCGTCGCTGTCAAAAGACGGCGCGTAAATAGACGCCCGCGCCAAAGAAGTGTCATGTCACTTCTTCAGGCGTAAATGGAGCCGTTTTCCATGGACTCCATGGAAAACCAGCCCCAGTTACGTCCGTAATGGACGCGGCGTTCAAGCGCCTGCACATGCCGTTACGGCTGAAATTACGGGCTGATTTCTCCTGAAAACAGCCCCGTAATTTCAGCCGTTACGGACGCTGCCGTGTGAACATAGCCTGACAGCTCTAAGCTGTCATTGGATAGTTTACATCACGTGGTGGCTGGTTACCTAAGTTCATTGTACTACTTTTACGATGTGATGTAAATTAACCAATGACAGCTTAGAGCTATCCCTGCTTAGTTTACGGTCACAGACCCAAGATGACAAGTATGATAATGGTTGTGCTTTTTTACTTATTAATGTTCCAAATTATTTATTTTTACAGGTTCGGTCGTTGGACTACGTTGGATTCGAGGACTACTTCAATGACGGCGTTTTTATTTTCAATAAATTGGTTAACGGGGGTTGTGTGGGTTTTTTTTTTATTCCAATAACATATTCTTTCTGTGTGTCTGTTTTATACGAACTATAGACTGACCTGTGTCCTGTTGGAAAGCTGCCATACCATCAAGGCGGTACGGCCCAGTGGGTTCACGTACCCAACGTGACAGTAGGCTCAGGCCATGGACCCTGCTGGTCAATGCAAGACCATGATGACGTCACAAGAGATGCGGGCGGATATGCTAGACCTCCGGTCTCAACAGGACGAACTCAACCAGACCTTGAACAGTATTGCACGCCGGCTGGACGTGCAAGCTGCCGATCCTCCTACTACACCTCCTGGCAGTACTGATCCTCTGACTACACCTCCTGGCAGTGCTGATCCCCGATTTTCTTTGCCACTTCCTGACCGCTATGATGGAGACGCAAGGACCTGCCATGGATTTTTGAACCAGTGCCAGATCCACTTTAGCCTGTATGCAAGGGCATTTTCGTCTGATGGTGCAAGGGTCGCTTTCATCGTCTCTCTCCTCACTGGCAAGGCCCTTGCATGGGCGAATCCTATCTGGGAGAGACAAGCACCAGAGACCCGTGACTTCCAGGGGTTCCTCCGGACATTTCGCATGGTGTTTGAGGAGCCTGGACGAGTCTCATTTGCAGTCGCCTCCTTGCTGAACCTTTTTTGCCAGGGAGACACCTCCGTGGGCGAGTATGCCATCCACTTCCGCAACCTGGAGGTAGAACTGTTGTGGAACAATGAGGCCCTGGTAGCTACATTCTGGCAGGGACTGTCTCCTAAGATTAAGGACGAGCTTGCCGTCTACCCTGGATGACCTCATCATTCTGGCCGCCCGGATTGATATAAGGATCCGAGAACGGCTCCAAGAAGCTCGTTGGGAGGGAGGACTCCCTAGTCCTGTCCCTACTTTGCAGCAACCCCTGCTGTCCTTAGATGCTGATCCTCCTAAGGAGTCTATGAGGATGGACCAGTTTAAGCTATCTACCCAGGAGAGACAACGCAGACGCATCTCATGACTCTGACTATATTGCGGCCTCGGAGCCATCTTGTGCGTCTGTGACCCCAAAAGCCTCAGAGCCTAGGGTTGGTGGGAGAGACAACCTTGGGTAAAGAAGGACTTTTGTCTAAATTGTCCATTCCTGTGACCATAGTGTCCGGCGAGAAGACGCATCGGGTCTCTGCGTATCTGGACTCTGGATCTGCTGCTAATTTCATTCGTAGACACCTGGTGGATCTTCTCCAATTGCCCACTACCCCTCTGGAGAGGCCGTTGATGGTTACATCTGTAAATGGACTACCTCTGCCAGACCCAGTTATAGCTGTGACCAATCCGCTGAGGCTCCAAGTGGGAGCCCTCCACTCCGAGCTCCTCTAGTTCTTTGTCCTGCGCAAGGCCGTCAACCCCATGCTGCTGGGTCTGCCTTGACTCCGACTACATGCCCCAGTCCTGGACTGGAATTCTGGAGAGGCTCTCCAGTGGGGCCCCAAGTGTCTAAACCGTTGCCTGGTACAGATTAGTTCGGCTCAGACTCCTCTGCCTAGGTCCTTGGCAGGATTGCCTGGCCATTATTCTGCATTTTCGGACGTCTTCAGCAGGAAAGAGGCGGAGACGCTGCCCCCACATCGGGCGTATGACTGTCCTATCGACCTAGTTCCTGGTGCTTCCCTTCCCTGTGGTAGGGTATATCCTCTCTCCATGTCCACCTATGTTAAAGAGAACTTGAAGAGGGGCTTCATATGAAAGTCTTCCTCCCTGTCAGGAGCCGGTTCTTCTTTGTCAAGAAAAAGGATGGTTCTCTGCGTCCTTGCATCGACTACCGTGGTCTCCACCAGATCACGGTGAAAAATAGGAATCCGTTGCCATTGATCTCTGAACTGTTTGACTGTATACGTGGTGCCAAGATTTTTTCTAAACTAGACCTGCGTGGGGCTTACAACCTAATCCGCATTCGCCGGGGTGATGAATGGAAGACTGCATTTAACACCCATGATGGACACTATGAATATCTAGTAATGCCCTTCGGCCTGTGTAATGCTCCCACGGTCTTCCAGGAGTTTGTTAATGACATCTTCCGTGACCTCCTCTATGTCTGTGTTGTGGTCTATCTTGATGACATCTTGATTTTTTTCTCCAAATTTAATGACTCATCAGAGACATGTCCGTCAAGTTTTGCTGCGGTTAAGGGACTATCGCCTGTACGCCAAGTTCGGGAAGTGCGTGTTTGAGAGAGATGCTCTACCCTTCCTAGGCTACATCGTCTCGAATCAAGGTCTCAAGATGGATCCTGAAAAGGTAAAGTCCGTCCTGGAATGGCCACGCCCTCAAGGCTTGAGGGCCATACAGCGGTTCCTGGGATTCGCCAATTTCTACAGACAGTTCATTCCAAACTTCTCCTCACTGACATCTCCTATCTCTAACCTCACCATGAAGGGCATGAATGCCAAGGTGTGGACTCCAGAGGCAGAATTCGCATTCGACCTGATTGCTCGTCAGTTCTGGTGGCCCACGCTGCCCAAAGACATCACAGACTTTGTCTCCTTCTGCACGGTGTGCGCAGCAAATAAAGTTGCCCACTCCAAACTGGGGGGCCTGCTCCAGCCGTTGCCTGTGCCTGATGCTCCCTGGCAACATATTGCTATGGACTTTGTCACGGACCTGCCTCTCTGCTGGTTGCAGTACGGTCTGGGTGGTGGTGGACCGATTCTCCAAAATGGCTCATTTCGTTCCACTGACCGGCCTACCGTCCGCTTCCCGACTGGCCAATGTCTTCTTCTAACACATCTTCCGTCTGCATGGCTTGCCTCTACATATTGTATCGGATTGGGGGGTTCAGTTCACCTCTAAGTTCTGTAGAGCCCTCTGCGTACTCCTCAGTGTGAAGTTGGACTTTTCCACTCCCTACCATCCCCAGTCCAATGTTCAAGTCGAGAAAATAAACCAGATTATGGAGAACTATCTACGATACTTTATCTCCAGGCAGCATGATGACTGGGTGCAGCTGCTTCCTTGGGCTGAGTTCTCCTACAACAGCCATACTAGTGAGTCCACCGCTAAGAGTCCATTCTTCATTGTCTATGGCCAACACCCTCGTATACCTCTTCCTGTTTCCACTACGTCCCAGGTGCCTGCAGCTGACTCTGCATTCATGGACTTTCTACAGATCTGGCAGAAGACGCGATCTTCTATTCTGCTGGCGGTCGACCGCATGAAGAGAAAGGCAGACAAAAGAAGTCGAGAGCCTCCCCAGTTCCTTCCAGGTACTAAGGTCTGGCTGTCCTCTAGGAATATCCGGCTGAGGGTGCCATCGTACAAGTTTGCTCCCAGGATCCTTGGACTATTCGAGATTTTGCAACAAATCAACCATGTTTCCTACATGCTTCGGCTACCTCCTACCCTGAAGATCCCCAACTCCTTCCATGTCTCCCTGCTGAAGCCGGTGATCTTGATCCGCTACTCTAAGACTTCCACTCCTGCAGTGGCTCTCAGTGGTTCATCAGAAACTTTTGAGGTTAAGGAGATCCTGGACGCCAAGAGAGTGGGTGGAAGAACTTTTTATTTGGTGGATTGGAAGGGGTTAGGTCCTGAAGAGAGGTCCTAGGAGCCAGAAGAGAACCTCAATGCCCCTACCCTCCTGAAGAATTTTCTCTCTCGTTCTGGCCCCAAGAGGAAGGTGCGTAAGGGAGGGGATGCTGTCATGCCCATGGCCGCGGGCCGTCAGGCTCACTCACTTCCTGACGCCTGCAGCCATGGAACTGTGAGTGCTGGCCCCATCTCCTCGGGAGACACCAGCGATCACTTCAGCTTCTCCCGGCCAGGTCCCGTAATTAGCCCATGAGCACCCTGGACTATAAGAAGGGCCTAGCCCCTTCCTGCCTTGCCTGAGCCTTGTTGTCGTACCCTAGTCTGTCTAAGCAAATGGTCTCCTAGTGTTTCCCAGTTCCCAGTGTTTCCCGTTTCTGCTACCTGTATTCCGTGCTATCCTGGTCAAGTACCGTGTTGAGCGGAAGTCGTGCTGTGCTGTATACCACGCCTGTTCTGCTACACCACGCCTGGCGCCTGCCTGCTGCCTTGTCCCAGACGAGCCTGTCTTGCTACTGTCTGCCACAGGTACACTATATGAACTATAGACTGTGACCTGTGTCCTGTTGGCCAGCTGCCATACCGTCAAGGCGGTACGGCCCAGTGAGTCCACGTACCCAACTTGACACTGACGATCTAAAGCGATGGCCTCAGGCTGGTATTATTAGGCTGGGAAAGCCCAAAAACAATGGGCCTTTCCAGCCTGGTAATGCTAGGCTGCTGCTTCTTTATTGTATCTGACTGGTTAAGAAAAATGGGGGGTACCCCTATGATCGCTAGTCCCCAATGTAGCCTTCATGGCTGCGGACCGTCAGGATTACTCACCCCCTGGCGACCGCAGCCATGGATCTGTGAGCGCTGGCCCGCATCTCCTCCCCAGGACTCGCCAGCGCTCACGTCCTCTCTGTCCTGTAGGGTGTGTGCGCATGTTCGTGCCCGACTTTAATTAACCCTTTATTCCCCTGGACTATAAGAAGGGCCCTACCCCTTTGCTCATTGCCTGAGCATTGTTAGTATTCCCATGTCAGTCTTGCAAATGGTCTCATAGTGTTATCCTGTTCCCGTTGTTCCTGTGCCTTCTACCGGTACCCTGTATCCCGTGCTATTTGTTCCTGTGCATTAAACCTGTTGGAGTCGTGTTGTGCCACCGGTTTCGCTTGCTATGTTACACCAAATCTGGTGTCTGCTGTCAAGGTCCCATCTGTGCCTAGCCGTTGCTACTGTCTGAACCACTGCAGGAACCCTTGTGCTTGGACTATTTATATATTGACTTGGTACTCTGTTGGCCAGTGGTTCCGCAACGGCGGTATGGCCCAGTGTGTCCACATACCCACAGATCGTGACAGTACGCTCAGGCCATGGACCCCGCTGGTCAACCCAAGACAATGACGACGTCACAAGCCATGCAGGCAGACCTGCGAGACCTTCGGTCAAGACAAGACCAACTTCTCCTGGCAGTGAACTCCATTGCACAGCGACTAGATGTGCAAGATACAGCCATCAAAGCACCTGTTCCTCCGGCTGTTCCTCCTATTACACCTCCTGGCAGAAACAGCATCGACTCCCGATTCTCGCTGCCACTACCTTCTCGCTTTAACGGAGACACGAGTACCTGCAGAGGTTTTCGGAACCAGTGCCAGATCCACTTCAGCCTTCATACTGAAGCATTTTCGTCTGATGGCGCAAGGTTCGCTTTCATCTTCTTGCTCTACACTGTCAAGGCCCTAGCATGGGTGAATCCTATCTGGGAATGTCAGGGACCAGAAACCCATGACTTACAGTGTTTCCTACGGAATTTACGCTCTGTATTTGAGGAACCTGGGCGAGTCTCATCTGCTGCTGCATCTCTGCTGACCCTTCGCCAGGGAGACACCTCCGTGGGCGAGTATGCCATTCATTTTCGCACCCTGGCGGCAAAGCTGTCCTAGAACAACGAGGCCTTGGTGGCTACATTCTGGCAGGGACTGTCTTCCATGATTAAATACGAGCTTGCCGCTCGTGATCTGCCACCAACCCTGGATGACCTCATTCTTCTCGCCACACGGATTGACATGAGAATCCGGGAGTGATCCCAAGAGGTTCGTCGGGAGAGAAGACTTCCCAGGCTGGCTCCTACTTTCCAGAAATCCCTGTTGCCCTCACAAGTTGTTCCACCAGAGGAGTCTATGCAGGTGGACCGGCTCAAATTATCCGTTCAGGAGAAACAACGCAGACGCACTTAGGGACTTTGTCTGTATTGCGGCCTCGGAGGCCATGTTGTGCGTTTGTACCCTCAGAAGCCAAAAAACTCCTATGCCTAGGATTGGTAGCAGAGACAAAAATCTCTCTTCAAAACTATCCGTCCCCGTGAGCATAGTGTCCGGCGAAAAGACGCATCGGGTCTCTGCCTATCTGGACTCTGGATGCGCAGCTAACTTCATCCAAAAAAACCTAGTGGATCTTCTCCAGTTGGCCACAGTCTCTCTGGAGACGTCATTTGCTGTTGCCTCAGTGAATGGACTGCCTCTGCCCGATCCAAGTGTATTTGAGACCAAACCGCTGAAGCTCCAAGTTGGAGCCCTTCATTTGGAGCTAATTTCATTTCTTGTCCTTCCCAAAGCTGTCAGCCCTGTACTGCTGGGCCTGCCTTGACTTCGACTACATGCCACAGTCCTGGACTGGAATTCCGAGGAGGTTTTCCAAGTGTCTCAATTGCTGTCTGTTGCAGATCCATCCGGCCCAGCCTCCTCTGCCTCAGTTGTTGGCAGGATTACCTCCTCATTACTCTCAGTTTGCGGATTTCTTCAGCAAGAAGGAGGCTGAGACAGTTTCATACAAAAATCCTCCTCCCCGGCCGGGGCCGGGTTCTTCTTTGTCAAGAAGGGTGATGGATCTTTTTGGCCTTGTATCGACTACCGGGGCCTCAATCAAATCACGGTCAAGAACAAATATCAGTTGCCTCTAATTTCCGAACAATTTGACCGCATACGAGGAGCCAAGATTTTCTCTAAACTAGACCTTACAACTTGATCCGGATTCGCCGGGGTGTCGAATGGAAGACAGCATTCAACACCCGAGACGGACACTATGAATACCTGGTATTGCCCTTTGGTCTGTGTAACGCTCCCGCGGTCTTCCAAGAGTTCGTCAATGACATCTTCCAAGATCTCCCCTATGTCTGTGTTGTGGTCTATGTTGATGACATTTAGATTTTTTCTCCAGATCCGATGACTCATCGGAGACATGTCCGTCAAGTTCTGCTGCGATTAAGGGAGAATCACCTGTATGCCAAGCTGGAGAAGTGTGTGTTTAAGAAGAATTCTCTATCCTTCCTGGGCTACATCATCTCGGATCAAGGCCTCAAGATGGATTCTGAGAAGGTAAAGTCCGTCCTGGAATGGCCACATCCTCAAGGCTTGAGGTCCATACAGCGTTTTTTGGGATTCGCCAACTGCTACCAATACTTTATCCCAAATTTCTCTTCACTCCAGAGGCAGAATCTGCATTTAATAGCCTTAAGAGTGCCTTCACGTCAGCCTCGACCCTCCATTATCATGATGTATCTCGACAGTTTTCGTTGGAGGTGGACGCTTCCTCTGTTGGTGCAGATGCACTTCTGTTCTAGAGAGGTTCCAAAGGGAAGGCTGTGGTATGTGGCTATTATTCTAGACTTTTTTCTCCCGCAGAGCGCAATTACTCTATTGGGGATCGGTAGTTACTGGCCATCAAATTGGCTCTGGAGGAGTAGAGACATCTACTAGACGGCGCAGCTCACCCCATCCTGATATATACCGACAACAAGAACCGAACCTATCTCCAGTCGGCCCAACGGCTGAACCCCCGTCAAGCCAGGTGGTCGCTGTTCTTCGCCCAGTTCCAGTTTGTGCTCTACTACCGTCCTGTTGACAAAAATGTGAGGGCCGATGCCTTGTTCAGGTCGTTTGAAACGTGGGGTCTCCACAAAGTATCATTGATCTGGCCTGTTTTATTTGTGTTAATCCTCTGCAAATTAGAGACATCCCTCCAGGGGGGACATTTTTTTTTTCCAATAAACTTTTTATTGAATTTTGGAAAATAACAAAACCAAGAAGGGAGGATACTCAACATGAGGATCTCCCCTAGACATATAAACATAAAGTAACACATACATTACAGGGATTCATATGCATCATGTAAAATATACAGAAGAACTGCTCTGTTCTACATATACCACCTATTTATGACGGGAGACAAATCGATACAAAGTATACTTACAACCATCGAAATATAAACCCTACATCCAGAATCAAGCAAAAGGGGAAAGTGGAGCTCAGGTCAAATCTGGGGCTAGAGCAAATTCGCTCCAAGGTTTCCAGGCTCTTTCAAATTTAGCTAGTGAGTGAGTCTTAATAGACCATGACTTATCCATATGATAGGAAAACTGAACCTGATTAACTAATTCCGCTTTAGTCAGAGGATCCGACAACTTCCATTTACGCTCTATCATGAGTCTCGCAGCCAGAATGACATGGGACATAAATATACGACCAAAGGCAGGGAGGTGTTCCACACCCAAGGAGGACTTATGTGCACATGGCAGACAGGAGGACAATGCTTCGCTGGGAGCACAGCTCCAAACTGGCTGGGCACGCTGGTGCTCATAAAACCCGAGATCTGATTGCCCATCATTTCTGGTGGCCCAAGCTGCCCAAAGATATTGTGGACTTTGTTCTTCCTGCACTGTGTGCTCTGCCAACAAGGTTACTCACTCCAAGCCTGCTGGTCTGCTCCAACCTCTGCCTGTGGTCAATTCTCCCTGGCAGCATATAGCAATGGACTTTGTCACAGACCTTGGATGCAATATGGTCTGGGTGGTGGTGGACCGGTTCTCGAAAATGACTCATTTTGTTCCACTGACCGGCCTACCTTCTACTTCTTGACTGGCTAACCTCTTCATCCAACACATCTTCCACTTGCATGGATTGCCTCTTCATATCATGTCTGATCAGGGGGATCAGTTTACCTCTAAATTCTATAAAGCCCTCTTTAAACTCGTATATGTGAAGTTGGACTTTTCCTCAGCCTACCATCCCCAGTCCAATGATCAGGTCGAGAGGATTAACCAAATCATGGAGAATTATCTACGACACTTCATCTCCATGTAGCATGATGACTGGGTACAGCTTCTTCCTTGGGCCGAGTTCTCATACAACAACCACACAAGTGAGTCCAGTGCTTCTACACCGTTCTTCATTGTCTACGGCCCACATCCACAAATTCCTCTTCCTGTTTCAGCTACGTCCCAGGTGCCCGCAGCCTACTTTGCATTCAGGAACTTTCTACAGATCTGGCAGCAAACCCGGTTCTCTATTCTGCTGGCGGCCGGCCGCATGAAGCCAAAGGCGGATACTAGTATAAGAGACCCACCTCAGTATCTTCCGGGTACCAAAGTCTGGCTGTCCTCAAGGAATATTCATCTAAAGGTACCTTCGTACAAGTTTGCTCCCAGGTTCCTCTGACCCTTTAAGATCCTACAGCAAATCAACCCTGTCTCCTACATGCTCTGGGTGCCTCCCACCCTCAGGATCCCCAACTCCATTCATGTGTCCCTCCTGAAGCCTGTGGTCCTCAACCGCTACACAAAAATGCCTAGCTCTGCAGTTGCTCCCAGCGGTTCTTCCGATGTATTTGAGGTTAAGGAGATCCTGGACTTCAAAAAAGTTGGAGAAAGAACTTTTTATTTGGTGGATTGGAAAGGGTTTGGTCCAGAGGAGAGGTCCTGGGAGCCAGAAAAGAACCTCAATGCCCCTGCCCTCATTAAGAAGTTCCTCTTTCGCTCTGGCCCCAAGAAGAGGGGGGATACTGTAGCATCCATGGCCGTGGACCGTTGGGATTACTTACCCCATGGATCTGTGAGCGCTGGCCCGCATCTCGTCCCCAGGAGATGCCAGCGCTCACTTCCGCTGTGTCCCGTAGGGTGCGCGTGCACGCTAGTTTCCGGCCTTAAAGGGCCAGCATGCACAGATGGGAATTATTATTAATTAGCCTATGCTCACCCTGGACTATAAGAAGGGCCCTGCCCCTTTGCTCATTGCCTGAGCGTTTTTGTGTTTTCCTATGTTAGTCTTGCAAATGGTCCCTTACTGTTATCCTGTTTCCGTGCCCTGCTACCCATACCCTGTATCCCGTGCTATTTGTTCCTGTGCCTTAAACCTGTTGAAGATGTGTTGTGCCACCAGTTTCGCCTGTTGTGTTACTCCACGTCTATTGTCTGCTCTCAAGGTCCCATCTGTGCCTAGCCATTGCTACTGTCTGAACCACTACAGGTACCCTTGTGCTTGGACTATTTATATATTGTCTTGGTACTCTGTTGGCCAGCTGCTATCCCACTACGGCGGTACGGCCCAGTGGGTCCACATATCCACAGATCGTGACACCCAAAGATTTTTTATCATGTAGACAGGACATCTCCCTGTTTACACAGGGGGATGTGCTGCCGACAACAATGATTTTTAATTCTGCATAAAAGAGCAGATCAGCCGATGAAGTGACGGGATGTGAGTAAAGCAACTGTGGTGTTGTGTTTGAGAGTTGAAGCTCTAGGCTCAGCTCTAAGTAGTTAGGAACTGCATGTTTAGTTAGTGGCCAGACGGCCTAGGATTTAGTTTATGTATTCATTTGTTTTCTGCTACTGCTTTTTTACCTAATAAAACTGACTGAGGCCAGTAGTACCACACTGTGACTGGACTGAAGTATGTTGTTACTGTGCCAAAAGTGCCTGTCTACCCCAGGAGACAGCGATCCGGTGAGCTGCCCCCTTTCATTGGCCAGACTATTTTCTCAAGGACTGTGGCAGGTTCGGAGTCCAGTGGCTGAAAGTATCAGGCAGGAGGGTGCAAACAGCAAGAGTAATCAAGAAACAGCCTGGGTTCATTTGGTGTTCAGTTTCTGAAACGATCCGGAAGGAGAGTGCAAGCAGCAAGCGTAATGCAGTAACAGTCTAGGTGTGGTACACAGATTAACAGCAAAAAATTGTTACATGAGCCAGAAATGTAGCCAGAAAAAAGTCCAAGTTCAGTACACTGATAAACTGCAATAGGTAGTTACATGAGGCAGAGACATGTTTAGGAAACAGTCCAAGACCTGTACACAGATAAACAGAAAATGGTAGTAACTTAAGGCAGAGGAACTAGAACACAAGCAGGAAGTCCAATAGTCTGGCAAGAATGTACTGGAAGGTCCAGGCTTATATAAGTGTCACAATGGTGAGACCAATCAAGGCAAGAAATCCAGAGTCAGGGATCAAGAGAGCTGGACATTAAATCCAGCAGTGATGCTAACCGCATTACCAGTGGCTCAACAAGAAGCGCTAGTGCCTGGGTCTCAAGAGTCTCGAGGTTTGAATCCTTACATCTTGTATTAAAATGAAAAGTGTTGTCCGGGATTAGAAAAGCATGGCTGCTTTTTTACCAAAAACAGTGGCACCTTAGTTTAAGACTTTATGAAAAAAAATAACATTATTGGAGAGGTGCCCACAATTTTGCATATGTAAGTTGATTCTCTGCAGTGGTTGTATTATTATTCGTTTACTAGAAAATCGTTTTTTTATGATTTTGTAAAATGATTCAAAAAAATTAAAGTTTGGTCTTTTTTTAGCAATATATTTTTATATATATTTATTTATTGTTCCATTTATTTTCACTTTTACTTTATCCAGGGGTTGCCTTTGTATATCAGACAAAATAACCTTACTTATTAGAGTATGTTCACACATGTCGGGTAGGGTATGTTCATGCAAATCCGCCATGGATTCTTCAGAAAATCGTCTGAGGCTGAAACTCGTATTTCTGCCGCAGATGTGTGTAATGGATGGTCCATTTGCTTATATTCCCTGTATTAAACTAGATTATGAATTATCAAGCAGGATGCTGGATCATGCAGAGATGTAATTTCTATTCCATCTGCAATGAACTTCTCCCCCCCCCCTTTTTTCAGAAATATATATAATCTCTGAATGTTCTTTCTGTAACCTTGAAAACGTTAGCAATTAGCAGTCTGGCTGAACGCCCTGACATAAAGTTATCACATTCCCACACTCCTCCATTTAGAGAACAAGCTATTGTATTCTTGCCAGAGAAAGTCTGACGTACGCATCTAATGAAAATTATAATATTACATTTGAAATGTATTGTATGTCTGTGATTGGCTCAATATGAAATATTCTCATTGTATACTATTGGCTGAATCAGAGTTATTGTCATATTGTAAATGATTGGCTGAATCAATCCTATTGCTCTTTTGAAAGATATTATTGTAATTGTTTTTGGCAATAAACCTCAGAGGAGCACACTAGTAATGCCTGTGACTCTTACTTCTCTCCGATATATATCTATATAACCTATGATCTGGATATGGATAAATTCCTGCAGTGAGTGATTTGTTGGAACACTCGTCTAAAATTTCAGTCTAATTTATTTTGAGCCATGTCTTCCTCAACAGTTTTTGGTGCTGAAACTCGGGAAATTTATTGTCTGATAGCTGTCACGGAGAGGTCGGGCATTGTATCTGTGAAATAAAAAGTTAGGAAGCTTATTCTTACACAACCTTTCACATATGTATTGCTTAAACCTTGGAATTAGCTGTCATGATGTCACATGTCCCAGACGCCAGGAATTTTTTTCCAGAAATAGTATGAAAGGATGGATCCAAAAGGTATGTTAAAACTTTTGTGTGATGAATGATTGCAGGTGAGTACATTATCTTGAGTTGTTGTTGAAGATGTGTCAATTTTGAGTTGTTGATATGAAAGACATGAGTGAATTTTTTCTGGCAATAAAACTGTTAAGATTATTGTTAGAACAGAAGTGTGAAGTTGTGAGTGATAACCTCCCCCTTTGGAATGCAGTGACGCAGGGGATGGTAGTTGTAATTTATATGTGTACGTTTTAAAGTGACCGGTGTAGCTTGGACAGTGAAGAAAAACTTGATTAGATTGATTAGTGTGTCCATTGAATCCAGCTGTCTGTGTAGAATGAACTTGCAATTAACTGAGCTGTTTATACTAAACTGTGTCTATTGTTATAGGTCTTTTGTAGCGTGTCATTTGTTATTTGGCTGTTGCGTGAAATCGATAAGGATCAAAGAAAGGGTAATCCTGTTGCCTGTTTGTAGTCGAGTGTCGGTCAGGGTACAAACTGTCTGTAGGTGACAGAAAAGTTGGATATTTGTAGGTAATATGCTGTAGTACCACAAGTACTTCTATGGTTAAGTCCTGATAATGGATAAACTCAAGGGCAGAGCGACAAAGGAAGCTCCGTGGTGTACAGCCAAAGAAATTGTGACAAACAGGATAAGAAAGACGCTATAACAACTACAAAGGGGTCCGGTAATAATCAGGTCCTTTGTCAGAATGGTAATGGTCAAATGGATATATATGGGGAGTGTATATTTTGGATGTTGTATTGAATGAACATTTATACGCTCTTAGCCCACTGCCAGCTTGTAATATTGTGTGTAAGGCTCCTTAAAAACCGTCAGTTGTATGCTTTGTCAGACTGACGTTAAGGCAGGAATCAGTACAGACTGATTTCTAGCACGCATGTGATAATCCGGCATGTAGGCTTTGTTGTAGCATAACTACCAAGTAAGTCTGTAGTAGCATAACTTCAGACCATCCGGACTAAATACCGTTGTAAAATAACAACCTGTGTTCAATAAACGACCCTGACACATACTCCAAGTGCCACCTGTGTCGTAGTAGTATAACTACCTACACAAATTGCAGTAAAGCAGATTGGTATTTGCTTGCTCCCAGGGCCTCTAAAGAAATCATCAACAGAATACATCACAGGCTGTATGAACCAAAAGCTATACCCCGGCAGCAAGTGTTTTGCATAACTGAAAAAGACAAGGGGTTTGTCGATGTTTGAAATAAATGTAATCAACTCTTGCTTGAGTCAATGGAGGTTCACGAAAGACGATTGTGTTGAAAAATTTGCTCTTGTAATTTGTGGACTGGCAGCATTTTGTCTGTTCTTGATGTTCAAAACAGTGAGGGATCAAAGAAAAGGATACCTCACTGTTAGAATGTCTGGAGGAACGAGTTTGATATCGTATTGGTAAGAGAGTCTGTCCAAAATTAGTAAGAAGGCTGGTCTGAGATATCTGTCGGCAGACGGGGCCGGTCTGTCTGGAGCTAGGGAATTTTCCGGAGATTACCCTACGCTCTCCGACCATGGGGTCAGGAGAAAGTGAGACAAAAATGCGGGATAGCCTTGGGGCATGGGTCCTGGCCATCACTATAGTAGAAGGAGCAAAAGTAGCTGAGGCTGTGATTGTAAAGAATGCTAAAAAATTATGGGAGTTGGATCTTGTGGAATATTGAAAGAACGTGAATATAAAAAGTTTATAACAAGCTGAAAAACTGTGAAAAATGCAGGCTGTGTGAATGTTAATAAATGGTTTGTGAAGACACAGTGTAAGTGAATCTGGAATGCTGCGAGTAAGGAATTAATGATGATGATGACGACTATTGTAGAGTATGACGGGGGGTTGTTTAAATCACCAGTGGGCACCGCATAAATATTGCCACATACCCTGAGTAACACAATCTGAACAAGACAACATCAGGGGGGGGGGGGGGGGGGGTTGTGATGTGACATGAGTGTGATGTGTGAATATATGTGATGTAACATGTGTGCTGAAGAAAAGTCTGGAAAAACAGACTGGTACAAGCTTATACATTAAGCAGGTATTGCATGGATTGATGAGACCAGTGGCCACAGTATAGCATTGATTTTAGATCTATGTTGCATGCTCTCATTCTTAACAGCGGTACTGTGTAAAAATTTTTAGTGTGTCTTGTGTGTGTTAGGGTATGTTCACACGCAAACGTAAAATACATCTGAATTTACGGAGCTGTTTTCAGGCGAAAACAGCTCCTGAATTTCAGACGTTTTTGCATGTACTCGCGTTTTTCGCAGCGTCTTTTACGGACGTAATTGGAGCTGTTTTTCATTGGAGTCAATGAAAGATGGCTCCAAAAACATCCCAAGAAGTGACATGCACTTCTTTGACGCGGGCGTAATTTTATGTGCCGTCTTTTGACAGCGACGCGTAAAATTACACCTCGTCTGAACAGAACATCGTAAGATGTTTACAGACGTATTGGAGCCGTCTTTTCAGGCGTAATTCGAGGAGTAAAACGCCTGAATTACGTCTGAAAATAGGTCGTGTGAACATACCCTTAGAGTTATAAAGGTAATCAGGAGTTCTAATTTATTCCAGCAAAGCAGAGGCTGGAGAAGGAAGGAGAAGGGGGGTTGTGGGACCTCCCTCCCGTGTTTATATCCCTCTCCCATGTGAAAAGGAATGTATTTTATCTTTATGCATACGCTGCAGTCCCTAAGTACGCATAGAGAGTAAAATATTACAGCAAGCTGAATTTGTCTGCATAAAAGTTATAAAATGTGGACAGCTGGAATGTGTGGCGCTATGTTGGATATTCATGTGTTATGATATGATATGATTTATTGTAATGTTTTGAAGTTAATACAAATAAATTAAAATAAAATATATGTTGTTTAAAAAAAATAATTAATGGCTGCAAGTTATCTAAAAGATAAAATGCAGTTTTGTCAGGAGAAAGTCACTTTTGTTCTAGGCTATTGCGTATTAAAGGGGGCCAAACTAGTGCCCCCAGATAGAGTGCCCAACTTCAATATTTTGAGATATGTAGCTTTGAACCCTGCTACATTACTTCCAAAAAGGGGGGAGTGGTTATGAGACTGATCAGGTACGTCTCGGTAACAACACACAATTTTGTTTTGTTTTAGGAGGTCTACAAAATGTGTATTGGATGACCCCAATGAGTAACCCAGATTTAGGCCTGATTTACACGAGCGTGTGCATTTTGCGCGCGCAAAAAACGCTGCGTTTTGCGCGCGCAAAAGGCATTTGACAGCTCCGTGTGTCATCCGTGTATGATGCGCGGCTGCGTGATTTTCACGCGGCCGCCATCATAGAGATGAGGTAGTCGACGCCCGTCACTGTCCAAGGTGCTGAAAGAGCTAACTGATCGGCAGTAACTCTTTCAGCACCCTCGACAGTGAATGCCGATCACAATATACACCAACCTGTGAATAAAAAAAGACGTTCAAACTTACCATGAACTGCCTGCTTCCTCCAGTCCGGTCTCCCGGCCGTTGCCTTGGTGACGCGTCCCTCTCTTGTCATCCGGCCCCACCTCCCAGGATGACGCGGCAGGCCATGAGACCGCTGCAGCCTGTGATTGGCTGCAGCCTGTGCTTGGCCTGTGATTGGCTGCAGCTGTCACTTGGCCTGAATTGTCATCCCGGGAGGTCGGACTGGAGGAAGGAGCCGGGACTTATCGGTAAGTCCGAACTTCTTTTTTTTTTTTCACGTATATGTATATTGTGATCGAAAGTCACTGTCCATGGTGCTGAAACAGTTTAAGTCTTTCAGCACCGTGGGCAGTGACTGTCTCCTGACGTCGCGTACCCGAACATTTTTTGCCGGGTTCGGTCAAAACGAGTTCGGCCGAACCCGGTGAAGTTCGGTGCGCTCATCTCTAATTTGACACTCCGTTTGGATGTTTGTAACAGAAAAGCACGTGGTGCTTTTCTGTTTACATTCATCCTTTTGACAGCTCTTGCGTGATTTTCGCGCATGCAACGCAGTAGCGTCCGTGTGGCATGAATTGTTTTCACGCACCCATTGACTTCAATGGGTGCGTGTTGCGTGAAAAACGCACGATTATAGAACATGTCGTGAGTTTTACGCAACGCACTCACGCTGCGCAAAATTCACGCATCGTCTAAACTGCCCCATAGAGTAATATAGGTGCGTACGACACGCGTGAAAAGCACACGCGTCGCACGCGCGTATATTACGCTCGTGTAAATGAGGCCTTAATGTGTATGACAGTAACCAAGATTTTGAGTTTTTCTCTGTAGATGGTTCCAGATCCTTCCAGAACGGCAAATATGGCACTGGGTATGCTGTGCTGTACTCACCACTTAATATGAGGTATAGTGTAAAACAGATCCACCTCCAAATATGCACATGAGGCCGAGGTGACGTCACTCACAGATGAGTCTTTACAGATTTAGATGGGAAAGAGGTAAAAATTGCCTGAGCATTGTTAGTTTTATGCCAGATTTTAGTAAAATAATTTTTGTTTGTTTGTGGTATGAATCAGGCATCTATAGTACCTGATGGGGGTGGGATTTTCAAGTGTTCTGGATTATCAGACGAGTGTGGAGAAGTATACATTTAGTTTTTATACTTTTGAGAATAAATAAAAGTCCACCTTTGAACAACAGTATGTACAAGACAGGATACACGGTAGTTACGATGCACAAGGTAATTTATCCAGAGACCACTCTCACCTTCTTCTTCATCCGAGCTGGAGGTGCTCGCTGAGGCTTGTAACCTGGCAAAAGTTAAGACGGTCGACATTTACACTGACTGCAGGTACGCTTTTGGCATCGCCCACGATTATGGGCTCATTGGTAGAAGGAACTTTGTTGGATCATTGGGTAAGCCAAGTGAGAGCGCAAGAGATGACACACCTGGCAAGGAGAGTATGTGCAGCCAGGTATCAGCAAATTGGCTTGTCCCTGGATTCAACAATGCCAACACTAGGTTTGTAGTAGCCTGCATGATTTGGGTGATATAGGTAAAACAGTGATAAAGAAATATAATCAGTATAGCTTTTTCTAATCATCAATTGCCAGCACTATATTTCTCTGCCATTTATATATATATATAGGAATAGCGGTGGAGATCATACTGAGATAATATTTGAGGTTGCTGTAGATTGACTTGATGTTCGGACAACATGGACTTGTAAATAAGAATGTTGTGTTATTAGTATGCAATTCTTGTTGGGCAATAACATGTAAGGTGGTTCCTTGATGGCACTTAGCCAGAAAATAACTTTAAAAGGTTAATCTAAAATTTAACCGTTAGGTCTTCTGTCTAAACTCTTGAGAGGACCTCCATGGCCATGTCTCTCTTATTTTCTTACTTCTCCAACTCATTATTGTAACTTTTCTTTCTTAATAAAACTTTAATTTAATTTTACTGTGAGACAAGAGAGTTTGTTTAAGATTTCCTTATCAGTTGGTGGAGAACGCGGGCAGGTCCAGCAGCCTTAGCCTCCCTTGCAAGTGACCCGGACGGGAGTATTTTCAGGACAGACAAAGCGGCCGCAGGTGAGATATCTTACCAGTCCCTCCTCTCCTCCTCCTTTGTGGGTCTGGCTTCAGGGACTCTGGCTACAAGCGACAAAGCCGATCTCTCTCTCACAGATGTTCTTTTTTATGCTTAGTGCCTCAGCAGCAGTGTGATAAGAGACAGAAGAAGGGGGAGGTCGGCTGTGTGTTCAAGTCTGCAGCAGCCAAGGACACTCTGTGCACATAAAAATCATACAAAGTACATTTTATTACATAAAATAGCCAAACCAACACTAAGTTTACTTAGTCATGGCAAACTTTTCTGTGTGTGTGTTTTTTTAAAATAGACTCTTTATAGACTCAGATGGGGAGGAGATTATTGCCTGAACATTGGTTGAACATTTTAAGTTATTCCAGATTTTAGTAACACAATTTAATAAATTTTGGTATTAATCAGGCATTCACAGGACCTGATCGGGTTGGGATTCTCAAATATTCTGGATTATCAGATGAGTATGGAAAGTATATAAAATGAAGTTTCCTATTTTTAAGGTCCACCCCTTTGAACAACAGTGCATCTATATGCAAGAAGGTTTCTGAATGCAAACTGGTAATGCAGAGATACTTCATCATATACAGTATATACAAGACGGGTACATTCCTAGTCTCTCTCGGTTATGTTTAAGGGAAAAAATATGACTTTTATATGAAAAGAAGAAAATCAGTTTGCATATATCACATTTAGTACACTCAATTAAAGTTGTCATTTTTAAATGTTTTGCTTTCAATGAACTACCTGAACTACCTGAAGGAAAAGATGATGTTTATATGAAAAAAAAAGAAAAATCTGTTTGTATGTATCACATTTACTATACTGCTCAATGTTAATGTTTAACTCAAAGTTGTAATTTTTAAATGTTTTCCTTCATTTGAATAATCAGATTAAGAACAATTAATGATTATGTGGCAAAAAGATTGTTCTTCACAGGAAGTGTTCAACTGGGAGCAGAAGGCACGCAACCAGAATCGAATGAAATGTGGACGGATAAAGAAAGGTAAACCGGTAGCACCCAGGGCACTCTTGATGGCACTTGCATTGATGGTTTGTGGCCTCAGATATGCCTTCAAGACTGCAAGGATCAATTTGGTAAGATCTAATTGGTATGTCCCAGGTTTTACAGCTGTTGCTGGTAAATTATGTTAGAGCTGTTCGATTTGCCTACAGAACAGCCCTGGCAGACCGGTGCCAACCTTATCATCATACCCGCCTCCCACGAAGAGACCTTGAGAGACCTTCCCAGGTAATACAATTTGTTTTTAGCTTCCTAAGATATTAGGTATATGTGTAAGGGTGTTAATTTGAATCTCAGATTAACCCCTTCCCGCTCCTTGACGTACTATTACGTCATGGCAGCTGTATCGTTCGCGCTCCATGCCGTAATAGTACGTCTCGGGAGTAACGGCCGTTTCGGCCGTCCTCCCGACACATACAGGAGCTGTGACGCTGCTGTCTTGTTCAGCAGCTGTCACAGCTCCTACAGCGGGGACCGATCGCTGTGTCCCCGCTGATTAACCCCTTAAAAGCCGCGTTCTATAGAGATCGCGGCTTTTTAGGGGTTAAGCTGCCATCGCCGGCCTGCTACGCGATAGCGGCCAGCGATGGTGACTATGGCAACCGGACACCAAACAATGGCGTCCGGCTATGCCATAGACGGAAGCCTAGTGGGTCCTGACAACGTCAGGACCCACTATGCTTGCTGTCAGTGAGTAGCTGACAGTTCTAATACACTGCACTACGCATGTAGTGCAGTGTATTAGAATAGCGATCAGGGCCTCCTGCCCTCATGTCCCCTAGTGGGACAAAGTAATAAAGTAAAAAAAAAGTTAAAAAAAGATGTGTAAAAATAAGAAAATAAAAGTTTTAAAAGTAATAAAAGTAAAAGTCCCACTTTTTCCCTTATCAGTCCTTTATTATTAATAAAAATATATAAACAAACAAATAAACTATACATAATTGGTATCGCCGCGTCCGTAACGGCCTGAGCTACAAAATTATTTTGTTATTTATCCCGCACGGTGAACGCCGTAAAAAAAAATATTAATAAACCGTACCACAATCACAATTGTTTGGTCACTTCACCTCCCAAAAAATGGAATAAAAAGAGATCAAAAAGTCGCATGTACCTAAAAATGGTACTGATGGAAACTACAGTTCGTTACGCAAAAAATAAGTCCTCGCACGCCTTTATTGATTGAAAAATAAAAACGTTCTGGCTCTTAGAATAAGGTAACACAAAAAGTGAATGATTGTTTACAAAACGTATTTTATTGTGCAAACGCCATAAGACATAAAAAAAAACTATAAACATCTGGTATCGCCGTGATCGTATCGCCCCGCAGAATAAAGTGAATATGTCATTTATAGCGCACGGTGAACGCTGTAAAAAAAAAAAGTATACAAAAACAATAGTAGAATTGCTGTTTATTAGTCACCACGCCACCTAAAAATGGAATAAAAACTGATCAAAAAGCCGCATGCACCCCAAGAAAACTACAATGGATTCCTCAAGGGGTCTAGTTTCCAAATTGGGGTCACTTTTGGGGGGTTTCCAATGTTTTGGCACCACAAGACCTCTTCAAACCGGACATGGTGCCTAATAAAAAAGAGGGCTCAAAATCCGCTAGGTGCTCCTTTGCTTCGGAGGCCGGTGCTTCAGTCCATTACCGCCCGAGGGCCACATGTGGGATATTTCTCTAAACTGCAGAATCTGGGCAATAAGTATTGAGTTGCGTTTCTCTGATAAATCCTTTTGTGTTATAAAAAAAATGGTATAAAAAGAGTAAATTTCACCTCTACTTTGCTCTAAATTTCTGTGAAACACCTAAAGGGTTCATAAACTTTCTAAATGCTGTTGTGAATACTTTGAGGGGTCTAGTTTCTAAAATGGGGTGTTTGATAGGGGTTTCTAATATATGGGCCCCTCAAAGCAACTTCAGAAATGAACTGGAACCTAAAAAAATAAATAAATGAGGCAATACTTCGCTTCTTACATTATACTGATAATGAGCCGTGCCCACTCCGAGATGACCCCAGTTTTGACCGTTTGTATAAACGGAGACCCCTATTAGACCGTTCCAGTGCCCGGTTTTCCCAAGCATACACCCCCGAGAAGTGTTTTTCTATTGATGAGTCCCTGGTACATTTTAAAGGGAGGGTTCAATTCCGCCATTACCTGCCAGGTAAGAGGGCAAGGTATGGCGTGAAGATGTATAAGCTGTGCGAGAGTGCATCAGGGTATACCTACAGGTTTAGGATATATGAAGGAAAGGCCACCCCCAAACCAGACTGCATCCTGGACTACAATAGGTACATGGGAGGGATGGACTTGTCAAATCAAGTCCTGAAGCCCTACAGCGCCATGCGGTGTGGTATAAGAAGCTGGCCGGGCACATCATACAGATGGCTTTGTACAATGCGTATGTGCTACGTCGATGTGCAGGCCAGAGGGGAACTTTCCTGGAATTTCAAGATCTAATCTTTAGGGACCAGGAAGGGGGGGCACCCAGTACTTCTGGAAGCGAGGCCACACGCATCGTACCAGGGCAACACTTTCCAGGAGAAGGTCCCCAAACCGGTGGAAAGGGAAAGAGTCAAAAGAGGTGCAGAGTCTGCTATAAGAGGGGGATAAGGAAGAACACAATATACCAATGTGACACGTGTCCCGAAAAACCAGGGCTCTGTATAAAAGATTGTTTTAAAATGTATCATACATCCCTTGATTTTTAATTTACCCTGATGCACTCCGCACAGCTTACCCCCCTCATCTTTCCCTTCTGAGCCCTGCCGTATGCCCAGGCAGCTGATAACAGCCACATGTAGGGTATTGTCGTACCCAGGAGAACCCACATTACAATTTAAGGGGTGTATATCTCCGGTGGCGCATGCTGGGCACACTATATTGGACACTGAAATGGCATATACATATATAAAATTGCAAATCTCACACTGCACCATCTGCTGCGCATTATCTTTTACACAGTACCTGTGGGGTCAAAATGCTCACTACACCTCTAGATGAATGTCTTAAGGGGTGTAGTTTTTAAAATGGGGTCACTTCTCGGGGGATTCAACTGTACTGGTACCTCAGGGGCTTCTGCACACATGACTTAGCACCAGAAAAGCTCCAGTAGGCCAAATGGTGGTCCTTTCCTTCTGAGCCCTCCCATGGGCCCAAAGGGCAGTTTATCACCACAAATGGGGTATTGCCGCACTAAGGACAAATTGGGCAACAAAATGGGGTATGTTGTTCCCTGTGAAAATAAGAAATTTTGATCAAAAATGACATCTTATTGGAAAAAATTTAATTTTTTTCATTTCACAGCCCAATTCAAATAGGTGCTGTGAAAAACCTGTGCGGTCAAAATGATAACAAAAACCATAAATGAATTCCTTGAGGGGTGTAGTTTCCAAAATGGGGTCACTTCGGGTGGGTTTCCATTGCTTTGATACCTCTGGGGCTCTGCAAATGCGACATGGCACCCGAAAACCAATCCAGCAAAATCTGGACTCCAACAAACACATAGCGCTCCTTTCCTTCTGAGCCCTCCCATGGGCCCAAACGGCAGTTTATCACCACAAATGGGGTATTGCCGCACTAAGGACAAATTGGGCAACAAAATGTGGTATGTTGTTCCCTGTGAAAATAAGAAAATTTTATCAAAAATGACATTTTATTGGAAAAAATATCATTTTTTTCATTTCACAGCCCAATTCTAATAGGTGCTGTGAAAAAACTGTGCGGTCAAAATGATAACAAAAACCATAAATGAATTCCTTGAGGGGTGTAATTTCCAAAATGGGGTCACTTCTGGTGGGTTTCCATTGTTTTGATACCTCAACGCCTCTTCAAACCTGGCATGCTGCCTAAAATATATTCTAATAAAAAAGAGGCCTCAAAATGCACTAGGTGCTTCTTTGCTTCTAGGGCTTGTGTTTTAGTCCACGAGCGCAGTAGGGCCACATGTGGGACATTTCTAAAAACTGCAGAATCTGGACAATACATATTTAGTAGTGTTTCTCTGGTAAAACCTTCTCTGTTACTAAAAAAAAATTGAATAAAATTGAAATTCAGCAGAAAAAATGAAATTTGCAAATTTCATTTCCACTTTGCTTTAATTCCTGTGAAATGCCTGAAGGGTTAAAAAACTTTCTATATGCTGTTTTGAATACTTTGAGGGGTCTAGTTTTTAAAATGGGGTGTTTTATGGGGGTTTCTAATACATAGGCCCCTCAAATCCACTTCAGAACTGAACTGGCACCTTCAAAAAAAGGCTTTTGAAATTTTCTTAAGAATATGAGAAATTTCTGTTTATGTTCTAAGCCTTGTAACGTCCAAGAAAAATAAAATAATGTTCAAAAAACGATGCCAATCTAAAGTAGACATATGGGAAATGTGAACTAGTAACTATTTTGGGTGGTATAACCGTCTGTTTTACAAGCAGATGCATTTAAATTCTAAAAAATGCTATTTTTTGTAAATTTTCTCTAAATTTTGCAATTTTTCACAAATAAAGACTGAATATATCGACCAAATTTTACCACGAACATGAAGCCCAAAGTGTCACGAGAAAACAGTCTCAGAATCGCTTGGATAGGTTTAAGCATTCCGACGTTATTACCACATAAAGTGAAATATGTCAGATTTGAAAAATGGGCTCTGAGCCTTAAGGCCCAAACTAGGCTGCGTCCTTAAGGGGTTAAGTAAGAAAATTTTTTTTGGAGCTAAAACATAAAGTATCTGTGAATATTTCTGTGGGTAGGAACCGTTACAGGTAATCAGCTCAGATCAAGGTACAAATCTCACTGAAAAGACTAACACCAAGTGCAAAATAAAAGCAACCCTGTAGCTACACATTTTCTATGTGCCCTGTCCAGTGGGACAGAGAAGTTTTTCTTATATGTGTGTTTGTTTGATTTAGTTAAAGGGACTGTCACTGTTATTGTATGTACTTAGAATAACTTTTATAGAGTATGTGGATGTTAAAGTCATCAGATTGGCATTTATTTTAACAATTGACAAAGGTTGGGTCCAACAAATTTAAATCAAAGACTTTAAAATGATGAACAACCTGAGCCAATACAACGTGCTTGTCATGAACTAAAGGCAGTGTCACAATTCAATGTGGAGGGTTTGTGGCAGTCATAATAAAACTGCACTAATTTGCCTATGAGGGAACTCATCCCAGGCTCACAGTATAAGGTGCTGTGTACAGCCCGGTGATGTATGCTAACAAGAGACGGTGTCTGACAGATAAGAAGGACCAAACCAAGGCCTGCTGACATCAGCAATCGTCAAAGTGAAGTAAAGGTCAAAGACCTGAGTGAACCAGTCAACAACATCCAAGTGTTTTACAACGGAAGACAAGTAAGTGACCAGGAGGTGGGTAATAATAAATACCCTACTGGACACCATTGTACAGTCTGACTCCACAACTGTGGGTGTTACCCAAAGGGTGACAGTCAGTGAAGACAGAAGAAGAGGATGGTGATGTACAGGACTGATTGGAGCCAAAACCAAAATCTGAGGGGAAATACATGAGATTGGTGATAACATTATATTATTAGTTATGGCCCGATTGTTTATATTGTTTGAGGTTTATAATCATAATGAACAATATCTGTATTTAATATGAGTAAAAAGAGAGGCCTGGTGTTCCGTCCATGGCCGGGGATCGCCGTTCTAACTCACCCCCTGACGATCCCGGCCATGGACACCTCTCTGCTCGGCGTCCTCCTTCCTCTGGCAGACGCCGGCACTGTCTTCCGGGTCCTCGCGCCGTTCCCCGCAGGGCGCGCGCGCCCGCACGTGCACGGCCTTAAAGGGCCAGTACGCGTCCAGCTGTCAATAATCACTTATCAGCCCAAATGGCTGCTGGACTATAAAAGGGGGCTCTGCCCACTGGTTCCTTGCCTGAGCATTGTTGTATACCCTAGTCTGTCTTGCTAAAGGTCTCCCAGTGTTTTCCAGTTCCCAGTGTTGCCCGTTCCTGCTGCCTGCACCCCGCATCCGTACTATCGTTACCTGCTGTAAAAGCCAAGTCGTGCCTTCCCGCTGCATCCGCGGCGTCACCTGCTGCGAAAGTCAAGTCGTGTCTTCCGCCGCACCCGCGGCGTCACCTGCTGTGAAAGCCAAGTCGTGTCTTCCGCCGTACCTGCGGCGTCACCTGCTGTGAAAGCCAAGTCGTGTCTTCCGCCACATCCGCGGCGTCACCTGCTGTGAAAGCCAAGTCGTGATCCTGCCACTGTCTTCATTGCCTCAGGTACCCGTTTTGAACTATAGACATTGTTTTGTACCTAGTTGGCCAGCAGCTACCCCGCTACGCGGTACGGCCCAGTGGGTCCACACCCCGCGTCGTGACACCTGGGATGAATGAACCATTTGCTTATATTCTATGTACTAAATTACCCCCTATTTCAGAAATATATATAATATCTGAATGTTCCTTCTTTAACCTTGATAAAGTTAGCCCTCACCAGTCTTGCTGAACGCCCAGACATAAAGTTATCACATTCCCACTCTCCTCCATTTAGAGAACAAGCTATTGTATTCTTGCCAGAGAAAGTCGGACATAAGCATCTAGTGAAAATGATAATATTACATTTGAAATGTATTGTATGTCTGTGATTGGCTCAATATGAAATATTCTCATTGTATGCTATTGGATGAATCTGAGTTATTGTCATATTGTAAATGATTGGCTGAAATCAAGCCTATTTCCCTTTTAAAAGACGTTATTGTAATTGTTTTTGGAAATTAACCTCTGAGGAATATTTTTGAGCATACTAGCAATGACTGTGTCTCTTACTTCTCTCCGATATATATCGATATAACCTATGATCTGGATCTGGATAAATTCCCAGAGTGAGTGTCTGTTGGAACACTCGTCTAAAATTTCAGTCTAATATATTTTGAGCCATGACTTCCTCAACATGTGCCACCATCTCTGCATGAGGTTTAGCCTTCTTGTAGTGCCCTTCCAAAAGTCTTGAATTATTTCCTGACGACTAAATCTAACAGCAACTATTCTCTATTGACTGTGGATTTCTCTGCAACATTTGACACTACACACCACCAATTCCTACTCATTATACTCCACTCTATTAATCTTAAAGGGAATGTGTTGTTAGCAAAAAATGTGTTTTTTTTTTTAGTTAAACAATTAGTGTGTGGGTGATTAAACATTGTTCTAATTTTTTTAATTTTTTTCACGAGTCAGGAAATATTATAAATTGGATTCAATTGGATTCTAATTTATAATATTTCCCATTGCTGGTCACTAGATGGAGCAATTCCCAAAATTGCAGCATTGCATGTGGTAAAGCAACCACATTGCTTTATGCTGCAAAATTGGGAAAAAATCCCTCGCTCTAGTGAGATCTCAGAATCCCCCCCTCCTTTATCCTGGCTAGTGCCGGGAGAAACGAGGGGATTGAATGGTCTAACCTCCTACACTGTGTGTCGCCATTTTTTGAGCTAACACACGGTGTAGTAGGTTAACATACACTAGTAAACACACACTGAAACACGAACATACATAGAAATCACTTACCTGCTCCAGTCGCCGCCGCTCCCTCCGGTCCGTCCGCTCCGTCTGCTGCCGCTGCTCCATGTGCACAAGTCCGGAAGTCGCGACCGGAAGAGGTAATCTTCCGGACGGCGCGCTTTTCAAATTGGACTGTGTGGGAGCGGCGCATGCGCCGTTCCCACACAGACGGCGTACACCATAGTGGATGGAACGGGCCCCGTTCGCATTCCCTATGGGACTGGAGCTGCCGTATTCCATGTCTGTATGTGTCGTTAATCGACACATACAGAAATGGAAAAAAAAATGGCAGCCCCCATAGGGAAGAAAAAGTGTAAAAATAAAAAAAAGTAACACACCAACACACAAATTAATCCAAACGTTTTTAATAAAACACTAACATCAAACTGATATTAAATTTTTTTTTGGGGTGACACTGTCCCTTTAAGGATATTGCTCTCTCTTGTTTTTTCCATACCTCTCCAACTGCTAGTTCAGTGTATCATTTACTGGCTCTTCTTCTTCTCCTCTTTCTCTTGCTGATGAGGTTCCTCAGGGATCAGTGCTAGGCCCAGATTTGGCTTCGAGAACAATCTCTACACTGATGACGCCCAATTATAAATATCTTGCCATGTCATCACTCCTGCACTACCACAAAACACCAATGATTGGAATGAGGAGGCCTCTCGCAATGCACTTTAAGGACATTTATAAACAATCTGTCTGTCTTTTATGGCTATTTACCAACTGCCTTAAGATAATAGAGGGGGGTTAACCGTGATCGCCCTTTGCACCCAAAAGGACAGCATGTGCATTTATACTTTGAAGTCTCTTACTTTGGGTTGAATAATTAGCTGAAGTTTAACATGTTTCTTTAGGTGTGACGTGGTTCCTGGGGCTCTGACCACTTGATTGTTTACCAGTGCATGTTCGGACTACTGGGACCCGGGTTGCACTGATATTCTCTGCACTATTTTTTATTCTTTATTTTTATTATACTTATTTTTAGTTCTTACTTAAAGGGGTTTTCACTTAATCAATATGAATCTCCTATTCACAGGATAGGTGATGAATATCTGATCGGTGGGAGTCTCATCTCCGGCACCCCCACCGATGCTGAGCTTACCTAGCCATTCCTGTGTGCCCCATGTGAATTCAATGTTATTTATGTGCAAGATCACCTGATGAAATATTTGATTTTTAACTATGTATATTTAAAAAATATATTAATATATTTTCAATTTCTCAAACCCAGTGCCTTTTTCCATTTGCTCCCTAATTTATCCCCTTTTTTTTCACATTACACTGTACCTAGAGGATTTTTTTGGACATCATCCTTTGTGTGTTTTTACCATATTTTGCCTCTCATTTTTTCTCTTCTCTATTTGAATAATTGTACTTCAGAATAACCAGAATAACTTCTAGGCATCCATTCTCCACATAATGAACAGTTCTCTAATATTCTTTTTTATCCAGCCTCACAATCTGCCAGTGATGCATCTAGTCCTCAATGCCCCAGCTATGCTCACTTTACTTTACTTTGAGAACATTATAGTATACTATATTAATATGACATATTAACCCGCATTTTAAAATAATTTGCTAGATCATGCTATTCACATGAAGTCAAAAGAAGGAAAAAGAACTTCAATTTGTAAAAAAAAAAGTTACCTATCCATGCTCCAGTGTTGTCTGCAGGTTCTGGCTGCTTGCACCACTTCATGCTCTGTAATGCGAGCAGCCAGGATGCCAGGCAGCGCATCTTCAGTGCGCATAAGTGACCAACCAATCAGAGAAGGGAGCTCCTTATTTAATACTAATACAACCTTCTGCTATTGCCAGTTGTAGTTCTTAATAAAAAAAATGGGGAGTTGGGCTTAAACTTTCAGGGAGGCAATGTTGTCTTCTGGAAAGAGGAGGACTATATTGCCGAGGCAGTTCATCAGCTTAACTCGGATTGCTCTTTCCAACTGCAATGTAATATTCTAATTTCTCTGATTATAAAGCTAAATCAATCATTGGATTTGGCATTTGTTGATGGCATCATTAAAAAGAAAGAACACCAATATTTATAGATCTAAATGTCCCTGTTGGTTCATAAATTGCTGGCATTGATGTTGAGTAATTGTATACCTCTATTCCACCCCATAGGGGTTTAATTGCAATAGCCCATTTTCTAGAGGGACCGGTCTTGGGCACATAAGAAGGAATTCACTATTGATATGTTGGAATTCATCTTATCACTTTTTTTATGGTAAACACTACCTCGAAATGCAGGGGACTTCTTGCGCCCCATCATATGCTTGCCTGCAACTGGGATGGTAGGAGGAACACCTCATATACCACAGCCACTGGTACAACAAGTTTGTGGCCACCTGGCTGCAGTACCGAATCCGATTTTCTGATTTTATGAAATGGCTGGAGATCAATGACCTAAATTTATGTTTCACCTATTCTTATAGTCTTATGTTAATCAGCTTTCTTGATCTTCAGATTCTGAAGAAGAGGGATGCATTTATCACCTCTACTTGTGGAAAACCTACAGCAGGAAACTCTTTTTCTGGCTCAATGGTATTCCCATTGAGAAAATTTCTCAGAGTTCGGAGAAATTGCTCGGAGGAAACAACCTTCCACAAGATGGCTGATAATTTATCTGGGTGCTTTTGCCAAAGTGGCTATAGCAAACGAACAATTAAAAGAGGTTTCAAGAGAGCAATGTGTCCTAATAGGAGGGATCTCCTACTTGGAACACCCCCTGGGGCAAAAAGCCACCTAATAATTGGATATTACTTATTAGTAAATTTGGCAGTCACTGGGAAGGTTTACATCAAATCCTTTGAAAAAAACTGTAATCACTTGAGTCTAAGTGATGAAATCAAGAGTATAGTAGGTGATAGTCCTAGTTTAGTAGCTAAGGGAGCCTCCAATTTAAGCGACATCCTGGTAAAAAGTGATTACAGATGAAAAGTCCCTTATCGCACATGGCTTGGGCCTTGCCCAATGGGCACATTCAAATGTGGTAGTTGTTCAATGTGCAAGTATGTTTTAAAAGAAAACACTTTCCCTGATTCACAAAAGAAAAAACTTTTTCTGTAAAAAATTTCTTGAATTGCCATTCAAGCATGGTAGTCTACATTATCAGATGTACCTGAATGAAACTTTATGTTGGAAAACTATAAGATAATTACATTAATTTAGATCAGTGAGAACATAGGGGATATTAGAAGAGGCGATGATAGTAAACACCTTGCATATTATTTTATTTACCATCATCATAAATCTCTACCGGGTTTTCTATTTATAGGAAATTTACCACCTGAAATGTAACAGGAGAGGTGGGCACTTTGGTAGAATCCTGCTACAGAAGGAGGCAATGTGGATTCATACAAGGACTATTGTACAAGAGCACACAAACACCCAAGTTCCCACCTATCAAATGAATGTGTAGAGTTAAACGAAAAAGTAACTTTTATTTGTATAACTAAAAAGGATTACAATTAGGACATACAACACATCTATTTAAAAGTAACCAGTGTTAGCTAGCAGAATGTGCTAAGTAGAGGCGCGTAACCGCAGTAAATACAGTGAGTGCAGGAATGCACTGATATGGCAAACAGCGGCCGTGGTACGCTGCACAAATGACAATTCACTGAACGATTTACACTACAACTGCTAGCCTAACAAGCAAAATAAAAGCACAGAAGCCCCCCCGAAGCCCCATTGTACCCCTAAGGACGCTACGTGTGTAGCGAAACATGTCTGGGGGGGGCTTCTGTGCTTTTAACTTCCTTGTTTAGGCTAGCAGTTATTCTATAAATCGTTCAGTTAATTGTCATTTGCACAGCGTACCACGGCCATTGTTTGCCATATTAGTGCATTCCTGCACTCACTCTATTTACTGCGGTTACGCTCCTCTACTTAACAGATTCTGCGAGTTAACACTGGTTATTCTTAAAGAGGCTCTATCACTACATTATAACTGGCCTATCGTGTACATAATGTGATCGGCGCTGTAGTGTAGATTACAGCAGTGTTGTTTATAGTAGAATAACGACCATTTTTGACGGAGTTATGACCTATTTTAGCTTTATGCTAATGAGTTTCTTAATGGACAACTGGGCGTGTTTTACTTTTCGACCAAGTGGGCGTTGTGGAGAAAAGTGTATGACGCTGACCAATTAGCGTCATACACTTCTCTCCATTTATTTACAGAGCATATAGTGATTTTATTACATCACTATGTGCAGCCACATACACACACACTAACGTTACTCAAGTGTCTTGACAGTGAATATACATTACCTCCAGCCACGACGTGATGTCTATTCACAATCCTGACACTTCTGTAGTGTTTGTGTGAGATTTACAGCAAGGCAAGGGTTAGTGTATTTGTGTATGTGGCTGCACATAGTGATGTAATAAGATCACTATATGCTGTGTAAATGAATGGAGAGAAGTGTATGACGCTGATTGGTCACTGATTTATAAGCGTCATACTCTTCTCTCCACAATGCCCACTTGGTCAAAAAGTAAAACACGCCCAGTTGAGAAAATACATATACAGTATATATGGGGAGACCTGTGTTTGCTGGGAAGGAGCGACTTGTACTGTATTGTACTATATTATATTCTATTAATTACTCTGGGTCCTCACCCGTGGGTGACGGGTGAGGTGAGATGGGGGGGGGGGGGGACTATATCTGGGGGTTTTGTCTGGGTGGATGGGCGTGTTGGGTTGTTTAAGAGAATGAGGAGACTAAGGATCTTAATATTTGAGTCATTTAGACTGGTTGCGATTGATTAATATATAGTTTCCCATGATGCTTTATAATCGGCACATACCTCTGCTATATATCCTTTTTGAGTAATCTGATTACTGGCTTAGCAAACATGAGAGCCTAGACCACGTTGAAGAAATTTCATATAATAATGTATTTACGTTTAAACACAGTTTAGTCACATTTATATGATCACCAGATAATATCTAGAGTAAATGCAGTGTGCAGCATGGACAGCAGCTAGACAGGCTGGGAGTGACTCAATAAGGTGTTGGTAGCTTGTCTCAGGTATCTGGAGCCATGCTGACATGGCTGGAGGGTGCGTGGGGGTCAATGCATGGAGCGAACAATACGATCGAGGTGGTCCCACAGATCAATTGGAATCAAGTCTAGGGGGCCAGGGAAGTACTTGGAAGTCTTGGACTTGCTCTTCCAACCACTGTCGGACATTTCTAGCCGTGTGACATGTCGAATTGTCTTGCTGGAATATTCCATCTGCCCCAGGGAAGACAAACAGAATGTATGGGTGGATGTGATCTGCAACGATGGTTTCATGTCCAAATCGGTTCAGAGTGCCTTCCACATGGATAAGTGGGCTCGGAGAATGCCATGAAAAAATTCCCCAGACCATAACACTGCCGCCACCATCTTGTGTTCTGCCAGCAATGGTTGCAGGGTGTTTGTTCTCTGATGTTTCTCACCTGACACGCCAACGTCCATCTGTTCGATGAAACAGAAAACGTGACTCATCGGAGAAGGCAACCCTTTGCCAATCATCGGTTGTCCAATTCCAATACTGCCGTACAAGTTTAAGCCTTTTTTTTCCGATGCAGCCTTGTTAGCATGGGAGCAGTGATCATCCATCTGCTTTGTAGCCTGACACGTAGTAGGGTTCGCTGAACTGTTGTTTTAGACACACGTCTGGTAGCAACCTGACTGATTTTCACGGTGAGCTGCTCCACTGTAGCGTCTCGTACGGCCCTCACGCACCTTCGTAGCTGACATTCACCTCTCACATCAATGGCATGTGGTGCTCCATAGTTTCCACGTCGATTATTCCCAATGGTGCCATTTGTCCACTCACGATACACGTTCACCACAGCAGCACGCGAACAGTTCACAAACTGTGCTGTTTGAGAAATACTGCCACCCTTGGCACAAGAGCCAATAATCATCCTTTCCTACAACTCTGATAAATCACACCTTTTACCCATGGCAACAATGAGTGATATGTGTTCAGACAGCCTATCGCACACCTTATATACCCACCAAGCCAGCCCACGACACATCACTTCCTTCATGCGCTGCTAACGTCGAAAGTAGGAGCTGGTGATACTGATGTGACTAGACTGTGTATGTATGTGTTATTCTATTATTAATTTAATTTAGAACATTATTGATTATCCCCTTTACAGCATTTATTGAGTTTGTCATTTCTTTCTTCCTCATGTAGTACTTACACCGCATTCCAAATTATTATGCAAATGTTATTTTTCGCTGATTTTCCTAAATAGTCGAAGCAAATGACAGTCAGTATAATCTTCAAGCCATCAACCGTTGGAGTATAATGCGAATTTTATTAAACAAATCTCCTAATGATAACAGATTTTTTTTTAGAAGTAAAAAACTCAAAATGCACTGTTTCAAATTATTATGCACAACAGAGATCAAAACATTTTAAAGGTTGTAAAGAGAACTAAAGTGGTAATTTGTTGAATTTGCAGCATCAGGAGGTTATATTTACAATCAACAGCTCTTTCAATAAAAAAAAAACTTAACAGGCCAAGTTACATGTTAACATAGGACCCCTTCTTTGATATCACCTTCACAATTCTTGCATCCATTGAATTTGTGAGTATTTGGACAGTTTCTGCTTGAATATCTTTGCAGGATGTCAGAATAGCCTCCCAGAGCTTCTATTTTGATGTGAACTGCCTCCCACCCTCATAGATATTTTGCTTGAGGATGCTCCGAAGGTTCTCAATAGGGTTGAGGTCAGGGGAACATGGGGGCCACACCATGAGTTTCTCTCCTTTTATGCCCATAGCAGCCAATGACACAGAGGTATTCTTTGCAGCATGAGATGGTGCATTGTCATGCATGAAGGCAATTTTGCTACGGAAGGCACGGTTCTTCTTTTTGTACCACGGAAGAAAGTGTTCAGTCATAAACTGTACGTACTTTGCAGAGGTCATTTATTTTCACACCGTCAGGGACCCTAAAGGGGCCTACCAGCTCTCTCCCCATGATTCCAGCCCAAAACATGACTCCACCACCTCCTTGCTGACGTCGCAGCCTTGTTGAGACATGGTGGCCATTCACCAACCATCCATTACTCCATCCATCTGGACCATCCAGGGTTGCACGGCACTCATCAGTAAACAACACGGTTTGAAAATTAGTCTTCATGTATTTCTGAGCCCACTGCAATCGTTTCTGCTTGTGAGCATTGCTTAGGGGGGGCCGAATAATAGCTTTATGCACATTTGCAAACCTCTGGAGGATCCTACACCTTGAGGTTAGCGGGACTCCAGAGGCACCAGCGGCTTCAAATACCTGTTTGCTGCTTTGCAATGGCATTTTAGCAGCTGCTCTCCTAATCCTATTAATTTGTCTGGCAGAAACCTTCCTCATTATGGCTTTATCTTAACGAACCCGTCTGTGCTCTGAATCAGCCACAAATCTTTTCACAGTACGATGATCACGCCTAAGTTTTCTTGAAATATCCAATGTTTTCATACCTTGTCCAAGGTATTGCACTATTTCACGCTTTTCGGCAGCAGAGAGATCCTTTTTCTTTCCCATATTGCTTGAAACCTGTGGCCTGCTTAACAATGTGGAACGTCCTTCTTAAGTAGTTTTCCTTTGATTGGGCACACCCGGCAAACTAATTATCACAGGTGTCTGAGATTGATTACAATGATCCAAAGAGCCATAAGACACAATACCATCCATGAGTTTAATTGAAAAACTAATAATTAAATGTTTATGACACTTAAATCCAATGTGCATAATAATTTGGAACACAGTGTATATGAAATTAGTGAGGATACTATTCCTTTAAATGTGATATTGTAAATATGTCAAGAGTGCTAATGGACATTCACGAAGTCCGCCTAGGACAAAACGCGTCGGTGACGTAGGATGCCACTGCCACAAGGTGGATGCCGGTCGAATCTTGCTGTCCACGCTGTTTGTTTGCCTGTTCCCAAAGCAGCCTGGATGTCCCTTTGGAGACCTGGTTAAGGACCCAGTTAGGGCACGTTCACACGTGGCGGAATTGCTATGGAATTCCGCTGCGGACAGTCCGCACTGGAAATCTGCAGCACACAGTCTGTCCATTGGTTTCCACACCTTTTTAGTTATCTTCGTACAGATGTTGCGGACAACTCCGCTGCGGACCATAGGCTGCAGTGCGGAATTTGGTGTCCACAGCATACACTGGCTGTTGCGGACTTGATGCGTACTTGTGGCATAATTTCTCCATTGACTTCAATGGAGTTGCAAAATTACGCAATGAAATCCGCAGATGAAATGTGTGTTGCATTGCGGATTGCTTTCGCGAACAGGATATTTCATCATTCTGGCTGGACCTATGTGTTTCGAGGTCTATAGCCAGACTGAGATGGAATGTTTTAAAAGAGAGCAGGATGTACTCTTCACCTGAATCCACAACGACTAATGCGCAGCATTTTACTTCACATTTTAGGCAAAGGCGCAACGGAATCTGCAGGCATTGATGCAGATAGTGTCTGCAGAATTCTGCCACGTCTGAACATGCCCTTACAGTGGAATAGTGGTGCAGTAAATCTGTGGTGGATAAGAGTCTTTTACCCGCATTTATTTCCCTCCTTCATGTCATTTGGACACTGTGAGACCGCCTGCATATTGATCGTGGGAACCTTGAGTAATACTTACAGATGCCATTCACCTTTTTTCTATTGTGGGTACATATGGTCTCACTTGGAGGGAGATCACATGTTTTTTCATTTGTAATAGCTCTTCCAGCTAGCTGTAAGATATTTGCTCTACTTCCCTTATTTAGCAATTTATGTACCGGCTGATATTCGGCCATGATACACAAGTCTCGTTAACCTACATCATTCGCTGATAAATTATGCATGAACTGCTACATATTTATGCTTTTTATACACTTTATATATTAATTCTCTATCTATTTATCAATTGATATACTATTGTAATATATCAAACTACTCCTACTGACCAGTACTTTATATGTGTTTTAACATGGTTGTAGTGGTATCATGAATGCACTTTATATATTTTTAATAATCAATTATGTGGTCTGAATAAAGTAATATATATTTTTCAAAAATATTGATCCAGTCTGAGTGCTTATGTTTTAAGCCCAATCCCCCCATTTTTTTTTATATTGTAATTAGTTGGGTATTGAGCACCCTTAAAAAATTGTCTTTTTGATAATTATCTTGACTGGTCTATTGATGGAGCTTTTTTGATATGTTATTGTTAATAACCTGTTTCTTATTAAAATCCTGTTTAAACCTGGTCATCATTTGCTTTGTGGTTAACTCGGAGTGTTCACCTATATGTTTTGTTTGTGACCTCCTGTACTTGACATAATTTTATATATATATATATATATATATATATATACATATATATATATATATATATATATATATATACATATGTATATATATATATATATATATATATATATATATATATATATATATATATATATATATATGTATATATATATATATATATATATATATATATATATATATATATATATAAAACCACATTTGCTGTAATTGCCATCTGTTTTCTATCTAAGGGTATGTTCACACGTACACGTCCGTAACGGCTGAAATCACTGAGCTGTTTTCAGGAGAAAACAGCTCCGCAATTTCAGACGTAATGGCAAGTGCAGGCGTTTTTCGCTGCGTCCATTACGGACGTAATTGGAGCTGTTTTTCCATGGTGTCAATGTAAAACAGCTCCATTTACGTCTCAAGAAGTGACAGGCACTTCTTTGACGCGGGCGTCGGCACAGAACATCGTAAAGCCCATTCAAATGAATGGGCAGATGTTTGCTTCCGCTTTGGAGCCGTATTTTCGGACGTAATGCGTAGTGCAGTGTATTAGAGCTGTCAGCTACTTGCTGACAGCAAGCATAGTGGGTCCTGACATTGTTAGGCCTCCAGTTGCCATAGCAACCATTGCCACCCGCTATCATGTAGTGGGACGTCGGTGGTGGTTTAACCCCTAAGAAGCCACGATCGCTATTGAACGTGGCTTCTAAGCTTCCCACCGGGAATCGGTCCCTGCTGAAGGAGCTGTGGCAACTGCTGTACGAGACAGCAGTTGTCACAGCTCTTGTATGTGCCTATCCTCCCGTGACGTACTATTAGGTTATGGAGCGCGAACAATGTACTTACCATGACCTAATAGTACGTCAAGGACCAGGAAGGGGTTAAGGACATGGCCAATTTTTGCCTTGGGGACTGAACAATTTTTTTATATTTCCCTCTTTGCATCCTGGCTCATAACATTTTTATTTTTTGTTCGACGTCATAGCTGTAGGAGACTTTGTTTTTTGCGGAACGAGTTGAAGATGCCATATTTTTGGTACATTTACATTATAGTTTAATTTATATAAATTTTTATTTTGGCAAAAATGCTGAAAAAAGCAGTTTCGCTGCAGTTTTTATTTTGTTTTATTTTTTTTTACACATACACCCATCATCAGAAATAATGTTATACATTTGTTGCACAAGTTGTTACGGTCACTGCAATATCAAATATGTGTCAATTATTTCATGTTTTGAGACTTATATTTTGTAAATTTTATTAATTGTAAAAAATGCGCCTTTCTGTGTATTTGTTTACAGATTTTTTTTATTAAAGATTATAATTTTTTTTATTAATTGTACTTTTTTTTAAATCCCATAGGGGGATTTTTCATTTTGATTTTTTAACTTTAATGTACTGGCATATAAAGTCCATGGTTATAAGTGGTGTACCCCAGTGTTCCGTGCTGGGACCACTATTATTCAATTTATTTATTAATGATGTAGAGGATGGGATTAATAGCACTATTTCTGCAGATGACACCAAGCTATGTAGTAATGTTTAGTCTATGGAAGATGTTCGTGACTTGCAAGCGGATTTAAACAAACTGAGTGTTTGGGCGTCCACTTGGCAAATGAGGTTTAATGTAGAAAAATTTAAAGTTGTGCACCTGGGTACGAACAACCTGCATGCATCATATGTCCTAGCAGGAGCTACACTGGGGGAGTCACTTGTAGAGAAGTAACTGGGTGTACTTGTAAATCATAAACTAAATAACAGCATGCAATGTCAATCAGCTGCTTCAAAGGCCAGCATGATATTGTTGTGTATTAAAAGAGGCATGGACTCGCGGGACAGGGATATAATATTACCACTTTACAAAGCCTCATCTAGAATATGCAGTTCAGTTCTGGGCTCCAGTTCATAGAAAGGATGCCCTGGAGTTGGAAAAAATACAAAGAAGAGCAACAAAGCTAATAAGGGGCATGGAAAATCTAAGTTATGAGGAAAGATTAAAATAATTAAACGTATTTATCCTTGAAAAAAGACGACTAAGGGGGGACATGATCAACTTCTATAAATATATTAATGGCACATAGAAAAAATATGGTGAAATCCTGTTCCATGTAAAACCCCCTCAAAAAACAAGGGGGCACTACCTCCGTCAAGAGAAAAAAAGGTTCAATCTGCAGAGGCGACAAGCCTTCTTTACTGTGAGGACTGTGAATCTATGGAATAGTCTACGGCAGGATCTGGTCATAGCAGGGACAGTAGATGGCTTTAAAAAAGGCTTAGATAATTTCCTAGAACGAAAAATATTAGCTCCTATGTGTAGAAAGTTTTACCTTCCCTTTTCCCATCCCTTGTTTTAACTTGATGGACATGTGTCTTTTTTCAACCGTACTAACTATGTAACTATGTAATCCAGCAGAACTCGCCCAACAAGAGGCTTTGGAAATCAAAAAAGAACACTGTCGTGACAGGGAAAGACACCAGACTAGATACAAAAGAGAAAAAGGAAGGGAGGAAAAGAGGGGTTGGGGAAAAAGAGAGAACACGAGGCTTGTACAAAAGGAGGGGGAAGGGAAAGTTTAAAGTAAGCCAATCAAAATCAAACGGTACCCAGACTTAAATACAGTCATTAGAACTAGAGGAGATCTCAAGATTCCATCACCCATGGGTCAAATCAGTAAGAACTCCCGAATGAGATCTAGGACAGCCAAATGCGATGGAAGGAATAAGTATCTGGGGTTTCTACATCATCTAATACCATCAATTCTTCCATTCGTATAATGGGGTTCAGAGGTTTGACCCATTAGACTCTAGGGTGGTGTTGGAGATTTCCAAAGCCTAGTAATAATACGTCTCATACCATTCCAAAATGATGGAGTAAATCCTTCGTATGGAAACCATACCTGACATTACAGATAATAAAGCAAGCTCGGGTGAATTAGAGATCAATAAATCACATAGGGAATTAAAAAGGAGAATAATAGCCTCCCAAAGATTTCTGATCGACATGCATGCCCACCAAATGTGAAGCTTCATACCCTGGTCATTGGCACAGCGTCAACAGACATTTGACACTGAAGGAAACATTTTTTATACAGTCACATTAGAGTTCTACAACATCTGGAAAGAATGTTGTCGTTAGTTTCCTGTAACTGACAAGATATAGAAAATGTGTGAGTTAATATTGTAGCTTTATCCCACTCCTCAGGGGAAAAAGACTGACCCAATTATTTTTCCCACATGGCGAAAACCAGAACAGTATCCCCTTGTATCCTATCACCCATCAGCAATCCATAGAGCAAAGCGATCGAATCACATGGAGCCGTGGGATTAGTGCAAAGAAGTTCTAATGGTGTAAGAGAATAAGTGAGATCCGATGCTGGTGTTAAAGAATAATAAAAACTATGTCGTTTGTTATGAATGAACCAAGCTGAGCCCTGTAGGGAGCCTGGTAGAGGTAAGATAGAGAGAGGTTTCAAGCTCTGTGAGGATAAAACATGGCAAATTTGGATGTGGGTGACATCAGAAATATCCAATTAAACTAGGATTGTCATTCCCCTTTGGAAACTGAGGGGTATACGAAAGCAGGGTCAATGGACACGGTGTGGATGACACATTGAATCACTTAATAATGGAATAACATAAGTAGAGGAGTGATTTAAAAAGCGGTGTAGGAGTAGGGGACATATCGGGGAGGAGAAGGTATCCAAAGCGTAGATAATAGAGGGGACGTATTGAGATGTAATTCTAGATCTACCCAGAGTTTGGAGGAGGAACCAAGTAAAATGTGTACGATAAACATGAGAACAGAGGCGTTGTAATAGAGAGAAAAGATCTGTCTACTTTTATGTGTTTTATCTAGCCAAAAGGGACATAGATAGATAGACAGATAGATAGATAGATAGATAGATAGATAGATAGATAGATAGATAGATAGATAGATAGATAGATAGATAGATAGATGGATAGATAGATAAATCTGACTAGTTAGGTCAGTAGAATTATTTTAATGGAGATAAATTATATTTAACAGCCATAAATCATTGCAAACCGACCCAAAAAATTGTAACGATTAGTTATTACAAAAGTACATTTTCTGCTTACCATATTGCATATGAATGCACACATGATTTGCATAAGAAACAAAGAAGACTGCCATAGAAAATACATCAATCACCACAACACTCTTAATGATAACCACTACACAGAAGAACCTTTAGTATTGGAAAACAGAGTAAAATTGGTCCTCAGATCACTGACAAAGATAAGCCATGGGAACTAATGGCATCACAACAGAAATATTACCAGCAGCTTAAGAAGAATCAATCCGGGTGCTGAAAAAATGATGCCATTAAGTCTGGAAAGCCACCCAATTGCTGACAGAAGAGGTCAGTTTATATCCCAATAAAGAATGGATTCCTAAAAGAAGAGGAACACTATTTTGACAAATTCTCTCATACCATGCACTACTAATTTTTTTTTTTTTTAAAGAGCATTCAATGCAGACCATGTTAATAGAGCATAGGCAGAATTACAAGCTGAATTCAGAAAAGACCAAGGTACAACATATATTATTGCTGAAAATGCTGAAAGCATACTTAAAGAGGCTCTGTCACCAGATTTTGCAACCCCTATCTGCTATTGCAGCAGATCGGCGCTGCAATGTAGATTACAGTAACGTTTTTATTTTTAAAAAACAAGCATTTTTGGCCAAGTTATAACCATTTTCGTATTTATGCAAATGAGGCTTGCAAAAGTACAACTGGGCGTGTTGAAAAGTAAAAGTACAACTGGGCGTGTATTATGTGCGTACATCGGGGCGTGTTTACTACTTTTACTAGCTGGGCGTTGTGTATAGACGTGTCATCCACTTCTCTTCACAACGCCCAGCTTCTGGCAGTGCAGACACAGCCGTGTTCTCCAGAGATCACGCTGTGACGTCACTCACAGGTCCTGCATCGTGTCGGCACCAGAGGCTACAGATGATTCTGCAGCAGCATCGGCGTTTGCAGGTAAGTCGATGTAGCTACTTACCTGCAAATGCTGATGCTGCTGCAGAATCAACTGTAGCCTCTGGTGCCGACACGATGCAGGACCTGTGAGTGACGTCACAGATCTGCACTGCCAGAAGCTGGGCGTTCTGAAGAGAAGTGGATGATACTTCTCATCAGAAAGCCCAGCTAGTAAAAGTAGTAAACACGTACTTTTACTTTTCAACACGCCCAGTTGTACTTTTGCAAGCCTCATTTGCATAAATACGAAAATGGTCATAACTTGGCCAAAAATGCTCGTTTTTTAAAAATAAAAACGTTCCTGTAATCTACATTGCAGCGCCTATCTGCTGCAATAGCAGATAGGGGCTGCAAAATCTGGTGACAGAGCCTCTTTAACTTTTCAGGGGACTTTTCAAAATAAGCTGTCATATGTGTGTACATGAGAAACAACACTATTTCTGTCCGTTATAGGACTTGTATGTGGCATTATTTAGCAGTTTTTCCCTCTGCAGGCTCTATCTCTAATTCTCAGTAGTCTCAAATCTAGTGAGCGGAGCCTAACGGCTATCATGTCTTCTATACACTGCACACATAGAACAGGAGAATCCTGCTCTCCTATCCCGATCTATCATAAATATATAGAAGCTGCAGCAGCACGGAGGAGATTATACAGCAGTAATGAGCAGTGTAGCTGTAAATCCAGCACTGGGGTGACTTAGAAAACTTACCATCCTGTCTGTGTGTTTCTCTCTGCACCTGCTTCCTCCCCCTGCTCACCCCTCCTCCCTCCATAGACTTACCTTCAGCGTGTGTTGCTGAGTCACACTCTCTCTCTGCTCCCTCCTCCTGCTCCCCCTCCCCTCTGCATAGAAAGTTATAGCCAGGCAGTGAAGTGACACACCCCCACCTTATGCAGTCCATCGCCTCTGCTCTGTAATCAGGGTTGGCCAATGCTTGACAGCAGGGGGTGGAGAGCAGATTACAGGAAGGGAGACACCTGGTGGCAGTAACTTTACACAGAATTTGCATGGATAAAACAACTCAATTTTAACAGTAAGTAAATTACAAAGTTGTTTTATATCAGGTATACTATTAGATTAACATAAGTCATTTGAAAAGTTAGTGCCCATTGAAGTATGCAAGAAGAAAGTAACATGTAGTTTACTACATTAAAACAAATGTGTATTTAATAATACAATGTCTTCATGTACTGTATATAAACCTTTGTTAATATTAAAACATTCACATTGGTCTACAAGCCAAAGTATTAACAAAAAATGGAAAAACAGATTAGAATAAGAGTTATAAAAGGCTTCATGCCAGCACCATAAATATTTAAGTGGTATCCTAACACATAATGAGAAATGACCAGATAAAGACAATTAAAGATTCGAGATTGATGGAAAAAATGTCAGGAAGGTTAGACATGCCGATGACACTATACTCATAGCTGAAAATGTTAACTTATAGTTATATTCAAAGCTGAAAATCACTCGGGGTATAGTGATTAAAAAAAATGCAACTAAGGCTGGTTACTTTATAGTGCAAGTATGAAGAGTTTAGAGAGGGTTTGGAAGATAAAGGAAAGGGACATAAAAGGTGTTGGTGACTTTGAACTTTGGTGTTGGCAAATACTTTTGAGATCACTGTGGATGCCAAGGAAAAAAAAGAAGATCCTTTACCAAATCAAGTCTATTCAAACTGAAGTTATTTTATTGTACATATATTACAGGAAGACAAGGCTCTTTGTAAAATACATTACGTTTTACATCAATTAAAAGTAAAGGGAAAACTACAACCAGCAAGAAGATCGATAGATACAAATGGAAGAACCGTACAAAAGGCAGGACATTAATAAGTTGTAAAAAAATGCAAAGCAATACAATTAGTTCACTATTTATTGCAAACAAGAATAATTAAAATATATTATTTTTTTTATATCATATTATTTGTTATTTCATTATACCTGAGATTGCACACTACAACAGTATTGAATAGGCAGGCCTCTACAACTGATCAGTCTTATTTGTTACATGTTTTGCTTTTTATTTTTAAATCTTTCTGTAGACTGTAGATGTAAAGTACTAACTTTAAGATTGCATTACATCCTGTTAAAATGTGGTCATAGTGCAATTTGATTGCTGGAAATTTCAGAATTTCAAATCTGAAAGCAATTTTAAGTGAATATGATATCTATCATATCCATAAATAATCAAAAAAGTGAACATGAACCAAACGTAGATCACTATAGGGGTCTGACATTTGCGGCTCAAATTTTAAAGCTTAGAACTGTTACTTATGTGTTTGCTTAAAAAACGAAATCTGAATTTTAAGTTTAAACTATTAAAGTGAATATGATACATTAATAAGTCACTGAGAATAAAATGATTATTACATAATGGGAGATTTTGTGTCACATGGTACAACGTTGTATAAATTCATTAATAAATAGATTCATGTTTAGCGGAAACCATAGCAAATAGCAATTGAAAGATTAAAAACAAAACAGATACAAACAACTTTTAAGTTGAAGTAGTAAATGTATAACCTACCTCCACCATTCTGATAGCAAATGTATGGGAACCTCCATACATTTCCCAAGTCAACCGCAAATCCAATGACAGAGAGTAGAAAGTCCATCTTTTTGCTCCATTTATCCCTTGAATCAGTCTGAGAAATTGAAAGTGGTAAAGCGTTATTGATGGGGGGAACTGCATCATGTTTGGGGTTTTTGGCTGCTGGAGCTGTGGAGTTTTGCTCTGACATGCTGCTTTTCCAGTAAACCAGGCAGAATTTCAGCTGAATAAGTATAAGTCAGGGAGAATTTCTTCAGGCTGCTGACAGGAGGGAGAGAGGGAAAGAAGGAGGGTACAACACAAAGTGGATTCTCCACCTCTACAGTGCCAAATCCTCAGTACTAAGACTATAGTTCATTGTGAATAAAGGGGAAGGGTTAGAACTGCTGTATACCTTTTCAATGTAACTTCCACTTAATTATTGCATGTGAACTTGTCAGTTTTGTTCACCACCAATTTGATAAAACCAGAACTTTTCATGTAGTAACTCGCATTTAATGTTGAATAATCTCCTTTACGTTTTTGGTACTTAAACATATTTTGCAAAATCTTGATGAAAGACGTAAAGCAGCAGGCTTAACACTATTTTGTAGCGTTCATATATAATGGGTCTCATTGAAATTAGCAAATTAGAAATAATACAAATGTGCTGCCAGATAATGCTGTAAATGCCTAAATACAAATGTCAAGGAGAAATTGAGTTTGTGTGGTAAACGCTCAAGCTGGTGTTGTTCAGCAAAAGAAACTGATTTATGTGGTATACATACATTTTTACTTCTACATTTTCTTTCTCTTAGTAGCTATTTAACGGTGAATTACAGTGTTTGCAATAGGCAAATGCGGGTTGTTTTAGGGCAGCTGTATGTGCAGTCTATTGACAGAATACAGACTTTTGTACTGTAGGTAGCAAACTGCTTTATGTTGATGGGTTCGCATGGCGAGCATAGGGGATTTCATATTGCTTGCAGTCCTGTAGGATGTTATTGTAGTAAAAGGGAGCAGCCTATATTAGGCTATGTTCACACTGAGTTTTTTGCAGGCGGAATTTCTGCATCAAAATTCCGTTTTGAAGTTTGAGGCAGATTTTCCTCTCCCTGCATGCCGATTTCCTCTGCGTTTTTCGCCCCAGGCCATTGAGCACTGCGGGCATAAAACGACACGAAATATGCTTTCTCTGCCTCCCATTCAAGTCAATGGGAGGTCAGAGGCGTAAAAAGACGCCTCCGCCTCCCATTGAAATCAATGGGAGGCATTTTCGGTCCGTTTTTGACAAGTTTTTCCGCGTCAAAAAACTCGTAAAAAAAACTCTGTGTGAACATAGCCTTAGGGATATAAAATTGTTACAAATATAAACAATGTATAATATCAATATAAACATTTTGTATTTTCTAGAAAAATTCATGTAGATTTGATTTTGGTTTAGCACTATGAGAGTAGAATTGCAGTTTATATAATAGTCTGATAAGGATAACAAACAAATAATAATACGTACACTATACATCAAAATGATCTGTAAATGAAAATGAAATATTATTTATCCTTTATCAGACTGTCTAATACCGGGGCATATCACTATAACAGTTTCAAAGTATCAGTTAAAATAAAAAATCAGGTTCATGAGTAAAATAAAAAATTGCTTGCCCTGAGGCTGCTAGTAGGGCATAGAAGCGGAATCCTTGTTATGAGCTTATTTTTTGTGTCAGTTTGAATAAATAAAAGTTTTGTGGACTCTTCTTCCTTGAAGGAAAGTTTCCCTTGGGTGTTTATGCCAAGCAAGCATAAAGGAGGAGTAGGAGTAGTTTTTTTTACTGATCTGAATGTTTCTTTGCATACTGGATCAGTCTATGAATTGATTTATACATAATACCTTTACTTAATCCCGGCCAAGATTTCTACTGCAAAGTTAATGATAGACAAATCTCAATAAGAAAACTTCACATGTAAAATATTTCTGCTCTGAAAACATTGCTATATAGTCCAGCTACTTGTAGTGTTACATTGCTTATGTCTCCTTGCTCTTTTAACTTATTTAGGCAATAATATAGAGTAAATGGGGCAGTGTTTAATGAGAAATTAAATATGTTTATTCAATTATAAAAAAAAGTTAAATCAAGTGAAAAGAATGGTTTCCTGCAAGTGTAACTCTGGAGAGTGGAGTCATAGAGCCTCTATGATGTTCTGGGCCAGTAACACGAAATGGAGGGAAAGAAAATGACTACAGTCAGAGATGTCCCTCTAGGAGGTGATTATTAATTATTTTGGCAAGGCTGAGGTGGGCATACAAAAAATTAAATTGCCTGTCGTGCCGTGCAATATTGTGTGTGTTGTTTTTGTCTAAAAATGTTAGTTATCAATATACTTTATTGCTTGTACTACTGTATAAAGATATTCAAATCAAAATTGCATTATATCATTTCTAGGGGGCGAGATAATTTTACAGACATGGGTATTCTATATGTCAAAGGAAAATCCATATTGATTATTAACAAGCCTTATAAGCCCTTATTCACACAACAGGGTTTCCCGGCCGGGTGACGGCCGTTCATAAATCGGCCATCACCCGGCTGCAGTAGGAACAATAGACCCCTAATGGGGCTATTCACACGACAGATTTTTTGACGGGCCGGGAAACCTGGACGTCAAAAAATGGGACATGCCCTATTTTAGGCCGTTTACCCAGCCGCCCGGCTCCCATAGAAGTCTATGAGGCCGGGTAATACACGGCCATCACCGGAATGTGTCCCGAGTGATGGCCATGTATTCCGTCGCTCTCGCTCTCTCTCCTCCTCCTCCTCACAGTGCAGAGTGCATGTGAGGAGGAGGAGGGTCTTTTTTGCTCCCTGTAGGAGTCGGAATCCCCAATCCCTGGCCGGGGATTGGGGATTCCGCTACAGGAGAAGTGAGTGACTACACTGTCCATATATGGACACAGCGACGTCACTCACTTCTGAAGCGGAATCCCCGACTCTATGGCCGGGGATTCCGGTACAGGAGAAGTGAGTGACTACACTGTCCATATATGGACACAGCGACGTCACTCACTTCTGAAGCGGAACCCCCGACTATATGGCCTGGGATTCCGCTACAGGAGAAGTGAGTGACTACACTGTCCATATATGGACACATCGACGTCACTCACTTCTGAAGCAGAATCCCCGACTCTATGGCCGGGGATTCCGCTACAGGAGAAGTGAGTGACTACACTGTCCATATATGGACACAGCGACATCACTCACTTCTGAAGCGGAACCCCCGACCCCGTGGCCGGCGATTCCGCTACAAGAGAAGTGAGTGACTACACAGTCCATATATGGATACAGTGATGTCACTCACTTCAGAAGCGGAATCCCCGACCCTGTGGCAGGGAATTCCGCTACAGGAGAAGTGAGTGACTACACTGTTCATATATGGACACAGTGACGTCACTCACTTCAGAAGCGGTATCCCCGACCCTGTGGCAGGGAATTCCGCTACAGGAGAAGTGAGTGACTACACAGTCCATATATGGACACAGTGACGTCACTCACTTCAGAAGCAGAATCCCTGACCCTGTGGCCGGGGATTCCTCTCCAGGAGAAGTCAGTGACTAAACTGTCCATATATGGACATTGAAGTCAGTGACTTCTCCTGGAAGGGGGGGGGATGGGTGCAACCTACAGGGGGTTGTGTGGCATTACCTACAGGGGACTTGGTGGCATCACCTACAGGGGACTTGGTGGCATCACCTACAGGGGACTTGGTGGCATCACCTACAGGGGACTTGGTGGCATTACCTACAGGGGGCAGGGTGGCATTACCTACAGGGGGCAGGGTGGCATTACCTGCAGGGGGCTGGGTGGCATTACCTGCAGGGGGCAGGGTGGCATTACCTACAGGGGGCTAGGTGGCATTACCTACAGGGGCTGGGTGGCATTACCTGCAGGGGCTGGGTGGCATTACCTGCAGGGGGCTGGGTGGCATTACCAATAGGGGGCTGGGTGGCATTACCAACACGGGGCTGGGTGGCATTACCTACAGGGGGCTGGGTGGCATTACCTATAGGGGGCTGTGTGGCATTATCTACAGAGAGCTGTGTGTGGCAACAAATTTAAATGAAATTCATCCGATTTTAAAAAGGACAGGGAAAAAAACGGATGCAAAACGGGTCAAAATCGGCCATTAAAAACGGCAACATGGCCCGGAACGGAATCAGAACGGATGCAAACCGGATGCAAACCGGCCTGGAAAAACGGCCCAAAACGGCCGATTTTATCGGCCGACACTCGGACCCTGTCGTGTGAATGAGGCCTTAGGCTTTGTATACACAGTGTTCGTGGCTTCCGTCAGAGGTATATGCTCCGACCGATGGCTGTAACGGATGCCATACAGTGTCATCTATTGTAAAAAAAAAATATGTACTGTGCAATATACTTTTTTTTTCTTCCTGTCGCCCTTTATATAGGAAAGTGCAGTCTGCTATGCTTTTCTATACGGTTGAAAAAATATTCTGGACTCCATCATTTATAGATAAGCTTAACATATACGCCAGGAGCTTTTGTGCAACAAATTAAATAGCTTACTGAGCTTTTCTAACCACTATTCTATAATGTGAATCAGCTATAAATCAGGGGAAACATATTGAGAGCAGTAAGGCTGGATTCACACGACCATGTTACGTCCGTAATGGACGGAACGTATTTCGGCCGCAAGTACCGGACCGAACACAGTGCAGGGAGCCGGGCTCCTAGCATCATAGTTATGTACGATGCTAGGAGTCCCTGCCTCGCTGCAGGACAACTGTCCCGTACTGTAATCATGTTTTCAGTACGGGACAGTAGCTCCACGGAGAGGCAGGGACTCCTAGCATCGTACATAACTATGATGCTAGGAGCCCGGCTCCCTGCACTGTGTTCGGTCCGGGACTTCCGGCCGAAATACGTTCCGTCCATTACGGACGTAATGTGCTCGTGTGAATCCAGCCTTAGGGTATGTGCACACGATAACTGCAATTACGTCTGAAATTACAGAGCTGTTTTCAGGAGAAAACAGCTCCTGAATTTCATACGTAATTGCATGTACTCGCGTTTTGCGGGGCGTCTTTTACGGAAGTAATTTGGAGCTGTTCTTCATTGGAGTCAATGAAAAACGGCTCCAATTACGTCCCAAGAAGTGTCCTGCACTTCTTTTGACGAGGCTGTAATTTTACGCGCCGTCTTTTGACAGCGACGCGTAAAATGACAGGTCGTCGGCACAGTACATCGTAAAGCCCATTGAAAGTAATGGGCAGATGTTTGCCGATGTATTGGAGCCGTTTTTTCAGACGTAATACGAGGCGTAAAACGCCTCCATTACGTCTGAAAATAGGTCGTGTGAACCCAGCCTTACACACCCAACAGCACGTTGATCAGCGCTTATTTGCTCCTTTCACAAGGAGCTATGTATGGGGACGAGCGCTCGTTACTATCATGTCGGCAGCACATGTCCCTGTTTGCTACGATAATATTTTCTGCTGCATAAACTATACGATCAGCCGATGAATGAGCGTTTTCTCGTTCATTGGCTGCTCGTTGCCCTGTTCACACAGGCCAATGATTGGAAACGAGCGTTCTGTGAATGTTCGTTTGCCCGATAATTGGCCTGTGTAAAAGGGCCTTTAGTGTCAATGTGATTTAGTGCAGTCTATGTAACATGCAAATAGTAATTAAAGGTAAGTGTGATAGGGTACAATCTTTACTAGAGTGTTAATGGTTTAATTGTATACTTTGGAAACTGTGGGTACTTTAAAGCAGGTAGTCATAACAATATTAGAGGACATACTTTTACCATTTGAGTACTGCAAATTTCTGACTACTGGACACATAAACTTTCCCTGCCTTCTTGTATTTGTATATTTTACAGATGGTATACATCTATAAGTAAAATAAATACCACAATGCAAATTAGGCTGAATTCACACTTCTTTTGTAGTGTTTGCCTGGCAAATACATAAAACATATCCATAGGCCCCCATGTCTTGTATGAGTAAGTATACATTTTTTTCAACTGTATGGAATATTCAGTCTACTGTGCTTTTCATACAGAGGCATCCTGCAAAAAAACATACACCGTGAAGGAAAGACTTTTTTTTAACAGAAGTGGAATCCGTCAGAGGTAAAATCCTCTAGCCGTATACCTCCGACGTACGCTGCAATGTGAATAGACACTTACAGCACTATAAGGGTATGTTCACACGTGGCAGTTTTTTTTGCATACAGTTCTGCAACAAATATGTCCAATGTGAACAGACCCCAAGACCTCATCAATACAGCCATGAAACAGATTCTTTTTGTTAGGATCCTTAGGGTATGTGCACACACACTAATTACGTCCGTAATTGACGGACGTATTTCGGCCGCAAGTACCGGACCGAACTCAGTGCAGGGAGCCGGGCTCCTAGCATCATAGTTATGTACGATGCTAGGAGTCCCTGCCTCGCTGCAGGACAACTGTCCCGTACTGAAAACATGATTACAGTACGGGACAGTTGTCCTGCAGAGAGGCAGGGACTCCTAGCATCGTACATAACTATGATGCTAGGAGCCCGGCTCCCTGCACTGAGTTCGGTCCGGGACTTCCGGCCGAAATACGTCCGTCAATTACGGACGTAATTAGTGTGTGTGCACATACCCTTATTAAGGCCCTGTTCACACTGAGTTTTTTGACGAGTTTTTTGGCGCGGAGACTGCTCCGCAAAACTCGTCAAAAAACGCCCGAAAATGCCTCCCATTGATTTCAATGGGAGTTGGACAAGTTTTTTTACCGCAAGTAAAAAAAACTCGTCGTGGTAAAAAGAAGCAACATGACCCATCTTGAGGCGGTTTCCGCCTCCAAAACCCCATTTCAATGAGTCAGAAAGAGGAAAAAAAACCTCGACGAGTGTTTTGACGAGTTTTTGTCAAACCACTACATTACCTGCAGGGGCTGGGTGGCATTACCTGCAGGGGGCTGGGTGGCATTACCAATAGGGGGCTGGGTGGCATTACCAACACGGGGCTGGGTGGCATTACCTACAGGGGGCTGGGTGGCATTACCTACAGGGGGCTGTGTGGCATTATCTACAGAGAGCTGTGTGTGGCAACACATTTAAATGAAATTCATCCGATTTTAAAAAGGACAGGGAAAAAAACGGATGCAAAACGGGTCAAAATCGGCCATTAAAAACGGCAACATGGCCCGGAACGGAATCAGAACGGATGCAAACCGGATGCAAATCGGCCTGGAAAAACGGCCCAAAACGGCCGATTTTATCGGCCGACACTCGGACCCTGTCGTGTGAATGAGGCCTTAGGCTTTGTATACACAGTGTTCGTGGCTTCCGTCAGAGGTATATGCTCCGACCGATGGCTGTAACGGATGCCATACAGTGTCATCTATTGTAAAAAAAAAATATGTACTGTGCAATATACTTTTTTTTTCTTCCTGTCGCCCTTTATATAGGAAAGTGCAGTCTGCTATGCTTTTCTATACGGTTGAAAAAATATTCTGGACTCCATCATTTATAGATAAGCTTAACATATACGCCAGGAGCTTTTGTGCAACAAATTAAATAGCTTACTGAGCTTTTCTAACCACTATTCTATAATGTGAATCAGCTATAAATCAGGGGAAACATATTGAGAGCAGTAAGGCTGGATTCACACGACCATGTTACGTCCGTAATGGACGGAACGTATTTCGGCCGCAAGTACCGGACCGAACACAGTGCAGGGAGCCGGGCTCCTAGCATCATAGTTATGTACGATGCTAGGAGTCCCTGCCTCGCTGCAGGACAACTGTCCCGTACTGAAAACATGATTACAGTACGGGACAGTTGTCCTGCAGAGAGGCAGGGACTCCTAGCATCGTACATAACTATGATGCTAGGAGCCCGGCTCCCTGCACTGAGTTCGGTCCGGGACTTCCGGCCGAAATACGTCCGTCAATTACGGACGTAATTAGTGTGTGTGCACATACCCTTATTAAGGCCCTGTTCACACTGAGTTTTTTGACGAGTTTTTTGGCGCGGAGACTGCTCCGCAAAACTCGTCAAAAAACGCCCGAAAATGCCTCCCATTGATTTCAATGGGAGTTGGACAAGTTTTTTTACCGCAAGTAAAAAAAACTCGTCGTGGTAAAAAGAAGCAACATGACCCATCTTGAGGCGGTTTCCGCCTCCAAAACCCCATTTCAATGAGTCAGAAAGAGGAAAAAAAACCTCGACGAGTGTTTTGACGAGTTTTTGTCAAACCACTGTGCAAAAACCTACTGGAGCAGTTTTTGCAGGAGGAATTTTCCTCCTGCAAAAAACTCAGTGTGAACACAGAGAAGACCTCCAGTGGAGACACAACTTTCCATGTCTGCATTCCCCACCTGACTGTATACCACACTCTAAACTTCTTTTATGTATGCTGTACTTATTGAACTGCTGTCTGTGCTTTAAAAAAGCCTCCATCTTGATTCTTAGATTTTTCCAGCATCTTTTCCTCTCTGCTTTGCTATCAATCCCATAAGGGTATGTGCACACGGTAGCAGGCTTTTACGTCTGAAAAGACAGACTGTTTTCAGGAGAAAACAGCTGCCTCGTTTCAGACGTAAATGCTCCTCCTCGCATTTTGCGAGGCTTCTCTGACAGCCGTAAATTTTGAGCTGTGCTTCATTGAGTTCAATGAAGAACGGCTCAAATTACGTCTGAAAGAAGTGTCCTGCACTTCTTTTGACGAGGCTGTATTTTTACGCGTCGTCGTTTGACAGCTGTCAAACGACGACGCGTAAATGACAGGTCGTCGGCACAGTACGTCGGCAAACCCATTCAAATGAATGGGCAGATGTTTGCCGACGTATTGTAGCTTTATTTTCAGACGTAAAACGAGGCATTGTATGCTGCGGACACCAAATTCCGCACCGCAGCCTATGCTCCGCAGCAGAATTGTCCGCAACGTGTAAACGAACCCAACTAAAAAGCTGTGGAAAGCAATGGAGAAACGTGTACGCTGCGGATTTCCAGAGCAATTCCGCCACGTCTGGTCATGCCCTAAGTATACAGACAGAGAGGCTGCACTATATTCTTCTACATTATACTTGTGTGACAGGAACCTATCTAAGTATCAGTGGTAGCTGATATTAGAAGTTTATATCCCCTCCCTGTGCAAAATGAGTGTGGTACAGGAACTAATGAAGTCTGTGATGGGTGACACATAGATCTCCATAGACTTAAAGAGGCTCTGTCACCACATTATAAGTGCTCTATCTCTTAGATAATGAGATCGGCGCTGTAATGTAGGTAACAGCAGTGTTTTTTATTGAGAAAAACTATCTATTTTCACCAAGTTATGAACGATTTTAGCTTTATGCTAATGACTTTCTTAATGCCCAACTGGGTGTGTTTTTACTTTTGACCAAGTGGGCGTTGTGGAGAGAAGTGCATGAGGCTGTAAGTAATAGAAAAAAAAACAGCGATTCCTCAACCTTTTGAGTGGTTTTGTTTTTACGACGTTCACCGTACGGTAAAAACGGCATGTTAATTTTATTCTGCGAGTCAATACAATTACAGCGATACCAAATTTATATAATTTTCTTTATGTTTTACTACTTTTACAAGGAAAAAACTGATTGCTAAAAATCAAATTTAACTGATATTCTGCTACTCACAGGGTTGGTTTTAGGTGGTAGCAAACTGGACTATTGGCCCCAAAGGACTGGAACGCCAGGAGCAAGCTGAAAATGGAGCAGAAAAACATTTCAGTCCACTATCAGTTCAGTTCCAGTAGTTGGCCAGAGCGCTTATTTACTGAGATGAGAACTCGGCCCAACAAAACAAAGCTGTAAATTCACAATCGCACAGTCCACTCTGTCTTTTGCTCTTCACTGGTCAGTATAACGGCCAGTTTGTGTGTGTGTGTGTGTGTGTGTGTGCGTGTGCCTGTGCCTGTGCGTGTGCGTGTGTGTGTGTGTGTGTGTGTGTGTGCGGGGAGAGGGGGGGTTAATTCCAAAATTTGCTTGTTGCTGGCCCTGTGCGCTCTTCTTCCTTCATCTTTACAATTTTATAATTTACAGCAGAGGGTCTACATTATTCAGTTATAAGGCATTTTGCGGCAAAGCCATCTGCATGTGTATATCCTCTCATTTCCATCAGTTTGAGCACACTGTCTGAATGGACATTAAAAAGTTTTATTGTTGTGGTATAGATAAAGAAACTCAATTTAGAATCTCTAAATTATTTATCTTTTAATTATATTGTAGTTAGTCTTTACAAGTTGGCTTACAAACATTTTAACACCTACTTATAAATACTGTTTTACTTTAACACCCACCAAAACAGCTTGCTAGAAATAGGCATATACTGGAGAAAGTAAAATCCATGTCCATTGTGCTGCCACTTACAGTTTTGATTGTATTATAGTAATTCATGTAATTAAAACCTTGTTGCAAACACAGTTTGATCTGTATTACTTTAAGATTTGCCAATTTAGTGCTGCAGGGCATAAACTGGTAAAATGAAAGAAAATATACAAGCAGGATGTTTCGCACTGCTGAAGATGCCTCTCTAGTCAGAATTTAATTGAAACACATTGCAGGTTGGGGAATTGGCATCAAACAACATGCCACATTGCACTGTCCTAAAAATGAAATAGTCCAATCGCAAACTTAAAACAAACCAGCAAACACAGCATTAAGTACTCAAAGTTTTATCCTCAAATTCTGTATCATCAAATCTATAAGAACCGTTTTATGGAAATTATATCTCTTAGTCGTCTTTTTTCAAGGCTAAATAGGTTTAATTATTTTAATATTTCCTCATAACTTAGATTCTCCATGCCCCTTATTAGCTTCGTTGCTCTTCTTTGTAATTTTTCTAACTCCAGGGCATCGTTTCTATGAACTGGAGCCCAGAACTGAACTGCATATTCTAGATGAGGCCTCACTAATGCTTTGTAAAGTGGCAATATTACATCCCTGTCCCGCGAGTCCATGCCTCTTTTAATACACGACAATATCCTGCTGGCCTTTGAAGCAGCTGATTGACACTGCATGCTGTTATTTAGTTTCTGATTTACAAGTACACCCAGATCATTCTCAACAAGTGAATCCCCCAGTGTAGCTCCCCCTAAGACATATGATGCATGCAGGTTGTTGGTACCCAGATGCATAACTTTACATTTATCTACATTAAACTTAATTTGCCAAGTGGACGTCCAAACACTCAGTTTGTTTAAATCCGCTTGCAATTCACGAACATCTTCCATAGACTGAACTATATTACATAGCTTGGTGTCATCTGCAAAAATAGAAATAGTGCTATTAATCCCATCCTCTATATCATTAATAAATAAGTTGAATAATAGTGGTCCCAGCACTGAACCCTGTGGTACACCACTTATTACTGGGGAGCATTCAGAGTAGGAATCATTTACCACAACTCTCTGGATACGGTCCTTGAGCCAATTCTCAATCCAATTACAAACTATATTTTCTAAACCTATAGTCCTTAATTTACCCATTAGACGTCTAAGAGGGACAGTGTCAAATGCCTTTGCAAAGTCCAAAAACACTATATCCACAGCGGCCCCTCTGTCTAGGCTTCTGCTCACCTCTTCATAAAAACAGATCAGGTTAGTTTGACAACTTCTGTCCTTAGTAAAACCGTGCTGGCTGTTACTTGTAATACTATTTTTTGTCACATAATCCTGTATATAGTCCCTCAATAGCCCCTCAAACATTTTCCCCACGATGGATGTTAAGCTTACTGGTCTATAATTAAAGAAGACCTAGAGCCCTTTTTGAAAATAGGCACCACATTTGCCCTGCGCTAGTCCCTTGGCACTATACCAGTCACTAGAGAATCTCTGAATATTATGAAAAGGTGGACAGAAATAACTGAACTAAGCTCTTTAAGAATTCTAGGGTGTATCCCATCTGGTCCCGGGGCCTTGTGCACATTTATTTTATTTAATTTAGCTTGGACCATATCTACATTCATCCAATTCAGTATATCAACTGATATATTAACAGCACTAGCACCGGCTACATTAGCTGCTCTTTCTTCTGTTGTATATACAGAGCTGAAGAACCCATTTGCGCTGTGCTGTGTTCCACGCCTGGTGCCTGCTTGCTGCCTAGTCCCAGCCAAGCCTATCTTGCTACTGTCTGAGCTACCACAGGTACACTATACGAACTATAGACCGTGACCTGTGTCCTGTTCGCCAGCTGCCAAACCGTCAAGGTGGTACGGCCCAGTGGGTCCACATACCCAATGTGACAATAGTTAGTGGTGCAGTGTATGGCGCTTTATTATATTTAGAGGTGTTGAGAACTTTAACTTCGTTTATAGGTGCAGAAATGTTTTAAAAGTGAGAAGCTGAAGACATCTGATCGGAAAACTGCAGAAATGCGTCGTGGCCAGGAGAAATCCATCTTAGAGGTCTGGACCGGAGGGAGGAGAAAACGAACTAGAATCTGAGACGTCACCGGTGAGTCACTTAATGTAAATATTTATTCTGCCTCTAATCAATACTGTAGTCACTGAATCTTCTGCAGCGAGATGATGGGTGGTATGATTTTCTTTTGTGAAACAGCATCTCCCGGCATATCCTTACCATTGTTCGGGCAATGCTGGGAGCTGTAGTTTTACGCCGTACAAACCTATACGGCAGGGGTTGCAGTAAATTGAGCTGTATTTGTTCTGGTGCTGTATATATGTACTGAGCTTGGTTCTGGTGCTGTATATATGTTCTGAGCTTTGTTCTGGTGCTGTATATATGTAATGAGTTTTGTTCTGGTGCTGTATATATGTACTGAGCTTGGTTCTGATGCTCTATTTAAGTACTGAGGTTGGTTCTGGTGCTGTATATATGTATTGAGCTTGGCTCTCGTGCCGTATATATGTACTGAGATTTGTTCTGGTGCTGTATATATGTCAGAGCTTGGTTCTAGTGCTGTATTTATGTACTGAGCTTGGTTGTAGTACTGTATATATGTATGAGCTTGGTTCTGGAGCTGTAATTATATAGGATATATTTATAATAACAAAATTCCAGGCCTGATGGAAGTGTTCTCAATTCATTGTATACTTCATGTGAACCTGTCTGGTAGTTTTAACCACTTGAACCGCCACCATGTGGTAATACATGACCTGACAATATTTGCAAATGTATGTTTTTTTCAGAGACAGAAAATCTTTAAAATTAACTTTTAAAACGGCGCACACTATATGCTAATTACTCATTAAAGGGTCATGGGGCGGTGCCGCTATCCTGAAGAGTCACCTTTCCATGTTTGATTGACATCCCCCTGGCTGATACAAATTTCTCGGATGCGCCATTGCCTTGTACTACTTGGGGGGCTGTGTGGCACTATATACAAGGGGTGGCTGTGTGGCACTATACACAAGGGGGGCTGTGTGGCACTATACACAAGGGGGGGCTGTGTGGCACTATACACAAGGGAGGGCTGTGTGGCACTATACACAAGGGGGAGCTGTGTGGTACTATACACAAGGGGGAGCTTTGTGGCACTATACACATTGGGGAGCTGTGTGGCACTATATACAAGGGGCTGTGTGGCACTATTAAGGGGGGCTTTGTGGCACTATCTACTAGGGGGGCTGTATGGCACTATTTACAAGGGGGAGGGCTGTGGCTCTATCTACAGGGGGCTGTGTGTGGTGCAATCTACAGGGGGCTGTGTGTGGCACTATCTACTAAGGGGAGGCTGTGTGGCACTATACACAAGGGGGAGCTGTGTGGTACTATACACAAGGGGGAGCTTTGTGGCACTATACACATTGGGGAGCTGTGTGGCACTATATACAAGGGGCTGTGTGGCACTATTAAGGGGGGCTTTGTGGCACTATCTACTAGGGGGGCTGTATGGCACTATTTACAAGGGGGAGGGCTGTGGCTCTATCTACAGGGGGCTGTGTGTGGTGCAATCTACAGGGGGCTGTGTGTGGCACTATCTACTAAGGGGAGGCTGTGTGGCACTATCTACTATGGGGGAGCTGTGTGGCACTATATACAGTGGGAGCTGTATAGCGCTATATACAGGTGGGCTTTATGGCGATATCTACATGGGGGGCTGTATGGCACTATCTACAAGGGGGAGGTGAGGGGCGCTATCTACAAGTGGGGTGTGACACGGTCTATAGGCAGGACTGTTTAGCACTGTCTACAGGGTGGTTGTATGGCACAATCTACAGGGGGGACTATCTATAAGGTGGGCTGCGTGTGGCACCTGGGGGCCCCAATCAAGAGTTTTCTATGAGGCCCAATCTTTCCTAGTTACGCCCCTGTCCAGTGTAATGAATCCACAGGCTTACTGAATATTACTAGGCATGGCGTCGGTCATGTGACCACCACACACACTCACAGACACGATGTGTTGAGGCATCATAGAGGACACATCCATGGGCTAAGTGAAGAGGACTAATAGGGGAATAATCATAAACAACTACTTCACTATGCATGCATTCACTATCTCTAGATTATTTATAAAATTGCTGTGTGTCTCTATGAGATGTTGTCATGTTGTTAATAAAAAGATAAATTAAAAAAACACACAGAGGAGACAGGAAGAAGAATGTAAATGCTGCTCCTCACCGGCACTGACAGACATGATAAGATGCTGCTGTACGTAGAAATACTTTATAATTTTTGCTCCTCAATAAACTATTATTCACCTGTTATATACCCGAACAGTGATATCTCAATGGAAGTGGTCACATAAAGTGGGTCACATGACTGCCGCCATCTTTAGTCCATTCAGTTATCCTATGGGTGCATTACTATGGACTTATCTGTGGGCTATAAAATTATTATTTTTTTTTGACAGAGGCAACTACACTGGTATAAGTAATGTATGTGATCCGAATTTTAGAAAGTATATATTAGAAAGCTCTATGATTTCCTATTCTATAAATAAATTAATAGAAAAATTAAAAAGTGGACAACCCCTTTAAAACTGTCTATAACTTACTGGTCAATATCTTTTTACCATTCTAAGGCTGAATTCACACATAGTTTTGCTTTTTTTTCGTGGTGTTTTCACTGCGTTTTCTTAAAGTGAAAAATGCTGCGTAGTCTTTTTTTTTTTTAATCAGTTCAAGTTTATTAAACAAATAACTACATCATTACAGGTCAACCAAATTAATACATCAGTACTTTGCAAGCCCAAGAATGTATTACCTTCATAACAATGCTCCCTACCCCCAACTCCCCCCAACCCCCAGCCGTCCTTTTTGCTACAGGTTTCCATGCCCTATCCCCCACTCTTCCAAGTTTCCAATCCCCTCCTCTCTCCCACTCCCTATGAACTCCCCTCCCTCCGTGCTTCAAGACCCTAGTGTGGAGCCCCTCCTCCCCCCTCAGACCTCTACCGTGCCCCATGTGTCAGTGTAGTCCCCTTGACCCTCTTCCCAGCATAGCCTAGAACAGTCGCGCGGATTGTCAGGAGTTCCGAGGAAGCACACCCAGAGTGATCTATCCACATAGCCCATTGCTTTTCAAATTTATTCTTGGACCCCCTTTTGGAGTATATCCTGTACTCCATCAGCACCTGATGGTTAACTGCACCTATAATTTCCTGTTTCAAGGGTGGTTCCGCATCCAGCCAGTGTCTGGCAATACCCTTCCTAACCTGATATAGTATTTTCGCAATTGCCAAGCAATTTAGCCTATCCCCTTCCAAATCTCCAACATACCCTAGCAACATTACCATGGGATCCAATGGAATCTGTACCTGAAACACTCGCCCCAGTAACTCCGACATTTCTGCTCATAGAATCCCCAAGATCCCACATGACCAGAACATGTGAAGGATGTCCGCTTTTTCCTCTGGGCACCGAGGGCATCTGGCATCCGCCCTTAATCCTATGCTTTTCAGAACCCAGGGGGTCCTATATATGCTGCATAGTCTTTAGTAAAATATAGTGTTGAAGTCATGGCTCAAAATATATTAGACTGAAATTCTAGACGAGTGTTTCAACCAACACTCACTCCAGGAATTTATCCAGCTCCAAATCATAGATTATATCGATATATCGGAGAGAAGTAAGAGACACAGAAGTTGCTTATATGCTCAAAAATACTCCTGAGGTTTATTGGCAAAAACAATTACAATAATATCAATCAAAAGGGGTGTAAGCTTGAGGTTAACCAATCAGAGACAATGTGAAAATAACTCTGATTCAGCCAATAGCATACATTGAGAATATTTCATATTGAGCCAATCACAGACATAAAATACATTTAAAATGTAATATTATAATTTCATTAGATGCTTACGTCAGACTCACATCTGTTCTATTTGGCCTCTAAATAGAAAAATGTGGGAGTGTGGGGGAGTTATTTGCAAGTATGTATGTGAATAATGGAATAGTGGAATAATAGAGACAAATTAATAAGGAATGTGATAACTTCATGTCTGGGCGTTCAGCCAGACTGCTAACTTTATCAAGGCCACATAAAGGGCACACAGAGATTATATATATTTCTGAAAATAGGTGGAGACAAGGTAATTGCAGGTGGAATAGAAATGACATCTCTGCATGATCCGGCATCCTGCTCGTTAATTCATAATCTAATTTAATGCAGAGAATGTAAGCAAATGGACCATCCATCACAAATCCCCCTTTTCTCATATTAAATTACAGAGATTATATATTATGATTATAAACACCAAACAATATAAACAATAGGGCCACAACTAATAATATAAAGTTATCACCAATCTCATGTATTTCCCCTCAGGTTTGGGTTTTGGGACCCATCAGTGACAAGTCCTGTACATCTTCATTCTCTTCTGTCTTTTGCCCTTCACTGACTGTCACCCTTAGGGTATCCCACACAGTTGTGGAGTCAGACTGTATGATGGTGTCCAGTGGGGGATTTATTATTACCCACCTCATGGTAACTTACTTGTCTTCCGCTGTAAAACACTTGGATGTTGCTGACTGGTTCACTCAGGTCTTTGGCCTTTGCTTTACTTATACAATTGCTGATGTCAGCAGGATTTGATTTGGTCCTTCTCATCTGTCAGACACCGTATCTTGTTAGTATACGTCAGTATACTTGTTGGGTCTGGCGTCATTCCCTGTGCAGGAGTTCCAACATGGGTATGTGTCTATTTGTGTTTGTAACGTCCGTGGTTGCTGACCACGAACTCCTCCCATCCTGTCGACACCCTTCTCTCCAGAGATGTCAACACATGCGGCCGTCCTGTTCCGCAGTGACCACTAGGGTACGCGAGCTCAGTCCAGCCTTAAGGAGCCAGAGCGCACACATGTGGGAGATCTAGCTGATTGCTCCCAGATCACCCTGGACTATAAGAAGGGCTCTGCCCCTCCCTGCATTGCCTGTGCGTGTTTGTATATACCCGTGTCTGTCTTGCAAATGGTTCGATGAGTATTTTTCAGTTCCAGTGTTTCCGTTCCTGCTACCTCTATCCTGTTTCCCGTGCTACCGTGTTCCTGTGCTATACTGAGTTGGAGTCGTGTTGTGTCGCCTACTACACCCACTGTGTTTCTCCGCACCTGTTATCTACCGGCTGCCAGAGTTCAATCCGAGCCTAAACCATCGCTACTGTCTGAATTGCCTTAAGTACCTTTATCCGAACAATAGACATTGACTTTGTACCCTGTTTGGCCAGTTGCTATACCGGTACGGCGGTATGGCCCAGTGGGTCCACATACCCACAGATTGTGACAGTGTCAGTTTTCATGGTCTATTACCTCCATCCATGTGTGTGCACATGGCCATGTTAAGTCATGATTCACTTTCTCTTTGCCTTACTGTCATGCTGAATAGTGTGCCTACAATTTGATCACATTTATCATTACTTTTTCTGGGAGCAGCTTTTTTGGCTTATTTTGTGGCTGTTATTACATTTGTTTATTCATATTCATGCTTGTGGACATGTTTTTTTTATATGCTTGACCTGCATTTCATCATTTCACTGTTGGTCCTGATAGCTTGTTTGTAATTGCCATCTCTGTGGCATTTGTGTCTTCCTGAATGTACAGACAGGCTTTATCCCACACAGTTGTGGAGTCAGACTGTACGATGGTGTCCAGTGGGGGATTTATTATTACCCACCTCATGGTCATTTACTTGTCTTCCGCTGTAAAACACTTGGATGTTGCTGACTGGTTCACTCAGGTCTTTGGCCTTTGCTTTACATTGACAATTGCTGATATCGGCAGGACTTGATTTGGTCCTTCTCATCTGTCTCTTGTTTGTATATGTCATCATTTTAAAGTCTTTCATTTAAGTTTGTTGGCACTTGCTGCGGACCCAACCTTTGTCAATTGTTAAAATAAATGCTCATCTGGTGATAACAACACCAACATCAACATACTCTATAAAAGTTATTCTAAGTACATACAATAACAATGACAGGCCCTTAACCCTTTAATGACCAGCTGTAATGTCCGTGGCTGCGGGCCGTCAGCTCCAGCCTCCCGCTGACAGCCGTAGCCACGAGTCGGCAAGCGCTGGCCCCAGCCTCCTCCTCAGGAGACGCCAGCGCTTGCATCCACTCAGCTCCGCAAGAGCACACAGGGTGCGCGCGCACGCTCGTCCCCGCTCTTAAAGGGGCAGCGCAGGCGCCGGACATCTTGAATGACGTTTGACCCGTGAGTACCCTGGGCTATAAGAGGGGTCCAGCCCCCTAGTTCAATGCCTGAGCGTTGTTAGTTTTCCCAGTCTGTCTTGCAAATGGTCCCTTAGTGTTTCCCGTTCCTGTTGTTACCCGTATCTTGTTCCCCGTTCCTGTTTCCCGTGCTTTGCCCTAGTATCTAGTCATGCCACGTCCAGAGGAATCTGCCACGTCCTGTGTCATCTGCCACGTCCAGAGGAATCTGCCACGTCTGGAGGAATCCGCCACGTCCTGTGTCATCTGTCACGTCCAGAGGAATCTGCCACGTCTGGAGCAATCCGCCACGTCCTGTGTCATCTGCCACGTCCAGAGGAATCTGCCACGTCTGGAGGAATCCGCCACGTCTGGAGGAATCCGCCACGTCCTGTGTTATCTGCCACGTCCGGAGGAATCCGCCACGTCTGGCGCAACTTGCGGCTCCTGTGTCATCCGCCACGTTTGGCGCCATCTGCTGCACCCATCTCATCTGTGCCAGAGCTGCGGCCACCATCTGGACTATTCAGGTACCCTTGTGTGGGACATTGTATTTCCGGGGTGTCCTGTTGTTTGGCCAGCTGCCTTCCCGCTACGGCGGTACGGCCTAGTGGGTCCACTAACCCGCTTTGTGACACCAGCCTATTTTAGACCTTAATGACCAAGCCATTTTTTACGTTTTTCCATCGTCTCATTCAAAGAGCTATACACTTTTTATTTTTGCATTGACATAGCTGTATAAGGTCTTTTTTTTGCGGGACAAGTTGTAATTTTTAATAGCACCATTTTGGGGCACATAGAATTTATTGATTAACTTTTATTAACTTTTTTATGGGGGGAATAGAAAAAAAACAGCAATTTCGCCACACTTTTTTGCGTCCTAAATTTACGCCGTTTACCGTGTGGTATAAATAACACAATAACTTTATTCAGTGGGTTGTTGCGATTGCAACAATGCCAAATTTGTATAGTTTTTGTATGTTTTACTACTTTTACACAGTGAAAACATTTTTTTTCCAAAATGATTTGTTTTTGTGTCTCCATATTTGAAGAGCCGTAACGTTTTTATTTTTTCGCCGATGCAATTGTAGGAGGGCTTTTTTTTTTTGCAGGACGACTGGTAGTTTTTATCGGTACCATTTTGGAGTAGATGCAAATTTTTCATCACTTTTTATCACATTTTGTTTAAAGCTGGATTCAAAGAAAACAGCAATTTTTGCATGTTTTTTTATTTAATTTTTTACGACGTTCACCGTGCGGGTTAAATGATGTAATAAGTTTATAGTTGGGGTCGTTATGGACGCGGTGATACCAAATATGTGTAACTTTTTTACTTTATTTTGTTTGTTAATAATAAAGCAGATTGTAAGGGGGAAAAGTGGGTTTTTTATTTTTTTTTTTCACTTTTTATTAAACTTTTTTTAAACTTTTTTACTAGTCCCACTAGGGGACTTCACTATGCGATTATACGATCGCATTTATAATACACTGCAATACTTCTGTATTGCAGCGTATTATGCCTGTCCGTGTAAAACGGACAGGCATCTGCTAGGTCATGCCAGAGGCATGATCTAGCAGGCATTCATTACAGGCAGACCTGGGGGCCTTTATTAGGCCCCCGGCTGCCATCGGAGACACAAACACTCGTCGATCTTATCGCCGGGTGTCAGTGGGATGAGACGTTTCCACAGGCTGGCTCCCTCGTTCCAGAAACCTCTATTGCCTCCTACTGTTGCTCTACCTGAAGAACCTACGCAAGTAGACAGAATCAAGTTGTCCGAGCAGGTCTGTGTCAGTAGTATGGCCTTGAAGGCCATTTCGTGTGCCAATGTCCACAAAAGCCAGGAAACTCCAGCACCTGAGGGTTGGTTGGAGAGACAACATTAGGTGGGACAATGGCAAACGTCAAAGCCTCTCCCAAGTTATCTATTCCTGTGACCATCATCTCTGGAGTGACATCACACTCCTCCTCTGCATATCTGGATTCCAGAGCAGCTGCAAATTTTATCCAGCAGGAGCTAGTGGGTCGTCTACATCTAACCACTGTTCTCCTGGAGAGACCCCTGGAAGTTGTCTGTGAATGGACTACCATTGCCTGTTCCTATTATTTTCATCACTAAACCACTGACACTTCAAATCGGAGTTTTTCACAGATCACCTTCCTCGTCCTGCCTAAAGCTATCAATCCTGTTCTGCTGGACCTGCCTTGGCTTCATCTACCCGCTCCGGTTCTGGACTGGAGTTCTGGTGAAGTCCTCCAATGGGGGCCCAAATGCCTTCACCGCTGCCTGCTACAGGTTCGTCCCATTTTGCCTCCACTGCCTCAGTTACTCTCCGATCTACCTTCACATTATGCTACTTTTGCGGATGTCTTCAGTAAGAAGGAAGCAGAGATTCTTCCTCCTCATCACATCCATGACTGCCCTGTTGAGTTACTGCCTGACGCCTCACCACCTCGAGGGCGAGTTTTTCCTCTCTCCCTGTCAGAGACCCTAGCCATGTCTGCCTACATTAAGGAGAACCTCGAGAGAGGGTTCATCCGGAGGTCTTCTTCGTGAAGAAGTTTATTCCCACGGATTCTTCTTCGTGAAGAAGAAGGACGGATCTCTTCATCCATGTATCGACTACCGAGGTCTGAACCAAATCACGGTCAAGAATAAGTACCCCCTGCCGCTCATCTCAGAACTTTGATAGAATTAGTGGGGCCAAGGTGTTTACAAAGCAAGATCTACGCGGAGCTTATAACTTGATCCGTATCCGCAAAGGTGACGAGTGGAAAACCGCATTTGACACTCGAGTGGGCCATTACGCATATCTCGTGATGCCCTTTGGACTATGTAACGCTCCAGCTGTGTTCCGGGAGCTTGTAAATGACATTTTTCGAGACCTGCTGTATGTCTGTGTGGTGGTCTACCTGGAATACATCCTGATCTACTCACCTGATTTGATGACACATGGGAAGCATGTTCGGCAAGTTCAGTCACGGTTAAGGGTGACTCGCCTGTATGCCAAACTCGAGAAATGTGTGTTCGAAAGGAATCTCTGCCCTTCCTGGGCTACATTGTATATGACGTGGACTCAAGATGGAGCCAGAGAAGGTGGAGTCCGTCTTAGTGTGGCCACGTCCACAGGGCCTTCGGTCCGTACAACGATTTCTGGGATTCGCAAACTTCTATTGGCAATTTATGCCAAACTTCTCGTCCCTGACTGCTCCAATCTCGGCCCTCACCAAGAAGGGGGTGAATGCCAAGGTTTGGCCCCCGAAGGCAGAATCAGCGTTTACTAGCCTCAAGAGCGCTTTCACCTCAGCCTCCGTTCTCCATCATCCTGATGCTTCTCGGCAGTTCTTTCTGGAGGTCGACGCATCTTCCGTTGGTGCTGGAGCACTACTATGCCAAAAAAACTCTAAAGGCAAGACGGTGGCTTGTGGCTTCTTTTCTAAATTATTCTTTCCAGCAGAACGCGACTATTCCATCAGGGATCGGGAGATGCTGGCCGTCAAGTTGGCCTTAGAGGAGCGGAGACACTTACTGGAGGTTGCTATCCATCCTATTATCATCTATACAGATCACAAGAACCTTACGTACCTACAGTCGTCACAACGACAAAATCCTCGCGAAGCCAGATGGTCGCTGTTCTTTGCCCGATTTCAATTCTTGCTTCACTTCGGTCCTACAGACAAGTTTGTGAAGGCTGATGCTCTGTCTCGATAATTTGAAGCCAATGACTCTGAGGAGACTCCTGAATATATTATAGATCCTTCTATGATTATTGCCGCTAACCCTCTGCAAATTAGAGACATTCTTCCTGGAAAAACTCTTGTTCATCTTGCAGAAAGGAAGAGAATTGTCCACTGGGGACACAACTCTAAACTGGCTGGGCACTCTGGTGACCATAAGACACAGGACTTGACAGCTCGTCACTATTGGTGGCCCACTCTCCCTAGAGATGTTGCGGACTATGTCTGCTCATGTATGAAATGTGCCTCGAACAAGTCTACCTCCAAACCTGCTGGTTTGCTTCTACCCCTGCCTGTCCCTGATGCCCCTTGGCGGCATATCGCTATGGACTTTATTACTGACCTTCTTCCCTCAGCTACAATCTAGGTAGTAGTGGATCGTTTCTCTAAAATGGCACATTTTATTCCGTTAAATGGCCTCCCGTCTGCTCCTCGCCTGGCAAATCTGTTTGTTCTGCACAGACTTCCTCTGCATATTGTCTCGGACCGGGGTGTACAGTTTACATCCAAGTTCTGGAAAGTCCTGTGCAACCTGCTAGACATAAATCTGGACTTCTCTTCTGCCTATCACCCACAGTCCAATAGTCAAGTAGAGAGGACCAATCAAATTTTAGACAATTATCTTCCTCATTTTGTTTCCGCCCAACATGACAATTGTGTACAACTTCTGGCGTAGGCGGAATTTTCTTTCAACAATCACACAAGTGAGTCTACTGCCTCGTCTCCTTTCTACATTGTGTACAGCCAGCATCATCGAGTTCCTCCTCCTGTGCCAGCCTTGACTCAAGTACCAGCAGCAAAAGTTTTATTCACATATTGTAAAGGATCTGCCAGGCACAGCTTCGGGGTTAACTCCCAGAACTAATCAGTCAGCACCTGAGAATACATCCCTGAGACTGACTCCTGCTTCCACCATTCAGGCTGGCAGGCTTAGGAGTGGGAGAGCCTATCGTAACCTGGCCAGACTCAGCTAGCTCCCGCCCTCGGTCTATTTAAGCCTGCTCTTCCTGTCCCTCGGTGCTTGTGATTCTTTCCTTGTGGTTTCCTGGCCCAGCTACAGCTCCTGCTATTTTTGATCCTGCTCCATACAGACCCTGGCTTACCGACTACTCTTCTGCTTTTCGTTTTGTACCTCGCACACTCCTGGCTTGACTCGGCTCGTTCACCACTCTGGTTGCTCACGGTATTGCCGTGGGCAACGGCCCCTTTTCCTTGCTTGTCTTCCTTTGTATGTTTGTCGTGTTTGTCGTGCACTTACTGAGCGCAGGGACCGCCGCCCAGTTGTACCCCGTCGCCTAGGGCGGGTCGTTGCAAGTAGGCAGGGACAGAGTGGCGGGTAGATTAGAGCTCACTTGTCCGTCTCCCTACCCCCTGCCATTACATAATCACAAGCCCATACCTAGTCTACCCCTGGTCCCTGACACCACTATGGACCCCCGTGAGACCCTGGCTCAGCAAATGCAGGGTCTCTCCCTACAGGTCCAGGCCCTGGCTCAGAGGGTCAACCAGCCTGATGCTACCCTGGTAGTTCCCCTCACCGCACCTCTTGAACCCCACCTCAAGTTGCCCGACCGGTTCTCAGGGGACCGGAGGGCTTTTTTCTCCTTTCGGGAGAGTTGTAGGCTTTACTTTCGTTTAAAGCCTCATTCCTCAGGTTCTGAGAGCCAGCGGGTGGGTATAATTATGTCCCGGCTCCAGGAAGGGCCCCAAGAGTGGGCCTTCTCCTTGGCTCCTGACGCCCCTGAACTTTCCTCCGTTGATTGTTTCTTTTCTGCTCTCGGACTTATTTATGACGAGACTGACAGGACTGCCTTTGCCGAGAGTCAGCTGGTGACCTTAAGTCAGGGTAAGAGACCTGTTGAGGAGTATTGCTCTGACTTTCGGAAGTGGTGCGTAGCTTCTCGGTGGAATGACCCTGCCTTAAGGTGCCAGTTTAGGTTGGGTCTGTCGAATGCCCTGAAAGACCTGCTAGTTAGCTATCCCTCTTCTGACTCCCTAGACCAGGTTATGGCTTTAGCGGTACGACTTGACCGACGTCTCAGGGAACGACAACGTGAACGTTTATGTGTTTTCTCCTCCGACTCCCCCATGATGCCTCCCGAAGCTCCGTTGCTTCGTTCCTCCCCGAAAGATTCAGAGATACCTATGCAACTCGGGGCCTCCGTGTCCCCCCAACAACGTAGAGAATTCCGCAGGAAGAATGGTCTCTGCTTCTACTGTGGGGACGACAAGCATCAAGTGAACAACTGTCCTAAGCGTAAGATTGCAGCCAGAGAACTTCCACGTCTAAGTGATCATCGGGAAGGTCACTTGGGCGCACAGGTATTTCCCGTAAATATGAAACGTACTAAGATCTTGCTTCCCTTTCAGGTCTCTTTTGGTGGTAGGTCTGCTACCGGCAGTGCCTTCGTGGATTCAGGGTCCTCTACTAATATCATGTCTGTGGAATTTGCTATGTCCCTTGATATGCCTCTGATTGATTTGCCTAAACCTGTCCCGGTAGTGGGTATCGACTCCACTCCTCTTGCTAATTGTTATTTTACACAGCATACCCCTGTTTTTGAACTCCTTGTTGGCTCCATGCATTTGGAGCAATGCTCTGTACTGTTGATGCAGGGATTATCGTACGATTTGGTTCTAGGTCTTCCCTGGTTGCAGTTGCATAATCCCACGTTTGACTGGAATACTGGGGAGCTAACCAAATGGGGTAATGAATGTTGTACGTCATGTTTTTCTGTTAATTCTATTTCTCCCCCTAAGGAGGCGAATACGCTACCCGAGTTTGTTCAGGACTTCGCTGATGTTTTCTCTAGGGAGGCCTCCGAAGTGTTACCTCCTTATAGAGAATACGATTGCGCTATCGAATTGGTACCAGGAGCTAAGCTTCCTAAGGGTAGGATATTTAATCTTTCTTGTCCCGAACGTGAAGCTATGAGAGTGTATATCCAGGAATCCCTGGCCAAGGGTTACATTCGTCCCTCTTCTTCTCCGGTAGGTGCTGGCTTCTTCTTCGTGGGGAAGAAGGATGGTGGTCTTAGGCCATGCATTGACTACCGTAGCCTGAATAAGGTCACGGTAAGGAACCAGTATCCCCTTCCTTTGATTCCTGATCTCTTTAATCAGGTTCAGGGGGCCCAATGGTTTTCTAAATTGGATCTACGGGGGGCGTATAACCTTATTCGCATCAAAGAGGGGGATGAGTGGAAGACTGCGTTTAACACGCCCGAAGGCCATTTCGAATACCTCGTCATGCCCTTTGGGTTTTGTAATGCCCCTGCGGTCTTCCAGAATTTCATAAATGAGATTTTGAGAAATTACCTGGGGATTTTTCTGGTAGTGTACCTTGATGACATACTGGTGTTTTCCAAGGACTGGTCCTCCCACATTGAGCATGTCAGGAAGGTGCTCCAGGTCCTTTGGGAAAACAAACTGTTTGCCAAAACCGAAAAATGTGTGTTTGGGGTACAGGAGATTCCATTTTTGGGTCAAATCCTCACTCCTCATGAATTCCGCATGGACCCCGCCAAGGTTCAGGCTGTGGCGGAATGGGTCCAACCTGCCTCCCTGAAGGCGTTACAGTGTTTTTTGGGGTTCGCTAATTATTACAGGAGATTTATTCCTAACTTCTCGGTCATCGCTAAGCCCCTTACGGACCTCACTCGCAAAGGTGCTGATCTCCTCCACTGGCCTCCTGAGGCTGTCCAGGCTTTTGAGGTCCTTAAGAAGTGCTTTGTCTCGGCCCCGGTGCTGGTTCAGCCCAACCAAATGGAGCCATTTATCGTGGAAGTTGACGCATCTGAGGTGGGAATGGGGGCTGTCTTGTCCCAGGGTACCAGGTCCCTCACCCATCTCCGCCCCTGTGCCTACTTCTCCAGGAAGTTTTCGCCAACTGAAAGTAACTATGATATTGGCAACCCCGAACTCTTAGCCATTAAATGGGCATTTGAAGAGTGGCGCCACTTCCTTCAGGGGGCTAGGCACCAGGTAACGGTCTTTACCGACCACAAGAATCTGGTTTTCCTAGAATCTGCCCGGAGGCTAAACCCGAGACAAGCTCGATGGACGTTATTTTTTACTAGATTCAATTTTTTGGTTACCTATAGGGCTGGGTCTAAAAATATTAAGGCTGATGCACTGTCGCGTAGCTTCATGGCCAGCCCTCCTTCGGAGGAAGATCCTGCTTGTATTTTGCCTCCAGGTATAATCATTTCCTCGATCGATTCTGATTTAGTCTCTGATATTGCTGCTGATCAAGGTGCAGCTCCCGGGAACCTTCCTGAGAACAAGCTGTTTGTTCCCCTGCAATTCCGGCTAAGGGTACTTAGGGAAAATCATGACTCCGCACTATCTGGCCATCCAGGCATCCTGGGTACCAAACACCTCATTTCCAGAAATTATTGGTGGCCTGGGTTGCCTAAAGACGTTAAGGCCTACGTCGCCGCTTGTGAGGTTTGTGCTAGGTCCAAGACTCCCAGGTCCCGACCAGCGGGCTTACTGCGTTCGTTGCCCATTCCCCAGAGACCTTGGACACATATCTCCATGGATTTTATCACCGATTTGCCTCCATCCCAAGGCAAGTCGGTGGTGTGGGTGGTGGTGGACCGCTTCAGTAAGATGTGCCACTTTGTGCCCCTCAAGAAACTACCCAACGCCAAAACGTTGGCTACCTTGTTTGTCAAACACATCCTGCGTCTCCATGGGGTCCCTGTCAATATTGTTTCGGACAGGGGGGTACAATTTGTTTCATTGTTTTGGAGAGCCTTCTGTATGAAGTTGGGGATTGATCTGTCCTTCTCCTCTGCCTTCCATCCTGAAACCAATGGCCAAACGGAGAGGACTAATCAATCTCTAGAACAATACTTAAGGTGTTTTGTCTCTGACTGTCAATTTGATTGGGTCTTTTTCATTCCCCTCGCCGAATTTTCCCTTAATAACCGGGTCAGTAACTCGTCAGGGGTCTCTCCTTTTTTTTGTAATTTTGGGTTTAATCCACGGTTCTCCTCCGTTTCACCTGGTAGTTCCAACAATCCCGAGGTAGAGGTCGTTCATCGGGAACTGTGCACAGTCTGGGCCCAGGTTCAGAAAAACCTAGAGGTGTCCCAGAGCGTACAAAAAACTCAGGCTGATAAAAAACGTTCTGATAACCCCCTGTTTATGGTCGGGGATCTGGTGTGGTTGTCGTCTAGGAACTTGCGTTTCAAGGTTCCGTCCAAGAAGATTGCTCCCCGGTTTATTGGGCCGTATAAGATCATTGAGGTCCTCAATCCTGTCTCCTTCCGGCTGGAGTTACCCCCGTCTTTTCGGATACACGACGTGTTTCATGCCTCCCTCCTCAAACGCTGCTCCCCATCCTTGGCTCCCTCGAGGAGACCTCCTGTTCCCATCCTCACCTCTGAGGGGGTGGAATTCGAGGTGGCCAGGATTGTGGACAGCAAGATGGTCCAAGGCTCCCTCCAGTACCTGGTCCATTGGAGAGGATACGGGCCCGAGGAGAGGACTTGGGTACCCGCCCGGGATGTTCACGCTGGGGTATTGGTCAGGAGGTTCCACCTGCGTTTCCCCAGTAAGCCAGGTCCACTTAGAAAGGGTCCGGTGGCCCCTCATAAAAGGGGGGGTACTGTAAAGGATCTGTCAGGCACAGCTTCGGGGTTAACTCCCAGAACTAATCAGTCAGCACCTGAGAATACATCCCTGAGACTGACTCCTGCTTCCACCATTCAGGCTGGCAGGCTTAGGAGTGGGAGAGCCTATCGTAACCTGGCCAGACTCAGCTAGCTCCCGCCGTCGGTCTATTTAAGCCTGCTCTTCCTGTCCCTCGGTGCTTGTGATTCTTTCCTTGTGGTTTCCTGGCCCAGCTACAGCTCCTGCTATTTTTGATCCTGCTCCATACAGACCCTGGCTTACCGACTACTCTTCTGCTTTTCGTTTTGTACCTCGCACACTCCTGGCTTGACTCGGCTCGTTCACCACTCTGGTTGCTCACGGTGTTGCCGTGGGCAATGGCCCCTTTTCCTTGCTTGTGTTCCTTTGTATGTTTGTCGTGTTTGTCGTGCACTTACTGAGCGCAGGGACCGCCGCCCAGTTGTACCCCGTCGCCTAGGGCGGGTCGTTGCAAGTAGGCAGGGACAGAGTGGCGGGTAGATTAGGCCTCACTTGTCCGTCTCCCTACCCCCTGCCATTACACATATGGCAGTAAACTAAGTCTGCGATCCTCCAGGCAGTGGACCTTAGGAATAAAACATCCCGATATTAAAAGAAAAGTTCCTCCTCAGTTCTTTCCTGGAGTCAAGGTCTGGCTATCCTCTAGAAAAATTTGTCTCAAGATGCCCTCCCACAAATTAGCTCCCAGGTTCCTCGGTCCTTTCGAAGTTCTGCAACAGAAAAAAACCCCTGTATCCTATAAACTTTGGCTGCCTCCTACTCTCAAAATCCCCAACTCGTTCCACGTGTCCCTCCTCAAGCCTGTGGTTTTGAACCGCTACAGTAAGCCTCCTAGTTTTGCAGTGGCTCCCAGTGGTTCTTCTGATGTTTTTGTGTTGACGGAGATTCTGGACTTCAATAGAGTAGGAGGAAGAACTTTCTATCTAGTGTACTGGAAAGGGTTTGGTCCTGAGGAGAGGTCCGGGGAGCCAGAAGAGAACCTAATGCCCCTACCCTCATAAGGAAATTCCTCTTACGCTCTGTAACCAAGAAGAGGGGGCGTAAAAGGGTGTACTATAAAGACCGTGGTCACGGACCACTGCCGTTCCTTACCTCGCGATGGCCAAGACCCCAGACCGCTGGCATCCTGCCAGCATCTCTTTTCTAGGAGACACCAACATTTGCAGCCATCTGGCCCTGCTCTGAATGTTAGGGTGCGTGCGCAAGCTCTGTCCCGGCCTTAAAGGGCCAACATGCGAACATGTTAAAGTTCCCTAACCTATCGCCAGATCACCCTGGACGATAAAAAGGGTTCCGCCCTTTCACTCCTTGCCTGAGTATTGTTATTGTCTACCCATGTTCGTATTACAAATGGTTCCTTAGTTGTATGCTGCTCCCAGCGTTCCCGTTCCCTGCTACCTGTATCCCGCATCCCGTGCTGTGTTTATTCCTGAGCTTTATCTAGTATTTGAGTCATGTTGTGCCACCTACCACGCCTGCTGTTATACACCACATCTGGTGTCATCTGCCACGCCTGCTGTTATACACCACATCTGCTGTCATCTGCCACGTCTGCTGTTATACACACCGTCTGGTGTCATCTGCCACTCCTGGTATCATCCGCCATGTCTGGCACTACCTGCCACGTCAAGGTCCATCTGTGCCAAAACCTCTGATACTGTCTGAACTCTCACAGGTACCCTTGTGCTAAATGACTTTGCATAAACTTGTATAGACTGTGATTTGGCCAGCTACCACTCCACTATGGCGGAGTGTCCCAGTGGGTCCACTTACCCCTAGATCGTGATATGTCTCACTGGACAGGGTACCTAGAAAATGTGTAGCTACTGGGTACATTTTATTTTGCACTTGGTGTTATACTTTACAGCTCCTACCCACAAAAATATTCACAGATACCATATGTTTCATATGACAAGTATCTCAAACCAATTTTTTTCTTCCCTACTCAGAGATTCAAATTAACACCGTTATACATATGCCTAATATCTTAGGAAGACAAAAACAACTTGTTTTACCTGGGAAGGCCTCTCAAGGTCTCTTCGTGGGAGGTGGGTATAATAATAAGGTTGGAGTAGAGTCCACGGCCACAGACCATCGGGATTACTCACCTCCCGACGGCCGCAGCCATGGATCTGTGAGCGCTGGCTCGCATCTCCTCCCCAGGAGAAGCCAGTGCTTACTTCCGCTCCGTTCTGTTGTGTTTACGCGTGTTAGTCTTGCAAAAGGTCCCTTAGTGTTATCCTGTTCCCAGTGTTCTCGTACCTGCTACCTGTATCCCGTGCTACTGTTGTTCCTGTGCCATCGGTCATGCCTGCTGTGTTACACCATGCCTGGTGTCTGCTGCCAAGGTCCTGTCTGAGCCTAGCCATTACTGCTGTCTGAACTTCTACAGGGACCCTTGTGCTTGGACTATATAGACATTGACTTGGTACACTGTTTGGCCAGTATATGGCGGTACGGCCCAGTGGGTTCACATACCCACAGATCGTGACAGTACACTCAGGCCATGGACTCCGCTGGTCAAACTAAGACCATGACGACATCACAAGTCATGCGGGCAGATATGCTAGACCTCTGGTCACGACAGGACCAACCCCTTCAGCCGGTGAACATAATTGCACATCGGCTGAATACGCAAGCTGCAACCATGGCACCTGCTCCTATTGCTCCTGCTGTTCCTCCCATTACACCTCCTGGCAGTACCGATTCCTGATTCTCTCTGCCACTACCTCCTCGCTACGACGGAGACACCAGGACCTGCAGGGGATTTCTGAACCAATGTCAGATCCACTTCAATCTACATGCCACAGCATTTCCTTCCGATGGCACAAGGATCGCATTCTTAGTCTCTCTTCTTACTGGCAAGGCCCTGGCATAGGGGCGAACCCCATCTGGGAACGTCAGGGACCAGAGATCCGTGACTTACAGTGTTTTCTACAGACTTTCCGCACTATATTTGAGGAGTCTCTTCAGCAGCTGCATCCCTGCTGACCCTTCAACAAGGAGACACCTCTGTGGGCGAGTACGCCATTTAATTCCGTACCCTGGCGGCAGAGCTGACCTGGAACAACGAAGGCTTGGTGGCTACCTTCTGGCAGGGTTTATCCTCCGATATCAAAGACATGCTTGCTGCTCGAGATCTGCCTTCTAACCTAGATTACCTCAAATTTCTAGCCACCCGGATTGACATGAGGATCAAGGAATGGTCAAAAGAGGATCGCCGGGCCAGAAGACTTCCTAGGCTGGCTCCTACTTTCCAGCAACCCCTGCTGCCCTCATCAGCACTTTCACTGGAGGAACCTATACAATTAGACTGTCTCAAGCTGTCTGTCCAAGAGAAACAACACAGACGCACTTCAGGACTCTGTCTGTATTGCGGCCTCTGAGGCTATTTTTTGCGTCTATGTCCCCAGAAGCCAAAAAGACTCCAGCACCTAGGATTGGTTGGAGAGACAACTCTAGGAGGAAAAGGACTAAATAAAAAATTCCCGCGACCATAGCTTTCGGTGCGAAGACGCATCGGATCTCTGCCTACCTGGACCCCGGTTCGGCGGCAAACTTCATCCAACAGGACCTAGTGGATCAGCTCCAGTTGCCGACTATTCCCTTGGAGACACCACTGGCTGTTGCCTCGGTAAATGGACTTCCTCTGCCCGACCCCATCGTGTCTGAGACCAAGCCACTCAAGCTCCAAGTGGGAGCTCTGGATACAGAGCAGATTACTTTCCTCATCTTGACCAAAGCCGTCAATCTGGTGTTGCTGGGTCTGCCTTGGCTCCGGCTTCATGCCCCGTTTCTGGACTGGAATTCTGGAGAAGTTTTCCAATGGGGCTCCAAATGTCTCCATCGCTGCCTGTCACAGATTCAGCCTCTCCTGCCTCCTATGTCTCAGTCATTGACAGGATTATCCACTCATTTTGCCCAGTTTGTGGACGTCTTTTGCAAGAAGGAGGTCGAGATGCTTCCCCCACACCGAGCGTACGACTGCCCGATTTAACTGGAACCTAATGCTTCACCGTGCATGGACGGTTATACCCCCTCTCCTTGCCAGAGACTCAGTCTATGTTGGCCTATATCAAGAAGAATCTGGAGAGGGGTTTTATACGAAAATCCTCCCCCTATGGCCGGTGCCGGGTTCTTCTTTGTAAAGAAGAAATATGGATCTCTTCGACCCTGCATTGACTACTGTGGTCTCAACCAGATTACGGTCAAAAACATATACCCTTTGCCACTGATCTCAGAACTATTTGATCACATACGAGTAGCCAAGATCTTCTCTAAACTAGACTTGCATGGGGCCTACAACTTAATCTGAATCCATAATGGTGATGAGTGGAAGACAGCATTTATGGCACTATGAATATCTGGTGATGCCCTTCGGCCTGTGAAATGCTCCCGCAGTCTTCCAAGAATTTGTCAATGATATCTTCCGAGATCTGCTCTATGACTCTGTTATGGTCTATCTCAATGACATTTTGATTTTCACCCCAGATCTGATGATACATCGGAGGCATGTCCGTCAAGTCCTGCTGCGGTTAAGGGAGAATCGCCTGTATGCCAAGTTTGGGAAATGCACTTTTGAAAAGTATTCTCTGCCCTTCCTGGGCTATATCATCTCGGATCAGGGTCTCAAGATGGATCCTGAGAAATTAAAGTTCGTTCTGGAGTGGCAACGTCCTTAGGGCCTGTGGTCCATACAGCGTTTTTTGGAATCGCCAACTTCTACCGGCAGTTTATCCCAAACTTCTCATCATTGACGGCTCCCATCTCTACCCTTACTAAGAAGGGTGTGAACGCGAAGGTGTGGACTCCAGAGGCAGAATCTGCATTTAATAGCCTCAAGAATGCCTTTACCTCAGCCTCAATCCTCAATCATACTGACATCTCTCGACAGTTCTCGTTGGAGGTGGATGCCTCCTCTGTTGGTGCAGGTGCACTTCTGTTCCATAGAGGCCTCAAAGGAAAGGCAGTGATATGTTGTGTAAACAGTCAGTAGGAATACTGGTAGAGGGTAGGTATGTGCCACTGAGATTTCTTATCTCAGTGGTGTAAATCTCTGGGAAGTTCGTTGCTCAGCAAGGTTAGTTGGTGAGCAGGAGTTTTTTAGGCTGGATTTCAGGGTCCGGGATTTAGGAATGGCTGTAGAGATTCTGGGTGGGATGGCCATTCCCATACCTCCACTCCAGGTTTTGATTTCTAGGTTCTGAGTCTCAGCTGGCCCTGATTAAAAGGGAAGCTGACAGTGTGACCACAGAGTGTGAGGAGGAAGGAGGTTATTATTCCTCCAGGGAGACTGCTATGACCGAAGCACCTAACAAAGTGGATTTGCACACAAAGGTGGTGGCTGCTACAGGGTGAGAAATTTAAAGACTGTTTTTCAACAAAGTGATATTGTTATGTTGGTTGCTTTACCCAGTGGATGCAAACGCTGTACAAAAAGGATCTGTTTGTTTGGTGCAAATAAAAAGTACCCGCTGTATCTATTTTACCCTGTTTCCATGTGCGTGACTGCCCAATACAGCAACCCAAGGGGGACGCCAGCTCACATATGGTGGAGAATGCGGGCATCGCGCTATGGGTAAACGCACAGTTCCTTAATTTGATTGGACTTCCTGTATGTCCTGGGTAAAAGCAGCAACAGGATTGAAAAAAAGAGATTGTTATGGAAGAGCTCGTAAAACAGATGGTGCAGGCAAACCTGCTACAGCAGAGGGCTCATGCGGAGGCTATACAGGTTCAACAGGAGACCAACCGCCTGCTGGGTGAGCAAGTTTCCGCCCTAAGAGAGACGGTCATGGTTCAATCACAGTTACCACAGGAAACAGCCACCACCCTCATAAATGTGCACAAAACAGTGCAAAGCACTCTGCAGAAAATGACTGCTGCAGATGATGTGGAGGCATATATAACCATGTTTGAAAGGTTGGCCGAGCGAGAGAAACTCCCTCTGAAAGAGTGGGCAGTGGTCCTGGCACCATTTTTAGTGGGAGAACCACAAAAGGCATACTTCGACCTGACGCAGGAGCAAGCCAGTGACTATCATCTATTGAAAGCAGAGATACTGGCTCGGTTGGGGGTTACCCTTTCTGTGCGTGCTCGTTGGGTTCATGCTTGGCGGTACGAGAGGACTAAACCACCGCGATCCCAGCTGTTCGATCTCCTGCATCTGGCACGCAAGTGGCTTCAGCCCGAAATCCTAAATCCTAGGGAGATGGTGGAAAGAGTGGTGATGGACCGCTACATGAGTAGCCTGCCAAGAGAATTGTATCGCTGGATTGCCCAGGGAGACCCCCAGACTCTAGACCAAATGCTTTCGGCAGTCGAGAGGTATACCTCTACTGAAGATTTTCTTGCCCCTGAACCAAAAGGGCGACCTCCTGAGCGAAGCTACGAGGTACACTCTGCTGCGGTCGGAGCGAATCCGGTCCCTAGTACCCGAATGGCGGAGTTGCCACAAGGAGGGAAACTAAAGTTTAAACCCCTAGCACCAGGCACCCGACAGTTCCAGTCTCCAATCCGGAGTAGACCTGACTTTCTCTGTTGTAGGTGCCAGCAGCCGGGCCACATTGCGGTCCACTGTCACCAAAACACGGATCCTATGGATTGCAGTGCCACTCGACGATCCTCCCTGTTTACCCATTTGGCCTGCAGTGCTGATACCCGACAGGAGGAGGGACTACAGGAGCGACAAGTCCTTGTGAATGGGGCCATTGTCACAGCCCTCCTGGACTCAGGGAGTCTGGTCACACTCTTGCGGGCCACCCTACCACATGTACTGGTTAACCCGGAAAGGCGGGTGGGGGTGATATGTGTACATGGGGACACCAAGGACTACCCGGTGGCCAACGTCACTATAGAGACTGACTGTGGGTCTCAGGCCCATGAGGTCGCGGTTGTAAATAATTTGATTCATGCCTTTATCATTGGCCGTTGTTCTGGGAGCTGTGGGACCACAGGTCGGTCAGAGGGGGCAAGAATAAGGTTGATATTTTGTCTTTGCACCCTGTTCCTTTAAATGAGGATGGGCCCACTGAGGCAGTAGCGGTAACAGAAAAGGGGGCTGAGAATTTTCCTCTGGCGGTTTTAGCAGGAGAAGAGGGTGAGCCTGCAGGTCCCGAGGCAAGTCCCCCTGATCTTGAGGTATCCCGGGACAACTTTGGAACGGCTCAACCGAGAGACCCCACCCTAAAAAATGCCTTCGGAAATGTGACCGTCATTAATGGTGTTCCGCAGGGTCCTAATGCGGATAAATGTTTTCCCCATTTTGCTCTTAATGGGGATCTACTGTATCGTGTCAAGCAAATTCAGGGAGACCCTAGTTGAACAGTTGCTGGTACCCGCCCCATATAGACGTATGGTACTCGACATGGCTCATTTTCATGTGCTAGGGGGTCATTTAGGTACAGATAAAACCCAGGAAAGGATCCTACAAAGATTCTACTGGCCAGGCTGTTATAAAGAGGTTGCGAACTATTGTAAATCATGCCCAACCTGTCAGTTAACTACTCCGGTAGCCCACTTTAGGAGCCCGTTAGTTCCCCTGCCTATAATTGAGGTCCCGTTCGAACGAATCGCGATGGACCTAGTGGGACCGTTGGTTAAATCTGCCCGGGGCCACCAGTATATTCTGGTGGTGTTGAACTATGCCACCAGATACTCTGAGGCTATCCCCCTGCGAAACACCTCCTCTAAATGTATTGCTCGGGAGTTGGTGCACATATTTTCGAGAACTGGCCTGCGAAAGGAAATATTGACAGATCAGGGAACCCCTTTTATGTCTAAAATCATGAAAGAGTTATGTAGGATCTTGAAGATCAAACAAATAAGAACCTCTGTCTATCATCCTCAGACCGATGGACTGGTAGAGAGGTTCAACAACACCCTGAAGGGGATGTTAAAAAGGGTTGTGGAGAAGGATTGTCGGGACTGGGATTGTTTGTTGCCCTATTTGTTATTTTCTATCAGAGAAGTCCCTCAGGCCTCCACTGGGTTCTCTTCATTTGAGTTACTGCACGGCAGGCACCCCCGTGGTCTCCTCGATATTACCAAAGAAACATGGGAAAGTGAGGCGACACCTTATAGGAGCATAGTAGAACATGTGGCACAAATACAAGATTGGATAGCCAGGGTTATGCCCATAGTAAGGGACCACCTACAGAGAGTTCAGGAGGCACAGAGCCGAATATATAACAGGGCAGCCAAAGTGAGGCAGTTTAACCCGGGTGATCGCGTGCTGGTGTTAGTGCCCACAGTTGAAAGTAAATTTTTGGCCAGGTGGCAAGGCCCCTATGAAATTGTGGAAAAGGTTAGTGAGGTAACTTACAAGGTACATCAGCCGGGGAAAAGGAAGCCGATCCAGCTCTATCACATAAATTTAATTAAACCCTGGCAGGATAGGGAGTCCTTGCTAACTTTCTCAAAAATATCTGAAGATCTGGATGTGCAGATTAGAAAGGTTAACATTGCTGAAACTTTGTCACCGCCACAAAAACAAGAGACAAATGAATTTTTACAGCATAATAGGGACCTGTTTTCAAATCTCCCAGGGGTTACTGATGTGATAGAACATGATATTATTACTGACCCAAAAGTCAAAGTAAGCATTAAGCCCTATAGAATCCCAGAAGCCAGGAGACAGGCCATCACAGAGGAAGTGAAACGCATGTTAGCACTGGGGGTGATTGAGGAGTCTAATAGTGGGTGGTCCAGCCCCATAGTATTAGTTCCAAAACCCGATGGGACGTGGAGGTTCTGCAATGACTTTCGTAAGTTGAACGAAGTTTCCAAATTTGATGCCTACCCTATGCCTATGGTAGATGAGTTAATTGAGCAATTGGAGCCAGCCAGATATATTACAACCCTAGATCTCATAAAAGGATACTGGCAAATTCCGTTGTCAAAGGAAGCCAGGGAGAAAACTGCCTTCTCCACCCCAGAGGGGCTGTTTCAGTATGTAACCATGCCCTTTGGGTTACAGGGTGCACCGGCCACCTTTCAAAGGGCGATGGATCGGGTTTTGAGTCCGCACAAAAGATACGCGGCAGCCTACCTAGATGATATAGTCATCTTCAGCACTAACTGGGAGACCCATTTGAATAAAGTTCAGTCTGTCTTAGATTCCCTCAGAAAAGCAGGCTTTACTGCTAACCCAGAAAAGTGTGGTTAGAGGAGGCCAGGTATTTGGGCTATTTGGTAGGAAGAGGTGTGATAAAACCTCAAGTAAACAAAATTGAGGCAATACAAAATTGGCCACAGTCCCTTACAAAAAAACAGGTGATGGCATTCTTAGGTATTGTGGGATACTATCGAAGGTTCGTCCCAAACTTTGCCTCCATTGCAGCACCCTTAACAGATCTAACGAAAGGGAAGAAGTCCGTTATGGTTCAGTGGTCCCCAGTAGCAGAAAGGGCATTTCAGGGGCTTAAGAAAGCCTTGTGCAGTCAGCCAGTGTTGATAGCACCAGACTTTTCTAAAGAATTTGTTGTACAAACCGATGCCTCCAATGTTGGTTTAGGGGCAGTCCTATCGCAAGAAGTTAATGAGGAGGAGCTTCCCATAGTGTACCTAAGTAGGAAACTCACTTCTTTTGAGAAGAATTATTCAATAGTGGAAAAGGAATGTTTGGCCATAAAGTGGGCACTAGAGACGCTGAGATACTATCTACTAGGCAGAAAATTCCGGCTAGTTTCGGATCATGCCCCCTTGAAGTGGATGTGCCACAACAAGTTTCTAGCATTGCAAAATTTAAATTATAGTGTGGAATACAGACAGGGGAAACTACATGTCAATGCTGATGCCCTTTCACGTCTCCATTGCTTATCGGCTACAAGTGCCCAGTCCCCTGGCCTTGGGCAGAGGGGGGGGGGATATGTAAACAGTCAGTAGGAATATTGGTAGAGGGTAGGTATGTGCCACTGAGATTTCTTATCTCAGTGGTGTAAATCTCTGGGAAGTTCATTGCTCAGCAAGATTAGTTGGTGAGCAGGAGTTTTTTAGGCTGGATTTCAGGGTCCGGGATTTAGGAATGGCTGTAGAGATCCTGGGTGGGATGGCCATTCCCATACCTCCGCTCCAGGTTTTGATTTCTAGGTTCTGAGTCTCAGCTGGCACTGATTAAAAGGGAAGCTGACAGTGTGACCAGAGAGTGTGAGGAGGAAGGAGGTTATTATTCCTCCAGGGAGACTGCTATGACCGAAGCACCTAACAAAGTGGATTTGCACACAAAGGTGGTGGCTGCTACAGGGTGAGAACTTTAAAGACTGTTTTTCAACAAAGTGATATTGTTATGTTGGTTGCTTTACCCAGTGGATGCAAACGCTGCACAAAAAGGATCTGTTTGCTTGGTGCAAATAAAAAGTACCCGATGTATCTATTTTACCCTGTTTCCGTGTGCGTGACTGCCCAATACAGCAACCCAAGGGGGACGCCAGCACACAGTTGCTATTACTCAAGACTTTTTTCATCCACAGAGCGCAATTACTCTATTGGGGATCGGGAGTTACTGGCCATTAAATTAGCTCTGGAGGAGTGGAGACATCTGCTAGAAGGCGCAGGCCACAACATCCTGATATTCACTGACCACCTTACATATCTCCAATCGGCTCAATGGCTGAACCCTCGTCAAGCCAGGTGGTCGTTGTTCTTTGCCTGGTTCCAGTTTGTGCTCCACTACCGGCCCGTGGACATAAATGTGAGGGCCGATGCCCTGTCCAGGTCATTTGAAACAGAGGACACCGTGGAGCCTCCGCAAAGTATCGTTGACCGATCCTGTATTATTTCTGCTAATCCTCTGCAAGTTAGAGACATCCCTCCGGGGAGGACTTTTGTGCGGTTGGCAGACAGGAGGAGAATCCTTCGCTGGGGGCACAGTTCCAAACTGGCTGGGCACGCGGGTGCTCGTAAGACCCGAGATCTGATTGCCCATCATTTCTGGTGGCCCACGCTGCCCAAAGATATTGTGGACTTTGTCTCGTCCTGCACTGTGTGTGCTTCCAACAAAGTTGCTCACTTCAAGCCTGCCGGCCTCAACCTCAGCATTTAATATTCCCACAACACTTCTTGAATACCATTATCAAACAAACTAACTGTGGGATAGCATCTAGAGAGCTGCTGATATCTTAAGCATTGTACAAACACCAGTTCAATACTTGGGGTAAAAACTATTCCCCTGTCACTAAACACAACTTCTGTAGTGGGGAAAATACTGGCCAGGCTTCAGGCCACCCTCAAAACAGGTCTACACATACGAGCGAGCACATTTTCATACACACCTACCTTGGGTAGTTGTATACTCTGCAGTCGCTGGAACGGGTAATCTGGCTGGGGTGCACTTTTCATAGGTACCTTTTCTGTTTTACCTATGTTATGCCGTGCGCATATCATGCAGGCTACTAAAAACCTAGTGGTGATATTATTTGAAACCAGGGGCAAGCCAATTTGCTGATACCTGACTGCACATACTCTCCTTGTACTGCTGTAAGGAATGAGATCATGCAATATAGATCTAAAATCAATGCTGTATTTTGGCCACTGGTCTCATCAATCCATGCAATACCTGCTCAATGTATAAGCTTGTACCAGTCAGTGTTTTTTCTAGACATTTCTTCGACACGCACTGCACACGTCACCCCCCCCCCCCATCACAATCTACATTAGTCATCATCATCAATTCCTTACACGCAGCACTGAAGAATCACTTGGTTGTCTCTTTCACAAACAGACATTTATTAACATTCAAACAGCCTGCATTTTTTAACAAATTTTTCAGTTTGTTATAAACCTTTTTCATTCACGTTCTTCCAACGTTCCACAAGATCCAACTCCCATCACTATTAACATTTTTTACAATCATAGCCTCCGCTCCTGTTGCTCTTTCTACTATACTGATGGCTGGAACCCATGCCCCAAGGCTATCCCGCATATTTGTCTCACTTTATCCTGACCCATTGGTCGGAGAGCAGTAGGGTAATTTCAAGCAAATTCCCCACCTCCAAACAGACCGGCCTCGTCTGTTGACCGATATCCCAGAACAGCCTTCTTATTAGTTTCGGACAGACTGTCTTACCAATATGATTTCAAAGTCCTTCCTCCAGACATTCTAGCAGTGAGGTATCTTTTTCTCTGATCCCTCACTGTTTTGAACATCAAGAACAGACAAAATGCTGCCAATCAACAAATTATAAGAGCTAATTCTTCAACACAATCAACATTCGTGAACCTCCATTGACACAAGCAGGAGTTGGTCACATTCATTTCAGACGTCTACAAACCCCTCACTGCTGGGGTGTAGCTTTTGGTTCATACAGCCTGTAATGTATTTTGGTGATTTCTTTAGGGGCCCTGGGAGCAAGCCAATACCAATTCTCCTTTACTGTAATTAGTGTAGGTAGTTATACTACTATGACACAGGTGGCCCTTGGGGTATGTGTCAGGGTCGTTCATTGAACACAGGTTGTTATTTTGCAATGGTATGCAGTCCGGACGGTCTGATGTTATACTACTACAGACTTACTTGGTTGTTATGCTACAACAAAGTCTATATGCCGAATTATCAAATGCGTGCTAGAAATTAGTCTGTACTGATTCCTACCTTATGCCAGTCTGACAATGTATAAAACTGATGGTTTTTAAGGAGCCTTACACACAGTATTACAAGCTGGCAGTGTGCTAGGAGCATATAAATGGTTACTCAATACAACATTTAACACATGCACTCCCATTTATATCCATTTGAACATTACAATCCTGACAAAGGACCTGATTATTACGGGACCCCTTTATAGTTGTTATAGTGTCTTTCTTACCCTGTTTGTCACAATGTCTTTGGCTGTTCATCACACTACGGGGCTTCCCTTGTCGCTCTGCCCGTCTCCATTTTTAGAACTTAACCTTAGAAGTCCTTGTGGTACTACAGGGTATTACCTATGAATATCCAACCTTTCTGTCACCCATGGACAGTTTGTACCTCGCTTGATGCTCGGCTACCTCAGAGCAAACGGGAAACAGAATACCCTTTGATCCTTAATGGTTTCACACAACAGCCAAATAACAAATGACACACTACAACAGATAAGCACAAGTTTTCCTCACTGTCTAAGCTGCACCTGTCACTTTAAAAAACGTACAAATGTAAATTACAACTCCGCTCAACCATCCGTTACGTCACTGCATTCCAAAGGGGGGGGGGGGGTCATCACGCTAACAATCATCTTAACAGTTTCGTTGCCGGCAAAAATACTTGTTATGTAAATGCAAGGGAAGCAATACCTCAAGGCTGCTGGAGTCTGCTGGGAGAGAGTGTGCACGTAAACCTGCAACCTCTAATCCATAACCACTCTGGTCAACAGAGTCTAAGGCTACTCTCAGCTATTCGCCAGAGCTGACCGCAAGGTGAGATGGACTTTGCTGCTTAGAACCCAGGCTGTCTTAACAGAGTGTGGTTTTAGAAAAGAGGTTCATTACAGGCAAACCTGAGATGGAAACCAGACAGCCAGTAGGTTAACTGAAAGTCCAGAAACAGATTAGAGGTAATCAGACAAGCCACGGTCAAAACCAGTCGAGAACGGATAATCAGAATTGGTAGGCAGAGGGTTAACGAGAGTCAAGCCGAGGTCAGTATACACAAGGTCCAGAAATCAGAAATGCAGGTGTAGTCAGGAGCTTGATCAGGAACCAGGAAATAGGAAGATTCACAAGCAAAGACAGGTGGGAAGAGACAGGTATAAATATAAGCCCACAGCAGATTGGCAGAAGGACAGAGAAGAGAGATAGGCTCAAAGCAAAAGAAGAACCACCCAGAAGCTAGACAGGTTGTCCTAGCGACCTTAAGGGAACAGGTGTTTTCCTAACAGTACCCCCCCCCCCCCCTTCTACTAGGGGCCTCCAGACACTTAAGCTTTGGCCTAGGTTTCAAAGGAAACTTCAAGTGAAATTTTTTTACCAAACGACTGGCGTGTACTGAATGGGCAGGGACCCAAGTACCTTCTTCTGGTCCATACCCCTTCCAGTGCACCGAATAATGTAGAGTACCCCTGACCCTTTTAGAATCCACAATTCTCTGAACCTCAAACTACATATCTCCCTCTACCTGAACTGGAGGATATTTTTTTAGGAGAGATTTGTGAAATACGTTATGAATCCTAAAGAAAGCAGGAAGACCAAGACGAAACGACACAGGGTTAATAATTTCAACAATTTCGTATGGACCAATAAACATAAGGGCAAACTTATGAGAAGGAACTTTAATTCTCAAGTTTTTTGTAGAAAGCCAAACTTTTTGACCCACAATAACTTGGGAGTTCTTCAGGTTCAATTTAACCCGAGCCCAAACAGTGCACAGTTTATTTGATTCAATTTCCACCTCAGGTTTATCACCAGAAGAGCTGGAAAATGAACCAAAACGAGAATGAAAACCATAATTGCAGAAAAACGGCGAGGTATCAAGAAAAACATGATGGCGATTTATTTATAGAAAATACCAATAAAGGATGGTATGAGACCCATTCCGTCTGGTTATCAGTAATATAACACCTAAGATATTGTTCCAAGGTTTGATTAAAACGTTCGGTTTGACCGTTACAGACAATGGCAGTAATTCACCCTTAGGACACAATCACAAGCAGAGACATAGGAACCCACATCACGAGACAAGGACGGCCACCAATAGAGCTGTGAGACCAATTTTTTAGCACCGTTTATCCCTGGATGACCACACAAAACAGAATTATGTAACGCATTGAGCAAACGAAATCTGAACTGAGGAGGTACAAACAACTTCCCTGTAGTAATAGTTTGCGAATCAAGTTGTTGACATTCTTTAATTTCAGTTGTAAGATCGGATGATATTGCAGAAACTACTATCCCCTTAGATAAAACAGATTCAGGATAAAAGTAGGGGACCTGTGAGGAACAAAAGCTATGGGATAATGCGTCGGCCCTGGCCTGTAGGTTACAAAGAAGTCAAATTTGGTAAAAAAAACAAGGACCATCTAGCCCAGGGGTCTCAAGCACGCGGCCTGCGGGACACAGAGCCGCTAGTATCGGCTCTGCTCCGAGACTCTGGAATTCCCTGACATCGCTGTCCACATATGAGCAGCGATGTCTGGGGCTTCCGCAGAGCCAGAGTCCAGGGCAGAGCGCTAGTACAGGCTCTGCTCCGGGACTCTGTGGAATTCCCTGACATCGCTGCCCATATATGGACAGTATGTCAGGGTCTTCCCCAGAGTGGAATCCCGGGCAGAGCGCTAGTATAGGCTCTGCTCTGGGGAAGCCTCTGACATCGCTGTCCATACATCGACAATGATGTCAGAGGCTTCCCCAGAGCAGGAGTCCCAGTGTTGTCAGGAGCACAGCTGGAGTCCCAGGAAGAGCCTACTAGCGCTCTGCCCGGGACTCCAGCTCTGGGGTTGCCCCTGACATCTCTGTCCATATATGGAATTAAGTTCCTGAACTCCGAAAATACATTTTTCAAACTTTGCATAAAGACAATTTTCCCCCAGTACTTGAAGGATGGACCTTAAATGTTGGACATGAGTGGACCAATCAGAAGAAAATACAAGAATATCGTCTAGCTACACCGCCACAAAATGTCAAAAAAAAAATCCCCTTTACGGATACAAACCAAATTGTAGGCCCTGCGTAAATATAGTTTAGAGAACCACTTGGCTCCTGAGATCTAATTAAACAGGTCCGGGATGAGTGAAAGAGGATATTGATTCTTAACAGTAATCTTATTCAATTCACGATAGTCGATGCAGGGTCTTAAACCGCCATCTTTTTTTTCAACAAAGAAAAACCCAGCTCCCACTGGAGAAGTAGATGGATGGATATGACCCTTACTGAGACTGTCTTTTATATAATCTTTCATGGCATGTCTTTCTGGAGCAGAAAGATTATACATACACCATCCGCTTAGCATTAGGGAAGAGTATGATATGACGTACGATCTATGAGGAGGGAGAGCTTCAGAACCAACTTCAGAAAAGACATCCTCATAATCTTGAATATACTCAGGCAATGATGGTGTAATGCAAGCGATTTTAGTAGTGGACAAAGACATGCAAGAATCATAACATTTATAACTCCACTTAACTAAATCTGCTTTCACCCAATCAATAACTGGATTATGTGTCTGCAACCATGGGGTACACAATACTATTTTGGAGAGCAAATTTTCTAAAATAAAGAAAGGAATTTGTTCAGTATGCAAAGTACCCACTTTCAATGTAACAGGTGGAGTAGAGAACTTGACTGACCCCTGATCAATAGCGGAAGCCTTGACTGGGGTATACAACTGAACAAGAGGGATAGCCAATTTTTCAGCCACCTGAAAATCTAAGACTTTTGCTGCATAACCACAATCCACAAAAGCTTGTCCAGAAGCACAAACATTATCAAAACATAAATCAACAGGCAAAAGGATTTTTTGGGAAAATGTTGGAAAAACCTGACTGCCCAGATGGCATTCCGGGGGGACATCTAAGCCCTGCAGTTTTCCTGAGCTGGGTGTTCTGAGCGTTGTGGAACAGTTCTTGAGTGTATGGCCAGCATCCCCACAACAAAAATACAGACCTTTGCATTTTTTAAAAAGTGTCCGTTCCTGAGGAGACATAGTGGAGCCCAACTGCATGGTTTCTGGTGCATCCGAAGAAAGGCTCTCAGCGTAGGGAAAGGGGAGCAGCCATAACAATTTTTTCATTTTTTCGCTTACATAGTTGTCGGTCCAGACGTACCACCAGGGTCATGGTATTCTCTAGAGCAGGGGTCTCAAGCACGCAGCCTGCAGGCTGCATGCGGCCCCTGGGGCTGTCATCTGCGTCCCGCGGGACACAGAGCCGCTAGTATAGGCTCTGCTCCGAGACTCTGGAATTCCCTGACATCGCTGTCCACATATGAACAGCAGTGTCTGAGGCTTCCCAAGAGCCGGAGTCCCATGCAGAGCGCTAGTACAGGGTCTGCTCCGGGACTCTGTGGAATTCCCTGACATCGCTGTCCATATATGGACAGTGTAGCAGGGTTTTCCCCAGAGCGGAGTCCCGGGCAGAGCGCTAGTATCGGCTCTGCTCCGGGACTCTGTCGAATTCCCTGACATCGCTGTCCATGTTTGGACACACGATGTCTGGGGCTTCCCCAGAGCCAGAGTCCCGTGCAGAGCGCTAGTATAGGCTCTGCTCCGGGACTCTGTGGAATTCCCTGACATTGCTGTCCTTATATGGACAGTGTGTCAGGGTCTTCCCAAGAGCGGAGTCTCGTTCAGATCGTCAGTATAGGCTCTGTTCCGGGACTCTGTGCAATTCCCTGACATCGGTGTCCATGTTTGGACACACGATGTCTGGGGCTTCCCCAAAGCCAGAGTCCCGGGCAGAGCGCTAGTATAGGCTTTGCTCTGGGACTCCGGGGAAGCCTCTGACATCGCTGTCCATACATCGACAATGATGTCAGGGGCTTCCCCAGAGCAGGAGTCCCAGTGATGTCAGGAGCACAGCTGGAGTCCCAGGAAGAGCCTACTAGTGCTCTGCCCGGGACTCCAGCTCTGGTGTTGCCCCTGACATCTCTGTCCGTATATGGACAGTGATGTCAGGAGCAGAGCTGGAATCCCAGGCAGAGTGCTAGAAGCGGCTCTGCTCCGGGACTCTAGGTCTGGGCAAGCCCCTGACATCACTGTGGCAGCATCTGTGAAGGGCACTGTGGCAGCATCTGTGGAGGGCACTGTGGCAGCATCTACGGAGGGCACTGTGGCAGCATCTACAGAGGGAACCGTGGCAGCGTTTACAGAGGGCACCGTGGCAGCATCTACAGAGGGCACCGTGGCAGCATCTACAGAGGGAACCGTGGCAGCGTTTACAGAGGGCACCGTGGCAGCATCTACAGAGGGCACCGTGGCAGCATCTACAGAGGGCACTGTGGCAGCATCTAAAGAGGGAACCGTGGCAGCATTTACAGAGGGCACCGTGGCAGCATCTACACAGGGCACTGTGGCAGCATCTACAGAGGGCACTGTGGCAGCATCTACAGAGGGCACTGTGGCAGCATCTACAGAAGGCACTGTGGCAGCATCTACAGAGGACACTGTGGCAGCATCTACAGAGGACACTGTGGCAGCATCTACAGAGGGCACTGTGGCAGTATGTACAGAGGACACTGTGGCATTATCTAGGGTTGTGTTGCATTATCTACAGAGGGCACTGTGGCATTATCTACAGAGGGCACTGTGGCATTATCTAGGGGTGTGTTGCATTTTCTACAGAGGGCACTGTGGCATTATCTACAGAGGGCACTGTGGCATCATCTACAGAGGATTCTGTGGCATCATCTACAGAGGGCACTGTGGCAGCATCTACAGAGGGCACTGTGGCAGCATCTACGGAGGGCACTGTGGCAGCATCTACGGAGGGCACTGTGGCATCATCTACGGAGGGCACTGTGGCACCATCTACAGAGGGCACTGTGGCACCATCTACAGAGGGCACTGTGGCATCATCCACAGAGGGCACTGTGGCATCATCCACAGAGGGCACTGTGGCATCATCCACAGAGGGCACTGTGGCAGCATCCACAGAGGGCACAGCGGCAGCATCCACAGAGGGCACAGCGGCAGCATCCACAGAGGGCACAGCGGCAGCATCCACCGAGGGCACAGCGGCAGCATCCACCGAGGACACTGCGGCAGCATCCACCGAGGGCACTGCGGCAGCATCCACCGAGGACACTGTGGCACTATCTAAAAAGGGGCTGCCCAATCTTGACATGTGTCTGCCAAACACTGCTAATTGAGCCGCCGGACTGCATTTAGCGACACTTAAACTGGATTGTTGAAATAAGCAGTGGAGAAATATCTCAAAATTATTATAGTAATGCAGTATTATTATAGTAATGTAGTATTGTTATAGTAGTTCAAATAACTAATTGATTAACAATAATTTTGTACTGTATCAAATTTGAAAGTAATGCGGCCCGTCAACTTCCCATTTTTTCTATATGCGGCCCACTTACCCGGCTGAGTTTGAGACCCCTGCTCTAGAGTAAGGGGTGGAGGATAATTAATTAAGAGATCCTTTAAGCTTTCCGAAATGCCTCGGCAGAGTTAGCAACGGAGCGTAGCGTCATTCCACTGAGAAGAAATAGACCATCGTTTGAGCTCTGAACAATACTACTCGACTGGTCGTAGTCCCTGCTGGAGAGATAACATTTTGGTCTCTGCTACTGCAGTGACGTCTGGTTCTCCATAAATTAAACCCAGAGCTGCAAAAAGGGATTCTACAGAAAAAAGTTCAGGAGCATCAGGTCCCAATGAAAAGGCCCAGGTTTGAGGATCACCCTGCAAGAGCGAAACAAGACACCCACTCGCTGCTGCTCAGCTCCAGAGGAGATAGGTCTTAGCTGAAAATACAATTTACAACTGTCCCAAAAATTAGCAAAAGACTTATGATTTCCATAGAAACTTTCGGGTAAGTTCACTTTCTGCTCCACAGGAGATGCCGCTGGAGCGACTGCTTGGGCCTGTGCCGTTTCCTGCTGTTGACCTTGCACCAGCTGAGCTACACCTTGCATCTGTTTCCCCAGAGCTTGCATGGATTCCATCGTGGAAAAAATTATATATGTTGGCTTGTGAATATGTTATGTAAATGCAAGTGGAGCGACACCTCAAAGCTGCTGGAGTCTGCTGGGAGAGAGTCTGCACACAAGCCCGCAACCTTTAATCCGTAACCACTCTGGTCGACCGAGTGTAAGGCTACTCTAAGGTATTCGCCAGGGCTGACCGCAAGGTGAGATGGACTTTGATCCTTAGAACCCAGGTTGTCTTAACAGAGTGTAGTTTTGGAAAAGAGATGCAATGCAGGCAAACCTCAGCTGGAAACCAGACAGCCAGTAGGTTACCTGAAAGTCCAGAAACGGAGTAGAGGTAATCAGACAAGCCACGGTCAAAACCAGTCGGGAGCGGATAATCAGAATCAGTAGGCAGAGGGTTAACAAGAGACAAGCCAAGGTCAATGTACACGAGGTCCAGAAATCAGAAATGTAGGAGCAGTCAGGAGCTTGATCAGGAACCAGGAAATAGGAAGATTCACAAGCAAAGACAGGTGGGAAGAGACAGGTATAAATACAAGCCCACAGCAGATTGGCAGAAGGACAGAGAAGAGAGATAGGCTCAAGGTAAAAGAAGAACCACCCAGAAGCTAGACAGGTTGTAATTGAGACCTTAAGGGAACAGGTGTTTTCCTAACAATACTATTATGTCTTTCATATCAACAACTCAATGTACACATCTTCAACAACATCTCAAGATAACGTACACACCTGCAATCAATTATCACACGAAAAGTTTATTAACATACCTTTTTGGATCCTTCCTTCCTGGATACATTTCCTGGCGTCCAGGAGATGTGACGTCATGACAGCTAATTCCAAGGTTTAAGCAATACATGTGTGAAAGGTTGTGTAAGAATAAGCACATTATCTACCACGTTTTTTTTTAAATTTCAGATGCAATCCCGACCTCTCCGTGATGATCAATCTCCCGGGTTTTGGCACCAAAAACTTTTGAGGAAGTCATGGCTCAAAATATATTAGACTGAAATTTTAGACGAGTGTTTCAACCGACACCCACTGCAGGATTTCACCCAACTCCATATCATAGATTATATCGATATATCGGAGAGAAGTAAGAGACAAAGACATTGCTTGTATGCTCAAAAATACTCCTCTGAGGTTTATTGACAAAAACAGTTACAATATATATCATTCAAAATGGGTGCAGGCTCGAGGTTAACCAATCAGAGACAATGTGACAATAACTCTGATTCAGACAATAGCATACAAAAGATTGTGGTGTTAAGTGGTGTATTATGGGTCACTGTTTTTTTTCCCCAAAATGCAGCATGCCCTGAGTATAGTGTTTTCCCCACAGTCTTACCTGTAGGATTTTAAAAGCGCTAGAAGAAAATGTATTTTAAATCTTTCCTGCTGCTGCTAGTTTTGACCTTCCTGACATAGCCTCATCATTCAAATCTAACATTTGTCACTTTATGCGTTAATAACTTTAGAATGCTTTTATTTATCCAAGCGATTCTGAGATTGTTTTCTTGTGAAACATTGTACGTTATGTTAGTGGTAAAATTTGGCCAATACATTAAGTGTTTATTTGAGAAAAAGACTAAAATATTTTAGATAATTTGGAAAACTGCATTTTTCTAAATTTCAATTTATCTGTTTGTAAGGCAGATAGTAATACCAGACAAAATATTTACTAAATAACATTTAACATGTCTACTTTATGATTATTTTTTGAACAACCTTTTATTTTTCTGGGACGGTATAAGGCTTTTAACTTTAGCAGCAATTTTTTACATTTTAAACAACATTTTCAAAACCTATTTTTTATGGACCAATTCAGTTCTGAAGTGCCTTTAAGGGGTCTATGTTAGAAATCACCTATAATTCACTTTATTTTAAAAACTGTACCCCTTTTTATTTCATTTTTATGGCGTTCACCGTGCAGTATAAATTACATGTTAACTTTATTTGGCGGGTCAGTACGATAATGGCGATTCCAAATTTATATACAGGTAGTTTTTTTTATGTTTTACTACAGAAAGGAATAAGTTCCCCACTGGCCTGCACATCAGGCTATTATTTCATCCCTGCCTTACTAGAGCCAAAACTTTTTTACTTTTCTGTCGATGGAGCGGTTTGAGGGCTTGTTTTCTGTGGGACAAGCTGAAGTTTTTATTAGTACCATTTTGGGACATATGCGACTTTATGATCACTTTTTATTACATTTTTTTGGAAGTAAAGGTGATCAGTTCTGAAATTGTTTTGTTATTGTTTTTTTTATTTTTGGCGTTCACAAAGCCCCATAAATGACATGTTAACTTAATTCTGCGGGTCGATACAATTATGGCGATACCAAATTTATATAGTTTTTTATTGTTTAGAATATGCTTCTGTCCAATTCAGATTTTGTCCAATAAAAACACTTTTTAAAAACAAACATTTGTATTCTGTGTCGCCCTATTCTAAAAGACATACATTTTTTTGTGGGACGGGCTGTAGTTGTTATTGGTATAATAAATGTACTCTTTGATTACTTTTTATTCCATTTTTTGCAAGGCAGGGTGACCAAAAAAAAGCAATTCTGGCATTGTCTTTAGTGTATTGTGTATGAGTAGGTTTTTGTTTTTCTCTTTTCTTCCCAGTGGCAAACCTAGAGGCCATTGTCAGGGCTCCAGTTGTCATAGCAACTGATTGTGGGGCTATAAACCAATTAGATGCCACAATCGCTATTGACCGCGGCATATAAGGGGCTAAATTAGCTGCGATCCCGTTTTTTTTTTTAGCAAAGTGTCAGCTATAATATATACGGCGGATGTCAGAATGGGGTTAAAATGTTTTGTTTTTTTAAAAAAAGAAACACCACCAAAAAGTTTCTAAAAACGCCCCCAAAAAATCGATTGAAATTCATAGGGTTTTTTCTTTTTACAAATGTATAAAAACGCAGAAAAAATGTGTGTGAAGGAGTTCTAGGGGCATTTTTTACATGCATTTTTAAGTAAGATTATTGTATGGTGGGATGAAAGGAGCCAAAAAGACATCCAGCATCGATGTCAAAGAAGTCCAGCATCGCCTGATCAATACAGAAACAAGTTTAAATCCTCAAAACACATTAGGTTAGTTTAGGATTTTTATGCTTGATAAAGACTCCTGCGAAGTCGAAACGTAGCATTTTGTTATTGTGATGTGTTAATAAAACACTTTTACAACTTTGCCATACGGATGCAGTCCTCAAGTTTTTTGCATCAATTGATTGTCCAGAAGGGATCTCTGGACTTGGAATTTGCATTCCACTGTAATCGAGTAGAGATATTCCGACCAAGTGAGTGCTGTGGATAACCAGTTTACTATCTGGCGAATAGGTCATCAGTTGTCCGGTAGTCGACAACCCCTTTAAGATTGCGTGCAATAAATTTTATGCATGGTTCCATAAACTAACCTAATGTGTTTTGGGGATTTAAACTTGTTTCTGTTTTGATCAGGCGATGCTGGACTTCTTTGACATCGATGCTGGATGTCTTTTTGGCTCCTTTCATCCCACCATACAATAATCTTACTTAAAAATGTCCCTAGAACTCCTTCACGCACTCGTTTTTCTGCGTTTTAATACACTTGTAAAAAGAAAAAACCCTATGAATTTCAATGGATTTTTTTTGGGCGTTTTTAGAAACGTTTTTGGTGGCGTTTCTTTTTTTTAAAAAAAAATATTGACTGAACTGGCACCTAAAAAAAAGAGGCTTTTGAAATTGTATTCAAAATATGAGAAATTGCTGCTTATGTTTTAAGCCTTGAAAAAAAAAGAATGTTCAAAAAATGATGCCAACATATAGTAGACATATGGGAAATGTGAACTAGTAACTATTTTGGGTGGTATAAACATCTGTCTTACAAACCGATGCATTTAAATTCAGAAACTAGGCTGCGTCCTTAAGGAGTTAATCATTTATTTTTTGTATCACCATATTCTGAGAGCTATATGTTTTTTATTTTTCCGTCAAAAAAGCTGTGGGAGGGCTTGTTTTTTGCGGGACGGGCTGTAGTTTTTTGGGACCATGCAACATTTTGATCACTTTTTATTCCATGTTCTGAGAGGGGTGGTGAACAAAAAACAGAGATTCTGGAATGGTTTTTATACTTTTTTTTTTTACAGTGTTCAAAATGCGGGGAAAATAACATGCTATATTTATAATTTGGGTCTTTACGGACGTGGCGATACCAAATATGTGTACTTTTTTTTATGTTTTCAGTTTTTTCCTATAATAAAAGACTTACTATGGGAAAAAAGGCAGTTATTGTTTTTTTAACTTGAAACTTTGTAACTTTTTTACATTTGTATTAACTTTTTTTTGTCCCACTAGGGGGCTTTAAGGCATGAAGCCCTGATCGCTATTCTAATACACTGCACTACCTATATAGTGCAGTGTATTAGAGCTGTCAGTTATTCACTGCGAGCACGCTGATTAGGCTTCGCCGCGGACATACTTGGCTTCCGTACTAGGCAGACCAGGAGGCCATTGTTAGGGGCAACCATCGGCATCTACGTGAGTGCCGATCGTAGCAATTATCGGGTGCGATCTAATCACCTAGATGTAGCGATCGCTTTTGATCACTGCATCTAAGGGGTTAATTGGCTGGATCGGAGGCTAGCTCCGGTCCTGGCAGTTACAGTTGGATGTCAGCTGTGATATATAGCTGACACCCGCGGATGATGGCGCAGGCTCAGCTTCTGAGCCTGCCCCATCTTCTTCTCCCTGATAGTACGCCTTTTACTTGTTAGGCCTCTGGTTGCCAAAGCAACCACCGGCATCCCGGCAACCGCGATAGAAGTCTATGGAGACGAGAGTGAAAGAGAGACACACAGACGCTTCTGTAGCTTCTAGTAAGTGTTCTATCTCATCCCAGTGCTGGATTCACTGCTACACTGCTCAATACTGCTGTATAATCTCCTCCATGCTGCTGATGTTTCTGAGGGTGTGCTACAATGATACAGGGGAGTCGGATGTTCTCTTCCCTATGTGCGCAGTGTATGGCAGACATGACAGCAGTTAGGCTTCATCCTTTAGATCAGAAAAAACTGTCAGTGCATATCAGTGGCAGGGCCTAATAGCCAGATACCGATGACAGACATGGGGCTTTTATAAGGCGTTTTCTTGTCACTGGGTGCCGATGGGCTGACAGCAGGAGCCACTACCCCCTGTCTAGCACCTTAAATTCTGAAAAATCACCTGAAAGTCACCTGAAAGGACCCGAGTCCCCTTGATTATACTGTAATTAAAGAAGTTAAAAGACTTTCTCTGAAACATAAGGATTTGCACACATTTTATATTTTGATACAGGATATCAGGCAGTATATTACCTAATAATCTGTCTGTCAAATGAGGTGAGATATAATTTGTCTTTGAAATGAGGTGAGATGTACTACAGAGAGCATTTAAACTGTATTTTTCGAACAATGTAAAAGTGAAACTAAAAACTCACAACATACAGTTTGGTTTAGATTGATTGGTTAGCAAATGTAGCTGACTGTTCTGTAAAAAGGCATTGCTAAGCCTCCTGGGCAACCCATTCAATATGGATAATATAAGCGTGCCTGAAGAAACTGAGTGAACACGTAATTTCACGCAGCTGTACCGAAGATATTTTGTAAAAGTAAGGGTGTATTGTATAAGGGGGTTTTGCCACGTTTTTTTCCCACGCGGCCGACAACCGCACCAGTAAAGCGCATGCGTTACCCTAAGAGCGTAAAAGTAATAGCATGTTCAGTAACTAGCCTAAGGTTATGGGATTACCACAATGGGGGAAATTTATTAAGACTGGCGTCTCATATGCCAGTTTTAGGGTATGTTCACACAACCTATTTTCAGCCGTTTTTCGGGCCATAAATGCCCCGAAAAATTTGCTAAAAATATGGAGGCTAAATGCCTCCAAACATCTGCCCATTGATTTCAATGGGTAAAACGACGGTTCGTTCTGACAGGGTGTTTTTTTTACGCTACCGTTTGAAATAATGGCCCTGTAAAAAAACGCCTCGTAAAAAGAAGTGCTTGTCACTTCTTGAGCCATTTTTGGAGCCGTTTTTCATTGGGTCAATATAAAAACAGCTCCAAAATCAGCTGTAAAAAAACGGCTGAAAATCAGGGGTTGTTTTCTTTTGAAAACAGCTCTGTATTTTATGGCCGTTTTTACTTTAGCATGTGAACATAGCTCAAATCTAAAATGCACTGGAGTAAGATGATCCTAATTTAATTTAAAAAAAGCACGTCTCTAAATAAATAAGGCGCATCCCTGGCCATCTGTGCACCAGAAAGGACTCGTAGCTGGCCTAGATTTTCGCTATAATAACGCCAGTATCTGGTTTAAATTATAGTAAATGTGTTGTGGGTTGCCATGCCTCTTACACTAAGCGCCACCCACTTTTGTTAGAAATTAGAGATGCAAAAAGTTGCTAATTATTGAGCAAATTTGGTGTGTGCCATAATTTGAGACTTTTTAACGCCATAATACTGACATATAGGTATTGATAAATTCTGCTATGTGTTCATAGTTTAACCCCTTGATGAGACAGACAATTTTAGTTTTTTCATTTTCATGACCAAAAAAACAGCAATTTGGGCGTTTTAAAATTTTTTTATTACGGCGTTCGCCGATAAGGTTAAATAACGTTATATTGTAATAGTTTTGACTTTTACGGACGCAGCCATACAAGGTATGTAACTTTTTTTTTTTAACATGTCTTTAAAGAAAAATTTTTTTTACTTTTAATATATATATATTTTTTTAGTAAACTACTTAAAACTTCGTAGCCTTAGGGGATTAGATCACTGGTTCAATACACTGCAATACTAATGTATTGCAGTGCATTGTCATTTTTACAGGGCTTAACAGAGGCAGGGCTTAACAGTGGCAGAAAGAAGGCTTACCTGGAAGCCTTTAATAGCCCCCTTGCTGCCATGACAACCATCGGCACCCTGCGATCGCTAAGTGGGTAAACAGTGAGGAACAGCGCAATCTCTGTTCCTGGCCATTAGTGCAGGGTGTCAGCTGTAATACACAGCTGACACCGACAGCGTATGGAGCAGGCTCAGCATGTGAGTCTGCTCTATACTTCACCCACCGCACCAGGACGTACTGGCAAGAAGGGGTTAAATAGCACGTTTATTATTATAGAAATAAAAAGTTTTATTTATAAGATTATTATTATTTATTAACACTCATAGTTTACAGTGCCTTGCAAAAGTATTCAACCCCCTTGGTCTTTTCCCGGTTTTATAGCATTTTAACCTGGAAATAAAATGGATTTTTGAGGGTTTTGTACCATTTGATTTACACAACATGCCTACCACTTTAATATATTTACTGAGACATAAACAATAATTAAAACAAAAAAAAATGGAGAACTTTAACCCCTTACCTCCGTTAATGGTGGGTATTGGAGCTATCTCTGGTCCCTGCCATTACAGCACGGTGTCAGCTGTACATGCTGATGACGCAGGCCCAGCTTCTGAGCTCGCGTGATCTACTTGTCGCCCCCAGGAAGCCTGTTAGGCCCCGCGGGGCTTAAAAGGCTTCCGTACTCCGTACTCGGAAGACCAGGAGGCCAGTGTTAGGCCTCTGGTTGACATTACAGCCATCGGCGCCCCTGCGATCGCATGGCGGGGGTGCCAATTGGTTACAAATGTTTTAATTGCAGCAGTCGCTTTTGACCACTGCATTTAAGGGGTTAATGGCAGGGATCGGAGCTGGCTCCAGTCCCCACCATTACAGCAGGGTGTCAGCTGCAACATACAACTGACACCCACGGCTGATGGCACTAGCTCAGCTTCTGAGCCATGCCATCCATTTGTCGTAACTTATACGACAAATTGCGGCATGAATTAGCTTTCCATGACGTATACTTATGACAAATGTCAGGAAGAGGTTAATTGCAAGAAGCAGTCTTTCTTTAATAGATAAAAACTGTTTGCAAGCCGTTTCATAGATGACACTTTGTTGAAGAGGAATAGGGTTTGTATATGTGTTACATCAGTATTAAGTCTTTGTTGCAGATTTCCGGAATATGGTTAAAAACCATGGTGTATGGGTCAGCAGTGGTTAAAGGGGAATTCCCACAATTTAAAGTATTTCTTGTTGTTCCCTATCTGTAAAATAAATAATAATTGCAAATATAACCATTCAGCCCAAATTAATCTATCTTTTGCTATCACCCCCCAAAATACCCAAAAGTATGTGTTTGTTTTCACCTGGTCCCTTGTGGTTACGTCATTGTGTAGTTCCCTTTTTGAGGATGAGCATGTGCACTGAGATCAGCGTATGTGCAGTATTTCCAGTTTCACTGCACTGCACAGATTCGCACTGCGATTGCCCTGTCAGTGGGTTTGCATAATACTGCTTGTCACGATCTGTGGGTATGTGGACCTACTAGGCTGCACCGCCGTAGCGGGGAGGAAGCTGGCCAAACAACAGAGTACCAGATTAATACAAAGTCCAGCACAAGGGTACCTGAATAGTCCAGACAGTCGCAGAAAGGCACAGATGGAACTTCAGACGACAGAGGATGCCACACGTGGCGGAGTGTATCAGGCATGGCAGATGACACCAGACGTGGAGAACGATAGTAGGCATGACCGATGACAGAACACAACTCCAACACTCGATAGGGCTAGGAACCAACACAGCACAGAATACAGGAACAGGTAGTAGGGCACGGGAACACTTGGGAACAGGAAAACACTGAGGGACCATTTGCTAAGACTAACATGGGAATTACAAACAACGCTCAGGCAGGGAGTGAAAGGGCAGTGCCCCTTTTATAGTCCAGAGTGATTATGGCCAAATTGTAATATAATTAATGCACGCGCGTTGGCCCTTTAATGCCGGGCAAGAGCGTGCGCGCGCACCCTACGGGACACAGCCGAGCAATGCAGAAGTGAGTTCTGGCGTCTCCTAGGAAGGAGATGCCGGCCAGCACTCACAGATCCATGGCCGCGGCCGCTGAGGGGTGAGTAGGAACGGTGGTCCTACAGATCTTACCCCCCCCCAGAAGACCCGCACCTATATCAAGAATGGGAGTCAACAGGCCCCAGTTTTATCTAGTGCAGCGGCCAAAAGCCGCAGTTTCCGTGCGGGCCTTAGTGGAAAAAGGGACGTGCATACGGCTCTTGCCATTCTACTCTACAGGAGTTATGGAAACGGTTTCCCTAACTCCAATTGAACAGAATAAAGAGAGCCGTACTCATATATTAATTGATATTATAATGCATAATTTTCCAATGGGAAAATATTATTTAAAGGAGTATTTCCAACTTAGACATTTAAGGCATATCCACAAGGTATGCCTTAATTCTCTGAAAGATACGGGTCCCAGCTCTGGGACCCGCACATATGTTGACAACAGGATTCAACAGACCCCCGTGTCGCCTAGGGCGGCGGCCGTTGGCCGCAGTTTCCAGGCGGTGGTTGGTGGAGAGAGGGATGCACATGCACACGGCTCTTGCTATTTTATGCGAGTTACGGAATCCGTTTCCCTAACTTTCATTGAACAGAATAAAGAGAGCTGCATGTGGCCCTCTCTCCACTAGTTTCCACTTGGAATCTGCGGCGGCTGCACAAGGCGAGCTGGGGATCGGATGAACCCCGTTCTTTATATAAGTGTAGATCCCAGAGCTTTATATACATAAACAAAACAACCAACTTGAGACACCTTAAAGGGGTATGCTGACCTCAAACATTTGACGTATCCGTAGGATACGTTATAAATGTCTCATAGATGGGGGTCTCAGGGGTAGGGGACTGGAGATCTCCTTACCCCAAGTTGTTGATCGAAAGTTGACAGTGGCAGCAGCGTAAGGAAAAACAAGGAGAGAGAAGATGGAGCACGTGCACTTCTCTCTCTATTATATTCTATAGGAGTTACAGGAGCAGCCAGTGTGCTTGGCTATTTCTATAAGATTTTTTCTAATACACTATAAATCAAATGCATCCAGGTAATTTTAGAGCAATTGTTTATGAACAATGTTCCTTAATTTTGCACATTTTTTTACTAAGCATTTTTTTAAAAAAATTGACAAATAAAGTTTATTATAAAACATCAGAATTAAATACAGAGTATTGATATGTGTAGACAACATGTGTCCACTGCAAGTGCAAAGAACTCAGTAGTGCAATACAGCAATGTGTCAGAAAAATTATAAGTTCAATCAATTAGGGCAATGAAAGTTATGGAGTATGGAAATGTCATACAAAACTATAGCATACAAAGCAATGTAAAGCGAGCAGGGTATCTGGTAATTTACACTCCTTTAATATTTAAGACCCAGCGTGTAGAGTCAATCACTGCCAATGTATACTATAAAAGGTTAACCAGTTAACTAAAACTCAAAAACAGTTTCCACATCTAGAGATGCTTAAAAAATAAAACATAGACATGTCAGGTAATATTCAGCAGAAGATCAGGACCTATAGCATACGGCAGCACAGTGCATAGGACACAATGAATGGGAGCCGTTCATTGCGTCTACCATCTGCCACACAGCAGAGAAGCTGGTTTTTAGGGAGATAGCAGGCGCCATTATGAAGACCAGCTGCACTGAAGGTAAGGTGTGTGTGTCTCTGTCTGTCCCTCTCTCTCTCTCTCACAGACCCCCGCTCTCGTGACCACCCCTCGCGACACCCCCCCCCCCCCTCCTGTCTAAATATGTTTGTTTGGTTTATTGCCACATTGCTGTGTGCACATATTTATATTACAGGATATATTTGAATTCAATGTGTGTGTTTTTAAGTAGTCATCATACACTATAGCTGGTAACTATTTTGCTTCATTTACTGTTTTATATTTAGCTCTGTTTTTATGGCACTCTTTCCTTGATGCTCTGAAAGTATCAGTGTAATTTTACTTTACCACTGTAGCACTCTATGTATATTTAGCAAAAGTAGATTTTTGGGCTACGTGTGAGCTGTGTGTAGCAGAGCTGAGTGTGTGTGTGTGTCTGTGTGTAGCAGTGCTGTGTGTGTGTCTGTGTAGCAGAGCTGAGTGTGTGTCTGTGTGTAGCAGAGCTGAGTGTGTCTGTGTGTAGTAGTGCTGTGTGTGTGTCTGTGTAGCAGCGCTGAGTGTGTGTGTCTGTAGCAGAGCTAAGTGTGTCTGTGTAGCAGTGCTGTGTGTGTGTCTGTGTGTAGCAGTGCTGTGTGTGTGTGTCTGTGTAGCAAAGCTGAGTGTGTCTGTGTGTAGCAGTGCTGTGTGTGTCTGTGTAGTAGAGCTGAGTGTGTCTGTGTGTAGCAGTGTTGTGTGTGTGTGTGTCTGTGTAGCAGAGCTGTGTGTGTGTAGCAGTGCTGTGTGTGTCTGTGTGTAGCAGTGCTGTGTGTGTGTGTCTGTGTAGAAGAGCTAAGTGTGTGTAGCAGAGCTGAGTGTGCCTGTGTGTAGCAATGCTGTGTATGTGTGTCTGTGTAGCAGAGCTGAGTGTGTGTGGAAAGGAATTGACAACATTTCCTTATTTACCCAACACGGTTTTTAAAAAATGTGTGTAAAAAAGCGCGTTGTATGTACTAACAGCACACTTTACCAATGATGTAAATAAAAAGCGTAATCAAGCGTTTTTTGATGCGGTTTTTGGCACGTAAAATGCACAAAAAAAACGTATCAAATACATTTTCTTGGCTTGTAGGAAGGTGGGTGAGATTCCCTCCCACGTTTACGGCAGCTGTGAGTCAGGTTGCTTTGCTTTATTCACCTTGCTGTAATTCTGGGAAGTGCTCCCTCTGGTTGCCAACATAGGAAAACATGTCAAATTATTATTTAATTTTTAATACTTTCCACAATGTGTAAGAAAAAAAAAATACAGAAAAAAACGTAAAAAATATAATAGAAATAAGTAACTTAGGTTAAAAAAAAAAAGGTTTAATTTGCAACACATTCCCTTTAAATACGAGAACAATTGGGATATCAAAGGAAAGCTGTAACAATTCTGGGAGAGCCTTACAGTGCCATAGAGGTGTATGTCTAGTGATGCCAGTGGAGTAGAACATGCGCTGGGAAACATCCCACACCAGTAGAGCTTGATTCAGGATCGGGTGGTCACGTAAGTTTCCACCATTATGCAGTCGGCCACAAAACAAAATATGCAAAGGGTGAGTATAACGTGCACTAAATGGGGAAATAATCAGGGTCTGAACTCTCACATGTTCGGTCGCTCCCCATCTTGCCAGGTGTGACAACTGACCAGCTATACAGTACCATTTAACACTAGTGAAAGATACACCACCCTCATCCCATGGGGCATATAGAGGCCGGCCAGCTATCCGAGATCTACCATTATTCCATACAAAGGAGGTGAGTATACTCTCAATGCACTGTAATAAACGGGCTGGAGACTGCTGGAGAATATACAGGATTTTAGGCATTAAGGTCATCTTAACTAAACTCACTCTCGCAGCTGTAGATAGGAGCAATTGGTTCCATCTGGCAATCTTGGTACACAGAAAAGAAACTAGAGGGGTGATATTTAATGCTTCAAAGTCATAAACTGATCTGGAAATCTGTATACCAAGATATGTAATGGAGGTTGACGAGAGGCTTGGGGTAGAGATCGCTGAGGCAGCAGGGACTGATCTATCTATTGGTAGAATATAGGATTTAGACCAATTAATGGTTAAACCAGACATCGAGCCAAAAAGTGTCATTATGGAAAGTACTATATGCAGGGATACCCCAGGGTCAGCGAGATATAACAGAGTGTCATCCGCATACATGCTGACCTTTTCTTGTACAGGGGGAGGTTAAAACCTATAATACGGGGTTCTTGTCTGAGTATTTCAGCAAGAGGTTCCACTGCCAGCGCAAATAATAGAGGGGAGAGAGGGCAACCCCGTAGGGGTCTTCTATACAAGGGGAAGGGGTCCAAAGTCCAGCCATTTACTGCCACCCGTGAGGATGGGGCAGAGTATAATAATTTAACCCATTTTATAAATTCTTGTCCAAATCGAAATTTCGCAAGTGTTAAAAAAAGGAAATCCCATTCTATTGAGTCAAAGGCCTTAGCGGCATCAAGAGAGACTACGACACAAGCACCAACATCCTCATGAGTGGACTGCAAATTAGTGAACAGCCGGCGAAGGTTAATGGCAGTGGCCTTGCCAGGCATAAAGCCCGTGGTCCGGATGTATCAAAGGAGGAGAGAAATGGGGGCGATAGGAGTCACATGATATAGGGTTTTTACCCAGTTTAAGCAATACTACTATAGTCGCCTCCCTCATTGAACTGGGCCGTTCCCCAGATTCCAAAGCCACCCGGTACACATCCGAGAGACGTGTAGCCAAAAAATCTGAATGCGCCCTGTAAAATTCAATTGGCAGGCCATCACTACCGGGTGATTTAGATGTCTGGAAGGTGGCCATGGACTCCAGAATCTCCTGTACAGTAATGGGGCCATCTAAATATTCCCTGTGGGCAGGCGATAGCGTGGGAAGGGTTATCTGTTCTAGATATTCAGCAATCTCTGTGGAGGATGCAGAGATGTGTCAGGAATATAATGTTTCATAATAAGAGCGAAAGGTAGACAAAATTACCCGTGGGTCAAAGGACTGGGTACCATCTGGAACCTCGAGCAATGATATCACAGGGGGTTCCCTATCACCCTTTGCAATATATGCTAAAAGTGTACCACATTTTTGACCATGTTTGTAATATGATTGCTTGGAAAAGAATGCTTTTCTCTAGGCCTTATTATTCAAGCAGGTATGGTACAAATGGACCTTGCAAAACCATCTCTATTTATGGTCGCCTGTCGGATCATTGATATACTGGAGTTCGGCCGCTAAGGCATCATTGGCCATTTGGAGTTCGTTATGTGCCAAACCTCTTTTCAAGTCATTAATTGCCACAGAGAGTTACCCACGTGCATATGCCTTAAAGGAGTCCCACACAACTAAAGGGGAAGCGCTGCCGTCGTTGTCAAGAAAAAACTAATGCCACTTAGCCTGGAAATAGTCGGATGGGGGGAGAATTTTCAGCCAGAAGGGGGTTCAATCATCAGCAATTTTTTTGGGGTATATTTGGGAGTCTAATACGTAGACTGCCGGGGCAGTGATCCGAAACAGACCTGGAGAGATACTCCGCAGGGTCCACAGCCATCAGAAGGGAAGTGTGTACAAGCATTAAGTCAATACGCGATAAAGCCTCAAATTGAGGAGTAAAGCAAGTAAGAGGGTTCATGGTTCTCCAGGCATTCGTAATATTGAACTCTAAAAAGAGAGACTGGAGGGTGGAGGGAGCCGGAGATACAGGGTCTTGACTAGGGCGGAGGAATTTGTCTAAATGCTTATTCCAGGTGGAGTTAAAGTCACCCAGGTGAAAATGGATAGAGCGTTTTGTCAATATTGAGACACCCCTGGCCAAATTAGTGAATGTGGAATGGTATGACCAACCAATCCAGGGTCTGTTTAGAAGACGGAGCTTGTCATCCGTCATGTGGGTCTCCTGAAGGCATATAATATCACAGTCATGCTTTTGTAAATATCGAAACACAAGGGCTGTCTTAATGCAGTCGTTAGACTTCTCACATTCCATGTTAAAAAGGACACTAAGTCAGAAGACATGGAAAAGGGTAAAAGTGCAAACCTGGGCCCAGCCGGTCAGGACGGACCAGTATATGAGCAGCATAATATACATGAGACCTGGAAACATTAGAAGTGTGACATTTATAGTGGAAACAAACATGTGGAAAACAGGTGAAAACGAATCCCCCCCCCCACCCTACTGTCATGCACGCAGGCATGAAGAGCATATAAAAGAAGGGCGCAAGGGTGCAACCCCCCCAGCAGAAAAAAGGATACTAAAGGATGGAGGTGTCCATACAGTGAACGAAGGATCCACAGTTCCATCACAGAATGTCAGTGACTAGAAGTATTCTAGAAGCTTGGAACCGCGGGACAGTAGAGATACACAGCTACAAATGTCCGCACTTAGACGTCCGGCAAACGAGGAGAACCAGCTTGACTACGAGGATGAGAGTAGTGAAGAAATGTGATCTGTCATCCACCAGAACTTTCAGCCGTGCAGGGTACAGCATCGTGTACTAGGAGATCAAGTTCTTTGAGCTTTTTCTTGGCAGTGAGGAACAAAACTCTCTTCTTCTGGACCTCAATAGAGAAATCAGGGTACACGGAGATCTGTGAGTTGGCATACGGAATTGATCCTTTTTCTCGTGTGAGTTTAAGGATAGTGTCCCTGTCCCGGTAGTTGAGGAGTTTAGCAATAAACGTGCAAGGCAGAGCTCCCGGAGGCGGAGGTTTGGACAGAATACGGTGCGCTCTCCCCACTGCAAACATAACGGAGAATTTCTCCCTGCCGAAGGTGGAAGTGAGCAGATTTTCCAAGAAGGACTCAGGGGAGGAGCCTTCGGCCCCTCTGGCAGCCCTATAAAGCGAAGGTTGCAGCGCCTCAGTCTGTTCTCCTGATCATCCAGATGCTGATGTAATCTGGTGAGGCCCTGTTCAATGTCTCCGAGGTGTTTAGAGATTGGCGAGGCTTGGTCTTCCAGAGTACTGACTCTGTTTTCCACCTCCGTCACCCTTTCTCTAGGGGGTTGAGCAGCTTGGCGTAGAAGAGAAATATCAACCTTAATTTCCTCAATACGTGTGGTGAGGGTGGTTTGACATGTATGAATGGCCGCCAGCCCCTTCAATGGATCAGGATTAGAGTCCAATAGAGCAGAGGCCGTCTGGTCCGACTCCAGCGAGGTTTGGTCAGCGATCTGTGAGGAAGAAGGTGTAGACACCAAGAAGTCTGCTCTGCGAAACTGGTCCAGATTAGCGGTTGATTTGGTTTGTGATTTGGGAGGCGCCATTGCCGGGCGTTAAGTAGCTGTGTGTGCAGGTGTATGGAGCACCAAGGCGTAGTGAGACCCCTGGGAGGGGATTCAGCACCCAGACAATGTTAGAGCGTTACATTACACAGGAGTGGATACGGTATAAGGATCCAGGGGGGTCTTCATCGGGCAGGGGGGCCCGTTGAATAAGTCAGCAAAAAACAGTGCGTTTGCAGGTGACCCACAAACAGGGTTGTCGCAGTATCTTGGCAACAGAGCAGCGGTCAGGCCGACAGCACAGGAGAAATACGTGTAGATAAGGCCACAGGATGTATCAACAGGGTTTGTATGCAGAGGGGAAGGTGCCTCCGAAGAGGGGACTCACCAGTTGGCGTTGTACAGTCCCAGGGTATTTGGCCACAGATGGTGCAGGGAAGGACCACCTTAAGGGATCCAAAATGGCGGCCGCGACCAGCATGAGCCGCCTTGTAATGGACTGAGTCCTCCCTGAGGCAGGCAGGCCGGTTTCCACCAACCTTATAATCTTGGGCCAGTGGTTGTAGGTGTCTCCAGTAGACCGGAGGAGCCATGAGGTTCCGGTCCAGCCAGAAGTAGGCTGCGTCCGGCCACCACAATTAAACCAGGCCGGGGATGCAGCCCCAAACCAGGCCCAAAAGCACCGGGCCGCAGAGCACAGGCAGGAGGAGGGATATCACCCCAGGAGGACGTCGCTCTGTAAGGAGAGCCCACTCCGTAGACCCCGGAGCACACTGGAGGGAAGATGCAATAGCCGCCAATGCGCGGCCTCCCCAACTTCCCGCCACCAGCCACAACTTAAGCCCGCGGCTTCAGACAGGTCAGTAAGCCGCAACTGCCCGAAGGTAGTCAGGACACCGAGACGGGTCTAGAAAGATGCACTAGCCTCCGCTGGTGAGGGTGCACCACCCAGATAAGAGCTTGGACCCCGTGAAATCGGAGGATTGCTGGGGATAGCGTTTCACAGATGGGAGTCCCAGTCAAACGTGTCCGGCCAGCTCCACGTCCAAGCCACGCCCCCTTTAATTAAGCATTTTAAAAAGTCTTATGATTTTTACATGTTCCTTCTATTTCCTCCTCCTAATCTAAATCCCCGCTCCATCATCACTACCTCATACATGTACATCTTTGCGATAAAAAATTTCCCTGCAGAGTAGTGTTTTGTCCCTGTACACCATTCTGTTAATTCTTTTCTGTCAGGTTGCCATTGCACTTTGACAGGTAAACTTTTTTAGTTGTGTTGAGAAAAGGGGGGCATGGTCTTCCTCCAGGTAAAAAAAATGTGTACTGCTCACCTTTAGGGCTTATTCAGACAAACTAGTGTAAACTCGGACGTGAAAAACTTGACTAGGGATCCGGGAAAATAGAATATGTCCTATTTTTTCGTGGGCCCTTCACACGTCCGTTAAAACAACGGCCGTGTGAATAGCCGCATTGACTTGCATGGGACCGTGCTCTGTCCATTTTTTTAACGGACAGCACGCGGACGTATAATACGCTCCTCTGAATAAGACCTTAGGCTGGCTTCCCACGTAGCTTAAAGAGGCTCTGTCACCAGATTCTAAAATCCCTATCTCCTATTGCATGTGATCGGCGCTGCAATGTAGATAACAGTAAAGCTTTTGTTTTTTTTAAAACGTTCATTTTTGGCCAAGTTATGAGCTATTTTATATATATGCAAATGAGCTTTGAAATGGACAACTGGGGGTGTTTTTTTTCGTATGTCCAACTGGGCGTATATTGTGTTTTTAACTGGGCGTGTTTATGTGTATGACGCTGACCAATCAGTGACCAGTCAGCGTCATACACTCCTCTCCATTCATTTACACAGCACATAGTGTTCTTACTAGAACGATGTGCAGCCACATACACAAGTGTCCTGATAATGAATACACTTGAAATCCAGCCTGGACGTCATGTTTATTCAGAATCCTGACACTTCTGAATCTTTTCTGTGAGATTTCCAGCAAGGGAAACGAAATCTCGTTTACCTCGTAATCTCGCGAGATTACGCGTGGCTTGCTGTAATCTCAATTTAAAAAAAACAAACGTTACAGTTATCTACATTGCAGCGCCGATCACATGCAATAGGCGATAGGGATTTGAAAATCTGGTGACAGAGCCTCTTTAACACTGCAAAATTAAGTAAATCTACCACAAAAATCTGCAGCAAATTGTGCGTTTTTCTGCACATACTTCCACAGCGGTTTTACCTGCCACCTAGTATTAAACATTTAATATAGAAAACTTTATATGCACCTGCAGATTTCCAGCAGTTTTTACTCCGTTTCCGCTGCGTAAACGCTGTAAAAACCACAACAAAACAAACCTGTTGTGGAATTTATTCTCCCTATTGAAGTGTATGGGCCAAAGATGCAGCATCTCAGAATACGCAGCATAAATTGACATGCTACGGAATTGAAAGTCGCACCGCAAAACACTCTCTGCACAATTCTTCAGCATTTTTTTTCCACAGCATGTGCCTGAGATTTGCTAAATCTCATTCACTTTGCTGCACAATTTCCGCACAGAATTCCGTTGTGGAAATTCCACAGCATTTATGCTACGTGGGAACCCGGCCTTATACAAGTCTAAAATGTACCCCACTGGATTCTTGATTGATAATCTTTTTTTTTTTTTAAAGTGCTCTTTTGTGTTACTGGTTACAAAAGTTTACATCTATAACTAGCTATGAACTGTTGAAATAGAACAAATAAATACCTCCTCAGAATTTCCTTTCACCAGATCAATTCCTCCAAGGCAGTTGGGCTCTCTAATTCTTTATCCAACATATGAAAGATAAGAGCTGACAGAAACTTTGAGACCATCTATATAAAAAAGGAAGAGCTGTCCATCCAATGTTACTTTGCTTTCAGCCAAAAAGCCAGATTGACAAGAGTGAAAATTGGAAATTGCATACTAAAATGAGACAAATACACGCAAGTAATTGCCCGGATTTGAAGTTTTAGCCTGGTTTTATAACATTTTAAAATTCTCATAAAAGGAAGCTTTGTATATAATATATGTAATAGGTAGGACCGCCATCAGAAGAGTACAGGAGGTACTGCCCCGAGGGATGTGGCCAAATAAGGAGCATGCTGTGCTATTTCTGTCTACCGGAGGAGCTCGCCTTACATGGATTTATATAGCTAAAAGGAACTGTTTAACCCCTTTAGGACACAGCCTGTTTTGGCCTTGTGGATACAGATGATTTTTTCAAATCTGACGTGTCACTTTATGTGGTAATAACTCCGTAACGCTTTTACCTATCCAAGCGATTCTGAGATTGTTTTCTCGTCACATATTGTACTTTATGTTAGTGAAAAAATGTGGTCGATAAATTCAATATTTATTTGTGAAAAACTTAAAAATTTAGCAAAAATTACAATTTTTCTAAATTTAAATGTGTTTGCTTGTAAAACAGATAGTAATACCACACAAAATAGTTACTAGTTAACATCCCCCATATGTCTACTTTATGTTTGCATCATTTTATTTCACATACTTTTATTTTTCTAGGACGTTACAAGGCTTAGAACTTTAGCAGCAATTTCTCACATTTTCAAGAAAATTTCAATAGGCCATTTTTTCAGGGAACAGTTCAGTTCTGAAGTGGCTTTGAGGGCCTTCTATATTAGAAAGTCCCCAGAAATCACACCATTTTGAAAACTGAACCCCTCAAAGTATTCAAAACCACATTCAGAAAGTATTTTAACCCTTTAGGCGTTTCACAGGAATTAAGGCAAAGTAGAGGTGAAATTCATTCGTAATAAAAAAAATCTGTAACACAGAAGGTTTTACCAGAGAAACGCAACTCAATATTTATTGCCCAGATTCTGCAAATTTTAGAAATATCAAACATGTGGCCCTAGTGTCCTAATGGACTGAAGCACAGGCCTCAGAAGCAAAGGAGCACCCAGTGGATTTTGGGGCCTCCTTTTTTTAGGAATATATTTTAGGCACCATGTCAGGTTTGAGGAGGTCTTGTGGTACCTAAACAGTCGAAACCCCCCAAAAGTGACCCCATTTTGGAAACTACACCCCTCAAGGCATTTTTCTAGGGGTATAGTTAGCATTTTGACCCCACAATTTTTTTGCAGAATTTAGTGGAATTGGTCTGTGAAGATGAAAATCACCTATTTTTCTGTGGAAACATAGAATGTTTTCATTTTTACAAGGAATAAAGGAGAAAAAGCACCCCAAAATTTGTAAAGCAATTTCTCCCGATTACGGCAATACCCCATATGTGGTCGTAAACTGATGTTTGGACCCACAGCAGGACTCAGGAGGGAAGGAGCGCCTTTTGGATTTTGGAGCGCAGATTTTGCTGGATTGGTTTTCAGTGCCATGTCGGGTTTGCAACGCCCCGGAGGGACCAAAATAGGGGAAACCCCCCAAAAGTGTCCATATTTTGGAAACTACACCCCTCAAGGAATTTTTCTAGGGGTATAGTGAGCATTTTGACCCCGCAGGATCTTTTTTTAGAGCTAAGGTGACCAAAAAACAGCGATTTTTGGCGCTTTAAATTCTTTATTTCTTACAGCGTTCACCGTGCGCAATAAATTACATTTTACTTTATTCTGCGGGTCGGTACGATTACGCCGATACCATATGTGTACAGTTTTTTTTACGTTTTGCAGCGTTTGCACAATAAAATTACGTTTCTATAAAATAATTTATTTTCTGAGACACGCTATTCTGAGCCGTAACATTTTTATTTTTTGGTCAAAAAAGCTGTGGGAGGTCTTGTTTTTTGCGGGACGGGTTGTAGTTATTATTGGTACTGAAAAAATAGGAGTAGATGGGTCCAGCGCTGGATATAGTGCAACTGTTAAAACAGGAAAATTCTTCCAAGATTTATTATAAATCATTAAAAACAGTGAAAAAAGAGATGAATGGGTTTGTCCAGAGTACAATGAAAGATTCAGCAGTATAGGCGGTGCCTACGCGTTTCAGACGCTCCCTGCGTCCTTAATCATGGCATGTTGTATTTCCAACTGACAGTCCAGGGATTTATATCCGGTCGTTCTGGTGAAAAGGTTAATTGCGGTCCAACTAGAGGGAGATCCCTTGGAACGCAGATTGTTTCCTGTATCCTACGATGTTTGTCTGGAGAAATGCATCAGAACTAATTCATTCGATTCAGGTATATTTCCTTGTATTATAATGTAATGTGTTTGCACTTTATAATATCATATCGTAAGAATGAAAGTATCTTTTTATTATTTAGTTATTTGATTATTTAGATTATAATATAAGATAAGATAATATAAGATAAGAACGACGGGATGAGGATACAACTGTTTGTAGAAATCTGGAAAAGTAGGAAATATGCTGTTAAAAGACATAGAAACATGTGTGTAACGTGAAGTTAAAAACAAAATTTAGTCTGCAGGAGATTATTTGGGTAATATTGTTGTTTATGTATCAAAAATAGGTTGTTCATGTAACTCAGAGATCATGACTAATAGCTTGATTATTTGTCCCCAATATTCATTGGTATGAATACCAGAATTTGTCAATTTCCTTAATTTCAATACATCCAATCTCAAATTCACATACTCATTTGATAAGAACAATATAGTATTCTTGGATTTAGAACTGACAGGAGTAGAAATGGAAATAATACACACAAAAACTTTCAGAAAACCAACTGCAAGGAATACTATATTACATGCTAATAGCAACCATGCTAAACAGACCATCACTTCAATCCCAGTAGGAGAATTATGTAGAGCTAAACGTAATTGCAGCTCAGAAACACAATTTAAAGCAGAACAACAACTAATCTACAACAGATCACACAATAGGGGTCCACATTGGTCACTAAACAGGGCAAACAAGATAATTGCAAAGAAAAATCGGGATTCTCTACTTTCTCAGAAAGTCCAACGTCAATATCCAAGAAACCCACTCTAGTTTTAGAACAAAGTAGTCAATTCAAAGAAATAAAACAAATCATTAGCAAATACTTACCCATGTTAATGGATGACGAAATCTTGAATGACATTCTCAAAGAGGGATGTAGAATTGTACCACGTAAAGCCCCCTCTTGGCAACTCACTCTCCCCTTCCTTCTTTAGCTCTAAAGATACCAAGACCACATGGTTAGAGCAAAAGGGTTTTTACAAATGTGGCAGTAACCCTTGTAAAGTATGTCTATACGCGACACCTAAAAAACCTTTCATGATTCAAACAGTAACACCTTTTCAATAAACAATAACATCAACTGTAACTCAGAGTCTGTTATATATATATTATAGAATGCGAGGAATGTAATCTTAAATATATAGGATGCACAAACCGTAGGTTCAAAACCCGAATTTTAGAACATCTAAGTTTATTCGCAATCCAAATATTATGAATACCTCAGACGCTGCCAAAAATTTCATTCACCAACATAACAGAACAACAAACAGTTTTATATGCTATGCCATTGAAAAAATTCATCAACCCAAAAGGGGAGGAGATATTAAACACAAAACCCAAACAAGAGAAGCTTTTTGGATTTATAGACTACAAACACGAGTACCCAATGGTTTAAATTTAAGAAAGGAATTAATGTTCCATTATTGATTTTACCGCTAAAGCCTGCCTTCTGGCCAATAAACTTTAAATAACCAGTAAACTTACACGATCTCAACTTATTAATACCATGATTGAATAAAGAAATACTTTCCCTATGGAAAGTTGGTTCATAAACACCATTATTCCGTTTCTTTCCTGCCACATTTTGTGCTTTATGTTACATGTCGGGCCTTCCTGACAAATTTGCGAGTTGGGCAACCATGGGACATCTGAACCCAATCTAAAGAGGACCTAGTTGAAATTACAATATCTGAGTTATACAATATACTCGATAATATTCAACACTAACACCCATGTTCTAATATCAGTTAATAAACAATTCTGACAAAAACAAGGGTCCTCCTTCACCCAATATGCCTAAAAACTTTTTTGCTAAACAAGAATCACTATTGGATTAGCCTCCTATTACTACATTTATGCTGCACAATTAAATAGTCTTTTTCCAGTACTAAAGTTAAACCATAGTTTCATTAAATATGCAACTATAATACATAAACTGTATAGTATTAAATAATCAAGCTATTAGTCATGATCTCTGAGTTACATGAACAACCTATTTTTGATACATAACCAACAATATTACCCAAATAATCTCCTGCAGACTAAATTTTGTTTTTAACTTCACGTTACACACATGTTTCTATGTCTTTTAACAGCATATTTCCTACTTTTCCAGATTTCTACAAACAGTTGTATCCTCATCCCGTCGTTCTTATCTTATATTATCTTATCTTATATTATAATCTAAATAATCAAATAACTAAATAATAAAAAGATACTTTCATTCTTACGATATGATATTATAAAGTGCAAACACATTACATTATAATACAAGGAAATATACCTGAATCGAATGAATTAGTTCTGATGCATTTCTCCAGACAAACATCGTAGGATACAGGAAACAATCTGCGTTCCAAGGGATCTCCCTCTAGTTGGACCGCAATTAACCTTTTCACCAGAACGACCGGATATAAATCCCTGGACTGTCAGTTGGAAATACAACAAGCCATGATTAAGGATGCAGGAAGCGTCTGAAACGCGTAGGCACCGCCTATACTGCTGAATCTTTCATTGTACTCTGGACAAACCCATTCATAGCTTTTTTCACTGTTTTTAATGGTTTATAATAAATCTTGGAAGAATTTTCCTGTTTTAACAGTTGCACTACATCCAGCGCTGGATCCATCTACTCTTATTTTTTCTGTCTCTGCAAAGCTGTGTGCCGACACGAGGATCCGTGTGCTAACAATCATACTCGTGAGAAGGTGAGCTGGAGGAACCCTCCTATTTTTGTTCTAGCATTATTGGTACTATTTTGGGGTAAATGGGACTTTTTGATCACTTTTTATTCTATGATGAATACCTATACGAGTATAGACCATTGGCATGCGCCAAACAATAATGCGTCCACACAAATCATAAAGCAAATATCAATACCTATACCAGACTGTGAAGACTACTAGTATATCCAGAAAATGAAACACACATAGCACAAGTCATGTACCATGACAATATAAAATAAACTTTATTGAAATATACATAACACATTGGCCATCAAAATATAAAAACAATATAGCACACAGTTAAAAAGGAGAGTATGGAGGAGCTGCGTGAATAATCCAATATATATGCTACCATACTATAAACATCCCGTGATGTGGTAACAAATGCAGATATCTATAGAAAAGATAATCATATAGATCAAGTATTTGGACAACAGAAGCACATAAATATATTTAGCACCTAACAGAAGAGCACACAATTGTGCATGCATATAAGAGTATACAGCTAAAGCTCCAAGTTGCACCCAAAACAAAGACCATGCTTTATAAATAAAGGATATTGCACAAACCCATGGACTGCATGATAGGAAGCACGCAGGAACACTCCACACTGACTGCCCCCGACGCACGTTTCGCCGTCAGCTTTCTCAAGGGGTACTGACTGATGGGATAGTGGTTGTTTTAAATATAAAATGCAGAGGGAGGGGACTACACGAATAGCCAAACACTAAGCAGTGTTCACAGCATATGGAGATCTGCAATCACACATCAAATTACACCTACCATGCTGCAGGCACCATTAGGCTATGTTCACACGGGGTATTTTGCAGGAGGAATATCTGCCTCCAAATTCCGTTTGGAAGTCCGAAGCAGATATTCCTCTCCCTGCACGCCGATATTCGCGACGATTTTCGCGCCGTTTTTCGCCCGCGGCCATTGAGCGCCGCGGGCACAAAACAGCGCAAAATACGCTTGCTCTGCCTCCCATTGAAGTCAATGGGAGGTCAGAGGCGGAAGCGCCCGAAGATAGGGCATGTCGCTTCTTCCTCCCGCGAGGCAGTTTTACTGCTCGCGGGACAAAGACGCCGACGCCTCCCATTGAAATCAATGGGAGGCGTTTTCGGGCCGTTTTTGCCGAGTCTTGCGACGCGGTGTCCGCGTCAAAAAACTCGGCAAAGTACTCCGTGTGAACACAGCCCTAATGTGCACGGACGACGGAAGCCACATTCGTCTCTGCGGACGCCATCATACCTGCTTGGCGCATGCGCACGGCACTGATCCGGATGTCGGAAACTGTGCCATGGACTTAAACTACAAACTGTGCATGCACGCTGCAAAAAGACTAAAGGGAGGGGCTGGCATTATACAGGGAAGTGTTAGTGGCCATTTTAGAGCCTGGCAGTTATGCCAGAAATCCAAACACGGGATAAAGGTCATGTACTGACCAGGAGTGCCGTATATAGCACTAAAACAATCTACCCCGGGAAAACATATAAAAAATGAAAGCATAGTTAATACATTAGTCGGTATTCCCGAGTACCTGGGTATCTCTCAAGGTAGTTGAGACATTATCACTGGACAGCTGGAGCACGCACATAAAAATCCCATATACATAGACATGAATGAATATACATACATACATAAATACACAACAATATCAATATTCTACACATATTAGTACATCACTGTAAATAGCACCATACAATTAAAAATTCCACTTTATTTTACAATAAATACCATCGTAATAAAAATATACATATATAAATATACAATGTACCCCCATATAAACAAATAATAGTAAATAGTGTAAATAGAGTGCAAGGGGAGTGAGGAGAGGTGAGTGAACACACGTGCTCGTGATAGTGAAAAGAAGTGAGGAAAAGAAAAAAATAAATAAATAAATAAATAGTTAGATTATGTGAAGGAGTAAAAAAGGACTGCACCTGAAAAATATATAGCCATTATTAAACATGCAGAAATATAAACATGTTCAATATGAATCATTATATAATGTATTGTATAAATGACAAAAATGTGAAAACCTATATAAAAATATGAAAATGATGCGACTCAATATGAGCGTGTTAGAGACCATAAAAATAATCAATGCATCATGACTGAAAGTCATCAAAATGTAAGTGATCTAATAAGTATAACTGAACACATGTATACAATTAAAATCCATACATGTGCCAAAAATATATATATACATATTCAAAAAAATGTGTAGTGAGTATACGTGGATATAATATAATGGATAAGAAACATGAAACAATATATATAGATTCATGCATGATATATAAAATGTGATAACGTGTATAGACTTAGGTATATAAATATGTTAATTAATTAGTGTATATAGAGTAGTAAAAATATATAAATATATAAAGTTGGTACACTAAAAGTGTATACATAATATGTGCATATAGTAATCATGATATCATACAAGAAATACAATAATAACAATATGTAAATTCATATAAACATGTGTCAGTAAGAGAGAAATATGGATAAGGTACGTGTACCAGTACCAATACCTACCCCTTGAGAAAGCTGAGAACATCCCAAAATACCAAACATATACAAAAAAAGGGTATAAATGTATAGCAATGTATACATAAAATGACATTTCCATGCATACACTAAGCCCACATATGATAATAGCACGCAGAAGAAAGCGGGAATGGGTACAATTTGGGCATCATAAAGCACCTCCGCTATAACTGGACAAATGAGCCAATGTATCCATATCGCCTGTAAAGAGATTGAGAATTTGAGATAGTGTAGAATACTCAAAAATAGTCCGACCTGAGTGTATATAACTCACACCGACAGAACATTGCGTCCCCACCGCAACAGCATTATCACAGAAATGTATCAACCAGAAATAATCCCATCACACAATTAAAATATCATAAAACTAACTATATTCCATAAAAATGACGCCATGGAACCCACGGGGTAAATTACAAGAAGGAAGCGAAGGACATTTTTACTTTTTACACTTTATTTTTTTGGCCTGCAGCTCTGATCGCTGCTAGAATACATTACACTACCTAAGTAGTGTAATGTATTCCAACTGTCAGTGTGACGTCACAGTCACTCTGACAGTTAGTCTACGAGGATCAGCAGAGGCTGATCCTCATAGGCTTCCATACATGGCATTCCCGGAGGCCGTTGCCTGGCCTCCGGATGCCATCACAAGCATCAGTAGCCCCCACAATTGCAGGAGGGCTGCTGATGTGCTACAAACCCCCTACATGCGGAGATCGCAATCGAGCCCCGCATGTAACGGGTTAATTGTCAAAATCAGCGGCGATGATCCGCTGATCGGCAACACTGGAGTGTCAGCTGTCGGGGACAGCTTGTCAGGGCAAAACTTCCTTCTCCCTGTTATTCCACACCGAATAACCACCTCTGTAAATTGAAAACTGAGAGCATGCATGCATGGAAAAAGTACACCAGACAGACAAGTTGGTACACGTCCTCCCTCAGTCAAATAGGAAGTGAACTGAACTTTTTTATTGAACAAAGAAAGAAACACAAAACTCCTCCCTAGAGATGTGGGATGTGCTTAAGCCCCATTGGCTCCTTAGCTGTAAGTCCATCTGTACACTCCTCTTGCATTCCAGGGGCGGTGTCTCCATAGGCGTGCCCCTGATACATGGTCCATTTTGTTATATTCCAGCTCTTTGTGTAATATACTGATATATACATACATATATATGTAAGGATAATATTTTTGCAAACAATATACTTGGTAATGATCCCTGACAGTCCCCCCTAAAATTATTATCATTCTATCCCTGAGTCTTGCCTAGCAACCTACCACTGACCACTCGAACCAGGTGGGTAGGGGTTTTGATTTCTTCACCAGCTTGAGACGAGCTACAACAACCAGTGACCTTCACCTCACACTTCCACATAAAACTCCTCAGATTGTAATTTGCAGCACCGTGGCATATTTACACACATTATAATTATAAACCTCAGACAATATAAACCATAGGGCCTCAACTAATAATATAATGCCATCACCAATCTCATGCTATCCCCCTCAGGTTTTGGGTCCCATCAGTTCATTGCCAGTCCTGTACATCATCGTCCTCTTCTTCTCCTGTCTTCTGTGGAGTCAGACTGCACAGTGGTGTCCAGTGGGGGATTTATTACTATGCTCCACCTGGTCACTTACTTATTAAAATACTTGATACTGCTGACGGATTCAATCAGGTCTTTGGTCTTTACTTTGATCTTTGCTGATGTCAACGGGACTTGGTTTGGTCCTTCTCATCTGTCAGACACCGTCTCTTTTAGTATACGTCACCGGGCTGTACATAGCACCTCATGATGTGAGCCTGGGGTGAGTTCCCATGTAGAGGGATTAGTGGAGTTTTATTGTGACTACCACAAACCCTCCGTATCTATCCTCTTCCTCTGGCAAGTTACTTGTCTGCATGATAAACGCGTTGTATTGGCTCAGGCTGCGCCTGCCGCATCTCAGTGATGGAGTTCATCATATTAAAAGTCTTCTAGTTCATGTTCACTGGCACTTGCTGGGGACCCAACACTTGTCAATTGTTAAAATAAATACTAATCTGGTGATAACATCATCCGCATACACTATAAACGTTGTTCTAAGTGCATACAATAACAATGTCAGGCCCTTAAACTACATCAAACACCTTTATGTAAGAAAAACAGATTCCACATGTTTATCTGACAAGTGTCTTAAACCAATTTTCCCCCTACTCTGGTTTGTTCTACCTGGGAAGGCCTCTCAAGGTCGGTTCTCTTTGTGGGAGGCGGGTATGATAAGGTTGGCACCGGTCTGCCAGGACTGTTCTGTAGGCAAATCAAACAGCTCTAACAGAATTTAGCAGCAACAGCTGTAAAACCTGGGGCATACCAATTAGATCTTACCAAATCGATCCTTGCTGTCTTGGGGCATATGTGAGGTCATACACCATCAATGCAAGTGCCATCAAGAGTGCCTTGGGTGGTACCGGTTTACCTTCCTTTATCCGTCCACATTCTGTCAGAATCTGGTTCTCACGCTTTCCGCTCCCAGTTGGACTCTTCCTGTGGAGAACAAGCTTTTCATTGTATAATCAGTAATTGATCTTAATCAGATAATTAATTTGAAGAAAAACATTACACACAGTTCACATTGAGCAGTAACTAGAAGTGATACATGCAAACTCATTTTACTTCTTTATATATATCTATACATACACATATACACTGCACAGAATTCTCTGCTCTAAAATTTTCCTTTCACAACAAAAATATTTTCAAATGGGAATCTACTTGCACTGTGAAGTAATCATTTACACAAACATAATACTGACGCCTCCAATAGTCCAATGCTAAGGCTGGTCCAGAACTTTACATGAAACTTAACCTCAGTATTTAATATTCCCACAACACTTCTTGCATATCGTTATTAAACAAACTAACTTTGGGATAACATCTGGAGAACTGCTGACATCTTATCATTGTACAAACACCAGGTCAATACTTGGGATAACACTGTTCCCTTGTCACTACACACAACATCTGCAGTGGGGAAGATACCGGCCGGGCTTCAGGCCCCCCTGAGAACAGGTCTACACATACGAGCACATTGTCATACACTTCTACCTCGTGTAGTTGTATGTTCTGCAGTCGCTGGGATGGGTAATCTGGCCGGGCTGCACTTTTCGCAAGTACCTTTGCTGTTTTACCTATGTCATGCCGTGCGCACATCATGCAGGCTGCTACAAACCTAGTAGTGGCATTATTGTATCCAGGGACAAGCCAATTTACTGACACCTGGCTGCACATACTCTTGTTGTCAGTTCTGTCTTCTCTTGCTCTCTCAATGGGCTTACCCGATGATCCAATAAAGTTCCTACTACCAATGGGCCCCTAAATTGTGGGCGATGCCAAAAGCATATCTAGAGTCAGTGTAAATGTCGGCCGTCTTACCTTCTGCCAGGTTACAGCCTCAGCGAGCACCTCCAGCTCCGCTCCTTGAGATGAATGAGAAGGTGAGAGTGGTTTCTGGATGATTTACCTTGTGCCTCGTATCCTGTCTTGTACATACTGTATATGATCAAGAATTTCTACATTACAAATTTACATTAAAAACCCATGTCACATCAAACTTATCGAGAATTTCACAAGAAAAACAATGGTGTGCTTGGTTTTAACGTTACTTTATTATTTCATGAGTTATTTATGTCATTATGGGTGTCAGGTCCGAGCATTCCTAGATGAACAGTTTCCTGGAAAGTGGATTGGTCGTCGTGGGCCAGTTGAATGGCCCCCTAGGTCTCCCGATCTGACCCCCTTAGACTTTTATCTTTGGGGTCATCTGAAGGCAATTGTCTATGCTCTGAAGATACGAGATGTGCAGCAACTGAAACTACGGATACTGGAAGCCTGTGCTAGCATTTCTTCTGCGGTGTTGCTATCAGTGTGTGAAGAGTGGGAGAAGAGGGTTGCATTGACAATCCAACACAATGGGCAGCACTTTGAACACATTTTATAAGTGGTCAGAAACTTGTAAATAACTCATGAAAGAATAAAGTAACGTTAAAACCAAGCACACCATTGTTCTTCTTGTGAAATTCTCGATAAGTTTGATGTGTCACATGACCCTCTTCCCATTGAAAAAACTAAAGTTGGATACAAAATGGCCGACTTCAAAATGGCCGCCATGGTCAACACCCAGCTTGAAAAGTTTCCCCCCTCCCATATACTAATGTGCCACAAACAGGAAGTTAATATCACCAAACATTCCCATTTTATTTAGGTGTATCCATATAAATGGCCCACCCTGTAGATAGAACATTTCAAAGGGGGGCGTCTTCATTCTCTAAAATAAAAACAAATGTTATACACTTCTCCACATTCATCTGATAATCCAGAACACTTTGAGAATCTCACTTTTATCAGGTTCTGCAAATACTTGATTAATATAAAAACAAATAAAAATTACTAAAATCTTTACATAAAATTAACAATGTTCAGATAATTTTCACCTCCTTCCCCCCTAAATCTGTAAAGACTCATCTGTGAGTGACCTCGGCCTCTTGTGTAAATTTGCTGGAGGGGGATGGTTTCTTACACATTTTGTAGATCTCCTGGAACCAAATTCATTAATTCAAAACAAACCAAAATTATACCTGATCAGTCCCTTCACCATTCCCACCTTTGTGGACTCTGCGAAAGTAATGTAGCAGGGTTCAAAACTACATCTCAACATAAAAAGGGCAGGCACTCTATCTGGGGGGCACTAGTTTAACCCCCTGTAATACACAACAGCCTGGAACAAAAATGACTTTCTCCTGACAAAAATTAATTTTATCTTTAAAATGACTTGCAACCATTTACCTGTAAAAAATTTCACATGTTCCAAAATAACATTTAGGCAGCACCATAGCACGCGCCTCATGTGTGAAAACAAAACAATTGTAATAAGTTATTCAATAAAACGGAAAATATTATATCTGGTAATATTAATTACTGCAAACCAATAAACTGTATATAAAAATAGGGAACAGTGGGGGCACATACATTTTCAAGACCCTGTGTCTCACAATATCGGTAGTTTAATACATTTGAATTAACATCAAAACATTCCAACATTAAAGGGTTATTCCCAAGTTGACTCAAATTTTTTTTTTTTAGACGTTCTGAGCAGGAAATGAATTTGAAAACATTTGCTGTTAAAAAAATTTAAAAATTCATTCCCTAAGTACCTTTTTTTTACACTTGATAACTCAGCAAGTGCTGGTTATCTTTTCTAAAAAGGGGCGTGAGCGGCTCGATGTCAATCAAGCCGCTCTGCAGTGTGCGCGCTCCCGACGTTGCTAGATACTGTTGTTCTAGCAACATCGGGAGATTGTTCGTCTCAAGCGGGCATGGTAAGCCCGATTGAGACGAACTTACCGTGAATGTCAACTACACTACACTACACTACATTCACCCCGTTGCGGCAACCAACTTTTCCCTCCCCCACCCTGTCACTACATGTAATGTTTGTAGCCGCCACACTGGTGCTGCATCAGCACTCGGCGAACAATAAAAAATATATTAAAAAAATAAACTCACCTAAGACGTTCCTACGGAGCTCTGAAAGTAACAATGCGTTGTGGCGCAGATGACGTAATCATATCAGGCACACGTGATTACGTCATCTACGCCCACCGCTCTGTTATTGTGAATGGGAGCAGTAAGAAGAAAAGTGACAGGACCGTTCAGATCTTCGTGGGAACGTCTTAGGTGAGTTTATTTATGTATGTATGTGTATATGTGCATGCATGTATGTATGTTTGCATATATGTATGTATGTATGTATGTATGTATGTTGTCATGTATGTATGTTGTCATGTATGTGTATATATGCATGTATGTATGCATGTTGCCATGTATGCATGTTGCCATGTATGTATGTTGTCATGTATGTATGTATGTATGTGTATATGTGCATGTATGTATGTTGGCATGTATGTATATATGTGCATGTTAGTATATATGTGCATGTTAGTATGTATGTTTGCATGTATGTATGTTTGCATGTATGTTTGCATGTATGTATGTATGTATGTATGTTGGCATGTATGTATGTTTGCATGTGTGTATATGTGCATTTATGTATGTTTGCATGTATGTATGTATATGTATGTATATTGGCACGTATGTTGGCATGTATGTATATATGTGCATGTAAGTATATATGTGCATGTTAGTTTGTATGTTTACATGTATGTATGTATGTTGTCATGTATGTATGTGTATATGTGCATGTATGTTGTCATGTATGTATGTGTATATGTGCATGTATGTATGTTGTCATGTATTTATGTATGTGTATATGTGCATGTATGTATGTTTGCATGTATGTTGGCATGTATGTATGTTGTCATGTATGTGTGTTGTCATGTATGTGTATATGTGCATGTATGTATGTATGTTTGTTGTCATGTATGTATGTGTATATGTGCATGTATGTTTGCATGTATGTTGGCATGTATGTATATGTGTGCATGTATGGTTGCTTGTATGTATGTTTGCTGGTATGTATGTTTATATGTATGTATATATGTGCATGTTAGTATGTATGTTTGCATGTATGTATGTTGTCATGTATGTGTATATGTGCATGTATGTATGTTTTCATGTATGTATGTATGTATGTGCATGTATGTATGTATGTTTGCATGTATGTATGTATATGTATGTGTGTATATGTGCATGTATGTATGTTTGCATGTAGGTATGTTGTCATGTATGTTGTCATGTATGTATGTGTATATGTGCATGTATGTATGTTGGCATGTATGTATGTTGGCATGTATGTATGTTGGCATGTATGTGTATATGTGCATGTACGTATGTATGTATGTGTATATGTGCATGTATGTATGCTTGCATGTATGTATGCTTGCATGTATGTTGGCATGTATGTATATGTGTGCATGTATGTATGGTTGCTTTTATATATGGTTGCATGTATGTATGGTTGCATGTATGTATGTGGTCATGTATGTATGTTGTCATATATGTATATATGTGCATGTTTGCATGTATGTATATATGTGCATGTTAGTATGTATGTTTGCATGTACGTATGTTTGCATGTAAGTTGTCATGTATGTACGTATGTAGTCATGTACGTATGTTGTCATGTACGTATGTTGTCATGTACGTATGTTGTCATGTACGTATGTTGTCATGTACGTATGTACGTTTGCATGTATGTATGTATGCATGTATGTATGTTGTTATCTATGTATATATGTGCATGTTAGTATGTATGTTTGCATGTATATATGTGCATGCTTGTATATGTATGTTTGTTTGTATATATGTCTGTATGGCCATGTATGATACTGTCTGCTGGCGCCCTGTATCTAAGTCAACTTGGCGGCAGGCTTCTATACATGGTATAACAGTCAGTATCACACATGAAACTGAAACAAAGCCTACGACATGTTTTATTTCTTTTTTTTTTATATCTTTTTTTTTACAGGTTTGGTGTTTGGACTACGTCGGTTTAGAGGACTACGTAGATGACGTTTTTGTTTTTCTACAATAAAATGGTTAATGAGGGTTGTGTTGGGGGTGCTTTATTTCAATAAAATATTTTACCTATATCTTTGTCTTTTCTTTTCAAGTTTTATTACTACCACTTTAGTAATGGCCACGGTCTGAGTGACAACGTCCATTACTAAGGGGAGGCTTAGTGTTAGCCGGTGCAGAGGCTAACACTAACCACCATTATTACCCCGGTACCCACCACCACCAGGGGTGCCGGGAAGAGCCAGGTACGATCCAGTACCCGACCATCTGTTGTGATGGTCGCGCTCCGGGGCGGCCGCAGGCTGGTATTATGAGAGTGGGAAGGGCCAGAAACAGTGAACCTTCCCACCCTTGTAATGCTAGGCTGCTGCTGCTGTGTTGTATCTGGCTGGTTATAAAAGTGGGGGGGACCCCACGTCATTTTTTTTTATTATATATATTTTTTTTATCATAACCAGCCACAAACAACACAGTGTTATTGGCCTGGGAATGTACTAAACCAGTGGCCCTCCCACCCGTGTAATGCCAGGCTGCTGCGGCCTTGTATATGGCTGGATATTAAAAATATTGTTAAATTAAAAAAAAAACGACGTGGGGGTCCCCCCCATTTTTATAACCAGCCCGATACAACACAGCAGCAGCCTAGCATTACAAGCGTGGGAAGGTCCACTGTTTTTGGCCCTTCCCAGCCTCATAATACCAGCCTGCGGCCGCCCCAGTGCCCGACCATCACAACAGATAGTCGGGTACTGGATCGTACCAAGCTCTTCCCGGCACCCCTGGTGGTGGTGGGTACCGGGGTAATAATGGGTGGTTAGTGCTAGCCTCTGCACCGGCTAACACTAGGTACCACATTAATAATGGACGCTGTCAATCAGCCAACTGCCATTATCTAGGCACTAATAACGTTTGAAAAAAAAAACCACAAATACAATTTTTTTTAATTGAAATAAGAAATCCCCAACAAAACCCTCGTTAACCATTTTATTAAAATGTGCAAAAAACGTAGATCTACGCAGTAGTCCAACGAATCGAAGATGTAGTCCAATCCGTACATCAAAATCTGCAACATCATTAAAAAAAAAGTTATCAATGTGAACAATACCAATACTTATACTCACCTACACACACACAAACAACCACACACAAACATATACACAAACAAATATAAACACACACCCATATATTACACAAACACACACATAAACACACAAACACATACACACATATACACACAAAAATATACACAAACACACATATATACACACAAACACACACACACACACATATACACACAAACATATACACAAACACATGTACACAAACACCCATATATACACAAACACACACATAAACACACAAACACAAACACACACAAACATATAAACATATACACAAACACACCCACATATACACAAACACACCCATATATACACAAACACACACACATATACACAAACACACACATATACAAAAACACACACAAACATACACATATGCACAAACACACACACACATAAACACATACACAAACACACACAAACATATAAACATATACACAAACACACCCACATATACACAAACACACCCATATATACACAAACACACACAAATAAACACAAAAAAAACACACATATACACACAAACACATGTACACAAACACACCCATATATACACAAACACATACACAAACACACATATATACAAAAACACACACACAAAAACATATACACACAAACATATACACAAACACACCCATATACACACACACACACACACATATACACACACATATCCATATACAAAAACACACACAAACATATACACATGTGTACAAACACACCCATATATACACAAACACACACATAAACACACACACATATACACAAACACACACATATACACACAAACATATACACAAACACACCCATATATACACAAACACACCCATATATACACAAACACACACACATATACACAAACACACACATATACAAAAACATACACAAAGATATACACACAAACATATACACATATGCACAAACACAACCATACACACACACACACACACACACACACATAAACACAAAAAACACATATACACACAAACATATACACAAACACATGTACACAAACACACCCATATATACACAAACACATACACAAACAAATACATATACAAAAACACACACACACACACAAACATATACACACAAACATATACACAAACACACCTATATACACAAACACACGAAAATAAATACACAAACATATACACATACACACAAATACACCCATATATACACACACACACACACACACACACACAAACATATACATAAACACATATACACAAACACACCCATGCATACACAAACACACACACATAAACACACACACATATACACAAACACAGATATACACAAACACACACACACACACTTACCTTTAGCGGAGCGCAGACTTCTCCTTGCGACGGGTGCCTTCTACTGCATCTTCTGCGCATGCTCAGGACGCAGAGGATGTCATTACGCATGCGCGGCCACCGCTAAAGGTAAATAGCGGTGGCCGGGAACCTAGACAACGCACAAGATACAAAGAGGGACCGACCTGGACTTCTATCAAGAATAGCAGGAAAACGACATCACTGGGCGATGGACAGGTAATTATAAAAGTTCTTATTTTTACATGGGGGAGCTTCCTAGCTACATTTATCAACTTGGGAATAACCCTTTAAATCTTATCACATCATAACACATAAATATGCAGCGTAACTTTTATCAACAACAGCGCAAAGATAAGAAACTTTCCTGTACACAGAAAAAAAGAAACTGATTTTAACCCCATACACAAAACACGAAGAATTTTTGTTTTTAGACATTACTGCTGTTAAAAATAAGAGCATACAATATAGATCTAAAATCAGTGCAATATTGTAATCCCCTTGTCTCATCAGTCCACGCCCTGTATACCAGTCAGTCTGCTTTTCACACTGCAGACAGCACACAGCCCCCCTCCCCCACACCATCGCATTTTACAGGAGGGGGTCACACACTCACTCCTCACAGCTTCTATTCTCACAATCTTAACAATTTCAATGCCGGCAAAACAACGTACGTATCTGCAATCATTCATCACACTATTGTATAGGAATTGTCTACGTTCAAAACATCAAACACATAATCTGTAACAGTGTCCAATCCGTCAGCCACTATCTCTATATTATGATGACGTGTCTTCTCACCAGTGCACAGCTGGGACGGAATCTAGAATAGAAAAAAAAACACTGCAGCATGTGTTACTGAGGGAAATAAGAAAATTAACAAGGCTATCATTTCATACTGATTTGATTGGGCCGGGCGTGACCTCATCAGGGGTGGGGCAGCCTCTCCCACAGGAAGCACATTGCTCAGCTGTGAGGGGGGTTTAGCTGCCCACAATGAGGACACACTCAACATGGGGTACGGACGCCATTACAGGGCGGCGGCTGGTCCTGTGTTTTCTAATACATATAACATACAATACCTTTCTTATTTCCAACTTCCATTCGCTTCACCAAATCATACGAATAGGATCGTCCGGGTACGGGTGATCCTGATGATTTAAATATGGACCGTAAACCATCCATTCTAACCATCTATATTATACACGTAATTTATATAACACCTTCTGGTCTGCAACCTTCTAGTGACCGGTTTCACCGAGGTCTGGCCAACATATTACCTACGACTTATCACACGACTTATCAGTGCGCTGCACCCCGCGTGCACCTGTCCCACGACTTATCACACGACTTATCGCACATTTTATCGTGCCCGCATGCCCGCGTATAAGACAGGTTATAATACTATCCATGACTTATCACACGTATTGTGCCCGCATGCCCCTGTATAAGACAGGTTATATTTTCTATCTAGTCCCTAATTACCCAGAGGATGGTTAGTCGGGCGCGACTAATTTCTCACGGGTTCGTGACCACACAGCGGGGATGTCGCCCCTGTCGCCTGAGATAATCCAGGCAATCGACCAGGGTTCTACAGACTACCAAAAGACCGTCCACTAACACAGATAAGTCGAAGATTAATAAAATCAACTGACTTACCGTGTTATTGTGGAGGTGATCAGGCTCCTTTGGTGGGCAGTCCTGGGTCGTCTGTTTCACCCTGTGATTGTCAGTTGTCCGGATTCCGAAATCCCCTCAAGTGCGGCCCCACGCTTGGCGCCAAATGTCAGGGCAAGACTTCCTTCTCCCTGTTATTCCACACCGAATAACCACCTCTGTAAATTGAAAACTGAGAGCATGCATGCATGGAAAAAGTACACCAGACAGACAAGTTGGTACACGTCCTCCCTCAGTCAAATAGGAAGTGAACTGAACTTTTTTATTGAACAAAGAAAGAAACACAAAACTCCTCCCTCGAGATGTGGGATGTGCTTAAGCCCCATTGGCTCCTCAGCTGTAAGTCCATCTGTACACTCCTCTTGCATTCCAGGGGCGGTGTCTCCATAGGCGTGCCCCTGATACATGGTCCATTTTGTTACATTCCAGCTCTTTGTGTAATATACTGATATATACATACATATATATGTAAGGATAATATTTTTTCAAACAATATACATGGTAATGATCCCTGACAAGCTGATCTCCAAGTTCCCGATGCACACCTTGTCGCCGACAGTGTGCAACGGGAACGATACAGTGACTTCCTGTCACTCTGACAGGAAGCCTATCAGGACCAGCCGAAGGTTGGTCCTGATGGGCTTCCGTCCATGGCAGACACGGAAGCCATTGTTTGGCTTCCGTTTGCCATACTAACTATCGGCAAACCCCGCGATTTCGGACCGGGGTCTGCCGATATGTTAGAAACCCCCAAAATTAGGCGATTGCAACCGATCGCCGAATTTAAGGGGTTAATTCGCCTAAATCAGCGGCAAAGGACCGCTGGTCGGCAAGAGAGGAGTGTCAGCTGTCGGCGACAGTGTGCACCGGGAAAAACTCAGTAACTGTACGTCCTCGTGCGGGAAGTAACCTTCCGCAACGACGTACAGTTACTTATTCGTGTGGATAGGGGTTAAAGGGAATGTGTCAACAAAAAATTACCTATTGTTTAAAGAGAAACTTTTACCTGCACATACATGTGCAGCTGAGTGCACCATGTAATAGGCACTGCTGCACAAACCTTGTCTCACTTTACATTTTTTTTCTATCCTCCTCCGTTATTTAGATATTGGTGCCGTTATATTTATTGCCTTTAAAAAAAAAAATTCTATCCTCCTACATTATTTAGATATCGGTGCCGTTCTATTTGGTGTTCGATATGTAAATAACCCCCTGAACGATCAATGGGGCGTTTCTTTATTTCTAAATGGCATGGGTCGTGTTACTTATCGCTCTAGCACTGTCCAATCAGCTACAGACAGTGTGAGAGCGGCATGTGATGTGTGATCTCGTGAGATCACACAGTCTTGTCGTTCTGCAGAGAGTGTCTGTAGCTGATTGGACAGTGTCAGAGCGATAAGTAACACGACCCCATGCCATTTAGAAATAAATAAACACCCCATTGACAGTTCAGGGGGTTATTTACATATCGAACACCAAATAGAACGGCACCGATATCTAAATAATGTAGGAGGATAGAATTTTTTTTTTTAAAGTAAGACAAGGTTTGTGCAGCAGTGCCTATTACATGCTGCACTCAGCTGCACAAGTATGGGCAGGTGAAAGGTTCTCTTTAAATTAAGATTTTATATTAAACATATTTTTTCAGAATTTTGGATGATTTTTTTTTTATTTTCTTTGTCATTTTTTGTGTTAAAAAATGATTCCAAAGTCTTGCAGTTTTCAATCTGGCCACTGAGCCTCACAATACACTGATAGCTCTTTTTCTGTAGAGATCACTCCTCAGCAGTCATTACATTATCATCACAGGCAGGATTACAATGGAAGGTAACATCTCTATATAGATAACACAGGATTCACTATTGACAATAAGTGGACACAGCTGCCCCCTATCCCGTCCTGCACAATATCCTCTGCACAGGTTCCAGAGCATGCCGAGAAAACCCTCCTATAGAAGTCAATAGGTCCCCTCCTGTTCACAGGTTCCTATGGTCCATGTAAAGCATATCTCCAAATGCTGTTAACAGCAGCTCCAATAAGATGGCTGCCCCCATAATCATTTACAGAAAATATGTAAGTGGGTCGAACACTGTACTCCCCCTTACATAAAAGGACTGAGAGTCTATGCTTTTTATTAAGACTGTTCCATTGTCTATTTATTTTGCCTTGTATGTATTGCATGTGTATCCTCTGTAATAATTAACTTTGGCCACTAGATGGCTCTATACTGGCAGGAAGATATAGAAAGGAGGAAGTGATGTGCAGTGCAGTGTGACTGGAGAAAGACTCAGAGGGGCCTGCTCTGAGTGTGTGAGCAAGCAGGCCCAAACACTGACACCATGGAGTAAGCAGGTGAGCTGTAATAGACACAAGTGGCAAGGGCTTGAGTCAGGGACCTGAAAACTCTGAGTACTGAGTGGTGCTGTACAACTAGGCCCGTGTAATGCCATGGAGATTCAAGCCAGTTTGTGTAACATGGAACGGTGAGAAGTAAAGACTTGTCCTACCCTTTTGATAGCCAAGGACTGTTCTCCTGAGGACACGGGTGAAGTGACCGCCAAATATGGCCACTGGGATCACAGATAAAAGTGTGTGTGCAGTGCCTAGGGATGCCAGGTGGGGCGGGAGCCACCAAGGGCTGTAAACAGACGGATTGCCAAGTGAAGCTGCTGAATAGGCTTAAAGAGGCTCTGTCACCAGATTAAAAATGCCCTATCTCCTACATCATTTTATCGGCGCTGGAATGTAGTTAACAGCAGTGTTTTTTATTTTGAGAAACAATCTTTTTTCAGCAAGTTATGCCCTTTATTACATTTATGCAAATTATTTTCTTAATGCCCAAGTGGGCATACACTTCTCTCCATTACACCGAAGCTTGTTTCACTGAATAGCGTGATCTCGTGTGAAGTCACTTCCGCCCACAGGTCCTTAGTCTCTAGGGAGTTCTATATGCTTACCTGCACTGTGTGATGCTGCCTCCTCCGCTGCTGCTGCAGATCCGACGACTAACTTCTCATACGCCTGGAGACGATCTATATTCAGTCTTCAGACGCAGGGATGAAGGACCTGTGGGCGGAAGTGACGTCACAGCGTGGTCTCGCGAGATCACGTTGTTCAGTGAAACAAGCTTGGGTGTAATGAAGAGAAGTGTATGATGCTGATTGGTCAGCGTCATACACTTCTTTGTAATACGCCCACTTGGTTAAAAGTTAAAAAACGCCCACTTGGGCATTAAGAAACTAATTTGCATAAATGTAATAAAGGTCATAACTTGCTGAAAAAAGATCGTTTCTCAAAATAAAAAACACTGCTGTTAACTACATTCCAGCGCCGATAAAATGATGTAGGAGATAGGGCATTTTTAATCTTTAAGTGTTGAATTGCCAAGTGGGGCGGTAGCTGTTGAAAAGGCCTTAGTGCTGGATTGCCAAGCGGGGAGGGAGCCGCTGAATAGGCCTGATTGCTGGATTGCCAAGTAAGGCGGGAGCCCCTGAATGGGCCTAAGTGCTGGATTGCCATGTGGGACGCAAGCTGTCAAGGGCTGATAATAGCCAGGTTGTCATCTTCACCGCCAGCCACTGTATATAGTTGCATTAATTAACCCCTACCTGCACGAGTCAGTAACTATAAGTCTTCGCGGGATGTTACATCCCGCATGAGGACGTATAGTTACTGAGTTGTTTCTGGTGCACACTGTCGGCGACAGTGGGAACCTGGAGGTCAGCTGTCGCCGACAGCTGACACTCCACTCTTGCCGGCCAGCGGTCCTTTACCGCTGATTTTGGCGAATTAACCACTTAAATGCGGTGATTTGTTGCGATCGCCGCATTTTAGGGGTTTCTAACATATCGGCAGACCGCGGTCTGAAATCGCGGGGTTTGCCGATAGTTAGCATAGCAAACGGAAGCCAAACAATGGCCTCCGTGTCTGCCATGGACGGAAGCCCATAAGGACCAACCTCCGGCTGGTCCTGATAGGCTTCCTGTCAGAGTGACAGGAAGTCACTGTGTCGTTCCCGATGCACACTGTCGGCGACAAGGTGTGCACTGGGAACCGGGAGGTCAGCTGTCCCCGACAGTTGACACTCCAGTGTTGCCGATCAGCGGCTCATCGCCGCTGATTTAGGCAATTAACACCTTACATGCGGCGATCGATTGCGATCGCCGCATTTAGGGGGTTTGTAGCACATCGGCAGCCCCCATGCAATTGTGGGGGTTGCTGATGCTTGTGATGGCATCCGGAGGCCAGGAAATGGCCCCCGGGTCTGCCATGTATGGAAGCCTATGAAGACCAGCCTCTGGCTGGTCCTCGTAGACTTACTGTCAGAGTGACTGTGACGTCACACTGACAGTTGGAATACCTTACACTACCGTTCAAAAGTTTAGGGTCACTTAGAAATTTCCTTATTTTTGCAAGAAAAGCACAGTTTTTTTCAATGAAGATAACATTAAATTAATCAGAAATACACTCTATACATTGTTAATGTGCTAAATGACTATTCTAGCTGCAAACGTCTGGTTTTTAATGCAATATCTACATAGGTGTATAGAGGTCCATTTCCAGCAACCATCACTACAGTGTTCTAATGGTACATTGTGTTTGCTAACTGTGTTAGAAGGCTAATAGATGATTAGAAAACACTTGAAACCCCTTGTGCAATTACGTTAGCACCGCTGTAAACAGTTTTGCTGTTTAGAGGAGCTATCAAACTGACCTTCCTTTGAGCTAGTTGAGAATCTGGAGCATTACATTTGTGGGTTCGATTAAACTCTCAAAATGGCTAGAAAAAGAGAGCTTTCATGTGAAACTCGACAGTCTATTCTTGTTCTTAGAAATGAAGGCTATTCCATGCGAGAAATTGCCAAGAAACTGAAGATTTCCTACAATGGTGTGTACTACTCCCTTCAGAGGACAGCACAAACAGGCTCTAACCAGAGTAGAAAGAGAAGTAGGAGGCCCCGCTGCACAACTGAGCAACAAGACAAGTACATTAGAGTCTCTAGTTTGAGAAATAGACGCCTCACTGGTCCTCAACTGGCAGCTTCATTAAATAGTACCCGCAAAACGCCAGTGTCAACGTCTACAGTGAAGAGGCGACTCCGGGATGCTGGCCTTCAGGGCAGAGTGGCAAAGAAAAAGCCATATCTGAGACTGGCTAATAAAAGGAAAAGATTAATATGGGCAAAAGCACACAGACATTGGACAGAGGAAGATTGGAAAAAAGTGTTATGGACAGACGAATCGAAGTTTGAGGTGTTTGGATCACACAGAAGAACATTTGTGAGACGCAGAACTGAAAAGATGCTGGAAGAGTGCCTGACGCCATCTGTCAAGCATGGTGGAGGTAATGTGATGGTCTGGGGTTACTTTGGTGCTGGTAAAGTGGGAGATTTGTACAAGGTAAAAGGGATTTTGAATAAGGAAGGCTATCACTCCATTTTGCAACGCCATGCCATACCCTGTGGACAGCGCTTGATTGGAGCCAATTTCATCCTACAACAGGACAATGACCCAAAGCACACCTCCAAATTATGCAAGAACTATTTAGGGAAGAAGAAGGCAGCTGGTATTCTATCTGTAATGGAGTGGCCAGCGCAGTCACCAGATCTCAACCCCATAGAGCTGTTGTGGGAGCAGCTTGACCGTATGGTACGCAAGAAGTGCCCATCAAGCCAATCCAACTTGTGGGAGGGGCTTCTGGAAGCATGGGGTGAAATTTCTCCCGATTACCTCAGCAAATTAACAGCTAGAATGTCAAAGGTCTGCAATGCTGTAATAGCTGCAAACGGAGCATTCTTTGACGAAAGCAAAGTTTGAAGGAGAAAATTATTATTTGAAATAAAAATCATTATTTCTAACCTTGTCAATGTCTTGACTATATTTTCTAGTCATTTTGTAACTCATTTGATAAATATAAGTGTGAGTTTTGATGGACAACACAAAATTGTCTGGGTGACCCCAAACTTTTGAACGGTACTGTATGTGATTAATTTTTCGTTTGTGTAGGGGGCGGCAATAGAGAGGCCCGCACAGGGCGCCATCCAACCTAAGGCCGGCCCTCGCTGTCACCAACCTTAGTCAAAAGGAACTCCGCCGCTTCCTATGCCGCATGACCTCCTCGGCTACTCCGGTAAGTCACACCAGGCAGAGCGGAGAGTGGTAGCGGTAGGCTACCGCTCTGTTTACAGTGTGGCGCTAAGTACAAGGGGGGGGAGTGTGGCACTATTTAAAAGGGGTGGAGTGTGGCGCTATTTACAAAGTGGCAGCGGGCTGTGTGTGGCCCTATCTACAAGGGGGGGAGTGTGCCGCTATCTACTAGGAGGAAGCGGGCTGTGTGTGGCACTATTTAAAAGGGGGGTTGTGTGGCGCTATTTACAAGGGGGGCTGTGTGTGCGCTATCTACAAGGGGGGGGTGTGTGTGGCACTATCTACAAGAGAGGGGCTGTGTGTGGCACTATCTACAAGGGGGGCTGTGTGTGGCGTTATCTACAGGGGGCTGTGTGTGGCCTCTTTAATTTATTTTATTTTAATTTATTGTTATGTTAATTACATTATATAACTATATCGCTTGGAAAATGTAGAAATTCTTTTATGCTCGAGTTACATTAAAAAAATTGTGAAATAAAATGACACCTCATTGATTGGTAGAGAAAGCAAACATGGCGAGGGGGAAGGAGATGTCGGGAAATAAGTTGGGGGGGGGGCGCCAATCTGAATCTTTGCCCCGGGTGCAGGAGAACCTAGCTACGCCTCTGGGATAGAGGTGCAGGAAGAGAGAGCAGGAGAAGAGAAAGAGACACAGACATAGACTTGTATTGGACCACTGAGGCTCTATATGGGCGCCTGCGACGTGATTAGGAGCCGCCCGGCAGCCCGTGTTGCCGGCACCTAAAACTTAGATTGGCCGCAAAGGACAGAAGACAAAGGAGAAGGGAGGAGAGTCTGTGACAGTGCCCGGGTTAGAGTCCCCATAGGAGGGTGAGTTGGAGGTAAAAATATTGCCTGTGGTCCTTTCCTTGCGCCATCAAACCCCTTCCTGCATTGCCTTCTCCTCATTTATCATCCTTTCCACAGTGTCTCACTGTAGCGCAGCGTTTTTTTTGGTACATACAACTATTTGATCACTTTTTATTTATTTTTTTTGCACCGCTAAGATGGCCAAAAAACAACGATTTTGTGACGGCCGATAAAAACTGCCGTTTTGGTCCATTTTTCTCGGCCGTTTTGCATCCGTTCTGTTTCCGTTCCAGGCCGATTGTGACCAATTTTGCATCAGTTTTTCACTGTCGGTTTTAAAAACGGATGGATTTCATTTCTCGATTTGGTCCAAATCCACTAAAAATACCCACAGGAAGGTCACATAATCAAAGTCACTATTTTCTCATGCTTTCAGAGTATAGAGAGTTTTGTCTGATACCTCAGCTTCTTTGCACTGGTTTCTGGCCTTTTCTCTGCTATTTTTCACTTTCTACGATGTCCTCGCAACCATTGAACCGTGTACTGCAGCTTTGGCAGATTTTTAGGCAATTCAGACAGCAATCGCAGATGTTGATGCCCCCTTGTAGGTAGTGCCACACAGCCCCCTTGTAGGTAGTGCCACACAGCCCCCTTGTAGGTAGTGCCACACAGCCTTTTTTATTAAACCGAAAAGAAAAATCTCGACATAATATTATATCAAAATATATTTATTTGTACTTTATTACACATCAATAAATACAAAACATACAAAATTAACCCCCCTCCCAAGTATATACTATAGACATATAAAATATAATTAAAAGAATGTATACCAGGTTCACAAAATACAATATCAAAAATTATATATAGAGAAATAATTCCTCCCAATAGAGAATCACATCCCAGGTAAGTAATAGCTTATATCATATGTATGAGTATCAGACTGACAGGTCCCTCCAATCAATAGAATATAGCAACCATGCTTCTGATAATGGAGACCTAATCAGAGACAAGCTATAGGCAGTTAGAAATAGAACACAATACCTGTTGAGGACATGATACTGGTAGGATAGGACACCTGGACACCAAGCACCTCGACGCGCGTTTCGCAACCTTCGTCAGGTATTGTGTTCTATTTCTAACTGCCTATAGCTTGTCTCTGATTAGGTCTCCATTATCAGAAGCATGGTTGCTATATTCTATTCATTGGAGGGACCTGTCAGTCTGATACTCATACATATGATATAAGCTATTACTTACCTGGGATGTGATTCTCTATTGGGAGGAATTATTTCTCTATATATAATTTTTGATATTGTATTTTGTGAACCTGGTATATATTCTTTTAATTATATTTTATATGTCTATAGTATATACTTGGGAGGGGGGTTAATTTTGTATGTTTTGTATTTATTGATGTGTAATAAAGTACAAATAAATATATTTTGATATAATATTATTATGTCGAGATTTTTCTTTTCGGTTTAATATATATGGATTATGTGAAATCTTGAATTTAATGAATTGGCTATGAGTATATATATATATATATATATAGGTTATAGTGCCACACAGCCCCCTGTAGGTGGTGCCACACAGCCCCTTGTAGTTAGTGCCACACATCCCCCCTGTAGGTAGTGCCACACAGTCCCCTTTGTAGGTAGTGCCACACAGCCCCCTTTGTAGGTAGTGCCACAGAGCCCCCTTTGTAGGTAGTGCCACACAGCACCCTTGTAGGTAGTGCCACACACCACCCCCTTGTAGATAGTGCTACACCCCTCTCTCTGTACATAGCACTACACCCCCCTCCCTGTACATAGCGCCACATAGGAGTGGATTCTCGAGTTAGAGCATTGCCGACGGGCTGGCAGAGAATTCCTCTCCTGGAGGAGCCCCTGACGTCACTGTCCATATATCCAAAGAGAGTATGGGCAGCACAGCAGAACACAAACTTCTAGGGTATCAGGGTGCAAGCCTCCAGGGATCCGACTTGTAAATCCCCAAATGTAAACAAAATATTTTTTTTTTACTGTCCATATATGGATAGTGACGCCAGGGGCAAAATCCCAGGCCAAAGCGTCAGCAACACTCTGGCCGGAGATTCTGTTCCTGCAGGACTCCCTGATGTCACTATCCATATATGGACAGTGACATCAGGGGCTCCTCCTAGAGCGGAATCCCTGGTCATAGCATTGCCGACGCTTTGGCCGGGGATTCCTCTCCTGGAGGAGCCCCTGACGTCACTGTCCATATAAGGATGGTGACGCTAGGGGTCCTCCAGGAACGAAATCCCCGGCCAGAGTGTCTGGCTCTGGCCAGGAATTCCGCTCTAGGAGGAGCCCCTGACGTCACTGACCGTATATGGATAGTGACTTCAGGGGCATCTCCTGGAGCAGAATCCCCGGCAAGAGCGTCAGCAATGCTCTGGGGGGATTCCGCTCCTAGACAGGGGCTCCATATAGAAGCATGTATTTATATAACACCACACAGCCCCCCTTACCAACTCCCGCAATGTCTGACGCTACTGGCAAAAAATCTCCTCCTTAGGCTTCGTTCACATCTGCGACAGGGCTCCGTTCCAACGTTCCGTCTGAGCTTTCCGTTGGAACGGAGCCCTGACTGACACAAACTGAAACCATAGGTTTCCGTTTCCATTACCATTGATGTCAATGGTGACGGATCCGTTGCCAATGGTTTCAGTTTGTCTCCGTTGTGCAAGAGTTTCGTCGTTTTGAAAAAAGTTTGTGTCAGTCAGGGCTCCATTCCGACGGAAAGCTCCGACAGAACATCAGAACGGAGCCCTGACGCAGATGCGAATATAGCCTTACATGCACCGAGGAGGAGAGAGCGAGCGGCAGAAAACACGTCCGTCACTCGTATCACATCCAAGTGACGGCCCATAGAGTTCTATGGGAGTTGTGTGGCTGTGAAAACGGCCCAAAATAGGGCATGTTCCATTTTTGGACGGCCCAGTAAAATAAAAAAAATGGCCGTGTGATTAGCCCTATTGGGGTGAACAATTTTTAATGCAGCCGTGTGATGGCCGTTAAAAAAACGTCTGTCACGCGGCTCCCTGTCGTGTGAATAGGGCCTAAGGTAGGGGTGTCAAACTCATTTTCACAGAGAGCCACATCAGCCTTATGGTTGCCTTCTAAGGACCAATTGTAATTGTAAGACTGTATAAATGTAACAGCTCGCTTAACTGTTAACCCCTTCCCGCTTTGCCCACTTTTGACCTTCCTCACGGAGCCTCATTTTTCAAATCTGACATGTTTCAATTCATGTGGTAATAACTTCGGAATGCTTTTACCTATCCAAGCGATTCTGAGACTGTTTTCTCGTAACACATTGGACTTTATGTTACTGGCAAAATTTGCTTGATACGTTCAGTATTTATTTGTGAAAAACACCAATATTTAGCGAAAAATTGCAAAAATTTGCAGTTTTCTCAATTTAAATGTATTTGCTTGTAAGACAGGCAGTTATACCACACAAAATTGTTGCTAATTAACATCCCCCAAATGTCTACTTTAGATTGGCATAGTTTTTTGAACATCCTTTTATTTTTCTAGGACGTTACAAGGCTTTGAACTTTAGCAGCAATTTCTCACATTTTCAAGAAAATTTCAAAAGGCTATTTTTACAGGGGCCAGTTCAGTTGTGAAGTGGCTTTGGGGGCCTTATATATTAGAAACCCCCAAAAAGTCACCCTATGAAGCCTTGATAATGCCTTATATTTTAAAACTTCACCCCTCAAAGTATTCAAAACAGCAATTAGAAAGTTTCTTAACCCTTTAGACGTTTCACAAGAATTAAAGCAACTTAGAGGTGAAATGTTCAAATATTTTTTTGCAGAAATTAATTTTTAATCCATTTTTTTTTGTAACACAGAAAGTTTTACCAGAGAAACGCAACTCCATATTTATTGCCCACGTTCTGCAGTTTTAGGAAATATCCCACATGTGGCCCTAGCGTACTACTGGACTGAAGCCCAGTCCTCAGAAGCAAAGGTGCACCTAGTGTATTTTGTGGCCTTATTTTTTATAGAATATATTATAGGCACCATGTCAGGTTTGAAGGGCTCTTGCGGTGCCAAAACAGTGGAAATCCCCCAAAAGTGACCCCATTTGGGAAACTACACACCTCAAGGAAATCATCTAGGGGTATAGTGAGCATTTTGACCACACAGGTTTTTTACAGAAATTATTGGAAGCAGGCCGTTTAGCGATTTTTTTTTCTGATTTCCACAAGGACTAAAAGAGAAAAAGCACCGCAAAATTTGTAAAGCAATTTCTCCCTGAGTAAAACAATATCCCACGTGTGGTCATAAACGGCTGTTTGGACACACGGCAGGGCTTAGAAGGGAAAGAGCGCCATTTGGAGCCCAAATTTAGCAGGAATGGTTTGCGGAGGCCATGTCACATTTGCAAAGCCCTTGAGGGGACAAAACAGTGGAAACCCCCCCACAAGTGACCCCATTTGGGAAACTACACACCTCAAGGAAATTATCTAGGGGTATAGTGAGCATTTTGACGACAAAGGTTTTTTCCAGAAATTATTGGAAGCAGGCCGTGAAAATTAAAATCAAAATTTTTTCAAAGAAAATGTAGGTTTAGCGATTTTTTTTCCTCATTTCCACAAGGACTAAAGGAGAAAAAGCACCGCAAAATTTGTAAAGCAATTTTTCCCGAGTAAAACAATACCCCACATGTGGTTATAAACGGCTGTTTGGACACACGGCAGGGCTTAGAAGGGAAAGAGCGCTATTTGGCTTTTAGAGAGCACATTTAGCATGAATGGTTTGCGGAGGCCATGTCACATTTACACATCACCTGAGGGGACAAAACAAAGAAAACACCCAAAAAGTGACTCCATTTAGGAAACTACACCCCTTGAGGAATTAATCTAGGGGTGTAGTGAGCATTTTGACCCAACAGGTGTTTCATAGAATTTATTAGAATTGGGCAGTAAAAATAAAAACAATCCTTTTTCTTCAATAAGACGTAGCTTTAGCTCAAAATTTTTCATTTTCTCAACAAATAAAGGAAAAAAGGAACACAACATTTGTAAAGCAATTTCTCCAGAGTATGGGAATACCTCATATGTGGTCATAAACTGCTGTTTGGGCACAGGGCAGGGCTCAGAAAGGAAGGAGCGGCATTTGGCGTGCAGATTTTGCTGGATTGGTTTCAGGGCGCCTGTGGGACCAAAACAGTGGAAACCCCCCAGAAGCTACCATTTTGGAAACTACACCCCTCAATGCATTCATCTAGGGGTGTAGTGAGCATGTTAACCCTGCAGGTGTTTTGTAGAAATTAGTGTGAAAATTGAACTTTTTCCATAGATATGCCAATATGAGGTGCCCAGCTTGTGCCACCATAACAAGACAGCTCTCTAATTATTATGCGGTGTTTCCCGGTTTTAGAAACACCCTACATGTGACCCTAATCTTTTCCCTGGGCATTTGACAGGGCTCAGGAGTGAAAGAGTACCATGTACAATTGAGGCCTAATTTGGCGATTTACAAAGTATTGGTTCTCAATTGCAGAGCTCTGATGTGAAATGATAAAAAGAAAGTGACCCCATTTTGGAAACTACACCCCTCAAGGCATTTATTAAGGGGTGCAGTGAGCATTTTCACCACACAGGTCTTTTTCATAAATGAATACTCTGCGGATGGTGCAAATTAAAAATTTATATTTTTCCCTAGATATGCCATTTCAGTGGCAAATATGTTGTGCCCAGCTTCTGCCACTGGAGACACATACCCCAAAAATTGTTAAAAGGATTCTCCTGGGTATGGCGATGCCATATATGTGGAAGTAAACAGCTGTTTGGGCACGCTGTAGGGTTCAGAGGGGACGGAGTGCCATTTGGCTTTTGGAGGGCGGATTTTGCTTGGTAGTAGTTTTGTTTGAGTATTGCTGGTGTTTCCGTCTATAATGTGGTGGCATATGTAAGCTGGGCAGAGTATATCAGGGGCATAGTCAGGTGGTATAACAATGGGGTAAACAATAAAATAATCCATAGATGTGTGTTACGCTGTGGAGCAATCCTTTCTGCACAGGCCGGTGTCACACTGATAAATGGAAGTTTCTTATCCCCGTTTTGGTCCACACCCCGCACCTTTGCAGTTTGGGGAATTTTGCTAGGAAAGTGTTATCCTGGTATAATACGGGCACCCTCGCTTCCAGCGGATATGTTTGGGCCCTACCCTTCCTGGTTCCCTAATTTTAGGGTTTTGATAAATCGCCTCTTGAAACAGAAGAAATGTTCCCCTCGGACCTGCAGAACTGCATATTTTTTATTTCCTGACTTACTGGAGCCTTAACTAATTTTATTTTTTCATAGACGTAGTGGTATGGGGGCTGTTTTTTTTGCGGGACGAGCTGTAGTTATTATTGGTACCATTTTTGGGTACATGCGACTTTTTGATCACTTTTTATTTTTTGGGAGGCCAGATAACCAAAAAAACGCAATTCTGGCATCGTTTTTTTTAGGATTTTTTTTATACAGCGTTCACCATGCGTTATAAATTACATGTTACCTTTTATTCTGCCGGTCAGTCTGATTCTGGCGATACATATTTTATAGCACTTTTTTATGTTTAACAACGTTTTGCACAATAAAATTACTTTTGTAAAAAGAATGTATTTTTTCTGTGGCCATGTTGTGAGAACCATAACTTTTTAACTTTTTCATTGACGGACCTGTATGAGGGCTTGTTTTTTGCGAGACGAGTTATAGTTTTTATAGGCACCATTTTTGGATACGCGCGACTTTTTTAATCACTTCTTATTCCAATATTTGTGGGGCAAAGTGACCAAAAAACAGAAATTCTGGTATAGTTTATTACGGGTTTTTATACGCTGTTCACCGCTTGCAATAAATAATATATTTGTATAGCTCAGGCCGTTATGGCTGCGGCGATACCAAATACGTATGGCTTATTTATTTTTTTCAATAATAAAGGACTTGATAAGGGAACAGGGCGATTGTGTTTTATTTTATTACTTGAAACTTTTATTATGTTTTCAAACTTTTATTTCTTTCACTTTTTTATACTTTTTTTTTTACACGTTTTTTGAAGTCCTACTAGGGGACTTGAAAGTCCAAATGTCTGATTTTTTTTCTAATACATTGCATTACCTACGTAGTGCAATGTATTAGATCTGCCAGTTATTCACTGACAGCAAGCCGATTAGGCTTCGCCTCCCAGAGGGGACTAATCGGCTTCCGTAATGGTAGAGCAGGAGGCCATTGTGTCTCCTGTTGCCATAGCAGCAGTCGGCAGCCTTGATTACATGTCAGGGCTGGCGATCTGCTAGCAACCGCTAAGATGCATCGATCGCTGCATCTAAGGTGTTTATGGCAGAGATCGGAGCTAGTTCCGGTTCCTGCCGTTACAGGTGGATGTCAGCTGTAACATACAGCTGACCTCTACTGCTGATGACGCCGGCTCAGCTCCTGAACGCCGGGCGGGTCCTTAACGGCTTCCGTGCTAGGCAGACCGGGAGGCCAGTATTAGGCCTCCGGTTGCCATTGCAGCCACCGGAACCCCGATAATTTCCGCTGCAAACACCTTAAAGAGGCTCTGTCACCAGATTTTGCAACCCCTATCTGCTATTGCAGCAGATAGGCGCTGCAATGTAGATTACAGTAACGTTTTTATTTTTAAGTTAAGTTAAGTTATGACCATTTTTGTATTTATGCAAATGAGGCTTGCAAAAGTCCAAGTGGGCGTGTTTAAAGTAAAAGTCCAACTGGGCGTGTATTATGTGCTGACATCGGGGCGTTTTTACTACTTTTACTAGCTGGGCGTTCTGACGAGAAGTATCATCCACTTCTCTTCAGAACGCCCAGCTTCTGGCAGTGCAGACACACAGCGTGTTCTCGAGAGATCACGCTGTGACGTCACTCACTTCTAGCCCCAGGTCCTGCATCGTGTCGGACGAGCGAGGACACATCGGCACCAGAGGCTGCAGTTGATTCTGCAGCAGCATCGGCGTTTGCAGGTAAGTCGATGTAGCTACTTACCTGCAAACGTTGATGCTGCTGCAGAATCAACTGTAGCCTCTGGTGCCGATGTGGCCGACACGATGCAGGACCTGGGGCACTAGCTTTCCATGGCATACCCATACGGCAAATGTCGGGAAGGGGTTAAAGGACTTATGCACGGCCAAGACACAATCTCGATGTGGGAGTTGCCAACCTTCACTTCAATAGTTTCTGGACGACTGATCTAAAAATCACGGACAGACCAAAATTTTTACGGACACATTACAAAATCATTGCCTGTGCAGTGTGCGCGGAGTTACTCAACAATCACAGCTCCGCTTGTAGCTTTCCCACTCTAACTTAGGTGATGTGTTCTCTAATTAGATTGGTTCACTTTCCCTTTTTTTCTCCATCCGGCCCTGACCACTGTGACGACTTATTCCAGCCACGACATGTCTCTACAGAATTTGACACAGACATGTTGGTTTCTTGCTTTTCCAGCATCCTCCCCACCTATACCTCATCCCCGTTCAAACAAATTCGTAATCCGCAGTGTCCCAGATGATAATAATGATCCCTCAGTGCCCGACACAATAACCGTGCCACCACCCATTAATAATAAACATCTGTGGAAGGCACTCCTGGGGTATCTGTGGCTAGCATTCTGTATGCATATGTGACTGACACTCTAGGGCATGTGTGGCTGGAACTCTGTGGGCACCTGTGGCAGGCACTGAAGAGGCATCTGAAGCACTGATTGAATTATTTGACGCACCATTGGGGTCATCTGAAGCTGAGGAACATTTAAAGTGTAATTAAACTTTCAACAAATTTCTGACATGTCATAGTGACATATCAGAAGTTTTGATTGGTGGGGGTCCGAGCACTAAGACCCCATCCAATCGCTAAAACGAAGTGACAGAAGCGTTCGGGTGAGCGCTGAGCCGCTTAATATCTGATCTGCTTTTTTGCGAGAAAAGCCGATCAGAAACGAGGGGGCTCAGCATTCACCCGAGCGCTTCCGCAGCTTCATTTTACTGATCGGTGGGGGTCTCAGTGCACGGACCCCCACCGATCAAAACTTCTGACATGTCACTATGACATGTCAGAAGTTTGTTGAAAGTTTAGTTACCCTTTGAGTAGTGGCATACCTACCATCAAGGCAGGGCAAGCAACCGTTATGAAACCAGTGGTAAGAGGGGACCGGCACAGAACTGATTCCCCTGCTTGCAGTGACACTGTCAAAGTGGCTGTCTGCACCCGCCACTAGAGGCACTCACTGCATACAGATGTATACACCTTCTATCTTTATAACTTCATATGCGGTTATAGGCCCCCTGCACATGCTGCGTATTTTCCATACTTAATTTCTGCAGCTTTTTTGCAACATAAATTGACATGCAGATTCAGAATTCACACCGCAGGTCGATTTCCGCACGTCTTTTCTGTCGACGTAACTGCTACTGTACGCTGCAGAAAATCCTAATGGAAAATCTGCAACAGAAACGCAAAGTGTACAGTGGGGCCTATATAAGTCAAAAAGACAATTGCTTTGGTGCCCTATGATTTACGTGTGTGCTTTTCTGTTATGGGGACCTCTAGGGCTTATATTCTTTCCTGTAAACATGACTGAGCCAATATAAGTCAATGGGATGCGCCATCTCCTATAGGGCCCCATTGACTCCCGACATGCACGTTAAACATAGGATGTGACAGATGCCTAACAGTGGCATCCATTACCCATTGGCTATAATGGTATCCGTTTAATGCCTACGTCATGAACGCTCATGACTCTTTTCATTATTTATCCATCAAACGGATACCATTATAGCCTGAGGGTGAAGAAAGCCACTGTTAGGCATCTGTCACCCATAGAATATTATGATATCCACTTAATGTATACGTCATGAAAAGCTATTGAAATTCCATGTCGTATACGTGAAACAGATGCCTGTGACGTATGCCATACGCCACCCAAAGGCTCCCATGTTAAAAATCGTATATTGTATGATATACGTTTCTTTGGGGGATGGAATAGTGTATTCTACTAGATTCTATCCCGACGTACACGAGGGAAAAAACGAGAAGTGAACAGGGCGTAACATTGACACAAGTGGAAGTAGTGCCTTATTCCCAGGAACATTGGGGTTAATAAATGTAGCAATGTACAGTAAAATGTGCATGGCGTGCTACGCATAAACGACTTCGTCGATGTGACATATATTGTCTTTCACTCAGAAGGGGGGGGGGGGGTTGTACCTATTCTCCATTTAAGAATGTGGGAGGTCTACACTCCTTTACTAAAACAGCAAATAATAATAATAATATAATAATAATGAACTCATCTAATGTAGCACCACCATCTAGTGTTTAGCACCCGAATTTCTCTCAATGCACCAACCAGCGTAGCTCAGTGACTAGAATAAACAGGCGCGGGAACGTCTCCCAGGTGCGCGCTCCCGGGGCCGCGCTCTGACGTCACGGGAGCCGCGGTGCACACGCAGGAGCAGCTGTGCCTTCTAGAGCCGAGCCTACAGAGGACAGGAACGGGGAAGCTGCAAACATGGCAACGGGGACAGGTGAGCAGAAAACGAAAACCCACCGAAAAACCATCTATATTTATCATATCGTGTCACATAACGAGAGAGCTCCATGAACATAATAACCAATGAGCTTGTCGTCCACAGAGGCAGAGACCAGGCAGAGACTGCTGAAGACTGTCAAGAAGGAGGTAGGTGACCCCACGACAGCATCTCTCTGTTCTTCACGTTCGGCACATATATGTATGGACGTGCAGTGTATGTGTGTCCACAGTTACCGTGCCGTGCAGTCAGTGAGGGTGTGTTACATTTACACAGCTGGCAGCTTCTGGTCACTTGTGTCGCTGTAGTACAGTGCCACACAGCTGTCCCCATGGGTGCAATGGGCGCTTGGCAAAAGCATTGCAGAGGCTAATAAATTTATTATGGTATATATCTAGTTAATATTTTCTTATGTTACAATATCTATTTAATACACTTTGGATAGATTACATTCTCCACTTTGCTAGATACTGGCTTTAGTCATTCTATAAGTAAATATTAGCTTGTTGGACATATTCGGGCTCATGTAGCAATCCACAAAAAATGGTGCAAACACGTGAGAAATCCGGTGTCCGGAACATGCGCCGCCCTCATTAACTTATTGATAAATAGGGGGAGTGGCTTAGCCGTCATATTATTGCAACAAATGTATCACTGTTTCGTGGCAGATATTGGAGGACGAGTATAATATAGATGGATATACTAAAGTCTTCCTCTCCCTGTTAAAATCAAATGCTGGCGCTACTTTAAATATATTTTACAGCCTAGCATTGATATTAATGTAAATGTGACAGTTGATGTTCTGTTTATTTCTCTTTGACAGCCAAAGTTGAGCTATTCTAACCAGTAAAAATAAGAAAAAAAAAACCCCACAGAAAACTGATGGACACATTTAGGTCAATGAGATCCACAACAATAGGTTACAAAATGCATCATAACGGATCTGTCATGGATACTGTAAAAACAGAAGCTCTGACACTAATGTAAACAGAGCCTTATACAAATGAAACTATTAATACTAAAGCAAAAGCGGTCCAGGTCTGTCATCATGGTAGAACTACTGAAATTAGGGACTTTTAGAAGGAGGGTGAGCCTGCCATGGGTAATTTAGGTTCACATACAACCTTCAGGCGCGTCTGGTTTTATATAGGAGGTGTTTGTGCAGTGGTGTGTATGTGGACATCCCATTCCAAAACCATGCACGTTAATATAAAGTTAGGTCCCCTTTTGCGGTTATTAGAGCCTCAACTCTTTAGGCAAGCTTTTCCCAAGATGTTGGAGCTTGTCTGCTGGAATTTGTGCCCATTCAGCCAAAAGAGTAGGCACTAATATTGGACCATAAGGTTTGACTTGCAATCGGCACACCAATGCATCCCAAAGGTGTTTGATGGGCATGAGGTTATGGTTCTGTGCAGGCCACTTGAGTTCCTCTACACCAAACTCATCAGACCGTGTCTTTATAGACCTCACTTTGTGCACTGGGGCACAGTTACGCTGGAGCAAAAAAGGGCCTTCCCCAAACTGTTGCCACAAAACTGAAAGCATACAATTGTGTACAATGTCTTTGTATGCGGTAGCAATAACATTACCCATCACTGGAAATAAGGGGCCTAGCCCAAACCATGGAGGACAGCCCCAGACCATTATCCCTCCTCCAGCAAACTTTACAGTAGGCACTATGCATTCCGGTAGGTAGCGATTTCCAGGCATCCAGCAAACCCAGATTCATCCATCAGACTGCAAGATAGTGAAAAGTTATTTGTCACGCTAGAGAACAAGTTTCCACTCCTTCAGAGTCAAGTGATGGTGTGCTTTCCAACACTCCAGCCGACGCTTGGCATTACACATGGTGAGCTTGTGTGCAGCTGCTCAGACATTGAAATGTATTTCATAAAAGTCCACTGTTTATGTGCTATGTCACTTCCAGAGACCGTATGTTACTCTGTAGTGAGCTATGCAACAGTGGCTAGGCGATTTTGTATTTACATGCCACGTGATTCATCACTGGGTGGCTCTGTTCTGCAAGTTTGTGTGGTCTACTGCTTCGTGGCTGAGCTGTTGCTACTCCTAGACGCTTCCACTTCGCAATAATCACACCTTTAGTTAGCAGTGAGCTAGCAGATCATACATTTCACAAACTGACTAATGACAAAGGTGGAATCCTATGGAGGGCCACATTTAAAGTCTGTTAATTCTTTAGTACAACCCATACAACTACCCATGTTTGTCTGTGGAGATTGCATGGCTGTGGGCTTGATTTTATGCACCTGTTTGCAATGGGTGTAGATACATCTGGAGTTAATAATAAAGAGGGGTACTGTATGGTTTCAAATTCAAGTTCTGATATCAATTCTGACAGCTGTCATTTCCAATTTGAAGTGGTTTCCTCATTACTAACATCAAGGATATTGCTAGGATATGGCATCAATATCTGACTAGTGGTGGCCCTGATGGTTGTAACCCCCGCTGATCACTAGAACGAAGTGTCAGTGGTAGTAATTAATCGGCGGGCCACCTAGTTTCCTGTAAGCTCCCCCCATCTTTTTCCAGAGGCTGCTTGATTGGTCAGCCATGGATAAAAAGGGGGCCACCCATTTATCTTTATTTTCGTCATTTCGAGGACTATGGTACACAGACCAAAAATTAGAGAAACTTTTTAAACAAAGCTCTGTAAGGCCCTGTTCACACAATTTTCTGCAGTCAGAAAAATTCTGCCTCAGGATTCATTTAGGAATTTTGAGGGAGATTTTAACTGCCTGCACTTATTTGTCCGCATTTTTTTTTGCTGCGTTTTTCACCTGCGGCCATTGAAGCTAATGCAAGGACCGTGGGCAAAAAACGCAGCGAAAAGTGCTCAGAAATGAGCGCCATGGGTTTTTTCTGCCTCCCATTGATTTCAATGGATGGTCAGAGGCGGAAACCACAGCAAGAAAGGACATGACGCTTTTTTTCCCCGCAAGGGGCCAAAAGCCGCCTGGGAAAAGAACACATTGAAATCAATAGGTGGCGATTTTGGCAGTTTTTTGGCTCTGATTCCGATGCGGTTTCCGTGTCAAAATCGGCACTGAAGAACTCTGTGTGAACTGACCGCGTCGGAATCATCACCCAAAAACTTCGGAAACACTTCAATCGGAGGCGGAGGCGTTTTTTTTCTGTGGCGGCTTTTAGCTTCTAGCGGGAAAAAAAAGCGGCATGTTTTTTTTTTTTTTCTTTGCCACGGTTCCGCCTCTGACCTCCCATTGAAATCAATAGGAGGCAGAGAAAGCGTTTTTCGCCCACGGCATTCCTGAAGGAATTTTGAGGCCGATCTTCTTTTTTTTTTGTAAACAGGGCCTAACAGCGACATTATTGATAATGTCCTACTATGCGTATTTTGGTAGAATTGGTGTAGTATTAAAATAAATTTGACTCTAATTGTAGATTTTTGGCTTATTTTAAGTAAATACCGGTACCTTGCTGTAATCAGGGGAACCATTTTTGTCTGAATTTTTCATGTTACATTCTATTTATCATTGTATGAGAGCAAAGCAGGCCTTTATAGACCTGGACATGTAGGTCTGTAGGTTGACTCTATGGATTAGCAATATTTGGATAAATGTACTATTTTTCCTCTCGGTCTTTTAAATTGAGATTGTATCAATACACTAAGATATCTGTAAGGGTTGCTCCACATTTCAGGATTTTCAGCAGGATTTTCCCATGCAGTAAAGGATTGCAGAGAGGGAAGAAAGACAAAGCTTTCCAAAGGAGAACTTGATCCATTCCTGCATTTTCTTAAAACATGTTAAGCTATAAACTGCTAAATGTAAAGGAGGCCATGCTGTTTTTATGACACCAATATATAATCATGGAAGGTGCGGTTCATTGAAGCTGCAGTGAGCTGTTATATAAAAGCCGATAAAATGGTGTATGTGTTTATGAGCATTTAGAAATGATTACATTTGAGAACGATCAGAAAAGACTGCCTCAAACATGATGTAGGTACAAAGGAAAAGCTCATGTGCTGCATCATTGAGACAGATGTTTCATTCAAGGTTTAGAGGATGGCCACACTATATGTATGACTTAGCTGTCAACACGGCGAATGACTTGCCATTTACTGTAACAATAACACAGCATGGTTGGTTGATCCAGCATTAAAGCATGGCCAGTGAATATCATGCAACCACCGTTTACTCAACACTGTTCATTCTTTTGTATAAAAAGGCTGAACCAAAATGTAGTAGCGTGGATAAATCAATTCTGAAGAAAGTTAACACAATCCGTTATTTCCCTCATCAGATATGTCATTTTTCCATAATTTGTTACCTGACTATTCTAGATAAGATGCAAAATGATAAGTTGAAAAAAGAAAAAAACAGGCCTAGGACACAAGCTGTAATTTTTCTGATTTGTATAAACAGAATTGTAGCGTTTTTATGTGTATCTGATGAGTTTGTAGCACTGCTCGTATGAGGTTAATTAAAAAAAAAAAAATAATACAGTTTGAGGAGACACTGCAATTACATTTTCTATGTTTAGTCATTTGAATTGAATAAACATATTGCTAAATCAACTGGACATTTTACAGAATATTAGATAATATGAAATATGCTACTTGAATATTCTTTGTTCAAATCAGAAAACAATTCCTTGAGATGCTCAGTGAGTGCCAGGAAGACATATCCCTTTATACGCTGCTCCTTTGGTAAATTTGTAGTGTGAAATAACAGACTTCTCGTTGTCTTGACTACCATGCTTAAATTGGAAAGACACAATATGTTTTTACAAATTTAAAACTTGACAGTAAGCAGATGTATTCATTTGTAGAACCTACAATACCATGCTCACCCTTGCATATCAGCAGAAAAGAACTGGTTCACTATCCTGGTTTTAAGACAACAGCTTGAGAAATAATGTGATCTAGTGGTTCCTTTATGTTTATTTGTTGTCCTAATTAATGACAAATTTGATCATTAACAATTCATCCAAATCACTTGCTTCCTTACATTCAAAAAGTTACATTCCAGGTATGAATAGAGAAGCTATATGGTATCCGTATACTATATGGACATCAGATAAAACATAAGCTATATTTAAGCAAATTGGCTTCCTTGGATCCTAAATGGAGTCATATGAATTTAAATTATATTGTATTCACTTTAATACACGGAGGAAGTTTGAAAGGTTCAGTTGCTTTTTTGTTTTTTTAATGTGTAATTCCCCAAGGCCATCAATGTGGTTACTGATGAACTGGCAGTAAAACATATTGGTAATACATCTTGATAGCAGTGAATGGTGAGCTGACTACCTTACAAATTTCAATATGAGAAACACCTACAATGTTGGATATCTTCAGTGGCAAGTTGCAAACTTCATTCATTTTTATCAGCAGTAGAAGTAACTGCTGATGAGGCTCTAGTATGTCATTTATATGCTGGATATACTGTACAGCATAAAACACCTGTCTACTACTGTTGCTGCCACATTATCAGGATATGATGACAAAATGTTGTCTCCTTTACAGAGAGCCTATTTATTTAAAAAATGTCAAAAGTTAACACATCTAGTACATTCAGTGTCATGCACCTTTTTCTTCCTTAGAGGTACCAAAGACCATTGTATACGATGTTAAGCACCGTCTATGCCTTGCTTATTTATTTCTCTAATATCTACTCATTTATACATTATGCATTTTGAAAGGAACAGCTGTAGAGAGAAACCATTGTTAAATTCAAGTTTCAACAAAATAGTTAAAGAGGACCCGACATGTCTGTTTTAGTAAATAATTGTCGTCCCCCCTGAGAACATTTCTGGAGCATCTTTTCTTAGGCCTCTGTGCTATTCCATTCCTCCTAGAAATGTATGAATAAATTGACAACTGGGTATTACCAGTTGGGGGTGTGTCCCTACAGAGATTGACAATCTCCAATCAGAGCTGACAAAGTGAGACTGATGGGGCACATCCCTTTGATGATGGTAAGACCTAGACAGAAATTTATATAGAAATTTCTAGGAGGAATAACAGAAGATCGGCACGATGCAGAGTTCCAAGAAAATACAGTTGCAAGAAAAATTAAGTGAACCCTTTGGAATTACTCTGTATGGACAAAAGTATTGGGACACCTACACACTACACCTACAGAATCTTTTATGACATCACATAATAAATCTATAGCCATTACTATGGAGTTGGTCACCCCTTTGCACCTAAAAGAACTTCCACTCTTCCAGGAAGGCTTTCTACAAGATTTTGGAGTGATTTATGGAAAAAAAAAAATCTGCATATCTTTTTATTAATTTTTATTTCACAATAATTATTTTTTCAGTCCCACTAGGGACTTCACTCATCTTTTGATCGCTTATATAACGCTTTAATATACTTAGTATACCAAAGCATTATTGCCTGTCAGTGCCTCTGGCACGGCCTAATAAGCATATAGCCAGGGCAGGCATGGGGCCTTTGTTAGGCACCCTGCTGACAGCTGCCATGGTAATACATCGGCGGCCTGCGATGGGTGACAGAGGGAGCTCCCTCTGTAAACTACTCAGATGCAGTGGTCGCTAATGACCATGGCATCTGAGGGGTTAAATGGTCGCAATCGAAGAAAACTTCGATCGCTACCGTTGAAGCAGGAGCCCGGCTGTCATTAGACAGTCGAGCACCTGCTCCAGCCTGCACGGGACACTCATGCAGGACTCTGATTAGGCCGCCGTGAAAAGGTGGAGGCCTAGAATAAGGCCACTTAATGGCTGCTGTGAAAAGGTGTATCGGCGGTCATTCAGGGGTAAGAAAGAATTTTGGACCGTTACTACCTACAGTTGTGTTTCAGTTTATCAATATTTCTGGGATGCCCTTTGTGCACAGCCCTTTCCATGTCATGCCACAACATCTTGATGGGGTTATGCTCAGGACTCTAACTTGGCCATTCCAAAACACAAATCTTCTTTTTCAACAATTCTTTTGTTTACTCACTTATGTGTTTTGGATCATTGTCTTGTTGCATCACCCAACGTTTCTTCAGCTTGAGGTCATGGACTGCTGCCATTACATTCTTCTCTAAAATGTTTTGATACACCTTTAAAATATCTGTTCCCTCAATGCCCAGGCCCTGAGGTAGCAAAGTGACCCCAAACCATAATTCTCCCTCCACCATGCTTCACGGTTGGGATGAGGTTTTAGTGTGCAGTGTTGCTTCTCCAAACATACAAATGTGCATTTGTGCTAAAACTTTCTACTTTTGCCTCATATGTACATAGAACATTTTCCCAGAAGCAATGTGGAACATCCAGGTGGTCTTGGGCAAACTTGAGACAGGCCGCTAAGTTTTTTTGTTTTTTTTTGGACAGCAGCGGCTTTTTCTTCGTCCTTCCATAAACACGATTCTTGTTCAGTGTTTTTCTAATAGTGGACACATAAACAAAGATTTTTGTAGTTTGTAGAGTCTTCTGTCGATCTTTTGTGGTTACCCTTGGGTTCTTTTTCACCTTTTTCAGGATTGTTTGTTGTATTCTTGTAGTGATCTTAACAGGATGGCCAGCAAGAGTAGCAACAGTCCATTTGTAGACAATTTGTCAACTATGGATTGAAGTGCACCCAAGTTTTTAGCAGTTCTTTTGTAGCCTTTTCCATCCTCATGCATCTCTATAACACACGGTTCAACCTTACCAATCTTTCTTGAGAAAAATAGATCTGTCAGTAACCAGGCTTTGTGTGCCTTTTATTTAATAGTCAAAGCACCTGTGAAACCCACACTTCCAATCTCATCTTCTTAATTACAAAAATACCATTTGCCACTTTAGAGAAGTAATTTTATAAAGTTAAAGCGTACCTAACTTTTGAGGTGACTTTCGAGAATAATCTGAAATACATGTGTACATGACACTATACATGATTATTATATGACTTTTGTGTAAGGCTTTTTTTTTTCAGTATTTCCTCTAAGGCCCCATTCACATGGCCCATTTCTTTCCTTTCCTTTCTTTCTTTTCCTTTCTTTCTTTTCCTTTCTTTCTTTTCCTTTCTTTCTCCCACTTTACTCTCCATAGACTTCTATTGGCAGGCACTGATCTGTGACTAGAGACAGATCTTGCTTGATAACAGGGGGTGTACAGCAGATTACAGGAAGTGGCAGTAACTTCACACAGAATGGGTAAAACAACTACCGTGTATTTTAAAGGGAACATTTCACCTATTGAACTTTACTTATCCCTCACTGGCCGCTGCTTTCAAAAGTTCATTACCGGGGGGCGTGGCTTGGCTGCCGGAGTGAATGGCTGCTTGAGAGCTCGGCTCCTAACTGCATAGCGGCTCACAGCGACATACCACCGCCGTTCCACCGCAAAACAACCTGCTGACGACCACCTGTGCCCAGGAATATACCCCACTACCGCCAAGATGCCAAAGAAACACAAAGCGGCGGCCAAACCGGCCAAAATCCCGGATTTCTACTCACCTCATAGCCGCCCAGCAGAACAAGATGGCGCCGGAGGAAGCCCGCGCGCAGGATCCCTGACATCCGACCCGGGCTCACCATCTTCCATCACCTCTGCTCCTCCTCGATGCAGCAGCTCAGTCCCTGCTCTGCCACCGACGGGAGCAACAGCAAGCCCGCAGAAACTGACGCAGCTCACTCAGGCAGACATCTCTGCCGCGGACTTCAGGGGCCGCCATCTTGGCCTAGCGACACGAGGCACATCATCACAGCCCTCCTCTCCTTGCAGCTCCAGACGCCCTGTAACATGGGCCCCTTCTCCTCCTCGCGGCGACAAGGGCAAGGTAGGACATAATATCGATGTAACTCCTGACCATTTGACAAAGGGAGACACGCTTGCTAATGTACCCTCCTCCACCGACCCCATTACTGAGCAAACGCTCAAACACATGTTGCAGGCCCTACAGCAATCCATACATTCTGGGTTTGCCCAGCTACTTAAACCATTAGCTGACTCACTTCAGGTGGTAGAGGAAAGAGTTCAGCATGTGGAGTCGAAAATGGGGGTGCTCACTACATCCCATAACGAGCTCATCGATGCTCATTATGATCTTGAGACGGATCTCTCTCATTTACAAGCTAAGGTAGCTGATTTGGAAGACAGATCACGCCGGAACAATGTGAAATTCAGAGGGGTCCCGGAGGACATTGCCACCAAAGATTTAACCCTTTATATACAGGATTTCATAAAAGCTCTGATACCCGACTGCTCCCCAAGGGACCTTATCATTGATAGAGCACATAGGCTTCCAAAGCCAAAACATATGTCCGAAAATATACCGCGAGATGTGCTAGCCCGATTCCACTTCTACCACATTAAGGACTCTTTCATGTCTGCATCTAGGAAGAAGGAAGCGTTCCCCGCGCAATTCCGGATGGTCTCCGTATATGCAGATCTTTCAGCGGCCACGTTGCAACTTCGGAGGCAATTCGCGCCAATCACTTCTGCACTTCGAGATAACAAAATTCTCTACAGATGGGGATTTCCTGTACGCCTGCTCGTCCACAGGAACGACTCCTTACACATCATTAGATCCGTACAAGATGGCATTTCTCTCCTTCTGCTGTGGGATATTCGGGTCGCATTGATGGAGAATACTCCGAAAGCTGTTCCACCGCCTGTTGCACAGGAGTGGCAAATGGTCCGGTCACGTAACCGTCCACGACGCTGAAGTGGTTCGCTTACTAGGATGCAGTGCAGTCCACTGTACCGGTTTTCAAGATGACTGATTTCCCCCATTATTGTCTTGAACACATCCGGTGTTCAGACACATTTCCTTTAATGTATATTTTTCTTTTGTTTTTGTTTGTTCTGTTTTGCCACATATATCTGCAGATCTGTCGAGGTAGCTATATGTTTTTCTATAATGCCTTCTTCTTGATGATATCTGTAATGCATTGGTTTGTAATCCTATTCAATCATCTTGATGCACGGTTAATTTCATGTGTCCGCAAGCAACAACACACCCTATATAGACATGGCGCTTAAATTTACGTCCATTAACGTTAATGGCTTGAATAACCCATATAAACGCTCGACTATCTGGAAAGAAGCCCTTAAAACCTCCTGTGACGTCCTCTGCGTGCAAGAGACGCATTTATTAGAAAAGGATGCAGTTCGCCTGAAACATCCTGCATTTCCACACGTGTTTCAATCCCATCACTCATCCAAAACTAGAGGTGTGTTGTTGGCTGTGAAAAACACGGTCGCTTTTCAAATGTATGATCTATTAACTGACCCCAATGGCCGATATATTATCCTAAAGTGTTCTATAAACAATGCCCAATACACGATAGTTACAATATACGCCCCTAATCGTCACCAATTGAAGTTCTTCCACAAGATTACACGCCTAATTTCTAAACATAAACAAGGTAGACTGATCCTGTGTGGGGACTTCAACGCTGTAATGGATGCGGAGTTGGACTCCACTTCGCAGTCTCGATATTCTCATGTTATCATAGGTGATTTGTTCTGGAAGGAGGAAATATATGACATTTGGCGCATGCATCACAGCACAGAGAGAGACTTTACTCACCATTCCCAGGCACACAATAGTTATGCCAGAATAGACATGTTTCTGGTAGACAAAGAATCTGTTTTCCTAACGGAATCCACGTCTATTGGAGACGTCTGCTGGTCGGACCACGCTCCCCTCACCCTGACTCTCAAAGAAACACATAATACCCCGCCTACATACCTGTGGAGGGCTAGTCCCTTTCTCCTCTCACATCCCACACATAGAAAAACCATAGAAACGGATCTGACGGAATATTTTGCTATTAATGACACAGCAGATATCGGGATTGCAGCGCTATGGAACGCCCATAAGGCCTACATTAGAGGTACCTTTATCAGACTGGGTCATATGGTTAAGAAACAAAAGGTAGCAGAGGTATTAGGCCTGACAGAGGAAATCCGATGCCTAGATGCAAAAAACAAAGTTGCTCCCTCAGATGACCGGGCGTCTCAGCTCCTCCTTCTAAGACAACGCCTCAGAATATGTCTATTGTCAGAATACGAAAAATCCCTTAGAAAAACCAAAGCGAAATATTATTCACAAAATAATAAGGCAGGGAAACTTTTAGCAACGCGCCTCAAACTCCAGCACCAGAAATCCAGAATTCCGTATCTTCGGAATCCACAATCTCAAACTAAAATTGCAGACCCTAGAGACATAGCTGAGCAGTTCCGTAAATACTACTCATCCTTGTATAATATTAGAGATGATCACTTTGTCGAACGGCCAAACCCGCCTGAGATACAAAAATTCCTACAATCTGCTTCACTGCCTAGTCTCACTCCAGAACAACTTCAGACACTAAACGCCCCTATCACCGAATTGGAAATTGTAAAAGTCATACAATCCCTTCCACAAGGGAAAGCTCCGGGCCCTGACGGTCTCACTACCCTATATTATAAAAATTTTACGTCCCTACTGGTACCATATTTGAGTAAATTTTTCCAGCAAGCCATGATCGGAGGTTCATTCCCTAGAGAAAACCAAGCGGCATTAATTGTCACACTACCTAAACCAGGGAAAACTACTGACACACCTCAAAACTTCCGGCCTATTTCATTGCTCAATGCTGATCTTAAACTTTATGCAAAGCTGATAGTTAATAGACTCACCCCAATATTGGCCACCCTGATAAGCAGTGACCAAGTCGGTTTCATCAAAGGCAGACAAGCATCCGACAACACCCGTAGAATCTTGAATATAATACATCATCTGGAGTCAACGAAAGAGCGGGCTACGCTATTAGCATTAGATGCAGAAAAGGCGTTTGACCGTATCAATTGGACATATGCCTTTTCGACCCTACGGACAATGGGGTTGGAGGGGGACATCCTGACTGCTATTCAGGCTCTGTATTCTGCTCCATCTGCCAGAGTGTACACCAATGGGGTCCTTTCTCGGGACTTTGATATCTCTAACGGAACTCGTCAGGGCTGCCCCTTGTCTCCAATAATATTCATTCTCTCTATGGAGCCCCTGGCCCAACACATTAAACAACATAGCCTTATTCAGGGTATAAAAATTGGTAACAAAATCCATACCATCTCATTGTATGCGGATGATATCATTTTGTCCCTCTCTCAGCCTGTTAGCTCACTTGAATCGGTTATGGATGTCATTAAATCCTTTGGCAAACTTTCCTATTACAAACTAAACACCCTAAAATCCCAGATGCTACCCTTACACTTAGATTCTGACACGTTGTTTTTTCTGAAGTCGAAATATCCATTTGATTGGAGACTAGATGGCATTCAATACTTAGGCATTACCATCTCTCCCTCCTTCCGTGACCTATACAAGGCCAATTACGAACCCCTACTTCATTCCATTCATGCAGAATCTGATAGACTCCTCCAACACGACACGTCATGGATAGGACGTATAGCGGCGTACAAAATGCTCCTTTTACCCAGGCTATTATACCTATTCCGTACCCTTCCAATCAGCTTGCCCTCCAAGTTCTTTGCGATGGCACAAAAAACATTATCTCGATTTGTTTGGGCTGGAGGTAAACCTAGAACTTCCAGACATATATTATCCCGGGACAAAAAGTTAGGTGGACTGAGTGTCCCAGACATACATAGCTACTATATTGCCACCCTAGTGGCACAGACTATGGATTGGTGGCAGGGTAATCAAGATATCCATTGGCTTCAAATTGAATCATCATACATGTCCCCGATAAGCCTAAAAACCGCCTTGTTTCTGTCCTTCTGGGATATCCCACAGATCTGTACAATATCTCCACTAACCAAGGCGACCCTACAGTGTTGGTCATACTTACATCGCACATCTACTGAAAAACTCCCACTATTAAAGTCATACATTCCTATTGATATTTTTTCACTGATTGTTCCCAACTTATCACTATCTTCATGGTCCCTAAAAGGCATTACTAATGTATCTCAGTTATTTAAGGATAATTACTTGGTGAGCTTTGAACATCTTGTGGCTCAATACTCTATTCCTATCACAGATTTCTTTAAATATCTCCAGATCAGAGACTGTACAGCGAAATATAACAATTTTGATGCTGTATGTCTTTTTAAAATATTTGGGTATCTCTCTAAACGCAGCAAGGGCCTGAGATTTGTGTATAATTTACTACATTCACACACATTTTTTTCCAAAACACACCATATGCGGCTCTGGGAAAGAGAGCTGAACTGCTCATTTTCAGAAGAAACATGGATATCTGCATTTAGATTAATTTACAAAGCATTACCCTGTATCCAACACGTAGAAGCTGCTATAAAGACCTCATTAAGGTGGTACTACACCCCGGATAGACTACACAGGATGTTCCCTGAGACATCTCCACTATGCTGGAGAGGATGTGGCCATATCGGTACTCTCTACCATACGCTGTGGTCATGCCCCACGCTGCTTCCGTTCTGGTCTCAGATTTTTGATCTTGTATCCATAGTCTCTAGATGTAGAATTGCACAATCCCCTCAGACGGCCCTGTTGTTTATAGAAATGGAGGCAATACCCATAGCATTAAGATGCCTGATTTGCAAAATACTAGTCATGGCCAAATTAGTGGTAACCCGCCATTGGAAGGAATCTGCTGCTCCTATGCTAGGAGAAGTGATCACACTCATTAACACGACATATGCATATGAAAAAATCATCTCCTTGGGTAACTCCTCGTTTCACAAATTCACAGCAATATGGAATCCATGGTCAACCAGTGTGTATTACATTGCATAACATAAAGGTGCAATTGGCCTCAAGGTCATTGTCTCCCCCAATAGGGAACATTAATATTTATCAGAACGATATTTGTGGCTTTTCTGTTCTTCTTTGCTGGTTTTATCCTGTTTCTGTTCTTTTTTATGTTACGACACAATGTCATCTCTCCAATCACGATTACCTCAATTCTTGCTTTGTATGAAGAGATGATTGATTGTACCAATTGTACAAATAATATCGCAAAGTCTAATTGCGAAATGCTGTTTTGTTTTCATGTTAAAACTAATAAAAACTATTGAAACGAAAAGTTCATTACCGTTATCCCCTCTCCTAAACTCCTCCTCCGACTGTAAATAACGGTCTGCAAACATTTTGCGCCTTTTAGCGTAATAATCCGGTATCCCGATGTACGCACACAGCAGAAGAGGACATTAATGCACAAGCGTGGGATTTTGTGTGCTGGGGGAAGGCGAGGAGCTGTCAATCAAAAGTAAGGAGGCGGGGTAAGCTCAGAAAGACTTGAGGAATGAAGATATGACTCTTTTCAAATGAAGATTTGACTCTTTTATGCCCATTAGCATACGGTGTGGGAACACTAATAAGAACTACAGAGCTGACTAAGAAGACAACTCTAGGTTATATAGAAATGATTTTTCACCCCCTACCACCCCCTACCACCTGGTATTGCTGGTGTAATAGGTGAAATGCTGGTGACAGGTTCCCTTTAACAGTAAGTAAATTACAAAGTTGATTTATGTCAGATATACTATTAGAGTAGCATAAGTTGTTCGAAAAGTTAGTGTCCATTTAACTCCTTGACGCAACTGTGCGTCATGATTTGCACTGCCTTAACCCCTTCAGGACCAAGCTCATTTTGGCTTTCAGGACCAGGCCCATTTTTTCAAATCTGACATGTCACTTTATGTGGTAATAACTCTGGAATGCTTTTACCCATCCAAGCGATTCTGAGATTGTTTTCTCGTGACATATTATACTTTGTTAGTGAAAAAATTTGGGCCATAAATGTAATATTTAGTTGTGAAAAACACCAACATTTGGAGAAAATTTTCAAAAATTAGCATTTGTCTCAATTTAAATGTATCTGCTTATAAAACAGATAGTAGCTATTTTGTGTGGTATTACTATTTCACATATCCCATATGTCTACTTTATGTTTGCATCGTTTTTTGGGAAAACGGCACCCCTCAAAGTATTCAAAACAGCATTCAGAAAGTGTTTTAACCCTTTCACAGGAATTAAAGCAAACTAGAGGTGAAATTTACAAATTTCATATTTTTTGCCAAAATTAATTTGTAATACATTTTTTCCTCTACCACAGAAGGTTTTACCCAAGAAACGCAACTCAATATTTATTGCCCAGATTCTACAGTTTTTAAATATATCCCACATGTGGCCCTAGTGCACTACTGACTGAAGCACAGGCCTCAGAAGCAAAGGAGCACCTAGAGGATTTTGGGGCCTCCTTTTTTTTTAGAATATATTTTAGGCACCATGTCCGGTTTGAAGAGGTCTTGTGGGGCCAAAACAGTGGAAACCCCCCAAAAGTTATCCCATTTTGGAAACTACACCCCTATGGTATTTATCTAGGGGTGAGCATGTTGATCGCAAAGTTTTAGGTGTTATTTAGGTTATTTGTCTTTTTGTCCCAAACCATTGCATTTGTCTGTACAAATAACTGTCGTGCTAAAAACGCATATGACCAACAAATGTGTCAGTCCGTAGAATTATTTACAAAAAGCTGTTACCAGCAGAGAAATTCCCTTAAGTCCAACTGCCACTGAACAATTAATGACTAAATAAATAAATACGTTTTTATTGTGCTTCTATGAGCAAAAAGACTGACTACACTAAATGGTTAAAAGAGTAACATCACCTCCGTTCAAAGTATGTAAGAGCTGTGCACATTTGACCAAGTATGTATGTATTAGATTCAGTGGTGCTCGTGGCTGCAGACCAGCGAGTCCAACAACTGACACATATAAGGAGCAACGGAGGTATATTAGATTAAAATGAGAGTATCAAAGCCCCCCCTTGAGCGTATCAAAGTCCTTAGAATTAAGAACAGCATCTCACTTTGCTATATAGTAAGTTAGATTGGGAACATTTAAAAAAATATATGAATCTGCCTTGAATTGAAAGGCAATATATTTGAAAAGTGGAGGAAACAAATACTGAGCATGTTCACAGAATAAAAGGACAGCCATTGGGCTATATAATTGTTTTGTTTTTTTCTTTAAAGGGACTGGTTGTCTCATTAGTACAATCAATCCCTATATGAGGGACAAACGTGCCAAGTGACGCTGGCACTGCATAACAGATCCCTGCCTGGCAAGGTAGGAACTGAAATGTGCGCAAAACAACCAATCACCTGCAGAATATATAAAGGAGCAGTGTCCAACACGGTATGTATAGATACAGTTAGGCCTCATGCACACGACCGTATTTTTTCACACCCGTAAATACTGGCGTAAATACGGGTCCGGTGTCACACGTATTCCACCCGTTTTGCACCAGTATTTACGAACCCGTGCTCGTAAATATGGGTCCGGTGTCACACGTATTCCACCCGTATTTACGAGCACGTTTTTGGCAGCAAAATAGCACTGCACTAATCGGCAGCCCCTTCTCTCTATCAGTGCAGGATAGAGAGAAGGGACAGCCTTTTCTGTAATAAAAGTTAAAGAAATTCATACTTACCCGGCCGTTGTCTTGGTGACGCGTCCCTCTCTTCACATCCAGCCCGACATCCCTGGATGACGCGGCAGTCCATGTGACCGCTGCAGCCTGTGATTGACCTGTGATTGGCTGCAGCGGTCACATGGCCTGAAACGTCATCCAGGACGTCGGCCCGGATGTCGAGAGGGACGCGTCACCAAGGCAACGGGCGGGAGACCGGACTGGAGGAAGCAGGAAGTTGTCGGTAAGTATGAACGTCTTTTATTTTTATTTTTATTTTTTACAGGATAGGGGATACATGTCTTGTTTATGGCAGAGCGGGGAGATACCTCCCCGCTCTGCCATAGTTTTCATTGTAGTCCCGGCGGTAGTTACGCCACTGGGCTGTGGCCTGCAGACCGGGTAGTCCCCTGACCTCGCCTCACCTCGCAACGCTCCCGTAATCACGGGTGAACACACGCAGCCACCCATGATTACGGGAGCCCCATAGACTTCTATGGGATGCCCGTGCCGTTATTACGGCATGAAATAGGGCATGTTCTATCTTTTTTAACGGCACGGGTACCTTCCCGTGAGCAAACGGGAAGGTACCCGTGGCTAACAGAAGCCTATGAGCCCGTTATTGCGGGTCGTAATAACGACCCGCAATAACGGGTGTTTTTACGGTCGTGTGCATGAGGCCTAAAGGATTACTAATCCACAAATTATTGTCAGCTTTACCAGCAGTATTATCGGGTAGAACAAGTTACACAAAACCGTAAAACAATCCCAAACTGCACTGATCAGGAACAGCTCGTATACCCTCCAAATAAAAATAGCTATGCCCTTGTCACCAAAAAGTAAAAAAGTACTAAGAATGAAAATAACTGCTTTTTATGGCAGGACATAATCATAATAACAGGCAGAACAAAAAAATCTAACGTTTAAAAACTACAACCCCCAATGTATTCATCTAGGGGTATAGTGAGAATTTTTAGTTTTGTTTTAAGGTTTTACCAGTTATTCTAATTTTGCGTGACCAATTGTAAGGCGACACCACCCTAGGTATTCATCTAGGGGTATAGTGAGAATTTTTTGTTTTGTTTTGGGGTTATTCAAATTTTTAGTCAGTGGGCAGAAAATGGGAAATAAATTAAATTACTTTATAATGGCCAATATGAAGAAAGAGGAGACTGATGAATAAAACATAATTTAAAACTCTAATGAGGTGTGATAAATTCTGAAGCATTCTTTTATGCATAGGCCGGGTTTTGTGGGGCAGGTATCACATTGGTAGGTGGTGTCTCTTCTGATCCCTCTTCTTGTACACACCCTACATTTTTTGTGGATTCTTCTTTTTTTCTCGGTAGGGTGTATTTCTGTTGGAAAATGCTGGCCTGGAATAATGCGATTTACATTACTTGCAGTACCCTCCCCTTCTGGGTTTCAAATATTAGAGCCTTTATGACCTTCTCCTGGAATTGCAGGAAGGTTTCACGATTGCCTGCATACCTGGACACCACAAACGCATTATAAAATGCAATTTGGGTGAGGTGGACGACCAGTTTTTTTGTACCATGTTTTGCTCTTACGCATGGCACTATATGGTCTGATCACTTGATCGGATAGGTCCACCCCACCCATGGAGCGATTGTAGTCCAGGATGCAGGTAGGCTTGGTGGTTGGGGTGCTGGATACACGTACTAGAACAGGTCTGCTGCTAGCATTATGAATGGTGGATAATATGTGTACATCCCTTTTGTCCTTAAATTTAAGAAAGAGCAGATTATTACTGCAGACGGCACTACTTTCCCCTTTCTGCAACATCTGCCCCAGCAGGGTTTTGGGAAGGCCCTTCTGATTCTTCCGGATGGTGCCACAGGCCACGGTGGATCTGGACGAAAGGGACTTTAGGAAGGGAATACTGTTATAATAATTGTCCACGTATAGGTGATATCCCTGACCAAGTAAAGGGTGTATCTGGTCCCAAACTATTATGCTGCTGATACCAAGAAAGGAGGGGCAGTCTGGGGGTTACATCTTTGAATCTTTCCCCTCATAAATTTTAAAACTGTGTGTGTACCCGGTGGCGCTCTCACACACCTTGTATAATTTTATGCCGTACCGGGCCCTTTTGTTTGGGAGGTATTGCCTGAAGTGCAATGAAATTTACAAGGGATTCATCGACCGCTATATTTTTTTTCAGGGGTGTAATTTCCTGAAAATTTTGTATTATACTGGTCGATGACAGGCCTAATCTTATATAGCCTGTCATAATGGGGGTCCTGAGGTGGTGGGCAACGGGAATTATCGTTATAGTGCAAGAACCTGACCAGGGCCTCAAAACGTGTTCTGCTCATCACCGTACTGTAGAGGGATGTATTCTACAGTACGTCAGAGGACCAGTAGTCCCGGATACGTGGTTTTTTTATGAGGCCCATATTTAACAATAGGCCCCAAAATTTGCGGAGTTCCACTGGGTCTGTGGGGGTCCAGCTTTGAACTCTGGCATTATATGAGGTGGGATTGCTGGCCATAAACTGCTCTGCGTACAAATTGGTCTGCTGGACCGTTGCAGAAACAAATTCCTCAGAAAAGAACAAATTAAAAAAATCCAATTCCCTGAACCCCGCTGTCTCTACTTGGATCCCTGAGGAGGCAGTAAAGTTGGGCACCTGAGGGGTATAATTTACAGCGGGTACCCACATCGCCTCATTTGAATCCGGCTGCGCAGGACCAACTGCTCTTCTGCGCTGTGCGGGGGGCTCATCCGACTCGCTGGATGATGGAGATGAAATAACAAATTCCATCTCATCTTCACTTGCAGAGTCGGTGTCGGAGCATAACATGGCATATGCCTCCTCTGGACTATAAAATCTCTGAGCCATATTGGTATGGTACAGTGTATAATAACTAATAAAACTCCCTAAAAACAATATAACTAAAAAGTGATCCCCAAAAATACAGGAGCGGGACGGAGCGCACTGTATAGGTCACAGGTGGTGACAAGACACAGAGGTCAGGTAATGAGCCTATATAAAGTAGCGCTACCCCTAACAAGACTCCCTTCAATTGCTAAATAACGTAATAATTTTTTTAAAATTTTTTACGTTTTTTTATTCTTTTTTATTTTATTTTATTTTTTTAACAAAAAAGCTAAACTCCCTAAAAATTCAGGAGAGGACGGAGTAGGTAGGGACAGAAGACCGCAAGTAAACGGTCAGCAGGTGACGGACGTCAGCAGGTAAGCAGGATTACCAGGTGACAGAAGCTGGGGCTAGGGGTCAGTATAGAGTAAAATTGGGGAACTTTTTAAACAAAACTTACAGGGACCACAGATCTGACAGGGACCACAGATCTGACAGGGTCCTTCACACTAGGCAGGGATCAGCTGAAGGGCATGGAGGGTGAGTATAAAGGAGTTATTTTTCTATTTTTAACACTTTTTTTCTGTCAGAAACACTCTGACACTGACAGCACAGTACACTGATGACCGGCTCTGAGAAGATCTGACACGCAATGAGCTTCTCAGAGCCGGGAAACGGCACTGTGTCGTCATTGACAGCTGTGATTGGTCTGTCACATTTGACTGACCAACCACAGCGATCGCCGACACGGGGCCGCTATCATAGGTCCCGTGCCGGGTAACTGTGATTGTTAGCTGTCACGGACAGCAACGATCATTGTTATGTCACCATGTCAAGTGACATGGTGACAGTTTGAATGCAGGGCGTTACTGTACGCCCTTTTGCGGGAAGGCACCGCTAAAAAGGACGTTCAGTAGCGCCGATTTGCGGGAAGGGGTTAAGGCACCATGAAGTACAGTTACATCATGGCTTTCTTCTGTCAACATGTCTAAATATATGGTGACAGAACAGTGATATTGGATGTCACAGACAGCCGATAGTCACTATGATGCGGTGGGGGACAAATCGCGGCGCCGCCTGCGATCGCTGTGGTTGGTCAGCCAGTAGTGACTGACCAATCGCAGCATAGGAGCATGGTTACCCGGGCAGAAAGAGCCGGGTAGCCAATTTACTAGCCCGGAGGCAGAGCCTAATAGGCTTGCTGTCAGTGTATGACTGACAGCTCTAATGCATTGCACTATGTGGGTAGTTGAATGTATTAAAATAAAGATCAGAGGCAGGAATTTCTGGGCCCCATACAGTCAAGCAGTCTGGACCCCCCCTCCATTAGCGAGGGTTGGGCAATGGAAAGTGGTGCACTCACATTTGTACGTTATGTGCATTAACAAATTGTGGTACTGATGTAAATTACAGTGAATGAAACTATGGTCTGGCACATGACCGGTTAATGCCCTGGCTTTAATAACCGTTAATGCACCGGTTTTGTTAAATTCAGCCAAAATGTATCTCACTGTATGGCGTACAGTGGGATACGTCGCCCTGGGAAAACTCCTGAAATCACTGTCCATAAATGGACAGTGATGTTAGTAGCTTTTCCAGGGCTGGAGTCCCCGGGCAGGACTTCTACTAGCGCTCTGCCCAGGGACTCCGGCGCTGTTCCATATTTGGACAGTAATCTCAGGAGCTTTCCAAGGACCAAAGCCCAAGAGCAGAGCAATTGCGATGCTCTGCCAGGAGACTTCGGCATTGGGAATCTCCTGACATTACTGACATATAGTGTTGTCAGGAGCAGTATATTGGGTTTTTTTTTTGCGGGATCTCTCAGGATAGGGTAGCATAGTCTACTATGCTATTCCATCCTTCAAAAAAAAGGTAAAATTTAAAAGGAAAAAAGGGAAATAAATTTATTAAAAATATGTGAATATGTAATTTTAGGTGATGTATTTTGACATCTGGTGCATGCCACTGGGTAAACACACCTAAATACATATTTGGCAGATTCTGCAGACTTTTTAGCTATAACAAATGTGTGGGCATTTCTTACAGGCTTGGCACAAGGCGGAGCTTACAATAAATGGTGCGCAAACTGGTTTTTGGAGAGCAAATTTTCCAAAGCTGATTCCAGTGTCGCAGACAAAGTCGCGGTGTAGCCCCAGCTTGCAACTGTACAATACAGCTGTACATATGGTATGAAAGATATAGGTAAAGAGATAGGTAGATAGAAATAATCATAATCTTTATATTACACAAAAAAAAACAACGCAATTTAGATAGATATATAAATATATTATAATCATCTCTATCTTTCTATCCATCTATCTATCTATCTCATATATATTGATATATAGTATAGTTCTAGGCTGGGGCTACACGACCACATTTGCCACGGCACAGGTCCCATGGTCAAAAATTGCTTTGTCCAGTAGCCTATATCGCAAGTAAAATGACTGCGACCACATTCACTGTCATCACTTGCCAAGTAGGCTACGGAACATAGTGATCTTTGGCCGTGCAGGCGTGTTGCGGCCAAAGTCGCTGTGTAGCCCCAACCTAGAACTATACTATATATCAATATATATGAGATTGATAGATACGAGATATACATGGCTAGATATGAGATAGAAACATAGATATGAAATAGATACATAGATAGATATGAGATAGATCCATAGATAGATACGAGATAGACATAGAGAGATAAATAGATAGATATGAGATATACATAGCTAGATATGAGATAGATACATTGATCTGAAATAGATATGAGATCGATAGATAGATAATTAATGGAGAGAAATTTTTTTTGTTTTTATTACTATTATTACACTGTTCTCCCTCCCTGACATCCTGCCAGGAGGGGGAGAAGTCACAGCAGGGAGCGAGGGGGGGTTCGCGAGGGGGGGGATAGATAGATATGACATAGATTGATACATGGATGGATAGCTAGATATGAGATAGATAGATAGATACATGGATATTAGATAGGTAGATAGATAGATAGATAGATAGATAGATAGATAGATGAGGGACGATTTCTAGCTTTTCTGCTGCCTAAGGTGAAAATTTAAATGGCGATCTTGATTGGCATCCCCCCTGGCTGCTCTACATCACTAGCAGCCTCACAAAAAAAAATCATGCCACCCATTATCTCGCTGTAGATCATACAGTGTCTACAGTACTGATTAGAGGCAGAATAAACATTTACATTAAGTGACCCACAGATGAAGTCTCCATCCGGTCCAGACCTCTGTGATTACTTCTTCCGGCCATGGCCCATTTCTACAGTTTTCCGCTCAGATATCTTCAGCTTCTCACTTTTCAAACATTTCTGCACCTATAGACGAAGATAAAATTCTCATGGTGCCACACACAACCCCTAAATATAATAGCACCATACACTGCACCTCTAATTCTAATAGAACCATACACTGTGTCCCTGATTATAATAGCACCATACACTTTATCCCACACACAGTGCACTCTGTAGATCGTGCCCCCGATAGTGCCCCCTGTAGACAGTGCCTCACATAGAGCCCCCTGTAGACAGTGTCCCACATGCATAGTGCCCCCTATAGAGCCTCCTGTAGATACTGTCCCACATAGAGACCCTGTAGATAGTACCCCCATAGATAGTGCCCTACATAGATCCCCCTGTAGATAGTAGCCCCACATATGTCCCCCCTGTAGATAGTGCTCCATATATAGCCCCCACATACAGCCCCCCCTATAGGTAGTGCTCCACATATAACCCCCACATACAGCCCCCCTGTAGATACTGCTCCACATATAGCCACCACATGCAGCCCCGCCTCTAGGTAGTGCTCCACATATAGCCCCTCACGTTGCGTTGCTGAAAGGCGCTGATTGGCAGGCTGCCTTGCCCTGTCATTCAACGACGCAAGCGGCGCGATGACATCGTGCTGCTTACGTCATTGAAAGGCGCTGGATAGCCATTCAGCGCTTAGGCATGTAATTGTATCTGCGTCTAATAGACGCAAGTACAATTATAGTGCAGGAGGGGATGGCGGTGGCTGGTTTCATTGGCACCGCCACCCCCTCAGAGAGGCAGCAGGATAGATAGATATGCGATAGATGGATATGCGATAGATAAACAGATATTTAATGGAGAAAAAAAAAGTGCATTATTAATATATTTGGTCACCACCCCTCCCAAAACATCGAATAAAAAGTGGTCAAAAAGTCGCATGTACCCCAAAATAGTACCAATAAAAACTACAACCCATCCCGCAAAAAACAAGCACTTACACAGTTTTTTTTAACTGAAAAATAAAAAAGTTATGGCTCTCAGAATATGGTGACACAAAAAATAAATATTTTTTTTAAAAAAAAGGGATTTTATTGTGCAAACGCTGCAAAACATTTAAAAAAAAAAACGATATTACATATGGTATCGACCCACAAAATAAAGTAAAAATGAAGTTTATATCCCAAGTTGAACACTGTAAAAGAAAAAAAAAAACTCAGAATTGCTTGTTTTTGGTCACCTTGCTTGCCAAAAAATAGAATAAAAAGTGATCATAAAAATCTCATGTACCCCAAAATGGTACCAATGAAAACTACAGATTGTCCTGCAAAAAAATAAGCCCTCCCAAAACTCTGTTGGCGAAAAACTAAAATATTTTTGTCTCTCCGAACATGGCAACACAAAATGTGCAGAGCGTTCCAAAACCGGATAAGATTGGGCACCATTTATCACTGCAACACCTATGGATTATTATTTATTTACTGCCTTAATATACCACCTTATGTATGCTCTGATGTACTCCGCACAGATTACATATGTCCCCACATTATAAAATGAAATACCAGCAAAAGCCCAAATAAAACAACTACCAAGCAAGATCTGCGATCCAAATGGCGCTCCCTCCCTTCTGAACCCTACAGTGTGCCCAAACAGCAGTTTACGTCCGCATATGTGTTATTACCGTACCAGGGGAAACCCGCTTAACAGTTTATGAGGTATTTATCTTCCGTGGCACCAACTGGGCACAACATATTGTGCACTTATACCATAAATGCTGGGTCAGAACTATATATTGTCTCTATAATAGAGTCACTGAGGAAGCAGATCACCGCAAAACGCGAGTTGGGGTCTATACTGGTTGTGCGAGACCATTTTATTGCTGAGATGAGTAAGGCTGGCTTTTGAATAACTCAAATTATCATTATGCACTGGCACTTTCTCCCTCTTTTTTTGCAATGATAAAAATCTTTATAGAGGAATAGAAGTATTACTAATAGTCTTTTTTAGGTTATCTTTGAATTGTGTGTAACCATATACAGCCGTCCATATATTACATGCGACTCTATTATAGAGACAATATATAGTTCTGACCCAGCAGTTATGGTCTTTTCTGCTATACCATATATTAATTTTAGTCTTTCACATATTTTTTAGTATTGTTTGTCGTATATGTACAATAAAATGTGTTATATTTTTATAAATGTGGCTACATACTCCTTTCTTTTGGTATGTTAAAGAGGCTCTGTCACCAGATTTTCAAACCCCTATCTCGTATTGCAGCAGATAGGCGCTGCAATGTAGATAACAGAAACTTTTTTTTTTTCAAAAACGAGCATTTTTGGCCAAGTTATGAGCATATTTATATTTATGCAAATGAGCCTTTATTAAGTACAACTGGGCGTGTTTAAAGTTAAGTCCAAGTGGGCGTGTATTGTGTGTGTACATCTGGGCGTTTTTACTTGTTTTACTAGCTGACCGCTGTGAATAGAAGTATATGATGCTGACGAATCAGCATCATCCACTTCTCTTCGTTACCACCCAGCTTCTGGCAGTGCACAGACACACAGCGTGTTCTCGAGAGATCACGCTGTGACGTCACTTCCTGCCCCAGGTCCTGCATCGTGTCGGACGAGCGAGGACACATCGGCACCAGGCGACAGAGGCTACATCGACTTACCTGCAAACGCCGATGCTGCTGCAGAATCAACTGTAGCCTCTGTCGCCTGGTGCCGATGTGTCCTCGCTAGGGGCTATACTAGTCTTTTAGTGCAATGTTAACTGGAGCTGATTCTTCATATAATTGACTATAGCTAGCAGTTCTACTCAGTGTCAACTTTGCATTGGGTTATATCTCTCATGTTCTATAGACAGATTTATGTCTGCAAATTGCATGTGCCAGTACACATTGTAGTTTTACATTTTCATTTTGTTTTTTCCCTAATCTTTCTATAAATGCAAACCATTGGCACCGGATCCGTCACCAATGAAATCAATTGAGATGGAAACGAAAACCTATGGTTTCCGTTTGTGTCAGTCAGGGCTCCGTTCCGACGGAAAGCTCAGACGGAACGTCGGAACGGAGCCCTGACACAAATGTGAACAAAGCCTAAATGGCATATCCGTGGAAAATGGCGTTTTTCACTTTGCATCATCCACTGCGCATTAATTTCTAATGAAAAAATACCTGTGGGGTCAAAATGCTCATTACGCCCCTTAAAATGTCTAAGCGGTGTAGTTTCCAAAATAGAGGTCACTACTTGGGAGTTTGTCTTGCAATTTGACCTCAGAACCCTGCAATTGTGGGCCAATGCTGTGAAAATCACCAAAATAGGCCTCAAATGCAAATGTTACTATTCACTTCTGAGCCTTGTCATGTGTCCAGGCAAATAATAAATGCCTTGAAGTGTGTAGTTTTTAAAATAGGGTCACTTCTTGGGGGCTTCCACGGTACCTCAGGGGTTTTGCAAATGCGACATGGTTCCCAAAAACCAATCCAGCAAAATCTGCATGCCAAATAGAGTTCCTACCTTTCTGGGCCTTGCCGTGTGTCCAAACAGCAGTTTATGACCACATGTGGGGTATTGCCGTACTCGGGAGAAATTTCTTTACAAATGTTTTTCTCCTTTTATCCCTTATGAAAATGAAAAGATTCAACATTTTAGTGGAAAAAAAATTTGAAATTCATTTTTACGGCCTAATTCCAATAAATTCTGCAAAAGACCTGTGGGGTCAAAATGCTCACTATACCCCTCGATAAATTCCTTCAGGGGTGTAGTTTCCCAAATGTGGTTACTTTTTGGGGGTTTCCACTGATTTGGTCCCTCAAGGGCTTAGCAAATGCGACATGGTACCCAAAAACCATTCCAACTAAATTTGAGCTCTAAAAGCCAAATGGCGCTTCTTGCCTTCTGAGCCCTGCCATGTATCCAAACACCAGTGTATTACTACATATGGGGTATTGCCGTAATCGGGAGAAATTGCTTTTCAAATGTTGGAGTGCTTTTTCTCCTTTATGCCTCGTAAAAATGTTAAATGTCCACGTTTTATTGAAAAAAATGTTTTTCATTTTCATGGCCTTATTCTACTAAATTTAGCAGAAAACCTGTGTGGTGAAAATGCTCACTAAACCACTTGATACATTTCTGGAGGGGTGTAGTTTGCCAAATGGTATCTTTTGGAGTATGTTTCCACTGTTTTGGCCCCACAAGGGCAATAAATATTGAGTTGCGTTTCTCTGATAAAACGTTCTGTGTTACAAAAAAAAAATAGATTAAAACAGATTTTCCTGTAAAAATTAAATAAATTAGTAAATTTCACCTCCACTTTGCTTTAATTCCTGTGAAACGCCTAATGGGTTAAGAAACTTTCTAAATGCTATTTTGAATACTTTGAGGGGTGCAGTATTTAAAATGTGGTGATTTATATGGGGATTTTAATATATATAGGGCCTTCAAAGCCACTTCATATCTGAAGTGGTCCCTAAAAAAAGGCTATTGAAATTTTCTTGAAAATGTGAGTAATTGCTGCTAAAGTTCTAATCCTTGTATCGTCCTAGAAATATAAAAGGAAGTTAAAAAAACGATGCAAACATAAAAGAGATATATGGGAACTTTTAACTAGTAAATATTTTGAATGGTATTACTATCTGTCTTACAAGCAGATACATTTAAATTCACAAATAAACACTAAATGCATTGACCAAATTTTACTACTAACTTAAAGTGCAGTGTGTCACGAGAAAACATTCTCAGAATCGCTTGAAAAAATAAAAGCATTCTCAAGTTATTACCATTTAAAGTGACACGTCAGATTTGAAAAAATTGGCGTGGTCAATAAGGCTAAAACAGGCTGTGTCTTTAAGGGGTTAATGATATAATTTTTCTCCCTACATTGTGGATGTTTACTCAATGTGCTCAATAAAAGACGTGAACCGTACAAGGCCCAGTTCACACTGAATTTATTTTAGAGCTGATTTTGACGTAGAAATCGCGTCAAAATCTGCGCCAAAAAACAGCCAAAATCTTCTCCTATTGTTTTCAATGGGAGACGGAGGCGTTTTTTTTCCGGGCGGGTTTCAGCATCTCGCGGGAAAAAAAGCGGCTCCACCTCGGACCTCCCATTGAAATCAATAGGAGGCAGAAAGCGATTTTTCGCTGCGTTTTTTGCCTGCCGTCATCAATGTCCGCGGGCGTTGAAAAACGCCACGAATGCTGCGGCAAAAAAGCGCAGGCAGGTCAAAATCTGCCTCCAAATTCCTTAAGGAATTTGAAGGCAGATTTTTTCTGCCTGCAAAATACTCTGTATGAACTAGGCCCAACTGTTTTTGTGTTATTAGTTTAATTTGCTTGTATTTGTCTATAATTGTGACTTCGATAAAAATCAGACCACATTTTATTAGTAATCATTGCAGAAATCCAGTTCATTCTAAAGGGTTCACTTTTCTTGCAATTGTTATGTCATGGGAAATACAAGTATTTACTAAAATAGACATATCAGGAGAGGGGACAAGTCCTCTTTAGGGTATGTTCACACGCTGTGTTTTCAGGCGTATTTCGGGGTATAAACACCCCGAAATACGCCTGAAAAAAACAGTAGCTAAATGCCTACAAATATCTGCCTATTGAATTCAATGGAAAAAAACGGCATTTCGTTCAGACGGGGCGTTTTTTTTTAAGACAGCGTTTTAAAAAAACGCATAAAAAAACTGCATAACAAGAAGGAAAATGTCACTCCTTGAGCAGTCTTTGGAGCTGGCTTTCATAGGGTCAATTGAAAGACAGCTCCAAATACAGCTAAAAAAAAGCCTCACAAAACATTTTCTGCTTCAAAAACGGCTGAAAATTAAAGTCTGTTTTCCCTTCAAAACCGCTCTGTAATTTTCAGGCATTTTTAATTCTGTGTGTGAACATAGGGGATTTACACTTTATAAGTAAAATTGGGCATATAGAAGTGTATCAAAAGTTATAGCAAAAGCCAAAAAGTTTGGTAATTATGTTTTATTTACTAACAGAGATATTGACCATTTTTGCAAAAGTGACAACAGGAAGGACATTCATATCGATGATCACATCTAAATTGTCTTTTTTTTTTTTTTTTTTTTTAACTAATGATCAAATATAATTCTGTCAGCATGTTCAAACAATAACAAAGTGACAAACTTTGAGGAAATAATTAAAAAGTGACAACTTGTTTTACTGCACTTCAGGTTGTCACTTTTGCAAAAATGGTTGCCTCAGAAAAATACTGGACTGGATACAATTGTATCCACTTCTTAGCTGAGCTCAGGGCTAGGGGTTTGCTGCCTTTGAATGTAAATCAGAATGTTCTCATTTACTGACCGCAAATAAATATCTTGAAATGGTGAGGAATTGAAACACTTCTCAATCATACAGTGATTATGCCTTTTATTTATTCAAAACCTTGGTACAATTAGTGCATTAAATGCAAAAAATGTGTTGAACAAAGTCATATATACACTCCTCAAGATTTAAATTGCAACACCCATAAGGGCAAGCCATAAGGTTAAGCAAATCAAGGAAGTAGCCGTTGTCGCTAAGATCTGCAAATTATCAAATCATAAAAAAATTATCTGCAAGTGATCATATTTCACATATGGACAGTCCTACCTGGCCATGTGTGAAATAGTCATTGCCCCCTTTACTAAATCAATGAGTTAACAAAATTCAATTAACAGTTGGGTTCAATTTCACTAGCCACCCTGAGGCAAGATTACTGATAGATCTAAATATCACTGTTGGATCTAAATATCACTTGAATAGAACCTTTCTGGTACTGTAAAGCAAGCTAGAAGGTCTCAAATATCAGCACATGATGCCACATTCTAAGGAGATTAAAATACAGATGCCAAGCAAAGTCATTGAAATCTACCAGTCTGTAAAGGGTTACAAAGCCACTGCTAAGGCCCACTTCCGTTTTTTCCTTCTGGGTGGTAGCCGTTTTTTTGATGGCTAGCACCCTGACCCATTAATTTCAATGGGTCCATGCACACTTCAGTTTTTTTGAAGGTCCCGCTGTTCCGTTCCGACAAAAGTAGAGCATGTCCTACTTTGCTCCGAGATTCCGTGACCGTGGGGCCCATACAAGTCAATGGGTACGTAAAAACAGCTGAAGGCACACGGACACCCGTGTGCCGTGTGTGTGTGTGATGGAGCCGTTTCCTCGCAACGGCCGGGCGAGCAGAAGTACACGTAGAGAGAGATATTGCACTGCACTAATCGGCAGCCCCTTCTCTCTATCCAGCACTGATAGAGAGAAGAGGCTGCTGATCAGTGCTGGATAGAGAGAAGGGGCAGCCCTTTTGGGCAGAGTTTTTGCAGTGGAACGCAGCGATAGAAAGAAAAAGAAGTTCATACGTACCCCGGCCGTTGTCCAGCAGTAGTCACTGTCCAGGGTGCTGAAAGAGTTACTGCCGATCAGTGCAGCCCCTTCTCTCTATCCAGCACTGATCTGCAGCCTCTTCTCTCTACCCAGCACTGATCGTAACTCTTTCAGCACCCTGGACAGTGACTACCGCTGGACAGTGACTACCATACGCGGCGCTCACAATATAGATTTCTAATGTTTCAGGACCCTGTCGCTGTCCATGCTGTGTACCGCTACTCACAATGAAACGCTGTGCCCGCACTGATATCGGGTGCATAGTGTGAATGGGAATTGGTTTCCTCTCGCAAACGGAAACACGGAAGTGTACACGGAGTACACACGGGAACCACACTGATACAATCACGGACACACGGATCCGTGAAAAACGGCCTTGAAAACGGTGATGGAAGTGTGCATGAGGCCTAAGGCTCTGGGACTCCACAGTGAAAACTTGGAACAGTGGTGAACCTTCCAAGGAGTCGCCAGCCTACCAAAATTTCACCCAGACGAACATCTAAAGATCTGCAGGCCTTACTTTTCTCAGGTAAGGTCATTGTATACGATTCCACAATAAGAAAGACACTGGGCAAAACCACTGCTGACCAAACAGAGCACAAAGCCTCGTCTCACCTTTGCCAAAAAACCATCTTGATTACAATACTTAGTCTTGTGGGTTTTCTATGGACTGAAATTTTACTTTTTTGTTACATCTGGCGTCAAGCTAACATCGCATTCCACCATAGGGAACATCATACCAACGGGCAAACTTGGTGGGGGTAGTGTGATGGTCTGTGGCTTTACTTCTGCAAGACCTGGACAACTTGTAATAATTGAACCATGAATTCTGTCAGAAAATCCTGAAGAAGAATGTCCGCCTGTCAGTTCCTGACCTAAAGCTAAAGTGCAGTAGGGTTTGCATGCAGGACCATGATCCGAAGCACACAAGCACAAGTCCACCTCTGAATGGATCAAAAGAACCAAAAGGAAGGTTTTGGAGTGGGCGAGTCAAGGTCCAGACTTGAATCCCATTTTGTGCTGTTGGAGGCTTAGATAAGGCAGGTTAGGTACACTATACACACACACAAATAAGGCTCTGAATACATCTCAATTGTTACTCTCTGCTCTCTTGTGGAGGGGACTGTACTTCATCACTTGGAGACTTTGACACAGTAAGGAGGCGCTTGGCACCCTTTTGGTAGACGGGCTTAATTCCTGTTCAGTATCTTCTCTCCACTGCCTAATTTTTCAACCATTTTCAGCGCCAGAGCTCCCTCCAGTAGTTCGGGTGTAGTACACGCTGGAGCAATAATACAGTACTACACACAGGAGCTCCCTTTAGTGGTAAGCGTGTGGAACTACCTCCAAATTAGAAGACCTCTCTCTGTTTCACATGATTCTATTGAACTGCCTTTATAACCCTCTTTCTGGTCACCAACAGGTGCAAGAGTATCCCATCCAGACTCCAGCACGTTTGTTCCATTACCTGATTGACTATTCATGTACCTGACCTTGGCTACTGACTCCATTTCTGCACCATTGCTTGTGACCCTGGCCTCGTCTTCATTTTGACTATTCTCCCGTATCTCGATTTGACACAGCTTCTTCAAACCATTACTTGACAATGTCTAGCCTTAATAAGGGGCACATAGAGGGCCATGACCTGCAAGCACCTGGCAGCTAAATCCATACTGCCTTGTGGTAGTTCCTGGTGAAATCCAGGGGGGGGGGGCTGTTAGAATTTGCACCTTGACACTTCCAGCGCTAACCCTAAAGTGGCGAAAAGTAATCCTATATGTCCTTCCAGGTTTGTGATAATCTACTGTAATAATCTACATTTCTCCCATTTTATTGCAGCTGTCAAAAAACACCCCCCTTTTTGCTGCAAAAAAAATATAAAAATGGTTAAATATAAATAGCAACAACATTTAAAAAATAACAAATAATTTCTCTAATACAGGTTTGCATCAAATAATGAAACTAAAATTAAATACATGAGACATTCCCTTTTAAATAATGTGATAAAAAGCTGAGAATTATATGGCCGTGTTTTCAGCAGCACATAGAGCTGCAGGATGAGAAATAAGAGTTGATGTGTGCTTACATAACATGCTTGTTACTGGTCTGTTTCTAACCCAGTTTTGTTTTATGAAGCCTGAGGAAAATACATCAGAGGTTAAAGATACAGACAATCAAGCTACACAAAATTATATTCAGAAACATGTTTTTGTCTTGCTTACTGTACTATGAAATGTATGCATGTGTCCTGGTATTTTGTCAGACAGTCCTTGGACTGCACTACCTTATATCAGGCTGACAGAAAAACTCAACACTAAAATAAAATTGTCCTCAAACATTCCTCCTCCAAACTTGGCGAACTGTGGGTGTAGGTGTCTAAAGACCTGCCATGAAATGCTCAGAGTCTTCATATTCAATGTCCTTAGATTTATAAGCGCTTTACCCTTGAGCACTGTCACGAGGGGTTCGTGGACCCACTGGGCCGTACCGCTTTGGCGGTATGGCAGCTGGCCAACAGGACGCAGGTCAGAGTCTATAGTTCGTATATGGTACCTGTGGCAGCTCGGACAGTAGCAAGGCAGGCTAGGCAGGAACTTGGCAGCAGGTGGACTTCAGGTGTGGAGAAGCAGGTCAGGCGTAGAATACTGCACTGCACAGCATGGCTACAGCACGCACGGCACTAGATCAGGGTACAGGAACAAGAAACATTGGGAGCAGGAAACACTAGGGGACCATTTGCAAGACAGACTAGGGATACAACAACAAAGCTCAGGCATAGAACTAGGGTGCTCGACCCCTCTTATAGTCCAGAGTACTCACGGGTCAAAGTTTAGGAATGAGGTCCCTGCCCCTTTAAGAGTGGGCACGAGCATGCGCGCGCACCCTACGGGATCCGGCATTGGTGAGTAGATGCGAGCGCTGGCTTCTGTTGAGGAAGAGGCTGGGGCCAGCGCTTGCCGACTCGTGGCTGTCAGGGGAAGAACGTAATTGACAGCCCGCAGCCATGGACTTGACAGTATTCCCCCCTCTTCTTGGGACCAGAGCGAGAGAGAAACTTTTTCAGAAGAGCAGGGGCATTGAGGTTCTCCTCTGGCTCCCAAGACCTCTCTTCAGGACCAAATCCCTTCCAATCCACCAAATAAAAGGTCTTTCCTCTCACTCTTTTGGTGTCCAGGATCTCTTGAACCTCAAAGGTGTCTGAAGGGCCGCTGGCGACAACCACAGGGCTAGGAGTCTGGGCGTAGCGGTTCAGGACCACTGGCTTTAGGAGGGATACATGGAAGGAGTTGGGGATCTTGAGGGTAGGAGGCAGTCGAAGCTTATAGGCGACAGGGTTGATTTGTTGTAGGATCTCCAATGGTCCAAGGAACCTGGGAGCAAACTTGCATGACGGTACTCTTAGTCGAATGTTCTTGGAGGACAGGCAGACCTTTGTGCCAGAAAGAAACTGAGGTGGTTCTCTTCTCCTTGTGTCCACCCTCCATTTCATACAGTCAACTGCCAGCAGGATGGAGGATCGAGTCTTCCGCCAAATTTGTAGAAAGTCACTAAAGGCCGCGTCAGCAGCTGGTACCTTGGATGAATCAGGAACTGGGAGGGATATTCGTGTGTGTTGGCCAAGGACTATGAAGAACGGAGTGTTCCATGTGGACTCGCTGGTATGATTGTTGTAGGAGAATTCAGCCCACGGAAGCAACTGTACCCAGTCATCATGTTGCCTAGAGACGAAGTGACGCAGGTAGTTCTCCAAGATTTGATTGCTCCTCTCGACCTGTCCATTGGACTGAGGATGGTAGGCTGAGGAAAAGTCCAACTTCACACCTAGAAGTCCGCAGAGGGCTCTCCAGAACCTCGAGGTGAACTGAACCCCCCGATCAGACACACTATGCTGCGGCAAGCCGTGCAGGCGGAAGATGTGTTGGATAAACAGTTTGGCCAGTTGAGGAGCGGACGGAAAACCGGTCAGAGGAACGAAGTGGGCGATTTTTGAAAATCAATCCACCACCACCCAGACAGTGCTGGATCCGGCAGAGAGAGGCAGGTCCGTAATAAAATCCATAGCTATATGCTGCCAGGGAGAATCGGGCACAGGCAATGGCTGGAGCAGACCAGCGGGTCTGGAGTGAGCGACCTTGTTAGCTGCACACACAGAGCAGGAGGAAACAAAGTCCATAACATCTTTGGGCAGCGTGGGCCACCAGAAATGACGGGCAATCAAATCCCGGGTCTTACGGATCCCCGCCTGACCTGCCAATCTGCCAATCTAGAGGCATGTCCCCAGCGGAGGACTCCCCTTTGGTCAGCCATGCGCACAAAAGTTCTCCCTGGAGGGATGTCCCCAACTTGCAGTGGATTGACTTAAACAATACAGCACGGGTCGATAATGTTCTGGGGCATCTTCCGTCTCAAAAGACCTGGATAAGGCATCGGCCCTCATATTCTTGTCAGCCGGGCGATAATGGAGCTCAAACTGGAACCTGGCAAAGACCAGTGACCACCTGGCCTGACAAGGATTCAACTGTTGGGCTGTCTGGAGGTAGGTGAGGTTCTTGTGGTCCGTAATAATCAAGATGGGGTGAGCTGCGCCCTCTAGTAGATGTCTCCACTCCTCCAGGGCCAATTTGATGGCCAGTAACTCCCGATCCCCAATCGAGTAGTTGCGTTCTGTGGAAGAGAAGAGCTTAGAGAAATATCCACATACCCTAGACTTGCCCTTGGAACTTCTCTGGAACAGGAGTGCACCAGCACCGACAGAGGTCGCGTCCACCTCCAACGAGAACTGTAGGGAAACGTATGGAGGATAGAGGCTGACGTGAAGGCACTCTTCAGGGTATTGAATGCGGACTCTGCCTCAGGAGTCCACACCTTGGCGTTCATGCCCTTCTTGGTGAGGTTAGAGATAGGAGATGTTAGTGAAGATAAGTTTGGAATGAACTGTCTGTAAAAATTGGCGAATCCCAGAAAGCGCTGTATGGCCCTTAAGCCTTGAGGACGTGGCCATTCCAGGACAGACTTTATCTTTTCAGGATCCATCTTGAGATCTCTATTCGAAATGATGTAGCCCAGGAAGGGTAGAGCATCTCTCTCAATTACGCACTTCTCCAATTTGGCGTACAGATGATTCTCCCTTAACCGCAGCAAGACTTGACGGACATGTTTCCGATGAGTCATAGGATCTGGAGAAAAAAATTAAGATGTCATCAAGATAGACTACTACTCAAACATAGAGGAGGTCACGGAAAATGTCATTCACAAACTCCTGGAAGACCGCGGGAGCATTACACAGGCAGTAGGGCATTACTAGATATTCATAGTATCCATCCCTGGTGTTAAATGCCGTCTTCCATTCATCACCCTGGTGAATCCGGATTAGGTTGTAAGCCCCCCGCAGGTCTAACTTGAAAAAGATCTTGGAACCACGTATACGGTCAAATAATTCTGAGATCAATGGCAATGGATACCTATTTTTCACCGTGATCTGGTTGAGACCCCGGTAGTCTATACAGGGACGAAGAGAACCATCCTTATTTTTGATGAAGAAGAACCCGGCTCCTGCCTGGGAGGAAGACTTACGTATGAAGCCTTCTCCAAGTTCTCTCTAACATAGGCGGACATAGACCGAGTCTCTGGTAGAGAGGATATACCCTGCCACGGGGAAGGGAAGCACCAGGAACCAGCTCGATAGGACAGTTATACGCCCGATATGGAGGCAGTGTCCATAGGGGTGGTAGGCAACTGAAGAAGGTCCACCAGGTCTCTACAGATGAAATTAGCAGCGGATCCCGAGTCCAGATACGCAGAGACCTGATGCATTCTCTCGCCGGACACTATGGTCGCTGGTATGGACAATTTGTATGAAAGTCCTTTTTTACCCAGGGTTGTCACTCCTAGCAACCCTAGGCTTTGGGGCTTTAGGGGACACAGGTGCACAAGATGGCCACCAAGGCCGCAATGCAATAAAAACAAAGTCCCGAAGTGCGTCTGCGTTGTCTCTCCTGGGTGGCTAGCTTACCCTGGTCCATCATCACAGACTCCTTAGGAGGATCGACATCTGAGGATAGTAGGGGTTGCTGCAAAGTAGGTCCCAGACTAGGAAGGTCTCCTTCCCGACGAGCCTCTCGGAGGCGTTCTCCGATCCGCATATCAATCCGGGCGGACAGAAGGATGAGGTCATCCAGGGTAGATGGCAGGTCTCGAGCGGCAAGTTTGTCCTTAATCTTAGGAGACAGTCCAGAATGCAGCCGCCACAGTCTCATTTTTCCACAACAATTCTCCCGCCAGGGTGCGGAAGTGGATGGCGTACTCCCTCACGGAGGTGTCTCCTTGGTGTAGTTTAATCAAGGCAGCCGCTGCAGATGAGGCCCGTCCAGGCTCCTCAAACACCATGCGAAAAGTCCGGAGAAAGGCAGGGAAGTCACGGGTCTAGTGTCCTTGCCTCTCCCAGATAGGGTTCGCCCATGCAGGAGCCTTGCCAGTGAGGAGAGAGATGATGAAAGCGACCCTTGCGCCGTCAGAGGAAAATGTCCTAGAACACAGGCTGAAATCGATCTGGCACTGGTTCAAAAATCCACGACAGGAACCTGCGTCTCCATCATAGTGGTCCGGAAGTGGCAAAGAAAAACGCGGGTCGACACTGCCAGGAGGTGTAGTCTGAGGATCAACACTGCCAGGAGGTATAGTAGGAGGAACGGCAGCTCTTGCTTCCTGCTGATGAACGAGAGTGTTCAAAGCTGGGAGGAGTTGGTCCTGTCGAGACTCGAGATCCAGCAAATCCGCCCACATCTCTTGTGACGTCGTCATGGTCTTGGATCGACCAGCGGAGTCCATGGCCTGAACTTACTCGAGGGGTTCGTGGACCCACTGGGCTGTACCGCCTTGGCGGTATGGCAGCTGGCAAACAGGACGCAGGTCAGAGTCTATAGTTCGTATAGGGTACCTGTGGCAGGTCGGACAGTAGCAAGGCAGGCTAGGCAGGAACTTGGCAGCAGGTCATGCGTAAAATACAGCACAGCACGGCTACAGCAAGCACGGCACTAGATCAGGATACAGGAACAGAAAACACTGGGAGGAAATACTAGGGGGCCATTTGCAAGACAGACTAGGGATACAACAACAAAGCTCAGGCATAGAACTAGGCGGCTGGACCCCTCTTATAGTCCAGAGTACTCACGGGTCAAAGTTCAGGCCATAATTCCAAAAGGTATCTTTTGGCTCAAAGCCAACACTGCACAACACCAAAAGAACACCATACCCTACAGTGAATTATGGTGCTGGAACTGGGGCTTTTGTCAAGGTGGAGGGAATTATGAACAGTTCCAAATATCAGTCAATAATGGCACAAAACCTGCAGCCTCTGCTAAAAAGCTGAAGATCAAGAGGAATTTCACCTTTCAGCACGACAACGACCCAAAGCATGTCTCCAAGTCAACAAAAGAATGGCTTCACCAGGAGATCAAAGTTTTGGAATGGCCCAGCCAGAGCCCAGACCTGAATCCCATTGAAAATCTGTGGGGTGACCTGAAGAGGGCTGTACACAGGAAGAGTGGGCAACAATTGCCAAGTCAAGATATGCCATGCTGCTAGACCTCTACCCAAAAAAGACTGAATGCTGTCATAATGTCAAAGGCTAATTCAAAAAGTATTAGTTTAGGGGTGTGCATATTTATGCAACCACATTATTTTTGTTCTTTATTTTTATTTTTCCGCCCTAAAAGATTTCAGTTTGTTTTTCAATACAATCGTACAGATTATATGTGACATTAAAGGTGGAAAAAGTTCTGAAACTATTCATCTTGGACTGATTTTGCAACATGACAAAAACCTGGCATTTTAACATATATATATTTCCTGTTGCCTATAAAAATAGAATTGGTTTTGACGCATCTGTAATGATCTGAGCTATTGAAACACAATGTTATTTATTCCGCATGGTGAACTCCGTAACACAAAAACGTCCCAGTGTTGCTGTTTTTTGGTCACCTCACCTATCCAAAAATGTAATAAAAAGCAATCATAATATTGTATGTACCCCAAAATGAAGCCAATGTAAAAACAAGCACTTGCACAGCTCTATTGCCATAAAAATAAAAAAGTAATAGTTCTCCGTACATGGCGCCACAAAACTATTAAAGTTTTTTCATTTTGTAAAAGTACTAAAAATTCGTAAATTTAGTATCCATAATCGTATTGACCTACAGAATAAAATTAACATGTTTTTTTTTTTCAACGTTTTTGGAAAGTTTTTCAGTACATCATATGGTACATTAAATGGTGGCATAAAAAAATACAGCTCGTCCTGCAAAACACAAACTCTCATGGAAAAATAAAAAAGTTATGGAAAGAGAGGATGAAAAGATTTAAATTAAAGTGCGAAAACTGGCTGCAGTGGGAAGGGATTAATAAAGTACAGTTCATACTGTACTATGTACTGGCATTATGTAATATGCAGTTTGGTCCAGAAGTTTTTGAACAGTGACAATTTTCATAATTTAGAATGTACACCACCACAATATATTTGAAACAAAGAAATGAAGATGTGATTGTAGACTTTCAGCTTTAGTTCGAGGTTTGACAAAAACATTGCACTAACCATTTAGGAATTGTAGCCATTTTTTACATAGTCCCATAATTTTCACAGGCTCAAATGTAATTAATGTGACATCTTGGGGTTAAGTTCTCACGGGATTGCCATCTCCCGAATCGAATGGTTGGCACACTGGAAAATTCTTACTCAATCGCATTGGATTAGGTTTACAACTGTCAGCAACCAGCTTTATTATCTTCATACACAGCAAAGACGTTTTACAAAACAGTGCAAAAATAAACCCTAGGCGATCCATTCTCTAACTAAACACATTGCTTTCCTAGCTATCGGGGTGAAAGGCCCGGAAAAAAACGTTTTTACCAGAACTTTTTACTTCCACAGGCTAGAGATGCTTGTCTATCCCACACTGACATCGTTGTGTGAGTATATCACGCATTTCTTAACCCCTTGATGCATTATCATGTACATGTACCTCCTTTGACAGCTGACAGCCCAGACTAATAGCCGGGCAAAGCAATCGCGCTGTTCCTGGCTGTTTAACCCCTCAAATGCTGCAGTCAATCGTGACCGCAGCATCTGAAGCGTTAAAAAGAGGGGGCGGCCCCCTCTGACAGCTCATCGGCGTCACCACAACGTGGGGGGACTAATGAATTGTGTAAAAAAAAGTTTAATAAAGGCCCCCAGGTCTGCCTTTTGTCTGCCTTTTGTTAAGCCGTGTTTCTGGCACAGCTTAACAGAAGCCTGTGAAAATGACGATATACTGCAATACATTACTATTGCAATACATTACTATTGCAGTACATTGTACCAGCGATCTAATGATCGCTGGTTCATGTCCCCTAGGGGGACTAATGAATGGTGTAAAAAAAATTTTAATAAAGTTGTTCGTAGTTAAAAGTTCAAAAAAAACAAAAAACCCTTTTCCCATTTTTCCTGTAAAGTAATGTAAAAAATAAACAAAATTGGTATTGTTGCGTCTGTAAAAGACAAGTTTGAACTATTTATAATATACCATTATTTAACTTGTACACTGAACGCAGTAAAAAGATTTAAACCGCCAAAATCGCTGTTTTTTGGTCACCTTCGCTCGCAAAAAATTTAATAAAAAGTGATCAAAAAGTTGTGCGTACCAAGAAATGGTACCAATAAAAACTATAGCTCGTCCCTCAAAAATCCACGGAAAAATAAAAAAAAGTTATGGCTCTCAGAATGTGGTGAAATCATAAATTTTTTTTAACAAAAAGGTTTTTTTGTTTTTGTTTAAAGTAATATATAAAAAAAAACCCTATATAAATTTGGTATCACCGTAATCCTATTGAGCCGCAGAATAAAGTTAAGTTGTCGTTTTTATCACACGGTCATAGACGTAAAAATGAAAACCAAAAATGTAAGAATCACAATTTTTTCCAATTTCAGCCCTACTTTACTTTAAATGGTGCCATTAGAAACTACAACTCATCCCACAAACAGTATGCCCTCACACTACTCTATTGATGGAAGAATGAAAAAGTTATGGCTCTTGGAACGCGGGGGGTGGAAAACGGAAAAATAAAAAATGGCTCGGTCCTTAAGGGGGCCCTTACAGCTGGCAGCAAATGAGACTCCTAAGGCCTTGTTCACACGGCGATCAAAAAAACTACTTGTGTTTTTGCAAAGCGCTTTTTAAAGTTCAGCCGTTTTTTGATGCGTTTTCATTGCGTAATTAGGACTCCCATTAACTATGGGAATTAACTGCGTTTCCGGCGTGTTTTACGTGCCAGAAACTTACCTGATGCTGTTTTTTTTTACACAACGCGTTTTTAAACACGCGCGCATAAAAAAAACTCGTCATATGCGCTACCGTGCTTTTTCCCATTAATGTCAATGGGAAGCTTGAAGCATGCATTTTTTTCGGTGTGTAAAACACGGCAAAAGTGCATTAAATACACGCCGTGTGAACAAAGCCTTAGGCAGCCTAAACCCTGGAATGTTCAGAAGACGGAGTTGAACTTTTGCCTTCTCTTCCACTCCAGTAGCCTGGTCCCTCTTTTGGGTTTTTCACATGCTACATGAAGAGAAAGGACACTTTCTCTAGCAAAATACCCTCTGATTCACAAACTCTGTGACCAAATTCTCCCTCTTAGTAGCTGCACCTCTACATTTAACAATTGACTGATAAACAGTTTCATGGCTGGGTATTGAATGTTTCCTCCTTATTTCATAAATAGTGGGGAGTTGATTTCATGTGTTGGCAGCTGTTCGTAGGAACTCCCAATATGTGGTCCAAAGGTGTCAATGCAAGTGAATAAGGCCATCATTAGGCTGAAAAAAACAAAACAAATATATCGGAGAGATAGCAGAAACTTTAGGAGTAACCAAATGAACAATTTGGTACATCCTTAACCCCTTCGCGCTCAGCGACGTACTATTCCGTCGTGATAAGTGCATCATTCGCGCTCAGTGACGGAATAGTACGTCGTGGGAGGAACGGCCATTTCGACCGTCCTCCCGACACATAGAGAAGCTGTGACAGCTGCTGTCTCATACAGCAGTTGCCACAGCTCCATCAGCCGGACCGGTCTCTGTGTCCCCGCTGATTAACCCCTTAGAAGCTGCTTTCAATAGCGATCGCAGCTTCCTAGGGGTTAAACTACCATCAACTGCCCGCTACACGATAGCGGGCAGCGATTGTTGCTATGGCAACCAGACGCCTAATAATGGCGTCCGGCTATGCCATCCACGGAAGCCTAGTGGGTCCTGACTAAGTCAGGACCCACTATGCTTGCTGTCAGCGAGTAGCTGACAGCTCTAATACTCTGCACTACGCATGTAGTGCAGTGTATTAGAATAGCGATCAGGGCCTCCTACCCTCAAGTCCCCTAGTGGGACAAAATAATAAAGTTAAAAAAAAAGCTCTGTAAAAATAAAAGTTAAAAATCTCCTTTTTTCCCTTATCAGTCCTTTATTATTAATAAAAATAAACTATACAAAATTGGTATCGCCGCGTCCGTAACAGCCTGAACTACAAAAGTATTTAGTTATTTATCCCGTGCGGTGAATGCCATAAAAGATAATAATAACCGTACCAGAATCACAATTTTTTGGTCACTTGACCTAGCAAAAAATTGAATAAAAAGAGATCAAAAAGTTGCATGTACCTAAAAATTTTACTGATCGAAACTACAGTTTATGCAAAAAACAAGCCCTCACACGCCATTCTTGATGGAAAAATAAAAAAGTTCTGGCTCTTAGAATATGGTAACACAAAAAGTAAATGATTTTTAATTAAAACACCATAAGACATAAAAAAAATATAAACATATGGTATCGCCGTAATCGTATCGCCCCGCAGAATAAAGTGAATATGCCATTTATAGCGCATGGTGAACGCTGTAAAAAAAATAGAATAAAGAATAATAGTAGAATTGCTGTTTTTTAGTCACCACGCCTCTTAAAAATAAAATAAAAACTGATCAAAAGGTCGCATGCACACCATGAAAACTACAATGAATTCCTCAAGGGGTCTAGTTTCAAAAATGGGGACACTTTTAAGGGGTTTCCACTGTACTGGTACCTCAGAAGCTCTGTAAATGCAACATGGCACCCAGAAACCAATCCAGTAAAATCTACATGCAAAATAGCGCTCTTGCCATTCTGAGCTCTGACGTTTGTCCAACCAGCAGTTTATGAACACATATGGGGTATTGCCATAATCTGGAGAAATTGCTTTACAAATGTTGGGTGGCTTTTTCTTTTTAATTCCTTGTCAAAATTAAAAAATTTGTACCTTTTATTGGAAAAATGTGATTTTCAATTGCACAGCCTAAGGCCTTATTCAGACGGACGTGTCCGTTTTTCGCGCGCAAAAGGTCCGTGTGGCATCAGCATATGGTGCATGGCTGCGTGATTTTCGCATCATTATGACACTCTGTTTTTATGTTTACAAACAGAAAAGCACGAGGGGCTTTTCTGTTTTCATTCATTCTTTTTACTACTGTTGCGCGAATCACGCGCGGCACCCGGAAGTGCTTCAGTGTGCCGTGCGCGATTTGCACGCACCCATTGACTTCAATGGGTGCGTGCTGCGCGAAACACGGGCAAGTATAGGACATGTCGTGAGTTTTAGGCTTTATTCAGACGAACGGGAAAAACGTCCGTGCAAGGCGCATGATTTGCACGCGCGTTGCACGGACCTATATGTGTCTATGGGGCCGTGCTGACATGTCCGTGATTTTTCCTCAGCGTGAGTCCGCTGAAAAAAAGTCACGACATGTCCGTTCTTTCGACGTTTTGCGCGCATCACGCACCCATTGAAGTCAATGGGTGTGTGAAAACCACGCATCCCGCACGGAAGCACTTCCGTGCGAACTGCGTGATTCGCACAAGAGCTGTCAAAAGGATGAATGTAAACAGAAAAGCACCACGTGCTTTTCTGTTTACAAACATCCAAACGGAGTGTCTTTGAGATGAGCAAACCCGGACAACCGAACCGAACTTCACCGGGTTCGGCCGAACTCGCTTTGACCGAACCCGGCAAAAAAATTTCCGCTACGCGACGTCAGGAGATAGTCACTGTCCAGGGTGCTGAAAGAGTTAAACTGTTTCAGCACCCTGGACAGTGACTTCCGATCACAATATACATGAACGTGTAAAAAAAAAAAGAAGTTCTGACTTACCGATAACTGCCTGCTTCTTCCTCCAGTCTGACCTCCCGGGATGACAATTCAGTCCAAGTGACAGCTCCAGCCAATCACAGGCCAAGCACAGGCTGCAGCGGTCACATGGACTGCCGCGTCATCCAGGGAGGTGGGGCCGGATGTCGAGAGGCGCGTCACCAAGGACGCGTCACCAAGGCAACGGCCGGGAGGGAAGTTCTCGGTAAGTACGAACGTTTTTGGTTTTTTTAACAGGTTGCTCGATATTGTGATCGGAACTCACTGTCGAGGGTACTGAAAGAGTTAACTGCCGATCAGTTAACTCTTTCAGCACCCTGGACAGTGACTATTTACTGACGTCGACTAGCCTCATCTCTATGATGGCGGCTGCGCGAAAATCACGCAGCCGCGCATCATACACGGATGACACACGGAGCTGTCAAGTGGTTTTTGCGAGCGCAAAAACGCCACGCTCGTGTGAATCCAGCCTTACGCAGCGCACATACGCTGCTTGAAAATCACTGACAGTCTGAACGGCCCCATTCACTTACATAGGTTCATAGCACGGACGTATAACACGTTCGTATAACACGTTCGTGTGAATAAGGTATAATTCCACAAAATGTAGCAAAAAAAACCTGTGGGATCTAAATGCTCACTATACCCCTCGATAAGTTCCTTGATGGGTGTAGTTTGCCAAATAGGGTCACTTTTGGGGGGTTTCCACTGTTTTGGCACCACAAGATCTCTTCAAACCGGACATGGTGCCTAATAAAAAGGAGGCCTCAAAATCCACTAGGTGCTCTTTTGCTTCTGAGATCGGTGCTTCAGCCCATTACCGCACTAGGACCACATGTGAGGTATTTCTAAAAACCGCAGAATCTGGGCAATAAATATTGAATTTCGTTTCTCTGGTAAAACCTTCTGTTTTACAGGGAAAAAATTGAATAAAAAGGATTTTCTGACAAAAAAATGAAATTTGTAAATTTCACCTCTACTTCCTGTGAAACACCTAAAGGGTTAATAAACTTTCTAAATACTGTTTTGAATACTTTGAGGGGTTTAGTTTCTAAAATGCGGAGTTTGTAAATGGGTTTCTAATATATAGGCCACTCAAAGCCACTTCAGAACTGAACTGGTACCTAAAAAAAAAAGTGGCTTTTGAAATGCTATTCAAAATATGAGAAATTGCTGCTTATGTTCTAAGCCTTGTAACGTCCTAGAAAAAAAATAATAATTGAAAAAAAATTATGGCAACATATAGTAGACCTATGGGAGATGTGAACTAGTAACTATTTTGGGTGGTAAAAACCCTCTGTCTTACAAGCAGATGCATTTAAATTGAGAAAATTAAATTTTCTTTTCAAATTTTCTATTTTTCACAAATAAACACTGAATATATTGACCAAATTTTACCACTAACATAAAGCCCAATGTCGCACGAGAAAACAGTCTCAGAACCGTTTGTATAGGTTTAAGCATTCCGAAGTTAATACCACATAAAGTGAAATATGTCAGATTTGAAAAATGGGCTCTGAGCCTTAAGACCCAAACTAGGCTGCGTCCTTAAAGGTAATGTGTCGCTAGAAAACATTTTTTTTTTTTAGTTAAACAGTTAGTGTATAAGTGATTAAACATTGTTCCAATTTTTTTAATTTTTTCACGAGTCAGGAAATATTATCAATTAGATTCTAATTTATAGCATTTCCCAGTGCTGGTCACTAGATGGAGCAATTCCCAAAATTGCAGCATTGGCATGTGGTAAAGCAACCACATTGCTTTATGCTGCAAAATTTGAGAATACACACTCGCTCTAGTGAGCTCACAGAATCCCCCCTCCTTTATCCTGGCTAGTGCCAGGAGAAAGGAGGGGATTGAACGGTCAAACCTCCTACACTGTGTGTCGCCATTTTTTGAGCTAACACACAGTGTAGTAGGTTTACATACAGTAGTAATCACACACTAAAACACAAACATACACAAACCTAACTTACCTGATCCTGCCGCCGCCGCTCCGTCCGGTCCGTATGCTCCCTCCGCTCCAAGTGCACAAGTCCAGAAGCCGCGACCGGAAGTAGTAATCTTACTGTCCGGCCGCGGCTTCCGGTCCACAAGAAAATGGCGCCGGACGTTGCTCGGCTGAAGACCTTTAATTTGGACTGTGTGGGAGCGGCGCATGCGCCATTCCCACACAGACGGCGTACAGCATAGTGGATGGAACGGGCCCCGTTCGCATTCACTATGGGGCTGTATGTGCCGTATTCCATGTCTGTATGTGTCGTTAATCGACACATACAGAGATGGAAAAAAAATGGCAGCCCCCATAGACAAGAAAAAGTTAAAAAATAAAAAAAAGTAAAACACAAACACACAAATAAATAAAACATTGTTTGATAAAACACTAAAAGCAAATTGATATAAAAAATTTTTTTCCCGCGACACTCGTCCTTTAAGGGGTTAAAAAGAAGGAATGCACTGGCGATCTCAGCAACACCAAAGGACCTGGAAGACTATGAAAGACTACTAAAGTGGATGGCAGACAAAAAATGGACAGAGGCAGCACTTCCAAAAAGCATCAGCAATTTATTCACCCGTGCAACGTTTTAGTCCAACAGGACCTTTCTCAAGCATAAAACACACAAGTCGTAGGTATATAAAGGCTCACAAAGTCCAATATTAATCAAACCGTGATCAAGACAAAGGACAGTATAACTCTAACTGCATACTGTAAAAGATGCAATCTAAAAACACAAACATTGAATGAGTGATAATGCATACATATATAACAATAGTTAAGGGACTGGTACAGAAAGAGGCAGTCCGAATCACAAAAATGTGTTAATGACATAATAACTCACCCAGTTGTGTATAATAAAATGATTGCAGATTATCATGAATAACTCACTGTGCGGCGGCCATCTTAGAACCTGGAAAAAGATCGATCTCAAAGAGAAAGATCTTGAAATAACAAAGGGGCAAAATATTACCGGATTATCAAAGAATCAACATTAATGGGGGAATTATCTATAAGGGAATGACCTGAAAGGTTTCAATGTTGTTGCAGGAGATAATCAGAAAGGGATCAATGTATGTGACTATAGTCATCATCCTAATATAAGAGCACAAAGGACCTGGAAGACTACGAAAGAATACTAAAGTGGATGATCACATAATTCTTTCCTTGATAAAAAAAAATCCCTTAACAACATCTAGCTAAATCAAGAACACTCTTGAGCAGGTGGGAAAATCGTTGTCAAAGTCTACAATCAAGAGACGACTTCATGAATGTAAATTTAGAGGGTTCAACTCCAAATGCAAATCTCTAGTAACACTCAAAAAACAAAACGGCCAGATTAGATTTTGCTAGAAAACATGTAGAAAAGCCGCCCAGTTGTGGAACAAGATTACTTGGACCGATGAAACTAAGGCTACATCAGACGAGCGTAGCTAACCATGTATGTGGAAAAACTGCAGTTTTTCCACGTCCGAGGTGCTCCCGTGCAGGACTCTTTGTCACGTTCTATGGAGGGATGCGTGACTTGTTCTTCTTTTTTTTTTTCTCGGACCCTTCACGCTCCATTCAAACAACGGTCGTGTGAATGGCCCTATTGAAATAAATGAGTCCGTGTGACGGCCAATGTTTTAACGGCCGTCACACGGACGAGGTACACGCTCGTCTGAATGAGCCCTAAGAGTAACTTGCACCAGAATGAATGGGAAGAGAATAGTGTGAAGAAAAGGAAGGGGTCATAATCTGAAGCACACCATATCATCTGTCAAATATGGGGAAGCAGTGTTATGGCATGGGCATGTATTACTGTCAATGGAACTGGTTCACTGTGGATAGAAGTAGCAGGATGAATTCTAAATTGTAAAAAGCTAGGCTTCCTACTCTAAGTCAAATGCTGCAAAACTCATAAGACGCATCTTAAAGAGGATCGGTCACTAGTTTAGTAATGCCCAATCTCCGAGCTAATCTAACAGGTGTTGTCACACTGATAATGCTAGTGCATATTGTGTCCCAAAACGTTTATTATTTTAAAAGTTATGAGCTTTTTTCTAAATAGGCAAATGAGGCTATACTAGACAAGCGGATGTCAACACCAGTCATTCTCAAGAGGTGGAGCTACCTCACATCCTCTGACGCTGTCATATTAGCATGAAGCTGCTTGACCCAGTGTGAGAGACTGAGGCTGGAGGGAAGGGGGATCACTTCAAATAGCCATATCTCCGGATGTGGACCACCTAGTGCTTCTGGTGGCATATGAAAGATGAGATTATAATCTTTCATGTGGCAGATCGCAGTTCTAGCTGTGAAACAACCAGAGGTATCACCAGTTGACAACACAGTCGGGATGGAAGCTGTATACTATATGATCACGCTGTGTTGCTAGGCAGGGAAAGGGGAGAAGCTGTATGACGATTGGACAGTGTCATACAGAAAACATGCCTAGAGTGAAAAGAGAGAATTACCTCCCATTTAGCAAGTATAGCCAAATTAGCATATTTAGAAAAATCCACATAACTTTGAAAATAATAAACGTTTTTGAAAAAAAATGACTGTATTTATCAGCATCCTATAGCGCCTATTAGATTAGTTAGGAGATAGGGCATTAATAAACTAATGACAGATCCTCTTTAACACTACAGATGTATATTGAACCAAACCATACTGCAAAAGCAACCCAAGAGCTTCTTAAAGGGAATGTGTTGCCAGAAAAACATGTTTTGTTTTTTTTAATTAAACATTTAGTGTGTAGGTGATTAAACATTGTTCAAATTTTTTTTATTTTTTTCACGAGTCAGGAAATATTATAAATTAGATTCTAATTTATAATATTTCCCATTGCTGGTCACTAGATGGAGCTATTCCCAAAATTGCAGCATTGCAAAATTGGGTAAAAAGCCCTCGCTCTAGTGAGCTCTCAGCATCCCCCCCTCCTTTATCCTGGCTAGTGCCGGGATAAACGAGGGGTTTGAACGGTCTAACCTCCTACACTGTGTGTCGCCATTTTTTGAGCTAACACACAGTGTAGAAGGTTAACATACAATAGTAAACGTACACAAACACGAACATACATTGAAATCTCTTACCTGCTCCTGCCGCCGCGGCTCCCTCCGGCCCGTCCGCTCCGTCTGCTGCCGCTGGTCCAAGTGCACAAGTCCGGAAGCCGCGACCGGAAGTAGTAATCTTACTGTCCGGCCGCGACTTCCGGTCCACAGGAAAATGGCGCCGGACGGCGCCAATTTCAAATTGGACTGTGTGGGAGCGGCGCATGCGCAGTTCCCACACAGACGGCGTACACAGAAGTGGATGGGACGGGAGCCGTTCGCAGTCCCTATGGGACTGTGGCTGCCGTATTCCATGTCTGTATGTGTCGTTAATCGACACATACAGAAATGGAACAAAAAATGGCAGCCCCCATAGGGAAGAAAAAGTGTAAAAATAAGAAAAAGTAAAACACAAACACACAAATAAATATAAACGTTTTTAATAACGCACTAACATCTTTAACATATGAAAAATAAATTTGTGATGACACTGTTCCTTTAAGGCAAAGAAATTTTATATTTTTCAATGACTGAGTCAGTTCCCTGACCTCAACCAGAGTATTTTGGATAAGGTTTCACTTGCTTACTGAAGACAAAATTGTAGGCAGGAAGACCCACAAACAAGCAGCAACTGAAGGTGGCTGCAGTAAAGGCCTGGCAAAGCATCTCAAGGGAGTAAACTCAGCATTTAGTGATGTTCATGGGTTCCAGACTTCATGCAGTCATTGACTACAAAGGATTTGAATCCAAGTATTAAAAATAATCCTTATAATTATTTAAGTTTTAAAATGACTTTTGAGCCTGTGAAAATGGAGGGACTATGTAAAAAATGTCAATTTTTTTTTTTAATGGTAATGCAATATTTTTTGTTAAACCCCTTGAATTAAGGCCCTGTTCACACAGTATTTTGCAGGCAGAAAAAAATCTGCCTCCAAATACTAAGTGCTATTGAGCGTGCAGGCGAAAAACACTTTCTCTGCCTCCCATTAATTTCAATGGGAGGTCCGAGACGGAACCGCAGGAAGAAAGAGCATGCCCAATTGAAATCAATGGAAGGCTGATTCAGGCGTCTTTTTGGTGGTGAATCCAACGCAGTTTCCGCGTCAAAATCAGCGCAAAAAAACCTCTGTGAACAGGACCTAAAGGTGATAGTTTACACTTCAATCACCTCTTCATTACTTTGTTTCCAATCCATTGTGGTGGTGTACATAGACTAAATTATGAAAATTGTGTCACTGTCCAAAGGTTTTTATAGGAAAAGGGTGAAAAGTTACTGTCATCCTCATTTATGATAGGAAGCTACTGCAAAATAATGTAGACTATAGGAGCCAGTTGGACTACTCCTGGAGCCAATTTTGATTTATTACAATAGAAAGCAGCCACGCAGCACTAGTGATAACTGGTAGTATTCGCTTCCTGGCCCATGGGCTTTTTCCAGCCTTGGCTTATAATTGTAACTGACCTTTATAAGCTGGGAAATAGTAATGGGTTCCTTTGCAGCTATTTTAACAACAAGGTTAGTGTGATTCTCTAGATTTTCTTGTAGAATTATAGCAGTGGATACAGTTACAACCACTAGACAGCACCCTAAATTTCATAACCGGGGGGGGGGGGGGGGGGGGTTCAAGTGATTTTCGGTTCTCTGGAGTCGCATGTATTTCACATGAACTCTCTCTGTCAATCAACTGCTCTGACAAGGGTCACGTGATGCAGTCTGTGACTCCTGCTTCTGAGGATCCTTTTTAGAGGGGGACTGAGTGGGATCATGTGATCTACCATGTGACTCCACAGACCCAACACGTTTTCCAGCTTCCTGTTTGGTACAGTTGGAGCTGGTAACTACCACTCACTAGTAAATATATCTGAAAAACAAAACGGCTTTTTAAGCCCCGCCCGGACTGGCAACACATCAACAAAGCCCTTTCGGTATTCAGGATTGTCCCAGCGACAGGTTTTCTTTTACCTACATAAACACTTTAATCCCCACTCCTCTCACAAGTGGGTATTCAGGGCGCCCTCCAATGCCGCCATGTTTTTTCTATAGAGCAACTAAAAGTTGCTCTTACTTAAAGGGGTATGTCCTAGTGAGTATTATTTTCCAACATTGTAATCCTCCTGAATTTCATCTCATTCAAAATGGCTGCAGTCTTAGAATAAAATAGCCGCTTCCTCTGCATGCTGACTGCTGATTGATCTGTCATGTTAACTCATATTCACAAGCAACTGTGAATTTCATTGGTGAAATGCCTCACTGATTTATGTAATATAGATTTAAATTTTACTATAAGACTATTAAATTGATAACTGAAACAAAGTGACAAATGCTCACTAATAGCATAAAGAGTGCTCTCACTTTGCTGTATATATTTTGGGGGGCATTTACTAAGACTGTCAGACCGAAAATCTGTGAAAGTATAGCATTTTGTTCAGTATTCCTCAACAGTCTGTAAAAGTAGTGCATTAGGTGCAGTATTTCTCAATATGGTTCATGCCTAGTTAGGCGAGGTTCACACATCTCGGTCAAAATACGTTTTCTAGCAAAATCGTTGGAAAACAGTGCGGTTTTGCTGCGGTCACTGCAAAAAAAACCGCATTTTGACCACGACGTAAACCCAGCCTAAGAAATCCAGTGCACGCTTCTAATTAACGCTAGATTTCTCCTGGTTAAGCTTAGTACATCTGTGGCACTAAGTGTGACTGTAAATCCCTGCCCACTTTTTCAGCATTTCGGCCACAAAATGCCACAAACAGTCCACTGTATAAATGAGAATTCATAAAATCCCATCCGCTACACTGTACCATCTGGCTGTTGTGGTAAATTATGGCACAAACATCTGCATGTCATATGGACCATACAAGTGTAAAATTAATTTACTGTATTTCATGAATTATTTCCAGACAGAATATGTCATTGAAATTTAAGAAACCTATAGCAAATAATATCCGCGTCAGTTTGGTTGGTGTGCAATTTAGGAGCGATGACAGCTAAATGTTTGGAAGCTTTTATTGTTGCATTGAGGATGTATATTATTAATAATAATGATTATAATAATAATAATACATTATTAGTTAACATGATTAATTGCTGAAAAAAATATGTATTTGTATTATGTGTCCATTCTTACAGTACGTGTTTTTTTTATTTTTCTTACACTTCCATTATTTAACAGGAAGAATGTAGATTGTCTGGTAGAGGTTCATGTTGTGCTGCCTCACAGCATGGATTCAGTTCATCCGTGTAATCATGAGTGACTCATGCCTTGGGAGTCCTTTGCCTTTGTTCCTCTCAAAGGCATGCCTTCCTGTGGGCAGGGTTTGAGATCACACCTTTTTATTTTTTAATGCCTTGTAATTTGTGACGTCTGTGTGTTTATTACTGAACACTGCTGGGGCAAGAGTGACTGATTTATTTTGCTGCTGACTAAATAAATACATAGGTTCTTTTTATTTTGATTTTACATGAGAGGGTTGTTTGATGTTGTTGGATATTTTCCATTCTTTTGCTCAACATCAACATATTGTATCATGTCCATTCAGAACTAGGAAATTTTGCACACTATGTTCTTTACCATTAGTTTATTTTTTAACAGCTAACTGAGGAAATTATGGATGCTCTTGCTGAGATCACAGAGCTGCATCATGACCTGGGGATCATTGATCTGCATGAAGAAACAGTGATGCAGAATACATGCCCATATTACTATGTAGAAGACAGCATGTACAAGTGAGAGTGGCTCCTATTCTCTAACTCCCTTTCTATGCTACTTACTTAATTAATATTTATGAGGTGGCAGTATGCGCTGCACTAATCTATTTGAAATTACTCGTCCTTCTGTCAATCTGCTCTTAGATATTAAACTGTGTGAGTGAGCAGAGACCAATATTGTGTTATTCTAGTTTGGTTATGTCCCAAAATGTAGTGATTACTGTAGCGTCAATGGCCGCGGACCGCCGGGTTTGATCACACCCCCCCCCGGCGGTCGCAGCCATGGATCTGTGAGCACTGGCTCGCATCTCCTTCCCAGGAGACGGCAGCGCTCACTTACGCTCCGGTCCGCTGTGTCCTGTAGGGTGTGTGCGCATGCTCGTGCCCGGCCCTAAAGGGCAAGCGCGCGCACAAATGGAATCATCATCATCTACTGACCATGGTTCCCCGGACTATAAAAAGGTCCCTGCCCTTCTGATCCTTGCCTGAGCGTTGTTAGTGTTCCCATGTCAGTCTTGCAAATGGTCCCTTAGTGTTCTCCTGTTCCCGTTGTTTCCCATGCCCTGCTACTTGTATCCTGTATGCCGTGCCACATCCAGTGCCGTCTGTCATGTCCAGTGCCGTCTGCCACGTCCAGCGTGATCCGCCACGTCTGGCGTAACCTGCTGCATCCATCTCCATCCGTGCCAAAGCCTCGGCCACTGTCTGGACTATTCAGGAACCCTAGTGCGGGACTTTGTATTGCTGAGGTGCTCTGTTGTTTGGCCAGCTGCCTCCCCGCTACGGCGGTGCAGCCTAGTGGGTCCACATACCCACAGACCGTGACAGATCGCTTAGGCCATGGACCCCGCTGGTCAACCTGAGACCTTGACGACACAAGCCATGCTGGCCGAGATGCAAGACCTTCAGTCACAGCAAGACCAACTCCTCCTGTCGGTAAATGCCGTTGCACATCAGCTGGTTGCCCAAGTCGTCACCGCACCTATTCCTGATGTTCCTCCTGCTACACCTCCTTTCTGTACAAGTGCCGATCCCCTATGCTTCTTGCCGCTACCTCCTCGCTATGACGGAGACACGAGGACCTGCCGGGGTTTTCTGAATCGGTGCCAGATCCAGGGCCTTCTCTTCTGATGACGCAAGGATCGCCTTAATAATCTCTCTCCTTACTGGCAAAGCACTGGCATGGGCAAACCCTCTGTGGGAACATCAGAGACCCGTGACTTGCAGTGCTTTTTACAGACTTTCTTTTCAATATTTGAGGAACCTGGGAGAGTTTCTTCTGCTGCTGCATCCCTGCTGACCCTACACCAGAGAATCCAAGAAAAAAGTAGCAAGGCAGCACATCCAAGAAAACGGACATTTTATTCACCCACAGGTGCGACGTTTCAGTCCAACAGGACCTTTCTCATGCATGCTCTACTGCGATTAAGGGAGAATAGTTTATATGCCAATCTGGAAAAGTGCGTCTTTGAAAATAATTCTCTGCCCTTCCTGGGCTACATCATCTCAGATCAAGGTCTCAAGATGGATCCTGAGAAAGTGAAAGCTGTCCTGGAATGGCCACATCCTCAAGACCTGAGGTCCATACAGCGTTTCCTGGGATTCGCCAATTTCTACCTGCAGTTTATCCCAAACTTCTCATCGCTGACTGCTCCCATCTCTACCCTTACCAAGAAGGGTGTGAACGCCAAGGTGTGGACTCCAGAGGCAGAATTCGCATTTATTAGCCTCAAGAACGCCTTCACTTCAGCCTCGATTCCCCCATCATCCTGACGTGTCTCGGCAGTTTTCATTGGAGGTGGATGCTTCTTCTTTTGGTGCAGGTTCACTTCTGTTCCAGAGGAGCTCCAAAGGAAAGGCAGTATGTGGCTATTACTCGAGACTTTTTTCTTCTGCAGAGCGCAACTACTCTATTGGGGATTGGGAGCTACTGGCCGTCAAATTGGCTCTGGAGGAGTGGAGACATCTGCTAGAGGGTGCAGCTCACCCCATCCTGATCTACACCAACCACAAAAACCTCACCTAACTCCAGTCAGCTCAACGACTTAACCCCGGTCAAGCCAGGTGGTCGATGTTCTTCACCTGTTTCCAATTTGTGCTCCACTACCGTCCCGCTGACAAGAATGTGATGGCCGTTGCCCTGTCCAGGTCATTTGAGACAGATGTCACGGTGGAGTCCCCTCAAAGTATCACAGACCTGTCCTGCATCGTCACTGCTAATCCTTTGCAGGTTAGAGACATGCCTCCGGGGAGGACTTTTTTTCGGTTGGCAGACAGGAGAAGAATTCTCTGCTGGGGACACGGCTCTAAACTCCCTGGGCACGCTGGTGTTCGGAAGACCCGAGACCTGATTACTCGTCACTTCTAGTGGCCCACGCTACCCAAAGATTTTGTGGACTTTGTCTCTTCCTGCACGGTGTGTGCTTCTAACAAGGTTGCTCACTCCAAGCCTGCCAGCCTGCTCCAACCTCTGCCTGTACCTAGTGTGGCCTGGCAGCACATTGCGATGGACTTTGTCACAGATCTTCCTTCCTCAGCAGGATGCAACACTGTCCTGGGTGATGATGGACAGGTTTTCAAAGATGGCACAGTTTATCCCGCTGACCGGCCTACCTTATGCTCCCCGACTGGCGAGTCTATTCATTCAGCACATCTTCCATTTGCATGGCTTGCCCCTTCACATCGTGTCCGATCGGGGGGTTCAATTTACCTCAAATTTCTGGAGAGCCCTCTGTAAACTCCTGGATGTGAGATTGGACTTTTCCTCAGTCTATCACCCCCAGTCCCATGGGCAAGTCAAGAGAATTAACCACATCATGGAGAATTATCTCCGCCAATTCATCTCCTTGCAGCATGATAACTGGGTACAGCTTCTTCCATGGGCCGAGTTCTCGTATAACAACCACACAAGTGAGTCCACCACTATCACGCCATTCTACATTGTGTACTGTCAACATCCTAGAATCCCTCTTCCTGTGTCGGCTATATCTCATGTACCCGCTGCTGACTCTCCATTTGGGGACTTTCTGCAAATCTGGCAACAGACCCGGTCCCCTATTTTGCTGACCGTTGATCGCATGAAGCGAAAAGCGGATCTAAAGAGAGGAGAGCCGCCTCAGTATCTTCTAGGTACCAAATTCTGTGTCACGGTCACAGGGTATGTGGACCCACTAGGCCGCTCCGCCGTAGCAGAGAGGCAGCTGACCAGGTTTCAGTCAATACAGAACTCTATAGCAGTTCGTAACACTCGGGTACCTGAACTAGTCCAGACAGTGGCTTAAGCACGGATGGAGGTCGGTGCAGCAGGTTGCGCCAGATGTGGCGGGCAGTACAAAATGTGGCAGAAGATGCTGGACGTGGCAGAAGACGCTGGACGTGGCAGAAGACGCTGGACGTGGCAGAAGACGCTGGACATGGCAAACGACAGCAGCTGCAGTAGGACACGACTCCAGCACTAGTAGGCACAGGAACAAGAACACAGCATGGAATACAGGAACAGGTAACAGGGCACGTGTAACAACTGGAACGGGAAACACTAAGGGACCATTTGCAAGACAGACCTGGGATATACTAACAACGCTCAGACAAGGATCAGAAGGGCTGGGGCCTTCTTATAGACCAGGAAATCATGTGGGTTGATGATGATGATTATTTTCATGTGCGCGCGCTGGCCCTTTAAGAGCGGGCTTGAGCGTGTGCGTGCACCCTACGGGACACAGCGGACCGGAGTGGAAGTGAGCGCTGGAGTCTCCTAGGAAGGACATGGGGACCAGCGCTCACAGATCCATGGCTGCGGGCGTCGGGAGGTGAGTAAGCTTGACGGCCCGCGGCCATGGACGCTACAGTCTGGCTGTCCTCACGGAACGTTAGTTTAAAGATGCCTTCATACAAGTTTGCTGCCAGGTTCCTCGGACATTTTGAGATATTGCAACAGATAAACCCTGTCTCCTATAAGCTTCGACTGCCTCCTAACCTCAAAATCCCCAACTCCTTTCATGTGTCCCTCCTGAAGCCTGCGGTCCTGAACCACTACAGTAAGACTCCCAGTCCCGCAATTGCTCCCAGCGGTTCATCTGATGTGTTTGAGGTGAGGGAGATCCTGGACTGCAAAAGGGTAGGAGGAAGGACTTTCTATCTGGTGGACTGGAGAGGGTTTGGTCCTGAGGAGAGGTCCTGGGAGCCGGAAGAGAAACTCAGTGCCCCTGCTCTCATTAAGAAATTCCTCTCTCGCTCTGGCCCCAAGAAGAGGGGATACTGTAGCGTCCATGGCCGCGGACCGCCGGTTTTACTACCCCCCCCAGCGGCCGCAGCCATGGTTCTGTGAGCACTGGCTGGCATCTCCTTCTCAGGAGACGCCAGCACTCACTTCCGCTCCGGTCCGCTGTGTCCCGTAGGGTGCACAGGCACGCTCGTGCCCGGCCTTAAACGGCCAGCGCATGCACAGATGTAATCATCATCAACTGCCCATGATTCCCTGGGCTATAAAAATGGCCCTGCCCTTCTGATTCTTGCCTGAGTGTTGTTAGTGTTCCCATGTCAGTCTTGCAAATGGTCCCTTAGTGTTATCCTGTTCCCGTTGTTTCCCGCGCCCTGCTATCTGTATCCCGTGCTGTGTTCCTGTTCCTGAGCCTGTTAGTGTTGGAGTCGTGTTCCTCTGCACCTGCCGTAGTCTGCCACGTCCAGTAGCGTCTGCCACGTCCAGTGTGATTCGTCACGTCTGGCGTAACCTGCTGCATACATCTCCATCCGTGCCAAAGCTTCGGCCACTATCTGGACTATTCAGGTACCCTAGTGTGGGACTGTATTGCTGAGGTACTCTGTTGTTTGGCCAGCTGCCTCCCCGCTACGGCTGTGCGGTCTAGTGGGTCCACATACCCACAGACCGTGACAATTACTTAAGGCAGAACTAATACTAAGGTGCCTAATACAATTAGCTTTACTTACCTACATAATCTATGTTTATGTCCCTTCTTGCAGTCCCCTATAGTATATTCTGTTAGATGTGATACCACAGGTTGCCTGGCAACTACGTGACTTCCTGTCTTGGTGACTCTCATCATGAGTAGATCCACTGAGGTGGACACAAAACATTCTATCTGCTGTAGCAATACATTGGGGCTTTGTGATTCACAGGCTTGTAGTTTGCATCCATCCTGGGAACAGAAAACATGTAAAGACTACATAATAAATAATTCTGTTATATGCCGTCTGTATACGGTGGGTTGAGACGGTGGTTTGTGTTAGACATTGTGTAGAAAGCAAATTACTTTCTTGCTGGCATGCAGCCTGCCAAGTTAGACTTAAACTTTGCCAGTTCCCTCCCCTGCTTGTCTCTTTAACAGTGGTGACTGCTTACCTGTAATAGAGCAATATGCTTGACAAATAATTGTTTCTCACTTGGAATGCCCTGTATACAAAGCAGGTAGAATATACCCAAGGGCCTTTTCTCAGGCATGAGCAATGGAGGCCACATTAGATAGCTTTGTGTGCATGTTTATTTAAATGTAGAATAAACTGCTGCCAGCAACTCTTGCAGTGAGTTATCCATACCTCCGAATTGTCTGTTTTTTTTGTGAGATTTTTCCGTTAATCAGATTCAAAGGCGTTTGGCTTATGCAAATATGCCTTAAAGTAGGGGTTTCCAAAATGTTTTGTGGGTTTTTCCTGTGCTGATTGGGGTGGAGCAATGTCCCACAAATGAGGATTCAAATGTTGAGAGGTATGGCTTGTCTCCTCGGTAACAAAGGGATCTCTCTTTCCCATAAACTAATGGTGAAGCATATTAGAGGACTTTTCTAATACACATTTGTTTTTTACCTTTTAATCTAATGTTTAGGGTCAGTCAAAGAAAATATAAACTCAACCTTAAGCAACTAACTTTTGTATAGAAAATACAGCTTTAACACTTCCGTGCACATTACTTTCAGTTTTAGAATTGGTGGGGGTGTGAAAGACACACAACTGGTAACCAAGCAAAGCTTGTTCGACTTTGATCACCATTGATCAGTATAAAGACTGGGTAGGAAATGGCGAAGAAGAATCACCATGCCAAAGATGAGACCCGCAACTCTCTGTGGATACGTCATAAGTACTTAAGATGGAGAAGCGTGGCTTGGCCGCCGAGCTGAATAAGCTGCCTGTGAGCTTAACTCCTTCACCTGCACCACATCTAAAGTGACTTATACCCCGCAAATTGCACCACAGTGTCCTCAACCCATGGACTAAAGCATCTGAGATGCTCTGGATGAAAAAAAAAATTCCAGTTAGACCGGAGAAAGTATTAGACTTATACCCCCCCCCCCCACAACTTGGACTGAGAGCAAGATGACGCCAAGGTGAGGTCACATGTAGGCTCCCTGAACCAACCTCGGGACATTTAGAGTGTCGGGAGGATGCAGCAGCTCCCCGGAGAAGCAGCTCATTACCCTCTAAAGATCGTATGGCACCCCCATCTTTACACAGTACTTCCACTGACCTGCACTATGACAGAGATGAGTCCCTTGCAGTGGGACAACAAGGCTTGCCCCGCCAACACTCGCAGTGATTGTCCTCCTCCACACCAAAGTCTCTATACTCTAGTAGCCCTGAAAAACAGAGGCCTAGATTGCAGAGATGAGCGACATGCCACTCCACGGGCTTTGCTCAACTCATCCACCCCATTAATGCCTTTTTGCAATGTAGAGTACTGCGTGCAACTAGGGTTGTGACGATGCCCGAATTTGGACTTCGATACCGATACTTTGTGTAGTATTGCGATTTTCGATACCAAAGGATACTTTGCCAACAGTAATAAAAGAAAAATAAGTTCTTCCATTTTCTGATGTGAAGCACGAGCAGTGATGAATTTTGAATTTGCCTCACATTAAGAGTAATTAACCCCATCATGTTTCTCAGTCATAATGGGTTAATGTGTAAGGTACATGATCGGGTTAATTGCTATTAATGTGAGGCACATGGAGGTTAAATTCATCACACCTCGTGCCTCACAATAAGTGAAAAAGCAGTTTTTATTTTATTTTAAATGACGCAAAAAATTAGTTGGGCGCGTTATTACGGCCGCGCCAATACAGAATATGTATATTTTATGCATTGAGACTTATTTTAATGTTTATTGTTAAAAAGGTGTATGTTTATTTGTTTTTTATTTAACATTACTTTGTTTTTACTTTATTTTTAAACTTTAATGTACTGCCATATATCTATATGCCAGTACATTAACCTGTGTACGGATAGTACACAGGCAGTTGTTAGGACATACCTAAGTGTGCCCTAACAGGAAATATGGTAAAACAGCCTTGAGGTCCTTCAATGGACCCTGGACTGTCTGCCCATATATGGTATGTCCCTCAATTACGTCACAGGGATTCCCTGTGACGCAATTCAAGGGGCACCCCCCCCCCCCCCATTCTCATTTTCCCCTTGAATGCTGCGGTCAGCTTTGATCGCAGCGTTCAGGGGAATAGCGGCAGAGATGAGAGGTTTCTCTAATCTCCGGCCGTTAGAGTGGGGCTGCGGCCGTGTAATACAGCCATTGCCCTGCTCCTGACAATAAGTGCGCATGCGGTCAGCATGAGGTGATGCGGCCGGCGTTGCAATAATAAGTGGCGCTTCAGGCACTGAAGACCGAACATGGGGGTGTTTTGTAGTGTGTCCGCCATATTCTGTCTTCTGTGCCGCTGCTCATTAGTGCAGCGCTGGTCGCATCACATCATGCTGACGGCGTTCATTCGTCAGGACTCAGGAGCGGGGCAATGGCTGTATCACACAGCCGCAGCCCCGCTCTCATACATTCATGTATTACTATGCTAAGATGTGCGGTGGCACAGCTTAGTATCGAAATACATGAAATAACGGTATCGAACCGTTTGAGGGTGAACGGTATTGAAACAGTATCGAAGTTTCGATGCATTGTGCATCCCTACGTGCAACACGTAGAAACAAAAATGGGGACCATAATGATCTCATAGATGCCAATTATGAGCTGAAATTGGAAATTGCAGCTGTTCCGATCTAAAGTCGCCGATTTTAAAGATAGATCACAACGCAATAAGGTAAAGTTTAGACAGATCTCTTAGGCCTCATGCACACGACCGTATTTTTTCCCACCCGTAAATACTGGCGTAAATACGGGTCCGGTGTCACACGTATTCCACCCGTTTTGCACCAGTATTTACGAATCCGTGCCCGTAAATATGGGTCCGGTGTCACCCGTATTCCACCCGTATTTACGGGCACGTTTTTGGCGGCAAAATAGCACTGCACTAATTGGCAGCCCCTTCTCTCTATCAGTGCAGGATAGAGAGAAGGGACAGCCTTTTCTGTAATAAAAGTTAAAGAAATTCATACTTACCCGGCCGTTGTCTTGGTGACACGTCCCTCTCTTCACATCCAGCCCGACATCCCTGGATGACGCGGCAGTCCATGTGACCGCTGCAGCCTGTGATTGACCTGTGATTGGCTGCAGCGGTCACATGGCCTGAAACGTCATCCAGGACGTCGGGCCGGATGTCGAGAGGGACGCGTCACCAAGGCAACGGGCGGGAGACCGGACTGGAGGAAGCAGGAAGTTCTCGGTAAGTATGAACGTCTTTTATTTTTATTTTTTACAGGTTTATACTGATCGGTAGTCACTGTCCAGGGTGCTGAAAGAGTTACTGCCGATCAGTTAACTCTTTCAGCTCCCTGGACAGTGACTATTTACTGACGTCGCTTAGCAACGTTGCCGTAATGACGGGTGCACACATGTAGCCACCCGTCATTACGAGAGCTCCATAGACTTCTATGGACTGTCCGTGCCGTTATTACGGCCTGAAATAGGACATGTTCTATCTTTTTCAACGGCACGGGCACCTTCCCGTGAGAAAACGGGAAGGCACCCGTCGCCAATAGAAGTCTATGAGCCCGTTATTACGGGTCGTAATTACGACCCGTAATAACGGGAGTTTTTACGGTCGTGTGCATGAGGCCTTAGAGTGTTGCATTTCACAACCTTGAGCAGTACTTGCAAAAGCCTTATCAAACTTTTGCTACCAGAATGTACCCTACAGGACCTAATCATTGATAGAGCCTACAGGGTTTCAGTTCCTTAACATTTGGATGATACTATTCCCAGAGATGTCCTGGCTTGCATAGATTTCTTTCATATTAAGAAATTTTTTATGAAGCTGCCAGAAAAAAAGACAGTCTTCCTAAGACATGCCCAATAGTTGCGTTATATATTGACCTCTCAACACAGGAGCAAACTGGTAATGTTACTGAAGCATCGGTCACATCTGCTCTCTAAGACAACAAGATTTTATATAAGTGGGGTTTTCCGGTTCGCTTACTGATCACTCGGAACAATACCTTACATACAATCAGAACCCTGGAAGTCAATCAGAACCTTCCTAGTCAATGGAACCTACAAGTATCAAATGCAACTACGATGACTCAACCTCTGTAATGAGTTGACTACGAATGGCACACTGTGGGTTCTCACAAGCACCTTCACAGTTCAGATATATTTTTCTGTTAAAGGTACTTCATTTTGCAGAAACTCCAAGACTCTGTAAAACACACTGACTTTTTGATCCCTACCCCCGTCTTGCGAAAGTATAGATACTATTTTTTTCAAATAGTTTACTAGTTAATAGTGTACCAGCTCTCCATTACTAATGTTACACTTTATGTTTAGTGTCTAAATGTGTGGTATGGTGTAGTAGCTCAGTATTTTTCATTGGATACCTATACATTCTATGACTTTACCTCCTTAGATATGTATTTATACATGACTTCACTAGGGGGGTACAGAAAGACAGGGAATTAATTAGCAAATCAATAAGACTCTAATGGTGTTAAAAATTGCCTCTCTGGATGTAAAGGAACTAAATAGTCAGAAAAAAGGGGCATATATATGGTCTGAACATTAAACGCAAGCGTTGGATATTTTCTGTGCTCAAGAGATGCATATTATACAAAGAGATGCTTTTAGAATTCAGCATCCCTGTTTTTCTGTCAGTCTATTCAAATTTCTCCTCTAAATCCAGAAGTGTAGCTATTGAACATGCATAGCATTCCAGCTCATCCGAGAGGAGATAAACCAGAATGGGCTATAAATTATTTTGGTTTGTTCTATTAATAATGTTATAAAGGCCAAACATGGTATTTCTGCAAAATTGTAAGGATTATCTCTAATGTTCAACAAGAGAAACGTATTTGTGGTGGTTCAATTTAATTTTTATAAAATTTTTCATAAAAGACAGACATTACAAACAACAATGGCAATCATGATACAGAGATCATAAGGAGCGCATATACTTGTATAAAGAGTTAAACAGACACAAAAATACATACAAACAAACAAACAGTATAGAGTGGTTAGAAATGTAAAAATGTATTAACTAAAAGGATATCATGTGGTCGAGATCGGACAACCGCAATAGAAACATAATTGAAGTTGGTTCCTAATCACTTACTCAAAAGAGCATTGATGAAAAAACTTCTGAAAGAAGTAAATGTACATGGTTGTGTATATATAGTGATATATAGAGATATAGTGAGAATTCACATTATGAATCAAGGAGGTATGTCTCGAGAGTTTGTAAATGCAATCCAGTTATCCCATGTGTTAAGGAACTTCTGTCTGTCGTCTTGTTTCCATCCCCACAGTTCCTCAAAACGAAACAATTGATGGACTTTGTCACAAATACTTACATAAATACTTCCTCAGTAACAGACCTTTATATGCTCTGTAAAGCAGGCTAAAGCTATATCTGAGGGACTTTCATTAAACCGGGACAAAGGAATAAAAAACTAAGAACTTATTACTTACCTCACGGAAGTAATAAAAACGATAGTTCTTATAGAGCAAACTAATCAAGCTCCAGATCAAGCTAAACAGTCTTTTCTATTTAAACAACAACTGCGTAAGGCCCAATGCACACGTTCTTCGTTTTTATTCACAATTACGGATCCGTGATTGCGGATAAATTACTGACCTACATTTTTTCGCCCATGGACACCTTCCCGTATATTTACGGTTGTGTGTCCGGGCCGTAGAAATGAGCCGGAAAAAATAGGACTTGTCCAATTTTTCACATTTACCGACTGCTCCTATACTTATTACAGTACACTCCGCGGCAAGTCCATGCAGTATATACTGACCGTAAATACTGCACGGACATGTGCATAGAGCCTTATTGTCTATTGCATGACTGTGAGAAAAAACTGAGAAAAATTAAATCACATTAATGCTGGCACCCCGTCTCAAAATTCAGCATGCAAAAAACAGAATTCCATTTGTATTTGATGTTCGAAATAAATTAATCTCTATAATCTTGCCAATAGATTTAAAGATTACTAGTCATCACTTTAGAACTTAAATAAGGAACCCAATTCCCCCCAAGGTGCAGAGCAGGACATTCAGTCCTTTTTGCCAAAAATAAACCTCCCTAAATTAACAGATGAGCAACTATTGTCTCTCAATTCTCCTATTACCAACATAGAAGTTTCTAATACCATTAAATCTCTTTCCATAGTGAAATCACCTGGCCTGGATAAGTTAACCAATGAATATTATAAATCATTCCTTCACATACTCTCTTCACATCTGAATGGTAACTTGTATATTTCCAAAAGAAAATCAACCAGCTTTGATAGTAACTCTTCCCAAACCTTGAAAATAAACAAAATACTCCCTAAAATTTTTGACCAATTTCATTGCGCAACACAGATTTGAAAATGTATTCAAAACTATTGACTGCTATACTCATTCCACATTTGGTCAAAGTGGTCTTGTTTTCGCTGGATACCGAGAAGGCTTTTGACCACACTAACTGGTCGTTCGTCATCTTGGCTCTGAAGAAGATGGGCTTTTCTTGCGATATATTTTAAAAGTTTTCACATTTATACAAATAACGCACTCTCTGATGAATTTTGCAACACTTCTTACCCTGTCAGCTCCAGAACATTTTCTAGAACATGCCCTTGGCCTTATAAAAAAAATTCACAGCCATTTCTTACTATAACCTTAATAAGCACTCAATTATGATTAATATGTGGCATGCCAGGTTTCTCCATAAAAACTGGTTTTATTTTGCATTAAAAAACACATATGATTTTGCAGTAATCCTAACGATTCATATAATAACGTTAACATGTTATTTAAACCGCAAGATGAGGGACATAAAAAAATGCAAAAAACAATGGCAAAGTTTCTTTCCACTTCAACTCAAAAAGTTTAGCAATAATTTATATGTACCCCAAAATGGTTCTATTAAACTATTAAAATATAACTAATCCAGCAAAAACAAGGCCACATACAGCTACAACGACAGGAGAAAAAAAAAAAAGAGAGATATGGCCCTTGGAATACAGTGACATACATATAATTGTTTTTCATAAAATGTGCGATCATTGTGCAATAGAAGTAAAACATAATAAAACTAGATATATATTTAGTATCGCTGTAATCGCACTGACCCATAGAATACAATAGAATAAAGGTAACATGTTATGTATGCGACACAATGAGCGGTGTAAATTTAAAATGCAAAAAACAATGGAGGTATTGCTATTTTTTTCCCCTCTGCTCCAAAAAGTTTAGAAAAATGAACGAATAAGTTACTGTATATGTACCCCAAAATGAAGCCATTGAAAAATAGATCTCATAATGCAAAAAACAAGCCCTCACCTGAGTAACTGCATCTCATATATGCACATATTATACATACATTCAACTATTACAACCCATAGAATTTTTTTTACCCCTGTTGTTGTCCCACAAATGCCTTTATAAAAATGTTTTTTTAAAAATACAAAGCATCATATAGCTAAATAGATGGAAAAAAAATCAAATGACTAGCGCTGGAATCATAAGTGGTAAAAATGGAACATCATACAAATATAAAGGTACAATATTATTCCAGCCCTAGGGTAACAAGTAATAGTTCATAATATGTGGCAAGAAGAAGCATTATTTAAGGAGGATCTGTCACTAGTTTAGTAATGCCCTATCTCCTAGCTAATCTAACAGGTGCTGTCACACTGATAATGCTAGTGAAAATTATGTCACAAAATGTTTATTGTTTTAAAAGTTATGAGCTTTTTTTCTAAATATGCAAATGAGGTTATACTAGACAAGTGGGCGTCCACACCAGCTATTCTCCTGCGGTGGAGCTAACTCAGAGCCTCTGACGCTGTCCAATCAGCATGAAGCTGCTTCACACAGTATGAGAGACAGTCTAGAGGGAAGGGCGATCACTTCAAACAGTCATATCTCGGACTGTGGACCACCTAGAACAGTGCTTCTGGTGGCATTTGAAAGATGAGATTCTAATCTTTCATATGACAAACAATTGGAGGTATCACCATTTGCATATAGAAAAATGCTCATAACTTTGCAAATAATAAACATTTTTGAAAACAAATTACACTGTAGTTATCAGCATCATAGCGCCAGCGCCTCTTAGATTAGTCAGGCCCCATGCACACGACCGTAAAAAACCTCCGTTTTTGCGGACCGCAATTGCGGTCCGCAAAAACGGAGCCATTCACTTTCATTGAACGCGGACACCTTTCCGTAGCACGGTAGCGGGCCGTGATTGCGGGCACGGTCGTGTGCATGGGGCCTTAGGAGATAGGGCATTAATAAACTAGTGACAGATCCTCTTTAATATTATTTTAATGGTAAAAAAACATAGAATAAATTTATAGACTTACTTTCTTTTGGTAAGTGATTAACTTTATGCTATAACACTTTTAGCTTTTCCTGAAAAAAAAAAAAAAGAAAGCATCATAAAGGTACAAAGGCGGCAAAATATTTAGCTATGAGTCCTAACATAATATGTATAAGTGAAAAAAAATCATTCTGGTTCTAAGGTCCAAAAATAAATAGTCTTCTTATTGTGGTCCTTTAAGAGGTTCACCTGAAATGTCTGCATTAGTAAATTATTGTATTCCCCATAAAATAACAATTCTGGAGCATCCATTCTTAGAACTCTGCATTTTGCCGTTTTTATGTTATTTTTCATGGAAATGTATAAATAAATTGAAGACTGAGTGTTACCATTCTTCTTGTCAATAGAGTGGACAGTGACAGGGCAGATTCACACAAGAATGGATTTTTCCAGAAAGCCATGTGCTTGCTATAGAAACAACCCAATTCAGATGAATTGAACTGATTTTCATTAGCAGAAATCTCTGCAACAAAATCTGGCGCGTGTGAATCCATCCTCCGCATGTGTAGGGACACGCCGCAACTTAGGCCTCATGCCCACTTCAGTTTTTTTCGTCCGGGTGCAATCCGTTTTTTTAACTGATAGCACCCTGACACATTCATTTCAATGGGGTGATGCACACTTCCGTTGTTTTAACGGAACCATGCGGCCGTTCCGTCAAAAATAGAACAGGTCCTACTCCTGTCCGTTTTTGATGGAATAGGCTCTGCTTTTTCATTGAGTGATTAGTGGCCGTGCAACGGCCGACGGAAGTGTGCATGCAGCCTTATTCATACAGGAGGAATTACAGGAATGGCACATGCCAAGCTCTAAGAACTTTGATACTACAGGTCGTGTGCGTACAACTTGCAGAAGATCTACTGTGGAATTTTTATAAACATTGCAGTATATCTTGTTTTAAACTACCCAGAGATCATAAAACAGAAGATGAAATGATTTACCTCAACAGGAAATGAGTCTTGTTTTCTTTTGTAACTACAGTGCTCTAGTAAAAACAACAAACAGAAATAACCGATTATTTTGGAATGTGTGTGTTTATATATTAAATTTGTCAGTTGCTAAAGAAATGCAGAAAAAAAAGCAAAGTGAAACCAGGAAGTGCTTGCAGAGGAGAAAACAGACAAGAAAAACAGTTGACACACAGAAACCATACAGACACAACACGGACATTCATATGTGTGAAAAACCTTTAGTTTTAAATGAACCCTGTACTGATCCGACTTAGTCAGAGGCAGAATAAACATTTTCTTTTCTTCTCCATCTGGCCCAGACCGCCGTGAGGACTTCTCCCAGTCACTGTTTACTGCCCAGACGTCTTTGGCTCCTCACAGTCGTTGCACTTTCTAACAACATAAACTCCTTATCCTTCTGCCCTCTTTACCAGTGTCACTACCTTTATATATGACCCGATCCTGGCGTTTGTGGACCCACTAGGCCGCTACGCTGAAGCGGAGTGGCAGTTGGCCAAACAGTCTATGGAAAAGTCTTTAGCACAAGAGTATCTGTAAGAGTCCAGACAGACACGAGGTGTAGCAGAAGTTTTGGCACAGATGGTTCGTGGCACAGATGACACCAGACGTGGCAGATGACCCCCAGACGTGGCAGATGATACACACACGACTCCAACAGTAGGCTTAGGCTCAGGAACAAACACAGCAACAGGATAGGGGAAGCAGGATATGGGAACTCTGGGAGCAGGATACAACGAAGATACCATTTGCAATATGAACGTGGGTAGACAACAACGCTCAGGCAAGGAGTGGAAGGGTGGAGTCCTTTTTATAATCCATGGTGATCTGGGGATAACTTCTTCCATGTGCCCGTGCTGACCCTTTAAGGCCAGGGACGAGCACACGCGCACACCCTAGAGGACACTTCAGAGAAGAACGGCTGTGAGTGCCTTGCGTCTCCGAAGGCAGAGGTCTACGTTCACGGCCATCGGGAGGTGAGGGATGCGGTCCGCGACTGCAGCCATTACAGTACCCACCCTTACGCCCACTCTTCTTGCGAGTGCTGGCGTCTCCTAGGAGGGAGATGCTGACAGAATGCCAGCGGTCTGTGGTCGCGGCCGTCGCGAGGTAAGAAACTGCAGTGGTCCGCGACCACGGCCTTTACAGTACCCCCCTTACACCCCCTCTTCTTGGGTCCAGAGCGTAAGGGGAATTTTCTTATGAGGGTAGGGGCATTAAGGTTCTCTTCTGGCTCCCAAGACCTCTTAGGACCAAAGCCTTTCCAGTCCACCAGTTAGAAAGTCCTTCCTCCTACCCTCTTGTAGTCTAGAATCTCATTCACCTCGAAGATGTCAGAAGAACCGCTGTCAGCAACTTCAGAACTAAGAGATTTACTGTAGTTGTTCAAAACCACAGGCTTAACGAGGGACACATGGAACCAGTTGGGAATCTTGAGAGCAGTAGCCAGCCGAAGCTTATAGGACACGGTTTATTCGTTGCAAGACTTCGAAAGGACCAAGGAATTTAGGAGCGAATTTGTGAGAAGGCATATTGAGGCAAATGTTTCTTGAGCATAGCCAGACCTTGACTCCGGGAGAAAATTGAAGAGGAACCTTGGTTTGCTGCCAGATGTGAATGAATGTCCCAAATTAAGATTTGGGATGCTTACTGTACATAATGTAAAAAGGAGAAGAGGCAGTAGATTCACTTGTATGATTATTGTAAGAGAATTCTGCCCAAGGCAGTAGTAGTACCCAATTGTCATGTAGTGCAGAAAAAAAAATGATGAAGGTAATTCTCTAATATTTGATTGGTCCTCTCCACTTGACTATTAGACTGTGGGTGATAGGCAGAAGAAAAGTCCAGCTTCACATCTAGCAGATTGCACAGGCCTCTCCAGAATTTGGGCGTGAACCGTACTCCCTGATCCGAGACAATATGCAGAGGTAGTCCATGTAGACGGAAGATGTGCAGAATGAATAGATTTGTCAGATGAGGGGCAGATGGAAGGCAAGTCAAAGGAACAAATTGCCAGTTTAGAGAAGCGATCCACCACTACCCAGACCATAGTACATCCAGCCGAAAGAGGGAGGTCTGCCATAAAGTCCATAGCGATATGTTGCCAAGGGGCATCAGACACTGGCAGGGGTGGAAGCAGACCAGCAGGTTTGGAATGGTTAGACTTGTTTGAGGCACAGTTCGTACATGAGGAAACATAGCCCACAAAATCTCTAGGCAGCGTGGGCCACAAGTAGTGACGAGATATCAAGTTCCGTGTCTTACCGACGCCAGTGTGCCCATCAAGTTTGGGATTGTGTCCCCAGAGGAGAATTATCTTCCGGTCTGCAGGACGAACAAAAGTCTTTCCAGGGGGAATGTCTCATTTGCAGAGGGTTAGCGGCAATAATCCTGGGAGGATCTATGATATATTGGGGAATTTCCTCAGAGTCTGCCGTTTCAAATGACCGAGACAGGGCATCAGCCTTCACATTTTTGTCTGCAGGACGGAAGTGGAGAAGGAATTGGAATCGGGCGAAAAACAGCGACCATCTGGCTTGGCGAGGATTTAATCGTTGTGCAGACTGTAGATACGTGAGGTTCTTGTGATCCGCATAAATGATCGGATGAATAGCGCCCTCCAGCAATTGTCTTCACTCCTCTAAGGCCAACTTGAGGGACAGCAACTCTCGATCCCTGATGGAGTAGTTGCACTCTGCAGGAGAGAATAATTTGGAGAAGAAGCCACAAGCCACTGTCTTATCCTTGGAGTTTTTTTGAAACAGCAGAGCTACTGTAATGACGGGGTAGGGAGACAGACAGGTGAGCCCTAATCTACCCGCCACTCAGTCCCTGCCTACTTGCACGGCCCGTCCTAGGCGACGGCGTACAACTGGGTGACGGTCCCTACGCTCAATATGTGCACAACAGACAAGGGTACACAGAAGCTAAGGGAAATGGGGCAGTTGCCCACGGCAACACCGTGAGCAACAAGAGTAGTGAACAAGCCGAGTCAAACCAGGAGTGTACGAGGTACCAAACGCAGAGCAGGAGAGTAGTCAGTAAAGCCAGGGTCAATATGAAGCAGAGGTCAATAGTACAAGCAGCAGCAGCAGAGCCAGGAAACAGGCAGAATCACAGGCAAAGGAGGAGCAGGAAATGAAGGTAAAATAGACAGAGGGCGGGAGCTAGCTCCGTCTGGCCAGGCTGTGATAGGCTCTCCCACTTCTCAGCCTCCCAGCCCGAGTGGTAGGTGATCGAGTCACTCTATCAGACTTAGGAGCAGGTGCAGACTGATTAACCACGGTCGTCGACAAAGAAGCTGTGTCTGGCAGATCCTTTACAGCTACAGCACCAAGGGAACACGCATCAATCTCTAGATAGAACTGTCGAGACACGTCAGGATGATGAAGAACTGAGGCTGAGGTGAAGGCGCTCTTGAGGCTGGTAAATGCTGACTCTGTCTCCGGAGGCCAAACCTTGGTGTTCACCCCCTTGTTAGTGAGAGCAGAGATTGGAGCAGTCAGAGATGAGAAGTTCGGGATAAATTGCTGGTAGAAGTTTGCGAATCCCAGAAATCGTTGTATAGCCTGAAGGCCTTGTGGACGTGGCCGCTCTAAGACGGACATCACCTTCTCTGGATCCATCATGAGTGCACGATCGGAGACAATGTAGCCCAGGAAGGGCAGAGGGTTCCTCTCGAACACACATTTTTCGAGTTTAGCATATAGATGATTCCCCCTTAACTGCAACAGGACTTGGCGAACATGCTTCCGATGCATTGTCAAATCTGGTGAGTAGATCAGGATGTCGTCCAGATAGACCACCACACAGACATAGAGTAGATCCAGAAAGATGTAGTTTGAAATTCCTGGGACACATCTGGAGTGTCACACAGTCCAAAGGACATCACAAGATATTCGTAGTGACCGTCTTGGGTGTTGAATGCGTTTTTCCATTTCTCACCTTTGTGGATACGGATCAAGTTATAAGCCCCTCGTAGATCCAGCTTTGTGAAAATCTTGGCCCCACGAATTCTGTCAAATAGCTCTGAGATTAGCGGCAAGTGGTACTTGTTTTTGACCGTGCTTTGGTTCAAACCTCGGTAATCGATACATGGTCGAAGAGATCCATCTTTCTTCTTCACGAAGAAGAATCCAGCTCCGACCGGGGAAGAAGATTTCCGGATGAACCCTCTCTCAAGGTTCTCCTTGACGTAAGCCAACATGGCCTGGGTCTCTGGCAAGGACAGCGAATATATAAACTGTGAGAAAAAATGCCTAGTGCTTGGCCTAAGTGTGCGGGCATAACAGAGCAACTCTCTACTGGCTTTGCAGTTTTACAGCGGTTAACAGGAATACATGAGCTGAACTTATTATATACCCCCAGAGTAGCCAAACACTTTCAGAAGTGTTATAAAGTAAATAGACCCCTTTAAATGTGAAACATTGTATTTTCAGATAAGTAGCTTTTCCTAGCAACACTAATCGATGCTATTAAATCAAACACACATCTGCTAAGCACTTGGAGACCACCAGTTGCCTGGTGACAAACAGGTATATATAATCAAATATCACTTCGTACGACATCAGCCTTACAGACATGTTATCATCTTGCAGCCTTTAGTGCTTACAAGCAATATATTAATTTTCTGATTTTCTGATTTACTATATACAGTATTTTTAGACAAGAAGTTATATATTTAATAACTAAAATTAAAAAGAATATGTTTTAAAGCTCACTATTAAATTCAGGTGTGTGTGTGTGAATATATCCACATAAATAAGTTTTTTTTACAATTCTGGAAGTTTTTGGGGTACTACTTGTGTCGTTTTCTACAGCTGTGCGTTTCCCATGTGTTGCATTTTTATTTATTGTTGGGCCACTTCCACACGGCAGTATTTTGGACAGTATTTTGCATCAGTATTTGGAAGCTAGAATCAGAAGTGGAACCTACACAGAGAAAAAGTATAATGGAAATATTGGCACCTCATGTTTGGGACCCACTCCTGGTTTTGGCTTACAAATACTGATGCAAAATACTGCCGTGTGAACGAGACCTTCGTGTGTATCTAATAAAAGCTCATTGGGTAGCGCTGCTGCCTCCCAGCGAGTGATCATCAAAGTCCAAGTAGATAAAATCTAGAATTTGTATTTTCTTCCTGTATTTACATGGGCTTCATAATGTCAAAATATACTGGTAGGTTATAGAAGAATCAGAAAAAAGTAATACACATTAGTGCTACTCCCAACAAATGCACAGCTGCAATTAAATGTGTAAATCTGCCAAAAAACAATAATGAAAAAAAATAGTTCTATGGTTATTGTGCTCCTACATCTGACATTTAACTAATATGTCACAAAACCGCGGTATCCTCAATGTTCCAGATGTGTTCCCAATGGAACATTGAGCATTACACAGCATACAATCACACCCATAGACCGACAACTTATTGTACTTATTTGTACTATGTGAGCAAACTAACCCGTGTGCATCTAACCGCTGTATAGTGCGTGCTGTGACGACTCGGGTACCGTTCACTTTTCAAAGTACTCTGTATCCAGTGTATGAAGTATAAATGTCTGTTTACTATACAGTGCCCACCAAAAGTTCCGGAACACCCTCATAACTTTTGAACGGCTCAAGGTAGAGGGTTGAAATTTGGTTGGATTTAATGGCGTCATAAAATCTACCAGTTAACGCCCCCAAAAAAACACCCCCGGGGTGGGGTGGGCGGGGGCAGCAAAATCTTAAACGGCACTGGGGGTCGAGTGGGGGCTCTTTTCAATACGAAAACAATGCCGCAATAGAGTTTGAGATAGGATTTTTTTTCGCTGAGATATTTAACTTTAAAGTTCTCATCTTCATTATCGGCTACCGCCGGTGTTAGCATTACCCAAAATGTACCGTGCGGGTAAAATCCTAAATGTGTGTGGGCACGTGTGCGTGTGGGCTTGGGAATGTCACATCAAGGTGACTTTAAATTATGTATTATTACAATCCGCCTCGGCGATACAAAATGGACCTTGTCTATCATTGTAACATGATTTCATGTGTACACATTTCGGTAGTCGCTTGTGAATTTCAGAGAGCGCTAATTCGGAGAGTAATTTTCATTTTTGTGCATTTGTATTGTCATATCACAAAATGCATTTGACCAAAATGGAAAGGATCACTTTATTGATGAGAGGGTAAGGCGAAGAAAAAATAAGATCCTATCGAGAAGTAGCGGTTTTATTCAATGCCACTTATCCTATCCGTGATCCAATTTCATTGTCAACTGTTAAAAGGACTGTTCATCATTTTGAAATAACCGGTTCAATTAAAGACGCATCAAGATCCGGAAGACCCAAACATGCTAGTAATGATGAAAAGCTTTAGATGTTCTGCTCACTGTACATGATAATCCTCATACATCTGTCTCGAGTGGAGCACAACAAGCGACTACCGAAATGTGTACACATGAAGTCATGTTACAATCATAGACAAGGTCCATTTTGTATCGCCGAGGTCGATTGTAATAATACGTAATTTTAAAGTCACCTTGATGTGACATTCCCAAGCTCAGACACACGCAAACGTGCCCACGCACATTTAGGATTTCACCCACGCGGTACATTTTGGGTAATGTGAACACCAGCGGTAGCCGATAATGAAGATGATAACTTTAACAATAAATATCTCAGCAAAAAAAATACTATCTCAAAATCATTTGCTGCATAGTTTTTGTATTGAAAAGAGCTTTCAAATGAGCCCCCACGCGACACCCCCACCCGTGCCATTTAAGATTTTGCTGCCCCCGCCCACTCCACCGCCCCAAGGGGGTGGGGGTGTTTTTGTTTTTTTTGCTGTTAACTGGTAGATTTTATGACGCAATTAAATCCCACCAAATTTCAACCCTCTACCTCGAGCCGTTGAAAAGTTATGAGGGTGTTCCGGAACTTTTGGTGGGCACTTTATGCGGTTCCCATATGGATAAAAAATCAAACACAATTTACCGATACCTAGTAACATCTCTTTGGTAGTACGGTAGCTCAAACAGACCAAACTAGAACCTATGTGTTTCGGTAAAAAGAAACCTTTTCCTTAATCAGGGTTAGCGTCCATTCACACGTTGCGGTTGAGGCGCGGTTAGAACGGAATGAGGAAACCGCACCCGAAATCCGCAATTTGGTGCATTTTTCAATGTGGTTGCGTGTTTTTACACTTCAGTTTGGCAAGTGTGTTTACTGTTTAAATAGTCCACCGATGTTTACAGGCATCATTATGGTGAACCCCTTCCCACAAAATGACGTGTCTGGTACGTCGGTGTTGCACGTAACTTACTGCAAACCGACGTACCAGGCACCTCCGTACTTTAAACGGTCACTGTGTCAAGCGACCCAGTGACAGAACCGGCAACTCGGCTATATAAGAAATATTTTTAAAAACACAACGGTCATCAGGCCTGTCATCACAGCTGTCATCGCCTGTCATAAGACCTGTCATCAGTGCTGTCATCACTAGTTAGAAATATAAAATATGGCCCGAAGGCTTTACTCCGCTGATGAGGTATACCAAATGTTATGCTCCGATGCGGACTCCGCAAGTGAAGGTGAAGCACAGTTTGTGCTTTCATCTTATTCCGTATCTAGCAAAACTGACTTTGAACCACCCGTCAGCGCTGAAGAGTCACATGTCCTGCTATGTCCCAGTTGTCATGGGTAGCTGCAGATAATTATAGCCCCCAAGTGCTTGTTTTTACAGTCTCCTCAGGTATTTAATTTGATGCCACAGGGTTCGAGGCCATTGATTTTTTTTTTCCCCTAATAAATCTGCTGCTCAGTTTATCTCCCAAAACCCTGACTCCTACTATGCCAGAGGCCAAAATTTGACTCCGACAAATGCAGCAGAGCTGCGTAAATTGAGGCATATTTTTAAGTTTGGCAATATACAAAAGCCCACTATTAGAGATTACTGGTCCTCTGATATGTTATATTCCTACCCTCTCCACCGCACAATAATGAGCAGAACACGCTTTGAGGCGATAATTACATTCCTGTATTTTAATGATAACAGTCACTGCCCACCCCCCAGATGCCCCAAATTGTGACCGGCTCTTCAAAATAAGGACAATAATTACCATAAGGGTATGTTCACACGTACACGTCCATAACGGCTGAAATCACGGAGCTGTTTTCAGGAGAAAACTGCTCCGCAATTTCAGACGTAATGGCAAGTGCAGGCGCTTTTCGCTGTGTCCATTATGGACGTAATTGGAGCTGTTTTTCCATGGAGTCAATGGAAAACGGCTCCAATTACGTCTCAAGAAGTGACAGGCACTTCTTTGACCGTCGGCACAGAACATCGTAAAGCCCATTCAAATGAATGGGCAGATGTTTGCCGACGCTTTGGAGCCGTATTTTCGGACGTAATTCGGGGCTAAAATGCCCGAATTACGTCCGTAAATAGGGCGTGTGAACATACCCTTATTGTCAAATGTTTTCCCAAAATTATACCCCTATACAGAATATTGCGGTGGATGAATCCCTTGTTTGTTTTAAAAGAAAGGCACAGGTTTAGGCAGTACCTTCCAAACAAAAGGGCCCAGTACGGTATTAAATTATATGAAATCTGTGAGAGTGCCACCGGGTATACCCATCGCTTCCGAGTTTATGAGGGAAAGGACTCTAAAATTGATCCCCCTGAATGCCCCTCCTTCCTAGGAGTCAGTGGGAAGTTTGTGTGGGACCTTGTGCACCCGCTGCTTGACAAAGGGTACCATTTATGCATAGGCAATTTCTATAATCGTGTCCCTTTGCTCAAAGTCCTTGCATCCTGATGCACATTGGCCTCTGGAAAAAACAGAAAGGCCTCCCCAAAACTCTGCTAGGACAGTCGTTAAGGGCGGGAGAGAGCAGCGAAGATCTGCAGCGAAGATCTGCTGCTCCTCAGATACAGAAACAGAAGAGACGTCCTGATCCTGACTACAATTCATGATGGCGGCACAGCAGCCTTGTCCCTGTACGCGGATCCACCAGTACAATAAAGGAGTACAATAAATTTATGGGTGGTGTTAATCTTTCAGATCAAGTCATCAAGCCATATAGTGTCATGTGCAAAACAAACGTATGGTATAAGAAGCTGTCTGTCCACCTGACACAAATAGCACTATACAACACCTTTGTTTTGGGCAGATATGTTGGCAGTAGGGATACGTTCCTACAATTTCAGGAAAGGGTAATCAAATCCCTGTTATTTGCTGACCAGGAAGCGGAGGACTGTACATCTAGTAGCAATGTCAGCAGTATTGTCCCCAGCCAACACTTTCATCACGTTAGTCCCCCCCCCACTGAAAAAAACCAGAGGCCCCAGAAACGATGCTGCGTGTGCTCTAAATAAGGCATCAGGAACGACACAAGATATATGTGCAAAACGTGCCCCCACAAACCCCAAAGTGGGTCTTCAGTTTTTTTAAATTTACGACACTTTAGATTTTTAACCAGTTCAGGACCGGGCTATTTTGAGCCTTCAGGACCAGACACCGTTTAGCCCTTTTTAGCACGTGTTCGTTAAATGGCTATAACTTTTTTATTTGTTGGGCTAACAACGTGATTTTTGCGCAGTTTTTCCCATAGACAATGCAGGTTTCTTTTTTTTATCGTTTTTATACACATCCTTTTTGCTATTTTAGAATTTTTATTCATAAAGTTTGAAAATAATAGTAAAAAGATAAGCTTTTTTACGTTTCAGCAATTTTTTTTTGGTAATAACATAGTTTTACCCTAAAATAGACCTTTTATTTGTGATAGTCATTGTCTACAATAAATTTTAATATATTACATGTCTATATTAGGGTAATTGGGTCCGCTCTAGCGTTACAACAATGATTGGCGGGAGGGGAACGTTTTTCTGGGATGGGTATTTTATGTGTATTTATTATTCATTTTTTTTGCACTTTACTTTACTTTTATTACTATGGTCTGTCCATCAAAGGTCAAAAAAGACCTTTGGGGAACTTTATATTTTTTTTCTTCTTTCTTTTACACCATCTTTTCCACTGTAACTGGAGCTGCACAGCAGCCCCAGTTACAGGGGAAATCAGCCCTCTCATAGTGACGATTGTCACTAATAGGGCTGTGCTGGGTCTAGTAAGACCCAGCAGCAGTCTGTCAGTAACGGCACCCGGCGATCATGTGACCAGTCACATGAACACCGGGAGGAATAGAGACAGCGGCGCAGCCGCTGCCTCTATTCCTATACACAGCGTTCATTGAGCGCTGTGTAAAAGAGATCGGAGAAGACAGAAGCCGCGAAAGCTGCTTCTATCCTCTCCTCAGAGTCCCCGGCAGTCACTGACAGCCGGAGAGCCGACATTCAGCTGCCCGATTGCGCGGGCAGCAAGTTAAAACCCGAGCCGTAAAAAGTCTATGGCTCTGGTTTCTAAGGACCCTGACCGCTGGTCGTAAAAACACAGCCAGCGGTCGGGAACCAGTTAATTTTCTTTTTTTTTTTTTTAATTCCTCATCCACCATTCTGTCTTGCATATTGGCCATAACATTTTTTTTTTTCACTGATAAGCCCTTTTGCTCATTGTAATATTAGTAAAACCCCCAAATAAACTAAATATTTCCCTACAACCAGTACAAAATACCCTGTAGGCAGCTGGAATAGTAATGGAGGGAGTGTCCCTCTCACCCTGGTTGTAAAGCTGGTTGAGATGGTAAAATGCAGAATAGATGTGTTATCTCAGAAAAAAAATGTTTGCAGAGGTTTTTAATAAAAAAAAATTTTCTGGGCTGCATTATATGGAATCCCCCTCCCTCCAGTTCGGGATTTCCAGGCTGCCCACTTCACAACTAATAATGATCACTATAGCCCCAGATGAATAGCATAAGAGATGTCCTTCACAGACTAACAATTCTCATTATACCCCTAGATGAATACCATGAGATGTGTCCGTCACATAGTAACAATTCTCATTATACCCCTAGATAAATTCCTTGAGGGGTGTAGTTCCGAAAATTTCTGTGTTCAGGAGAAATTGCGTGACAAATTGTGCGGTATTTTGTCTCCTATTACTACTTGTGAAAATGTAAAATATGGGGCAAAAGTGATGTTTTAGTGGAAAAATTGGAATTTCTCGGTTTCAAATTTTCATAATAACTTTTATGTAACACCTGTGGTTTCAAAACAATAACTATAACCCTAGAAAAATTCCTTGAGGGGTGTAGTTTCCAAAATGTGGTCATTTTTGGGGGGTTTCCACTGTTTTGATTCCTCCAGGGCGTTGAAAACGCGACATGGCATCGAAAACCATTCTAGCAAAATCTGCGCTCCAAATGGCGCTCCTTCCCTTCTAAGCCCTGCCGTGGGTCCAAACAGCAGTTTATTGCCACATATGTTGTATTGCCGTAATCTGGAGAAATTGCTTTACAAATGTTGGGTGTTCTTCTCTTTTATTCCTTGCAAAAAAAAAATCTGAAAAAAGTAGATTTTCATTTTCACAGACTGATTAAAATGAATTTAGCAAAAAAACTGTGGGGTCGAAATGCTAACAATACCCCTAGGTAAATTCCCTGAGGGGTGTAGTTTCCAAAATGGGGTCATTTTTGGGGGGTTTCCACTGTTTTGGCACCACAAGACCTCTTCAAACCGGACATGGTGCCTAATAAAAATGAGGCCTCAAAATCCACTAGGTGCCCTTTGATTCTGAGGCCGGTGCTTCAGTCAATTACGACACTGGGGCCACGTGGGTCTAAAAACTACAGAATCTGGACAATAAGTATTGAGTTGCATTTCTCTGGTAAAACCTTCTGTTTTACAGAAAAAAAATGGAATAAAAAGGATTTTCTGACAAAAAAATAAATTTGTAAATGTCACCTCTACTTTGCTTTAAATTCCTGTGAAACACCTAAAGGGTTAATAAACTTTCTAAATGTTGTTTTGAATACTTTGAGGGGTCTAGTTTCTAAAATGGGGCGTTTATGGGGTTTTCTAATATATAGGTCCCTCAAAGCCACTTCAGAACTGAACTGGTACCGAATAAAAAAAAAAAAGGCTTTAGAAATTGTATTTAAAATAGAAGAAAGTGCTGCTTATGTTCTAAGACTTGTAACATCCTAGAAACAAAAAGGATGTTCAAAAAATGATGCCAACATATAGTAGACATATGGGAAATGTGAACTAGTAACTATTTTGGATGGTATTACTATCTGCCTTACAAGCAAATCCATTTAGATTTAGAAAAATGCAATGTTTAGCAAATTGTCTCAAAATGTTGCTATTTTTCACAAATAAACACTGAATATATCGACCAAATTTTACCACTAACATAAAGTCCAATATGTCACGAGAAAACATTCTTAGGCTGGGTTCACACGACCTATTTTCAGGCGTAAACGAGGCGTATTATGCCTCGATTTACGCCTGAAAATACGGCTCCAATATGTCGGCAAGCATCTGCCCATTCATTTGAATGGGTTTGCCGACGTACTGTGCCGACGACCTGTAATTTACGCGTCGTCGTTTGACATCTGTCAAACAACTACGCGTAAAATGACTGCCTCGTCAAAGAAGACGTTTTTGGAGCAGTTTTCTAATAGACTCCAATGAAAACCGCTCCAAAAACGGACGTAGAAAACGCAGCGAAAAATGCAGCGAAAAACGTGAGTTGCTCAAAAAACGTCTGAAAATCAGGGGCTGTTGTCCCTTGAAAACAGCTCCGTATTTTCAGACGTAATTGCAGTTATCGTGTGCACATACCCTTAGAATCGCTTGGATAGCTATAAGCATTTCGAAGTTATTACCACATAAAGTGAAACATGTCAGATTTGAAAAATGGGCTCTGAGCCTTAAGGCCCAAACTAGGTTGCGTACTTAAGGGGTTAAAAAGACTGGGCGTGTTTTTACTTTTTGACCAAGTGGGCGTTGTAAAGAGAAGTGTATGACGCTGACCAATCAGCGTCATACACTTCTCTCCATTCATTTATTCAGCACATAGTGATCTTGCTAGATCATGATGTGCGGTCACATACTCACACATTAACGTTACTGGGGTGCCTTGAGAGTTAATAGACATCGCTTCCAGCCAGGACGCGATGTCTATTCACAATCCTGGCACTTCGGTAACGTTTGTGTGGGACTTACAGCACAACAAACGTAATCTCGCGAGATCACGCTGTAAATGACATTAACTCTCAAGACACTTCAGTAACGTTAATGTGTGAGTAAGTGACAGCACATCATGATCTAGCATGATCACTATGTGCTGAATAAATGAATGGAGAGAAGTGTATGACGCTGATTGGTCAGCGTCATACACTTCTCTTTACAACGCCCACTTGCTCAAAAAGTGAAAGCACGCCCAGTTGGTCATTAAGAAAGTCATTAGCATAAATATAAAATAGGTCATAACTCCGTCAAAATTGATCGTTTTTCTAAATAAAAAACACTGCTGTAATTTACATTACAGCGCCGATCACATTATGTAGAAGATAGGACACTTATAATGTGGTGACAGAGCCACTTTAACATATAGGGTTTTTAACCTATCCTTTGGCTATTTTGCATTCATTTAATAAAAGTTACGTTTTATTACAACATGATTATGTTTTGCCTCTGAGGCAATGAGTTGTCAATACATAGAGCTGGAACATGATTTATTCTTTGCGTGTGAGAAAAGGTGATTTAGACATCAATGTAAGAAAGGGTTCTTTACAGTTAGAGTAGACAGACTGTGGAATGTTCTACCCCAAGAGGTAGTAATTGCCGATACAATGACAGATGTTTAAAAATGGCTAGATGCTGATGTAATAACAAAAGGCATTGATTGTTATAATTAATCTACCAATGAATGATGTATAATTGATTGAGAAAGATTAACTTTATGGACCAGTGTTTTTCTCAACCTATGTAAATTTGTTATTATGACTTCTAGAATGATGATTACAAACTTAAACTATTTGTCTTGTCCTAAGGTCCAATGTTAGACCTTTTTATGGTGGTGCTTTAGGGGTTAAATCATTCTGAACTATCAATGTTTTACTATACCTATACTACCACCACGCAGTGCACATACTGTATTTATCTACTGTGATGACCCTGACCTGGGGCTATCCGTAATTTTATTTCAAAATGACAAATAGGCATGTTACTGGTAATACATGGTCAGCATCAATAATGATTATTCAATAGATATAGTGTATTTTTTTTTGGATGCAAACTATTGTATAACCCAATTTACAATCCATTTTATAATCAATTATGTTTATTTATTTATTTTTTCACTTACGACCCAGTCTTATTTTAGCAATAGTTTTTTTCAAAGGAAGCACAGATGCATCTGGCTTCTAATAAAACCAGTCTATTACGTGGTCATAATACCGAAGTCATTTTTCTTTTTTCTTTTTTTTCCTATGTGACTTTCTTTAAAGCAGTAGCTCAAAGCAAATTGCAGCTTTAGTTCAATTGCAGCTGGGAAGACACCTGTGTTATAGAAAGCTTCTAAATAATTCTGCGTCTATGGAATAAAGCATTGATGTCCGTAAATCACTTTTAAATAAAACGGACATCGTAAAAGCAATAATTTTCTTATGGTTCTTAAAAATATATATTTTCTATGTATATATGTGTTACAAACATCATGCATTGAGCATGTAAAACCTTGTAAAAAGATGTGTGCATTTGAAGAAATTGAGGTTGGAAATTACTACCAAGTAATTTTGTTGACAATGGTTGAGGAAAAAATAAAAATATTTAATAGCCAGTTTGTTTTTAGTTAGCTATGTTCGACAGGGTTCACACCACTTTCGGATATAATCTAATCTCCCCATAGAGTTCTATCGATCAATATTATCCCAAAAGAGTGTCCAGTTGACAAACATTTGGCTATTATTCCTTAATTTCAACTGGATGGCATAACAAAAAAAAAAGCATAGCGCACGGTTAAATGTTTTTTTAAAATGGCAGTCAATGGTAAGACCTTTGTAACTGTATAGGCATATAGTTTCATACATCTAAGGCCGAATTCAGACGACCGTAGTATACGTCCATGTGACGGCCGTTAAAACAAAGGCCGACACATGAACGCATGAATTTCAATGGGGCCGTTCACACGGCCGTTGTTTCATCAGACAGTGTGAATGGTCATTTGAAAAATAGAACATGTCCTATTTTCTTCAGTTTTCATGGATCCCTCGATAGACTCAAGTCTATGGAGGATCTGTGAAAACGAGTCCTGCGTGGGAGCAACTCGGACTTGAAAAACGGCCGTTTTTCACATTAGAGTTTTCACTCGTTAGTGTGAATCTGGCCTAAGGCATATGTTCAGCGGCACTGTTGAAACCTGTATGCCGATTGAATAGCCCAAGCGAAAACCTTAGAAGATGGTCTACAATATGAGGGCCCATGTACGTGACAATGTCATGTGAGAAGAGAAACCTCAGTCACTCTGCATATAAAATTGGAGCTTTAGTATGAGCCTATAGAATTCTATGCACACTATATTATGCCTTTGTACCACAATGGATATAAATTACCATCTTGTTCATGGGGCCTAAGGGTGAGCAGAACTTTGAGGCTACATGCACACATTCCGTAATTTGGTGCAGAAATTCTGCATCAAAACCGCAGATAAACTGACCTGCTCAGATTTTAAAATACACACTGCAGGTCAATTTACGTGCAGAAAAATTCTGCAACATATAGATGAGATTACTTGAAATCTCATTTACTTTGCTGGTATTGTATTACACTGTGGATTTGCCGCAGGAAAATGTGCGCAACAATTCTGAATGCAATACTTCTCCTGCCCTGTCTCATCCTTTCCTGGTTTCTGGAGATATCATTGGTGCAGTCACTGCACTGCACTAAACATCGCCACGCAGGCCAGGGCTGCACAGCACAGTTGAACAAAGGCAGCAAGAAACTAGTAAAAAAGTAAGAACAGAAGAACAGGTTACTTTTTTTGTGGACCCACACGATAAACACTTTACTCTAAAGAATTGCTGGGACTTGTGAACTAGATTTAATAATGTAGCACCATAAGTCCCAGCAGTTTATAACCTATAGGGCTTATTCACACTTTGCATTTGTGTCGGGTTTTTGCTAAATTTGCGTAAAAAACACAGGTTGTGATTAAACTCTTGAGAGACATCTGTCAGCCCCCCCTCCTGTCCCCTATTGTGTTGCACTACAAGTCCCAGCAGTCCTTAATGGCAACCATACTGCCCATCATGCTCTCTGCATCTCTCTGGAAGAGCACATCTTCTGCCAGCCCCTTATTTACGTTTGCTCACTGCCCTACCACTCTCTCATCATTTATGGCTACCAATGCATCTCCTGAGAGGGGGATCTCCTATTATGTGTATTTAATAAGTTGTGTTATATCTATGCTTTCTTCAAAAAAACATTTTGGGGGGTGTAGGGTGGATATATACCATAGGGGTTGGGATGCTGTTTTATCAGGACCTTAACAATGCCCCTGTTAAATTGCTGACCATGTGGCCTCTGACAGTAGCAAAGTAGAGCCAATGTGACACTTCAAGATCAGTGGGGTTACATATCTTAGCAATATGAGGTCACTGCAGCAACGAACCACTGAATAATGCCTAGTAAGAATTTGGCTCAGTAACGCTATGTTCACATCCTCATTGGAGGTTTCGTTAATAAGATTTTGCCAAAACAGCAGGACCGTATTTAGGGTGGGACTTTGCAGGGGGATATATATATATATATATATATATATATATATATATATATATATATATATATATATATGTATGTATATATGTACAGTTGGGTCCAGAAATATTTGGACGGTGATACAATCTTCAAGATTTCATTGGATTTTAAATGAAACAATTGAGATGCAATTGAAGTGTAGACTTTCAGGTTTCATTCAAGGGGTTGAACAAAATATCCTGTGAAATGTTTAGGAATTGCAACCATTTTTCTACACAGCCTCCTCATTTCAGGGGCTCAAAAGTAATTGGACTAATTAACATTACCATATATAAAATGTTGTTTTTTTAATACTTTGTAGAGAATCCTTTGCAGGCAATGACTAAAGTCTGAACTCAATACCCATAAATGACTGTGAAGACAGCTAGTATATCCAAAAAATAAACGACACATAGCACAAATTATGTACCATGACAATAAAAAATAACTTTATTATATTGCACATAACAACATATTGGCCATCACAAGATAAAAACAGTAGTACACACAATTAAAAAGGAGAGTGTGGAGAAACCGCGTAAATAATCCCAGTTATATGCTAACACAATATGAACATCATGTGAAGGACCTGTGGGTGACGTCACGCTGTGTCTGCAGTGAAAGAAGCTGGCTGGGAATGATGACGTCACCCACAGGTCCTTCAACCTTGGCGTCGGAAGAGAGAAGACACATCCGCTCCAGGCGTCAGAGTACAGTTGAATTTGCAGCCGCAACACCATGTGCAGGTAAGCATAGAAAACTCCCTAGAGACGAGCTTATTAACCTTTTGGATGACTGGAGCAGATGTATCTTTGTCCGACGACAAGGTTGAAGGACCTGTGGGTGACGTCACGCTGTGAAAGAAGCTGGGTGGGAATGATGAGAAGTGTATGATGCTGATTTGTCAGCGTCATACACTTCTATTCACAACGCCCAGTTGGTAAAAACACAATACACGCCCAGTTGGTAAAAACACAATACACGCCCAGTTGGAAATACGAGAAAACACGCCCAGTTGTCCATTGAAAAGCTCATTTGCATAAATATAAAATTGCTCATAACTTGGGCAAAAATGATCGTTTTTTAAAAAAACAAAACACTTTGCTGTTATCTACATTGCAGCGCCCATCACATTCAATAGGAGATAGGGATTTGATAATCTGGTGACAGAGCCTCTTTAAAGTAATGATGGACTGTCTTTTCTCTTTACTTAGGTGAGTGGTTGTTTCAACAGATTTCGGTGTTGGATAAGCGGTGCAATGCAGGCAATACCAGAGCAGATAACAAGACAGCCCGAGGGTAAACAGAAAGTCCAAATCACAAAGCTAGTGTATATCAGGGATTGCAGAGGTCAAAACCAGCTGGGAGCAGAAAGTCCAAATCAGTAAGCAAAGGGTAATCCAGAGACAAGCCGAGGTCCAGTTCCAAAAAGTGCAAATAACCAAAGGTACAGGGTATAATCAGTAGCTTGATCAAACACATGGAAGCAAGGAAAATCACAAACACAGAAAATAGAACCTACCCAAATACTCCACCCTTCAATCTGATAGGGAGAAAGACAGAAGAGTGGAATAGGCTCAACAACTAAAACCAGAACCGCCCAGAAGCTAGACTAGTAGTCATGGTAATCTTAAAGGGACGGACGCTTCCTAACACAAAGCTGTCATCAAAGCAAAAGGGGGCTACTTTAAAGAATCTAAAAAACATTCTGGTTTGTTCAACACTTTTTTGTCTACTATTTAATACCATATGTGTCCCTTCATAGTTATCATGTCTTCAATATGAATCTACAATGTATAAAATAAAAACATGGAATTAAAAGGTGTCCAAACTTTTGACTGGTACTGTATGTGCGTATATGTTACATATTTTACATCCGTATTTAAGCAACATAATAACGGCACAAAAATAGTTAATCCTTTAAAATAAACAAGAAACACAACAAATACAGATGAAAACGGACAACTTATAACAAAATACGGGACAAAAATGGACACAATACGAAAACAAAAAGGGAACAAATTGTTAAACAAATATATCCATATTGCGCATCCTATGCATCAAAAGCACTTCATAAGCAAGTATGAAGGAGCCCTACTCCTAAGTACACCTCTAGAGCAACCCCTGAGCTTTAGGAAATTAGTGTCTCCATTTAGTAAATACATGTACCAAGTGTTGAGGAACAATTAGAAAATATATTTTTGTGCATGCTACATTTATAATAATAAATATTGTAAATTTAAAATTGTGATGTTTGTTATATGTCTGTTCACAATTGCAACGTTGCTAGTATAGGAAATATCTATTTCGGTATTCGAGAACAGGCTACTTCCAACGACTTAATGCAATTCTCTTTTTTTTGTATTTTATAGGTAAAACAAATTATGGAAGAAGCAGTTACAAGGAAATTTGTCCATGAAGACAGCAGCCACATCATCTCTTTTTGTGGTAAGCTCTCACACAATGTGACTCATTATAAGAGTGTGAAACCTGGCAGGTGGTTCTGTGTGAAACATTTGTAGATGAACCAAGCAATAATTTTACAGAAGGCCTGTGTAAGGCCCTCCGCACACCACGTTTATTCCCTACATTTAGCTTGTATGTTGGGAAAGCTTCCTCCATGCATGCTACATGTGTCTATAGGGCTTCCTTACCCTGATAAATGCCAAAAGAGGGTGCTTTTGGTCTCCGTTATAGTAGACTATGTAGTAGAAGATGCCATTCCATCCAACAGAATTCCGAAAAAAAAATGTATACCACGGGGAATAAGTTTTTCTTTTTAACATGGGAGCCTATACGTGACGTAGGCAACTGTATGGCAGAGGTCACAGGTATAAGTTTAACGTATATAGGTCATGGGCCTTTCAGTGGCTTTTCATGCCATGTACAATAAACGCATGCCATTATAGTTTGAGTGATGGATACAGTAAACAGATGCCTAACAGTGGCATCTGACACCCATAGACTTCAATGCTGTCCGTTTACCATATATGTCATAAACATGGTCATGAGAGTTAATGATGTATACACTTGACGTATATCATCATAATCTATGGTGACAGATGCCACTGCATCAGCCACAGCCTACGTTTTATTTATAAGCCGAGAGCTTTTTACAGGGTATACGTCAAACGTAGAGCAATAAACGTGATGTGAAGGGGGCCTAAGAGGGCATTCACATTTAGCAGTTGTTTGCCACTTGGTCAAAATGTGTAACTTGATCTGCATGCAATTTTACTGTATATTACCTGTTTCTATGCATTTTGGCTGTGCGAGTTTTACAGGTTTTTATCATGTTTCACCTGTAAAAAACGCATGGAAATACTGATAATTTGTGCTAAAAACTGTATAGTCTTTCGACCTCACTGCAAACTAGAGCTACTTGTAAATGCACCCTAAGAAGATGGGCTAAAGTATATGTCTGCCATCAAAATGCGGTTTCTGTAAAAATCTGTTTAGAATGGTATAAATAAAATATTCATGTTTTTATGAATGTTTCCTAAAATGTTGCCACATGAGAAAGACATGTGAGAGTATCATTTAAGTACTTTCAAGAAATAATATTATAAGCATAGTTCACATCAGTGTTCGGGTTCCGTTCATCGGTTCCGTTCATCCTTTCCGTCAGAGGAACCGGTGAACGGAAAGCCGAACAAACTATCGCTTCCGTTTGAATTACTATTGATTTTAATGATAATGCTTCTGTTTCAGTATGTTTCTGTTTATTTCTGTTCTGTAAAGTTTTCATTTTTTTCACGGAAACGATAGCTCAGTCAACAGCAGTATTGTTTCCGTGAAAAAAACCTGAAACTTTACGGAACGGAAACAAATGGAAACATACTAAAATGGAAGCACTACCATTGATTAAATTAAATGGTAATGCAAACGGAAGTGATAGTTTCCATTTGGCTCTCCGTTCATCGGTTCCTCTAACGGAAAAGTTAAACGGAACCGATGAACGGAACCCGAATGCTGATTTAAACAGGCCCTTATAGAAGGCTCATTTTTGAAATATTCTTCGGCTCTTTTCACACTAGCGTCATCAGTTGATTTGTTACAGAATCCATGACGGGCAATCCATCCGTTCTGAAACCTGTTGGAACCATGACGCCAGCGTGAACACAGCCTTAAAGCGTAGGTTCAGTCTCAGTCTGTGTCTTATTGTCTCCTTAGCAACAGACTATTAACTGTGACCTATTTAGATAATAGTGAATACTGTTAGTTTGTAGTCTGTTTCTTAGGAGACACTGAGAAGCAACTGACCATTTTCTTTTGTTTACTTTTTTGTTCGTATAATGCCACTACAATTGCAGTGTGACAACAATTGAGATACAGAAAGTATCTTAGAACACAGAAAATTAAAACAAAATTATTGCAAGAACAGCGGCACAAACTAGACAAAACAAAATACTTCAGTCTCTAAACACAGCACTCTGAAGTGTGTTTACTATCCAAACACGCAGGGAATGGCAGAAACTGGACCTATGCTTTGTCTCACATGAAGTTAGGTTGGCTTGCACTCCCTGTAATTTGGTTTGTATAGTAAAAAGAAATAACTCATGTATTTAATTTAAATGGTCACTTATCTTTCAACAAGCTGCATAAATCAATAGTGCAAGTGAATATAGGAAACTATGTAATGTATCTTATTAGAGAAAAGTGTCTCTTTCTCCACTCATCAGACACGTCTCCCTCTCCACCCTGCCTCCTGCACTGATCATTCACTGCTAAAAATCTATCTTGAGAGACAAGACAGATTATCAGCTCACTGAAGGTTAAGGTTACATGTTGTCCATAGAAATCCATAGAGAGGGGAAGAGGGAACAATAGCAGAGTGGGGGAGAGGAAGAGAGAAAGACACACAAAAAGAAACCCTGATGCATAAAGCTCACATCAGTGATTGATTCACAGCTACACTGCTCATTACTGCTGTATTATATCCTCCATACTGCTGCTGCATCAGAGGGTGTGCTACAGAGAGATAGGGGCACAGGATGTTACCTTTGCTTTGTGTGCTGCATTTGGGAGACCTGAACTCTTGTATCAGAGTGATAGGGCTAACATCACCAAAATTAATTCAAATCACTTCGCGACATAGGTGAGAAATATATTTAATATAAGGTATAAAATGAAAATATTTACGAAACCATTAGCAATTCTAAAGTGTGTTGTATCTAAATTGATGCCATTAAGTCAAATGAGCGAGAACATAAATGTCAATGATGTAAAATAGTAGTGTTGTAAATACTGTCAAACTTTACATTATACTCCAAATTGTTAATGGAACAATGTTATGCTTTGTTCACATCTGCGCCGGGACTCCATTCATGGGTTCCGTCGGATCTTTCCGTCAGGGGAACCCATGAACGGAAATCATAGGTTTCTGTTTGCATCACCATTGATTTCAATGGTAACGGATCTGGTGCAAATGGTTTCCGTTTGTCACCGTTGTGTTAGGGTTCCGTCGTTTTGACGGAATGAATAGCACAGTCAACCCGGTATTGATTCTGTCCAAACGACGGAATCCTTACACAACAGTGACAAACGGAAACCATTTGCACCAGATCCGTCACCATTTAAATCAATGGTGATGCAAACGGAAACCTATGGGTTCCGTTTGTTTCAGTTTGGATTCCGTTCATGGGTTCTACTGATGGAAAGCTCAGACGGAACCCATGAACGCAGTCTCGACGCAGATGTGAATGAAGCCTTACTGTTTCAGTCGCTCATAGAGACATCAAAGCAGAGGTGTACATACACGTCTTTAACAGTAGTCCTACTATGCACGGGGGACATATCCTCTATCCATATTTTGCCCTGCAGTGAATCTCTAAATGTTCCTAAAACCTAACACGGAGCTACCGCCCTGAAAGGGGTGACCCCGTCTGGAACCTACACCTGCAGTACAATAGAACTTTCCCAAAATTTTCTGCCCTCTAATGCCTTTAATGATAATGACATTCTCATCCTATCCCAGTCTATACAGCAAAGCTAAAAGTGAGCTACAGAAAACGGGAAGCATCACAATCTTATGACTGCAGGTGAACTGTCACATAAAAATAAAAAGAAGTGTTTATAAACCTGAAGATTACATGGTATCAAAAAGGTAATTTTCTGATGTTATATTCGCTTTAAAGGATTTATGATACTATATGTTGTTTTCAACAACCGATGTGGCAGCATTTATCCATCTAGGTACTTTCGCTTACATCAGGGGTGTAAAACCTTTCTGTTCTAAGGGCCATATTGTCGTATTGTGACGCTCCAAAGGGCCACAATAAAACTTAAAGAGGCTCTGTCACCAGATTATAAGTGCCCTATCTCCTACATAATCTGATCGGCTCTGTAATGTAGATCACAGCAGTGGTTTTTATTTTGAAAAACGATCATTTTATTGCTTAAAATAAAATTATACAGCCATGCTTTCTGTGTCCTGATGGTTGGGGGCTGCAAAGAACAGCATTGCGGGCCACATATGCTTCCCAGGCTGCAGGTTGTGCACCCCTGGGTCTTGCTCCTGTATCCCTTGGCAAACAGCTGCTTCTGCCATAAAAATGGCAGCCAACCAAACCTTTTCAATGCAGCGCCCACTTAAAGGTGGCCTTATAGTGCATATAGACAGAGATTGTCATAATGGGACAACACCTTTACCTGTAAAAACTGTTATTTTGAAATGGAAATATCCAGGAGCAATGACAGCTCAGACAGAAGCAATAGGCCAAACAAGCTCACAGAATGTAATTTATTCAGTGCCTAAGCGCATTTTGAGTAAATCTAGTCTTTCCTTGGTTGCAACCCTTAGTACTAATTTGCAAGCAAGTATGCTGCAAACATGTTACAATGTATTGGTTCTGAAGCTGGTGGAAGTACACTGTAGATATTTAACAGAAAGTCAGGCTAGCTGTTCACAATAATATTGTAATACGGTCTATATTAATTTTAAAGCATTTTGTGCATTTTTAGCTTCATTCTCCAGAAATGTTTTGGGCATACACTACTAAAATAGTCCAGTCTTTGGCCTTAGGAATCTTATTTGCCAACGTTTGACAAATTTTGCTGTATTTCTGTTTGCGGCATTAACTTTAGCAGACAACATTCAACCTAAACCTATGAAGTTACACAGCCAGCTATCAATAATTATACAATTTTTATATCTATCTAATTTTTCGGTCAAAGTTCTGGTTATTAGTTACCTTAGGACTTCTTGGCAGTAAACCACTTGTATGCAAACCTTGATTACTGTGTTCATTTTAGCAGTTTTTGCTGAGAAAGCCTCTTTGTTGCTTTACTTGACAATATATAGGAGCACTGAATACTGGTACTTATACTTTCTGATGTCATACATGGCATATTATTTTTAGACACCTACATTACTAAAATGTTTTTAACGCCATTCAGATTTTTTTTTTTAATCCGAAAGTATCCAATTTTGAATGTTTCTTGAATCTTGAACACCCTCTTCAATTTTCTATCTCCTTATCTAGATTTGGCTAGAGACTTGGCGTGTAACCCCAGAAGTAGATGTGACACAGGTTGGAACCTAAGCTGTACAGTAGCCATAAGCTTCCATAGGGAAACATAAGGCAAAAGTGCATCCTTTTGGCATCCATCTGGCAGGTTTATGCCAGGATACTTTTTTTTATTTTTTTTTACAGTACTAAAGCATAGACTTTTACACTATAAAACGAGAGTAAATCACCAAAAAGGAAATAAAGTATATATTTTATATAATGGAAACCAATGACCGACGTATCCAAGCTTTCGGGTATACATTTGACAACTTTTGCACAATATGTCATTTTGGATCTGTATGAAGAAAAAAAAGGTAAAATGTACATTCCTTAAAAAAAATCTAAATAATTTTTAATCCTTAAAAAAGGATGCCAACTGTATGTAACTCTATACCAGTTATATACATATCCTGCATCTATATAGAGACTAAATGAATTTTTACCGCAGCAGATACTGTACCAGTAAAATAACATAATCTGCGATATTTATGCATTCAGTGCATGTGACAGAATGATCTTTTCCTATTAAATAAATCCGGCTTTGTCAATACTCATCATAAAGTAATGATTTTTACTGCCAGTACTGAAAGACAATTGTGATAAACATTTATGCAATCAAATGCCATTCAGTGGACAGATTTTGCCATTTTTTTTAACTTTTAGTTTTCAATAGAATAGAAAAAATCATTTATTTTGCAGAAGCTTGCTACAATTTAAGATAATTGACAAGTACTCTGTCATAGTATTGTTGTCCCTAAGATCAGGGGATCTTAAGGACAACAAGAGTAACACCTGTGTGGTCCCCTTGACTGCAGCTAGAACAGCAGGCATGAACAATCTCTGATAGTAACATACCTTATGATTTAAAAAAAAATAATAATTAGCTGCTCAGCAACTGGCACTTCTTTCAAAATGAAACATGAGAAGCTAATTCAAAAGTGACAACCACTATGTCAGTACTTTTTTTTGTTACTTTTGCAGAAATAGATGTCACCCAACAATAAATTACAACTTCAGAACGTTTTTCATCCAAATGAATAGGGCTGCCTTCGTGTGGTTGCCGTGTGTCCTTCTTTATTCTCTGCCCTTTGTCTCTTCTGCAAGCACTTACTGGTTTCAGGGTTTTTCTCTGCATTTCTTAAGCAACTGACTCATGAAAACAGACAGTAAACAGATGTCGTCCGTATGCTGTTTTTTGGGTTTTTTCACGCACCCATTGGACTGTAATGGATGAGACTGGGCCCCAAAAACAGACTAGAATAGGTCATTCTGCAAGTTTTTTGCAGCAGGCACATGCCCTGTGGGAAAAAAAATGGAATGGTGACTAGTATAATTTGATTTGAATTTGTATTCTAAGGGCACACGACCGTAGCCGTGATCACGGCCATGAATTTCGGGTCGGCCGGCCGCGGAGTGACGCCCGCAAATCACGGGCCGTACACATGGCCACGTCCATTATTTCCTATGAGCCTGGACCGCAGAACACGGCCGTAATAAGACATGTCCGTTCTTTCTGCGGTCCAGGCTACTGGGCCATGCACGGACCGTGGAAACCACGGTCGTGTGCATGGGCCCATAGGAATGAATGGGGCTGCAATTCTCCCGTGTATTTTCGGGGAAATTGGGGGCACCAAGAGAACGTTCGTGCGCATGGGGCTTATGTATTTTTTATTTTTAAGACTTCCCTGGGTACTGCCATATTGAAGGCGCACACTTCCTTTATGTATTGTCTGCATAGACAGTACAGCAGAGTATTTGTGCTTTATGGCAGCTGAATTAAACGGGAGTTAATTAACAGAGAAATGTATTAGACTATTACAGACTCCAGGAAGTGATGGAGTACAACCACCCCTGCCAGAGAGCAGAGTGTAACAGGAGAGATGCATATAGAGCCTTATCTGTGTATATAATGATGCTATCCCGCCTTATCTAGGCCTCCATCAGTACAATAAAGCTGACATTAAATTACCCGCTTAATGCTGATCCGGTCCCAATCGACACTGCAAAGATGACCGTTATGCTTCAAAAAAACAGTAAGCAAACTGCGTTTTTGTTGCATTTTTTGCAACGGTTTTTCGTCTTGGTAAATAAACTCCCACATCTCTCAATGGCAGTTCATCTACTAAAACAAAATAACACATAAAAACTCTAGCAAAATGTACAGTCGGAACCCAATTTAAGTGTAAGCCTATTGCGTCTGCTCTAGTTACTAGTGTAAAAACTGGAATTTTTCAATATTTTCATAAAAAAATTAAAAACAACCAAAGGGGGAGTTCACACTGAGTTTTGTGACGCGGAAACCACGCCGCAAAATGCGCCGAAAACTCCTCTCATTGATTTCAATGGGAGGTGGAGGCATTTTTTTCCCGCGAGCGGAAAAACCGTCTCGTGGGAAAAAGAAGGGACATGCCCTATCTTTGGTCGTTTACGCCTTTGACCTCCCATTGACATTACCATCATGGTAAGGGGGAGTTCACACACAGTTTTTTGGTGAGTTTTTTGACGTTTTATGCCTTCCATTGATTTCAATGGGAGGCGGAGGAGTTTTTTTGCCGCAAGCGGAAAAACCGTCTCTCAGGAAAAAGAAGGGAAGTTTACGCCTCTGACCTCCCATTGACATCAACGGGAGGCAGAGAAAGCGTATTTTGCTGCGTTTTATGCAGGGCGAAATATGCCGTGAAAATCGGCATGCAGGCAGAGGAAAATCTGCCTCAAAATTCCAAACTGAATTTTGAGGCAGATTTTCCTCCTGCAAAAAACACTTATGTTTGTTATAAAAACCAAAATATAAATAATATGCGGTTTTCTGATAATACATCCCCTTAACAGGTTGAGTGGGATCATCCGATCCTGCACTATTGGAAGTACACTTTAAAGATAAATGTCTTTTCTTCTTTCCCGTTTGTAGTCATAACTGGTCCCATTTTGTTTTCTTCTTTTTCTGAGCAATTTAGAGAACATAAAGTTTTGATGAATAATGTCTGACTTTTCTATCTCACTTAAAATCAGCCTAGCGCTGAAAGCTAAAACCGAGCCAATTCAATGAATTTCATGCCTTCTGAAGCATAAATGCCACCCTGTGGAGTTTTTGCTGTCAATTATAGTTATCACTGCAGACTAATTAATGATCAACCAGGCAGACAGAGGAAGAGTGCATGTGAACACTAAGAAAGTTGGTCAATTACAATTTTTGAGGCTTTAAAGAATATCACGTTCTTTTTTTATTTTTTATTATTATTTCAAAGATTTTCATGAAAAACATTAGACAAAATGAGAAGGGGAAGAGGAGTAACAGGACGACTCTACAAACACCAGGGTCTGCAAGTATCAAAGAAACTGAACAAAATGCACACATGCAGGGCCGGCTCCAGGTTTATGTGGGCTCTTCGGTGACACAGATTTAGTGGGCCCCTTTGCAGAGGAACACACGGCAGCAGGAAAACGGCAGTTTGTGCACCCATATAGAAGTTAGACCCTGTTTAGGCCCACATACAGAAGTCAGGCCCCCCATTTATGCCCCCATATAAAAGTTAGGCCCTATGTTCCCATATACAATTAGACCCCCAGTTTGTACCCCTATATATACAGTGCCCTCTGTAGATAATTCCACAGTGCCCTCTGTAGATAATGCCACTGTACCCTCTGTAGATAATGCCACAGTACCCTCTGTAGATAGTGCCACACACATCCCCTTGCAGATAGTGCCCCACACACCCTTACATACTTACATAGGTTGCAAAAAGACACAAGTCCATCAAGTTCAACCTTTTTCAATAAATTACACATCATTCATTGCTTTATTTTTATTTTTTTTTGTCAATAACTTTTGAATGAGGTTTTTCATAAAGGCAATAATGTAAATACAACATGGGCAGGAGCAACCGTGTACATAATATATAAATAATTGTTAGGATTCACAATTAGAGGACTTGCATGTACAAAGCGGAATCTCTACAATAGACAATTCAAACAATAAAAACAGTTCAATAATGAATTATGACGATATTGTGTATGGTCTTGTCACGATCACCGAACGTCAGAGGGGGGGGGGGGGGACGTACAAGGAGAGAAGTCTCCAACAATTACCAGGTCTGGTAGGCCTGTCAGACCTTAGTCCAGAATAGGAGAGAAGGGAAGCAAAAAATCAATGGTCATTATCAGACATGAGTGGGTCTTCACACCAAAGATGTTTAAAGGAGTCATTTTTACAGAACGCAGACCAGGGTTCCCAATTCTTTTGGTATTTGGCATGAGAATGATATTCAAGATGTGAGAGCTCCTCCATCCTTGCAAGCTGGGCTACCTTCCTAAGCCAGTGGATTATTGGTGGCGCAGCTTCGGTTTTCCAATACAGTGGTATCAAGGATTTGGCTGCTGCAAAGAGTTGCAACCACAGCTCCCTGGGGGACCCCCTAGGGAATGTTGGCCACAGATTGAGAAACACTGCTCGAGGGGAAATAACCGAGGAATGAGAAATGGTGTTAAGGGTATTTTGTATCTAATCCCAAAAGGGGGAGATTTTCTCACATTCCCACCATATATGCATATAGGTTCCCGGGGCTTTATGACCCCTCCAATAATCAGGGGAGATGTCGCTACATATTTTATTCAATACCCAAGGAGTCTTGTACCATCTAGAGGTCAATTTGTATGAGGATTCTTGTAGTTTAATACATCTAGAGATCCCAAGGGAGTTTCTAAAAACATCCTTGACGTCTTTGTCAGAAAAGGTAGTATTCAGTTCCAACTCCCAAGATTTAACCCCTTAAGGACGCAGCCTAGTTTTGGCCTTAAGGCTCAGAGCCCATTTTTCAAATCAGACATATTTCACTTTATGTGGTAATAACGTCGGAATGCTTAAACCTACCCAAGCGATTCTGAGATTGTTTTCTCGTGACACATTGGGCTTCATGTTCGTGGTAAAATTTGGTCGATATATTCAGTGTTTATTGGTGAAAAATTGCAAAATGTAGAGAAAATTTTGAAAAAATAGCATTTTTCAGAATTTAAATGCATCTGCTTGTAAAACAGACGGTTATACCACCCAAAATAGTTACTAGTTCACATTTCCCATATGTCTACTTTAGATTGGCATCCGTTTTTTGAACATTCTTTTATTTTTCTTGGACGTTACAAGGCTTAGAACATAAACAGCAATTTCTCATATTTTTAAGAAAATTTCAAAAGCCTTTTTTTTAAGGTACCTCTTGAGTTCTGAAGTGGCTTTGAGGGGCCTATGTATTAGAAAACCTGATAAAACACCCCATTTTAAAAACTAGACCCCTCAAAGTATTCAAAACAGCATTTAGAAAGTTTTATAACCCTTCAGGCATTTCACAGGAATTAAAGCAAAGTGGAGGTGAAATTTGCACATTTCATTTTTCTTGCTGAATTTCAATTTTATTCAATTTTTTTTCTGTAACAAAGAAGGTTTTACCAGAGAAACACTACTAAATATGTATTGTCCAGATTCTGCAGTTTTTAGAAATGTCCCACATGTGGCTCTACTGCGCTCGTGGAATAAAACACAAGCCCTAGAAGCAAAGAAGCACCTAGTGAATTTTGAGTCCTCTTTTTTTATTAGAATATATTTTAGGCAGCATGCCAGGTTTGAAGAGGTGTTGAGGTGCCAAAACAGTAGGAATCCCACAATAGTGACCCCATTTTGGAAACTACACCCCTCAAGGAATTCATTTATGGTTGTTGTTACCATTTTGACCACACAGTTTTTTCACAGCACGTATTTGAATTGGGCTGTGAAATGAAAAAAATTTCATTTTTTCCAATAAAATGTCATTTGTGATCAAAATTTCTTATTTTCACAGGGAACAAAATACCCCATTTTGTTGCCCAATTTGTCCTTAGTGTGGCAATACCCCATTTGTGGTGATAAACTGCCGTTTGGGCTCATGGGAGGGCTCAGAAGGAAAGGAGCGCTATGTGTTTGTTGGAGTCCAGATTTTGCTGGATTGGTTTTCGGGTGCCATGTCGCATTTGCAGAGCCTCAGTGGTATCAAAGCAATGGAAACCCACCAGAAGTGACCCCATTTTGGAAACTACACCCCTTAAGGAATTCATTTATGGTTGTTGTTAGCATTTTGACAGCACAGTTTTTTCACAACACCTATTTCAATTGGGCTGTGACATTAAAAAAAATGTAATTTTTTCCAATAAGATGTAATTTTTTATGAAAAATTCTTATTTTCACAGGGAACAAAATACTCCATTTTGTTGCCCAATTTGTCCTTAGTGTGGCAATACCCCATTTGTGGTGATAAACTGCCGTTTGGGCTCATGGGAGGCCTCAGAAGGAAAGAAGCGCTGTGTGTTCTTTGGAGTGCAGATTTTGCTGGTTTGGTTTTCGGGTGCCATGTCACATTTGCAGAGCCCCAGAGGTATCAAAGCAATGGAAACCCACCAGAAGTGACCCCATTTTGGAAACTACACCCCTCAAGGAATTCATTTATGGATAATGTGACCATTTAGACCCAATAGTTTCTTCACAGAACTTATTTGAATTGGGCTGGGAATGAAAAAAAAATATATTTTTTCCAATAATATGTCATTTTAGCTCAAAAATTCTTATTTTCACAAGAAATAAAATACTCCATTTTGTTGCCCAATTTGTCCTGAGTGCGGCAATACCCCATTTGTGGTGATAAACTGCTGTTTGGGCCCATGGGAGGGCTCAAAACAAAGGAGCGCTATTTGTTCTTTGGAGTCCAGATTTTGCTGGATTGGTTTTCGGGTGGCATGTCACATTTGCAGAGCCCCAGAGGTATCAAAGCAATAGAAACCCACCAGAAGTGACCCCATTTTGTAAACTACACCCCTCAAGGAATTCATTTATGGGTGTTGTGACCATTTTGACTCCATAGTTTTTTCACAGAACTTATTTGAATTGGGCTGGGAATGAAAACAAAATTATTCGTTTTGGCTGAAAATTTCTTATTTTCACAAGAAACAAAATACCCCATTCTGTTGCGCAATTTGTTCTGAGTGCAGCAATACCCCATTTGTGGTGATAAACTGCCGTTTGGGCCCATGGGAGGGCTCAGAAGGAAAGGACCACCATTTGGCCTACTGGGGATTTTCTAGTGCAAAGTCATGTATGCAGAAGCCCCTGAGGTACCAGTACAGTTGAAACCCGCAAGAAGTGACCCCGTTTTAAAAACGACACCCTTAAGGCATTCATCTGGAGGTGTAGTGAGCATTTTGACCGGAGACTTACACCCCATAAACTGTAATGTGGGTTCTCCTGGGTACGGCAATACCCTACATGTGGCTGTTATCAGCTGCCTGGGCACACAGCAGGGCTCAGAGGGGAAAGACGAGGGGGGATAAGCTGTGCGGGGGGCGTCAGGGTAAGTAAAATTGGGGTAAATTATAAACCAAGGGATGTATGATAAATTTTAAAACACTCTTTCATACAGAGCTCTGGTTATTCGGGACACGTGTCACATTGATATATTGTGTCATCCCTTACAGCAGACTTTGCACCTCTTTTGACTTTTTCCCTTCTTGCCAGTTTGGGGAACTTCTCCTGAAAAGTGTTGCCGCCCTGGTACGATGCGTGTGGCCCCGCTTCCAGAAGTACTGGGTGCCCCCCCTTCTTGGTCCCTAAAGATTAGGTTCTTGATAATCACCTCTTGAAATTCCAGGAAAGTTCCCGTCTGGCCTGCACATCGACGTAGCACGTACGCATTGTACAAAGCCATCTGTATGATGTGCCCGGCCAGCTTCTTATACCACACCGCATGGAGCTGTATGGCTTCAGGATTTGATCTGACAAGTCCACCTCTCCCATGTACCTATTGTAGTCCAGGAAGCAGTCTGGTTTGGGGGTGGCCTTTCCTTCATATATCCTAAATTTGTAGGTATACCCTGATGCACTCTCGCAGCTTATATATCTTCACGCCATACCTTGCCCTCTTACCCGGCAGGTACTTGCGGAATTGAACCCTCCCTTTAAAATGTACCAGGGACTCATCAATAGAAATACACGTCTCGGGGGTGAATGCTTGGGAAAACCGGGCACTGAAACGGTCTAATAGGGGTCTCTGTTTATACAAACGGTCAAAACTGGGGTCACCTCGGGGTGGGCATGGCTCATTATCAGTATAATGTAAGAAGCGAAGTATTGCCTCATTTATTTATTTTTTTAGGTTCCAGTTCAGTTCTGAAGTTGCTTTGAGGGGCCTATATATTAGAAACCCCTATCAAACACCCCATTTTAGAAACTAGACCCCTCAAAGTATTCACAACAGCATTTAGAAAGTTTATGAACCCTTTAGGTGTTTCACAGAAATTTAGAGCAAAGTAGGTGTGAAATTTACATTTTTTTTTTGTCCGAAAATCCTCTTTATACCATTTTTTTTACAACACAAAAGGATTTATCAGAGAAACGCAACTTAATACGTATTGGCCAGATTTTGCAGTTTTGAGAAATATCCCACATGTGGCCCTAGTGTGGTAATGGACTGAAGCACCGGCCTCCGAAGCAAAGGAGCACCCAGTGGATTATGAGACCTCTTTTTTATTAGGCACCATGTCCGGTTTGAAGAGGTCTTGTGGTGCCAAAACATTGGAAACCCCCCAAAAGTGACCCCATTTTGGACACTAAACCCCTTGAGGAATTCATTGTAGTTTTCATGGGGTGCAATGCGGCTTTTTGATCAGTTTTTATTCTATTTTTAGGTGGCGTGGTGACTAAAAAACAGCAATCCTACTATTGTTTTTTTATTCTATTTTTTTTACAGCGTTCACCGTGCGCTATAAATGACATATTCACTTTATTCTGTGTGGCGATACGATTACGGCGATAACAGATGTTTATAGTTTTTTTTATGTCTTATGGCGTTTGCACAATAAAATACGTTTTGTAAACAATCATTCACTTTTGGTGTTACCTTATTCTAAGTGCCATAACGTTTTTATTTTTCCATCAATAAAGCCGTGCGAGGACTTATTTTTTGCGTAACGAACTGTAGTTTCCATAAATACCATTTTTAGGTACATGCGACTTTTTGATCTCTTTTTATTCCATTTTTTGCGAGGTGAAGTGACCAAACAATTGTGATTCTTGGACGGTTTATTATTATTTTCTTTTACGGCGTTCACTGCGCGGGATAAATAACAAAATAATTTTGTAGTTCAGGCCGTTACGGACGCGGCGATACCAATTATGTATAGTTTATTTGTTTGTTTATATATTTTTATTAATAATAAATGACTGATAAGGGAAAAGGGGGGATTTTTACTTTTAATACTTTTAAATCTTTTATTTTCTTATTTTTACACATCTTTTTTTAACTTTTTTTTTACTTTTTTACTTTGTCCCACTAGGGGACTTGAGGACAGGAGGCCCTGATCGCTATTCTAATACACTGCACTACATGCGTAGTGCAGTGTATTAGAACTGTCAGCTACTCACTGACAGCAAGCATAGTGGGTCCTGTCGTCTATGGCATAGCCGGACGCCATTGTTTGGTGTCCGGTTGCCATAGTCACCATCGCCGGCCGCTATCGTGTAGCAGGCCGGCGATGGCAGCTTAACCCCTAAAAAGCAGCGATCTCTATAGAACGCGGCTTTTAAGGGGTTAATCAGCGGGGACACAGTGATCGGTCCCCGCTGTAGGAGCTGTGACAGCTGCTGTACGAGACAGCAGCTGTCACAGCTCCTGTATGTGTCGGGAGAAGAACAGGGCGCTTTCCATGATGTAATAGTACGTCACTGAGCGTTAAGGGGTTAATAAAGGAAGGCTGTACCGATGAATGCATCTTAATGAGAGTGTTATAGTATAGTGTAATAAGCTTTTTAGGTGGTTCATTCATTGCTTTATTAATTGTAACCCTCAATGCCATTTGTCAATAAAAAATTATCTAGCCTTTTTTTAAACGCTGACATAGTATCTGCCATTACTACTTCTTTGGGTAGGGCATTCCATAGTTTGACTACTCTAACTGTAAAGAACCCTTTCCTATATTGATGTCTGAAACGTCTTTCTTCCACACGGAATGAATGTCCCCTGGTCCTTTGTAGGGTCCCTTGGAAAGAACAGATTATGTGCTAGTTCTTTGTATTGACCACACATATGTTTATACATGTTAAGAAGATCACCTCTAAGGCTTTTTTTTTCCAACCGGAACAAGCCCAATTTCTCTAGTCTTTCATTGTAAGCGACACCTCCTATCCCATTTAATAATCTAGTTGCCCGCCTTTGAACCCTGTCCAGTTCTCCTATGTCCTTTTTGCAATGTGGAGCCCAAAATTGAATACCATATTCAAGATGTGGACTTACAGGGGATTTATAGAGGGGTAATATTACATTTGAATCACAGGATTTTATCTCTCGTTTTATACACCCTAAAATCCTATTTGCTTTTGCAGCTGCTGCTTGACATTGAGTACTTCTGCTTGGCTTATTTGTAACCAGAATACCCACATCCTACTCTTGTTACAATATCCCCAGCTTTATTCCATTTAATGTATATGAATTAATACTATTATTGCGTCCTAGGTGCATTACTTTACATTTATTGACATTAGATTTCATCTGCCATGTTTTTGCCCATGCTGCTAGGTTATATAGGTATTTCTGTAATATTTTATAGTCAGCTGAGTTTCAAGTATCCTATAAAGTTTTGTATTGTCAGAAAAAACTGACACCTTGCTATCAATCCCATCTACAAGGTCATTAATAAAGAGATTAAAAAGAATTGGGCCTAACACAGATCCTTGTGGTACCCCACTAATGACTTCAACCCATTTTTAGTAAGTACCATTTATAACAACTCTGTTTTCTGTCCCTTAACTAATTATTTACCCACGTGCATACATGGTCCCCCAGTCCCTGCGTCTGTAGCTTCAGAACCAGACTGCTGCGTGGAACAGTATCAAATGCTTTTGCAAAATCCAAATATATCATATCCGCCGCATGTCCATCATCCAGATATGCACTTACCTCCTGATAGAAACCAAGAATGTTAGCTAGGCACGACCTGTTTTTCATGAATCTATGTTGGTTACCAGTTATTAGACTATTCTCTGCTATATACTGTTGCAGTACATCACTTAGATTACCCTCAAATACTTTACATACCACAGATGTCAAACCTACTGGACGGTAGTTACTCGGTTCCACCTTCTTAAATATTGGTACAACATCAGCCTTCCTCTAATCCTGTGGCACTGATCGAGTTACTAGAGAGTCTGAGAAGATTAAATACAATGGTCCGTCCATTACTGAGCTCAATTCCCTTAATACCTGTGGATGAATGCCGTCTGGGCCAGGGGAATTATCAATATTTAATTTGCTCAGCTATACTTCCCCCTGTGTTAAGCAGGTAATATTGGGTGGGGAATCTTTATTACTGTCTCCCTGAATATCTGGCACTGGGAGCTCATCAGTGAACACAGAGGAAAAGTACATGTTTAATATCTCAGCCTTCCCTTTGTCCTCTACAATTATAATCCCATGCTCGTCTTTAAGAGGGACAATATAATCAGATTTGTTCTTTTTGGCATTGATATATTAATAAAAAAATTTGGGATTAATTTTAATTCGTTAGCGATTTGTTTTTCTGTAGATCACTTTGCTAACTTGATTTCAATTTGACATTTCCTATTGAGATCTTTGTAAGTCTGGAATGCTTTTGCTAAGCCCTGAGCCTTCAATGTTTTGAATGGTTTTTGTTTTGGTCTTATTATATTCAGTAATTCCCAACTCATCCATATTGGTCTCCTTTTGTTTCTAGACATATTGTTACCGGAGGGTATAAACTTTCTACATGATTCATGTAATATATATTTAAAAACTCCCCATTTACCTTCAGTATTCCTATTAACCATTACATGATCCCAGTCAACATGACTAAGTTCTTCCCTAAGTTAATTGCATTTTGCTTTCCTAAATTTCCATGTTTTTGTGGCTCCCTTTCGTACTGTTTTATTGAATATCATATTAAAACTTACAATTTTGTGGTCACTATTGCCCAAGTGCTCCCCGACCTCAACATCTGATATTGTCTCTGGTCTATTAGGTAAGACCAGATCTAGAACATTATCCCCTCTGGTTGGTTTATCAACCAACTGAGTGAAATTATTGTCTTGAATTGTGTATAAAAAATGTTTCGCATTTAGCACATCCAGCGGCCTCCATGTCCCAATTAATGTTTGGATAGTTAAAATCCCCCACTATACGGATCCCATTATTATTTGCCACCTTTTCTATTTGTTGCAGCATTTCATCCTCCGGCGGTTCCGCTATGTTCGGTGGCTTATAACAAACTTCAATTAGTAGTTTACCGTTATTAACCGCTCCATGAATGTTTACCCATAGCGACTCCACACTTTCACAGCCTCCCCCAATGTCTTCATTCAGCCCTGGTCTTAGGCTGGATTTTACAAACAGACAAACCCCTCCACCTTTTTTTATTTTTTCTATCCATTCTTAATACGGTGTAGACCTCCACATTTGTTACCCAGTCATGGCTCCCATCCAGCCAGGTTTCTGTTATGCCTACTACATCATAATCTGTCGGTCACACACACCCTCCCTTGTAGATAGTGCCCCACACACTCTCCCTTGTAGATAGCGCTACACCTCCTCCCTGCGCAATAGGTGCTCCCTCTTGGATTGAAATCCCCAGCCAGAGCACTGCCGATGCTTTGGCTGAAGATTCCTCTCCTGAAGGAGCCCCTGAAGATTCCTCTCCCGAAGGAGTCCGTATTTGGACAGTGACGTCAGGGGCTCCCTCCAGGAGCGGAATTCCTTCCAGATCGTCTGCAACGCTCTGACCCGGGATTCTATTCCAGTAGGAGCCTCTGACGTCACTGTCCATATATGGCCAGTGACGCCAGGGGCTCCTCCAGGAGCAGAATCACCGGCCAGAGCCTCGGCAATGCAATGCTCTGGGCGGGGATTCTGCTTCAGAAGCAGCCCCTGACGTCATTGTCCATATATGGATAGTGACATCAGGGGCTTCTCTAGGAGTGGAAACCCTGGCCAGAGAGTTGCCGCCACCCTGGCCGGGGAATCCGCTCCCGGAGGAGCCCCTGACGTCACGGTCCATATATTTCTCCAGGAGCGGAATCCCCAGCAAGAGCATCGGCAACACTCCGGTGGGGATTCCGCTCCTGATGGAGCCATGATGGCAGCGTAAAGCACCCCTGGCAAAGTGGGCCCTCCCAAGGTTAGTGGGTCCCGGCACTTGACTGGGTTCGCTAGGTGCTGATGCCGGTCCTGCGCGCATGCTCCAGTAATTTTAAGTAACCACTATAAAAATGAGGATATTATTGAGAAAAAGGAAAGTCTGCAGAGAAAACAATGTGGGGGGGGGGGGGGCTAGTCCCCGTGTACATACGGAGATGTGCAGCCATCAAGATGTTAATGCATGGGGATGAACGTACTGATTTTTTTTCCAGAACAGCGCTTGACTTGTTCATGGGCTCTCTCTCGTTTCGTAACTAATCCTCATTCAAGTAAATAGGACTGTCTGGTATTGCAGCTCAAGAGTGGGACGGTTTCTTTAAAAAGCAGACCAATTTTTCAAATCTAAGATGACCGTTTTAACATCTTGTACAATTGTACATTTGGATGTTCTGCTTCTTTTTCTATCCTGATTAAATCCAGTTTGACTTCATAGATGGAGAAATCCCTGGTGCCAGCAAGCTAATTGCGGCTGAAAAATTTGGGATTGGCGCTTAATTTTGTGTGTAGTTTTCTATTGATGTCTATGAAAGTTTGGCTTTTATAAAAATCTAAAACGTGCTACTAGAGTGGTCTAATTGGTTCCTAAAATCTACATTATTTGTCTACTCCTGCTCAAAACACTATTGGACACCTTTGTATGAAATCATCAGTTTATTCATGATCTGATGCATGGAATATCTTTTATTAAAAAAACAAAACAAACAATATCCTGACTTGTTTCTTGAGCTGGAGCAAAACACTTTCCACTGTTATACATTTAGCAAAAAAAGCAGCAATGGCGCATTAACATTTGAAAAATATATCACATTTAAATTTTTAAGATTGATGCCTGAAGAGGTTATTTTATCTTTTTTTTTTATTACTGTAAAAATCAACCGTTATACACATATGTGTTTGTCTATTCATTTTTTCCATTGTCCGGTACATACTTTAGTTGACACTGCTCTCACATCTGTACCAAGGGCTGAATGTGCTAATTATGTATGTATTCCTGCTGACTATCTTCTCTAAGCAGCATGATCATGTACAGAATGCTGTCCATTCATTTTCATCTCAAGAGATTGTGTACTGCCTGTAGCATTTCCATTTACACAAATCTTGAATGGGATGAGTTGCTCAATATTTGCTGCCCTTGTGGATAAGAAATATTAGCATTTAGATTGGGAAGTCCTTGCTGACCAAGTCTGCATATTCTGAATCATTGGTAGCAAGGGAACTTGGGACAGAGTTTATTTGAAAAGCTTTTTAACGATTCAAGAAGGTGGATAATAATGATAACAATTAGTTCAAGAGCTTGTGTCTCGTTGCCTGGGTCAAACAGTATCCAACTGTTGGTTCCAGATTTTGGAAAATTAATTCTATGGCATTAGCCAGTGTGCTCAATGCTAAGAAAGACAGGCAGATACTTATCCATCATGCGATACCATAAGGGAGTCGTCTGGCTGCAAATGTATTTTCAAGCAGGACAACGACCCCAAACATACAGCCAATGTCATTAACCCGTTAGTGACCGGCCCATAGTCTTTTTACGTCGGTCACTAACGGGCCTTATTCCGAAGCCATAGACTTTTTACGTTGCGGCATCGGAATAAGTAAACAGAGCAAGGAGCTGTCAAATCTCCCTGCTCTCAGCTGCCAGAGGTAGCTGAGGGCTGGGGGCGTCCCTGCTCTGCCGGGTGAGATCGATATTAGTATCGATCTCACCTGTTTAACCCCTCAGATGCGGTGCTCAATAGCGAGCACCGCATCTGAGTGGTTTTGGAGAGAGGGAGGGAGCTCCCTCTCTCTCCCACCGACACCCGGCGATACGATCGCCGAGTGTCTGTGTCTCCAACGGCAGCCGGGGGCCTAATAAAGGCCCCCACGTCTGCCTGGAGCGACTGCCTGCTAGATCATGAAAAAGTATTGCAGTGTATTATAATAGCGATTGCATGATCGCATATTAAAGTACCCTATTGGGACTAGTAAAAAAGTAAAAGAAAAATGTGGAAAAAAATGAAAAACCCACTTTTTCCCCTTACAAACTGCTTTACTATTAAAAAAACAAAATAAAGTTAAAAAGTTACACATATTTGGTATTGCCGCGTCCATAACGACCCCGACTATAAAGCTATTAAATTACTTATCCCGCACGGTGAACGCCGTAAAAAATAAAATAAAAAACGACTGAAAAATTGCTGTTTTCTGTGAATCCTGACTTTAAAAAAATGTGATTATAAAGTGATCAAAAAGTCGCATCTACTCCAAAATGGTACCAATAAAAACTACAAGTCTTCCCGCAAAAAAAAAGCCCTTATACAACTGCATCGGCGAAAAAATAAAAATGTTACGGTTCTTCAAATATGGAGACACAAAAACAAATAATTTGCGTTTTTACTGTGTAAAAGTAGTAAAACATACAAAAACTATACACATTTGGTATCGTTGCAATCGTAACAACCCGCTGAATAAACTTGTGTTCTTTATACCACTCGGTAAACGGCGTAGATTTAGGACGCAAAAAAAGAGTGGCGAAATTTCAGATTTTTTTCTAACCCCCTCCCGAGAAAAGTTAATAAAAGTTAATCAATAAATAATATGTACCTCAAAATGGTGCTATTAAAAAATACAACTTGTCCCGCAAAAAACAAGACCTTATACAGCTATGTCGATGCAAAAATAAAAGAGTTATAGCTCTTGGAATGCGACGATGGAAAAACGTAAAAAATAGCCTGGTCATTAAAGAGGCTCTGTCACCAGATTTTGCAACCCCTATCTCCTATTGCAGCAGATCGGCGCTGCAATGTAGATAAGAGTAACGTTTTTTTTTTTTTTTAAAACGAGCATTTTTGGCCAAGTTATGACCATTTTTATATTTATGCAAATGTAGCTTTCTAAAGTACAATTGGGCGTGTTTAAAGTTATGTACAAGTGGGCGTGTATTGTTTATGTACATCTGGGCGTTTTTACTTCTTTTACTAGCTGGGCGTTGTGAATAGGCTTGCAAAAGTCCAAGTGGGCGTGTATTATGTGCGTACATCGGGGCGTTTTTACTACTTTTACTAGCTGGGTGTTCTGACGAGAAGTATCATCCACTTCTCTTCAGAACGCCCAGCTTCTGGCAGTGCAGACACAGCCGTGTTCTCGAGAGATCACGCTGTGACGTCACTCACTTCCTGCCCCAGGTCCTGCATCGTGTCGGACGAGCGAGGACACATCGGCACCAGAGGCTACAGTTGATTCTGCAGCAGCATCAGCGTTTGCAGGTAAGTAGCTACATCGACTTACCTGCAAACGCTGATGCTGCTGCAGAATCAACTGTAGCCTCTGGTGCCGACACGATGCAGGACCTGTGAGTGACGTCACAGCGTGATCTCTCGAGAGCACGCTGTGTGTCTGTGCACTGCCAGAAGCTGGGCGTTCTGAAGAGAAGTGGATGATACTTCTCGTCAGAACGCCCAGCTAGTAAAAGTAGTAAAAACGCCCCGATGTACGCACATAATACACGCCCACTTGGACTTTTACTTTAAACACGCCCACTTGGACTTTTGCAAGCCTCATGTGCAAAAATACAAAAATGGTCATAACTTGGCCAAAAATGCTCGTTTTTTAAAAATAAAAACGTTACTGTAATCTACATTGCAGCGCCGATCTGCTGCAATTGCAGATAGGGGTTGCAAAATCTGGTGACAGAGCCTCTTTAAGGTCTAAAATAGGCTGGTCATTAAGGGGTTAAGAACTTCAGCGTAAAGAAAAACAAGGAGCCCTGGAAGTGATTCTGTGGCCTGATCTGAACATCGAGTCTGTCTGGGATTATATGAAGAGACAGAAGGATTTGAGGAAGTCTACATCCACAGAAGATCTGTGGTTCGTTCTTCAAGGTGTTTGGAACAACCTCCCTGACAAGTGTGCAAGTGTACCGGGAAAAATCTATGCTGTTTTGAAGACAATGGGTGGTCACACCAAATATTGATTTGATTTCTCATCTGTTTATTCACATTTTGTTAATTGATAAAAAAAATTATTAACACTTCTATTTTTGAAAACATTCTTACTTAGCAGAATTTTTCCACAACTCCCTAAAACTTTTGCACAGTACTGTATATGTCAACTTTTTCTAAGGCCAGGGCTACACGTAGACATTTTGTTGCGCTACAGATTGATTTTAACTATTGAGCTACAGCTGAAGTTTAAACGAGTACATTGAGTGGTATGCCCTCTTGAGGACTGCAGCTGTCACTCAAGATTTAAAATCAATCAGTAGCACTACTAAATGTGTAGGTGTAGCCCTTAGGCACTGTGTTAATATGCTGCATAAGGGCTTATTCAGACGAACGTAAACTACGCGCGTGCAACGCGCGTGATTTTCACGTGCGTTGGCCGTAGCTATATTTGTCAATGGGGCCGTGCAGACATGGCAGCGTTTTTTGCGCAGCGTTGCTCCGTTGCAAAAAACTCACAACATGTCCGTTGATTCAGCGTTTTCAACGCATCACGCACCCATTGAAGTCAATGGGTGTGTGAAAACCACGCATGTCGCACGGAAGCACTTCCGTGCGAACTGCGTGTTTGCGCAACAGCTGTCAAAAGGATGAATGGAAACAGAAAAGCACCACGTGCTTTTCTGTTGCCGAACATCCAAACGGAGTGTCTTTGCGATTAGCGAACCCCGACAACCGAAGCTAAGTTCACCGAGTTCGGCCAAACTCGTTTTGGCCGAACCCGGCAAAAAAAATTCCGGTCCGCGACGCCGGGAGACATTCACTGTGCATGGTGCTGAAAGAGTTAAACTGTTTCAGCACCATGGACAGTGACTTGCGATCCAAAAATACATGAACCTGTAAAAAAAACCGAAGTTCTAACTTACCGATTACTCCTGTCTCCTTCCTGCAGTCCGACCACCCGGGATGACACTTCAGTTCAAGTGACAGCTCCAGCCAATCACAGGCCAATCACAGGCTGCAGCGGTCACTTGGACTGTCGCGTCATCCAGGGAGGTGGGGCCCGATGACGAGAGGCGCGTCACCAAGGACGCGTCACCAAGGCAACGGCCGGGAAGTTCTCGGTAAGTACGAACTTTTTCTTTTTTTCACGGCATTCACTGTCGAGGGTGCTGAGAGTTAGCTCTTTCAGCACCTAGGACAGTGACGGGCGTCGACTAGACTCATCTCTATGATGGCGGCTGCGCGAAAATCACGCAGCCGCGCATCAGACACGGATGACACACGCAGCTGTCAAATGGTGTTTGCGCGCGCAAAACGCAGCGTTGTTTGCGCGCGCAAAAACGCAACGCTCGTGTGAATCCGGCCTAAAGCTAATGTTTTTTTTTGTCTTTTTTACAGTGGTATAGACCACACGTTTGTTAGAGCTGTTGTATATCTGAATGCAATTGGTTGAACTTTTATAATCCATTTTTCCAATTTTTAGGGTAAGGCTTCATGGAGCAGCCTTGTCCCGGCTGCAATGTGGCCATAAACTGCACCTGCACACTGTTTTGCGCGGTTGTCAAATTGCTTGTTTTTGGCAGCAAGGTGTTCCGGGTGAAACTGCTGGTTACTTGTAAAGTCGTGTGGCAATAACAATCTATTCATTAATGGGCGCATGATTTTGCGGGTAAATAGCAGTTTTACTTGCATGACCACACGGCCATTAACAAGCAATTTGAGAACCGCGCTGAACAGCGTCCGAGTCGATGCTCCTCCATGGGGCCTTGCCGTTACAATACGTGCTTCCTATGAAGTGAACATCTTATTAGGTCATGTTTACACATTTAGGATTTGATGAGGATTTAGATACGTATTTCGCACCTGAATCCTCACCAAATCCACAGACATTCCGCATCTAATGCAAGTCAACAGAGATTTTGTAACCCAGTGGATTTTGGGCCTCCTTTTTTTTACAACATATTTTAGGCACCTTGTCAGGTTTGAAGAGTTCTTTTGGTGCCAAAACAGTGGAAACACCCCAAAACTGACCCCATTTTGGAAACTACACCCCTCAAGGAATTTATCTAGTGGTATAGTTAGCATTTCGACCACACAGGTTTTTCGCTAAATATATTGGAATTAGTCTGTAAAAATGAAAATCTACTGTTTTTCTGAAAAAAACATATAAATTTTTAATATTTACAAGGAATAATGAAGAAAATGCACCCCAACATTTGTAAAGCAATGTCTCCCGATTACGGCAATACCCCATATATGGTAATAAACTGTTGATTGGACCCACAGCAGGGCTCAGAAAGGAAGGAGCGCCATTTGGATTTTGGAGCAATGATTTTGCAGGATTGGTTTTCAGTGCCATGTCGTGTTTGCAATGCCCTGGAGGGACCAAAAAGGTGGAAACCCCCCAAGTTACCCCATTTTGGAAACACCCCTCAAGGAATTTTTCTAGGGGTATAGTGAGCATTTAGACCCCATGTGTCTTTTGCAGAATTTATTAGAATTAGGCTGCGAAAATGAATATCACAATTTTTTTCCACTAAAATATTGAATTTTCTCATTTTCATAAGGGATAAAGGAGAACAACCAATTTTTGTAAAGCAATATCTCTCGAGTACGGAAATACACCACATGTGGTCATACATTTTTTTCATTAGAAATGAATTAACCCTTTCAGGACTGATACATTTTTTGCTTTCTTATTTCTGTTTTTCACTCCCTGCCTTCCAAGAGCCATAACTTTTTTATTTTTCCGTCAATAGATTGGTGCGAGGGCTTATTTCTTGCGGGACGAGCTGTAGTTTAAATTAGTACCATTTTTTGGTACATAAAAAGTGATCAAAAAGTTGTATTACAATTTTTTTTTGGAGAGCTAATTTGACAAAAAAAAACTGTGATTTTGGAGGTTTAAATTATTTAAGTTTTTACGGTGTTCATGGTGCGAGTTAAATAATGGTATATTGTAATAGTTCGGCCTTTTACGGACGTAGCGATACCAATTTTGTTTATTTTTTTTACATTACTTTAGAAGAAAAATGGGAAATGTTTTTCTTTTTTAACTTTAAAATTTTTTCTTTCTCACTACTAATATCTTTAATTCTTCTACACATTTTATTAGTCCCCGGAGGGGACTTGAACCAGCGATCATTGGATCGCTGGTACAATATGCTGCAATACTAATGTATTGCAGTATATTGTCATTTTTACAGGCTTCTGTAACCCGCAGCGTATGGAGCGGGCTCAGCACGTGAGCCCGCTCCATACATCATCCCCCGCACCATAACATGCTATTAAGTCATAGTGCGCAAAGGGGTTAATGCACAGCGGATGGTGTGAATATTGCAATTTTCCACTGTTATGCCATTTTAGTGCATAATATATTGTGCCCAGTTTGTGCCACTGAAGACAAATACCTCATAATACGTTAAGCGGGTTCTTTCGGGTGTGGCGATGCCATATATGTGGGCGCAAACTGGTGTTTTGGCACACTGCAGGGCTCAGAAGAGAGGGACGCCATTTTGCTTTTGGAGCGCAGATTTTGCTTTTTCGTAATAGTTTAGTTTGGGGTATTGCTGGTATTTCAGTTTATAATGTGGGGGCATATGTAAACTGGGAAGAGTACATCAGGGCATAATAAGAGGGTATAATAATGCTGTAAATAAATAATAATTCATAGATGTGTGGCCGGGGTCGCACTGATAAATGGCGCCCGATCTTATCCGCTTTTTGGACACTGCACATTTTGCATCGCCATATTCTGAGAGCCAGAACTTTTTTTTTTTTCCACCACCGGAGCTGTGTGAGGGCTTATTTGTTGTGGACAATCTGTAGTTTTCATTGGTACCATTTTGGGGTACATGCGATTTTTTTAATCACTTTTTATTCAATTTTTTTTGCAAGCCGGGTGACCAAAAACAAGCAATTCTGACAATGTTTTTTAGTTAATTTTTTTTTGTGGCGTTCACCCTGTGCTATAAATGACAGTTTTACTTTATTTTGCAGGTCGGTACGATTACGGCGATACCATATGTATATAGGTTTTTTTATGTTTTGCAGCGTTTGCGCAATAAAATGACTTTTTTCTAAAATTTCTTTTCTGTGTTACCATATTCTGAGAGCCATAACTTTTTTGTTTTTTAGCCAAAAAAGCTGTGTAAGGGCTTGTTTTTTGCGGGACGGGTTGTAGTTTTTATCGGTAATATTTTCAGGTACACGCAACTTTTTTATCACTTTTTATTCTCTATTTTGGGAGGGGTGGTGACCAAAAAATAGCGATTCCGTTGTAGTTTTTTATTGATTTTTTTTTTTGGGGTGTTCATCGTGCGGGAAAAATAACGTTAAAGTTTTATAGTTTGGGTCGTTACGAACATGGCGATATCAAATATGTGTATTTTTTTTTAACGTGTTCAGTTTTTTTCCTATAATGTAAGACTTATTATAGGAAAAAAAGCATTTTTTGTTTACATAACTTATAACTTTTATTTTTACACATTTTTAAAAAAAAAATTTATTACTTTTTTTTACTTTTTTCACTTGTCCCACTAGGGGACATTTAGACTTGCAGCTCTGATCGCTGCTAGAACACATTATACTACCTACGTAGTGTAATGTATTCTAACAGTCATTGTGACGTGACAGTCACACTGACAGGAAGCCGTGGAGCTTCCGTACATGGCAACCCGGAGGTCATTGTCTGGCCTCCGATTGCCACGACAAGCATCGGCAGCCCCCACAATCACTTTGTGGGGGCTGCCGATGTGTTTCAAACCCCTTAAATGCAGCGATCGCAATCGGTCGACTAATTTATGGGATTAATTGCCAAAAATCAGCGGAGATTGTCCGCTGACCAGCAAGACTGGAGTGTCAGCTGTTGGGAACAGCTGACCTCCCGGGTTCCCAGACACTGTCCGTTAGGACAGTGTGCGCCGGGAACCGCTCCGCAACTGTACGTCCTGGTGCGGGAAGCAAGCCCTCTGCAGGACATACAGTTGTGGTGCAGCGCGTGAAGAGGTTAATTGAGCTGATTCCGCACTGAAAAACCGCTGATCTAAGACGTGTGTACACAGCGGAACAAGTAGAAAAGATGCAATCCAGCGCTGTGTGTACACAGCCTTACAGTATGATTTTATCGTTGAGCTGATTTATTTATTTTGCTATACTTCGTATGGGTAATGGGAAACTGCAGATAAGCCATCCATTTTCTAATCCGAACTCCGTTGAACAAATAGTTAAAATTATGATCAAAGGATTTATCAATAAGTAAATTTTTCATTCCCCTCTTCAGAGGGTGTTGATTAAAACAGTAGTAAAAATAAAGATTTTTCTCATAGCTATGAAAGAGACGTACACTCTATGAAGGTTGAAACCTTAGCTGTGACAGAGGATTTATCTCTTTGTAAATAATGATAGTTTCAAGATAAATATATTTACTGTCACTATTATATTAAATTAAAGGGGTTGATGGGTTCAACAAATAACGGGCGAAGGGATTGAAATGCCATTAAATAATAAAAAAAAGCATAATTTACTTGATAAAGCTCCGGTGTGCCCTGCGGATCTCGGTTTACTGTGTTTTTACTGCTACGCCTAGGCCAGTGATTGGCTGCAGCGGTCACATTTGTCAACATGACATCATCACACAGAAACAGAAACTGGCAGGGAGCAGAAATGATTGAACGGCTTCCCCACCAGTAAGATCCCAGATCTACGTTAAAATCAGCACTCCTTTGAAGCACAAAGGGGGGCTTTTCATAGCCAGTCTTAATATAAAGAAAGTTAGAGTTAATTGTGCCTAATGTATTAAGAGATGCACGCCTCTTTAAAAATTAGGTGCATCTCTGGACATCCATATGCCGTATATTGAAATCTACGCCAGCTGATTTCTGCCACAATTTGCGGTACTCTAGTTTTTGGCATAAATTATAGTAAATTTGGTGGTCCGTGGTTATCCCCCCGTTTGCTTTTTTTTTTTTTAACAAGGTATATTTGGCACTTTATAGAAAATGCCATAAGCGTCAGAAACAGCATGAAAGACTAATTTTTTTCCCCGCAAAATGGGATTTTTGTGTTGTTTGCAACTTTTCTACAGAAAACTGGCATAGAAAAGTTAATAAGTTCCCCCAACTTTTCATTATACAATGGTTAAGCTTTAATTACATAAAATCATAAAACCCAGGTATACATTCATCTCTATGCACATACAGTAAATGTACATATTTCTCTTAAATGGGATAAGCTATTTTGGTGCCTTAGGCTGATTAGGCAAATTGCGCTCCCCTCAAAACACACACACACACACACACACACACACACACACACACACACGTTGTGCCCCATGAATTCTATTGTGTCACACATTTTGCCACCGTGTCACACACTGTTGCCTGAATATGATTATTTCAAACACACAGTGCCCCATAAAAATTGTGAAAGTGCCACTCACTGTTCCCCCTATAGTGTCACACACATTGCCCCTGTATACACCGCATTCCAAATTATTATGCAAATGTTATTTTTCGCTGATTTTCCTAAATAGTCGATGCAAATGACAGTCAGTATAATCTTCAAGCCATTAACAGTTGGAGTATAATGCGAATTTTATTGAACAAATCTCCTAATGATAACAGATTTTTTTTTTAGAAGTAAAAAACTCAAAATACACTGTTTCAAATTATTATGCACAACAGAGATCAAAACATTTTAAAGGTTGTAAAGAGAACTAAAATGGTAATTTGTTGAATTTGCAGCATCAGGAGGTCATATTTACAGAAATCAAAAGCTCTTTAAATAAAAAAAAACTTAGCAGGCCAAGTTACATGTTAACATAGGACCCCTTCTTTGATATCACCTTCACAATTCTTGCATCCATTGAATTTGTGAGTATTTGGACAGTTTCTGCTTGAATATCTTTGCAGGATGTCAGAATAGCCTCCCAGAGCTTCTGTTTTGATGTGAACTGCCTCCCACCCTCATAGATATATTGCTTAAGGATGCTCTAATGGTTCTCAATAGGGTTGAGGTCAGGGGAACATGGGGGCCACACCATGAGTTTCTCTCCTTTTATGCCCATAGCAGCCAATGACACAGAGGTATTCTTTGCAGCATGAGATGGTGCATTGTCATGCATGAAGATAATTTTGCTACGGAAGGCACGGTTCTTCTTTTTGTACCACGGAAGAAAGTGGTCAGTCATAAACTCTACATACTTTGCAGAGGTCATTTTTACACCGTCAGGGACCCTAAAGGGGCCTACCAGCTCTCTCCCCATGATTCCAGCCTAAAACATGACTCCACCACCTCCTTGCTGACGTCGCAGCCTTGTTGGGACATGGTGGCCATTTACCAGCCATCCACTACTCCATCCATCTGGACCATCCAGGGTTGCACGGCACTCATCAGTAAACAACACGGTTTGAAAATTAGTCTTCATGTATTTCTGAGCCTACTGCAACCGTTTCTGCTTGTGAGCATTGTTTAGGGGTGGCCGAATAATAGCTTTATGCACTCTTGCAAACCTCTGGAGGATCCTACACCTTGAGGTTCGCGGGACTCCAGAGGCTCCAGCAGCTTCAAATACCTGTTTGCTGTTTTGCAATGGCATTTTAGCAGCTGCTCTCCTAATCCTATTAATTTGTCTGGCAGAAACCTTCCTCATTATGCCTTTATCTGAACGAACCCGTCTGTGCTCTGAATCAGCCACAAATTTTTTTCACAGTACGATGATCACGCTTACATTTTCTTGAAATATCCAATGTTTTCATACCTTGTCCAAGGTATTGCACTATTTCATGCTTTTCGGCAGCAGAAAGATCCTTTTTCTTTCCCATATTGCTTGAAACCTGTGGCCTGCTTAATAATGTGGAACGTCCTTCTTAAGTCGTTTTCCTTTGATTGGGCACACCTGGCAAACTAATTATCACAGGTGTCTGAGATTGATTACAATGATCCAAAGAGCCTTAAGACACAATACCATCCATGAGTTTAATTGAAAAACGAATAATTAAATATTTATGACACTTAAATCCAATGTGCATAATAATTTGGAACACGGTGTACAGTGCCACACACTGTTCCCCCTGTAGACAGGGCCACAAATAGTGCCCCCTGTAAATATTGCCAGACGTAGTGCCTTCTGTAGAAAGTGACACATAGTGTCCCCTGAAGATAGTGACACAAAAAGTGCTCCCTGTAGACAGTGCCACACACTGTTCCCCTGTAGACAGGGCCGTAAATAGTGACACGCATTGCCCCTGTAGATAGTCACACACCGTGCCCCCTGTAGATAGTCTCATACAGTGCCCCCTGTAGATAGTCACACTCAATGTCCCCTGTAGTGTCATACACAGTGCCCCCTGTAGATAGTGCCACACACAATGCCCCTTGTAGATCGTGCCACACATGGTCCCTGTAGGTAGTGTTACACACAGTGCCTCCTGTAGATGTCGCAATATCTATGGATACACATTCTCGTTTCACATTGGGATGGAAACCTTGGATCTCATTCCGCATCGCGGAACAGTTTCTGAACGAGATCTCAGACTCACCGTTGCCAACATAATACCAGGAAAACTTAGTCCCTACTTATTCATTCTTCAATTGATACAAATGACTTAATATATATATATATATATATATATATATATATATATATATATATATATATATATATATATATATATATATATATATATATATATACACACACGACCGTTCAAAAGTTTGGGGTCACCCAGACAATTTTGTGCTTTCCATGAAAACTCATACTTATATTTATCAAATGAGTTGCAAAATGACTAGAAATAATAATTTTCTCCTTCAAACTTTGCTTTCGTCAAAGAATGCTCCATTTGCAGCAATTACAGCATTGCAGACCTTTGGCATTCTAGCTGTTAATTTGCTGAGGTAATCGGGAGAAATTTCACCCCATGCTTCCAGAAGGCCCTCCCACAAGCTGGATTGGCTTGATGGGCACTTCTTGTGTACCATACGGTCAAGCTGCTCCCACAACAGCTCTATGGGGTTGAGATCTGGTGACTGCGCTGGCCACTCCATTACAGATAGAATACCAGCTGCCTGCTTCTTCCCTAAATAGTTCTTGCATAATTTGGAGGTGTGCTTTGGGTCATTGTCCTGTTGTAGGATGAAATTGGCTCCAATCAAGTGCTGTCCACAGGGTATGGCATGGCGTTGCAAAATGGAGTGATAGCCTTCCTTATTCAAAATCCCCTTTACCTTGTACAAATCTCCCACTTTACCAGCACCAAAGTAACCCCAGACCATCACATTACCTCCACCATGCTTGACAGATGTCGTCAGACACTCTTCCAGCATCTTTTCAGTTGTTTTGCGTCTCACAAATGTTCTTCTGTGTGATCCAAACACCTCAAACTTTGATTCGTCTGTCCATAACACTTTTTTCCAATCTTCCTCTGTCCAATGTCTGTGTGCTTTTGCCCATATTAATCTTTTCCTTTTATCAGCCAGTCTCAGATATGGCTTTTTCTTTGCCACTCTGCCCTGAAGGCCAGTATCCCGGAGTCGCCTCTTCACTGTAGACGTTGACACTGGTGTTTTGCGGGTACTATTTAATGAAGCTGCCAGTTGAGGACCTGTGAGGCGTCTATTTCTCAAACTAGAGACTCTAATGTACTTGTCTTGTTGCTCAGTTGTGCAGCGGGGCCTCCCACTTCTCTTTATACTCTGGTTAGAGCCTGTTTGTGCTGTCCTCTGAAGGGAGTAGTACACACCGTTGTAGGAAATCTTCAGTTTCTTGGCAATTTCTCGCATGGAATAGCCTTCATTTCTAAGAACAAGAATAGACTGTCAAGTTGCACATGAAGGCTCTCTTTTTCTAGCCATTTTGAGAGTTAAATCGAACCCACAAATGTAATTCTCCAGATTCTCAAGTAGCTCAAAGGAAGGTCAGTTTTATAGCTCCTCTAAACAGCAAAACTGTTTATAGCGGTGCTAATATAATTGCACAAGGGTTTTAAAGTGTTTTCTAATCATCCATTAGCCTTCTAACACAGTTAGCAAACACAATGTACCATTAGAAAACTGTAGTGATGGTTGCTGGAAATGAGCCTCTTTACACCTATGTAGATATTGCATTAAAAACCAGACGTTTGCAGCTAGAATAGTCATTTAGCACATTAACAATGTTTAGAGTGTATTTCTGATAAATTTAATGTTATCTTCATTGAAAAAAACTGTGCTTTTCTTTCAAAAATAAGGAAATTTCTAAGTGACCCTAAACTTTTGAACGGTAGTGTATGTATGTATTAAAAAAAACAAAACTGTACTCTGCCTCCTTGAAGCCACCTCCCAACAACAATCCTACCCTTCTTTGTGAATGTTTCCCCCCCCCCCACCCTCCATTCCATCTACTCTTTTTGTTCTTACACTCAAGGTGCCACTATACATTGCTGCAACATTTTGCGGTTCTGAATTTTTGAATGTTAATATTTCAAAAAAAAATTATAAACCTTTTTCTGTACAACCCCAAATAGATAAGGTTAAATATCTTGCTTATCATCCTGTATATGCAACTGTTTACTATGTTTTTCATGTAATTTTAAAATCAATAAAAAGAAAATTTAAAAGAAAAGATAGTGTCACACACAGTGCCCCCCTGTCTCCGCAGCACTGGGTCCTCAAAGTGTTCTTTGGGCACTGCCGCTACTCTTGGTCCTGACGCCGTCCACCGTGAATACTTTCGCAAGGCACTGTATATAAACCCACAACCAAAGACTGTAAATGATAATATTGGAGCTTTTTCAACCGTGTTTTTGTTGTCACAGCTAGCTCTTTTAACCCCTTCCTGACGTCTGCCATATATATTTTCCCATTTACCCATAAAAGCATTGTAAAAACATTAACATCACTGGTAACGCCGCATCCGTAAAAGTCTGAATTATTACAATATAACATTATTTAACCCGCATGATAAATGCAAATTTTTTTTATTTTTAAAAAATAAATAAAACCCCAGAATTGCTGTTTTACTGTCCCCTTATCTCACACAAAAAAATGGAATAAAAAGTGATAAAAAAGTTTCCGGTACCACAAAAGGATGCCAATAGAAACTACAGCACACATTGTAAAAAAATAATCCCTCATAACATGTTGTTTTTACCACACTGTGAACACCTTAAAACAAAACCCAAAAAACTATGGAGGAATCACTTTTTTTTTCCCCCCATTCCACCCCACAAAGAGTTTTTTTTTCCAGCTTCCCAGTACATTATATGGTACAATAAATGGTGTCGTGAAAAACGACAACTCATCCCGCAAAAAAGAAGCCCTAATTCGGCTATATCGACGTAAAAATAAAAAAGATGGCTTTTGTAAGATGGGGAGGAAAAAGCGAAAATGAAAATAACACAAATGGCTGCGGATGGAAGGGGTTAACTATGTTTGAAATATGTATCTAACGAGGATGATAATCTGTAAACTATTAAAGTTGCAGTGTGTGGTTGTCCAGGTACAAAAGAAAGCCATCTAATCCTGCATTAGATATTACACTGAATCCTACTGGAAAATGCTTTAAATGAAAACATTTCCATGCCTTGTTAAACAGCACAGCATCTGTACAGCTAATCCTGTTTGCCGATGGGATTTGCTGTAGCACTGGAAATATCAGAGGAGGCAGGAAACAAAGTAGGCAATTAAATGCAAGAGTCGTGATAATGAGAGACGAGAGCCATGTCATTGTACTCTTTGCAATCACAAATGTGCCAGAAATATGTCAGAAATGTTTATTGCTTTTTAAAATCTTAGGACCTAGAAAATGAATAAGGGCTGGCTATTTTATTAGTTATGCATGTAAGTAGTAGATTGATAGATAAGCAAGTATAGTGGCTGATTCACGGATAAGTACTGTTTGTATTGTATATTAATGATATGGTTAGATATAATAGTAAAATAGTTTAATCTAGATTTTTTGATGAGCTATGCAGATTATCTACAAAAGGATTCAGAGTGTCGTAGTACATTTTGACTTTAATGCCTGGATTTATTACTGAATATTTATGACACGGCTATATGTCTACTCGATCTTAAAGCGGCTCTGTCACCACATTATAAGTGGCCTATCTTCTACATAATGAGATCAGCGCTGTAATGTAGATTACAGCAGTGTTTTTTATTTAGAAAAACGATCATTTTTGATGGAGTTATGACCTATTTTAGCTTTATGCTAATGACTTTCTTTTTTTGTATAAACTCTTTTTATTTTTATTGAAGCAGTTACATAGAAATACATTAGTCAATTACAACGACCATAACCGGCAGCATTTATGCCTGGCACATCAATATGTTATGCTTGAGAACAATATCTTCTCTTCATGACATCTAAAATTTTATGCCATAGCAATACAATGTTTAATGTATATAATCAGTATATCTTGTTAGCTCAACTGCAATATGACAGACAACCAGACAAACAGATAAACAAGTAAACATATAAACATATCACCGTGACCGTGACTCATGTAATGTCATTCCCGTACTGTAAGTACTATCAAGTATTAAACATTTTGTACTGTCCCCCCGGATCAAAATTTTCTGAGCTCCCGTCTCTACCAACGAGTCCCACTCATGTCTTTCTTATCCTTGATTACCTAAAGCCTTGTCCCTATTCGCTAGCCAAGGCTGCCAGATTTTGAGAAAGGATTTCCTGTTTTTATTTTCCCACCCTGCAAGTTCTTCCAGCCGACATATTTGGTGTATTTTGTTCACTAGTTGGTCCAATGATGGGGGTATTGAGCTCCTCCATAAGGTAGGAATCAATATTTTAGCCGCTGAGATTATGTATGTGGGAAGGTTTTTGGAGGATGGGGAGAACTCTTTTGTGGGTAACCACAATAAAATCAATTCTTTTGTGAGTAACACTGGATTTGAACAAATTCTTGCAATCAGCTTTTCTACTTCTTTCCAGAAGGGTTGGATCTCCCTGCATGACCACCATATGTGAGAAATGCTACCCACTTCCTTCTCACACCTCCAGCATTGATCTGAAGTAGATGCCCGAATCCTGCATAAGTAATCCGGTGTTCTGTACCATCGCGTTAGTAGCTTGTAAGAATTTTCTTGCATTCTGACACATCTAGAAAAACCATGTGAATGGCGCAAAATGTAGGATCTATCCTCTGCAGCAAACAAACAACCCAGTTCCCTTTCCCATGCTGGTATAAAACCTGGCGTGTCTTTGCTCATATTTGTTATCAACTGTTTGTATATCTTAGAGAGACACTTTTTAGGGGTTGTATCCAATAAAGTGTAGTTTTCCAACCATGTGGGGTCTGATTTGCGTGCAGCTACGGAAGCGAGAAACCTCTTACATGTGTGTGTGAAGTCTATCACTTGTAAGCTTGAAGGGCTATGAATTTTCAGTTCCTCATGTAAGGTACAAAGTGTAGGCGGACCCATTGAATCAAAAACTCTTTCTATCTTTAAGGACCTCAAATGAGACCAAGAATCAGGAACCATAGAGCAAGTGGAGTTCACCAAACATGGAAGTATAGAGAGTGGCGCTAACATTGAGAACTTATTGTCACGTAGATGTAGTGCCGAGGAAGTGTGGCATACCTTAAGCATCCCCCATGTCATATCACTCACTACCGATACTCTGGCAGGAAGCGTATTCCCGACCCAAAAAGCAGAAGTCAGATTGTGTATCAATAACCCCTTCTCTATAGCTACATGTGGCAATCCCCCTTCAGCCTTTGCCAATTGTGTCCATCTCCCCAATTGTATTGCATTGTAATACGAAATTAAGTCTGGCAATGCCAGTCCTCCTTCAGTTTTTTTCCTTATCAATTGCTGATATGCGATTCTAGGCCTTTTATTATTCCACAGAAATTCCGTGAATAAGCGTCTAAATTTTAGGAAATAATACTTTGGAATGTCAATTGGCAAAGTCTGAAACAGGTATAAAACTTGCGGTAAAATGAATGTAGTAAGGAGATTTTTGCGTCCTATCCACGACATATATGGGATATGTATTTTATTCAAATAATTTTTAATTTTGTAGTACAATGGGTCGTAATTCCTGCCGAAAAGTAAGTTAGGGCTAGCCGTAATTTTAAGTCCTAAATATTGCAGTTCGGATTTTTGCCATTTAAAAGGGGAACGTGAGCTAATTGTCAATAAAATATTGTTAGGTAAGGTTATATTTAATGCTTCTGACTTCTCATAATTGATTTTGAAATCCTCCGAATTCCTCAAAAATTTGTATGAGATTTGGGAGGGCCACTACAGGGTTTGTTATGAGGACCAACAAATCGTCCGCATATGCAGCTGTTTTGTGCTCGAATTGTCCTACTTTCAGACCTTTAATAGAGGGAGTTTGTCTAATTTTAAGTAAGAGTGTTTCCATTACCAAAACGAATAACGAGGGGGACAGAGGGCAGCCTTGCCTTGTTCCATTTTGAATAGGGAAAGGATCTGAAAAGGTGCCGTTCACCTGTATTCTTGCTGTAGGATTTTGATATAAGGAGAAAATCATGTCTATAAGTGTTTGGGGGAAACCAAATTTAGTAAGAGCAGCCTTCAGGAATACCCAATCAATGCGATCGAAGGCCTTCTCCGCGTCTGTCCCTAATAAGATCAAGGGAATTTTGTGTTGTCTAGCGTGGTATATAGCATGAACCGTTCTTATGGTATTAAATTTCCCTTCCCTCCCTGGAACAAATCCCACCTGTTCCGCTCCAACCAATTTAGAAAGGTAACCATTAATGCGTGTTGACAAAATTTTTGCCCACCATTTCAAGTCCGAATTTAATAGGGAAATAGGCCTGTAGCTACTGCACCTTTCCAGATCCTTTCCCTCTTTTGGTAGAATGGTAATGTTGGCCTCTAAAGCTTGCTTAGGGAAGGTAGCTCCATTCAGCAGGGCATTACATAGTGACAAAAAGTACGGCATTAGTATGTTTTTAAATTTTTTGTAATAAATTATGAGCAGACCATCCAGCCCAGGGCTTTTCCCATTTGGTATAGACATCAGAATCTTCTAAATTTCAGACATAGTGAATGGAACCACCAACGAGGCTCGTTCTTCTTCTGACAAGGAAGGCGCTTCAATAGATGTTAAGAATTTTTGTATGGCGTCCGCCTGTGGGGTCTTACTGGCCTGTATAGGATCTTTTTTTTATATTATACAAATCCAAATAATAATTCCTAAATTCCCTGGCAATTAAATCTGTTGTAGTGAGTTTATGCCCTACCCCGTTTTTGATGGATGCAATGAACGTTTTCCCTCTTTGTTTTTTAATGAGGTTTGACATTATTTTGTTCCCCTTGTCCCCGTGTGCATAAGTTTTATACTTTAATAGTTGAAGGGTTTTCGCCGATTTTACATTAAGGATATTCTTTAATTCCTGTCTAAGGTGTCGTAATTCAGCTTGTGCTGACTCCAACTGTGCACATTTATGTATATTTTCCAATGAGGAGATTTTACCCAACACCTGGTTGATAGTTTTCATCCGTTCCTTCTTAACTCTAGACCCCAAGGCAATGAGTTCCCCTCTTATAACAGCTTTATGTGTCTCCCATAGTATAAGCTGAGAGATAAGAGGACCATCATTAACCACAAAAAATTCCTTCAACCGGAGTTCTAAGGCGTCAGAATCTTTTAAATTTTCTAATAAAGTGTCATTTAACCTCTAGTTCCACCCTCTCATAGGGAGGTCCGTCAACTTAATTTTGATAAAGATCGGTGCATGGTCCGAAATGGTGATGTTACCAATTCCGGAAGATGTGACCGCAGGCAAAAAACGTTCTGAAATTAGCAAATGGTCTAAGCGCTGATATGACTTATGTGGGGCTGAATAAAAGGAATAATCCCGGTCGAACGGATGGTGTACTCTCCACACATCGGTCAATTTTAACCTGGTTAACAGCATTTTTAATCTTCTGCGGGTCTTATGGGTAATATGTGATACTTTGGATGTGGAATCCAAGTTCGGATCCAATACCATGTTAAAATCCCCTCCTACTATAACCATTCCTTCAAAGAAGGGCTGAAGAGAATGCAATACCTTCGTCAACCACTGCGCCTGTCTCACATTTGGTCCATAAAGATTAACCCCTACCCGCACCAGGACGTAACTGTCCGTCGTTGCGGGAAGTTACTTCCCGCACGAGGACGTACAGTTACTGAGTTAATCCCGGTGCACACTGTCGGCGACAGTGTGCATCGGGAACCAGGAGGTCAGCTGTCGCCGACAGCTGACACTCCCCTCTTGCCGGCCAGCGGTCCTTTGCCGCTGATTTCGGCGCATTAACCCCTTAAATTCGGCGATCGGGTGCAATCGCCGAATTTTAGGGGTTTCTAACATATAGGCAGACCCCCGTCCAAAATCGCGGGGTCTGCCGATAGTTAGTATGGCAAACGGAAGCCAAACAATGGCTTCCGGGTCTGCCATGGACAGAAGCCCATCAGGACCAACCTTCGGCTGGTCCTGATAGGCTTCCTGTCAGAGTGACAGAAAGTCACTGTGCCGTTCCCGATGCACACTGTCGGCGACAGTGTGCATCGGGAACTTGGAGATCAGCTGTCCCCGACAGCTGACACTCACCAGTGTTGCCGATCAGCGGCTCATCGCCGCTGATTTCGGCAATTAACCCGTTACATGCGGGGCTCGATTGCGATCTCCGCATGTAGCGGGTTTGTAGCGCATCAGCAGCCCCCATGCAATCGTGGGGGCTTCTGATGCTTGTGATGGCACCCGGGGGCCAGACAACGGCCCCCAGGTCTGCCATCTATGTCAGCCTATGAGGATCAGCCTCTGCTGATCCTCGTAGACCAACTGTCAGAGTGACTGTGACGTCACACTGACAGTTGGAATACATTACACTACCTAGGTAGTGTAATGTATTCCAGCAGCGATCAGAGCTGCAGGTCAAAAAAAGAAAGTGTAAAAAGTAATAGAAAAGTTAATAAACAAAAATATAAAGTGTAAAAAGTAAAAAAAAGTTAATAAAAATGTTTTATAAAAGTGTAAAAATAAAAGGTTTTGTTTTCCTATAATAAGTCATTTATTATAGGGAAAAAATGAAAACGTTAAAAAAAAGTACACATATTTGGTATTGCCGCGTTCGTAACGACCCAATCTATGAAACTATAATGTTAATTTTTCCGCACGGTGAACGCCGCAAACAAAATAAACGGAAAACTGTCAGCATCGCTATTTTTTTGTCACCACCCCTCCCAAGATATAGAATAAAAAGTGATCAAAAAGTCGCATTTACCCCAAAATGGTACCAATAAAACCTACAACCCGTCCCGCAAAAAACAAGACCTCCCACAGCTTTTTTGACGAAAAAATAAAAAAGTTACGGCTCAGAATAGCGTGTCCCAGAAAATAAATTATTTTATAGAAACTTAATTTTATTGTGCAAACGCTGCAAAACATAAAAAAAACTATACACATATGGTATCGGCGTAATCGTACCGACCGGCAGAATAAATTAAAACGTAATTTATTGCGCACGGTGAACGCTGTAATAAATAAAGAATTTAAAGCGCCAAAATCGCTGTTTTTTGGTCACCCTAGCTCTAAAAAAGAGGGGCCAAAATGATCACTATACCACTAGAAAAATTCCTTGAGGGGTGTAGATTCCAAAATGGGGTCACTTTTGGCGGGTTTCCACTGTTTTGGTCCCTCCGGGGCATTGCAAACCCGAAATGGCACTGAAAACCAATCCAGCAAAATCTGCGCTCCAAAATCCAAAAGGCGCTCCCTCCCTTCTGAGCCCTTTTGTGGGTCCAAACATCAGTTTACGACCACATATGGGGTATTGCCGTAATCGGGAGAAATTGCTTTACAAATTTTGGGGTGCTTTTTCTCCTTTATTCCTTGTAAAAATGAAAAAATTCTATGTTTCCACAGAAAAATAGGTGATTTTCATCTTCACAGACTAATTCCACTAAATTCTGCAAAAAAACTGTGGGGTCAAAATTCTAACTATACCCCTAGAAAAATGCCTTGAGGGGTGTAGTTTCCAAAATGGGGTCACTTTGGGGGGTTTCGGCTGTTTAGGTACCACAAGACCTCCTCAAACCTGACATGGTGCCTAAAATACATTCCTAAAAAAAGGAGGCCCCGAAATCCACTAGCTGCTCCTTTGCTTCTGCGGCCTGTGTTTCAGTCCATTAGGACACTAGGGCCACATGTTGGATATTTCTAAAATCTGCAGAATCTGGGCAATAAATATTGAGTTGCGTTTCCCTGGTAAAACCTTCTGTGTTACAGATTTTTTTTTATTACAAATGAATTTCGGCAAAAAAAATGAAATTTGTAAATTTCACCTCTACTTTGCCTTAATTCCTGTGAAACGCCTAAAGGGTTAAAATATTTTCTGAATGTGGTTTTGAATACCTTGAGGGGTACAGTTTTCAAAATGGGGGGATTTATGGGGACTTTCTAATATATAAGGCCCTCAAAGCCACTTCACAACTGAACTGGTCCCTGAAAAAATGGCCTATTGAAATTTTATTGAAAATATGAGAAATTGCTGCTAAAGTTCTAAGCCTCGTAACGTCCTAGAAAAATAAAAGTACGTGAAAAAAATGATGCAAACATAAAGTAGACATATAGGGGATGTTAACTAGTAACTATTTTGTGTGGTATTACTATCTGTTTCACAAGCAAATACATTTAAATTTAGAAAAATGCTAATTTTTGCAAATTTTTGCTAAAATTTGAAGTTTTTCACAAATAAATATTGAATTTATCGACCAAATTTTTTCACTAACATAAAGTACAATATGTCACGAGAAAACAATCTCAGAATCGCTTGGATAGGTAAAAGCATTCCGGAGTTATTACCACATAAAGTGACACATGTCAGATTTGAAAAAATAGGCTGTGTCCACAAGGCCAAAACAGGCTGTGTCCTAAAGGGGTTAACTAATGTAATTTTCGTGTTCAAAATAGTTCCTTTGAGAAATATATAACGACCACTAGGATCACTTTGTGTGGTTTCATGAACAAAGGGTATTGTGTCTCGTATCGCTATTGAAACCCCTCTCGAGGCACTATTAGGGCATGACCACACGTGGCGGATTTCCTCCGCAACTGTCCGCATCAATGCCGCACCTAATCCGGGTTGCGGATTACGGCTGCGGATCTGCACAAAATGTGCAGAAAATTGATGCGGACTAGCTGCTGCGGACTGCGGGAAAAGTGCTTCCCTTCTCTCTATTATCAGTGCAGGATAGAGAGAAGGGACAGCACTTTCCCTAGTGAAAGTAAACGACTTTCATACTTACCGGCCGTTGTCTTGGTGACGCGTCCCTCTTTCGGCATCCAGCCCGACCTCCCTGGATGACGCGCCAGTCCATGTGACCGCTGCAGCCTGTGCTTGGCCTGTGATTGGCTGCAGCCGTCACTTAGACTGAAACGTCATCCTGGGAGGCCGGACTGGAGACAGAAGCAGGGAGTTCTCGGTAAGTATGAACTTATATTTTTTTACAGGTTGCTGTATATTGTGATCGGTAGTCACTGTCCCGGGTGCAGAAACAGTTACTGCCGATCGCTTAACTCTTTCAGCACCCTGGACAGTGACTATTTACAGTCGTCTCCTAGCAACGCTCCCGTCATTACGGGAGCCCCATTGACTTCCTCAGTCTGGCTGTAGACCTAGAAATACATAGGTCCAGCCAGAATGAAGAAATGTCATGGCAAAAAAGCAAGACGCATCCGCAGCACACATAACATGTGCATGACAGCTGCGGACTTCATTGCGGAACTTAGAATCTCCATTGAAGTCAATGGAGAAATTCCGCCATGAGTCCGCCACTGCTCCGCAACAGACAGAGCATGCTGCGGACACCAAATTCCGCTCCGCAGCCTATGCTCCGCAGCGGAATGTTACGCATCGTCTAAACGAACACTTCTAAATAGAAGTGGAAGTCAATGCAGAAACGGCTCCGCTGCGGATTAACGCTGCGGAGTGTCCGCAGCGGAATTTAAGTGAAATTCCGCCACGTGTGAACCCAGCCTTATAAGAACAATGGTACCACTTGTCATAAGGCTTGGTAGGAAGTGAAGGGATCTTATTTGATTTAAAGTGCATTTCTTGTAAGAAAATGAGATCAGCACTTTCTCTTCTCAACATGTTGAAAATCTGACTTCGTTTCTGTGGGATGTTCATGCCTTTAACATTAAATGATAAAGTTTTAAGCGAGGCCATAATGAAGTAATACAGTGAGACAGACGCAGTGATGTCTAGGCACGGTCACGGTGTAAACATAAAAACTTAAACTATATACATTTATTCCTGTGGAACTATCCACCCCGCAGCGAAGAGATCCCAGAGGAAGGGCAGAAAAAATTCCCGCACATCCTCTAGTATCCACAATTACCATCAGTATCTCCGTCTCGGAGAAAGCACCTGGATAAGGGTGGGGGTGAGGGGGAGGAGGGGGAGACTGGAACGCCAGAAAACCAGGTTCCACCTCCAGAAACTGTAATATCCACTTTAAGCTCATCGACAATACTAGAGTGAGAATGGGCTGTCCTCTACGTCCAACTCACTATATTAGTGTAAACCAGCTTATTTATATTGCATCTCATTATACCACAGTATAATCACTCCTAAATGCTCAGCAATGTTCAACACTAATCGTGAGCAAATATACTATAGCAATGTCTAATACAACTGTATCTACCCCTATATAGCAGATAATAGTATACATATTATATTAGGACATTTGAAATAGACCATTTACTTATGTAATACAAGGTACAAAGGGATCTACTGCTTTGAACAAAAGCATTTCAGTAAACACTCACGCACTCCCTAGGATTCACCACTTATGTAGTGATGGAAAATATTTTCATCGTCCATGATGATCATTTCAATCAGCCAAAGCTGGCGTTGGGTGTTTCCGATATCGCGGAGACTTCAACCTCGACGCCACCTGCCATCCTGTTGGCGACGGTAAGTATGGAAGTTCTGGTATATCCGATGTTGCTTGCACAGGTAACCATGATGGGATGTCAAGCGGTGAAGTGCCCAACATTTCCCAGAGTTTAGGGAGGTCATCTGGAGAACGAATGATGCATTGTCGCCCTTCTATCATGGTCGCTAAACCGAACGGGAATAACCACCGCACCGGCAATTTCTTGACACGAAGCATGTCTGTCACTGGCTTTAAGATCCTCCTTTTAGCCAAGGTACTGGGGGCTATATCTTGAAAAAAGAGTAACTGTGTCCCTTCATACAGATACTCCTGTCGTTCCCTCGCCGCTTTCAGCAGGCTTGATGTGTCTAGGAAACTCAGCAGGCCGCAAATCACATCCCTCGGCGGTTCGTTCGGCGCAGGCTTTGGTCTCAGCGCTCTGTGTACCCTCTCCACCACCATCTTGTCGGCCTTCTCTTGACCCACGAGGTCAGCAAAGATCTGTGTGATTACTTGGGGCAATGTGTCTCCTGTTACTGCTTCAGGGAGGCCCCGCACTCTGATATTCCGGCGGCGGCTTCGATTTTCCTGGTCCTCAATCATCAAATGAGCGTTATTTATGTGAGTCTGATGTGAGACAAGCATGTTGGAAACGACAGCACTGTGGCTCAAAATAGAGGTTTGCGTTTCTTCTAGGGATTCCACCCTTTGCCCAATCTGTTTAATATCCCCTTTTATATCCGCCAACTCTTTCATTACTGGGGTGATTGCCTGCGTCAGTACCTTTTTAAAGTAGGAGCGTGATAGCGTGTCTCTGTCCCTCGCCGGTTCTGAATAGGCTGCAGAGCTATCTCCCTCTGAGTCATCATCTCCAGCCTCGTCTGCATGCTGTGCCGGCGCCATTTTTTCCCGGGCCGCAGGAGAGGAAAGTTTTTTCTTCAGGTATTTGTCCATTTCGGACTGACTTTTTCCCTGTTTTGCAGGACCGGGTGAGTCTCTGCTCTTGTCCCTTGATGTTCTCACAATTTCGGTCGGTTATATCGATCGTCTTTAAAGCTGTGGTTTCTAAAGGTGAAGTGAGGAGCTCAAGAATTAAGCTGCCATCACGATGCGTCGTAACTCCGCCCCCATGCTAATGACTTTCTTAATGCCCAACTGGACGTGTTTTTACTTTTGACCAAGTGGGCGTTGTGGAGAGAAGTGTATGACGCTGATTGGTCACTGCAGAAGCTAACACTAACCTCCATTATTACCCTGGTACCAACTGCCACCAGGGGTACTGGGAAGAGATGCAGTACCTGACCATCTGTAGTGATGGTCGGGTACTGGGACGGCCCAGGCTGGTATTATTAGGCTTGGAAGGGTCAAAAACAGCGGCCCTTCCCACCCTGGCAATGCTAGGCTGCTGCTTCTATGTTACAGGTTTTACCGGCTAACATTAAGCCCCGCCTTAGTAATGGACGCTGTCAATCGGCCAGCAGCTATTAATAAGGCAGTAGAAAGAAAGTTTAAAAAAATACAAGGACATAAAAAAATTATTCTATTGAAATAAAAATAAAAAACACACAACCCTCATTAATCATTTTATTGAGATTAAAAAAAGCCGTCATCGAAGTAGTCCTTGAATCCAACGTGGTCCAACGACTGAACCTGTAAAAAACCACAAACACACAAAAAAAGTTAGTAACACATAAAAAAAAGTAAAACTATTATTATTCTTACCTTTTCTGGGTCCAGCGCTGGAGCCGCAATGTCAGCGAGCTGGGCCCTATATCTAATCCTATCATGTGTGATACTGTCTGCTGAGCCACTGTATCTAATCCTATCCATAGCTATAGGGTCGTAGTGCTACAGATATGCTGTTTCATATACATTATATATATACACACACACACACACACACACACATTTTTTTTGGGGGGGGTGGACATATGTTAGTACAAGGATACTTACTGCTGGGGCCCTGTATCTAAGCCTATAATGTATGATACTGTTAACGCAATCATGGGCCAAAATATATTGGACTGAAATTTGTAATGGGTATGTCAACCGATACCCGCCCTCCAGTGATTTATCCAGTTTCCAAATCATAGGTAATAGATATATCTGAGAGAAAAGATGACACGAGACCATGCTTGTATGCTCAAAATCCTTCTCATATACTTGTTTGGAACAATAAAGATCAAAGTATAATGACAGGATAGGTGTAGGCTTTTATTTCAGCCAATCATCTACAATATGATGTCTGATTCAGCCAATGAGAATATTTCAATGCATTATAATAATTCTTCACCCCTCAAGGTCCCTACAAGTTAATGTGTTTCTACTTCTTATCCCACTAGAGAATGGAGACTGCAGATAAGATGGCACAACATTAAATCATTTAAACAGAGCGCGTCCTCAAGGCTGACCCCCCTCCCTCATAGTAAACAATGTCATTGTCCATTCTACCCAAGGATAATTGACCTGTTCCTCACAAGAACACATAACATAGAATTGCTTCAATTTATAAATAAAATAGTAAGGATGCACTCCAATATTTATTGGTGCTATTCAGGTTCGGGTTGTACCCCACTCATAGATATAGAGAATAAACCTAAAAGCACTCCAAAGATACTTGATTGTGTTGATTTCCAAGGAAGAATTATTTATTTTTATTCATTCCAAAATGGTAATTTGTACACAACAGAATTTTATAAATGCAAGCGATAAGTGTTTGACGTTTCGGCCCATCCAAGGCCTTTCTCACACTCGCTATAAGAAAAATAGACCGTACAATATCACATATAGCACTTTCCATAAAATAGAAAAAAATCAAACAAATAATAATAAAGAGTTTTAACAATGATATCCATATATCTTAATTTAAAGAGTTTATCCCAATGGGAAATATCGTTGGATATATATGTGGTAATATGCATAAAGAGCAAAATATGTTTAAACGACATATACATATGGCCAGCATGATCATGTATAAATTCATCGGCTAATGATGCTTAGACTTCGTATTATAGAATACACATCACGTCCACAGGGACACACAGAGAGAAATGTAAATAATGATGTAACATATCAATATGATCACGGTATACAAATAATGTTAGTAGGAGAGGTATTAGAAAAATACCTCTCAGGACCATACCATAAAGTACCGGCTGAGGAAAGCAGTGGTGATAGAAAAAATGAAATAATAGATAGGGAAAGTATCAATGTGGCGAAGAAATAGCCAAACAGTAAGTAACCGAGTAGTGCAAAAATCGATAGTTTCATACCTGCATATAGTTCTGGAGGGATATAGTGAAGAGGTGTAGTAAAGTAGTGGCGTCTACCAGACGCTCAGATTTGCGAGTGTGTACATGGTCGCACTCGTTTATAAAGAGTCAGTTCCTTATACCGGATATCCGGTATGTGGAGCGCAAGGATATTGCCGCGCATGCGCGATTGGAGGAGCGTCGTCGCTCAATGGAACGCAAGCCACCGCTGTTGCTGAGGAGTGAACTTGTAAACTTAACCCTCACAATCTAGGATCAGAGTAACATAATAATGGCGATATATAGAGTGTTATCAAGGTGGTTAAGATAGTTAAGTCTGCATGCAAATAATATGGATGATCTTAATTCATATGTGTTAAATGGATAATGTGGATGAAATCCCTTAAGGAGATCAAAGTATGTCCATGTATTATTTTTATGATCCATAAGTAGTATGTATACATAAAGGTGGATGTGTCCTATAGAATCAAAATACAGGGACCGCATCGCTATTCAGTTGAAAGGATGTAGGGAAGAAAAGGAAAGAAAAGAAAAAGAAACATTGTATTGTATATACGGAATATAAAGAAAATAGGAGAATAATGATATGGCAAGAATAGAGTCTTGCTAAGTAGTACAAGGAAAATGGTGGGTGAACCGGTTTTCTGGTACCTGTATCTGGTCGCACACTGGATCTGGATTATAAATGTTTTTCTATTGTGCCTGAGAAAAGAGATAAATACATAGTATTAGTAATGGGGAACAGCAATAATTATAGACATTTCAGCATAATAGGTCAAACTCCCTGTTCAGGCCTTTAGGCATCAGGGTCTCCAACGTGTGGATCCAGTATGACTCTCTTTGTTTTAATAGATGTACGTGATTGCCTCCCCACCTAGGTCTAGAGACCTGTTCTATAATTTGGAATCTTAGTTGGGAAATGTTGTGATTAAATTTGATAAAGTGATCAGGAAGGGGTAACCACACTTTCTTGCACCTTATTGTGGACTTGTGGCTGGATATACGGTCCCTGATGTGTTGGGTGGTTTCTCCCACATAGGTTAAGCCGCATGGGCACTTAATTAAATAGACCACAAAATTTGAATCACAAGTGAAAAAGCCTCTAGCTGGAAAGGTCTTATTAGTATGGGGGTGCTGAATGATGTCACCCTTAATAATACTGGAACAGCACGAACAATGAAGACATGGAAATGTCCCGTTGCGTTTTGTCTGTAGGAAAGTCTGTCTAGGTAATGTTGTGGGGCTACCAATGTCAGCCCTAATGACACGGTCACGTATATTGGAAGATCTCTTAGAGCACATCATGACTGGGTTCTTAAATTCCTCGATACCTGGATAGGCGGTGTGTAGTACTGGCCAGTGTCTACGAGCACTCTGTAATAATTTTGGTATTATTGGATGGTAAGTCAAAACCAGAGGTAATCTAGCTTGTTTGGGTTTTTTCACAGGAGTCTCCTGGTTTGGCACCAGTAATCTATCTAATTCTTTAGATAATAATTATTTAGGATAACCTCTTTGTTCAAATTTATTGGACATATTTTGTAATCTAATTTTTTTGGTGTCTACATTAGATACAATCCTAGATACTCTCATAAATTGGGATCGAGGTAAAGAGCTAAGTGTGTTCCTAGGGTGGCTACTCTTAAAATGTAACAGACCATTTTGGTCTGTGGGTTTAGTAAAAAGGTCTGAGCTAAGGAGACCAGACTCATCCAGCACAATGGTAGTATCCAGGAATGAGATCCTTTCTTGACTGGAGCTAAGAGTGAATTTTATTTCCTCTCTTATTTGGTTAATATACATGAAGAAGTTGTCAAGGGATGCTGTCGGACCGTCCCAAATGCAAAAGATGTCGTCAATATATCTATACCAGCATACGGCGTGTTGTAAAAAAAAGGGGAGTGTTGTATATATGTTCCTCTTCAAAAAGTGTCATATATGTATTTGCGTATGGTGGGGCTACATTTGAACCCATGGCCGTTCCGCATGTCTGCACATAGAATTAGTCTCCGAATAAAAATAAATTTTCATATAGAATTAATTTAAGTAGCTCAAGGCATAATGATATTGAGTCAGATGTCATAGTGGTTGATTCTAGAAGACGAGTGACAGCCTGAATACCCCTCTGATGTGAGATGGAAGTATAAAGACTGCTAACATCTAAGGTTACCAAGGTGCAAGTGGGGTTCACCCTTGGTAATTCTCTAATTTTCTTCAAAAAATGACCTGTATCAAGGATAAAGGAGGGTGTCATCTAGGGGAGTGAGGATTTTTTCTAAGAAAACAGCTAGTGGGGAAAGAATGGAGTCAGTCGAGGCTACTATAGGCCTACCAGGTGGATGTTCTAAAGACTTGTGGATTTTGGGAAGCACATAGAAAACTGGAATTATTGGGTGGGGATTCTGTAGGTACTTGAACGTTTTTTCGTCAATCGTTCCCCCGGTTTCTATGTTCTTCCAAAATAGTAATAATTTTATTACGGATCCTGGATGTAGGATCACTGTTGATTTTACTGTATGTGTTTGAATCTGATACTTGTCTCTCTACCTCTAAAATATAGTCTTTCTTATCCCATACCACTACTGCGCCTCCCTTATCTGCAGGTTTAATTAGAATATCCTTGTTGTTGCTCAGGGATTTCAGAGCCGTAGACTCAATTCTAGTTAGATTATTTTTATGTGGATAAAGGCCCATCCTGTATTTAGACAAGAGGGCTTGTGTGTCCCTCTTGATCAAATCGATGACTGCTTCTGTAGCGTGATATATTCTTGGGGAGAGTAATTACTACGGTTATATAAACTCTGTTGTGTACAAATTACCATTTTGCATAGAATTGCTTCAAGACAGCTGCTGACAAGATTCCAACGATCCAAAATGGACGCCTACCATACAAGATGGAGTCCATGCAAAATGTTATCTTTTAAACATATTCTAATCACTTTCACAATACTGTCTGCTGAGATAAGGAGGGTATGTGGGACTACCTACAGGGGACTGCATGGCACTTTCTACAAGGGGGTTACATGGCAGGGGGATTGTGACACTGTATACAGGGGGCATTGTGTAGGGAACGCTCTACAGGTGTCTTTGATTAGAGCCCTGAGAAATAACTTTGCTTGGGGCCCCAGAAACGGCAAATTTGCCCCTGAGGGATAGTACAAGGATACTTACTGCTGGGGACCTGTATCTAAGGCTACATTCACACGAGCGTGACAGACTTACGCGTGTATAAAACCTGTGTAAATCTGGTAGTTTGAATCAGTGTGCTTTGCGTGTGGCATGTATTTTTCACGCACTTGCAAGCACTTTTCAATGTAGTTGATACGTAAATCACGCACACGGATGTTATCCGTGTGCTGTCCGTGGTTTTCACGCACCCATTGACTTCAATGGGCGACTAGATGTGTGAAAATGCACCAATATAGGACATGCAGTGAGTTTTACGCAATGGACACTCGCTGTGTGAAAACTCATGCATGTGTGAATAGCCCCATTGAAATTAAATGGTCCGTGTGTTGTGCGTTATTTCAACGCACAACACACGGAAGATATTCATGCTCGTCTGAATGAGTTCAAGTCTATCATGTGTGATACTGTCTGCTTGGGCCCTGTATCTAAGCCTATCATGTGTGATACTGTCTGCTGGGGCCATGTATCTAAGCCTATCCTGTATGATACTGTCTGCTGGGGCCCTGTATCTAAGCCTATATGATACTGTCTGCTGTACGATATACTAGTTCTTCTCAATAAATTAGAATAACATCAAAAACTTAATTTATTTCAGTAATTCAATTCAAAAAGTGAAATCTATTATATAGATTCATTACACACAGAGTGATCTATTTCCAGCATGTTTTTCTTTTAATGTTGATGATTATGGCAAACAGTTAATGAAAACCCAAAATTTTGTGTCTCAGAAAATTAGAATATTACATAAGCCCAATTTAAAAAAAAATGATTTTTAATACCGACATGTTGTCCTACTGAAAAATATGTCCAGCATATGCCCTCAATACTTGGTCGGGGCTCCGACTCTGCATGAATTACTGCATCAATGCGGCGTGGCATGGAGGCGATCAGCCTGTGGCACTGCTGAGGTGTTATGGAAGCCCAGGTTGCTTTGATATCGGCCTTCAGCTCGTCTGCATTTTTGGGTGTCTCATCTTCATCTTGACAATACCCTATAGATTCTCTATAGGGTTTAGGTCAGGTGAGTTTGCTGGCCAATCAAGCACAGTGATACTGTGGTTATTAAACCAGGTACTGGTACTTTTGGCAGTGTGGGCAGGTGCCAAGTCCTGCTGGAAAATGAAATCCGCATCTGCATAAAGCTTGTCAGCAGAGGGAAACATGAAGTGCTCTAAAATTTCCTGGTAGATGGCTACGTTGACTCTGGACTTGATATACCGTATTTTTCGGACCATAAGACGCACCCAGGTTTTGGACAACAGAAAATTAAAAAAAAATAATTTAATTTATTCTGTTTCACCACATTCTGAGAGCCAAAACTTTTTTTTATATTTTTTTATCGATTGAGCGGTGTGAGGGCTTATTTTGTTGCGGGACAAAATTACTTTATTTTTTACATTGTGCTTGGGGAAAAATGGGAAAAGGTTGTTTTTTTTACACTTTTAAAAATGTATCTAACATTTTTTTTTTTTTTACACATTTTATTAGTTCCCCTAGGGGACATGAACCAGCGGGCACTTGGTTACATGTGGAGTTACTGAAACAGCGTAACTACGTGGTTTCCCTAACTCCCATAGTAGTGAATGGCAGTTACGGAAGCAGCGTAGCATGCGAGCTACGCTGTTTCCGTAACTACTGTTCAGTTCTACTGTTCAGTTCTATGGGAGTTACGGAAACAGCTTAGCTCAGCGAGTTACGCTGTTTCAGTAACTCCACATGTAATCAAGTGGCCGGGAGAGCACAGAAAGCAGCTAGAACGGGGTTTAGGGGGCCCCGTTCTAGAGATAGGTGCGGGTCCCAGAGGTGGGACCTGCATCTATCTGACATTTATGACATCCTGTGGATATGTCATAAATGTCCTTCATAGAAAAACCCCTATAAATGCCACGGTCGCTATTGACCATGGCATTTAACTAGTTAAAGGAGTTTGCCATAAAACACATGTAGCCCCTATCCACAATATAGGGGCTACGTGTGAGATCTCTGGGGGTCCAACCGTTGGGACCCCCAGCAATAAGGCGAACAGGGGAGCGAAAGTCACCCAAAGCGGTACATGAGAAGCCTGGACTTCCGGGTTCTGTGTCCGGCTTATCTGTTCCGCAGCTCCATAGAGATCAATGGAGAGCTGCTCTCGCATGCGCAGAATAATCCTATTGATCTCTATGAAGCTGCCGGACACAGAACGCGGAAGTCACAGCTTCTCATGCAGCGCTCTTAGGGTAATTTTCGGTCCCCGTTCTTCTTATTGATCACACATGTATCCCCCATCCTGTGGATAGGGGATACATGTGTTTTATGGCACAACCCCTTTAAACTGCAAGGAACAGCCAGCTGCTGGCCGTTCTAGCAGCGTGTCAGAAGCTGACACCTGCAGTGTATGGAGCGGGCTCAGCGCGTGAGGCTGCTCCATACATCACCCCCCTCAGGCTCCATGATGTGCCGGCACGTCATGGGTCGGGAAGGGGTTAAGCAATGACGCGGTCATGGGGCCTGGCAATGCCGGGGGCCCTTGACTGCGGACTATAAGACGCATGGACTTTTTAGGAAGATGTATTCTTGCTATAAACTGCGTCTTATAGTTCGAAAAATACGGTAACACAGTAAATTTTTGCATTTCATTTGGAAACCAAGGTCCCATAGTCTGGAGGAAGAGTGGAGAGAGTCAATCCAAGTTGCTTGTGGTCCAGTGTGAAGTTTCCACAGTCACTGATGGTTTGGGGGGCCATGTCATCTGCTGGTGTTGGTCCACTGTGTAATATCAAGTCCAGAGTCAAGTCAGCCATCTACCAGGAAATTGTAGAGTACTTCATGCTTCCCTCTGCTGACAAGCTTTATGGAGATGCTGACATATATCTCGGGGCTTGTGCCCAGGGCCGGCCTTAGGTTGGATGGCGCCCTGTGCGGGATTCTCTGTTGCTGGCCCCCACAAAACAAAAAAATTAACTATATATATATATATATATATATATATATATATATATATATATATATATAAATAAATATATACACATACACAGACACGCACATACTGGATCATATATACTATATATACATAGAGGCACATATTTAGACATACAGGCAAATATACATACATTTTATATATATATATATATATATATATATATATATATATATATATATACACACACACACGGCATGTATACACACATAATGGGTCATATAGAAATACATATAGGTAAATATATGGACATATACCGACGCAGGTACATATATACACATTTGACAGATAGTTACCTGCAGTCCTATGTAACACCACAGATAACACACAGTGATAACGGAGTACAGATAATGTAGTATATGCACACACAAAGATATATACACATACAGATACATATCTAGGCACTTAGACCCACAAATACACACACACCTGCAGTCCTATGTAACACCACAGTTAACACAGGGAGAACTCTCGGAGTACAGATAATGTAGTAGATGTTACCTGCAGTCCTATGTAACACCATAGATACACAGTGATAACTCTCTGAGTACAGATAATGTATTAGTGTTACCTGCAGTCCTATGTAACAACACAGATAACACACAGTGGCACATGCAATATTGTTGGAATGCACATCCGCCATACATACACGGATAGTGTTAAGAGGTTAAAGGGATTGTCCGGGTTTAAACTTTTTATGTGGCAGCAGGAGAAGAGGGCTTCAGATAAAAAAGCAACCCATACTTACGAGTAGGGATGTCACGATACCAGAATTTGGACTTCGATACCGATACTTCGTTTAGTATTGCGATTTCGATACCAATTTCGATACTTTTGCCAACAGTAATAAAAAAAAAAATTCTTCCGTTTTCTGATTTGAGGCGCGACGTGTGATGAATTTTGAACGCGCCTCACATTAATAGTAATCCCATCATGTTTCTCAGTCATAATGGGTTAATGTGCGAGGTACATGATGGGGTTAATTACTATTAATGTGAGGAACATGGAGTGTAAATTCATCGCACCTCGCGCCTCACATTAATAAGTGAATGAAAGCCGTGTTTATTTCATTTTTTTACAGCGTACACATCATAAATGATGCAAAAAAATTGTTGTGCGCGCCATTACTGAATGTGTATATTTTATGTATTGAGACTTATTTTAATGTTTATTGTAAAAAAGGTGAATGTGTATTTTTTTTTTAAATTTAACAATACTTTGTTTTTACTTTATTTTTAAACTCTAATGTACTGACATATATCAGATATGTGCCAGTACATTAGCCTGTGGACGGATAGCACACAGGCAGTTGTTAGGACATACTTGGGTATGTCCTAACAACATGAAATATGGTAAGACAGCCCTGGGGTCCGTCAATAGACCCTGGGCTGTCTGCCCATATATGGTATGACCCTCGATCGCGTCACAGGAATTCCCTGTGACGCGATCCAGGGGCATCCCCCCTGCTCATTTTCTCCTGAATGCTGCAGTCAGCTGTGATCGCAGCATTCAGGAGAATAACGGCGGAGATGAGAGGTTTCTCTGATCTCCACCGTTATAGAGCGGGGCTGCGGCTGTGTAATACAGCCATTGCCCCGCTCCTGACAGGAAGTACGCGCGCGGTCAGCATGAGGAGGTGCGGCCGGCGCTGCACTAATGAGCGGCAGTTCAGGCACTGAGGACAGAACACGGGGGTGTTTTGTAGAGCGCCCGCCATGTTCTGTCTTCAGTGCCGACGCTCATTAGTGCAGCGCCGGCCGCATCGCATCATCCTGATCCCGCGAACTTATCATGACTCAGGAGCGGGGCTGTGGCTGAATTACACAGCCGCAACCGCGCTCCCATACATTCATGTATTACTATACTGAGCTGTGCGGCTGCGCAGCTCAGTATCGAAATACAGGAAATAGCGGTATCGAACCGTTTAGGGATGCACAGTATCGAAACAGTATCGAAGTTTCGATGCACCGTGCATCCCTACTTACGAGGGCCGGCGTCAGCACCCGGCGAACCCAGGCGAGTGCAGGGGCCCACTACCCTTGGGGGGCCCACTCGGACGCCGGGTGCTGACGCTGCCGTCGTCATGGCATCACTGTCCATATATGGACAGTGATATCAGGAGCAGAGCAGGAGAACCGGGGCAGAGTGCTAGTAGTGCTCTGCCTGGGACTATGGCTCTGGGGCTGCCTCGGAAAATACTATCCATATATGGACAGTGACGTGAGGAGCTGCTTCTGAAGCGGAATCCCCACCCAGAGTGTCGGAAATGCTCTGGCTCAGGATTCCACTCCTAGAGGCAACCCCTAAGGCGCAACCTACAGGGAGGGTGGCAGTGTGGAATTACCAGGGAGGAAGGGGGCTGTGTGACACTACCAGGGAGGAGGGGGGCTGTGTGACACTACCAGGGAGGAGGGGGGCTGTGTGACACTACCAGGGAGGAGGGGGGCTGTGTGACACTACCAGGGAGGAGGGGGTCTGAGTGGCACTACCTGGGAGGTGGGGTCTGTGTGGCACTACCTTGGAGGGGGTGCTGTGTGGCACTAACAGGAAGGGGTGCTGTGTGACACTACCAGGGAGGAGGGGGCTGTGTGGCACTACCAGGAAGGTGGGCTGTGTGGCACTACCTGGGAGAGGGCTGTGTGGCACTACCTGGGAGGGGGGCTGTGTGGCACTATCTACGGAGGATGCTTAACTTTTGGGGGTACAAACTGGGGGCCTAACTTCTATATGGGGGCATAAACAGGGACTAACGTCTATATGGGGGCACAAAGTGAAATTTTCTGCCATTTTACTGCCGCCGAGTTCCCCCACAAAGGGGCCTACTAAGTCTTGTGTCGCCCAAGGGCCCACGTAAACCTGGAGCCAGCCCTGATACTTACCGCTCTCCTCCCAGACGTTCCTGCGCTGGGGGCTTCTGTCATCTCTGTTCTGTGTGTACACAGAGTGACTGCAGCGGTGAAATCACGTCAACAGTACATCACCGCCGCAGCTAATTACTGGTCTCAGCTGAACGCCGCTGAGGCTATTAATAGGCTGCAGCAATGGTGTACGGTCAACATGATGTCACCGCTATATACACACAGAGCACAGATCTGACCGGAGCCCCCAGCGCGGGAACGTCTGGGAGGAGAGAGGTAAGTATAAGTTATTTTTTTTATTTTAAGTCCTCCTGCTGCTTCAACAAAATGTTTAATTTGTATTCAGGACAACCACTTTAACCCCTTAGCGCACCAGGACGCACCGGTACGTCCTGCATTGAAGTGCTTTAAGGCACAGGGACGTACCAGCGCGTCCTGGCTAATTTCTGTCACCCTGTCAAAGGACAAGGTGACAGAACTGTGCCGTCAACTGTTTATGACAGTTGATCGGCACAGTAAGACGGCAGGGGACCATTCACAGCGGTCTCCTGCCGGCGATCGCTGTGATTGGTCAGTCAAAGCAGACTGACCAATCACAGCTCCGTGACGTGTGTATGTGATGGCGCTGGCTCAGAAGCAGAGCCAGCGCTATCACCGTCGGGAATCAGCTGTCCGACGCCCCTCTGCAACGGCCAGGACCGGAGCTAGGCTCCGATCCGGCCGATTAACCCCTTCGATGCATCGATCAACGTGATCGATGCATCGAAGTGTCTTGTAGCCTGTCGGCAATCCCGATGGTTGCCACGGGCGCGGGTGTCAGCTGTTTGTCACAGCTGACATCGTGCCCTAACGGCCAGGACCGGAGCAAGGCTCCGATCCGGCCGATTAACCCCTTAGATGCAGCTATCGCTGCATCTAAGTAATTAGATCGTACCCTATGGTTGCTAATGACAACCATCGGCACCCGCGGGTGTTCCGATGGTTGCTATGGCAACCATAGCCTAACAATCGCTTCCTAGTACGGAAGCGTATTAGGCCCCGCCGGGAGGCGATGCCTAATAGGCTTGCTGTCAGTGAATTGCTGACAGCTCTAATACCCTGCACTATGTAGGTAGTGCAGTGTATTAGAATAGCGATCAGGGCTTCATGCCTTCAAGTTCCCTAGTGGGACAAAAAAAAAAAAGTTAAAACAAGTTAATAAAAATGTTGTAAAAAAGTAAAAGAAAATAAGTTTCATGTTAAAAAACACTATAACAGCCTTTTTTCCTATAATAAGTATTTTATTATAGGAAAAACCAAAAAACATAAAAAAAAGTACACATATGTGGTATCCCCGCGTCCGTAATGACACCAACTATAAAAATATCACGCTATTTTACCCGTACGGTGAACACCGTAAAAATTTTTAATAAAAAACGATTCCAGAATCGCTGTTTGTTAGTTGCTACCCCTCGCAAAACAGAATAAAAAAAGGGATCTAAAAGTTGCATGTACCCCAAAATTATACCATTAAAAAACGCAGCCCGTCCCGCAAAAACAAGCTCTCCCACTGCTTTTTTGACGGAAAAATAAAAAAGTTATGGTTCTCAGAATATGGTGACACCAAAAATAAATTATTTGAAACAAAAGTGATTTTATCGTGCAGACGCTTCAAAGCATAAGAAAAACTATATACATCTGGTATCACCGTAATCGTACCGACCCACAGAATAACGTAAAATTGTCATTCATAGCGCATGGCGAACGCCGAAAAAAAGAAATAATAAAAAACATCAGAATTGCAGGTTTTTGGTCACCTTGCTTGCCAAAAAAATGAAATACAAAGTAATCAAAAAATCGCATGTACCCCAAAATGGTACCAATGAAATCTACAGATTGTCCCTCAACAAATAAGGCCTCACACGGCTCCGGTGGAGAAAAAATAAAGACGTTTTGGCTCTCAGAATATGGCGATGCATAATGTGCAAAGTGTCCAAAAGCGGATAAGATCGGGCGCCATTTATCACTGCGACACCGGCCACACATCTGTGGATAATTATTTATTTACCCCATTATTATACTCTCTTATTATACCCCTGATGTTCTCCGCACAGCTTACATATGCCCCCACATCATAACTGAAATACCAGCAAAACCCCAAACAAAACAACTAGCGAGCAAAATCCACGCTCCAAAAGCCAAATGGCGCACCCTGCAACGTGCCCAAGCAGCAGTGCCAATCACATATATGGCATCGCCATACCCGGGAGAACCCGCTTAACAGTTTGAGGTATTTGTCTTCAGTGGCACGAACTGGGCACAAAATATTGTGCACTAAAATGGCACATATCTGTGGAAATTTTCACTTTGCACCATCCACTGAGCATTCATTTCTAATAGAAAAAAAAAAACCTGTGCGGTCAAAATGCCTTGAGGGGTGCAGTTTCCAAAATGGGGGTCACTACTTGGGGGTTTGTTTTACTATTTGACCCCAGAGCCCTGCCGTTGTGGGCTAATGCTGCGAAAATCACCAAAATAGGTCTCACATGCGTCTTTCACTCCTAAGCCCTGTCATATGTCCAGGCAAATGATAAATGCCTTGAGGGGTGTAGTTTACAAAATGGGGTCACTTCTCAGGGTTTTACACTCTACTCTGGTACCTAAGAACGCTCTGCAAATGCGACATGGCGCCCCTACACCAGTCCAGCAAAATCTGTGCTCTAAAAGCCACATGGCACTCCTTCCATTTTGAGCTCTGCCATGTGCCCAAACAGCAGTTTAGGGCCACACATGGGGTATTGCCGTACTCGGGAGAAATTGGGTAAAAAATTATGTGTTGTTTTTTTCTCCTATTACCCCTTGTGGGAAAAAAAATTGGGTTCAAAACTACATATTTTTGGGAAAAAAAATAATTTTTCATTTTCACCTCCTCATTCTAAAACAATCTATGAAACCCCTGTGGGATCAAAATGCTCAGTACACCACTAGATGATTACCCTGAGGGGTAAAGTTTCCAAAATGGAGTCACTTCTCAGGGGTTTCTACTGTACGGGTACTTCAGGGGCTCTGCAAATGCGACATGGTGCCCAAAAAAAAATCAACCAAAATCTACATACCAAGTAGCACTCCTGCCATTCTGAGCCCTGCGGTGTATCCAAGCAGCAGTTTATAACCACATATGGGATATTGCCGTACTCGGGAGAAATTGCTTTACAATTCTTGGGGCGCTTTTTATCCTTTATTCCTTGTGAAAATTAAAACAATTCAACATTTTAGTGGAAAGAATGTAGATTTTCATTTTCACTGCATAATCCCAATAATTCAGCAAAAAAACTGTGGGGTCAAAATGCTCACTATACCGCTAGATAAATTCCACGAGCGGTATAGTTTCCCAAATGGGGTCACTTTTGCCGAGTTTGCACTATTTTGGCCCCTCAGTGGCTTTGCAAATGTGACATGGGGCCGCAAACCATTCCAGCAAAACTCGAGCTCCAAAAGTCAAATGGCGCTCCGTCCTTTCTAACTTCCGCCATGTGTCCAAACAGCAGTTTATTACCACATTTGGGGTATTGCTGTGCTCAGAAGAGTTGCTTTACAAATATTGGGGTGTTTTTTCTCCTTTATCTGTTGTAAAAATGAAAAAATCTGAGCTAAAACTAAATTTTATTAGAAAAAAATTTAGATTTTCAATTTCACGGCATAATTCCCATAAATTCAGCAAAAACCGTGTAGGGTCAAAATGCACACTACACCCCTAGAAAAATTCCTTGAGGGGTGTAGTTTCCAAAATGGGGTCACTTTTGGGGAGTTTCCACTGTTATGGTCCCTCCAGGGCTTTGCAAACACGACATGGCACCGAAAACCAATGCAGCAAAATCTGCGCTCCAAAATCCAAATGGCCCTCGTTCCCTTCTGAGCCCTGCCATGGGTCCAAACAGCAGTTTATTACCACATATGGGGTATTGCCGTAATCGGGAGACATTGCTTTACAAATGTTGGGGTGCTTTTTCTCCTTTATTCCTTGTAAAATCTAAAACATCGTATGTTTTTTCAGAAAAAAAGTCGATTTTCATTTTCACAGACCAGTTCCAATAAATTTAGCAAAAAACCTGTGGGCTAAAAATGCTAACTATACCTCTTGAAAAATTCCTTGAGGGGTGTAGTTTCCAAAATGGGGTCACTTTTGGGGGGTTTCCACTGTTTTGGCACCACAAGACCTCTTCAAACCTGACATGGTGCCTAAAATATATTCTAATAAAATAGAGGCCCCAAAATCCACCAGGTGCTCCTTTGCTTCTGAGGCCGGTATTTCAGTCTATTACCACACTAGGGCCACATGTGGGATATTTCTAAAAATTGCAGAATCTGGGCAATAAATATTGAGTTGCATTTCTTGGGTAAAACCTTCTGTGTTACAGAAAAAACTGTATTACAAATGAATTTAGTAAAAAAAAATTGAAATTTCACCTCTACTTTGCTTTATTTCCTGTGAAATGCCTAAAGGGTTAAAAAAAATCTGAATGTGGTTTTGAATACTTTGAGGGGTGCAGTTTTTAAAATGGGGTGTTTTATAGGGGGTTTCTAATATATAAGGCCCTCAAAGCCACTTCAGAACTGAACTGGTCCCTGAAAAAATAGCCTTTTGAAATTTTCTTGAAAATGCGAGAAATTGCAGCTAAAGTTCTAAGCCTTGTGAGGTCATAGAAAAATAAAAGCACATTCAAAAAACGATGCAAACATAAAGTAGACATATGGGAAATGTTAACTAGTAAATATTTTGTGTGCTATTACGATCTGTTTTACAAGCAGATACATTACAATTTAGAAAAATGCAGATTTTTGCACATTTTCTCTAAATTTTGGTGTTTTTCACAAATAAATATTGAATTTAACGACGAAATTTTTTCAATATCATAAAGTACAACATGTCACGAGATAACAGTCTCAGAATCGCTTGGATAGGCAAAAGCATTCTGGAGTTATTACCACATAAAGTGACACATGTCAGATTTGCAAAAATCGGCTGTGTCCACAAGGCCAAAATAGGCTGTGTCCTTAAGGGGTTAAAGGCTATGCCCACCTTTTGAAAAAGCTTTTTTTGTTTTTTTTAAAATAATCAGTGTGTTTTGTGCAACTTTCTAAATAAATACTTTTTATTAAAAACAATTTTTACTTTTTGTGATACAGCTGCTTTGTATTCTGTATACAGAGCAGCCGTATCTAGCGCTGAGACCTGAATCCGTCAGGCCAGTGGGACTGACGGATTCAGTGTCAGCAGGTCCTGTGTCTCTGACACGCAGGATCCACCTGTTATCGATCACAACTAAGTTATGAACCGTCGACACGCAGGACCCGCTGACACTGAACCCGTCAGTCCCACTGACCTGACGTACTCAGGTCTCAGCGCTTGATATGGCTGCTCTGTATACAGAATACAAACAGCTGTATCTCAAAAAGTAAAAATAGTTGTGCATCAGGGCTCAGTTCAGGCAATCCATCTGATCTTGCCGTCAGAACGGAACCCTGACTGAATCAATATTGTAGTCGACTGCGCTTTTGATTCCATCAAAACGACGGAACCCTTGCACAACGGAGACAAACGCAAACCATTTTCTACCGGATCCGTCACCATTGAAACCTATGGTTTCCGTTTGTTTCAGTCAGGGCTCCGTTCTGATGCAAAGCTCAGATGGAACGCCTGAACGGAGCCCTGACGCAGATGTGAACGAAGCCTTAAATGTAATTACACAGTTGCACCAAACACACTGATTTTTATAGAAAAAAAATAAAATAAAATTCAAAGGTGTACATAGCTTTTCACGTAATCTGAACAGGGTTTAAAAGGGCAACAAATGGTAAATGTGCACTATGATTGCACTGAATTCTGTGCCCATTTGACATTTATTAACACTTTAGTGCCTTTCAGTGCCACCATGGTGCCCATGTGCCACTTATTGCCCCTTTAGCGTCCTTCTGTTTGGTGGCCCCTTGATGCTGATTTGCCATTTACTGCCCCTGTAGCCTTTAGCATCTTTTGTCACAGAAGAACAATAACGGGGCAACAAAATGGCAAATGAGCATCAAGGGGGCACTGAATCCTCTGTCCATTTGCCATTATTGCCCTTTTTAGAACCCCATCAGTTCCCACATTCAGGCCTCATTTACACGAGCGTGTGCGTTTTGCGCGCGCAAAAAACGCAGCGTTTTGCGTGTGCAAAAGGCACTTGACAGCTCCGTGTGTCATCCGTGTATGATGCGCGGCTGCGTGATTTTCGCGCAGCCGCCATCATAGAGATGAGACTAGTCGACGTCAGTCACTGTCCATGGTGCTGAAAGAGTTAACTGATCGGCAGTAACTCTTTCAGCACCCTCGACAGTGAATTCCGATCACCATATCGAGTAACCTGTTTAAAAAAAAAGAGGTTCGTACTTACCGAGAACTTCCCGGCCGTTGCCTTGGTGACGCGTCCTTGGTGACGCGTCCTTGGTGACGCGCCTCTCTTGACATCTGGCCCCACCTCCCTGGATGATGCGGCAGTCCATGTGACCGCTGCAGCCTGTGCTTGGCTTGTGATTGGCTGCAGCTGTCACTTGGACTGAATTGTCATCCCGGGAGGTCAGACTGGAGGAAGAAGCCGGGAGTTATCGGTAAGTCAGAACTTTTTTTTTTTTTTTACACGTTCACGTATATTGGAATCGGAAGTCACTGTCCAGGGTGCTGAACCAGTTTAAACTCTTTCAGCACCCTGCACAGTGACTGTCTCCTGCCGGGTTCGGTCAAAACGAGTTCGGCCGAACCCGGTAAAGTTCGGTTCGCTCATGTCTAAGACACTCCGTTCGGATGTTTGTAAACAGAAAAGCACGTGGTGTTTACATTCAGTTTGACAGCTCTTGCTTCCGTGCGACCTTCGTGGTTTTCACGCACCCATTGACTTCAATGGGTGCGTGATGCGCGAAAAACGCACGATTATAGAACATGTCGTGAGTTTTACGCAACGCACTCGCGCTGCGCAAAATTCACGCATAGTCTGCACTGCCCCATAGAGTAATATAGGTGCGTACGACACGCGTGAAAAGCACGCGCGTCGCACGCGCGTATATTACGCTCGTGTAAATGAGGCCTCAAACAAAGTCCAGTCAGTGACTTACCTGCTGGGCTTCTGGTAAACACTGCCTGCTGGAACTGGAGCCGCCCTGGAGAAAACGTTCCCTCTGTGTCTCCACCAGCCCTGGAAACGCACAGGAAGTGCGGTGTCTCCTCTCTGTCTTGCGTCCTGAATGATGTCATCACGCCTGTCTCGTCATTCAGGACGCAGGACAGGGTGAGCGGACGAGCAGTGGCCAAGGCGCAGGGCAGCCAGTATGAGGTCGGTGCAATAAGGGAGTGGCACCTGACCCGCTGGCGTCCCGAGTAGTGGCCATGGCGCAAGGCATGTACTCCCGGTGGCGCCCCCCTTGCGCCTTGCCCCAGAGTTCGAGATTTGCTGGCTCACTGACTTCTATGGGAGAGTGTTGTGTGCATGCCCTGTGACCTGTGCAGAGGTTACTGTGCAGGGAGGGGGAGGAGGAGCTGTTTCCATCACCTATTGGCAATGGTGTGCTCCTGTGTTTTCTGCCTCCAGATTTATAATAGAAGTGTTACCTTTATTTATTTTTTTATTCTGCCTTTGATAATATTGTCATTACTGCTACAAAACAGAAAGTGTCAGTGTGAAAACTGCAATCGTTACATTAACATTACAGAAATTATGCACCACACTTGAGACCAGTCATAAAAATTATTACATCACACACACTACATGCATGCTATCAAATATCAAGCTTCCCTCTGCTAGTGACACTTGTTTTGTTCAGTATACTGCTATACAAAGATGTGTAAAATGTTTCTACCAGTATTCCGAATGCTATTTAAATCTCCAGCTTATAGGCCTAGTCTTTTTATACTGGATTTTGACGCAGAAACCGAGACGGAATCAGGGGCAAAAAATGTCAAACTGTCTCCCTTTGATTTTAATAGGAGGCGGAGGCGTTTTTTTTTCCCCAGCGGTTTTTAGACGCTTGCAGTAAAAAAAAGCGGCATGCTCTTTCTTTCCGCGGTTCCGCCTCAGAATTTTCATTGAAATTAATGGGAGGCAGAGAAAGCATTTCACGTTGCGTTTTTTGCCCGCGGCGCTCAATGGCCATGGGCGAAAAACGCTGCGAGAATCGTGGCAAGAATTTGCAGGCACGTCAGGATCTGCCTCAAGATTCCTGAAGGAATTTTGACGCAGATTTTTCTACATGCAAAAAAAAACTCAGTGTGAACAGGGCCATAGACATTACAGTTAAAACATCCAGGTAAATTGTTGCTTTCATTTATTAACAGCCTCTACATATCTCCATCAAGGGTTGTCCACAACAAGCCACCAATTCACCTTTTTTCACTGCACCAAATTTATGATGTACCATTGATGAAAAGCTGTAGAGCTACAGTACCAATGAGAGCATGGCTGATACTTTCATAGAAATGCCCATGCTGGAGTTATTGAATAAGCTAACGCACTGGAGCCACCATAACATAAGTGGCATAATTGTAAAGCATGGATTGTGAAGTGACAGATTTTTGTAATATTTAATTATAACAGTGAATCCCCGGTCACAGAGTCTGCACTGCTGCGGACAGGGATTCCGCTTCAGGAGTTTCCCCTGATGTCACTGTCCATATATGGACAGAGTCATCAAGCGGAGCGCTCGAGGAGCGGATTCCCTGGCCACACGGGGATTCCGCTCCTTCAGGGAGCTACAGTGGCGCTAGTAGATAGCAGAGCAGGAAGATACCTCCCTGCTTTGCTATACTGCCGTCGCTACTGCTATAGCAGCTGCAGTGGCCGCGGGCGCCCTCATGCCCAGTGTTGCCGCTATGGCTGCTATAGTGGTAGCGACACTACTGAGTGAAGAAGTGCCCAGGCGTAAAGGAGGCTGCTGCTAAGTCGCCGGGCCCGGGCGCTTCTGAAACAAGCATGGGAAGGGAGCCAGCGCAGCGCCCCCTTCCACCTGCTAGAGTGATGCACCCTATTCAAAGGCACAGGTCGCACACACCTAAGGCCGGCCCTGTGTTCTTGAGTAATAACACTATTGCTCACCACAATTTCACCTGTTTGATATATTTTTCATCACTTTCCCCCCTCTGCACATTTTTTGATGCACTCTTCTCCAGAGGGTAGGCACTACGTGTTTTAATGTTCTCGCGTACTCATGAACACTTTACCCTGTTTTCCTACCCACAGCTCTAAATCAGTCTCCTGGATGAGCTCCCCATGTTCTGTCAGCCTTAACACTGTGATTAATGATCTGCTCCTTGATTACACCTAAGACCTGGTAGCCTGTCTATGCGCGGCGTTTACCTTTACCAATCGTGCCACCGGTAATCATTTTTTTGTGGGGGGGATACAATCGATCAAGATCAAAAATCGTTTTATTGTTATAGCACTGATCTTTTCTTAATTTACACAGGCCAATTATATTTATGATCATTCAAGCAAAGCACAAGGAATATTTGCTAGTATAAATAGGCCTTTATATATTGTGTTGAAGCTTCTGATATAGAACTGAGTGTCTCTTACAGTCTTGTTTAAGGAAAAACCAAATCATCATGACTATGCTGCCCTATGTAAAAATATTGTGCCGTTTGGCTAATAGGAGCGATCAAAGAATACACTGGACTCAGGCATACACAGTAGCCCATCAAACACCGAGGAGAGCAGGGTGAGGGGAAAGGTCCCCATAAATACATCGGACTCATAACTATGAGTCCGGTGTATTCTTTGAACAATCCTTTTAGCCAAAACTGCACAATATTTTTCTGTGCCGTTTTGGCTAATAGGAGAGCGGACCTGTCCCCATACTATGCTGCCCTTATATAGGGCAGCATAGTCTGATGTCAGATCTGTTTTAACATTTTTGATGAATCAATAAATAGTACAATCGATTAAATGCAAAAGGATTATTCTTGGGCTCACTAATATAAACCATTCATATTCTGTGTTTCACAGAATCTTCACACTTGAATTTGCTCTTTATGTGATTTTGCGTGCTCATTTGTCTAACAAGCACTTTCGTCAAATGCAAAATCTATATAGTAAAGATATATATGATTTTATTTTAGCAGATTAAACCCTATTTGGTTACTGATAAAATATTTATTAAACTTGACAGAAAAAAGCAAAGTCTGATTTTGTATACCATAAAATAAATTGTTCAGCTGCTGGCCTTGCAGTTTTGCTCTTGCCTGCTGTACCGAGATTATATTATTGAAATATATTATATTTAATGTTCAACTTTATTAAAAAGCCCTAAGGCTTGAATTTCAGAACAGTCCTATTACATTAACATTTTAACCTTGCATTGATCTATAAATACCTCAGTTTCATATTCAACTGACAAATATACAAAGAGAAGCAAGTGCATGTGTGAATGCAATCTCTAAAATGCTCAGAGAAGAAGGGGTGTTGAAGACAAACAACACCTGCCTATTACTCCTACGATACGATTTAAACTTTTTAATATAGTTTAATTTCCACTTTTGTGCAGAAACACTGAACAAAACTCTGGTCACGTGATCCTGGAAGCTCAGTTGTTTAGCTCTACATGATGAAGGGCCAACATAGGCCCACGTGAATTCTCCTTACTTCCTACTTCTTGTGATGTTGGTGCATCATCATACATGTCATCTAAAGGAGCTAGCACTCAGACGGCTCCTCTCCTAAGCCAGCCCCTTCTTTGTCCCGACCCTCTCTGCAAGAGAGAAGCATAGCGCATGCGCAGCCTATCCATTGCATACATGACTCCAGAGTGTTTGTCTCCTGCACTAACAGCGCATACTCCAGATGCCGCAGCCAATGAAATTATACTTTTATTATAGCGGGTATGGCTTTCTATTGAAATGTTAATGGTCCAAATAAAAACGTATTTTTTTTAAACAAAGCATTTGTGTATTGTATTTATTGTGACAGTCTGCACTTCAACTGTTTGCACCCAATTATTTTTGACTTTTTTATTTTTGTCAAACAATTGTATGCCTAAATACATTTCTCTCTCATATATGTGTGTGTTTATATATATATATATATATATATATATATATATATATATATATATAATTCCCATAGATATATGTATCATTTAAACAGTAGAGATTTTTGACTTATAGCGTTTTAAAATGCCCCAGGACACCAGGAATGAGGGCACCCGTGCCGCCCGCTAACAGCCGATGCGGCTACTACAGCAGTAGCGATGCAACTATAGCAGAGCAGGGAGGTATCTTCCTGCTCTGCTATCTACTAGCGCCACTGTAGCTCCCTGAAGAAACTGAATCCCCGTGTGGCCGGGGATTCCGCTTCTGGATGGAGAGCTTTGTCTCTAACCATATATGGACAGTGACATCAGGGGCAACTCCTGGAGCAGAATCCCTGTCCACAGCGTTGCCGACTCTTTACTGTTTCCAGTAAAAAAATAAAAATACTAAAAGTAAATAACCCACAAATGTATCCAACATCAATTTGATGCGTGGCATATGGCAATATCTGTAGGCAACCAGACACTGGCTGAATTACATTTTTGTGAAAATGCTATCTTATCAAACTTGGTACAACTCATTAAAAATTATCTGTGATGAGGGCGTGGCCTGGACATGGCGCTGGTAAGACGTGTGGTGTGAGAGCTCCGGCGTCCCGACTGACTTCCAGCCCGATTAATAGCGTCTGACAGCACCTTACACGGGGAACACGCAGTAAAGCTACCACACCGGCAAGAAGAAATCAAGGGAGAACGAGAAGCGGCATTCCTCACTACTTTACAGAACCTGGGTCGCCTGCTTCCTCGCCTCAGCAAACCAACATGGCGGGTCGGGGTGCGGCCGCATCTGCAGCGCCTTCAGGAGCGAGGTCGTCCTCGGAGCTGACACAGGACTTTCCAGCTCTCCTGCTCTGGGGTGAGTCTTCCACGGTCCCATCACAGGGCACTGAGCGGGGTCCCGATATGCAGGCACTCATGTCACAGATGGCGGCCATTCCCACTAAAATAGACATGGAGGGATATATCTCCCGCCTTGAAGCGGTGTGTAAAACAGAGATACGTTCTCTGAAAGAGGACATTTACCATATTAATACTGCTGTGGCGGCCATTGAAGTAACCACGCAGACACTCCAACAGCATCAGGTTTCCCAACAAAGTTTATTAGATCAGCATTCTGCCCACATTCAATTATTATTTGATATGGCTGATGACGCTGAAAATCGAAATAGAAGGAATAACATCAGAGTTAGAGGTATCCCTGAAGCTACAGGACTCCAAGATCTCATTCCTACACTGATTGGGATTTTTAACACGCTATTGGAAAAACCGGTTGACTCCCGGTTGGAAATAGATAGAGCGCATCGTACCCTGCGTCCGAAAAGCACAGATCTGGCGAGACCACGTGATGTAGTGTGCAGGATACATTTCTTCCAAATTAAAGAGTCCATTATGCGTCAAGCGCGTAACAAGGGTGTTTTGGACTTTGACGGTGCTCCGGTGCAATTGCTGGCAGATCTTTCCCGCTCTACGCTGGCAAAGCGGAGTCCCTTGAGGCCGCTACTAATGGTACTTCGGGAGAAAGATATTCCGTATTCATGGGGATACCCGTTTCAATTGCAAGTTCGACGAGGTTCGGCTACCTACTCGGTGTACTCCCCAGATGACATCCCCGAGTTCACAGCGGCTCTGGACTTGCCTGCTATTGTTATTTCTGATTGGCCGCTCTTCCCGCCATTACCACAGCGCCCGCCACGGCGTAACTCCAGGGTGGAAAATTACTCAGCTCCGGCTCTTCATAGACTACTTCAGGCGCCGATGGTCCCGGAATCAAATCGGTTGGAACCATGATGTGACATTAGCTTCTCCCATAGCCTCGCAGGACTTCCTTGAACGTGATGCTGTTTTTTGAGGCTAGGGGTAATGTGCGGACATGGTCCTGTCCTAAACATGGGATTTATTATGTTGCTGCTTTCCTACTTTTCCCCAGATTTTGAGTTACAAAAATGTTACTTGTCACGTTACAGTATGGTTTTACAGGCCCTGAGAGGGAGCAGGAAGGTATAGCTGGGGCGCGAGCATAACTTGCTCTTATTGGTAGCCAGGCCCTAAGATTAAACAGTAGGTGGGAGAAGCCCGGGTTGTAATGGCTCATAAGCCTCGAATTTCTTAATCCCTCTGATGCTTTCTGGGGAATGTCTATTCATAGCTATTCCCTCCACCTTTCTAGCGGGGCCCGATATATTATATTATAGTATATATTGTATTGCTTTATGTTCTGGTTCCTTCCCTTGAACGTGATGATGTCATGCATTTGTGTGGTTCTTTTACAGGTGCCCTTTAAGGGCTAAACATATCGTTGTCCCGCCACAGTTTCTCTGTTTTCTTTTAATATGGCGGTTGTTTATATCAATGATATCGGGTTAACGGAAGTTGGTTGGGATCATCCTTCTTCCATAGTTCAGTCAACTCCGTACGTAGGTAGTGTTCTGCTACGCATTGAACACTTTACATATACCTCTTTCCCCTCAACTTAGTGGTTTTGGGGCTGGAACACCGTCTGTGGTGTTTTCCATAGTGTCATAATTGTTTTCTGTCTTTCTTTGTTAATTGTTTGCTCTTCTTTTCTCCCTCTCCGTCCCATTCCCTTCCCCACTTGTCGCAGTCCTCATTCCTGATGGAGTCTCTCAATTGCTGCTCGCTAAATGTGCGTGGATTCAACACGCCGCAGAAACGCTCTCAGATTTTGTATAATATGCACAAGCAGCGTGTCCAGATTTTGTTTCTACAGGAGACGCATTTTAGGAGTGAACATGTGCCTACTTTGACTCATAGGTACTATACACAGTGGTTCCATAGTACCAACCCGGAAGCTAAGTCAAGAGGAGTAAGTATTGCGATACATAGATCTCTGCCTGTGTCTATTGTAGAAACCCGATCTGATGCTCATGGGCGCTTTTTGTTTGTGAAACTTCAGATCTGTGGGAAAATGTTCACAGTGGCTAATCTGTACCTCCCTAATCATGATCAGGTGCGCACTTGCAGGAGCTACTTGACAGAACTTGCCAACTTCACAGAGGGCCTCTTGATCACTGCTGGTGACTTTAACTTTGTCCTAGACCGAGTTATGGACTCGTCTTCGGGCAGGTCCTCGGTAGCAGCAACACAGCTATCTGCTCTTAAGGCTAAACTTTTTGCAATACAGCTGGTGGACGTTTGGAGGATACTTAACCCTCAAACAAGGGATTATACCTTCTATTCTGCGGTCCATGACATGTACAGCAGGATAGACATGTTCTTTGTGAGTCATCACTTATTGTCCTGGGCCCCGGCGTCTCGGATTGGTTCTATGATCTGGACAGATCATGCGCCAGTTTTCCTCTCACTACGGTTCCCTGGGGGGGAGGCGAGGGAATGGCATTGGAAGCTAAATCCTCTTCTTTTGAGGGATTCGGTGTGTCGAGCGGCTGTCACCCGTTCGATCTCCGAGTTCTTAGATCACCACAACCTGGATCCCACCCCCCTACCGATACAGTGGGAAGCGCTGAAAAGTGTCGTGAGAGGTATCTTTATCCAACAGGGCTCCAGGCTTAAAAAAGAGAGAGCTTTTAAAATGAAGAAGTTACTGTCCTGTATTCAGTCCCTAGAGTCTGCACATAAACAGTCAAGACAGCCTCAAACATTGGCGGAATTATCAGAGGCTAGGAATTCCTTGAGAGAGTTGCTGGATCAGGCTCAGGCCTCTTTCAGAGAATGTGCTAGGGGTTTCTTTTACCAACACTCTAATAAGTGTGGCAGAGCACTAGCCAGAGCACTCAAGCCACGGGTCCCCACCTCTTATATTCCAATGATTAAGTCATGCTTGGTGACATTAAACATAAGCCAGAAGAGATAGTGCAAACCTTTCGGGAGTATTACCACTCCTTGTATAATCTCAGGGGACCTTTACAAGATATGTCCTCTGCTGCTCTGCAAACGAAAATTGACCAGTATGTGGCTAAAACAGCACTGCCAGAGCTGGAAGGGGCTGAGACCGAGGAGTTGAGCGCGGATTTTTCTGACGTAGAAATCCAGGGCGTTATCAAGTCCGCTCCGTCGGGTAAAAGTCCGGGCCCGGATGGATTCCCGACGTCCTTCTACAAGGCTTTTCTTCCGCAGCTCCTTCCTTTTATGACTAGGGTATTCAATTCGGTCACGTCATCAATGCCCTTCACGCCGCAAACGTTAGAAGCTACCATTACGGTTATTCCTAAACCATGGAAAGACCATTCTATTTGTGCCAATTACCGCCCGATTTCGCTAATAAATGTTGATGTTAAGCATTATTCTAAGGCAATTGCAAATAGATTGGCACCTCTGCTCCCGAGAATCATCCATACTGATCAAGCGGGGTTTGTCCTTCGGAGAGAAGCGAGGGACAATACCAATAAAACTCTTCTCCTGATGTCCTACGCGAAGAAAAAGTCCATACCCACTTGTCTGATCTCAGTTGATGCAGAAAAAGCTTTCGACCGAGTCCACTGGGTTTTCTTGAGATCGGCCTTACAACAAATGGGAATTGGCCCGGTAATGATAGAAAGGATCTTTTCTCTATATCAGAAACCCACGGCTAGAGTCAGGGCCAATGGCATGTACTCCGCAGCTCTACAGATTGCTAACGGAACCAGACAGGGGTGCCCGCTGTCCCCATTGCTATATGTGATCACAATGGAACATCTGGCAGTGGCGATCCGTACATCTCCAGATATTTCTGGGATACGGGTAGGTAGTGAATACCATAAGCTGGTGTTCTATGCAGACGACCTCTTATTATTCATTACTAATCCTGTTATTTCCTTCCCGGTGCTTATTCGAGAATTTGAAGAGTTCGGAAGGGTCAGTAATTTCAAGGTCAATTATACAAAGACGGAAGCACTAAAGGTATCGCTTCCACAGGAGTCGGTTGATCTTCTAAGATCATCCTTCTCTTTCAAATTGCAAGCGACATCTATCAAATACCTGGGGGTTCAGATTTCTGGCACTTTAACGGATCTGTACTCCCTTAATTATCCTCACTTAATGCAACGTACGCTGAAGGATCTCCAATCCTATGACAGAGCACAATTGTCATGGTTTGGACGTATTAATGCCATCAAAATGGATATCCTCCCTAGGTTCTTGTATCTATTTCAGGCAATCCCGGTTATGGTTCCTAGGGCGTATTTTAAGACATTGGAGGCAGCGTTTCGTAAGTTCGTCTGGGGCACTCTGAGGCCTCGCATCAGTATGAGCTCACTGTCTCGCCCTAAAATGAAAGGGGGAGCGGGACTCCCAGATTTGGGGTTGTACCACCTAGCTGTAGTGCTTTCTAGAGCGATAGATTGGTTTCATAATGATACCAATAAACAATGGGTGGGGATTGAGAGGTCCATGGTGGCGCTCTCTCTGAGATCGCTGCCGTGGATTCTGCCGGATCATCGACCAGCACTCTCGACCCTTCCTATGCTCACCCATCATTTTCTCACTCTCTGGGACAGATTGATGGTTCGAAAGGGGCTTTCCCATAGACCAGGACTTCTTAGCCCTCTGTTTGATAACTCCGAGTTTCCACCAGCTGTTCACAAAGCTACATTTTTTAGTTGGACCGCTTCAGAGGATACTAGGCTGTGTCAGGTGATGTCGGATGGGGGTCGCCTCCCTCCGCTACATATGTTGAGAGAAACCTGCCCGGAGAGGACTCTTTGGCTGGAATATGCACAATTGTCTACCTTTTTACACTCGCCCCTGCCGGATGGTATCTGCATCTCAGTGACCACGTCCTTTGAATCGTTGTTGCTCTCACAAGAGCCACCTACTCGTGTGATCTCCAAGATGTATGCCATCCTATTGGAGACTTCTGTCAATCAGCCCCCTGCATATGTTGGCGCATGGGAAGAGGATCTAGGCTTCTCCATATCTCTGCTTGAGTGGGACAGGGTTTTCCTCCTGACCCATAAAATGCCAATGGCTTGCCACGCTCAGGATTTTTTTTTTAAAATACTGACCAGATGGTACCGTTGCCCACATATTCTACATAGAATGTACCCAGAAGTATCAGATGTCTGTTGGCGATGTAGCAACGAGACTGGCACGATGTTGCACATTTGGTGGTCATGCCCAGTGTTGCAGACTTTTTGGAAAGCGGTGTTCGACATCTATGCATTGATGGAGTGTGCTCCGATCATACCCACTCCTCAGATGGCTCTGTTATCCTTGATTCCGGGTCCTCTGTCAGGCATAAAAAAGGGCCTACTCAGACATTTCCTGACAGCAGCACGGACAGTAATTCCTAGACACTGGAAGACTTCTGCGGTGCCTACGATTGGTGAATGGGTTGTGGAAATGGACCTACTGTGTAGAATGGAGTCTCTTCTTGCAGAAGACAGAGGCAGCTATGACGCGGTTCTTTCTCTGTGGAACGCATGGTCTTCCTTCAAATCTGGTCCTCATTTCGCAGACTGGTTGAGCTAGAGTATTCCATATGGTGGTCTATATAGCTAGGTCCTGATTGGGCTTCATCAGAAATGGAGGCGTTACAATATTCCTCTTGTGGTAATGTCTCTGCTCCCAGCACTCATTAAGATTCCTCATCTTCTTTCCCTTGCTCTTCTTTTGTCCGTCTTCTCTTCCCTTTCTTTTTGTCTTCTTTTGATTTGTCTCAACCTTTTCTCTTCTTACCTGTTCGGGGGTGGGTCACTTTTCATAATGTGTCAAGTCAGGGAATATGTGCCTTGCAAATATAGAGAGGCATTCTCTACCTCATATGCCATGTGCCTGACTGTATATTTTTCTTAATGCAGGTGACAACCACCCCGGAGTAACAAGGATATTGATGTACATAAGCGTTTGCTTCTATCTATATGATAGGATATGTTTTGATTTGATATGTTCTGTTCTGATCGATTACGAAAGTATTCACGCACTTTATTCTTGTTCCTGTGTGTTTGTAAACTTTACAATAAAAATCCAAATAAAAAAAATAAATAAAAAAATTATCTGTGATGGTGTTCTCGTACATTTGGTAAGAATGCTGATGTTTTAATCCAAAGATGGATATCACTCCTTAGGAATGTCACCAATGAGCAATAGGAAAATGAAACTTCCTATACCGCTTGTCTGCATCTACTGTTACCAAAACACAAAATGGCTTCATAAGGATACTTTTAAGACTGAATCTTAAAAAAAATAGAGGTAACCCCACTTTTTCTAAGAGGTTTGCGTAATTTATTCTTTTGCCACACTGGTGAACTTGAAATCCACCACAGCCTTTGCCTGAAATACCGTGCAACGAAAATTAATTTCTAAATTGCCGCAATGGTTGCCCACCCACAATTGCAGCCTTGGATCACATTTGTAATGTAGGAAGAGTGCAGCTACCACGTCTAGTGATCCCGTTGGTACAATTAGTCACAGAGGCGAGTTCTCAAAAGGACGCAAAGCCTGGATTGTGAAAGCACTTTATGAGCTGACTTCAAGATTTATTTATTTTTTACATTATCAAAGAAGTCATTTCACTTGTACGTGAGAAGGACACAGATTGGTCCTCCTGGAGAACATATTTGCCACCAAATACTTCTCCCATTCAGAAACCTGACAAAAAAAAGTATTGAGGAAAAATTTAAGAACACCTAACATCTAATCCTTTTTTAAAGAAATTCAAAACACAAATCTCACTTTTGGTGAAGATCGGAAACATATTTTTATCTTTAGATATATATAGAGGTTTGTTCATAAAAAATTACTTTGCACGTTTTGTGTTTACACTTTTTTACTTTTTTCTTGAAAATGTTTATTTGTTGAGCATTTAATACCAAAATACATAATTTTTCCATTAGAAAGTTATAAAAATTTGGCAAAGTGTGATTGTTCTTCTTCGCAAACCATGTTGATTCGTCAATAATACCATCATTTTGACCAAGGTTGTACAATAACTCCTGCACCACCATTTACATTGTGCATTGATACATGCATATACAGGCCATGCTGCACAGTTATTGAAACACAGAAACGCTGCACGTTAGTTGTATTTCATAATCCAGCTACACAAGTAATGTACCGCCACGCATGCAGCAGCAGCATCTATAAACGTTATAAGTTACATCGTACATAATAGCAAATTTCATAAGTCGACTTTTTTCTAAATAGGTTTGATAAAAGACAGAAATACTAAAATGGTCTTAAAAATGTAACTATATTGTTAAATATATAATTAAACATGCAAAACAGATTGTGATTAAAATTAAAAAAATAACAAGAACTAAAGTAAGTGCAGATACAGTTGAGAAAAGTTATTCATTTGGCAGTACTGCTCCAGAATAGCCAAGGTACCATCTATACCAATTTCTCTGTTCGGGTTACTGAAATTTCTTTCAAATTTAATTGACTGCAAATCACCAGATTGGAACGAACACGATTTCCTTTTCCAAGAAAGCCGTAAATCATGTTTGAAAATGATCTGTATGCCGCCAAATGCAGATGTCTGTGGAAAAAAAATTGCTTTGTGAATTTACATTTTCTTAATTTTTTTTAAATTAAAAATACTTGGTCCATATATTTGCCATTTAGGCGCTATTCACATCACTTTATTGCCTTCCATCAGAGGAATCCAGACACAGACCCCCAACGGAAGAATAAAACATCCAACTGTTCAGGCATACAGTGGTATAGGAGGTTTCAAAAATGCTCTCCACTGAGCACGACCATTGCCCCTAGCATTATACTGTGGAAAGCTTTTAACAACTGTAGGCATTTCCTTGCAGTTGTTATTGTGTAGTCGGCCTTAGGTATCTGGAATTTTAAATGGACAAACATCATTTGGTCCCTATTGAGGATCGTTCAATAAGCACCATAGTTCCAAACAAATTTTCTTCATCTATTCTATTTCTCTAAATCTCGCCAGTAAAGATAACACCTAAAAAGATTTAAAAACCGGTATAGGTATGATATTTTAAAGGAAGAATAAACACTTATTTTTAAAATAGGATAATTTGTTATTAAACAAAAAGATAATTGACATAAAGTTTAATGAAATTAAATGTATTATGCTTAAAACTTGACATGTAATTTATTTTTTTTTGTTTTTTTAAATGATTTCTGCTGATCGATCAATATAGGCTGCATAATTTTCATTAAAAAATTGCAGTCAATAAGCCAAACGACTAGTTAACATCTCGTTACATTCAGCATGGACATAGGCAAAGCAGTTGGTGTACGCGCATATAGTGTCCATAGGGCCCTATTATTCCAATGGAATTCAAAAGATTGTCCTTTTGGCCTATGTCAGGCTAGTATACCTTTTTAATTACGTAGTAGACTGTACTATTCCTTCCTGAGTGATCCTGTCAAACCAAACTGTACCGTTATAAAAGTTTTTGGGGTAAATGGGAGCCTTTGTGTGATGGATGCTACTGTATGTCACAGGTGTACGTTAGACATATACAACAGGCCGCTTATTCCAGAGCCGGAGTACCCTAGAAGAGCATCAGGTAGCCCTTGGCAAGGGGTTTTTGACCTTGTAGAAACTCCTGACATAACTGTCCATATATGGACAATGACATAAGTAGCTTCCCCAGAGCCGTAATCCGGGGGCAAAGCACTTCTGACGCTATGCATGACCACACTGGCATTGTAAAGCTTCCTCAACAGTGGTGGCCACAGGGGCGTAGCTAAAGGCTCATGGGCCCCGATGCAAAATTTCTTATTGGCCCCCCCCCCCCCCGCAAACTTCTCATGGCCGACGGTCCGTAGCTTTCAGCTGCATCGCTGGATCTCCTAAGTGACCCAACAATGCAGCACTAGCAGCCGGGGGCGTCACTAAGGGCTTAAAATGTCAGGGGAAATAGCCCCAATACATATGTGCCTCAAAAAAAAATTGTGTATAGGAGACAGCATAGCATATCTATAGCACTACGACCCTATCAACTATGGCTAGGATTAGATACATTGGCTCAGCAGACAGTATCACACATGATAGGATTAGATACAGTGGCTGAGCAGACAGTATCACACATGATAGTCTTAGATACATGACCCCAGCAGACAGTATCACACATGATAGGATTAGATACAGTGGCTGAGCAGACAGTATCACACATGATAGGATTAGATGCAGTGGCCCAGCAGACAGTATCACACATGATCGGATTAGATACAGTGGCTGAGCAGACAGTATCACACATGATAGGATTAGATACAGTAGCTGAGCAGACAGTATCACACATGATAGGATTAGATACAGTGGCTCAGCAGACAGTATCACACATGATAGGATTAAATACAGTGGCTGAGCAGACAGTATCACACATGATAGGATTAGATACAATGACTCAGCAGACAGTATCACACGATAGGATTAGATACACAGCTCAGAAGGCAGTATCACACATGATAGGATTAGATACAGTGGCTCAGCAGACAGTATCACACATGATTGGATCAGATATAGGGCCCAGCAGACAGTATCACACATGATTGGATTAGATACATGGCCCAGCACGCTGACATTGCGGCTCCAGCGCTGGACCCAGGAAAGGTAAGAATAATAATTTTGCTTCTTTATGTGTTACTGATTATTTTTGTATGTTTGCGTTTTTTTACAGGTTCGGTTGTTGGACCTCGGATACGAGGACTTCAATGATGGCGTTTTTTTATTCTCAATAAAATGGTTAATGAGGGTTGTGTTTTTTTATTTCAATAAAATATTTTTTCTATGTGCTTGTATCTTTTTTAACTTTATTATCACGGCCTTCGTAATGGCCGCTGGCTGATTGACAACCTCCATTACTAAGGTGGGGCTTAATGTTAGCCGGTGCAAAGGCCAACACTAACCCCCATTATTACCCCGGTACCCACCGCCACCAGGGGTGCTGGGAAAAGCCGGGGTGGCCGCAGGCTGGGGAAGGCCAAAAACAGTGGCCCCTACCACCCTGGTAATGCTGCCTGCTGCTGCTGTGTTGTATCCGGCTGGTTATGAAAATTGGGGGGGACCCGACATCGTTCTTTCCAATAATTATTTTTTTTTAAATGACGTGGGGTCCCCCTTATTTTTCATAACCAGCCAGATACAATAAAGCAGCAGCAGCCTAGCATTACCAGGGTGGGAAGGGCCACTGTTTTTGGCCTTTCCCCTCCTGATAATACCAGCCTGCGGCCACCCCAGTGGCCGACCATCACTACAGATGGTCAGGTACTGGATCGTACCCGGCTCTTCCCAGCACCCCTGGTGGCGGTGGGTACCGGGGTAATAATGGGGGTTAGTGTTAGCCTCTGCACCTGCTAACACTAAGCCCCGCCTTAGCAATGGACGCTGTCAATCAGCCGGCGGCCATTACTAAGGCGGTAGTAATATAGTTTAAAAAAAAAACAAAGACATAGAAAAAATATTTTATTGATAATTTAAAAAAAAGCCGTCATCGAAGTAGTCCTGGAATCCGCCGTAGTCCAACGACCGAACCTGTAAGAAAACACACAAAAAACGATTAGTAACACATGTGTTAGGCTTAGATACAGGGCCCATGTGTGATACTGTCTGTGGGACACTGTATCTAAGCCTACCACAACGTAGGCTTAGATACAGGGTCCAGCAGACAGTAATCTTATACAGTATAAGATTACTGTCTGCTGGACCCTGTATCTAAACCTACAGTGTGGTAGGCTTATATACAGGGCCCAGCAGACAGGATCACGCATGGGCCATGTATCTAAGCCTACCATGTGATTGGCTTAGATACAGGGCCCAGCAGACAGGATCACACATGGGCCATGTATCTAAGCCTACCATGTGATTGGCTTAGATACAGGGCCCAGCAGACAGCATCACACAATCTGTGATCCTGTCTCATGGGCCCCCTAAGCCTGCTACATCGTAGGCTTAGGGGTTGTGCAGTCCCTAAACATTGATGGCCTATCCACAGGATAGGCCATCAATAGCTGATGTGTCTCCCGGGACCCGCCAATCCGCTGTTTTGAAGGGGCCGCAGCACTCGTACGAGAGCTGCTTCCCCTTCGTTTCACTACTCGCTCACACTGTGAATCGCCGACACCGATTCACAGTGTGACCGGAATGAAGGGGAGTAGCTCTCGTACGAGTGCTGTGGCCCCTTCAAAACAGCTGATTGGCGGGTCCCGGGAGTCGGACCCCGCCAGTCAGGGCAACTAATCTTACCTTCCTCTTCAGCCGCGGCGGGAGTTCTGTCCTCTCGATGCTGTGCGCGGTGCATAGCGCTGTGACGTCATGGGCTGCGCACAGCGCTTGACGTCAGGACCTCCGCTGCGATCCGGAACCAGGAAGGGAAGTACTGTCTGTTACTATAGTAACAGGGGCCCGCGGCCCGAGTTACTATAGTAACTATTTATTGATGTGGTGCGGGGGGCTGTGGGCCCCCCTGGCTTCGGGGCCCGATCGCAATTGCGACCGCTGCGACCCCTATAGCTACGCCAGTGGGTGGCCATCTTAGATTCCAGACATGGTGAATAAGGGAAAGGAGTCAGAAGCAAGCAATATAAGGCCACCAGGTAGGTTGAGTATTATCTTGCCGTTTTTAATCAGTATTTTGCACATGCCAGGCCTTTAGAAAAGGGTAAGTCAGCGGAGGACTTGATGAGAGGCGCGGCGTCGGCTTGGAGCCAGGAGACGTGGGGAAGTATATAGCGGAGGGAGCTGGAGACTCTATCTTGGTCCACTAAACTGTAATTGCTTATTGTTCCACTATTTTTTGACGAATAGTAATGCAAATATATGTATGAATCATAACACAACAGTTTTGCTCTTATACATAATTTAACTAACTGATGTATAACAAAGATGGGGGTGTCCGCATCTGTTAAAGGTATAACAGTTTAGAAAAACATGTGCATTAAAATGATCCAGATAAATGTAATCTGAAGATGTGGAATTTATATTGTTTTTATTGAAGTTTAGAAACAAGCAGGTTTCTCTTCTACTGCTCATTTAATTTTTTTTTTTACTTCGTATAAGAATTTACTACATAGAAAAATTGTACATTTCATATTGGTTGAGTGTCAATAACTTTTTTGAAGATAAAAAAAAACACATTATGAGCAAGAAATATAGGTACATGGGAAGTATAGCATTTGCTACATACCGTATATTTATAAAATAACATTAAAGTTTTCCTTTCTGTAATTGCAGCTGCAGTTGAAGCATGTGTACTTCATGGTCTGAGACGCAGGGCTGCTGGATTTTTGCGCAGCAACAAAATTGCTGCATTATTTACGAAGGTGGGAAAGACCTTTCCTTTTGCAGAAGAGCTTTGCAGGAGGGTACAAGATCTGGAACAGCTATTAGAGAGCAAGTAAGAAATGTTCTATTATTTGAAACAAATGTAAAAAAAAAGAAACAATACCACCATCAATGTGCTTTGAGAAGGACGAGCACCAGTCCCTGCCATGTATTGATGAGGAGGCGGTGGTGCCACCCCCCCCCCCCCCCCGATCACTACGAGTGGTTGGTCTGCACCGACCGATCAGTCGCAGCCATGGCAGGTGTTTCTAACACCCTACACCAGCACTTCCCGCCTCATTCCGGTTGGGATCTGTGAGCAGAGCTGGTGTTACAGTCTGTGCGCTGATACTTACCGGTTCTGAGGCCTTCTGGTCTTGCGATCCTGCTCAGACGTCTGCATCCACCTGCTTCCTACTGCTGTATGATCACCTCTGCTGTGGTCTTCATCATCTGTGCTGCTGCTGATTTTTTTTTTTGTTTTGTCCCTAAATTTCCCACCCCTGTACCCCTCTCCTTTTTACGTCCTGTGGCCGCTGAGTGCAGATCAGCCAAGACTGACCGCCAATTTTTGGCACAGGACTTTTCTGTTTTGTGCACCATCTCCCTGTGTGCGCCTTGCGGCCACTGTGTGCTGATCAGTGTCTGTGGTAATATTTTTTTACGCAGGTGTTTTTTTTTTGTCTTTTTCTACCTGCACCAATTCACTGTGTGCATCCTGCGGCCACTGATCGGCATCTGTGCTAAATTTTTGGCGCAGGTTTTTTTTTTGGTTTTTTTTTTACTGCACCATCTTTTTGTGTGCGCCCTGCGGCCACTGAGTGCTGCCTCAGTGGTAATTTGTTGACGCAGGTTTTTTTGGGCCTTTTTTTTATTTCTATAAAACTAAAAATATATTGTAGTTAGGTGTAGTTAGTACTTGCATAGGTGGGGCATTAGAGTAGCAGATGTTTACAGACATTCGTTTTGTAAAAAAAAATATATAGCAAAAGTTTTAGCCATATATTTTTTCTACAGTTTTAGTGTAAATTTACAGCATTATAGTTAGCGTCAGTTAGTGACAAAATATTGAGACGAGACAAAAGACAAGACATAAGAATGAACATTTCAAAATCAGTACAGTATCTCTGCAGTATAGTTTGACAAAAGGAAAATTCTAATATTCAACATCTTAATACGATATCATGCCAAATAGTAAAGGAATTTCCAAAATGTTCGTATACATGTAAATGGAAATAGTTAACTCAAAACACTATATACAAATGTCCCTATCTTTGTGAGGTATATGCAGAGGTTCAGATGAATAATGTATATCTACTTGGTAAGGAAGTGACAATGAAATTATGTGAAGTGATAAATTATGGCAAGAAATACGGGGACTGAATCCCAGCAGCCCAAACCAAAGCTAAGTTCTGGTGGAAAAACAGGAGCATTCTACAATCTATACGTACCAGGGAACTTATTTTACTAGTTCTGAGCGAGTAAGTTTCCATGGTCTCCATGAATTTTTCGTGTTTACCGAATCCCAACTAGATAATTCATCCATTCTGCACATCATATCAAGCTTGGCAACCCATTCAGTGATGGAGGGGATCTGCTCAGATCCGACATTCAGTTTTTTTAACTGAAGTTTGTTCACTGTATTTTTGATAGCGTAGCAACACAGTTGTAGCTCAATTTTTTTTACAGTTCTATGTTAGACCTTCAATAAATTTCTTTTTCCTAGATTTTCATCTTATTCTTTTCTTCTTTTTCTTCTCTTCTTTTTTTTTTTTACCTTTTAACTTTTATTTACATGTGTAAAAGCACAACACACAGGACATCAGCTGAAGCAACCCCCAAATAAGTGATACCATGTGGAACCCACCCCTTGATAATTATGAGCCTCACATTCCAGATTTCATAGGCCGCTCAGGATTTTGGTTTGAGACTGTAGGCCTCGCAGAAATTGACTTTTTTAAGCTCTTTTTCTCTGAGGATTTTGTTTATTTAATCGTGTCCCAGACAAATTTATACACCCTGCAATTTTTAGCCCAAAACCCCACATTATCATTTGCTATGTGGACCCGCATAGAGGCAGTGGAGATGATGAAATTTTGGGGCCTTGTTCTACATATGGGCCTAGTAAAAAAGCCAGAGGTTAGGCAATACTGGAGTACAGACATTTTATACAACTCCCCATTTTAGCGCATGGCAATGCCCCAGACACGTTTTTAAATAATTCCGAAATTTTAGCATTATAATGATAATGCTCAGTGCCCGCCCCATGATGACCCCACATATGACCGCCTATTCAAAATTAGGCCAATCATTGATCATTTCTGCACCAAATTTCAAGAAGCTTACACCCCCGAAGAGAACATTGCAATAGACGAGTACATTTTAAGGGGAGACTAAAATTCCGCCAATACCTGTCAAGCAAGAGGGCGAGGTATGGAATTAAAATGCACAAGCTGTGCGAGAGCAGCTCAGGGTGCACCTACAAGTTTAGGGTTTATAAAGGGAAGAATACCAGGATAGAACCTCCAGAATGCCCTCCTGTCCTGAGAGTTAGTGGGAAAATAGTGTGGGATTTGATGCACCCACTGCTGGACCAGGGTTATCACCTTTACGTAAATAACTTCTACACCAGCATCCCATTATTTAAATGCCCCTCCATCAGAAGTACTGCACCATGCGGCACCGTGCGTAAAAACCAGAGTGACCTCTCAAAAACTATAATTGGGCAACCCCTGAGAATGGGAGAAAGCAGGGCACTACGCAGCGAGAACATGTTGCTGGTCAAGTATAAGGACAAGAGGGATGTCCTTATGTTGACCACAATACATGGTAGCGGCAGCGCTACGATGACCCCCAAGCCAGATTGCATCCTAGGCCACAATAAGTACATGGAAGGGGTTGATCTCTCTGATCAAGTACTGAAGCAGTACCCCTCAACTGGTTAAAAGGGAAGGACCCAAAAAAGGTGTAAAGTGTGTTACAACAGGGGGAGAAGACAAGATACAAATTATCATTGCGAAACCTGCCCCGAAAAACCTGGACTGTGTATAAAGGAGTGCTTCAAAGTTTATCACACATTTAAAGGGAATGTGTTGCCAGCAAAACATGTTTTTTTTTTTTTAGTTAAACAATTAGTGTGTAGGTGATTAAACATTGTTCTAATTTTTTTTATTTTTTTCACGAGTCAGGAAATATTATAAATTGGATTCAATTTATAATATTTCCCAGCACTGGTCACTAGATGGAGCAATTCCCAAAATTGCAGCATTGCATGTGGTAAAGCAACCACATTGCTTTATGCTGCAAAATTGGGAAAAAATCCCTCGCTCTAGTGAGCTCTCAGAATCCCCCCCTCCTTTATCCTGGCTAGTGCCGGGAGAAACGAGGGGTTTGAACGGTCTAACCTCCTACACTGTGTGTCGCCATTTTTTGAGCTAACACACAGTGTAGAAGGTTTACATACACTAGTAAACACACACTGAAACTCGAACATACATAGAAATCACTTACCTGCTCCAGTCGCCGCCGCTCCCTCCGCTCCGTCTGCTGCCGCTGCTCCATGTGCACAAGTCCGGAAGCCGCGACCGGAAGTAGTAATCTTACTGTCCGGCCACGACTTCCGGTCCACAGGAAAATGGCGCCGGACGGCGCGCATTTCAAATTGGACTGTGTGGGAGCGGCGCATGCGCCGTTCCCACACACACGGCGTACACCATAGTGGATGGAACGGGCCCCGTTCGCAGTCCCTATGGGACTGGAGCTGCCGTATTCCATGTCTGTATGTGTCGTTAATCGACACATACAGAAATGGAAAAAAAAATGGCAGCCCCCATAGGGAAGAAAAAGTGTAAAAATAGAAAAAAGTAACACACAAACACACAAATAAATATAAACGTTTTTAATAAAACCCTAACATAAAACTGATATAAAAAAAAAAATTTGGTGACACTGTTCCTTTAAGGATTTTTAATCGAATTATTTTTTAAATGCTCACTATACCCTAGATAAATTCCTTGAGGGGTGTAGTTTCCCAAATGGAGTCACTTTTGGGGGGTTTCCACTGTTTTGGCTACTCAGGGGCTTTGCAAATGCGACATGACCTCCTCAAACCATTCCTGCTAAATTTGAGCTCCAAAAGCCAAATAGCGCTCTATCCCTTCTCAGCCCTGTCATGTGTCCAAACAGCTGTTTGACCACATATGGTGTATTGTTTTACTCGGGAGGAATTGATTTACAAATGTCAGGGTGTTTTTTTTCTCCTTTAATTCTTGTGGGAATTAAAAAAAAATTGCTAAACCTAAATTTTATTTGAAAACATTTTAGATTTTCCATTTCACGGCCTACTTGCAATAAATACTGCAAAAAACTTGTGCGGTCAAAATGCTTACTATACCCCTAGATAAATTCCTTTTGGGATGTAGTTTCCCAAATGGGGTCATTTTTGGGGGATTTCCATTGTTTTGGCACCGCAAGAGCTCTTCAAACCTGACATGGTGCCTAAAAAATATTCTAATAAAAAGGGGGCCCCAAAATCCACTAGGTGCTCCTTTGCTTCTGAGGCCTGTGCGTCAGTCCATAAGCACACTAGGCCCACATGTGGGATATTTCCTAAACTTCAGAATCTGGGCAGTAAATATTAAGTTGCGTTTATTAAAAATGAATTTCTGCAAAAAAAATAATATAATTGATACATTTCACCTCTACTTTTCTTTAATTCCTGTGAAACGTCTAAAGGTTAAGAAACTTTCTAAATGCTGTTTTGAATACATTGAGGGGTGCAGTTTTTAAAATGGTGTGAGCTATAGGGTGCTTCTAATATATAGGGCCCTCAAAGCCACTTCAGAACTGATCTGATCCCTAAAAAAAGGCTTTTGAAATGTTCTTGAAAATGTGGGTAATTGCTGCTAAAGTTCTAATCCTCGTAACTTCCTAGAAATATAAAAGGACGTTCAAAAAATGGTGCCAACATAAAGTAGACATATGGGAAATATTAACTAGTAACTATTTTGAGTGGTATTACGATCTGTCTTAGGGTATGTGCACACACACTAATTATGTCCGTAATTGACGGACGTATTTCGGCTGCAAGTACCGGACCGAACACAGTGCAGGGAGCCGGGCTCCTAGCATCATAGTTATATACGATGCTAGGAGTCCCTGCCTCTCTGCAGGACAACTGTCCCGTACTGTAATCATGTTTTCAGTACGGGACAGTAGTTCCACGGAGAGGCAGGGACTCCTAGCATCGTACATAAGTATGATGCTAGGAGCCCGGCTCCCTGCACTGTGTTCGGTCCACTAGTTGCGGCCGAAATACGTCCGTCAATTACGGACGTAATTAGTGTGTGTGCACATACCCTTACAAGAAGATACATTTAAATATATAAAAATGTTAATTATTGCAAATTTTTCACAAATAAACACTAAATGTATTGACCCAATTTTACCACTAACTTAAACCACAACGTGTCACGTGAAAACATTCTCAGAATCGCTTGAAAAAATAAAAGCATTCTAAAGTTATTACCACTTAGGCTGGATGTTAATTAGCAACTCTTTTGTGTGGTATGTCTTCCAAGCAGATACATTTAAATTTAGAAAAATGCCAAATTTTTGCGAATTTTTCAATAAATTTTGGTGTTTTTCACAATTAAATACTGAATGTATCAAGCAAATTTTGCCAGTAACATAAAGTCCAATGTGTCACGAGAAAACAATCTCAGAATCGCTTGGATAGGTAAAAGCATTCTGAAGTTATTACCACATAAAGTGAAACATGTCAGATTTGAAAAATGAGGCTCCGTGAGGAAGGTCAAGAGTGGCTGCAGCGGAAACGGGTTAAACTCAAACGTATAAATCCCAAAGTGGTATCTAAATGCAAAGCCTCATACAGCAACGTCCGTGAAATACATGTATACTGGAAAAGATGCCAATCAACGATTGATATTGTGAACAGCGTCTTACATCATTTAAAAGTAGCCACAATGGTCTCCATGAAAGCTGTCCATTTGCCTATCCCTTTAAAGAGGCTCTGTCACCAGATTCTCAAATCCCTATCTCCTATTGCATGTGATCGGCGCTGCAATGTAGATAACAGTAACGTTTTTGTTTTTTTTTAAAAACGTTCATTTTTGGCCAAGTTATGAGCAATTTTATATATATGCAAATGAGCTTTGAAATGGACAACTGGGCGTGTTTTTTTCATATGTTCAACTGGGCGTGTATTGTGTTTTTAACTGGGCGTGTTTACTTGTTTTACTAACTGGGCGTTGTGAATAGAAGTGTATGATGCTGACGAATCAGTGACCAATCGGCATCATGCACTCCTCTCCATTCATTTACACAGCACATAGTGTTCTTACTAGAACGATGTGCAGCCACATACACATGTGTCCTGATAATGAATACACATGACCTCCAGCCTGGACGTCATGTGTATTCAGAATCCTGACACTTCTGAATCTTTTCTGTGAGATTTCCAGCAAGGGAAACGAAATATCGTTTACCTCGTAATCTCGCGAGATTACGCGTGGCTTGCTGGAATCTCACAGAAAAGATTCAGAAGTGTCAGGATTCTGAATACACATGACGTCCAGGCTGGAGGTCATGTGTATTCATTATCAGGACACTTGTGTATGTGGCTGCACATCGTTCTAGTAAGAACACTATGTGCTGTGTAAATGAATGGAGAGGAGTGCATGATGCTGATTGGTCACTGATTCGTCAGCATCATACACTTCTATTCACAACGCCCAGTTAGTAAAACAAGTAAACACGCCCAGTTAAAAACACAATACACGCCCAGTTGGACATACGAAAAAAAACACGCCCAGTTGTCCATTTAAAACCTAATTTGCATATATATAAAATAGCTCATAACTTGGCCAAAAATTAACGTTTTTAAAAAACAAAAACGTTACTGTTATCTACATTGCAGCGCCGATCACATGCAATAGGAGATAGGGATTTGAGAATCTGGTGACAGAGCCTCTTTAAGGCCGGGTTCCCACGGGTCGGATATGCTGCGTAGAAACAGCGTATCCGAACTAGAACCCCCATAGAACATTGTCCAAAAAAAAATCACACTACATTGTGGGGCGGTTTTCCAGACGGAGAGCAGTGATAGAAATAAAAAAAAACTGTACTTACCTCCTCTCTCTTCTCTGCGCTTAGTCCAGCCTCCTACGATGACGTTGCAGGCAATGTGACGCTGCAGCGGTCACATAGGATGAAAAGTTATCCCAGGAGGCAGGACTGCAGGAAGGAGGAGGGCGTATGAAGTATGATTTTTTTTTTTTGCTTTCCGTAGTTGCGATTTTTACGGTGAGTTCGCTGCGAATACCCTGCAAAAATCACAACACTTTGGATTCAATGGGGATGCAAATCCCGCAACAGAAAGCCTTGGGGAAAAACCGCAACGGAAAATCAACTAAAACGCTTTTTTTTCCACAGCGTGGGCATGAGGCTTTCTGAATCTAATCCACTTTGCTGCTACTGAAAATGCTGCGAAATTTCCACACAGCTTTCCGTTGCGGAAATTCAGCAGCGTTTACGCTATGTGGGAACCCGGCCTTAGGTTGGATTCACACACCGCATTTTGCAGCATTTTTCATGGCAGTTCTAATGGCGTTATTTACGCCGGTTTTTCATGCAGTTTTTAAGTGCGGGCAGATGTTACATGAAAGTCTATAATAACATATCAAATGCACTACACACAACTGCGTTTTGGTTTGTGGCTGTTTTGAGGCAATTTTGTGGTCAGTGGTGTTTTTTCCAAATACAGCATGCTTTGGAAACTATGTTTTTTTCAGGCATTTTTCCCATGGGCTTCTCCATAGGACTATCGAGCATGTACAAAATGCCACCAAATGAAAACAGAAAAAGCATGGTTGAACAGAAGCACACGCCCAAATTTCAATATTTTGTTATTGGTCAAACATCCAGTAAAAAATGGCAACATTTCGACCCGTGACAAGTGAAGGGTCAAGAGAGAATGAAAGTTGGGGGACGTGTGCTGCATTTCAACCATGCTTTTTCTGAGGAATACATTACGTCAGACTGGGTTTGTCTGACTTTACAGCGTGACACCTCTCCTGATATCGGGATTTGTGCTGCTTCGAATACTTTATTTTTTTGACCAAATGAAAATAGTCACGAAAAACGCCATAAAAAACTCATGCTACACTTCAAAGTTGCCAGCATTTTTAGAAGCGTATTTTTAATGCAGTTTAAGGCCCAATGCACATGATGGGTATTATGTGTGAATTTGCCGTGCATATTTTCCTGCGCCAAATCCGCAGTGTAATACAGTACCAGCAAAGTAAAGGAGATTTCAAGTAATCTCCTCTACATGTTGCAGAATTTTTCCGCATGTAAATTAACCTGCTTTGCATATTTTAAAATCTGCAGCATGTCAATTTATCTTGCGTTTCCGCTTGCGAATTGTGTCTGACAAGTTTATAAACAAAACGCACCAGAATCCGCAGCATAAAACTGCATCTATTTCCGCTTCAAAAAGTAAAAACCGCATCTATAAACTCTTAAAAAACAAAACAAAAAAAAACCACTATTAGATGCGGTTTTTACTTGCGGTTTTAATGTGGATTTTCTGCACCAAATTACGCAACGTTCGCATGTAGCCTAAAACAGCAGAAATTTTCAGTGTATGAAGGAGGCCTTAATCTTACTTATTTGCCTGCTATTTATTTCTAGAAAGAATCAAATGCAAGGTGCCCAGGAAACCATTCGCAAGAACCAGAGATTTCCTAATCTATCACCACAGGCCATCAAACATCTATGGATTCGTACAGCACTTATTGAAAAAGTGTTAGATAAAATTGTTCTTCATTTGGTGGAAAATTCCAGGTAAAGGGATCATTTTTCTTATTTGACCTACCTGGTTACAGGTATTGAGTTTTCAAAAGATTTTTTTAACATTGTATTACTAGCCACAGAATCCGAGGGGTTATTTATTTATTTATTTTATATCTTTAAAGTGTAGCTAAACGTTTGACAAACTTCTGACATGTCATAGTGAGTGAGCAGTGTGAGCGCTCAGCCGCTTCGTGTCTATTCGGCTTTTTCCGGAAATAAATGGATCGTGTACGGACTCAATAGAAAGTCTATGAGCCCGTATTCCGATACATTGGCTTTCCAAGAAATGCAGAACAGACACGAAGTGGCTGAGAGCTTCAGCTGCTTTGTTCTAGCGATTGGTGGGGGTCTCAGTGCTCGGACCCCCACCAATCCAAACTTCTCACATGTCACTATGACATATCAGAAGTTTGTCAAACGTTTAGCTACACTTTAATGTTTGTATAATCCATCAAATTTGGACCATTTCATTTATCATGACTTGGCTCAACCCTTATTTGAAAAAAAAAACGTATGTAGAATTAATATTTAAAATAAACAGGCTATGTTCACACGGCGGATACGCTGCGTAAAAGTACAAATCGTATCCACCCTGGTTCCTACGGGGAATTCGAAACCACACCAAACTGTGGTGCAGTTTTTCGTCCGGAATGTCCGCTGCGGAAAACAGCAGGGGAAAAAAAAACGCCTATACTTACCGTAGTCATGGTAATGTGTCCCTCTGACATCCTGCAGCTTGCCCTCCTGGGAAGATGTTTCATCCGTGATTTGCTGCAGCAGTCACATGGGATGAAACGTCATTCCAGGAGGCCAGCTGCAGTGTGTCAGAGCGATGTATCTCCATAACTATAGCTAAGTATAGCCTTTTGTTTTTTTACGCAGTGTGTGAAAGATTTGTTAAAATTTCATCCACTCTGCTGAAACTGTATTACGCCGTGGCTTTTCTGCAATTAAATATTTTGCGGGCAATCTGCAGTATTTACGCTACGTGTGAACATACCCAAACACAATGGGGAGAACTTAGCATTTTTAGTTAGAAATATAGCAAAAAGGCTATCCATTTGCATTTAAAATTGCAACTTTTTGGTCTTTTACGCTGCCCTCTGCACTTTAAAAAAAAAAAAAAAAAGGGGGCTTTGCCACTACAGCCAAAAAATTATCACTTTACGCAAAAAAATGGCATAAATTATAGAAGAAGAAAAAATCTGCCAGCTTCTATCTGGCATAGATTTTACTCTGTGGGGCGTAGCAAGGTAGAGGTCCATGTCGGGGATTCTAAATTGCCTCCCCCTATAAGACTACCCACCTCAGACTACTCCCCTATTGAAATTAAAATAAATCAAAATGATATACAGTACTGTGCAAAAGTTTAAGGCAGTTGAGGAAAAATGGTGCAATGTAAGAATGCTTTAAAAAATGTTAACTTTTTTTTATCAATTACAAAGTGCAAAGAGAATGAACAGAAGAGGAAGCTAAATCAAGTCAATGGTTGGTGTGACCACCCTTTGCCTTCAAAACCGCATCAATTCTTCTAGGTACACTTGCACAAATTTATGGATTTTGTAGGATTATAGTCAGGTGTATGATTAACCAATTATACAAAACAGGGGGATAATGATCATCGTTTTCATATGTAGGTTGAAACAGTCATTAACTAACAGAAACCACTGTGTAGGAGGCTTAAAACTGGGTGAGGAACACCCAGACTCTGCTACAAATGTGAGGTTGTGGAAGACCGTTTCATGTCACATGTCCACCATGGCAAGACTGAGAACAGCAACAAGACACAGGGTAGTTATACTGCATCAGCAAGGTCTCTTCCAGGCCAAGATTTGGGTTTTCAAGATGTGCTGTTCAAGTTCTTTTGAAGAAGCACAAGGACACGAGCAATCTTAAGGACCAAAGAGGGAGTGGTCGGCCAAGGAAACTTAGTGCAGCAGATCAAAGACACATCATGCTTACTTCCCTTCGAAATTGGAAAATGTTCAGCAGCGCCATCAGCTCAGAACTGGCAGAAACCAGTGGGACCTAGGTATACCCACCTAGTGTTCGAAGAAGTCTGGCCAGAAGTGGTATTCATGGAAGAATTGCGGACTAAAAGCCATACCTTCGACGTGGAAACAAGGCCAAGCAACTCAACCATGCACGAAAACATAGGAACTGGGGTGCAGAAAAATGTCAGCAGGTGCTCTGGAGTGATGAGTCAAAATGTTAAAGAGGCTCTGTCACCACATTATAAGTGGCCTATATTGTACATGATGTGATCGGCACTGTAATGAAGATTACAGCAGTGTTTTTTTTATTTAGAAAAACGATAATTTTTAAGAGTAATGACCTATATTAGCTTTATGCTAATGAGTTTCTCAATGGACAACTGGGCGTGTTTTACTGTTTGACCAAGTGGGCGTGTACAGAGGAGTGTATTAAGCTGACCAATCAGTGACCAATCAGCGTCATACACTGCTCTCCATTCATTTACTCTGCAGATAGCGATATAGCTATATCGCTATGTGCAGCCACATACACAAACATTACTGCAGTGTGCTGATAATGAATATACATTACCTCCAGCCAGGCCGTGATGTGTATTCAGAATCCTGACCACTTCTGTAGCGTCTCTGTGATTTACAGCACAGCACAGAGAGATCTCGCTGTGAATGACAGCTTACAGCGTAATCTCGCGAGACTACGCCTGCTATGCTGTAAATCACAGAGACGCTACAGAAGTGGTCAGGAATCGGAATACACATCACGTCCTGGCTGGAGGTAATGTATATTAATTATCAGGACACTGCAGTAATGTTTGTGTATGTGGCTGCACATAGCGATATCGCTATCTGCAGAGTAAATTAATGGGGAGAAGTGTATGACGCTGATTGGTCACTGATTGGTCAACATCATACACTCCTCTTTACAACGCCCACTTGGTCAAAAAGTAAAACATGCCCAGTTGTCCATTGAAAAACTCATTAGCATAAAGCTAATATAGGTCATAACTCCGTCAAAAATAATCATTTTTCTAAATAAAAAACACTGCTGTAATCTACATTACAGCACCAATCACATCATGTACAATATAGGCCACTTATAATGTGGTGACAGAGCCTCTTTAAATATTTGGGAGTCACAGAAGGCAGTTTGTTTGTCGAAGGGCTGGAGTGCAGTACAATAATGAGTGTTTGCAAACAGTGGAGGTTCCTTTCAAGTTTGGGGGCTGCATTTCAGCAATTGAGTTGGGGATTTGGTCAGGACTAATGGTTTCCTCAATGCTGAGAAATACAGGCAGATACTTAGCCATCATGCAGTACCATCAGGGAGGCATCTGATTGGCTCCAGATTTTTGCAGCAGGACAATGACCCCAAACATACAGCCAATGTCATTAAGAACTATCTTCAGTGTAAAGAAGAACAAGGAACCCTGGAAGTTCTGATATGGCCCGACCAGAGCCCTGATCTCAGCATAGTCTGGCTGGAATTACATGGAGACAGAAGGATTTGAGGAAGCCTACATCCACAGAACATCTGTGGTTAGTTCTCTAATATGTGGAGCAACTTCCCTGCTGAGTTTCTTGAAAAACTGTGTGCAAGTGTACCTAGAAGAATTGATGCTGCTTTGACGGAAATGGGTGGTCACAGCAAATATTAACTTTATTTAGGTTCCTCTTCATTCACTTGACATATTTTAATTGATAATAATAAAAAAAAACTATTAACACTTCTATTTTTGAAAGCATTCTTACTATGCAGCATTTTCCCACAACTGCCTAAAAAGATAGATAGATAGATAGATAGATAGATAGATAGATAGATAGATAGATAGATAGATAGATAGATAGATAGATAGATAGATAGATAGGACACAAGAAAATGGCGACCGCACACTGCAAACACTAATGTCACCTAAGCCACTAAATATAAATAAATATGCATTACTGCTAAATCTACTTACAATAGGGAGGTTCTTAGCGCACATTTTGATCAAATTGTGTGAGCCCACCTGCCACGACAAGGCGGACCTCTATGAGGTGGGAACCTACACTGCACATATAGATAGATAGATAGATAGATAGATAGATAGATAGATAGATAGATAGATAGATAGATAGATAGAATACTGAGTGTCCCCTGAGGCTTTTACTAACAGCCGTTGCTCATACAATATACTGACGTCAGGCAGCATCAGGATTATGTATGTCATGCAGCCTTAATTAGGACATTGAGTGCTTGACGCTGCTCGGCATCAGGACTTTGTATGAGCCACAGCATGCTGAGGGGACCCAGAGGGGAGAAGCAAAGAGGAGCTTTTATGTCTGATGGGGTTGGAAAATGGATGGCGCACGGCTGGGATCGTTGCGCCACAATTGTGCACTGCCAGCAGAAAGATGTGACCGATTTATAAATCTGTTTCATCTTACTTCAGCGGAGCAGATAGCTAAGACTGGTGTATAAAACGCCAGTTTTAACTGTATTGTGGCAGATTTTCTAAGTCAACGCTCCAAATGATTTCAGTGTGGTATAGGGATCATGAAGTCTAATATTGTGTAACACTCTATACGTTGTGTTTAGCGATGTTTTCTATAACAATGGAGCCATAATATACTTCTTATATAACAATTTTCTTGGATCAGTTTTATGAGTAGGATGCTACAGGAGTTATCCGTGAAACCATGTGAGATTATTTTGCAATGAGATTGCTTCTGAATTCTTTGTAATCTTTTTTCTTTTTATTATTAACAGCAAATATTATGAGAAAGAAGCACTTTTAATGGATCCTGTGGAAGGACCGATCCTTGCTTCTTTGCTAGGTAAACAATGTACTAGATGAGTGTTCACAAATACTAATTAGATCGCTTCTTCAAAGTGGGCTCAATAAGGCTAGGGCTACACGGCGACTTTGGCAGAGGCACAGGTCACGAGGCCAAAGATCACTGTATGGCCCTTTCTGCATCGCAGGTAATAAAAATTAATATCAATATGTAGACTCCGAACACACTTGTAATAAGGGCTGGGCACTGTTTATAACAAAAACATCCCCCCATGTCACATAGGCAGCTCCATGAAATGATCCATACACGAGAAAAAACAATCAGAGCAGTTGAGGCCAATTTATATATAATTTTTTTTGACTTTTATTAAACATATATCACAAACAATATTAAAATGCAGAAAGATAATAAAAATTAATGTAGCCATGTTGCAACCCGCACCGACCAGCAACAGTCACAAAAATCTAGCAAGTCCATATTTCTTGTGCCTGTAGTGTCGCGATCACGGCAACCCGTGTGTTGCAACGTCACCGTATTGACCTTCATTACCTTCGATGCAGGCAGGGTGACAGTGATCTTTGGTCAGGCGATTTGTGTTGCGGCCAAAGTCGCCGTGAGCCCTAGACTTCGTATCAATGCATTTGGACTCTGGCCCATAAAACATTTATATTATAACTAGATTAACCCCTTAAGGACCAGCCTATTTTGGGCCTTAACCCCTTGACAACATCCGCCATAAACGTACGGGCAGATGTGCTCTGTCACAATAAGGCGCAGGTGCAATAGCAACCGCTGCATCTGAGTATTTAGACAGAGGGGGGATCCCTCTGTCTCCCAATCACCAATCGGACCATCCTCAGATTTCATTGTGGGGTTGCCGAATGGTTGCCATGGCAGCCGGAGGCCTAGTGTAGGCCTACAAGTCTGCCGTCTATGTCCCACTATTAAAGGGACACTCCGACCAAAACGAAACTTTCTCATGTGTCCCATTATCGTATTCCATGTGTCAGTCTCTCACCTGTTATTTTTCTTGCTGATTCTATCGCTATATATCAGGCTGGGATGGTTGCTTAGCAGCAGTGTGAATCAGGCTCTGTGATACGCTTTCTCTGCTTGAATATATGGAGATCTATGTGTCACCCATCACAGGCTTCTGCAGTTCCTGCACCACATTAGTTTTGCATAGGGGGACGAGAGAAACTTCTATCATCAGCTACCACTGATACTTGGAGAGGTTCCTGTCACAAAGGTATAATGTAGAACAATATAGTGCTGCCTCCCCGTCTGTATACTTATGGTTTCTCAGCTTATTTAGGAGAATATAGAGAGCATTTAAATCCCCCAGCATGCAGAAATGGTATTACCTTTAGCTGGTCATGTGATGCTGTGCCGAAACATCATGGGATTGATAGCAAAGCAGAGAGGAAGAGAAAGCTTGGGAAATCTAAGAATCAAGATGGAGGCTTATTTTTAAAGCACAGACAAGTCAGCAGTTCAAAAACTAAGTACGGTATAGATACGGAGTATGGTATACATTCAGGGGGGGGTGCAGACATGGAAAGTTGTGTTTCCACTGGAGGTTTTTCTTCTCTACTCAGGTCAAAAAAATGTGCTTTTGGTCTGAGTCATGAAGCCCCAAAAGTTTAATGTTCCTGAAGGGTGACATTACAGATTCCATGGTGTCCTCTACTAGGCCACAGCAGAAGCCTGTGCCAGGCCATTTCAATTGAGCAGTGCTATCCTGAGATTCTTGGAGGGCAGTATAGGAAATATACATAAATAGAACCACGTAATTTTACAGTGGGGACTACCCCATTGCAGGATACTAATAGGGCACCAGTGATGATGATGCTTGGATAATGTTAAAGGGGTTATCCGGGGACCTAAAATTGCATTGCAATAATATATTTATGTGAAACGAAGTAACTTACTCGTATACTTTAATTTAAAATTCTGTACTAAATGTTGCAGTTCAAACCTCGTAAATTGTTCCCGGAAGTCCTGGAGCTATTCTAATAATGATGATGCTCCAACATGGCCCCACATGACTGAGGGCTTTCTTCATGTGCTGTTCATGAACATGACCGCAAGGGGTTGTCACATTGCCTATTGCTTAAGTCCCGACTGCTCCCGACGTCCATATTTGGTCAATTCAGGGGTTTCCTATTGCTGGAGTTCCCGAGCATGCTCTGCCTGGGGACTCCAGCGCTTCTGCCAACGTCACTGTCCCTGTCCATATATGGACAATGACGTCGGCAGCAATACTGGAGTCCCCGAGCAGAGCATCAGCTTTTGCTCTGCCTGGGGACTCCAGCACTTCTGCCCATGTCACGGTCCATATATGGACAGTGACATCGGCAGCAGTACTGGAGTCCCCGAACAGAGCATCAGCTGATGCTCTGCCTGGGGACTCCAGCACTTCAGCCCACAGGCTTCAGCATTCACATGGGATGAAATGTCATCCCAGGAGGCCAGGCTGCAGGACGTCAGAGGGATGTGTCGCCATGGCTACGGGTAAGTATGGGATTTTTTTTTACGTGCTATTTTCCGCACCGGACATTCTGGCCAAAAAACTGCACCACAATTTGGTGCGGTATTGCGGACGGAATTCCATGCGGCTTCCAGAGCAGATACGCGGTTTACTTTTAAGCAGCGTATTCACCTTGTGTGAACATATACTATACGGTGTATTGCATGAGCTATCTAACAATCACATAGTAATCTAACAATCGTATGGTGACAAAAAAAAGTACAAAAAAAACGTTTTCCACCATTTTTCACAGAAAAACATTTAACCCCTTAATGACCGGGCCTGAAAAGACCTTAATGACCAGCTCAATTTTTCTGTTTTTGCCTCTCTGCGTTTCAGCAGCCATAACTTTTTTATTTTTTCATTGACGTGGCTGTATGAGGCCTTTTTTTATGCGAGAGAAACAGTATTTTTTTTTCCCCACAGTTTGGGGGTAAAAAAAAATTTTTTACGGCGTGAATATAGGAAAAGGCGATTCTCGGAATAGTTTTTTTTGTTTATTTTTTATCCCGTTCACGTTTCACGCTAAATAATCCATTAGATTAATTCTTCAGGTTATTACGGTCGTGTAAATACCTAATATGCGTAGGTTTTTTGTTTTTATTTAGTGTAAGGGCAATAAAATGTATTTAATGCAAAATAAAGACTCTTTTTGGGACTTTTTTTATTTATTTATTTGTTTTGTTACTTTTTTTTTTTTAATCCCATCAAGGGATAACTTTATTTGTAACTTTATTTTTTACTTGCAATGTATTAGCATACTTCTGTACGCTAATACATTACACTGTGTCACTATGATCGGGCTGCTGATCGGGCAGCACATGGTGTGCCCGAACAGCAGGCACACGGAACACACAGCCCTGGGGTCCTTTGTAGGTCCCCAGGGCTGACTGCAGAGGGATTCCCCAGTGTTTGCTCGCATCACTGGAATCCCGGTGATGCGATCAAAGAGGGGAATTCCCTTTGATCATGCCGCGGTCACGCGTTAAACAGCTGGGGTCCGAATGTTTGCCGACCCCAGCTGCGTTCAGGAGGCTGCTCTAAGATCAGGAGCTGTTAGTAACAGCTCCTGCTTAGATGATGAGTGCTCACACGAGCGCTCATCAGCTTCATCTGCAGCGACGCCAAAAGACGTCTCTGTAGACTAAGCACCCGCACCGCCTGACGTCAAAAGACAGTGGGCGGTCGGGAAGGTGTTAAACAATACAAAATAAACATAATTGGTATCACCGCTTCTGTAAAAGTCCAAGCTATTGGAAAAAAACAAAACACATTATTTAACCTGAAGGGTGAATACCATAGGGGAAAGAAAACAGCAAAGAATTATCACAATGCCAGAATTGCTGTCTTTTGGTCACCTGGCTTCCACGTTAAAACTGGATTAAATGTACCTTAAAAAAAGAAACAAAAAAAAAAACATCTACAGTTTGCCCCGTAAAAAAACGAACTCTCACAAAAAAAATGATGTCCCTCAAAATGTGGCAACATAAAACAAAGTTTCTTCTTTCAACAAATTGTTTTTATTTTGTGAAAATAGTTGATGGAACAAACGTAAACATTTTGGTATTACCGTATTTGTACTGAACCACAGAATAAAGTTAGCATGTACGTTTTAGATTCCTATTTAGACGGAATATCTGTTTTTGTTTTGTTTTTTCAATTCCACCCCACAAAATATTTTTTAGAAGTTTCTCAGTATACTATATGGTACATTAAATAGTACAATTAAAAAATGCAACTCGTACCTTCAAAAAATAAGCAGTTATATGGTTAGGTCAACAAAAAATACAAGAGTTAAGGCTCATGGAATGCAGGAAGGATCAGAGGAAGAAACAAAAATTGTCAAAGTGGTTGTCCCACCTCTAAATATTATATTTAGGGCTTATTCAGACGAACGTGATATACGTCTGTGCAACGCGCATGATTTTCACGCGCCTCGCACGGACCTATGTTAGTCTATGGGGCAGTGCAGACTGTCCGTGAGTTTCACGTGCATGTCCGATATTTGTGCGTTGTTCGAAGTTGTTCAAGTCAATGGGTGCGTGCAAATCACGTGTGGCACACGGAAGCACGTCCGTGTGACGCGCGTGATTTTCGCAACAGCAGTAAAAACTATGAATGAAAACCGAAAAGCACCACGTACTTTTCTGTTTACAAACATACAGAGTGTCATAATGATGGCGGCTGCGCGAAAATTGCACAGTTACGCATCATACGCGGCTGACACACGGAGCTGTTAAGTACCTTTTGCGCGTGCAAAATGCACACGCTCGTGTAAATCCGGCCTTATTGTACAAAAAAAAAGAACAATGTTTGCAATGATCTAGTGAGTGATCTAGTGAAAAGTTGTGACACCTGGTGTTTAAAGTACATAGCCATGTGCACAGCCACTTGATAAGCTCAGTGCTGATGGACACACATTCTCAGTCACTATCCACATAGTCAGGTTACTACATAGAGCAATGGCTCCCAACCGGGGTGCCGCGGCACTCAGCTCGTCCACTGCAAAAAAAAAAATGGCAATTTTTTATTTATTTTTTTGCTACAAGCTCCGCCCCCGTAGCAGACGTGACGCGCGGACGTCTGTTACGAGTACCGCCCACCAATTCCCACTAGAAGCCTGACGGAGGGGAGAGGAGCCGTTAACGCTGGGCAGGGTAAGTATTTTTTTCTTTACTTTGTTAGCAGTTGTGTGAGAAATGGAACCAGAATGCCGGAAGTTGTAGTCCTCTTCTCTTATACCTCCTCTCTGTAATGTCCTCTGATATCCCATAATAACAGCCTGGATATGCTGGTAGTTGTAGTCCTCTCCTCTTATACCTCCTCCCTGTGATGTCCTCTGATATCCCATAACAGCCTGGACATGCTGGAAGTTGTAGTTCTCTCCTCTTATACCTCCTCCCTGTAATGTCCTCTGATATCACATAATAACAGTCTGGACATGCTGGTAGTTGTAGTCCTCTCCTCTTATACCTCCTCCTGTAATGTCCTCTGATATCCCATAATAGCAGCCTGGACATGCTGGGAGTTGTAGTTGTCTCCTCTTATACCTCCTCTCTGTAATATCCTCTGATATCACATAATAACAGTCTGGACATGTTGGTAGTTGTAGTTCTTTCCTCTTATACCTCCTCCCTGTAATGTCCTCTGTTATCCCATAACAGTCTGGACATGCTGGAAGTTGTAGTTCTCTCCTCTTATACCTCCTCTCTGTAATGTCCTCTGATATGCCATAATAACGTCCTGGACATGCTGGTAGTTGTAGTCCTCTCCTCTTATACCTCCTCCCTGTAATGTCCTCTGATATTACATAATAACAGTCTGGACATGCTGGGAGTTGTAGTCCTCTCCTTTTATACCTCCTCTCTGTAATGTCCTCTGATATCCCATAATAAAAGCCTGGACATGCTGGGAGTTGTAGTCCTCTCCTCTTATACCTCCTCTCTGTAATGTCCTCTGATATCCCATAATAAAAGCCTGGACATGCTGGTAGTTGTAGTTCTCTCCTCTTATACCTCCTCTCTGTAATGTCCTCTGATATCCCATAATTACGTCCTGGACATCCTGTAAGTTGTAGTTCTATCCTCTTCTACCTCCTCCTCCTCCTGTAAACTTTCTCTGATGTCACATAACATCCTGGACATGCTGGGAGTTGTAGTTCTCTCCTTATATCTCCTCCCTGTAATGTCCTCTGATATCCCATAATAACAGCCTGGGTATGCTGGTAGTTGTAGTCCTCTCCTTTTATACCTCCTCCCTGTGATGTCCTCTGATATCACATAACAGTCTGGACATGCTGGGAGTTGTAGTCCTCTCCTCTTATACCTCCTCCCGTAATGTCCTCTGATATCCCATAAGAACAGTCTGGACATGCTGGGAGTTGTAGTTCTCTCCTCTTATATCTCCTCTCTGTAATGTCCTCTGATATCCCATAACAACGTCCTGGACATGCTGGGAGTTGTAGTTATCTCCTCTTATATCTCCTCCCTGTAATGTCCATTTATATCAAATGATAGCCTGGACATGCTGGGAGTTGTTGTTCTTATACCTCATTATTTATTCCTTCCCCAGGAGTAAGCACACTTTCTCTCTGTGATGGTCACTTTACTAGAGGGGCAGATGCTCATTTTATCGGGGGGGGAGGGGGGGTGGACTGAGGCCGATGGTGACTTTACTGGAGGGGGCTGTTGGGCATTTTACTGGGACGGACGGACGGAGGCCGATGGTGACTTTACTGGGGGGGGGCTGAGTCTGATGGCCACTTTACTGGAGGGGGCTTATGGTCTCTTAGGGGTCATTATACTGAGGGGTCATTATACTGTGAGTGGCGGGCTGATGGTAATTTTACTGTGAGTGGGGGGCTGATGGTCATTAGGCTGGATTCACACGAGCGTTGCGTTTTTGCGCGCGCAAACAACGCGGCGTTTTGCGCGCGCAAACACCATTTGACAGCTGCGTGTGTCATCCGTGTCTGATGATTTTCGCGCAGCCGGCATCATAGAGATGAGGCTTGTCGACGCCTGTCACTGTCCAAGGTGCTGAAAGAGCTAAATTTTTCAGCACCCTCGACAGTGAATGCCGAACACAACAGCGAAAAACCTGTAAAAAAAAAGATAAAGTTCCTACTTACCGAGAACTTCCCGGCCGTTGCCTTGGTGACGCGCCTCTCTTGACATCGGGCCCCACCTCCCTGGATGACGTGGCAGTCCAAGTGACCGCTGCAGCCTGTGATTGGCTGCAGCCTGTGCTTGGCCTGTGATTGGCTGGAGCTGTCACTTGAACTGAAGTGTCATCCCGGGAGGTCGGACTGCAGGAAGGAGACAGGAGTAATCGGTAAGTTAGAACTTCGTTTTTTTTTACAGGTTCATGTATTTTGGGATCGCAAGTCACTGTCCATGGTGCTGAAACAGTTTAACTCTTTCAGCACCATGCACAGTGAATGTCTCCCGACGTCGCGGACCGGAAATTTTTTTGCCGGGTTCGGCCAAAACGAGTTTGGCCGAACCCGGTGAAGTTAGCTTCGGTTGTCGGGGTTCGCTAATCGCAAAGACACTCCGTTTGGATGTTCGGAAACAGAAAAGCACGTGGTGCTTTTCTGTTTACATTCATCCTTTTGACAGCTGTTGCGCAAACACGCAGTTCGCACGGAAGTGCTTCCGTGCGACATGCGTGGTTTTCACGCACCCATTGACTTCAATGGGTGCGTGATGCGTTGAAATCGCTGAATCAACGGACATGTCGTGAGTTTTTGGCAACGGAGCAACGCTGCGCAAAAAACGCTGCCATGTCTGCACGGCCCCATTGACAAATATAGCTACGGGCAACGCACGTGAAAATCACGCGCGTTGCACGCGCGTATTTTACGTTCGTCTGAATAAAGCCTTACTGTGAGTGGGCGGCTGATGGTCATTACTGTGAGTGGGCGGCTGATGGTCATTACTGTGAGTGGGCGGCTGATGGTCATTTTACTGTGAGTGGGGGGCTGATGGTCATTACTGTGAGTGGGGGGCTGATGGTCATTTTACTGTGAGTGGGGGGCTGATGGTCATTTTACTGTGAGTGGGGGGCGATGGTCATTACTGTGAGTGGGGGGCTGATGGTCATTTTACTGTGAGTGGGGGGCTGATGGTAATTTTACTGTGAGTGGGGGGCGATGGTCATTACTGTGAGTGGGGGGCTGATGGTCATTTTACTGTGAGTGGGGGGCTGATGGTCTTCTAGTGGTTTCCGCCTCTGACCTCCCATTGAAATTAATAGGAGGCAGAAAAAACCTGCGGCGCTCGTTTGGTGCTTTTTTGTTTGCGGTTTTTGCATTCGCTTCAAGGGCTTAAAAAAAATGTGGGCAAAACACACAGCAAACAAAAAAAAAAATCAAACAAATCAAACAAAAATCAATTCAAAATCTGCCTCAAAATTCCTAAATAAATTTGGAGGCAGATTTTTAGTTTCTGCCTTACAAAAAAATTTTGTGTGAACATACCCTAAGAATGTACTGCTTGTTTTTAGCCATTTTTTGTCGTTTTGTAAACAATTTTTGGTAGGGGTTCCCTGAGAATTTTATTTTTTTCCTGGGGTGCCTCGAACCTGAAAAGATTGGGAAACTATGACATAGAGACACTGTTCACTGCAGAGCAACCAAAAGAAATAGCTGGTCAGGGAAGGAGCAGAGCCTCGGCAGTAGCATTGTATAGCTGAGGAGACCCCCTCTGCAGGAGACTGTAGTGTTAGCTGCCAGAGAGGGTAGGATGCTGATTCTGCTCAGAGCCCCTTTCCCACCAGCACAGATTAGCGGACACATGGAAGCAAGAAACGATGAAAAATGTATGCTGCAAACCTTCCCATCGTAAACAATTTTCAGATTTTCATTTTCATTTTTTTCTCCCCACCTTCCAAAAGCCATAACTTTTTCGTTTTTCCAGCGATATAGTCCTATTTGATTTTTGCGGGACGAGTTGTAGTTGTATTGTGCCATATAATGTACTAAGAAAAGGGAAAAAAATTATTTGTGGGGTAGAAAATGAAAAAAACAGCAATTCCTCCATTGTTTTTGTGCTTCGTTTTTCACCATGCAATTAAAACAACATGTTAACTTTATTCTGTGGGTCAATACGATTACGGCGATACCAAATATATATAGTTTTTTCTATGTTTTACTACTTTTACAAGGAAAAAACGAAGTGTAAAAAATAAAATTTATTTTGTGACACCAAATTCCGAGACCCATAACTTTTTTATTTTTCCGTCGATTAAGTGGTATGAGGGCTTATTTTTTGCTGGATAGGCTGTAGTTTTTAATAATACCATTTTGGTGTACATGCAAGATTTTGATCACTTTTTGTTAATTTTTTTGTCGGAGATGAGGGGACCAAAAAAATAGCGATTCTGGCATTCACATTTCCTTTTTTTTTACGTACACGCCGATGATGGAAAGGTCTGACGGAACCCGTCGGTGGAAGCCTTAAACGGAAAGGCAAACGGAAACCATAGCTACCGTTTGCATTACCATTGATTTCAATGGTCTCCGTTTGTCTCCGTTCCGTAAGGTGTTGTTTTTTTTGGTGGAAACAATAGCACAGTCGACTGCGCTTTATTTAAGAATAAGACATGTTCTATACTTTTCGGATCATTTGTACAGCCTGGACACACATCCGTAAATATACGGAAAGGTTCCCGTGGCCAATAGAAATGAGTGCGTCCGCAATTTCATCCATAATTATGGATTCCTGTGGTGGGGGGGGGGGGGCAGATACACTGCATCCTTGATGTAGCCCTACAGAAAGAAGTTGCAAGGTGTTAGATCTGGCGATTGTGGAGATCAGCACACATTGTTGAATTGTTGTTTCTGGTAGGAATTTCATTCAGGTGTCGGTGAACATATAAATCAAAATGTGGAGGTGCACCATCCTACTGATAGACTTCGTTTGGCAGATCTCCCTCCATCTGTGGCATAAGCCATTCCTTTAACATGTCCAGGTAGCAGTGGCCAGGGACACCTTCCCCAGCAAAAAAGAAGGAACTGTAGACTTTGCACCTGCTCAAAGTACAGAACACATTTACTTTGTGGAAGTTCCTCATGTGTTCGATAAGAGCACATGGTTTTTATGAGCCCCAAATTCTAAGGTCGTGGCGATTGACCTTCCCACTGAGGTGCAGGGTCGTATTTGGCACTAGGAAGTGGGGGTGCAGCGCCTAGTGCGTCCAGCCGGGGGGGGGCGGGCGGCTGCAGAATCGTGTTTTTTTTCCGAGTTGAACTTGTGACCTGACAGACTAGCGGTTAGGTCACTTACAGGGCAGGGGGAGGGGGTGCGCTTCACCAGCGCTCCACCAGCGCTTATCAGACTGTAATACACTCTCTCTGGTATTGAATTGGCCAGAGCTGCTCACTTGAGCAGCTGTGGCCAATCCGAGAACAGTGGGCGTGTCTTAGATTCATAGTCTAAGAAGCGCTGTGGGGAACGCACGGAAGAGCAAGAGGGCGCCGCACCAGGGCCAGGGCAGGTATGTATCAATCATGTACTGCCTAATGCAGTGGTTCCCAACCGGTGTGCCGTAAGAATCATCCAAGGGTGCCGCGACACTCCTCTGAACCACTGCCAGGCCGTGCTTTCTCTCCTTCTCCTCACAGTGCGTAGTGCATGTGAGGAGGAGATTTTTTGCAGCCCCCTTGTAGATAGCACCTCCCCTTTCTGTACATAGCACCGCCCCTTCCTGTGGCCGGGGATTCCGCTCTTGGACGGAGCGCTTGATGTCTATGTCCATATATGGACAGGAACATCAGGGGCAACTCCTGAAGCGGAATCCCCATCCACAGCGCTGCCGGCGTGGTGGCCGGTGATACCTACAAGTGGGCTGTGTGGCACTACCTACAAGTGGGCTGTGTGGCACTACCTACAAGTGGGCTGTGTGGCACTACCTACAAGTGGGCTGCGTGGCACTACCTACAAGTGGGCTGCGTGGCAATACCTACAAGGGGGCTGTGTGGCGCGACCTACAAGGGGGCTGTGTGGCGCGACCTACAAGGGGGCTATGTGGCACTACCTACAAGGAGCTGTGTGGCACTATCTACAGGGGGCATCTGTGAGTGGTGGGCTGATGGTCATTTTACTGTGAGTGGGGGGCTGATGTTCTTCAAGTGGTTTCCATCTCTCACCTCCAGTTGAAATTAATAGGAGCCAGAAAATACCTGCAGTGCTCGTTTGTAGTGCTATTTTGCCTAAAAAAACGCAAATAAAAACGTCAAATAATGCTGTCAATTCAAAATTCAAGAAATCAATGGGAGGCAGAGGCTTTTCCCCCCTGAAAACTGAAAGAAAAATAGCAGGAAAAGAAGCGTCATGCCCTTTCTTCAGGCCTTTCCGTCTCTGACCACGTTTGGCAGAGAAAGTAGTGTTTTTTTGCCCGTGGCGCTCATTGGCCGCAGCTGAAAAAAACGCAGGAAGGTTAAAATCTGATTTTCTGCCTGCATAAAACCTAGTGTGAACATACCCTTATAATGGTTTTGCTTTTTTAGTTGTTAGTGTTACTAATTATTATTTTTTAGTGTGTTTTTTTTTACAGGTTCAGTCGTTGGACTACGTCGGATTCGAGAACTACTTAGATGATGGTGTTTTTATTTTCAATAAATTGGTTGATGAGGGTTTTGTGGGGTGGGGGTTATTTCATTGAAATATTTTTTCTGTGCGTCTGTGTTTTTTTTAACTTTATTACTACTGCCTTAGTAATGGCAGCTATTAGTAATGGACACTGTCAATCAAAGGGGGGGGCTTAGTGTTAGCCGGTGAAGATGCTAACACTAACCCCCTATTATTACCCCAGTACCCACCGCCACCAGGGGTGCCAGGAAGAGCCGGGTACAATCCAGTACCCGACCATCTGAAGTGACGGTCGGGCACTGTGGCGGCTGCAGGCTTGTATTATTAGGCTGAGAGTGCCCAAGTACAATGGGCCATCCCACCCTGGTAATGCTAGGCTGCGGCTGCTTTATTCTGGCTGGTTATGAAAAGTGGGGGGACCCTACGTCGTTTTAAAAAAAAAAATAAAGAATAATAATTGAAAAAAACAACATGGGGTCCCCCCATTTTTTATAACCAACTAGATACAATAAAGCAGCCGCAGCCTAGCATTACCAGGGTGGATAGATCCATTGTTTTTGGGCTTTCCCAGCCTAATAATACCAGCCTGCGGTCGCCCCAGTGCCCGACCATCACTTCAGGTTATCGGGTACTGGATTGTACCGTGCACTTCCCGACACACCTGGTGGCGGTGGGTACCGGGTAATAATAGAGGGGTTAGTGTCAGCCTCTTCACTGGCTAACACTAAGGCCCGCCTTAGTAATGGACGCTGTCTATCAGACATCTGCCATTACTGAGGCCGTTGGAATAAAGTTAAAAAACACACCAACACAGAAAAAATATTTTATTGAAATACACGCCTCCACACAACCCTCGTTAACCATTTTATTGAAAATAAAAATGCTGTCATCAAAGTTGTCCTCGAATCCGAAGTAGTCCAATGACCGAACCTGGAAAAAACCACAAAAAAAAAAACCACATTGGTAACACTAATAACTAAAAAAGCATACTTCCCTTCCTGGTTCTATGACCGTAAACTAAGCAGTGTTTTATTAACACATCCCAATAACAAAGTGCTACGTTTCGAGTCGAGTCGAAACGTAGCACTTTGTTATTGGGATGTGTTGATAAAACACTTTTTCACCTTTGCCATGTGGATGCTGTCCTCAAGTTTTTTGCATCAATTGATTGTCCAGAAGGGACCTCTGGACTTGGAATTTGCATCCCGCCGTAATCGAGTAGAGATATTCTGACCAAGTGAGTGCTGTAGACAACCAGTTTACCAGTAAACTAAGCAGTGACAGCTCTAAGCTGTCCATTGGTTAGTTTACATCACTTTATCCAAGGTTACTTCAGTTCATTGGCCTATTTTTAAAAGTAGGACAATGTACTGATGTAACCGGTGGGGCGTAATCCAGTTGGGACGGGGTGTTTTAAAAAAATAAATAATAATAAACTGTGACCTAATCAATAATAGGGGAAATCTGCCCCAGTGTTCATGTGGGGGGCAGGGGAGGGAATGTTAACAGGGTAGCACTGAGCATTTCTTTTAGGGTCAGTTCACACGTTGCGTAAACACTGCGGATTTCCTGCAACGAATTTCATTACGAAAAATCTACAGCATAGAACAGTAGCCGCAGAGTGGATGAGTTTAAAACAAATCTCATCCACAAGCTGCATAAAAAACCCACCGAAAAACCGTTCATAAATTGAACTGCGCTGCGTTTTTTTTAAATTTGCATCATGTCAATTTAGGGTCAATGCACACGATGCATATTAAGTGTGGTTTTGCAGCGCGGATTTGTATGCGCATTTGTGTGTATCCGCAGTACCAGCCACGTAAATGAGATTTCAAGAAATGTCATCTACACAGTGCAGATTTTTTCTGCACGTAAATTGACCTGTGGTGCGTATTTTAAAATCCGCAGCAAGTGAATTTATCTTGTGTTTCCACTTGCCAAATGTATCTGTCTAGTTTCAAAGAAAAACGCAACAAAATATGCAGCATAAAAATGCACCTATTTCCGCATCAAAGTGTAAAAACCGCATCAAAACCGCACCTAAAAACACATCAAAACGCATCAAAAACCGCACCATTAGATGCGGTTTTAGCTGCGATATTCCATGCGCATACTTGCGGTTTTGATGCATATTTTCTTCATCAAATTACGCTTTGTGTGCATTCAGCCTTATGCTGTGGGATCGCTGGTTTTCTGTTGCAGGTTTTCCCCAGTGAATTCATTGGGGAGGTAAAACCTGCAACAATTAGCACATCTTCGATTTTTGCGGTGGAAAAGCTGCGTTATTGGGGGCATCAGCACTAAAAGGGCCTAGGGCAGCACCAACTTCAAATACGGCCCTGCTGAGGTGAAACATGGCCTCATCGCTGAAAATCAGCCTGTCCGCGAATTCATCCTCCTCCAATCGACCCTACAAGTCAATGCAAAAGTCACAGCGTTTTGGTTTGTTGTCTGGTTTCAGCTCCTGAATACGATGTAATCTGTATGGCTTACAACGCAGATGTTTTCGTAAGATACGCCATACCATGGCTTGTGGCACCTGTAGTTTCATACTAGTTAGCCTGGTCAACTTTCTAGGACTATTCTCGTACATGGTTTGAATCCTGTTCACTGTCTCTTCCGAAGTCATTGGGCGGCCCGGACTTTTCCCATGACAAATACCCAGTGGTTTCGTATTGCTTCAACCAATGCAAAATGCAGTTTCTATGCAGAGCACATTTACCAAATTTATTCTAAAAGTCTCGCTGTACTCTCACAACAGACCCCGTTCTTGAAAATTCCAACACAAAACACATTTTCTTGCTTAGATGTCACCATCTTATGTCACACTATGTAAGCACATTTCAAATTTAGCTCTTGAAAATGAAAGCTGTGCTGTGATTGCCTGCTATGGGCAACCAAGCCAGTTTTGCTGTGATTTTCAGTCACTGGCCATTTGCCATTTACCACTGATGTTACTTTAAGGGCTATGGACACCTTTCAGGGCATTTTCTTTTTTATAAATAGATTAGTGTGTTTGGTGTAACTTTGTATTTAGTCTTTATTAAAAAAATTGTTTTATTTTTGGAGATACAGCTGTTCTGTATAAAGTTACACTATTTAATAAATAGAGATACAGCTGTTCTGTATTCTCTATACAGAACAGCTGAATCGCTCGTTTTACACTGAATCAGTCAGTCCCACGGACCTTACAGGTTCACTGTTGGCAGGTCCTGGGTATCACTTAGATGCAATAGATTGCTAGTGGATCCTGCGTGTCAGAGACTATATTCACATGACAGTGAAAAAACGACCATTGAACTTAGCATTGAGCATTGAGTTTAGCATCAGTGTCTCTCCATATTTTCATCCATTTCAGGTCCATCTGACTGTTTTTCATGGCCTTTAAAAAAACGAATTAATTTTTTTGTATTAACCCCCTGAAAACACCACAGTGCCCTCTGTAGATCCTGCCCTGTGTAGATCGCGCCACTAGGGGTTCCCTCTAGGAGCGGAATCCCTGGCCAAAGTGTGGTCGATGCTCTGGCTGGGGATTTCAGCATCTCAAAGCCCCTAGAGTCACTGTCCATGTTTGGAGAGTGACTTCAGGGGCTCCCTCTAGAAGTGGAACGCCTAGCAAGAGCTTCTCATTACAAAGCCCCTAACATCACTGTCCATGTATGGACAGTGACGTCAATGGCTTTCCCTTGCGATGCTCTGGCTGGTGACTCCATTGGGAAGACCACTGAAGCAGCACTCCACACATTAAAGCCTGTCCCACGCTGCCGTTTATATACGAGACAACTGCATAGGGGATCAGCAGTTGGAACGTGTATGGCTGACGTGAATGGGTTAATTTCCCATCAACGTAGTCATAGGGCTTGTTTTTTGTGGGATGAGTGATATGGAGATGTATGGAGCAGGCTCATGGGCTTAGCCCGCCCCATACACAGCTGACATCAGCTTTGTAATACAGCTGACACCTCACACTAAGTCCGTGTTCCCACGGGTCGGATATGCTGCGTAAAAACACAGCGTATCTGACCTGAAACCCGCAGCACCTTACGTCCGAAAAACCGCATCGCGTTGTGGTGCCGTTTTTCGAACCGGTTTTCCGCTGCGGAAAGCAGAACTGGGGAGAAAAAAAAAGACGTTTATACTTACTCCCCACCTCTTCTCTTCTAGTCCGGCCTCCGACGATGACGTTGCAGGCCGTGTGATGCTGCAGCCTGTAATTGGCTGCATTGTCATCCCAGGAGGCCAGACTGCAGGAAGAAGGGGAGAGTTCTGAGTAAGTATGATTTACTTTTTTTCCTGATTTTGTGATTTTTGCTTCGGAATCTGCAGCGTTACAGAGTAGCAGCAGAGTGGATGAGATTTGAAAAAATCTCATCCACATGCTGCGTAAATGATGAGCGGAAAAAACACTCAGAAATTGACCTCGGTGCATATTTTTAAATCCACAGCATGTCAATTGTATTTGCATAATTGCTGCTTTTTTGTTGTGGGAAAACCCGCAACAAATAGTAGATGTTGCGATTTTTGCAGTGGAAAAGCTGCAATTCCTGCACACAAATTACAACTGAAATAAAAAGAATATATCTTGTACTTATAATACCCAGCATTCTGTGCTGCTTCGTCCAGGCCGTCCTCCTGGGATGACGTTTTATCCCATGTGAATGCTGCAGCCAATCACAGGCTGCAGCAGTCACATGGGGTAAAAGTCATCCCAGGAGGCCGGCCTGCAGGACTGCATACGGACGCGTCGCAATGACTATGTAAGTATGAATTTATTTATAAAAAGTTTTATGTGCAGTTTTCCGCAGCAGACTTTCCAGACGAAAAACTGCACCACAATTTGTTGCGGTTTTTTTTGCCGGAATTCCCTGCGGTGCCCAGGGCAGATACGCCTCAAAGCTAGGATAGGAGATAACTCTGATCCCGGCTGATACAGCACTAGAACCAAGCTCTGTACATAAATACAGCACCAGAACCAAGCTCTGTACATAAATACAGCACCAGAACAAAGCTCTGCACATAAATACAGCACCAGAACAAAGCTCAATACGTAAATACAGCACCAGAACAAAGCTCAGTACATAAATACAGCACCAGAACAAAGCTCTGTACATAAATACAGCACCAGAACAAAGCTCTGTACATAAATATAGCACCAGATCCAAGCTCTGTACATAAATACAGCACCAGCACGAATACAGCTCATTAGACATAATTTTGAAAGTAAGGTTAACCAATGCCATATAATTTTGTACCATGTAAAACTAAAGCTCCCAGTATGGCCTGAACAATGGTAATGACATGCTGGGAGTTGTCGTTTCACAAAAAAACAACGATACCACCCATTATCTCGCTGCAGATCATAAAGTACGGATCAGTCAGAGGGAGAATAAACATTTACATTGTGACTCGCAGGTGAGATTTTCTCTCACAGAAGTATCCTTTTGGCCTAGACTGCCATGATGACTTTCCTCCTACACCTCGTCTCTGAAGAGTTTGTCACTCAGATGCTTGTTGCTCCTAACTATGTCAGCACGACCGCACCTATAAACTAACACAAATTCCTCATACTGCCATAGATTGTGCCCGAATACAATTGTATCACGCATTGTGCCCCTAGAAACGAAAGCATCACAGACATACAATGTCCACTAGAAACAGTGCCACATGCCATACCCACTGAAAATAAAGCACCACACATACGCACTGGCCCCTTGGAGATACAGACGCACACTGTGGCCCTCTGGGGATACAGACACACACACACTGTGGCCCCCTAAAGATAAAGACACTCACACACACTGTGGCCCCCTGGAGATATGGGCACACACAAGCGCTGTGGCCCCCTGTAGATACTGACTCACACACACTGTGGCCCACTGCAGATACTGACTGACACACACACACACACACACATACTGTGGCCCCCTGGAGATACTGACCCACAAAAACGGGCACCCTGGAGATACTGACCCAAACACATACTTTGGCCCCCTGGAGATACTGAAACACACACACACATACTGTGGCCCCTGGAGATACTGAAACACACACACACCACACACACACTGTGGCCCCCTGGAGATACTGACACACACACATTTTGTGGCCCCCAGGAGATTCTGACACGCACACACTGTGGCGTCCTGGAGATACTGACACACACACCCTGTGGCCCTCTGGAGATATTGACACACACATACACACACACACACACACACACGTGGCTCTTTGGAGATATTGAGACACACACACTGTGGCCCCCTGGAGATACTGACCCACACATACATATACACACACACACTGTGGCCCCCTGGATATACACACACATTGTGGCCCCCTGGAGATACACACAAACTGTGGCCCCCTGGAGATACTGTCACACACACACTGTGGCAACCTGGAGATACTGACATACACTGTGGCCCCCTGGAGATACTGACCCACACACACTGTGGCCCCCTGGAGATACTGACCCACACACACTGTGGCCCCCTGGAGATACTGTCACACACTCTGTGGCAACCTAGAGATACTGACATACACTGTGGCCCCCTGGAGATACTGACCCACACACACTGTGGCCCCCTGGAGATACTGACCCACACACACACACACACACACACACACATACACACACACACACACACACACACACACACACTGTGCCCCCCTGGAGATTCACACACACACACACACACACACACTGTGGCCCCCTGGAGATTATGACACACACACACACACACACACACACACACACACACACACACACACTCTGTGGCCTCCTGGAGATACTGACACACACACACACACACACACACACACACACACTGTGGCACCTGGAGATACTGACAGACACACACACACACACACACACACACACACACACACACACACACTGTGGCAACCTGGAGATACTGACCCACACACACTGTGGCTCCCTTGAGATACAGACACACACAAACACACTGTGGCCCCCTGGAGATACAGACACACACAAACACACTGTGGCCCCCTGGAGATGTAGATATACTCACCAGTCCCCGTTCTCACATTTTCCTCCAGCGGTACAGACCTCGTGGCCAGGCCTTCTCAGGTATCCCAATATAAGCGGCGCAATGACGTAATTGCGCCACCTGTATTATTAACAAAACGCTGATTCGCGGGGCAGAGAACCTATGGCTTCCTTGATCCTGCCAGCGACAGACTGCTCAATTGTACGATATAGTCGTAGAGATTCCACGGCACCCACCATTCAGTTCTTTACTTATGCTCAACATCCATGTTGCCCTTTGTTTGCCTAAATAAAGAAGAATATTTTTTGGTAGGAATGTCTGCTGCTGAAAACAGAGGAGAAAAGAAAAGAAAAAACGCTCATACTTACCCTCTGACGTCCTGCAGACCAGCCTCCTGGGATGACGTTTGCTATTTGTTGCGGGTTTTACCTCCCTTTGAATTCAATGGGGAAAACCCGCAATAAAAATGCAGTGATTACGCAAATACAGTTGACATGCTTTGGATTGTGTTTTTTCCACTTATCATTTACGCGGCGTGTGGATGAGATTTGTTCAAATCTCATACACTCTGCTCCTACTGTTTTAGGGCTTATTCAGGTGAACTGCCATTTTGCATGTCCGAGTCGCACTCGTGTGGGACCCGTTTTCACGGATCCCTCATAGACTTGTCCTATTTTTTCACGGGCCCTTCACACGGTCTATTAAAACAACGGCCGTGTGAACAGCCCCATTGAATTTCATGGGTCAGTGTACTGTCCGTTTTTTTTAACGGACAGCACACGGACGTATAATATGCTCGTCTGAATAAGCCCTTACGCTGTGGATTTTCCACAATGAAATCTGTTGCGGAAAATCTGCAGTATTTACTCTACGTGTGAACCCGGCCTTACTGATTATAAGGGCAGGTTCAAACACTAGTTGCCAGCAGGATGCCGACAAACCACAATGCTACATAGAGGGAGATTGTGCAGGTGCAAAATACTGATAAACATTCACTCATACACCTACAATTTATGGAGGGGGTGGCTGCTTAGTGTTATCATTGCACACAGATAAGGCTTCTATTAGGCTGAATTCACACACAGCATTTTGCAGCGTTTTTGTAGCAGCAGTGATGAGGGTAAGATTTTAACAAATCTCATCCACACATAGTGAAAAAAGTCAGCTGAAAAAAGCATTAAAAAAAATTGACCTGTGGTGTGTTGTTTTTTTTAAGCTGTATCATACATTGACATGCTGTGGCTTAAAAAACCGCAGCGCAAGTCACGCTGCTCTTCTGTTGCGGGTATTCCCCATTGAATTCAATGGGAAGGTAAAAGCTGCAACAAAGAGCCATGTGACGATTCCGCTGCAAATGAAGGGAAAAAAAAGTAGTTTTTTTTAAAATTAATAATAAAAAGCTTATACTTACCCCCTGCCATTGTCATGGCAACACAATCCTCTGTTCCGAGTGCAGCCCAGCCTCTTGGGATGACGTTTCATCCCATGTGACTTCTTCAGCCACTCAAAGGCTGCAGCGGTCACATGAACTACAGCATCATCCCAGGAGGCCAGGCTGCACTCAGAACAGAGGAGGACTTTTTATTATTAAATTTAAATTAATTTTAAAAAAATAAGTAGTTTTTTTTTCATTTGCGATTGGCTTCAGCAGTCACATGGGATTAAATGGAACCTCCCATTGAGGACGGGCTGGACGCAGAAGCAAAGTTCTGGGTAAGTATAATTTCTTTTTTTTTTTTTTTCTGAGTTGCAATTTTGCAATAATTGCCACATCTACTATTTGTTGCAGGTTTTACCTCCCCATTGATTTCAATAGGGAAAACCAGCAATAGAAAAATGGTGATTCCGCAACATAAATTGACATTCTGTGGATCAAAAAAACGCACCGCAGGTCAATTTATGAACAGTTTTTAGACAGTTTTTTTTTTTGTTCAAATCTCATCCTCTTTGCTGCTGCTCTAATACACTTTGGATTTTCCGCAATCAAATCCGTTGCGGAGAATCCGCAGTATTTATGCTGCATCTGAACCCGTCCTAAAGGGTAATAGAAGTAAAATAACTGTCCAACAGTTAAATTGCAGCATAGGTGACATTCAAACTGCACAATATGCAAATTTACACTAGCTCACATTATCAATGATTGAAATTATAGGATTATTACTTTTTTAGTTATTTGCTTTTATTATTTATTATTTCCTATATTTGTTGTAAATTTAATTAATCTATCATTGACTTTTAGTTGGTCCCTGTGCCCTGGAATACACAAAAATGAAAACTGCAGACCATTTCTGGACTGACCCATCTGCAGATGAGCTTGTTCAGAGACATCGCATCCACAGTTCCCATTGCCGGCAAGACTCTCCCACTAAGAGGCCTGCCCTGTGTGTGAGTAAAATTGGATAATCCTTAGGGTCAGTTCACACAGATTTTTTTGTTGTGGAAACCGCTTCGGAATCAGTGGCAAAAAAATGGCCGAAATCGCCCCCAATTGATTTCAATGGGAGGCAGAGGTGGTTCTTTTCCCGGTCAGATTTTGGTTGCTCACTGAAAAAAAGCGGCATGTCCTTTCTTGCCACGGTTTCCGCCTCTGACCTCCCATTGAATTCAATAGGAGGCAGTTAAAACCTGCGGCGCTAGTTTCTGAGCGTTTTTTTGTGCGTTTTTTGCCCGCAGTCCTTGCATTATATTCAATGGCCGCGGGTGAAAAACACCGCAAAAAAACTTGGAAAAATACGTGTCGGCAGTTCAAAATCTTTCTCAAAATTCCTGAAGGAATCTATCTGTCAGTCTGTCTGTCTATCTATGTCGGCCATAACATTGAAACCACTGACAGGTGAAGTGAATAAGAGCCTGTTCACATCAGCGTTGGCTTTCCGTTGAGGGGTTCCGTCTGAGGTTTTCGTCACGGAACCCCGCAATGGAAAGTCAAACAGAAACCTTAGCTTCCGTTTGCATCACCATTGATACTTTGACACGTACAACCTACCTAAACATTGTTGCACACGAAGTACACCCCTTTATGGTAACGGTATTCCCTAATGGCAGTGGCCTCTTGCTGTAGGAAAATGTGACCTGTCAAACTGCAAAAAATTTTTCAGGAATGGTTTGAGGAACATGACAAAGAGCATCTGTGGAATGTGCTAGGAAAACAAGTTTGATCCATGGAGGCCCTACCGCACAACTTACAGGACGTTAAGGATCTACGGAGTTCTTATGGAGGTCTTATGGAGTCTATGACTCGACGAGTGAGACCTGTTTTGGTGGCATGAG